>NC_059482.1:5698959-6992293 GCF_018139145.2 Gymnogyps californianus
AGTTGTAAGTCACTGCTGACCAATACTTACAATAGAGACAGTGCCTTGAAAATCAAATCAGAGACAAACTGCAGAAAAAGGGAGATAAGTATCATTTTAGTACTACCAAGAAATAGTTCTGACTGAAGTTTATTTTTAAAAAACGGCCAAAATCGAAAATTAGCCATTTTAAAGAACTTGTTCAAATGTGAAGAATTCGTAATATTCAGCAACAGCATTTCAGATCAGGTTTCATTAGTTTTATTGTGGATTCAGCAAACTATGCAGTGTGGCTGCAGTCTTCACATTTTCACAAAAATACTTAGTAAATCCAAACTGAGTGACACAGGCCAGCAACACAGGATCCAAACCTGTTTCTGACTTTTATGAATAACTTATGGAGAACCAAATTTGTGAAGAAAGAAGTTAATTTTGGTCAGAATGAGCCACTTCCCTAAGACAATGCAGACATATTTAATAATTTCTTAATACTGCACTTTCAATAAATAATTTCATGTTGTAGTACTGCCTTCACCTAATTAAAGTTCAAACTGTTTTAAACCCATAGGATGAGGGAAGGGAATGGTATTTGCATGTTCTAATAAAACACACAAAGCTCATAAATACTTTTAATTACAAAGTACAATAAATGAGTAACAATTACATTGTAAGATTGCGTCCACACAAACCTTAGTTTTTTTCTGATAGTCACTGATGTGAAGAGCTTTGGCTTACACCATAAGAACGTGGCAATTCTCATTCTGATTTGTAAATTAGTTTCAAAGTTCTTTAAATGCTAGCCGGTCTCTCAGATGGCTGCAATTCAAAGCCTTCTGTAATTCTGCTCCTCATCACCTAAGATTCTTTCTCTTGCAGAAAAAAGACCGACTCTAAATTCAGAGGTAATGAACAATTTCTCTCTTCTGCCTTCTGCAGCTGTGGAAAATAACAGTTTTCCCCAAGCAGATTTACAGTAACTGCTTCTCTTTCATGCGTCAGTACAGACAACTTGCACATGGGAAACACAGCCGCCTATGCTATGAAGAAATGTTCTCTGGTATTCCAGCCAGGCGGAAGAAAGGAGAAGGAAAAACACTACCTGAAGATGCAACATTACTAGAATAATACTGCAATAGAACAAATTAACCTAATTTTGTCATTTATCTTATTTCCCAATTTCAAAGTAGGCAGGTAAATATTAATCAGCCATATCTTCAGAAGAAACAGAATTACAAGAGATGCCTTCCTTTTTTTAATATACCCCACCTTTAAGATCAGAACTCTAGGCATTGTGAAACCTGGGGGGCCTTTCCCCAAAGCAGAATTACTGTATTCCTGAGGGGAACTGCAAGATTCCTTCCTGCAGTTTCTTCAGCCAAAGACTGGAAGTGTCTGAACTCGCACCTAGAAACGCTGAAAAATTACAGGGGCAACACAGCTGTGGTTTCAGGTATTTTTCAGGAGGAAAATATGCATTTCAGGGTTAATCTAGAGATTATTTCCAGTAAAAGTAGAGATGCTTACCGTATTAGCGTGTTAACTACAGCAATTTAAAGAGTGGTAGGAAGAGACAGAAAGAAAAAAAAAGGTATCGCTCCTTTTCAACAAAACAAGCTAGCTGCAATGGATGAGTAACTTAACTCCCACGTCTTTGAATTGAGGATATGAAGCACAAAGCATAGCGAGTCTTCCAAAACTAAGGCTTGGACATACATTTACTGATGGGCTGCCTAGTAAATACACAGCCAATACCTCTCCTCTCACAATGGAGGAGTAAAGTCTGTTACAGGCCCAGGAACTCCACACAAAGAGGTTTCTCTTTTCATTTAAGGTAACAGAAACTAAAACCTATGCAGGACAAAACCAGAGGCCTACGTTTTGCAGGTATTACAGTAAGAGATAAAAATTAGTTAAGGCCAAATTCCAACATACATTCACAACTGGCTTCATTTTTTTCATGCAAATGAAAAATACTGCAAACAACGGTATGAGGGGCAAGATGAACAAAAGGTCACGTTTCTTTTCTGAAAAATCAGTTTGTTTGAATTTGACTATACTCAGAAAAACTCTCTAAAAGCTGCAGGAACTAAGGGCTGCAGATCAATGTGCAAAAGCAAGATACAGCTGTTCTGAAAGGGCTTCCGTGAGCTGATCTCCCAGCTCTGTTGTATGGATTCCAATTGTTTTTGGAAGCGGGAAGTCCAAAACCAGGAGTCTAGGTGAGTGATTATTTTAGAGAATTTCATTTCCCATTTCTAAAGATTTCTGTTAAGGTAATAGAGGTATAAACCACTGTAACATTTCTCAACTTATATCTTAATATAGCTAGGAGAATTTCAGCAAAAACAAATTATTCCAGTCTTTGAGGCACACACATTGTAACATTTGCATCTTACAGACAGAAATAATTTAAGCAAATCCCTCCTCAAGACTCTAAAAATGTTAGTCCCATTTATTACATTAGCTAAAAGGACGACATACTAATTTTCCCTATAGTTACGTATTCCAAGTTCTTTTCCTACCCTTAAAAGGGCATCAGTGCCACTCGGGGGGTGGGGGGGGTGGGGAAGTACTGCTTTCTACATATTTTTAATAATAAATATATTCAACAATTCAAGAGTCTATATGTGTCTAGTGTGTTGGACAGGTACTTGGAAAATACCAACTTATGCAGGAGAAAGAGCTGTGAAGGCATAAAGTAAAAGACGACAATACAGCTTATTATGTTCATGCCGGATTTAAAATACAAGCTACTAAAAAAAGTAAACAGAAGTAGCTTACACTAATAGAATCCTCCCCCATAAGTTCAGGGAAGCATCTGAATTGGACAGGTCAGGGTTTTGGTCCAGCACATTGGAACCCTATATGTAAGCCAGGAATAGAGAGAGAGACATATATATATATATAGAACAACTTTAAAAGTTCTTCTGTTTAAATGAAAGCAGTATCAGCTTTGTAAAGAAGATTAAGGAAAAAACATAGGCACCACATAATTTTTTTTTTTTTTTAAGGTTCAAATGTGTATTAACAAGTTACAGCCCCCCTCTTCCCCCCTGTTTATACACACATAGCTTATGTAAAGTTACATAATCAATAGAGTACCTTCAGCACGAAAAGTCTCTTAGGCCAACTGCTCATGATAACTACATTCAATAATGCAAAGTGGATGACTTGGTCAAGCCATCTCTCCCACTCCAATAACTTAATTTCAAACCAGAGGAAACAGTTCTGTTACGTAGTAGTCAATGGCTGGGCTTGTCAGAGCTCTGAAACAAGGAGCGCAGCTCTTCACAGGTCTGTGTTTCTACTGAACTGAACTGGGACTCCATTGTATTCCAGGCTAAGTCAGCCAGAAGGAAGTCATCCATTGCTGTCTGTGTCTCATTGCTGGTAAGGAATAAACTCCCTAGATTCTCAAAACAGCTATCCATAGTCTGTGTTTCAGCGCTACTGAGCTGGACTTTGCTTTCAATATTCTGAGTAGGTATATTTTTAGTAGCCAGGTATACTTCTGTCTGGGTTTCTGTATCAGATGAGTCAGTACTCATGGAGAAACTAGACTGCTTCAGAATACTTCCTAAAGGCAGATGGGTATTACTGTCCAAAAAGAAATTCAAGTCTGTCTGTGTCTGTGTATCAAACATCTCCAAACCTAAGAAGTTAGAATTTCCTCGGCAGCTATATGATTGAGTGGCACTATCTGAAAATAAGAAATCGGTCTGAGTTTCAATGTCCAGTGACTCCAAAACTGGCTCAGAGTTTAGGGTACCAAGCTCACTCTCTTCAGTCTGAGTTTGGATATTGGATGCTGAAAAGAACTCTTCAATGTCAAAGTCTATTCCTGTGCTCTGTGGTGGACCAGACGGCAGATGCGTGTCAGCATTAGAACTTGTCTCGGACAAAAGGCCACGATTATCCAGTGTCTGGCCAGACATGTTTCCTGAAAAGATGTTTTCCAGATCACTTAGTAGGTCCATTGTCTGGGTTTGATTATCCATCATGTTTTGAGGTGGAAGTATATTAGCCTGTGTATTAAAGCTGATAAGAGATTCAGACTTCACCGTATCTTGATTCAGGCTCTTGCAATTACTCCTTTGCAGCAAGGTTTGATCTATATTTGCAGGCATTAAATTGTTTTCTGGAAGTTCAATGTGAGTAGAAACATTATATGATGAATGAACATTGTCAAAGATGTCACCGCACATTACAGCCTGGTCCATTTGCACTCTTCCATCAATAGAGTCCTGCGTCCTACTGGTTTGAGTCTCTCTAGAAATGCCACACGTTGGAAAACAAACCTGACTAAAAACATCAGTCTGAGCAGCTATGGATGAAGTCAGTTTGGAAGCAGGCAGCAGCGTCTGTGTTTGTACACTGATGGGTAACGAAACCTGTGAACTGAATGACAGATCTGTCTGGGAGCAAGAGGATACAGAAGAATTGGGAGTCCAGGCTGCAGCTGGTACAAAGTTCTGTGAAACATAAGATAAGTCAGTCTGTATATTTATTGAAGAAATTTTATTCTTGTGACAAACATTCCCCAGCTCTTGCCCTGTGTTATTCGATGTAACCATGTCCAACTCAACTTGTACACCAGTACTTACTGGTTCATGATCACCAGAATTTGCCACTCTTGAAACAGGCATACTATCTTTAAATACAAGTGTTTCTGCCTCCAGTGCTGGAATCAGAATTCCTATAGATTGAGGCAATAAATGAACAGTACTTACAACTGAACCTTGATTATCAACAGCCACTACAGCCGGTTTGACAGAAGAGTCTGTTGCAGATACGTATATAGGCAAGTGAGCAAGCTGCATCACTGGAAGTTTAACCAAAGCCACCTTGGGCTTTGGTAAAAGCATCTTCGGTGTACATTTTGGCTGCATTTGGTTCGTGAAGTTCGAACTGCAGGAGCCTTCAAGAGAGGCCACTAGTTTCACTTCAGAGGACTCCAGTTCCTGAGTGCCAGGATTATTATTGTGTGTATTGATGAATGCTTCATTTGCTTTCTCTGCCAGCTGCTGATTATGTACGGAGGTTTCCATTTTCCTTTTCTTACTAGGAGGATCCCTGTGAATATGAGATCAATAATTTATACTCCTTTCAAGCACAAAACATCTGCCTTCCATTCTTTTGAGTCATTGCACTGAAAATACAAACTGAAGTCACAGATGAGCTTGGATATGAGAAGACAACTAATCCTGATTAAAACATAAAAAGACTCCATGAACTTCAGTGTTTAAAAATTTCATTCCTCACTCTCACATTTAAAAAAGAAAAAAAGGTTACCTCTTTTATGGAGAACTATTTCTAAGTGGAGGTAGAAGTTTAGATGGTTTATTCCCCCTTGTACACTAAGCACTCTGATTTGAAGAGATGTTTAATTTGTTACTTTGATGCTAACTCAGACTGAGCATTGAAGGGACAGTGCTCTTAAAGTCAGTGTACAGGTAAACGTCTCTCATGGAAACTGAAGATACAATTAGCACTCCTTCACACAAAACTTAATTTTGCAGCAGTTGAATCTCCAAGACAGACAGGCTAGGCCTCAGGAAACAGATTACCCTTTATGAAATATACGTACACGTTAAGACAACTATAAATCTAAACATGCATATACAGGCATTTAAAAAAAGAATCCATTAATACTTGCAAAGACAACTAGACTATACAAGAAAATAAACTGAGCTGCATTCCACACCACAGTTACCAGCTATAAACATTTCCAAATCATCTCTACTGTCACAGAACTGTAAAAGCAGATGCAACAAGAACCACTAGCATTTATGCCATGCAGTGCAGCGTCATCAGTACTTTTTGTTTTACATGTGGGGAAACCTGATCTTATTGATTAGACGATCATCATTGCCTTCAACAAAACAGAAACTACTAAAAGCAACAGAACAAAGAAACTGCAAACTGCTTTACAGCTAAAACAATGTGAGCCTATTTCCAATTTAATCAACAGAAAGGAGACAAAAAGCCAGTACATGGGAGACAGAGGACTTGGTGATGAATGTAAGTATGATTACTTAACTGCTTCACTTTTACCTGTGTTCTGCAGGAATTTCATGGCCAGTTCTGTAAATATGAGACAGTAATGCTGTTCTGCTGGCATAAGGGCACCCACAAGTACACTGGAAAGTCTTGCCACAGACCTCTATATGCCGCTTCAAATACCATTCTGTACCATAGGAGTTACTACATTTATCACATTTGTGCTTCTTTTCAGCATGCATTTTCATAAAGTGCTAGAATACACAATGAAAAGTAAACATTAGCCTTCAGCTAAGATAAAAAAAAGAAAATCATGTTTAGGGGAGACATTAATATTTGCATTTTTTGAAGTTGTTCAATAGCATTGAAGAGTAGAATTAAATTTTTTTTAAAAGTCTCATTAGGAATAAGTTACAAGCCTAAAGAAATCAACAGAAAGAATTTAAAGTTTGCAAATCTGCTTGTGCTATGTGCATATTAAACCACACATAAACATTTATGTGTCCTAATGCTATCGGAGGTTTCCTATGGAGATTAATAAATCTATAGATGAATCTTGCCAAAGAGTGTAGTAAGTATATGTTGCAACATGTGCACACTCCTGAAGATCTACAACTGAGCAAATAGTCTCAAGTCACACAGGTCAACTTCAGAGCAAACACCAGAATTTTTCCCTTTCATTTACAGCACCAAGTGCTAGCCACTCATCTCCCATGGTCTCCCCAGCTTATCACAGGTAATCAACAGCAGAAGAGTGCTTTTTTTACTCACTCATGCAGAAACAAGTCTTACATGTTTCCTTAAACAGGTAACTAGTAAACAAATGCATTTTGATACTAAAGCAGAGAAAAACTCTTAATTCTTGACCACTTGAAAAAGCAGTTTAAAAGCATCAGCCACATTCTAAACCTTTATTGGTTGCTACTGTGATTCCCCCCCCCCCCCTTTGATCTTTCTCCATCTTTTTAATTTGTGGAGAGGGGCTGTCTTCTAGTTTAGCAGAACATATCGGCATCTGCCTGATCAAAAGGTTCAATTCCTCTAATATCAACACGCAAACATGCAAATTCATTAACCATATGCCCATGCGGAGTGTCTGCATACAATTCTCCACCTTTTGGATATATGCTGAGAGGCTTTGCTCATATCTGAATGCAAAAGTGTACACTCTGGAGTAGAGACAGTCAGGACTAAATCAGTATGAAAATAATACTTGAGGAAATAGGAATACCTGTTTTACAAGAGAAAATTGGGAAAACGGCCTGTTTGGTCCTCTAGGGCAGCCTTCAATAGGACAGCAGTAGAATTTCCGGGAAGTTTTCAAACCCTTCCTTATTGGTGCATTAAGTTTTCCATCCTGAAAAAGAACCAGTTGAGAAGTTGACAATTCTACAGGTTTGCATACTAAAGACAACATTCAGAATACACATCAACTTTGGCTCACTGGGTTTACACACCTCAATGAGCTGAAGGCACTGTCCTAAGTGATCTGAAAGTTCAAATGGAGTTTTTCACCTACGTGGATGCTACTTTGCAAATATACCATCAAAATTACCAAGTGAAATTACAACAAGCTCTACAGAGTAGTGGTACTGTGCTATTTACTTTTACCAAGACACTCACTGCCCCGAGCCAATTATAACTGCCTTTTGTGTTATTTGAGCCAAAAAGCTTTCCCCACAGATACTAACTACACTGCTAATTCAATGTGGGTTTACTTGTTAGTAGCACAGTCTACTTGAAGCTCCATTAAAATTAATCACACACCATGTAACACAACACTTCCCTGACGTTGGAATTCTGTTGGCATTATTTAGAGTTTACTTGTAACAAAATGAAAAATGCCAAGTACACGCTGCCACTTAATTCAGATTATAAACCAAATCTCACTTAAGTCTATGAAACAACTGGTATGCTAATTCTGAACCTCCAAACATTAAGTGACTGGTATACCCGCGCCTTCCATGTGATCTGCCTCACTGACCATCATATGTACACAATAGAAGAAAGCAACATAACTTGCTCAAAGAGGACCTCAAAAATACATAGAAAAAGGACACACTAGCGGGGTTGTCCGAATTGTTCAACCACATAGAACCTGTTCCTATTGAGGACACGGCCATGGAAACCAGACAAGACATATCCCTCTGGACATATCCTATCTGAAAGAGCCTCACTGGAAACATCAGGCATCTGTGTCTAAGCAAAAAATTAAAAGTGAACTACTAAAAATCCAATGCTCAGAGTAGCTGTGAGTCTCCTTACATCCTGAGGCTGAGTAGGAGGCCAACCCAGTCCCCAGAGACAGTTACAGTAGTCCATGATGGCATCCTGATGATTATTCAGGGAAGAATTACCAGAGCACGCCCTGTTTGAGCTCTGCACCTGATTTTCCTTAGCATGACAACAGTGACAGTAAGCACAGTAAGTGGTGGAAAGTTGATTTTACACCAGTCACTCCCTAACTTCTTCGGGCAGATCTCCAGCTGCTTTGCATTTACACAGGTTAGACCAAACACAAAGAATCCACAAAGCGCAATAGTCATCCCATGTGAAACAAACGGAAAGCATGTACCACAGCTGCCAGAACACAAAGGGTTTCACTGCTCACACCCTCATTTCTTACCTAGCTACAGTTAGCCACAACCCAACAACTCTGTGTTCTGAGCTACTCATACCTTGCTTTTAAGTATTCATTTCATTTGCACTTCAGGAAGACTGTGAAGCAGATGAGTGGGACACTTCAATGATTTTGGTTTTCCTCAAATCATCTCTCAATCTAAGATACTCTGCGTAAAATGTAATCCCTTCAAGCAATATTTCAGTTATATTTCCACACATTCAACACTGCTACTTGCTGACATTGCCGCAAGTTCATTTTTGTTAATGACATACCATACCCAAAGAAGCAAAGTTTAGAGCCTCTCGACCAAAATGATCAGCTGCCATTTCATCAAGAAAACCTGGAAAAATTCTCTAAAAAGGGAGTTTTCATGTAATGTTTTAACGTTCTAAGCATCTTTATGCACAGCAGTTTTCCCCATGGACAAACCATTCATAAACAGGCCTGTTTCATCTCTGCTGAATAATTATTGTGATTATTTTTGCACCTCCTAGAGCCACTGCCCAAAATAGGAACATGACTCAAAGAAATCTAGTTGTTCCAGCCCCACTACCCCCAATTACACTTTTTAACCCCGAGTTTACCCAGAAACACTTTGACTAGATGCCAGTCTCAAAGTCCTCAGGAAAAAAAAAAGATTTGCCTTTAAGTCAAAACTATGTTTGGTCTCTCCCACTGCAGATGAAATCAATATGCTTAGTAAGCAGCAATTGGAGTTACTTATTTCTAAATAAGAAGTTTTTCAAAGTGTGTTATATTTAATGTCACAACCAAACAAATGACAAGGCAATATGGGAAATATGTTCAGGTACTTAACAGGTAAACCACAGTCAGGTTATTTAGAACTACTTATGTACTAAGGTATAGAATAACACCAAGTGTTTAAAAGCTATATAAACATGAGTGAAGATGCTTTTCTAACAGCTGGAACATAGACTTTTGAGGCACAGATCACAACAATATTGTGACAAGTTGAGAAATACTCTATACGTATAAGTAACCCTACCCAGACAGTAATCTTGTTTTGACCATCTTCAAAGTCCTCCTGGCTCTAAATGGTTAATCTCGCATCGTCTCAGAAACCTGTCTGGCCAGTCAGATTTCAGACATTCTCACAAGTCCTCTCCTTGTACGTCTGATTTTACTTCCCATGTCTCTACAATAGCCACCCACCACAATTATTGGTAGATATTTGTTCAATTAACTTCTCACAACACAGACACTTGTATTGTAAGGAATACTGACATTCGGACAGGGCTTGTGGCAGCAACATGGAAAATGGAAAGTAATAATCCTTGCTACTGATTTAGTCAAGGTGAACTTAGTGACGTCTTGCTTTCCTGCAACAGAAAGGCTTACTCCAAAGGATTAATTTAAAACAATAAGTTACAGCAGACTGTAGCCAACTATTGAAAACATTTTTTTGCAGCAGAATATCATGCATTTCTTTACTAAATAGCACGGAGAGAAGTACATTTATTCTTACTATAAAAACTATTGTGGTAGTGTAATATTTGTATTTGGGTAACCTACCCCAAGGGTAAGCTACTCTTTCCAGTTCACCACTGACTACAGCCTCCCTGCTGTCACAGGAATCCATAGAATCCTCTCCTTTACATGAACCCCTCTAGCTTCATTTTTAAACTACACAGAAGTCTTCGCCTTCTCTCCACAAAATAATACAGATAAAAGACCAAAGAATTAAAAAAAAAAAAATTCAACCCTAATACATTAAGTGCCAGTTTATACCCACTGTTCTCATTTTTTATTGGCTTAGTTAAGCTAAGGAGCCAGAAAACAAACATTTATATATCAACACTTCATCACATGTTCTTTTGTTAGGCCAAACAAGCCAAATTCTTCTAATTTCCCTTTGTCAGACACACTTGCCATTCATCATCCTTAGTAGCCCTTTTCTACACCTCTTCTGGGTTCATTTCAGCTTATTTGAATCAGATTCCTACCCTACAGTAGTGATAGAAAATATCCTTCTGACATATTTTAGGACTGCCCTTCTCACAGCAGCATTACCCTAAATGCTCATACACGTATGACCAAATAGCTTTTGCGAGTGTTTCCCATCTCAGTTATCTCTGTTACAAACCACGACTGGTCAAATTTTTTGTCATCACTTCACAAGACTATAACCTCATACTACTGTACTCGACTCTATTTTTACAGGGTAATCTTGCTTTCCTATGTAAATGTCCTTCCTCTGCAGCAACAATACCTCATAGTTTTTGGTATCAAAAGATCCTACTGGTGCTACTTTTATTAATGAAAATTAACCAAGTCAACCTCCCTTCTCTTCAGCACTACTACGTTCTCTTCTTCCCCAATAGCTTCCTACCATCTCATTTGCGAAGCTGCCTGTTCACTAATTCCTCATGTTTCACTAACAAATGCAATCTACTAAATTCTTCTTGTCTGGGGAATCAGTTATCTCTTAAAAGGAAATACTAATACTAAAATATTAGTCCAAGTCCATCTCTTTCTGGAGAAACAGAGTAACACACACCTAGATCTGTATCTTTTTACCTTCATATCTATCTTTTCATTCAAGATGCATTCTCAAGCCGTGCATAATACTGAAGATATTTTATCTAAGACATAATACAGAAAAATTAGTCTCCCTTAAGCCTCAATAACATTTTACTCTCAATTACAATGCCCTTGCAATAAGTCAGATGTTCCTGAAAATCTC
The DNA here is from genome assembly GCF_018139145.2 of Gymnogyps californianus. Taxonomy (NCBI): domain Eukaryota; kingdom Metazoa; phylum Chordata; class Aves; order Accipitriformes; family Cathartidae; genus Gymnogyps; species Gymnogyps californianus. The sequence continues at coordinate 5,710,266 of NC_059482.1, forward strand.
CATCCGTCCATGCTTCAGTATTTATCCAAGCTATCACAAGATATAGTAACTAGGTGTATGAAATATGTTATAATTCTACAAGGCACCAATAGTTAATAGCTATCTAGGCAATTGGTGAGAAAGCAGCATTTCCTCACCCATCATACCCCAAACACGAGTTATATAACCCACTAGCTGCAGTCCTCGCTGGCTGCTGCATACGCTCAGAGCACAAGCTCACAACCGAAATGACTCTGCTGAACCTGAATTAATGTTTTCAACCTCTGTTGTACCTCCACTCATACGTACATGCAAGATACAACACATAACACACACGCAAAAGTTGTTAGCGCATATTAGGAAACGAAATGAAACAATCAGAGATAGGAGATTGCAAGTATGCTTGAGACTATTTCCTTTTGTTCATCACCAACGACCATCTGTAACACATACTTGATTCTGTAATTAGCCATTTCACAAAACAAGTATGTTTGCTGCTTGCCCACTGGGGCTGCATTTTCAGAATGCAGCTATGAATGCTGCACTTGAAGTCTTCCAGGAATAGGATTTGTCCTCACACACTTGGCATTATGATTTTGAGAAAAGTAAGGATATCTTTCCGAAAGGCCCACACTCAAATATATGCTTGCCGAACTGTGGCTCTCCTCCCCCCCAGTACATGCTGAGTTTTCTCAGGAGTACTATGGTAATGAGGGCTTGTTTCCAAAATGGCATCCATCTAGGTTTTTTTTGGCTCACAGACATTTTTAAAAAACAAACAAAAACCCCAGCATAACAGCACTCAGCGTTTGGATTATGATGGCTTGCCAACTGCTAAGGGTAAGAAACGCAGTATGTTTGCATAGCACCTCACAAGTGGGGCTATAATGCCTTACTGCAGAAAGATAAGCAATAAGCAAATGAAATAACAGAAAGTGAGTCCCAAAGAACTTTTAACTGCCTTAGTTATGTTTAACACTGGTACAAAATTGGTTATTTTCTATGAGTAATTTTAGTGGAATTCTCAATATGACCGGTCAGACTGTGCACACGCACACACTCGTGTATTTATACATATACCTGCACACACTGTTCACGTGGGGGAGATTTAAACAAGAGACAACGAGAAGCGCTTCGTTACTCCCATTTGGAACACCCTTCGCCCCCCCCGCCCCCCCATCTTAGTACACTCCACAAAGTAAACCCCAGCAAAGCTAAACACTGCAGTCGCGTCCGCGGGACCCCCCCGGGCCCGTACATGGCCGCAGGCTCCCGAGGGGCCTCGCCTTCCCGCCGAGCAGGGGCGGGGGCCGGCGGCCTGCGGCTCGGGGCGACTCCGCAGCGCGGCTGGGATGGGGAGGAGGCCGGGCCCTGGCAGGGCGAGGCCGGACCTCCAGCAGGCCCCCGCGGTGGCCCCGGGGGCTTCGGCCCGGAGCGGAAGAAAGAGCTGCGCCATTACAGAGCCCCACAGACCAAGGTGAGGGGCGGGGCGCGCCCGCCCCCCCCGCCGCCGCAGCCCCCACGGGGCTGAGCAGGAGGGAGGCGCCCGGCCGGGCCGGCATCGCCTCACCGCGCGGCGGGCCCGAGTCGGGGCGGCGGCGGTACCTGGACCGGGTGGGCCTTGCTCAGGTGCATGTTGAGGGCCGGGCTGTTGGGCAGGACCTTGCCGCAACCGGGCACCGTGCACAGGATGTTGGTCCTCACTTGGGACAGTTCTGTCACCGAGGGCCGCACCAGCTCGCCGGCGGGCGGCAGGTCCCCCACGGGCACAGGCACCGGCGCCGGGGGCCGCCCCAACCCCCCGCCACGCCGCCCAGCTGCCGCCGCTGCCGCCGCCATGTTGCTGTCAGCTGCTCGGCCCCCCCACTTCCGGGGGCGGCCGTCAAGTCATCGCCGCCGTTGAATATTCAGCAGGCGCGTGGCCTGGCCCGGCCCCGCCCCCTACGCCAGCGTCCCACTGGGAGCAGCGGCGGCGGGCGGGGCGCTGTGAGAAAACGGGCCCCGCCCCGCCCCGCCCCGCGCGCCGGAGCAACCGAGCGGGGAAACGGTGAGCGCTTTCACGGCAAAAAAGGGAATAACGGTGTGGGCGTGAGGGAGGACGTGGAACCAGAGCCTGTGGAAAAGTGCTCCCGCGGGTGGATGGGGCTGCGGCATCTCCTCTGCACAGCGCATATTTTGCACTTAATTACTGATGTAGACTTGCGTTTTAAAGAGCCAATGACACAACACACGGGAGTTTTCCCCCTATAGCTTGGCCAGTCAAAGGAAAAAATGAACGATACTGTTACCTGGGGAAGGGTTCCATGATGCGTGTAGCTCCCAGGACGTGCTGGGGCCTTGTGTTCATTTTACAGCCCCTAGCCTCTCATCTGCACGTGTTCTGCTGCTTGTGATTAATAAATACATGCCTGCTTGCCTGGAAGTGCTGCGTAGTTCCTATAATAGCCTTGGTTACAGGAAGTTAAGAGACGAAACATATATCTGAAAATCAGAGATGAACTTTTTGGTTGTTAAAAAGGGGATGGAGACTGCCTTTCCCAGAAATGAGGCAGAAACAGGCAGTAGGCCAGGTACTCACAATGTTTTAGAGTAGTTTGCAACTTTACCTTTATGGTAAATCATTATCATCTTAGGCATTTAAGTTATTTGGGAGACAGCATTAGGAAGAAAAAGCTGCACAGAGTGAAATACATACTGGAATCTTAATGGGTCTGACTCCTAGAAGGCTCTGTGAGGGTAGGAGTCAGAGATGTTAAAAGCCAACTCTTAATGTCTATCACACATTTTGTGTATCACACAAAACCTGGAATTGTTTCAGAATCCTAACATTAAGTACTTTGTCAAACTAACATTTAAATCACACAGGTGGAAGTCCTAAAAATATATCACTAGCAGATAGTCCTAAACTAACTTCTTTTTATGTGTGAGTTATACAGAGATGCTAAAAAACAAACCAAACCAAAAATCAGTATGTTAAGTCATGTTTCTAAGTCAGGCCAAACAAACTTCTATGAGAAGACTTAATTTACACATTTATTTACAGTTTGAAAAACAAAAACATTCCCATACAACCTCTCAAAATATTTACACTGTGCCATGAAGTTATGAAGGCTGTCTCTGCACATTGACATACCTAAAGTGAATCGGAAATTCCATATACACAAAGAACATGCACAAAGTTTCCAGGTAACAGAATTAAAAAAGCAACACTTGTACACTATAACTGAGTCTTCAGATCAAGTCCATCTCAGATTAAAAATGATGCAGCAGGTTCCATAAAAATATCTATATAATTGCCAGTTACAATTTGCCAACTCTACAGAACTCCAGTGCAAAGCTGTTGTTTGCATTAGTGAATGTTGCCATCTTGATTGTGCAATCTTTATGTCCCCAAGCACAAAAAAGTGGTGATGTGCAAGGACTGCAGAAGGATCAAATCTTAATTGAAATATTCTAAAACATGTACTTCCTCAAAAGAAAATTATTGCCTGTTTCATTGTATTCCTCTAAGGTAAAATTTCTTAAGACATTAATACCAATAGACAGATTTTTCTTAAATTTATGTATTTGTTATTGGCTGTTGCCCTTGGTGAGTAAAAACTCTGGATCTGAATTAATATCCATTAAAGCTGGACGGAAACTTCTTACGGACATCTATATTCCAAGAGTCCCTTCTTCCCCATGCCCTGTAATGGTCTTTGAATATAACCTTCAGCTACTAAGACAAAAACATGCCTGAGCTGCAGACGAGTAGTTCCACTTATTTGCATGGGACTATTCACATGTTCAAAATGGGGCACATATTCTGTTACGCTGCTGAACTGGAGCCGCGATAAGGCGGCCACCTATAGCTGTGATAGTAAACTGAATAGCTACAGCTCTCTTATTGTATCTTCATTAAGCTTTAGCTAGCTTTAACTTCACAAATACTATTAAATATACAGTTAAGAGCAGTCATCACATTTAAATTTACAATAACCATGATCTCTGTTTAAACTTTGCAACTAACGGTTTTTTATTATTTAAGGAAAGGGCTAAGTCTTCTGTTAAAGACAAATGTGGAAAAATAATTCAAAAAAACCCATAATTTGGAAAAAAACTTTAAGGGATTATCAAAGAATACGTTATTTTTTTAACATCTGTTTTGAAGTTTATTATGATTTAGATTAATACCAGTAATAAATGAGTTGTGTATTTCTCTATGAATCAGTTTTAAATTAAGGGCTTACGAAGCTTCCTGGAAAGAAACCTTTTTTCTCTCTAATTTTAAAATAATTCCTAGCTTTTTGTGGTATACATGTAAGTAGTGGTGAAAGTGGTGCATCAGCCATACCTGGAGAGAGAGACAGATAATTACAGCTTAACTCAACCAATATTTAGCTTTCATAACTGTTATAAAACTAAAAAACCAGCTTGAGTATCTATGTACAAACCAGTAATTCTAAGAACAAACTGGTATGTATTTAGACATAAGTTTTTATAGTGGTAACATTTTTATTCTACTAAATGTCTATGTAATTCTAAACAAACTGAAGGTTCTCCCTTATGCAAGATACAAGCAGAATGTAAGATGACAAAAATATTTAACTGTGGATTTTTCCTCCATTTTATAGAGTTGGAACACTTACCCGCTGGTGCCAAGGATTTCAGCGATTCTAAAAGATGTGGACTAGAAAACTTGACCAGACATCTGAATGGTTCTTTTTTATCCAAAACATCCATTTTAGGATCACTTTTAAACATTGTCTCAAGCTGTTAACAGAAGATTTAGCCAGGGAGTATAAGCAATGAATATATTTTATTTGTCTGTTATTATTTAAACATTACATTAGAAGTGTAATAAGACAGTATCTTATTTGTCTATTATTTCTCATGTTAACATGATTCCAGCTGGAGGAATATTTTAATAAAATCAGAGGGTGCCACCATGTGGTAAAGTTTTCTGCTGAAAGAGGCCACTTGTTCAGTAATATTGTAAAACATTAAGTATCTCTTAGAATTTCCGATATATCTGTTCATCAGATGAAATCTGTGCATCATCCAAGAAGTTAAATTCTGGTGTTATATGTAGCATAAGCTTTGTATGTACTTCAAATAACCCTAATTTCTTATGCTTCAACACACTGCTGGTGTAAGTCTACCTTTATCACAAAAACAAGTCAAAATGCTTAGTTCACACGGCTGAAAGAGTGAAACGTGAACTAGTAGTCTGACAAAAACTCAATGCAAATCTGTTTCTTAAAGATACTCTTAACTAATTTATTTTAAAATATGTCCTCCCTAAAGTTTGAAGAAATACTAGATTTTTCTTAATTTGCAATTTAATGTAGCTACCACTATATTAAAATTACAAAAAAAGAAAATTTGTTGCTTTTACTACCTTATATTGTGCAAATTCGAGTTTTGGTTGGGGACCATCACCGAAAACTTCCCGATTCACACTCTGTATTCTCTCTTTCTCATTTCTGTTTTCTTGAATTATCCTTAAATCTGCTGCAGGGGAAAAGAGTAGGGAAAAGAAGAGAAGAGAAAAAACGAAACGACAACTTTGTCAGCTGATACAATACTGTTTTTCTGATCAGGTGATTACTCCAGTGAAAATCTGAAAATAATAATTTTAAAGAATTCATCACGATTTTTTTTCCCATAAGCTAATTATCTCCATCATTTATATTTTCAGTTCTTACCAAGAGAAAAAGCTAAAATGAAAGGAGATACTGGGCACGGGGTATTTTTGGTTTCATAACTCTGTCCAGTGACAGTCATGGGGAAATATTTACCTCTCCTAGTGATAGCCAGTATTATGGCACCCCACCAGGGATGGATAATATAATGTGAATGTAACATATGTACATTTCCTATTGTGAATCTCATTTCATAAGACAGCAGTAATGACATTCAAACCGCTATTAAATTTAAAATATACGTACCACTTTCTGGTGCTACATTCCTTTCTTGTAGAGGTCTTGGATAATAAGTTTGGAAGTTCTAAATGGGGAAAAAAAAATAATTTTAGTCCACTTCCACTTTTAGAGGCTGTAGCTGAAAAGAACTTCCCAGGTTTCTTTTTACTTCTCATTCTGAAAGTGAGTATTCTTCCAACTTTTGACGGTTACTAGAAGTCAGAAAGCCCAGCTTTATTTTGAGAAAAGAATGCCTGTCATATGATATTTGTGAATATTTCCCTATTTACAAGTGTTACATGGATGAGCAGAGTAAGTGCCCATTCTAATAGCCTCCAAATCATTGCTCTAGGAAGCTAGTGAAATGATGCTAAAAAGTCCTAGGATTGAATTGGTGATACAATTTTTAGATTGAGTTTAACCATCAGGAATAACAGTAATAAAGAGTAGGTGGGATACCAAGTAATTACATCCTCATTGTAATGTTACCTTAATGAAAGGCTGTCCACCTCAGTAGTTCAATATTATTTTAACTTGATGGTCCTCTGGAAGAGGTGAATTTTCCCCCCTGCTAGGGGGTGAGAACTAGGCCTGAAACAAAAAGCAAGACTTATCTTAGGATGTACTTGTGAAGTGGCTCACCTGGCTATATCTCTTAAACACAATATCTTTAAGGGAGTTTAAAGAATGACTTCGAAGCTCCATTTCACGGATGTCATGGTAATTGGAAGCAACAACCAGGGCCTTTAAATAAAAATTGAAATTGTTTTAACATCAGTCTTAATCATCACTGTGTTTATAATATGGAAGAAATAAAGTATTTCTAGGCACTGCAATGTTTTTGTTCCAAGGTAAGCAACTGCCCTTTAACTAGCAGGATTCTCATGTCTGAAAAAAAGTTGAATAGACTGTAATTAAGCTTAGGTTAATACTGAAAAGCATTCACAGGATTAACCAGATAAGCCTATAGCCTTATCAGCTGAAAAATAAATAAATAAAACAAACAGATTAATAAAATAATTAAATTACTAGTACAGAAGTCTGCTAAATAGATAAAAAATTAAAGACTACCAACGCTGATCACCACGAGTTGACAGAAAATGTCTTTTAAAACTAATTAATAGCATTCCCTGATGAGCTCATATATTTAGTTCTTGATGTTAACTGTGTTGATGTAATATTCTTCAACTTCTATGAGACAATTTAACTGAATATTGCCTAACACTTGGTTAAGAAATTAGAACAATTCAAGGTCAGCAAAAATCCCAATAAACTGAATTTATTCACAATGCACCATTCCAGAGGTCATAAAGATTGTTTTTTGCCCCATTTTTATCACGAGCTAAGGGAAAAAAAATGACTATGTAAATTAGTAAATTAAGTGATTAATCTTTACCCATCCTCTTATAAGCCAACACAATTATAGCTCTACATGACTGTGGTGAAGTCAGGCTCTACACAGTTTTATTCTGTACCTGACATAGCAGAGGCAAGTTGCTCTTCAGCACTGAGGCAGAAATGAAGACATAGGGAGTCTGTGAATGGTATACAACATAGCTGGTTTTGTACTGGTTTGGTTTTGTATATGGTGTTCCCCAGGCAATTCTAATCCAGATTGCATTATCCTCATATTCTTTAAAGTTGATGGTGACCTAAACAGAAAAAGAAAAGCTTTGATTTACCAGCACATTCAGGCATTCAGAAAGATTTTGTTATCTCTTAACCCTGTGCTCACAAGACCCAAGCATAATTTAGTACACCACTGCTTGAATAAGAAACAAATCCCACTAGTGTGGTCAGGATTGTATTTAAATCAAATTTCCACAGAAAAACAATAACCTCACAAACTGGAAAAAAAAAAAAAGAATCATCTTTCAAACTCTAACATGACTTTTGTTCCTGTTGATGTACATTTTCTTCTGAACAGTGAAAATAAAAATAGCTTATTAAAAAAGCCTTGATTCTCTCTTTTGGGAAAAGAAAAACACAACAAGAAAGTGTCTATTTAGATGGAGAGCTAGTGGCAATATTTCCAATGTGTCCAATTTTTGAGAAACTAAACTTGTGATCAACTTGTGATTTTAGACCTGAATATAATATTTATCACTGCTTAAGAGTACACAATCAGAAATTTGAAGAAGATTCCCTTTCCTGTTTTTGTAGATTTGCTCCTCGGTTGCTTCTTTTTACCTTGACTCAATCTGGGTGACTTAAAAGTGGGAAAACTTTGAAAAACAAAAACAAAACAAACCTCCCTTTGACTGAGGCACATGTAGTAAAGCTTTTAGTCCAACTAGGTCATAAACTGTTTAAATTGCTGGACCAACATCACTTCTCAAAGTTTTTGTGGAATTTTTTTTTTTAAATGAAAATATTGCAAAACTTTATTATAGTAGAGTTCTATGAACTGCAGCTGATTATCTATAAGTCTGATTTGTATTTGTTGCCCTCTACTGTTGTCAGTGAGAATCCTTTGTGCATCAAGAAGTGACACAGCTAACTAGCCAGAGGCATTTTCTATTATCTTGCATAAATGAAGCTGGTCAGGTAAAGCAAGAAAAGGCTTCTGCAAATTGCTTAGTAAAAAAGTGAGATGATAGTATTTCATTTCCATTTTTTTCTTACCATGCTCATTTCTGTAGTCTAGAAACTGCTTCTTGCTATTGACAGTGGTCTTTCAGTCATTATAATGTAATGAAATACCGGGGCCAAGTTCTCACAGCCATCACAAAATACCATTTCAAAACCAGAACTAAAAGGAAATGGATACAATTTTGCTACTAATCTAAGTCATAGTAACTGAACTTCTTTGTCCTGCTTACTGGCTACTTCAAATTCCCCCTATACTCTGATCCAATTTTTGTTGTTTCTGTATTGTTATTGGGTAACAGGACAAAGCAATATCAACTTACCTAGGCAACACGTACACTCAAACAGGGCAAAGATTTGATAGAAAACATAAACATACTGCCTTTCTTGAAGTCTGTCATATTTTAAGGCAAACTTACATTTTATTTCACTCCAGCATAATTGTAAAGTTGCTAGAACAGATATGCAATACATTTTTCCTATTTCACATGCAGTTCCTACAATTCCCAAATGAATAATTCCATTTAATTCTTGATGCAGACTGTAAGAAAAAAAACCAAACCTCGCTAAAGTTATTAAAATAATCTATTGACACCAGAGCTGTGAAACAAATTTAGAATAGATTTATTCTTACATTTTTCAAGGCTGACCGAAGTCGTCTTTTAAATTTTTTTTTGAAATCTGTTAAGTCAAAAAATTCCGTTTCTTCCCCTGTTACACAAGAAAAAAAACAAAACAGAGAATTGTGTTTACAAGAACTAGTTCAGAGATGTTTTTACAGTTTTGCTGAAACAAAATTAAGCAGAAAAAGCTGAAGTTGCACAGCCTTATACAGAAAGCTGTATATTAAATTTGAGCCTTATTATTGCTATATAAACAGTTAATATTTAATTAGTAGTTAATAATTTCTAAAAATTGCTCGAGAAGTTAACTGAAAGTATTCTAAAAACATTAAAGATATCTCTATTGAAAAATCCATACTAGACTATGTTTGTATTTAAAACGTATGATATGAGGGAGCACTGCAGTACGTTGCTGAGAACTGTGAGATTACAGCAAGGAAAGGCATTTTACCTGTTTTTTTCATCTGGTAAACACTCCACACTCTTTTGTTTGGGTAGATGTGGTTGTCTAAGAAAAATAGGAATTGATCAATACCATACTGTATTATCAAACAGTCATTAAAGGAACAAATAATTTTACAATACTTTTATGACCAGGTTATTTCAAAAAGATTACTTCTTATAATGCAATATAATTTATTCAGCACTCTTAAACTACCACTCATAGTAAACCTAAAAGCAAAATAGTTTTTTATTAAAAGAGATAGGAAGATCTTTTTTAATTCAGTTAAGTGAGTAATAAAGGGTATGTCTGAGGTTCAACGTTTAAAGAAGGATTTTACCTAAAATGACCGAAACTCAGTATAAACTCAAACTAAGAAATGTAGACTGTTAAAAGAAACCTTGAGATTTAAACTATTAGGTAATCAAGTTGTGAATTAATATTGGAGTTAGAGTTCCAACTGGAGTATTCACCGATAATTTTGCCTATGTCACTCCCTATTGGAGCACGATATTACTGATTTTGGGGTTCGGTGCATACTGGAGACAAACATATCTTTCTACATTTATAACTGTCTGCTGGATGTGGCTTACCACAGTTTGCATCTATTTAGACCTCAGAAGAAGCAAACATGCTTTTGTTGATTTTGAGCTTTTGATTTTTTTTTTTAAAAAAGGTCAGATCTAGTAAGATTTGTCATCTAAAGTGTAATCTGTTTACACTAAATGCATCTGTACCTCACTAGGGCAATTGCTATATAATTAAGGGCATTATCAAGTTATTCAGAAAAAATATAAAGATGTTGGTTTTATTAATTTCTTACTTACAAATTATGTCTAGGACAGCTGCTTGCTTTATGTCTGCAGAATTCTCCTGGAAAGAAGAAAAACAGTACATGGTGAACTGCAGGTCCAGAATGCTCTGTCACGCTGTTTAGTAAGTGAAAAATCTCAGCATTGGTAGTTGAAATGACATTGCACTGAAGTCCACAGCATGTACACTCTCCTCAGAGGCACCACACTTAGTCCCAATGTGCACACAATACAGTTTTAAGAAATCAATAACAAAAGCTATTTCAGCAAGGTTTAAGTTTTTCTGCAGAGGCAGCAAGAAGAATGTTGTCCTTATTGTATGATGTACAAGCAACTAGAAAATAAAATTAATGGGTATTCATGACATTACGCAACATTGGCTAGTACTTCACTGTCAGGAATTTTAACATGCTTGGTTCCTCCTTATTTAACTTTTACAGCATGAAGAGATTTTTAAGAAACTTCATAACACTACTTGTTACAGATGTTTCAGAATGTTTCAGAAACAAATGCTATTTTAAAATACAACATTTGCTATCTTACAAGAATAACTTAACAGTTTCTTGCCTGCAGTTTGATCTACACCCCATGTAATAAATCTTTGAGTATGAAATTCAAAGGGAATGATACAAAAAGCTATAGAATTTAAGAGATATCAGTAATAACTATCTATCTGGGTTATGATACTGTACATAAAGACTCCTGGTACATATAAAGATTCCTGGTACACCAACATCAGAGTACGCAAGTAGGAGATCAGAAAACTTTTTTTTGCTTACAGTATGCAGAACAGAAGTAGTTCTGGCCAAGAAAATTTTTCAAAAAAATCTGAAAAGTCTAAATGGTATAAACTAGTGCTATACCCATACTAAATAGATTTAAATTAGCACTATGTAATGAGTAGATATCTCAATCAATGCCTTTATTTTACAGTTTAGAAATACACCTATTTTTTAAAGGTTTAATACACTGAGCTTTTATCTACCTTGTGCAACTCAGAGCTCAAAACATGTACTTCCATACTTAGTAAGGGTCAATCCCGCACTCCTATCAATCAGACAAAATTGATGGTATTACCAGCTCAGCTTTACATTTTCCAGACTACAAGCTGCCATTTGATGCTGTGTTTTGGCCAAAGAAGATTCATTTATTCATAAGAATGTCTTTTTGACAGTGCTTCAACATGCATCCTGTATGTCACTGACAGGCAGTTCCTGAAGGAAAGGATTACCTCACAGAGTTGAACAACATCTTGAGAAATGTTCTCCTTTATCTGATGAAAGTTTATGGTTTGCAGCTGCGTCTCAGACAGAAAGTCCCATTTCTGTAGTATTGTCTTGATTTCATCTCGTGGGATTTTTAGTACAGTTCTTCGGATATACTCAGCAACAGTTTCATCCATGATGAAGCCACCTGAAAAGGAAGTTAAGACCGAGGCACAGGCAGGCTCAGGAGATTTGCTCCCTTAGTAAGGTGCACAAAGCTGCACCTAGGCACGACTACCAGAACACTGGCATCAGTCCTAAGCATGGCACTACCACGGATTTCGGCGGACGCCAACGACAGTGAGTTAAAACACTTTCTACAGTAATTTTTCCCCAAGCCGTCAAAAGTTTCCCTTACTGACCGAGGCCAGGCGCGAGCTTCTGGAGACGGATGGCGCGCTGGCCCTCACCCAGGGCTGTTACTGCCTGTCCGGTCCGCTGAGTGTCCAGGGGACTTCAGACAGCGGGCACGGACACGAAGAGAACCGCGTAGCCGAGCGGAGCGCCGCGCCGCGACCCTACCTGCCCACCACACACCGCGGCAGCAGCCTCCTCTCCAGCCGCCCGCCCGGCCGCGGAGCCACACACCAACCCTTCCCGCCCGCCCAGCCGCGCGCCCCGCCAACCGCCGCCCGCCTTTCGAAGCACCCAATCAGACTCCGAACAGTGCCCGAGCCGCCCAATCACAAGGCGCCCCGCCTTCCGCCCCGCCGCGCGCTGGCGCCGGCGCCGTGAGGGCTCTTCCCGCGGCTGCCGGGTGCGCTGAGGCGGCTTCCGGTCAGGCCTGCCCGGGTCACCTGCGTCTCCTCCTGGCCCTGTGTGGCTAGTGTGTCACTGTCGGTGCCTGCCTCGCCTGGCTGGGCTTGTCCTCTGGGGACTGGAGTAAGTGCGAGGATGGCTGAGAGGGGAGGCTTTGGCCGGACCTGAGCGGGCGGCGTTATTCCTTTCTAGCCCTAAAGGAAAGAGGGGCATGTGGGGAGATGCCCTCCCCGCCGCCATCCTTTCCCGCCCCACCGCCTGGCTCTGGGGGAGTCCTGCCCTGCCCTGCCCTGCCCTGCCCTGCCCGAGCTCGGGGCCGGCTTCTGGGACCCTCTGCTCACCTCGCATCCTCCTTCAGGGCTCAAGGAGGGATTTCAGAAGGGCTGTTCTGAGTAGGAACAATGGGCTCTCCGTTGCGACTGTCGTAAGCTTGCTTTTCCCTGTGTCTCTGTGTATCCCATCACTATTTTAAGGACTCCTGGAAGCGCTGAGAGACTACAGGCTGAAAACAGCGTGGGTTAGTTCAGCGGGCCTCTTCTCCAGCCATAGCTGTTGGTAACAACGTAGCAGCCCCTTTCACCTGATAGCAAAGTTGTGTTACGCTAACAGTATTTTTTTTCTGCCAAGTGCTATGTGCCTTTCTTGAGGGGGGTCTTGCTGCTCAAGGGATGAGGTCCTGTCTTTTCCATCAGGGGAGCATGATCCTTTTGATCCCTTTCTCTCGGAAGGGGAAAAGCAATTCTACAGTAAGCAAGCAAATTCTGCTAGCAATACTGAATTTGTAGTGTTCTTACCTGCTAGATACGGAAATGAATGCAATAGTAATGAAATGAAGCCTGGTCTGGTGGATGCAGCTGAAGTACAAGAGCAGCTTGCAAAACAGGAATTTGGTGACAGCACCTCATCTTCAGCATGCTTTACTTTATACTGGCTGGGTCTTGCCGTTCTTGACTGTATATTCTCATCTTCATAGACACAGCAGGAATAGAACAAGATTGCTTCAGTAATCTTTTGTGATATAATGCTATATTGTGCAGTGTGACTTGCGGCATATTATAATAAAAATATTCCACTAATTGTCCCGTAACTATGCTGATGTTTGTTGTATGAATACGACCTTAAATAATTGCCAGGAGGTGAAAATGCCCTATTGTGCTTTACTTGATCATTTATTTTAGCCAGAAATAAAACTGTAGAAATTACTTGATATTCAAGTTGGTGTTCAACTTGCTTTATTCATTAGGACTAACACCTTCTTAACGTGCTTTACTAAGTGTGAAATCAGGTATGATGTAGTTTTATCAGATACTTACTCCTAAAAGTAGCGAGTGAGTGCTCATTCTGCTGATGTGAGGGATGTTGAATTGTTCACAGAAAGTGGTCATGTAAAAAGACTTAAAATCAGTATCAATCTTATTTATCAAAGGGGTTTTTTAATTATTATTATTTAGGTTCAGGGAAAGTAAATGCAATCTACATAACATAAAAACATTTTAAAAGTAAACATAATCTACCCCCTCTTTTTGCATTTCCTTACTATTTACAAGTCTTCATAGATATGTATCTAAATTATTTCCCCCCCATTCTAATATGTAATATTGGAAAACTAGTGCATAGTTTCGAAGACTGAAATTCAAGAGGTTGTGACTAATTTTTATAAGATTTGGCTAAACTTGGTTTATTAAAGTGAAGGTGTCTGGCTAAATTTCTTGGAAACGTTGTAAAGTTAGGGGTCATTCTCAACGTGCCTAATCACAACCTTAAGGATAGCAACATAGAATGATACTTTAGTATCCTGATCTGGAAGATGTTAACCATGTTACTGAAAGCTAGAAACAGAGTCCTTAGTTCAGAGTTCCATAGGTTTTTGAAATTGTGTTCAGTTGTGGTTTCTCATTTCACTGAATGACTGATCTGAGTATTCTAGGCTGTTATTGTCAAAAGTATTTATAAATTGTGTATGAAAGATAATGCTAGGAATGCAGAAGTTCTGCTGAAGTGACATGAATGTTATCTTCAGGTAACACTAACCAGTTAGGTGTGGAGCTGAATCCTTTTTTTATGCTAAAACTTTGTATAATCTTAAAGAAAACACTCATGATTTGAGTAAACAAAGAGCTGATTGGTTTGTAAGTATTTTTCTCCAAAGCCAAACAGAACAATACTATGCAACTGAGAACTTAAAACCAAAATGTCTGGTCTTACTCAAATTAGACAGTGAAATGAAGTGCAAAAGTAAATGTTACACATGGTGAGTGATACAGTGGCTTTATAGGAATTTGCAGATCTGTTCACCCTTCCCTCCTCTGTTAGTACATGTTCTCGTTTGCATGGTCGTGCTGCCGCCTCGTGGGTATTATTTGAGTGTTTGCAGCAAATGTGTGTGTTCTGTAGTGTAGAAAGCTCTGTGTTTCTGGTTAAGGAGCTTAATGATTAGCAATGTAGATGCTCAGATGCAATTTTTCATCTTCAGGGTTGGTACACAAGGATTTGCATTTTGCTTTACGAAGTCATTTTTCTGAGAATATGTGATTTCATGATTTGTGTTTTGTTTTTTTTTTTTACTATTGACTTTAGAAACTTGAAAAAATTAAATTACTTCTGTGTGCAACTTTTTAAATGGAAAAAATAGCAAAACTAAGTTTAAGAAATAGTCTTCTAACATGTTTTAATGAAATATGGAAAAAGCATCTTAGGAAAACAATTACCTAGATCTAAACCTTTCTTTCATTGTTGTCTCTCAAACATGGAAATATTAAGCATTAAGCTAATCAGTAAGACTAAAGTAACCTAATTTAGTTTTCCTTCTGCATCAGGGAATTGGTTAGTTCATATTTATGGGAGATTCTGAGAAAAGAAGAAAGGAACTTCCCTGGATTCCTGACATGCTGATCTCATGCTTCATTTGGGAAAGATGTGGGAATGTACCAAAACCCTTCTTTCTCCACATGGCTAGGTCCTTTTACTGCTGTTTGCCATAAGGAGGTCAGGAGGAGAAACTAGCATGTGGAGAGAAACAAGCACTTTATCCTAGTTTTTGATGTCTAACAGAAACGTGAATGAAATGCATACAGTGTTCTTGCCTGCTCTTTTGGGACAGCCTTTTTTCAGTATTTTTTTATACTTAGATTCCTTATGAGCTACCACCTATATAAAATTCTGTCCATGTGGACTTAAATTCTGGTAAGATGGCAACTTGCTGTCTTTATTTTAGATTAGAACATTATTAAAAAGAAACTAAGGAAACCAATAGCTCATCCTGTCCTTTTTTCATACATGTTTTTGTTACTCTTGAAACTCTATCATCTGTCAGAGTAATTCCTCTCCAGCAAAAATATTTTAGCCTTCTCTGATCATTTATAGATCACTGTCTAATCTGACACTCCCAAACATAAATATAATATTGAGCACTGATAACACTGTTCGGTCATGAACTTCAAAAGTACTTAAAGGCTCCAGTTAAGCCTTCCATGACAACTGTAAGATGTTTTGTTAGTTTAATCCATCGTAGCCTACATGAACTGAGTACCATATCTGGTAATTGGACTTGAAAGATTTCAATATTGAATGTTATTTGAAAATGAATTTCGGGAGTACTGGTCTATGGTTGATGTGATTTACAGTTAGGACCTCTGATTTGTAGCATCTATCCTGCAAGATGTGACATTGGAAAATTCATTTGAGTTGTTAGAAGGCTTTTAATTGATGAAATGCACTGTCACCTATCTATTTGTGGCATCAATAGCTTTCATCCACTTTATCTGAGAATAATTTTTTAAACAATGGCAGTGATTACTAATCTTAGTTTAGAAATAATGACTCTTTCCTTGAAATGCTCGCTTTGACTTTCTGGCCTGTGCTGATGTGCATGCTACCTATTTCACTAGGGCACTGGTCTTGCTTTCTCCTTCTGAGACAGCCAGCTCAGATGACAGTTTTAGGAAGAGCAGTCGGAGGCTGAATGATGAAGAGATTTAATAATCAGCTGGGTTCACACATGTTAAAGTAATGCGCAGTCATTGAGCAGGTCACCCTCTCAAGGGAATGCTAACTCTAGTGCTATCAAAAAAATCTACTGATAAATTTAAAACATATTGACTTTGTGTGGCATGCAATCAAAAGCTAGTGGCAATAACACAGCAGGGTTCTTAATCACTTTGCTGTTACAGTCGTGTTCCTGCTGTCATATTTCTAAAGGTTCATTTGTTAATTTGTTGAATAGAATGCTTAAGCAACTTGTACAGTTTCCAACTTTTTCTGGGCTAAGAGTATATGTAGTGTAATATTAGACTTCCAGATAGTATGAGGGAAGACTTTTGAAAGAAATTACTATGTGTGTTTGCAGCACTATGTGGAACATAGTCTCATGGGTCTCAACAGGCTTTTAAATCTGTTTGGATTTTTAAAATTTAGTTTGCTTGTGGGAATGTAACTCTTGTTAAGCTGAACACGTGATGGCAAATATTGGGTAAATTAGTGTACGTACCTCTTCAAGCCGAATATATTACTTGAGTATTCTAGGAATAGCAGTGTGATTATAGCTGCCAGCACTGCAGCTGAATATTGGGGTTTTACAATTGTAAAATCTGACCACTGGCTACTAGTTTTTATCTTGTCTATTTAGCTGGAGTGTTAAAACAGTGATGGCTACTTAGTACAAGTTGTAGTGATATTTGCTTGATGTATTGCAGCTAGAAAGGTGATCTCTTTGGGAGGAGGGGGAATGACAAAATACTAAGTAAATGAACAAAGAAGGCATCTCTTTAATTCAGTGGCAATATGGGTCATACAAGTAGAATTTTGTCAAGATGGGCCCATTTGTCCTGGTATGAACTGGACTTTTCTTCTTCCCTCCCTGGCAAAGTGATCTTCCACAATAAAGATGTCATCTTATTTCAACCACTATCATATGATGCTTTCATCCTTTTCAACAAAAGATCTTGAAAATTACTTCTAGGAATATTTGTTTTTAAATGGGAGGTAATATAAAAATTTATTTCTAGAATGAAGTTTGCTCCTGCCCCACGGAACCCTGCAGAAAAGGACGTGGGGGTCCTGGTTGACATGAAGTTAAAACATGATTTAGCAGTGAACCCTTGCGGCAATAAAGGCTAACAGCATACTGGGCTGCGTTGGAAGTGTAGCTAGCAGGTCAAGGGAAGTTATTATTATTCCTCTCTTCTTGGTAGTCTTGAGGCCACATCTGAAATACTGTGTTCATCTTTGGGTCCCACAGTCTAACAGAGATGATAAAAAACCGAGTCCAGCAAAGGGGAAACTAAGAGGGTCAGGAGGGTGGAACAGCTGGCATATGTGGCGAGGTTAAGGGAGCTAGGCTGGTTTAGCGTTCAAAAGAGAAAACTCGAGGGAAACCTAAACGCTGTCTTCCACTATCTGAAGGAGTAGGAGATTCATGTAGAAGACAAATCCAGATGCTTTTCAGAGGAGCACAGTGAAAGCACAAGAGGCAACAATGTGAAGTTGCAAGAAGGGACGTTCCAGTTGGGCGTAATTAAAAAAAATCATTACTGTTTTGAATAAGTGATTAAGTACTGGTTTTTAAAGCATCATCAATGCTTTGGATCAGGATTTTTTAAAAAGCATGTAGATAACTAAAAAAGATGGCAGTTCTCAGAATGCTGTAATGAAATATCATTGTGCTTCCTGTTCTGATCCATCTTTATAGAAGGTAGAAAGAAAATTGCATAGACTTAGCTTTTTTTAAAGCTAGAAAGAAGAAAACAGAAGTAGAAAAGTGAAAAGATAATCTGCAGTTCAAGAAAGATTAATGCTACTAGGGAGTCCCTCAAAATTAAAATCCCAAATGCATGCTTATGTCCATGATAGCAAAGAATGTAAACTCTAGATAACTTTTAACATTTGGGCTGTGTAGAAGAACAGGCATGTGCTGGGTTTAATTACTTTAACTGTGTAATATAAATTATACATATTAAGCTGCATTTTGATCTAAGATATTTTTTGTTAAAATAATACTGTGTGATAGTATCTTAAGTGGTTAACTCAAACTTTCTAGTTATACTTTCATATTTTAATGTTGGCAGGTGGAAGTTTTCTCAGACTCTTGTCCTTGTACTACTAAAATTACCCCTAACTAAAGATGCATCCAGACCTGTCTCCTCATCTGCACACTGAAGAATGTAACCTAGTTATCAGTCTGCTCAAGAAGTGTCACAAGGAGGTAAGGAGTTTTGAGCAGAGAAAAGAGTGGGTGGGTTGGGGAAATGAGTGTCAGATAAATTAGTGAGACTATTGTATGATCATAGAGAGAAAAACCTCCTCTAGGCAGAACAGCCATGAAATGTAGCTAGTATGTTTTCACTGAAGAGGTATCTGACAACTGTGTGTAAAATTTTGCCAGTGATTTCTTTAGGAAATAAAACATACCTTAAAATTTCCTGTGCTACAGCTTGACAAGTATGGACCTATTTTAAGAATTGAAATAAATTCTGCACCTTTTAGGACTGTGTGCCCCTCAAAAAACAATAATAAAAGCAACTTCAAATGCCCTCTTCTTGTATGCTCGCAGCATTTCTATATTCCAGCTGTCCACTGGGCAGATGCTTCAGTCTATTTATAAGCAGATGTGTTGACGGGGATCCGGACATGCAGCATGCCTTACATTCAATGCTTGGAGAGCTAAATGCAATTACTGTTTGACTTCCATCTTCTTAAGAGGCACCTACCCAAGGATGTAAAATGCCAAATTGTCTTCAGGCTTCTCAAGGCTCTTCATTGCTTGAAGAAAATAGAATCTTCATCTCACTCATTTAAAAGCCTTTTTTTTTTTTTTTTTAATTTGGTCTGCAGTAAACCTCTAGATGTAGAAGAGTCAGCCCCTGCAATGAAAGCTATCTGCAGCATTGTTGCAATATTGTTAATTATTTTCCCCGTTCTCTTGTGTACTCTAAATAGATGTTCTATACAGATATATTTCTGTATTAGTGCATAAAAAGTTCAATTTCATCGTTTCCACTGAGACAAAACTATATTTAAATGTTGAATACGAATGTGAAAACAATGGTTTACACCATTACATGCAGTCTACAATATTTTCACCTCCATGTTCAGATGTGAAGTTTCTACATTTTGTAATGCAGTTATCCATAAATTGAGACAATACATATGTTAGCTTTACCGTTTTGAGCAGAATTCTAAATTTTTCTTTGCAAAAGTCATTACAGAAAGAAAAACAAGGCTGATAATACACAAAATGTGAGAGAAGACATTTTACATGAAAGGGGGATAACATTTTTTCAGATTTTAAAGTATCTAAACTAACATATAAAAAAACTTCTGCAGTACCACATTTCCTTATGATTTCTAAATTACAACAATGAAGGGAGCAGAGTTTTAATACTAAAATTCACTTGTAATGAGTATACTGTACTGGGTTTGTTCAGCAACATTTAATTCATTTTTGTTGGCACTGGTAGTGCAATATCTTGAAATGTAAGCATGCTGGAATCTGTTGATGCCGTCTCATAGGTGGTACTTGCGATACTATTGCCTGTCTGTTTCTATGCACTGTCTAAAAATGCTTTAGGCAATTTGAGAGATTGTAGAGACTTTTTTTTTCCTTTTTTTTTTTCAGATGGTTTTTTTTTTTTTTTGGAAACAACTTTAGTGTTGTAATGTAGCTAAAAGTGTTCAGTAGCTAGAATTAAGTGAGAAGACTCTCCTTGTACATTAACTACTATAGTATCAAAAGGATTGCCAAATAAAATTACTATCAGTTAAGAGGAGAATAAAACTTCTATAGGCAATATAAAATTAAAATGTCATTGATTTTTCATAATTGTGAAAACAAATCCAGTCAGGAAAGAAAATACACTCAGATTTGTCCTGCTTTTTGGTACATACATAGTTGGGCTTTCTATGCTTTGACTAGAGAATCCAGAAATACTCATTTACTACTTGAAAGTAATGGTTGACTGTTTTTTTGGTTTTGTGTGTTTTTGTTTTGTTTTGTTTTTTTAAAAATTAATATTAATATACAAGTATCACGGGCTTTTTTTATAATGTAGCTTATTAGACTGCCTTGAGTCTAAGAGGGAACTGGAACTAAAAGGTGTACTTGAATTCCTTGGCAGCAAGGGATTCAAAGGAATCTATTGCTAATTTGACCTATTGAAGGGACTAGGAGCAGCAATAATACAGTCATGCACAGGATTATATCCTCTTCGTTTTGTTTGAAGTTGATCTTTACATGAAGAGGAATTACTTTCGTTAGTCTTGTGCTCAACTATGAGAGGGTATTTGTACTAGCAGTCTCAGAACAGAAAGGGTGAAGATGGCTTCTTTCACACTCAGTTGAAAGGAAGCAATACCTTTTTGTTTGAAATTCAAGGGGAATGTACAGAAATATTCTTTTAAAATTGAAGTCACTGAAATCTGAAAAGTCAGTGATCTTAATCAGTTATCAGTGACTACCTGCTGTTTTGTTATAATGCCAAAATGTCTTAAGAACCGTCATCTACAATTTAAATTAATATTCCTGAGGGATGAAAAGCATTATTTTTGAATTGGGTGTCCTGTGTGTGCATTTTCACAAAAGTCAGTTTGATTTGCATTATTCCTAATCTAGAACTTGCCCATTATATCAGGTTTTGCATCTAGTCAGGAGAAGTTAATGGGATTCCTATTTGATGTCATTATTTTGATTTTTTTTTTTTTTTAACAACTCCACTCTGGTGCCAAGTGCATGTTTTAAAGAGACTTATTTTTATAAGTGGCAGCTGAAAGAAATGCATATTGTCTTGAAATTGTATCACTGTAATAGGCGTAATAACTATTTTTGAGAAACTGATTCTTTTTTCCTCATAATCTGAGCCAAAAAGTTGACAGCTTAGGAATCTGGCTAAATACAGTAGATTCAACTCACTGTATGCCCTAGTAAGAGTGGAGTTAGCTTGAAATGTGAGTGCTCACCTTGAAATTTAACATGCAGGCGTGGCAATAGAATACAAAATTAAATCTGTATTAGCTAAAATGAAAATGTTGTAAAAGCAAGATCAGCGTGCAGTAAAGTGACCATTTATCACATGCAACTGCTTCAGAGTGTCATCTGATGCCCTTTATAAAGCAGAGAGGTATAAACAAGCTAATTATAGCACTGCTATGGTTAAGTGTTTGTCATAATCTTTATTAACCCACTCCTACTTTCAATCATGTTGTATTGGCTGAAATCTTGTCCACTGTTTGAATTCTTAATAGTGTTCCTGTATTACTTGTATAAATCCATCTAGCTGCTCATCAGCTACAGAAATGCACATAGGTTTTCCTCTGAAATATGGAAGTGACTTCATTCTCATCTGTTTTGTTCTTCATGGTCTTTTTTTTTAAATTCATTAGTTCTCTAGAAGATTGATCAAATTGTCTCTATTGATTGTATGGCTGTAAATATCTACTAAAACCTCTACTCCTTCAGGTCTTCTGAATTTCTTGGGTGCTCTGCTACCAGATTCTGCTGCGAGGTTCTGTGGCATGGTAGCAAGCATCACTCTGAAAAAGTAGTCCTTTTAGAAGAATGCATTCTGAGAGTGATTTGATGGCTGATAATATGAAATTGCTTCAGGAAATCCTGGCTAAGAGGACAGATTTTTATGGTGAATATCATCAGGTTAGCTGGGGAATACCTTCTTGAGGACAATGCCTGCAGTTTTTCAGAAACTAAGTAACACTTAAGTATGCATAAGGCCCACAGTTGAGCTGTGTCATAAAGATGGTAAATGCATCTTATTTATTAACCTCAAGATCTGGAGAAACTTAATCCTCTGGTTTTTATACTGGTTCTAACATTTCAGTGATTTAAGCCTAGTGCCTGCATCTTCTGGATCAACAACACATTCTTCATGTGGCTGGGATGATGGAGCATCAAGTCCTTTGCCTCTCTAGGTCATGAAGAAATAATGAAAACTAAAGCACAGAGGACATTGCCTCCAGGATGCCTGTAGATCTCTCTACATCTTTCTATACCACAAACTGGTGTTCAGAATAGTTATTTTTTGTACGTTATTCAAGCTAGTGTGAGTGAAAGTTGTAAGACTGATTCCTAGATCGATAAAATGTATGTTCTACATTTAGACTTCATAGCTTCAGCTTAGGTATCCTATTTTAATCTGGTTATACAGCATGGTGAGTACCTTCAACTTTCAGCAAGGCGAGGGTGGTTCAAATGAGGTTCAGGAGTAGCTCTACCTTCTAGCTACTCAGTAAAAAAGTTAATAAGCATCATTTCTCAAAAAAAGAGAAAAGGAAAAGAAGACCAGGATATGTTGTAAAATGCCGGTGACTTCTAAGAAATTTAGAGCTTCAGAGGAAGAAACCTTTGAACTGTAAATTTTTTTTTCTCTCCTTAACTTATCAGCACAACATTTTGAAATTTTTTGGCCATTGCAATGATATTGACCGTGAGATGCGGAAGTGCTTAAAGAAAGAGGTAAGAAACAAATTTACTGTGAGCTAAATGCTGAATAAAAAAAAAGTCCATGGGATAGAAATAGAGTTGCTTTTTACTAAGCAGTACAAATCAATAAATAGGCCTTGAAATGTGAGCACATTCTAGAGTGGGCATTTGAGACCAAATTTAAACTTTTTTTTTGATAAATTTGTCAGGTAAAATCTGGGTTTAACAAATGTCATGGTCTATTTTTGGATATACAAAAATAGGCAAACACACATTTTAAGCAAACAAATATTGCAAATAGGAACTGACACTTCACAGATTGCTTCTGATTTTTTCTTTTTTTTTTTTTTTTTTTTAGTAGTGGTACTCGCACAGAATAGAATATAAAGCAATAATGATCACTTCTGCATGAGTAACATTTATTACTGAAGTCAGTTATACTGACTGAAACTACTTGATGAGTTGCTGAGTTAGGCCCTAAATGAAAATATTGCTGCTTAGGACCTACTCATTGCCGTACTACGTCTGCAGCTACAAAGCAATGGAAGACTCTAGGAGTTTAAGCAGATTAACTAGCTAATGGGCGCATTTTCAGAAGAGTAGCAACTGGTCTTTATATTTGTCGTTGTCATGCCTACATGCCAGAACACATAAATGAACTTTTCACACACCTTTTAACTCGAAATTATACTTAGTAATTTTGACATAAATTTCACAATCGTGTCTTAAAAGGGAAACTTCAAGTGCATGATAGCCAGAACAGCTTGGGCCCCCTCTTTTCCCTCTGTCAGTCTATGGGAATTAATTTCATCTGCTTGTGTCAAATACCTTCCCTCCCCCGCCCCCCTGTAGCATAGATCTGGAAAATAATGAAGTAAAGTTTCTTTCCATGTAATCTTATTTTTCTTTGTTCCATGGAAGCCTTTACATTAAAAGGAGTTCTTGATGGCTGTATTTGTCTGCCTTCTTAAAATATGGCTACGTTGATAAGCCATTACTAGGAAGCCCCTGAAAGGCTGTTCACAAGTATAGAATAGGTACAGAGGTAGCTTTTAAAGATCCATTGTTCTCAGTCTATGTAAAAACATGGATGGGTAATTGAAAAATTAAATATTGGCATGGGAAAAAGTTAAGCATTCTGTAAATGTTAAGTAATGTTTTGGGCTATTATTTCAGTTATAAACCAATCAGTATAATGAGTGAAAAACTGCAAATCCTTTCCAAAATCAGTCTCCTTAGTAGTTTATTACATTATATAGAGAATTGAGTATTTGTGGGTTACTTGGGTTTTATTCTTGATACCAATTATTAAAAAATTGAACAAATATATGGTCTAACTTAAGGCCAAGAATAATTTGCTTCTCATGAAATATATATCAAATCATGCATTGATTTTTAATTTTTCATTTCTTTTAGCCATGAAAAGGTTTCCTTTTTGGCTGCAATGAAAGAAAGTTAGGCTCTTCAGTCTTCAGGCTTTTGCTAGTGCAGGGGCATACTTGAACGCGTGGTCTTCTTATGCATGTATCTAAACTGTGAAGGCTTTCTTGATTCCATTTTACATTGGAGTCCCATCTCTGTTGTGTTTTCTTTTTTAAACCATAAAAAACACCAAAATGCCTTACCCTCATTCAACCCAAATTTGCCTTTGTTCCTTTCATCTTGGTATACTACTTTATCTGTGCACATAATTAATGACCAGGATCAAAAATAGACCAAGTCTGTGATGACAAATTCATGTTTCAGAAGGCAGACACACTTACATTAATCAGTATCTTTTAAAAGGAAAAGAGCCTGACCTGTGCTCTAGAATAGCACCAGTGCAACTTTTTTCCTAGTTCATGTGTGAAGTGTAGCTGTCGTACATAAGACGGCTGTGTAATTAAGTTCCTCCATAAGATTAACTGAATCTTCTTTATTAGAATGTTCTAATACTCTTTAGCTTAATAACCTCAAACTTAGAAACATGTATTTTAATGAAATAAATGTTAATTTCAAAGTAAAAATGAACCAATATATAAATATTAACAAGAACTGCATTTCTAATGCATCAGTCAAAGATACTGTTTCTGTTCCTGAGTAATAAATGCTCTCTACACTTTTAAATTTGACTTATCTGTTTAATGATAACAGCTGATCTATTAATTTCCTTATCTGTCTTCCAGTACGAAGAAAACAGGGCCAGGAACCAGGCGATGCGACGGAGGCTAATTAATGCTCACAAAAACTCAGAGAAGTGAGCTGTATTGTAGTTGGACAGCTGCATCTCAATAGGGACACGCAGTTGAAAGCTGACAGAATATTTCTTTCCCATCACCAATGCTCAGCCTGTGGTTTGTGAAACAGTGAAAACATAAACGCACCTAATACATACTCATTCCCAGCAAGGCAAACAATGTGGAAAAAATAAATATAATAAATGATGACTCTCAACTTAATTTTTGACCTCTGAAAGAAAACTATTGTGGCAAGTCTTTCTTCTGGCATAGTTTTGTTATGATTGTTAAGTAATGAGGAATCAGTGTGTGTGGAGTATTATGTATTCAAGGCTGCTATATTCCGTACCTTGTGCTGAGTTGAATTTATTTCTTTGTGTTTAGCAGTTTCTCTTTCATATCTTGTTTTTTGTTTTTTTTCTCCTTGCAAAACACCGAATGACTTTTTCCATCACTCTTTGTAGTGTTGTAATAACACTGCTTAAATGAATTAGCAAAAAGAAATTTTAAACATATATGGCTTGAAATTGGAAATTGCCTATCAAGTAATAATTGGAGTTCTAGTATTTTTATTGGAGCTAAAATGATGAAACTACCGTCTTCTACTGAGAAGATTAAAAATCCTTCCTGCCAACCGCATGTACAGTATAGACTGTTGTATGACAATTTGTTCATCATACCCAAAGCAAGTGGCTTTAGAAATTCAGAATAGAACATTTCCAGGGATTTACAAAGCTTTGCCTTGATTTTTGTGGAGTACAATCAATGTGTGCGGAGTGATTTTTGAAGAGGAGTGCTGCCAAAAATGCAAGCTAAATAGTTCTTCCACATACTCTGGTACAAAGGTGAAGTCAAGTTATGACTATTGCTGTTGAAGGAAAACTCACATTGAAGTGAAAGAAAGTGTAACTTGCCTTTCAGTTAGGCAAGTCAACTAGTATTGTGTTAACCAAGTTGCCTCGTTAGCCTACAAGAGCTGTTTATTTGCTATCAAACTGCAGAAAGTCCTCAACAAGTCTCTGAATTTAGAAGATTTGATATTAAAACATACGTTAGTTTGTGCAGTGATGGAGCTGCTTCTCTGGGTGTCTGCTGGATTCACCTTATTTTTAAATGACATTTCTGTTCTGCCTAGCAACAAAAGACTATTTAAAAAAAAAAATTTTATTGAGCCAAATATACTAAATGTCTTGAAACCTTTTGAAAAAAGGGTGCCTATTCTACAATAAAGTCCACGGTTTGTTGTAAGAACCATTGTTGACACTTAATCATGAAATTAGTACATGCACCTGTTTTTGGAAGAAAGCTGTGTATTGTGATTATTTTGAAAGATTAATTAGATAGAATAATTTTACTTGTTTTTCAGTACCTGGATGGACCCAGTTAAATTGATAAAACTTAACCACAAACGTTTTCAGTGAAAGTTCCAAGAAAAACTGAAGCAATTGTTTCTGCATCTTTTGACATGCTATCTGCTTTCTTAGAACAAGTAACCGATGCATTATTTGAATTAAATACTTGAGTGGTTGGAAGTGGTGCAGTCTTTTTATGGGTACTCTTCAGAATACTTTTGAAAGAGTACTTCATAGTGAAGTTCCCTAACTGGGAACTCTGCATCCTTGATCCTTCTTCCATTTGTGATGGCAAAATCTACTTCAGGCAAGCTCTTAAATAGGATTTGGTGATGCTTGTAATCTTTAAGTAAATAAATAAATAGAGAATTGTCCTAGAGATTACGTTGAGAAGCTGATATCCGAGTGCAGAAGCACTGAAGCTTTTCTTTCTTTCATCAGCTTCTATGAGTCCAGATCTTTCACTAGAATAGCAACAAAATGAGAATCCAAGAGCCACTTAACACAGCTCATTAGGCAGAATCATGTTTTCAAAGATCAATGGGCTTAATGAATGAAAGACCAAATGGCATGCACAATTTCTATTGATACTTTGGACTACATTTAGCAAGAAATCTTTTACAGATAAACTTTGTTTACCTAGTGAAAGTATGATCATGTTCATCCTTCTGTTTCTCTTTGCTAATTGCCCGCTAGTAGTGTGATGGGAGATCACCCATTTATTCCTGTGGGTTTGTTCCTTTTTTTTTTTGAGAGGGGTTATGTTGCTAATTTGATCTTGAAGCTGAGAAACACTAGTGTAATAATACTTACAATTTATCTGACAGAGAAAGAGGGTAAGGGTGAAACAGTAAATGCGTTTTTTTTGTTTCCTGAAGTGAGCTGAGTGGTGAGTAGGGGACATGTTGGGTGAAATAAACCTTATCTGTAAGGACTTTGAAGACACTTTATTATAATGTCATTTGTGTATAGAAGCATTTTCCCCATTGTTCTTTCTGAAAGAGCAAGTTTGAGAGAGAAGAAAAAAAGAAATTTAATGGAATTTTGTGTTGTGTCATGTGTGAGAAGCTCTTGGGCACTTCACGTGGGAAAGTGAAGAAGGGGGAAATCTAAACAGAAAGGGCAAATGGCAGCTATAACACAGACCTGGCCATAGCAGTGAGGTTTTTCCATGTTTAAGCGCAACAAAAGTCTAGAATACACGGACAGGAGGAGTACAGAGCAAGGGAGTGATAACTACCCAGCAAAATCCCTCCAGCTCTACCTGGTAACACTATTGGTAGTCTGCTTTCTCTTGCTGGAAAATGAAATGCTGACATCTTGTTTTCCTTCCCCCCCCCCCCCGGTAGAAGGAAAAATATTCTGCTGAATAGCAGCAGCATAATGTAAGTACAGCAGGGCTCGTTCTTGCTCTGGTGTTAAGCTCTGCCTGCAAAGATCACCGTACTGGCACTCAATTCTACTAGGAATAGTTTGAAACATTAGTTGTCTGTCAGGGGAAATTACTGTGAGATATATTCCAGTGAGTGCTCAGTGGCTAGCTTGCCATAAATTAACTTAGGACACCCTTAATCTGCAGTGAGTGCCCTGGCGCAGCATAGCTTTGCCTCACAAGCACAATACCAGAGCATAAGCAGCACCTATTGCATGTGTGTTTCCGGGCTCCACGCTGACAGGGAGATAAGAATTCAGTACATCACCATCTGGTCTTTATCCAATTTAACCTTCATCTGTGCTTTCTTGCATTTAATTTAATAATTAAGTTGATAAAGAGCTATAATACTGGCTTTCATCTACTATTTTTTTATACCATTTTACGTCTCATCTCATGTGTGGCCTGCATCTCTTTTGCCTTGTTTTTGGACTTTTTGGCATCAAGGGGCCAAAATGTGCCATATCTGCATGGTTCTTTATACAACAGGATTTGAATCTGGTATTACTGTTAAGCTGCAGCACTGAGTGTTAATATATGATTAATATATTGTTTGTCTTTCCCTGTTTCACTGTATTGGGTTTGTGTGGCCAGGTTTTGGTAGCGGGGGGGCTACAGGGGTGGCTTCTGTGAGAAGCTGCTAGAAGCTTCCCGTGTCCAATAGGGCCAATGCCAGCCGGCTCCAAGACGGACCCGCCGCTGGCCAAGGCCGAGCCCATCAGCAACGGTGGTAGTGCCTCTGGGATAACAGATTTAAGAAGGGGAAAAAAGCCTGCAGTCAGAAGAGAGGAGTCCGAATGTGAGAGAAACAACTCTGCAGACACCAAGGTCAGGGAAGAAGGAGGGGGAGGAGGTGCTCCAGGCACCGGAGCAGAGATTCCCCTGCAGCCTGTGGTGAAGGCCATGGTGAGGCAGGCTGTCCCCCTGCAGCCCATGGAGGTCCACAGTGGAGCAGATATCCACCTGCAGCCCGTGGAGGACCCCACGCCGGAGCAGGGGGATGCCCAAAGGAGGCTGTGACCCCGTGGGAAGCCCGTGCTGGAGCAGGCTCTTTGCAGGACCTGTGGCCCCGTGGAGAGAGGAGCCCACGCTGGAGCAGGTTTGCTGGCAGGACTTGTGACCCTGTGGAAGGGACCCACGCTGGAGCAATCTGTGAAGAACTGTGGCCCATGGGAAGGACTCATGTTGGAGAAGTTCGTGGAGGACTGTCTCCCATGGGAGGGACCCCGCGCTGGAGCAGGGGAAGAGTGTGAGGAGTCCTCCCCCTGAGGAGGAAGGAGCAGCAGAAACGACGTGTGATGAACTGACCCAAACCCCCATTCCCCATCCCCCTGCGCCACTGGGGAGGGGAGGAGGTAGAGGAATCGGGAGCAAAGCTGAGCCCAGGAAGAAGGGAGGGGTGGGGGGAAGGTGTGTTTTTAAGATACGGTTCTATTTCTCTATCCTACTCTGATTTGACTGGTGATAAATTAAGCTAATTTCCCCAAGTGGAGTCTGTTTTGCCCATGATGGTAATTGGTGAGTGATCTCTCCCTGTCCTTATCTCAACCCACAAGCCTTTCGTTAAATTTTCTCTCCCCTGTCCTGCTGAGGAGGAGAGTGATAGAGTTTGGGTGGGCACCTGGCATCCAGCCAGGGTCAACCCACCACATTCACTCTAATTGGTAACACCCTAAAGGAATTATAGCAGAGGCAGTTGTTGCAGATAAAGTCTACGTGTAGTTTCTAGACCTTGCAGTAAAACCTTGATTCAGTTGAGCTGACTGTTTGTACAATTTGGGTGAGGACTGTAGTGCTGTGAGTGTTCTAGCCACTTGCTTTTTCCCATCTGATTCCCAGCTGATACACTGGTTATTCAAACAGTTGGGGTAATTGCTCCCAAACACAGGGATGAGCTGATTGTGAATTTTATAGGTGTGCATAACTTCCTGAATATCAGGGTGTACTCAAAAAAACCCTGTAAGAAATGTAGTCTTGGTACACACTCCACAGGAAAGATTAATATGAATAACTATTACTAAAATATGCAGCTGAAAAGTTAGTTATGCCTACTGTAATTGTGAATCATTGTAATGAATATTTCTGATGTGTTATACACTTTGCTAAAGCTCTACCCCTGTCCTGGTTTTGGCTGGGATAGAGTTAATTTTCTTCCTAGTAGCTGGTACAGTGCTGTGTTTTGGATTTAGGATGAGAATAGTGTTGATAACACACTGATGTTTTTAGTTGTTGCTGAGCAGTGCTTACACTAAGTCAGGGACTCTTCAGCTTCTCATACTGCCCCGCCAGCGAGTAGGCTGGGGGTGCACAAGTTGTTGGGAGGGGACACAGCCGGGACAGCTGACCCCACCTGCCCAAAGGCATAGTCCATACCATATGATGTCATGCTGAACAATAAGACCGGGGGGAGTTGGCCGGGGCGGGTGGCCCGCTGCTGGGGGACTGCCTGGGCATTGGTCAGTGGGTGGTGAGCAATTGCATTGTGCATCACTTGCTTTGTATATTCTTTTATCATTATTTTCCCTTCCTTTTCTGTCCTGTGAAACTGTCTTTATCTCAACGCACGAGTTTTACCTTTTTTCCAATTCTCTCCCCCATCCCACTGGGGCTGGGGGGAGTGGGCGAGCGGCTGTGTGGTGTTTAGCTGCCTGCCAGGTTAAACCACAACACCACCGCATGAATAAAGTGTCTTCAACAGTCTGGCGTTTCTTAATGTTGGCACTGCCCGTGCTTTAAAAGAATGCATGACATCTAATATAAAATCTTTCTGATATAAATGAAAACACATTTCTGTGGAATACTTAAAATGACATGAACAACAGGAAAACTATGATATCAGAATCTGACAGTTTAATTAAAAATGAATTATTAACACTTGTGCTTAAGCAAAGGGGATTCTCTGCCTGGACAACATAATGGATTTTAGGGCTGTAGACTTAAGTTACACATGCAATTTTATTAACATTCACTAAAATGGAGGACCATAGCAAATCTTAGTGGTCCCATTAGATTCTCTGTTTATTTTACAGTGCCTTTCACTTGTAATTTGCAAAGTCTAATTCTGCGTGGTATAACAGGAGGAACCTGATGAAGTTAGTAGTCTGTCCTCTTTCATAGAGGTGTTTGCATCACTCAAGGTAAATAGGTATTTGGTATAACTGAGGCTCAATAGTAACCGTGCTGCTAATCAACAGAACCTGCTTCGTGGTAAATGAAGGTCTACTAATAAAAATTTTTAAGTGAATGCTAGACTCACATCAGGTTTTCCAAACCTATTTAAATTGCTGTGTACCAAAAAACATCTCAATGGGAACAAAATATATATTTAGCCTAAAAATGGTTCTTGGGAACTGTCATGCTTTAAAATTATTCTTTTGAACTATTTGGTGACATTTTAAAGGCTGGGAACTTTGATATAGAGCTATCATTTAACCAGTGAGACTTTTATTATTTTTTATGTAGACCCCTAGATAAAGCAAGCTACA
Source organism: Gymnogyps californianus (assembly GCF_018139145.2). Taxonomy (NCBI): domain Eukaryota; kingdom Metazoa; phylum Chordata; class Aves; order Accipitriformes; family Cathartidae; genus Gymnogyps; species Gymnogyps californianus. The sequence continues at coordinate 5,741,549 of NC_059482.1, forward strand.
TTTCAAAAAGGTAACTGCAGGAAGGTCTTTTGGGGCATTCATTACCTGGAAAAGATCTTACTGATGGCTTGACAAAACTCATCCCCAGTACAGGCATCAGCCATGCAGAATCCAGTGATTTGTTTTGGCTTGGGAAAAACGTCAAATGCCTTGAAGAATACAGACGTGTGTAACTAAGTTACATTACAGGAACCCAGATACAACCATCTCGTCCCCAACATTGAGGTGCTGAAAGAACAGGTTACAAAGTATGTGTTAGCATGAAATCAGTGGTCTAATGGCAATACTGTATTTTTACAAAACCTTTGATTAAAAACTGTTCTTGACCTTTGCTGCCAGCAACCTAGGGCTAGACTATTTTGACTGTAAGTAAATATGTGAAACATTAAGCTAATTTCTCCTCCAGCACTAGGCTGAAATGGTTATTCCCCACGCTTGGATCACTGCGCTCTTGGGGTTTTTTAAGTTACGCAGTAATTTCCAAAGTGATGTTTTGCATTGCGAACCCAAGCGACGATTGCAGTTCCTTCCAGGCGGTCCGCTGCATACGGCGACGCCACTGGGAAATCCGTCGTTTACAGCCTGCAAGGAAGAGTATTGGGAATTTTTAGGCATTTTTGCCGAGCCCTCGCAGAACTGCTCGCTGTCACGCTGACAGCCACCGGACGTGTCTCCCACCGGCAGCCGTTCCCAGACCGGCGCCAGCGGCGGGGACGGCGGCCGGTCCAGAGCTCCGCAGAGCGGCCTTCGCTGCCTCTTGGGGCCGCGTCAGGGCGAGCCGCCAGCGCTCGGCGCTGCTCGCTCACCGCGACCGCCTCGGCCGTCAGCGCCGTCTCCCTTCGTCGCCCGGCAGCCGGGAACGTCGCCAGGCTCCGCGGCCGCGGCCCGGCCCGGCCCGGCCCGGCCCGGCCTCCCGCGGCGGCAGCGGCCTCCCCGCTCCCCGCTCCCCGCGCCGCGGCGGCCGCCAGCGCCGCCCAGCGGCCGCGCCGTCCCGCCGGGAGGCAGCGGCCTCCCCGCCGCGCGCGGGAGGGGCTCCGTGTGGACGGGCCGCCATCTTGGAGGGGCCCTGGCTGGGGGCCGGCCACCTCCCGCCTTTCCTGGCCGTTGGCCACCGTCGCCGCCTGGCTGTGGCCAGGTGCTGGGTGCTGTGCTGAGGAATGGCCTCGGTCCTCAGAAGGGCTGTGCGCTGGGTGCTGGCATGGTTGCCGTCGCCCTTGGAGGCTGTGCGGTCCAACCGTGGTCTCTGCCTCAGGTAAAATGACACCCACGCTCTTCCCTCAGTGGGTCCCTTGGGCCAAAAGTTCTCACAGACGGCCCCCGTGCCCTGAAATACTCTAGGGGTGCTATTGATCACTTGTTGATGCCAAATTTGCTTGCACAATCCTACTTTATCACCCACTTTTTTTTTTTTTTTAATTAAGTCGATGTTGTGCTCGGAACAGCACTGTTGAAATAAGCAAACTTGGTTGGACTTTGCTGTGCTCATCTTTGCGCAGGGCCCTAGCGCAGGGCCCTAGCACAGGGCCTCGTGTGATCACAAATCACAGCAGGGAACGGCACTGATACTGTCAATAATTCTCTCTGTGTTGTTTGGTAGGATTAGAAGACTACACCTCACTCTTTTCCACCCCCCTGGATTTGTAGTTACAGCTATAATAGATATTTTAGAAACAGCAATGATGTGCCCTAATACAGGCATTCCTGTTTTCCAAAGTTCAGCAGGATATTTGAACTGGCTGATGTGCCTGGCTCTCAAAGTGGCCAGGAATATAAGGTCATCCTCACAGACAACTGGCATTGTTGCAGTTTATTTTATTAGTGATTTATTTTGGGTAGCATAGTAGTTGGTTTGTCACTTGCTTTGTATATTCTATAATATTGTAATTATTTATCCAGTGGCACCTTAGACTTTGTGTGCGATTCACGAAACAATCCACAATTTACAATGTCTTTGTAAATTGAAAATTCCGGCTTTTAATTCTTACACTTTTCTGTAGCTTTGAGAGCTAAATATTTGTGTGGATTATTTTGCTGTATTTTGGTTTGCTTCTTAGTCTAACATTACTGCTAATGAATATATAAAGTACTTTGTGTATAAGTGGTGTTAGTTAGACAGCTGTGGTTACAAGCAGCCCACATAATCATATTAAATCAATATTAAGTGTGTGCTGCTGAATAGTTGTCTTTGGGATGCTGATGGTCCCAATTTAATTTAAACTTCATCCCACTAGTGCTTCCAAAAAACCTCAGAGGAAAACAAATCAAAAATCAAATCCCCAAATGAGTAATTCCAAATGGAATAACAGAACTTTCATAATTGGTCCACAGTGGCTTCATTTAGGTGGATATACAAGTGTGTGGTATGCGACACCAAACAGTCCAAAACCTGGTCACTGTTCACTGTCATACAGCTAGCAGGTGGCAACTACGGAGAATGGGTTTTGAGATACTTTTTCGTGATAAGAGAGTTTGTTTATTTTAACTAGGAAAATAGAAGAGGCTGGTTGGAGTTATGATATTCGGTGTGAGGAAAAGATTTAAATACTAGAAGTTTCTTCAGAAAGCCAATTTGCACTTACTCTGATGCAGCTGTGCTGCTGTTGGTTCTCTTTTGCAGGATGGCCAAGAATAGATAGCATGAAGGCTAAAGAGGAGCAGCAACAAGGAAACCTGAAACCTTCCTCTGGAGCTTCTTAGCATTCAAAATGGAAACTCTTAAATCATCTTCTAGTTATAACAAGAGCAAAACGTTCTCCCTTGAATTTTTCTGTGCTGGGCTTGTGTTCAAGGGCTTCTGTTTCTATGCTTGGGGCTGTGTTCAAGGTGAGGGGGAAAATGACATAGTTGAACTAAATCTCCTAGTTGGGAAGTTGCATATTATTGCAGGGAGTGGTGCATCAAGTGGAAACCAATACCAGTGTCCAATACTCACTGGAGATGTTGTAATGTTCTCTCTAATTGTTTATTAGGTCTTACCATGTGTTGGAAGATACTGCATTCAGAAGCAGAAAGGCCATACCTGCAAGTGAAGTGAGAATTCTCCCTTTGAGCAGAATGGCAGGCAGGGAACCTTGTCCGTATGAAAATATCTGTTTTAATAGGTTGAATATCTGGGGAAGAACTTGGGACATTATTCATAGGGACTTTTATTTGTGGCTTGATGGGGCTTGCATTGTTTGTGGTTATAGATCAACAGGCTGGTTTTAGCGTATTGTAGTGCTGCTAAGTTGAAGTTTCCTCACGTCATTACACTAGAAACGGTGCTTAAGAGATGTAGGTCATGCCTGGCAAGCGCAGGTCACGTGAACCTGGTGTGTCCTTTCCTTAGTTGTTGTGTTGCTTTCCATTTGCAGCCAAGAGGGTTCCAGAGGTTGCACAGCAATTCTTGTCTGTTTTATGTGAGTTATTAGGGAAGGGGAAGAGGAAAAAGTAAAGGCGGCAATGTAGGTTTGTTGAAATTATTAGCAGCATCAAAAGCTACATTTGAAGTGGTGTTGTGTAGGTATGTATATATATGTGTATGTATAAATGTATAAAAATTAGTACAACAGTGAAAGAAAGGAAATGGCAAATTTAGCCAACATTTCAAATATGGAAGGTGTATGGTTCTTATTTTCCTCTGAAGCTGCTTGCTTTATTAAAACCCAGCAGTAATACAACAGTGCAACCTTAGCGATGGCATTTACTTTTATTTTGGGGTTTTGATTCAGCATATGAAAAGTGAAAAAAAAAAATTACCTAAAATCAAGAGCGAAAACAAAATACATTAATCCTTCTGTTGTCTTTTGAGACACTGCAAATAGGCATTTTAATTTAGGTGTGTTTGACTTGGCTTTGACAGTGAGGGAAGCTAAAATAGCTTAGCAGTAGCAAGAAGTTTTGAATTATCATCTGCCTCTGTGCTAACCTGCATTTTAGAATTATTTAAGCTAAGTGCAGAATTATGTTCTGAGTCTTGCCATTCCCAAACAAATCAGATTGCTAATACTAATGAAGGATGTGAATGGTGTATGAATACAGCAAATAAGGAATTTGCCATTTTTCAGTCCAAGAGAAAGCATGACTGGCTAGTAGATTTGCATACAGACTACACCGATGCTAAGTATTTTTCCTTAAATAATGATAATAATTTTGTAAAATAAATACCTTTATTTCAACTTGACCAGCAATGACAAGTAATGCAAGTTATTTTTGTTGTTGTCATAGACTCTTTTAAGTAATTATGGCTTACTCTCCAAAGTTAAATCACCATATTCTCTTCTTCATTTCAGCTTCCTGCGAAAGTGGTGATGAATAAATGCTTCAACATAGCCCCTTGGGGTCTGTGGTACATTACAAAGATTCAGTATTTAGCAGATATAGCCAAAAATAGCCTGGGGAAACCTCAAGTCTATTGAGACACTTAGATTTTAGCTAGTGATGGGCCCCCCCAAAAAGCCATGGACTTAAACATCTGTGAACTTAAGTTCAGATTCAGATCTGTTTTTATTTTACAGCTTCCTCTTCTCTTTGTAAGCAGAACCAAAACCATGGTTTCAAGTCTCTTTTGTCCTGAGGATTAGATGTGCGGGCTTGAAACTAAATCCAAATTTGGTTGTTTAGGCTTGTGCTGGTTTTATCTCTTTTTTTTTTTTTTTTTTTTTAAATGAAATAAAGTATGAACACCACCTTTGCAGCTGGCCATATAAGCTGCCATTTTACCATAGCTAAATCAGGATTCTCAGTTTAAATGTAAAATTAGTCCTTAGGAAAGGGAAGAACACAAGGTGCTGCCTTGAGACAGTTGGCAGGTGGCAGGTTGACATAACATCTTCCTCCAAACCTATGCTGGGCCCCTCAATCTTGACTTGAAACTGAGTACTGAAATGATAATATATTATTACTGTTGAGCAGAGACTGCTTACAGCATAGGACAACAGTTGCATACATATAAAGTATGTGAAGGAATCAGAATAGATACACTAGCGATTTTCTGTTATAAGCAAGTATGTAGACAGGGAATTTGTAATTGCAGTTGGTTTTCTGCAGAAATTGTTGTATTCTATTACATTCTTTTCACGGCAACATTAGGGAGTTCTTTCAATTAGACATCTTTTGAAATTGGTTTAAAAAACAGTATTCTTCTTAGTTTACAAATAGACACTGGAGCCAGGCTAGTGGTTTTGCTTTGCATGGTTGTGGGGAATTGTTTAATTCTCCTTTCTGAGTCCTCTTTCTCTAGGTCAGCAGCCAGCAGTGAGGAACATTAAGTGAAAATAAAACTCCTATTTTTAGTTCAGCTACATAATGTCCTATTTATAATACTGAAATTTCAGCTACTACCTGGCACCTTTCAGTTCAATGAACCATCTCTCCTCTGTTAGCCCTCATTGCTCTTTTTTCGCACCTGCCCCATTTGATTCTTTTGCAGTTATTTTTATAGGTTTGGGGATGCTTTTCCAAGAGGGCTCTTAATTCTGCACAGTGCTGACAGCTATCAGTTCAAGTAATTTGACTAGAAGTAAGGGCAAATAGCAGCTAGCAGGGGATACTCAAAACTTGGCATAATTCATCCTCAAAATTTTAACACTATGGAACTCTTGGGAAAAAAAAAAAAAAGAAGCTGCAATCATAATGATGTATCAGTTTCTGCAACATCCAGATAAATGTTTGCTTCTGTTTTCAATCCCTCATGACTACTGAAAATAAGATACTTTAACTTCATTTTCCTCAGGATGATACATGACAGTAATTTTCTTTTTTTTCCCCCTTTGTTTTGTATAAATTTTAATACAGCTCACCACGCTAACAATAGGCCAGTGAGACAGAGACAAAGAAGAGCATATACATCTCATGGGTAGCCAATAAGCTGCCTACTATTTGGAAGTGAAATTGTTAAAATTGTGTTGAAAACCTCAGAGTCTAGCTGAAGTCTGGGGTTTTGGCAAGTAGAAGATGGCTCTCAGCACAGGACCTTAGGAAAAATGCATTTGTGCAAAGGCAGTTTTTACTCTGCCCGCACTTGGAGATAAGGCAGTAATTGTAACAACAGAAATAGTTCCAAAATATGTTTGTCAGCTTAAAGAGTTAGAAGGAAATGTTGATGTGCTACTGGGCATGGTTCTGCCGCCATCATAGAGTGGGCTTCAAAATGGTAATATCAGTCTGGTTAAGCCAAAACTAATGTAGAAAAATTCCCAGTTAGAAGCAGCTTATTAAACCAGATAGACCATATTATCCACCAGGGACCAGGCACGGAAAGTAACTTTTGTAAAACATTTTATTTATTTCCTCCATATGATGTATCTCACTTGAAAGAAATGAAATGACTTGTAAACCTACTGCTTTTCAACTGGGTTGAGTCATACTAGAGACTGATGAGGAGTTGGATGGGGGTGGAGGAGGAGGGAATGTAATTCTGGTAATGATGTGGAGACCTTGTCATTGTGTGGCAAAGTTTGAGTTTTAAGAGCCATGATTATGCTTGAGAGAAATTTTTGCATGATATGTATGATACATGATGCCAGATATACTGTGCAGGGCTGGGCTGTGTTGGAAAGCATTCAGTTTCCAACTGAATAGATTGAGCAAGTAGTTAGCCAGGCATGGTCGGTTTGTTATAACAGAGGTAGCAAAGTCTGATGGCTGGAAACAGCCGTTCTTTAGGAAAATGGGGAGCTGCTTTAAAAGAGGCAAAAATAATGTAAAACCACAATTTAAAAAAAACAAGCAACAAACCCTGTAACCCATGATGCTTCACAAAATTCAGTGGCAGAGGTACAGAACACTTTATGTAATTAGATTCCATATATAAATAGCTCTGTATTTCATGAAATTTCAGGTATCTTCTGAACAACAACAAAAAAGCTGTTGTTTCTTCATGTCCTGTTTCATCTCCTTATTTGAATACAGATCCAAAGAGAATTTCTCCTTCTCAGAGAGCTCTTTTTCCCCATCTTTAATATGCATTTTTTAATATCAGAATAAATGATAAAAAATGAAAAATAAGTGAGGTATAAATAAAGGAAAAAAAACATGTCTATGGCTGCTCTGTCTCAAAACCTTCATCTGTAGCTGGGTAAAAGATTCCTTTTGGAGAGAAAGGCAATGGTTGGAATGAGGTTAGGTGGGATAAATGTGTAATTCTCTTGTTGTATTTAGTATTGCAGTATCTGTGAGAGGAGAGAAAGGTGGCAGGGTAGAGATACGCAAAAGAGGAATATTTGAGGGTTGTCAGTCCCTGCTTGAGGAGAGACCACATGAGTGAATGAGGTCAACAGAAGGGTAAAAATAGAAAATGTGAAAAAGTGGTAGGGTAAGAAGAGCCCCTTGGAAAATGTCCACAGTGTATGAAGGGAGGAGGAGGAAGAGGAGACTACTGAATGTAGCTCCGAGAAGAAAGGCAGGGAGGAAGCCCACTGGGTATACAACTGTGTACCAAACTGAAGTTTTAGTGAGATGGGTAATTTGTGATGTCAAAGATATCGATGGGGGTTTGTAAGAGATGGTAAGGAGAAGACAATGTTAGGTCTTGAATTTAAAAAGGCCATCAGTGATGCCTGTGATGGCTGTTTTAGCAAAAGCTAGAAAATGCATTTCTGTAGACCTGAGGTGGAGACTGTTCTGTGCTCACAACAGCTTCATGAGTGAAGAAATTCCCATTTTTAACCTTCTTTACCTTTAACAAGTCCTGATCATTTCATGTCTTGTAACAGACATCCTCCAGCTATTCATTAAATGACTAATATTCTTGCACTTTATACAGTCATAAATAATGTGTGTTAGATGTGACCATTCCTGGCAGAGCTCCAAACTGTTTCCACAAAGAAGCATTTGCTTGCCTCCTACTTAATAACAATCAAGGGAATGAAGGTACTGCTATAGTATTTTTTCGAATATTTGGAGTGTTTACTGCAACATAGTATATTCACTACTCACTGCATTCTCCCAGATTATTTTTTAAAATGACAAACACCTGCCTCCTTCCTGATCTCCCTTCCTCCATCCACCTTGCACTTTGAGCATAATCCTTTCCAAAGCAATCAGCTGGATCTGACCCAAGTACAAATATGCTAAATTATGCCATTGTTCTTCTGTTTTTCCTGAAGTTTCCCCCCCGTCCCCCCTTGTTTAATGCAAACCCATTTGATACTGTCTTCTTGGCTTTGTGGTACGTGGTGCATACATTTAGTATAGCCTTTCAATTATTTCTGTGTATTTAATTTCAGTATCTCTTTTGGCCTGCTTTTCATAAACTTTGCAAACAGTTCCAAACTGGTAAAGTTTTCAAACCTAGTGCTTTACTTATTTCTAGAGCCTTAAGTGCCAACTTAATATAGCTACATCTGCATTTGCAATTAAACATGTTCACTTAGAAACTGGTTTAAGACAGGAGAAAAGTAATATAGAAAACATGGAATTCAGAGACAGCATGATAATTCCCTTTGTTTATGTTAGAGAAGAACAGTTCATGGAGGCAGTGATGGCTTCAAATATTTTCTTTGAATTAAATGAAAAACTACTATGGCTCTAGAGCATAAAATGTGACAGTAAAATGGGAATACACTGCTTGCTTTTGCACACATGCATTCTGCCTGCTGTGGATGAAAGGTCATGACCAATAATGAAAAAAGTGTGTGAAAACAGTTTGCATCCCTGTATCTTTGATTCATTAAGGTAGCTAGTGCACTGAATGGGATTGAAAATATTTGTCCATAAGCAGAGGGAGTATTTATAAACACAGGTGATGAATAATTTCTTATGGTGGTATAACCGTTCAAGCTTGTCTGTTTCTTGGACAATAACAGAATAGATTGGTTTTGTTCCTTGTGAAAAGGGGCCAGTGCCTATCTGTTGGGTTGTATTAACCAGTGTTGTCAAATGAAACTGTAGGTGAAATTCCACCAGGAAGGCAGCTGATCCACTGTTTCTGGTATATGTGAGGAATATGACTGGAACACGGCTTCGGTTTTTGCTTTAAAAGTCCTGATTTTTTTATTAGTATCCAAAAAATTAATAAGATACAGGAGAAATACAAATTCCGTTTGATATTTGAATACGTATGAGAAAGAGAAGGCTATCTTAGGAGACAGCTGCAAATAAGAGAGAGTCTTATTCACAGGAAATTAGGAGCACAGTTCAAAGAATATATTTAAGAAAGTCAGCAGCATTGAAGCAGCTAGAAAGGAATGTGTGGTGAGAGAGTACTATGCCAATAATAAATAGAAATACAATGCTACTGCAACCAGTAATAGCACAGAAAACAGTGTGTAACTGTCTTCCACTGAGGTGGAGATAATGAAGCAGAGATGAAGTAGAATTTAAGCTTGAGACACAAACTGTGGCTTCAGAATCCAGAGGTTGTTCGTTAAGTATCTTGGAAACTGAGAGCCTTCGAGATACTGCCTCTTCCTTGAATGGTTTTGTAAAAACTAAAATACCAAATTAATTGCAGAGAAAACTGTTCTTCATATTTTGTCTTAAAATTAGGAATCTCAAAAATTGTTTCCCATCCTGGCCAGAAGATTTCTAACTTCTATTCAATGAAACTAGTAGGTCAAGAAGCATAAGCTTATCTTGATATGAGGTAACTTGGCAGTATTATGTCTATGATAGGTTACTATCTTTCCAATCACTTCAATAGTATATTAACAAACAGCTTAGTAGCCAGCTGTAAGATGATCCCAGAACACATTAAATTCACAGATTCAGTTGATTGATAGATAACGCAGTCCTAAAATCCTTGCTCTGCTGAAACACAGTGTGCCTAACTGAATGAATCTACCAGAGAAAGACTTAGCGGCAGTGATAGCAACATAATTGAATTTAATAGGGAATAAATAATAAATACTGAGGCCTTTATGATCAAATACAAGTTGTTTTTTGTTTTTGCTATATGCTGAGAATAAATGATGAAAAATATTGCTAGAATTTTATGGTTTGCTACCAACTATGTTTAGAGTTTAAGGTACTGCTTTATTGTGTATCCTCCAGGTTTTCAATTCTAAATCTGGTTTTCCTGAATAGACTTGGGTTCTGGAAATCTGAATGATTGCTGTAATTTGCAAGAGCAATTGTGTAATTGCATTTTGCAAACTAGGTGGTAAAAAATTCATTCTGTGGAAGACAGGACAAGGTATGAATTTACGTTTCAGAAAAGCTTTCTTTCCACCACTGAATATCATGATAGCTGTATAAAAATAATAAAACATCAGTACTACATGAAGAAAGACATGCATGGACCTCTGAGCACATATAGAAAACCTGGTTTTCTTCAAAGGAGTGAGGATCCCAAGGTCATTAAAATGCCATGAAAGCTTTGGTTTTGAATACCATTTTGGAACTCCTCTGGAGCAAGAATAAAAACAATGGTGAACAGGCAGGACTTGCAAAAGGTAGACCCCAAAATCTGCGTGTGATGTTCTAAACACCAAGTTCTTCACTGGCACCTTCTTGCCCTTTCAGCTGAAATGGGGCATGGAAGAGCTGAAGACTGATCTGGGATTCTTGAGTGCTCTGCTGCCCAGGACCCTTCATAATCTGCATGGCATTCCCTTTCCCTTTTTCCTATCTTTAGACCCTTTTGGGGAGAAAAAAAAAATCTAATTCATATTGTGGATTTCCGCTTCCGCATGGAGATTTTGCATCCTTGAGCTCGTGGCTCTACGGGAGTAAACTTGAATGAGAAGGCAGAAAGACTTATTTGTCCCTCTTGTCCCAAATGCTTAGTCATTAAAATGCACCAGCCTTAGAAAATTTTATGTGTGAAAATTTTGTAATATTGTGAGGCAATAATATTTCTTAAGTGATTGAAGTGAAGCATGGATTTAAAGGGTAAAAAATCACTACTCCAGAAAAACTTCTGGTTGGTTAAGCAGGATTTTTCCCTCAAGAGTAGTTCTGAATCTGGTCTGTTTCTGCAGACCCTTTTTTTGCCGCTAATTCATGTTTTGCATATGCGTAAGTAGGACTTGTCTGTTCTGGTGTTGGATGTCCCAGGCTCTAAAGGTTCTCCAGTTGGATAAGTAGAGAAAAGCAATAAAATTAACAGGTATATGTCTCCTTTAATTCAGCTGTGGAAAAATCCAGTTGCTCCGTCAATTTGAGCGACAGCTTTGGACAAGAAATTATCATGTTTATTTTCCTCCCAGTCATCATCTTCTTTGTTAAAGGACAGGCAAGTAGATACTGTTTCTCTGCTGGTAATGTTCACGGCAGCATAGAAAATTAGCTTTAAGTAGGTGTATTTCTGAAATGTATGTTTTTCAGTCCCTGTCAGGGATTGGAATTTATTGGCTGTTATGGTTTTAGTTGCTAGTTAACATATTTTTGTGTTTTATTCTTGGGACCTGTGTCACAGATGCCTGTGGCTCATCAACAGGTGCTCTGTGCATGTTTTGCATGGTAAAATTTGGTACAAAAATTAGGCTTGTACACAAACTCCTATTTGTCATGCTTTTTTGGTTTGAAATGAGAACTGAGCCATGATTCTAAAAGTTGTTCTGTTTGAAAGTGGTTAAACTGAATTGTACAATTTATTCTACACAGAAATAAAATTAAAGCAGATGAAGATCCTCTTCACTTACTGCTCCTGTCCCGTTCTCCATTAATGATGGCACATTAAGAAGAGGAGGAACGTGCTATTCATTGTTTCTTTACTGTTAACGTAAAACAGTTACTCTTGATTGGAATTTGGAAAAAGCAGTGACGTTTCTAGGGAATTATTCCTGCCTTGGTACTTAGTGCCCCTGAAACTGTATAATTTTCATGCATTCTCCTGAATTTTATCCTTTTCTAAACTCTCTTAGTTTTGGCCCTTTCCCCTTTTTCTGTATCTCCATTACTGTGTATAAACATAAATAAACACAAATTAAGATATTAAGTAGCTTTTGATAAGAATATGTGCAATAGGAAACTTCCTCTGTTGCCTGACCCTTTAAGAATTATATACCACATCGCGATGTTGCCACTAAGACTTTCTAGACTAATGTGATCCATTTTGTTTTTCAAGCAAAATGCAACTATCTTGGAGTTCCCCCTTGCTGCTTTTCCTTCTGACATTTTGCTTTAATTCTGGAGAAGGAGGAGTAGGAGCCCTTTTTAGACAACCACCACAATTTCCTGTGAAGAAGAGTTTTTGCCTTCCCCTCAAATGTGTGCACATCTTACAGGCTTATTAACCTTTAAGATAGACAGAACTTTTCTCATGCAATGGTGCATAAGGTGCATAACGATAGAGGCCAACCCTTATAACCTTTCTACTCTTACTAGGTATGAAACTTTAATAAGCAAGTGTTAGGTCTTCGGTGTCTTGGCTGTTTGTCTTAGTGCGGTTCTCTTTCCCGGTGTATCTGTAATATTGATTATAGCAGCTGTCGAGGCATGTTGAAATGATCAGTGTAAACTACTATCACTACTGAAGGAACAATGTGTGTGGCTGTGTTTTGCCTCCATGACAGTCTCTCCCCTAACACGTTTCCTGCTTCCAGACACGTGGGGTACCAAGCCGGGTAAGCTGTTTTCCTTGGGTAGTTGTGCATCATGCCTAATTTTTTCCCTACTTCTCCCTGAGCTGGCAGTGATTCCAGAGGCAACAAAGCAGTTCATTGACAATCATCCAGGAAGAATTGCTTTGTTTTCTTTATTAAACTGTGAGTTTATAAGACAGAGACTGGAATGGGCTTAGTTCTAGTAAGTTAGAACAGCCTAGAGGGTTTTCTGTGCTATACCAGCAATCTCCTGTGTACCAATGGTAACATCCCTACTGCAGTGTAAATCGCTGGGTAGCTCAGCATACCTTTTATTTAGCTGAATATAAATAAACAGCAGGATACTTGAAAGAAATAACACTCCAGAGAAAACACAATCCTAGTGCAATTAGAGCATTTCTATTTAGATAATTGCTCACTGAAATTATAAGCTTGGATCTAATCCTCAAAGGATACAGAAAACTGGCAGTTCCAGGATGATCTGCTTCTTTCACTCTTCCCCCCCCCCCCCCCAAATACATTAATATCTTTGTTTCTCAAACCCTAAATGCTGATTTTTCTTTTTTTTTTTGGCCTTTTTTCCTGCTATAGTGAGAGTGATACTGAAAATGACAAAGTAGCAAAGGATGCCCTGGAGATAATCTAATTTTTGAGAGAATCTGTGTAGAGGAGTGATAACAAGCATGGTAATTTACTGCTGCTTGAAAGAAAAACATGACCTCATGCAGTTACAGAGGGGGTTGCCCTAATTATGGGTGCAGACAGGGTGGTCACTAGGGTATTGGTGAGACAGGCAGTAATCTCCACAAACAAGTATTTACCTCAATGAGACTGTTCTCTCCTACCCTCTCTTTTATAGGACTATGCTTTTTGGGAATATTTTTTTCCATTTCTTAAGAACTGTAGCTTGGTGCTTAGGCTAGGAGGTAGAAACTGGGTTCTGTTCTTGACTGTCATATTGACTTGGATATGAGTTTAGGCAAGCTAACTCCATTTCTTTGCATCTTTTCCCATATCTATAAAGTGGGGATTACCAGCCATAGGTAGAGTGCTTTGAGTTACTTCATGTGCGTTAACTTGGTTTCGTTCTTCGCTTCTCTGTCTGTCGATTTTTTTTTTTTTAAATCCTTAAATTTTCTCTTAAACTGAGACCCTTAAAAGCCAGAAAATTGGGAGTACAAAGAGACTTCCCTGTTACACTACTCAGCAGAGTGCTCTGAAAAAATAGTGTTTTGGCCAGAAAGAAACTGTTTTTAAATACTGATGCGTAAAACAAATCTCCCCTGTAATCCATGTCACTGCTTTGTTCAGTTGTGTTTTCTGAAATGTCCCCTCAATTGTCTGTTTGCAATGCATTTTATGAGACATATTTGCACTTGCAGTTTATAGAAACACTTGCTGCCTTGAACACCTGCCAAAAAGTAGATCTTTTAAGGATGGAACTAGAATAAAGATCTTAGGGTATGTTGCAGTTCATAAGATTAAAATCAGAAGTTTTTAAAAATAACATTTCAACACATTAATTACTGAAAAATGATGGAATTCATTGATAAAGCGAAATGTGAAGCCAGTAAAGATATGTATGAAGTACCCTTATTGGTATTGAAAACTGGCTCTGTATTTACATGAGAAGATTCCAGATCAGAAAAATCAAATGTTGCCCCATGTATGACTTAGGAATACTTATTGGCTAGAGGAGTAAAATATGCCTTGAAATAATTTTTTTCTGTGTGCAATTTTTTTCTGCATGTTCCAGAGCTCAGATTTTTTTCACAAATACATGAAAAAATGGGTATGTATCCATAAGCAGTCTCTGTGCACTAGGCCTCTTCCCCAGCTCTTTAACTTTTAAGGGAAGGGAAAAAGTGTGGGTGTGAAAGTACGGGGGCAGTTTGAGAAGGCGCTCTTTAAATGGTATGGGATTGTGTCATTCTGTCTCATAAATTACATCTTTAAACTGTCATTTACTTCTTAATCCTACTTTTGAATAATGAATATTCAGCTAATCTGTTCTTGGTTCTCCGTGTAACTCCCTTCGCTGAAGAACATCTTTCCACAGCCACAGAAAGGCACTCTGAATTTCACTCCTCAGGACCACTGTGACTTAGATTCGCAGAGGCTTGCTCTGCTGCGTTTTGAACAAGCCTGCAAGGTCTGGGTGCAGGAGAAAGAGATGACACTGCTTATTTTCCTTTCCACCCTAGAGTGTGATGGCATGTGTCAGTTCCAGTCCCTAGCATAAAGTAAAACTGATACAGACTAAGCCTCTGCCTCAAAGGACTATTTTTATTGATTTGGAATTGATAAAAAACAGCGACAGTCTGCTCAGTATCCTTCCCATTCATGGTCTGTTTGACACTCCCAAATGGGTGCAGAGTAAAAGCCACAACAATTGAGGATTCTTCTGAGCTGAGGAAATGCTTGTTGACAAATTTCCTTGATTTTAATTTTGAATCCTGCTGTTAGATCAGGGCACAGCAGACTTAATGGCTGATGAAGTCATCCACGTTTTCCTTTGTTGCTTGTGGTCTGCTGAATGTTCACTTGTATTACTGCAGGACGCAAGTTTATGAAGTTGATGTGTTGTTATCAAAGCCTTTTAGTGTGGCCATTATACACCTCTTTTTTTTCTCCTCTTTAGCAGTCAGCCATCTGCAAGAGCCATTTATTGTATCCAAATGATTGTGATAGCATTCAGTCAGGGTATAAACAATAGTAGAGCTGGTTTCATTAGCAGAGGGCATGCAGAATCAATGTCTAGGTCTGATTCTTTCGTTCTTAAACTTGTATCAGTATAATTCATGTTTAAGTGGTTAACTTCTGATTTACTTGAGCTCAAATGAAAACAGATACAGGTCTACGGACTGACACTATTCATGTTGATGGGAAACCATTTATATTGCTGCCAAATTGTTGGGGTTTTTTATTACAGTGGCAGTGAATAAAACCCAGAGTAAATAATAAATTTCACTACCTATAATGTGTGAGAAACTGACACATCTTATAGTAGCAGCCCTAAATTAATTCACAACAGTCATTTATCTTTATTGTTTTCTACAGAGATTGGCTGAATGTTTTTAATACACATAGCTTTATATGGGCACTGTTTATAAAATATTGTTACCTTTCTTAGTGTTAAAACACTCTTCACCCCAGAGGGGAAAACGGTAGAAGGGCTCCCATATCAAATTTTTATTCCTGTAGCTTCTCAAAGAATATTAAAAAAAAATTAAAAAAATCTCATGAATCTGAACTTAGGTTGCTAGATTTCTACATTTCTGCAGGGAGTATATCACAGATGAAGCAGGCTTTCTCAGGGGGGATTATACCTCATTACTTGGGAAAGTTAATTGGTAGTGCAAACCCCACAGAAGCATCTACTTCATCTGCAGACACAAGATACCTGAGCTGTCCATAATAACCTCATTTTCTAGTCTTAAAAAGGAAAAAGGAGAGAGGCTTGTGCAGTTAAATATTATGAATTTAACTAGGGTGAGTCTATACGCTGCTGAAGCAAATGATTCCACTTGGTGTGTTACTGAATGCTGGCAGGAATCACATTTACTGTCTCACCTCATGCTACACTGCCGTTCTGCCATGCCGCTTTTAGATGGAACGCTCCTTGGGGGAGGATCGCTGTGCACGGCACTGAGGAGCACGTGCATGGAGTGTTGTATGTGGATGTTCAGGGAGGGAGTTTACCCCCAAAACCAGCTGCAAGCTCCTCTGTGTCATCAGATTCCTGTGGATTCATGTGGAAGACAGTGGGACTGGAAGGCAGTAGCTTGCCTGTATGGAACATATACAAAAGATGGGAGTCAGAGGGACTTGGACACACCAGCATCTTCTGTCATATCATATAAAAGGCTGCCTGATACTTATAACAACGTACCTGATTTTCCATTTGCATAGACTTTTCTGAAATACAGCTTACTTTTTCTTTGAATCTCCTTTAATATGTATGTTGGTATTGTTACTGGAGCGAAGAGAGGCCTTTTATTTCTGTACGTCTGTGGGGAAGGTCCCCTGCTCTGTTCAGCATCCAAGCTGAATGGATATTAAAACTGGTGCTGACAATATCATGTCATCACCAGTTCTTTGGAATGGGGCTTGTGCTCATCGCAATGTTGAGTGTTTGTTAGAGTACTGCATTCTAGAAGGCATAAAATTACCGGTGCAGGAAAGAGGCTGGATTCTGTGTGAAAATAAAAGCAAGATTGTATTAAAATAAGACAATATTTGAAATGACAGCAGAGGCTTCTCAGCATTCACTGCTGTAGCTGTTGTTGCCTCTTAGAGACAACTGGATATTACATGCCTGGAAAGTCTGTACCATTCTTCAAGGTTTTTATTCTTTTTCTTACTGCCAGTGGTTAGCACGTATCCCTACCTAAAACTGTTCTGAAAATACTCTTTCTCATTATAACTTGTCCAATCAGAAGACTAACTGCTGATTCGGGCCCTTCAGGCAGGTTTTGGGACACAGGGACTGCTTTTGTGACTCAACGGTTTCAAGAAACAGCAGAGAATGGCACTGAGTCGTGGCACCAGCAGCACTTGCTTAGGCTGCGGTTACAGGCCTTCGTTAATTTGTTGTCCAGCAGTTTGTACCTGTGCGAAGTACAGGTAGAATGTCACTAAATCAAAATGGTTGCTTTCACAGGGACAGATTTATTGAGATGGGATGAAGAGCCAAGAGGGTTTTTTCTGGCCTCCGCCTCTACTTTGCATTGCCTGGTATGCTGTCCCACATCCTGGTCACATAAGAGCAGCTGTGTAATTCCTCCATCCACACTACAGCTGTTTCTGCTTTTATATCTTCTCATGTACTTCAGAGGTTCTTGGGCCATAAACTGAAGCTGATTTTGCTGAGCTAGTGGTAGAGTCTGCTGCCCCCAGAAACTTATCTCTGCCAGAGGTTTCTGTATTGCAGCAGAAGCTGTGTGAACGCTTCCTAAGCAATTCTACCTAATAGTGTTAATCTGCCTGTGCTGGAGGGTACTGACCTGGCAGATAACGATGAGAAGGTAGAGACTTCAGCTGAATCTGGCAAAGATGTCTGTCCGTGGTTTCCAGGGGTTTGTGGACAGGTGGCCGTCTTCCAGCCCTGCCAGTGGAGCTGCTCTGCAAACTATTTCTGTCAAATTAGAGAACTCTTCTACAGCTGTTTCTTGTAGCCTGTCAGATTTGGCTGAAACATTTGGGGCAGTGCTCACACAACATGTCTGAGGAGATGGTGGCAATGGCATTGTGTTGGAGGATGCAAATTCCTTCTAGGGACATGGGTGTTTACGAGGTTTGTGGTGCCACCCCTGTGTAAGCACATGCAGCCTGTATTGGTTCACACCAATAAAAAATGTAGCCCATAAACATGGAGAACCAGGAAAAGCAGATCAGAATGAGGATACAGGTGCTCTCAGTGTTTTTTCTCCTTTGTACCATTTAGCCCAGGCTCTGTGTTCTCTGCTGTTCTCTATAGTTGCCTGTTCTTTGGGAGTTTTGAGAGTTTTGGTGTTAAAATATAAGGTCAGGACTGGTCAGGATATGAAGAGAGATAATGTTGTTATGTCCCGGCAATAATAAGGGGCCTGGGAGAGCTAAAGAAATGAAGAAATGCCTTGCCACCTTATCATCTCACATCTTCCCTCCTCTCAGCTTGCTCTGACTCTCACAGCCATGGTATAAAGGCTCCTGCGCAGAGTTATCCATTGGTAAATGTAAGAAACTGGCTGAGGGAGTAAAGAGAAAGGGAATATTGTGCACTGTGGTCTCAGTTATGAGGCTTCGATGTTTTGTTTGCCCCAGGACCTAAAACAGCTTGTGGTCTGAGAGCTGAGGTTGAGCTGGAGTTCTGTGCTTTGGGGGGACACAGATCAATAAGTGCATGTTGGTAACAAAGGAAGATCTGACCCTTGGCTGTCACTTCCATCTGGCAGCTGGAGGCCAGGGAGGGATTTCTTGCAGTGGGGGAAGGGACCGATTTGTTCTGTAGAACTACAGCATGACTCTTGCTGCTGGCAGGGGCCAGCGACTGAGAATGGCTGATGCTGATTTGAACCACTGAACTGGTACCATTTCACAGCCAGTCTAAGTCAGATTGTCTTTCCTGTTTCCCGTATTGCTCTTGTGTGTTGATCAGGAGCACTGTACTTGCTCGGGTGTAAACACCAGTGGCTTTGAAGAACTCAAGAGTAGAGAAGGAAATGCGCATGCGTACACGTAAGCATGCACACACACAGAAAGAAGTTGGGAGGAGTCAGCAAAGCAAGGAAGAGTCAGCAACAGAAAGTGAGAGAAGTGTAGGAAAGAGTAGCATCTTGAGGAGATCTTATTAGGGGTCCTCTTTTCGTCAAATACATGTTTTACTGATGAACCCAGTGAAAGGTTTAGTAATCTTACAGCAAAGAAGCAGAAAAGAAAGAGATTCTAGACAGCACATTTTTTCTTGACCAAGCAAGCAATGTTTGGATGAAGTAGACCTTTATTATTTTGAAAATAAAGTAGTGCTCAAAGCCATATTTGGTTTAGTACTTTTCATTGCAGCATTAAAAAACCTAGCTTCTGCCCTGAAGAGCTTACAATAAAGTAGACAAGGGAGAGGAATAAGGAAGCATGTGAAATGATGAGTATTTATTATCATTTTTCAAATGGATGGAATAGGATCAATAATTTGCGAGACTGTCTACAGTAGGGATTTTTGGGGGGAGTGTTGTTTAAAGGGGTTACTTCCATCAAGGTCAAAGAGTATGTTGTTCCAGGGCACTATATTTGTGAAGTGCCTAGACTGCCAGGGATACATGTTGTACTAGTCTTTGTTGATTGTCAGTTAGCTCAAGCAGACTAACCCTCAGGGATCTGTTCTCCTCTTGTCCTCTGGATGTTATTGATCCTGCTGTACTGCTACTTGCACATGTTCTTTCAAGGTATTGTTAGACTGGTGGAATAATGTATTTCTGGCTTAATAGTAATATTTTGGCACTTACAACATTTTATTAGCTAGCCAACTTTCAAAGAGTAGAGATGAAATAATGTTTCTGGAATGGTGTACTAGGACTTAGGACACAGAGTTAAGCTATTCTGGGTATGTGGTCCCAAAGGAAAAGATTAATGTTTGTGCTGGAATGAGAAGAGCTTGGACTCCAGGTACAGAGGGAGGGAAAGGACTGCCTTGCACTGCACATAGACCACACTGTATGACAGACCTCATACAATGCTTTATTTGCTAGTCTAAATCGCCACAGCTATACGAGGGGCTGACAAGGAGGGGCTGTATGGAGGATTCACCTCCACATACCATCTCAGTGTGGAAGTGATCAATCATCTGTTCTTGGTTCACATCAGTACTACTTATGTCACACCTCATGTTTTTGCCATCGTGGACTGTTACAAAGATGATTGCTCAGGCTTTATCTTCTGTAAGAAAAGATAAGAGTGTTCTGCACAGAGCAGTTTTAGTGAATGGGCTAAATTCATCATTGCAAGATTTACCCACAAAGCATTAAAACATGTTAGTTTTGTGAAAAAAGACCAATGCCACTTGGTGAGATTGTTATACATGCAGTGGGCAGGAGGAAGTTGAAGAGCTCTGAAAATTTTGGTCTGAGCTTGTTGCCATTGCATTGCAGAAACGCAGTTGCCATAGCTAAGGTGTAATTAGCTTTTAGGTTAATATTATAGTGCTTTTGAATTACCTTCCCTAAAATACACAGCAGTTCTACCTTTTTTTTGTTGTTTTGTTTCCACAAATTAGATACTGCACATTAAAAAATACTCTTACGTGCACGAGTAAGAGTATTACATTACACATGCACTCTCACACTGTTTTTTCTTTCTTTTTTTTTTAACCAAGCAAACACTGGAACACAGACATAAAATTAAATGCAGGACAAATGTTGTAGTTATTATATGCATAAGCAATAAGTATAATTTTGAACATGACAGTATTATCTGTTGTACTCCAAAGCAGAGAAACTACATCTTTTCTACACTGACAGAAGCAATAGTAAAAGTTAAAACATCATTTCTCAAGTTCTATAAACCAAACTGACTGATGTGCTGTCTGCTGAAATATACATTGCCTCAAAATTGATGCTGCTGTTATTTTTTATATGTCTAAACTTTTAGCGATTTGTCTTCCTCAAAGACAGAAAAAAGAGGTGGGGGGAAGAGATTCCTAGCACCTGCCCGTAATGAAGGATTCTTTTTACTGTGTATTTCACATCTTTCTTGATCAAACCCATGCCATTCTCTGAACTGCTTCTCGAGAAGGAAAAGTAGTTTTTAGCCTTGAAGACAAGAATTAAACAGCTTGCCCTAAAGGGCTCTAAAACTAATAGCAAGGGTGAACACTTTTGTAATTATTCATTCAAGTGTTTCAGGTTTGGAAAATGTAAAGTAAAACAATCTGAATAGTCTTTCTAAATGGTTGCACAGTAAAAGATTTTCTTGTCATGAGAAGGATAGGAGATCCTGATCCTAAAGGAGAGGAAGACCTGGGATGGTTTAAAACTGTCTTGCGATATACTTAGTTTACTCTTTTCTGGGCCATTTCTTCTGCATTTTATGTTTTGAAGAGGAAATATAATATTTCTCATCAGGTGAAATAAATTAACCTTCCTTCTCTCTCCCATTTAGATACTGAAGATAAAGCCGTGGTTTCCTGGTTACTTTAATCCAGGATACACCAAGATTGCACCTGAAGAGGGCCTTCCTGCTTTCCCCCTTCCCCCCATTTTTCCCCTCTTCAGTAAAAAATCATTATTTGTCTATTTAGCATCCTGTGATGCCTAAAGGGGTCAGTTAAGTGCTGTTGCTTACATGAGGGAGAGGATGAGTGGATTGGAGGGGGAAGGGCAGGGGATGCCTTGCCAGCTTTCATCAGTCTAAATTTTTCTAACAGTATTAAGAGGCAGGTCTGTGCTAATCTAGTTTGTTTTGGCTGAAGTGGTTTTGGTACCAGTTAAAGTGAACAGCTGGGAGCTGCTCCGAAGGGGCAGTAACCTCTGCAGCTGAGTTGGTGATGAACATCTGGGGATAAACCTTTTCCACCAACACAGCTATTTGCACGGTGGGTGTTTGTCCACACCCTAATTTCTTCTCTCCGCAGAGCTGAACTAAGAATCTAGTAAAATAGATGACTGCATGCAAAACCCTTAGATATCCATTTGGTGCTGAAAGCTCTACATGTTAATTTCTTAGTATCTCTTCTTATCTGTTCCTATTTGGCAGGTACAGTATTTTCGTTTATTGGAATACAGAGCACAAGGAAGTTTTGCTATGACATGTCTCAGGAAAATATACTCGAACATACTGTCAGTTAAAGGATGGGCAGAGATCTTCATAGTTACAAGAAAATTTTGAGAATATATTGCTCTTTATTTTCTTTTTCCCCATTAGTTGAATGACTGATTTCTTCAGGAATTAATAGCCCCATCTTCCTTCTCTTCCCATCTCTTGATCAAGGCCACTGAGGATCTGCAGTAAGATAAAGCAGGGAAGAGCTGGTGGCAGAAGTTGTGTTTCATGGTATTGCCAATCCGGTGTCCTTAATTCTTAATCAGGCGTTGATTTAGAACCCATTGCATTGTTTTAACAGAAAAGATGAATTCAAATTATAACAAAGCATGAGCTCTTATTTCTTTTCTCCAGTCCTGCCACCCAAGGTTTTGGAGGAAACCTGGATATGAATGAGTGCTAAGTCTCTCCACAGCACTCACACCATTCAACCAGAAGCTAAGTGAAGCTGCTGTTTGCCTCCGCTGTGGAGTGGCAGTTGTTGGACAGCTGTCTGGGTATCCCCATCAGCCCTGTGACACTTTCATGCATAGCAAACCTGTTCCATTTCTAAAGATTGGGAGCAATGCCCTTAAACAGCAATAAATGAAGCATGTTCCTTTATGTGGCATGGCCTGTGGGTGTATAGCATGCACTTCTTAAACTTTGAATTCTTGATCCTGTTAGAAGGCAAACCAGTAGCCAATCTGTTATGAAAATTCTTATTATGAAAACTGTCATTGCAAGAGTTCAGTACACACAACATAAAACACACTTAAGGCAGGTAAAAAAAATTGACAGAAAGATTTTCTTAGGTCTTCATCTTCATCATCCTCTTTGTTGTCATTGTTTTGTTCTTGATTTTCTTTTTCAGAAAATACTCTAGAATGTCAACAGCACAGAGCTTGGAAATTAAAACTTGGATAAATGATTATTTAGTACAGCAGAAACTGATGTATTAAAAATTATGTAAGCAAGTATCTTTTACAAAAGCGGAGTCTTTTGTGCAGATCATTGCAGCTGGAGTTGGTTATGTAGCCTTTCAGAGAGCTGGTTTACATTTTATGATGGGAGATTAGAAGCGTTATTGAAATGGGATAAAAATCAGCTGCATGTTCTGAAATTAGCGACGCTATTTCTTCTGGCTGCTTTGTTTTTTGTAGGGTTCAGTACCTTCTGCAAGGTAGTGCACACTAGAGGACCTTCAAAATGAAAGCATCCTAGATTTGATACTTGTATCATGACCAAGGGAAAAAATATTTCAGTACAAGTATATAATGAGCAAGATTCTCCATGGATGTAAATTATCGCAGCTCCATTGATTTTAGTAGATCATGGTATATAATGTAGAACTTGGGGATCTTGTTCTGAATAAAATTCCTTACAATATTTGATGCCATGAATATTTATGTCTATCTTTCTTGCAGCCATGATAAACTAAACAACTTGCAAATATCTACATTAAAAATAAGACATCCAACCAGAAAAATGGTATTCAGGTGGTTTGTGAGAGGAGACATAGCCAATCCAAGTGTTGTATTTGAGCTTGATGCTTTGTTCATGGTGTGAAAATGACAAAAGTCTTAGCTGGGATCATGTATTGGTTTTAAAACTGAGAAACCTAGTTTGAAAAATTGATGTGATCTCAGCTTCCTGCTGTGTTCACTCACACCTGTAAGAGGGTATTGAGTGTCAACGTGCTTGGATAGATTAGTGTTGGTTTTGGCAGATGATACAGACTGGTAAAAATCTAGTATTGTTTCTTACAGATCAGTAAGAAACAAGAAATTGGGTTAGCAATTTTTTTTTATACGATGCGCTTGGCTTTCGTTGTATAAAAATGTTATGACAAAGTACTGTAATTAATCTCAAATAAACTATAATTTTCTGTAATGTCATTCTCATCTACCCCACCTCTCAAATTCTGAAGTAAGAAGTAAAGAACGACATAAGTGAAATATGTAAACTGAGCTGCATTTGTGATCTTGTAAATGCTACAAACAGCTCAGATTCTTCTCAGTATATCTGTTTTAATATTGGTGCCTCCTAGTAGATCTGATGAAGTGCAACTGACTAACAAGAGGCTTTGGGTTCATTCTATGTACTGCCGAAAAGACCATGAGATTGGAATACAGGAAGCTTTAGGGCATGTCAGAAAGTGAAAGTAAAAATCTTATATTACATGAGGACTACGGAGGCTAAAAAAAAATCAGTTTAATTTTATCTGTGGTTATAGGCTTTGCTACAGTAATCCTTGCACATGAATGCATGCATTCATAGCTGTTTTTTAATGTACATAAGCACTGCACATACTTTTTCTGTTCTGCATTGTGCTGCTTCCTCCTCCTTTCAGCAGCAGTGAAAACTGTTCTTGCAGATGCTGGTAATGCCCATGTGTGAAGACTGTAGTAAAGAAGCTAGGGCTTTCAGTAATAAATACATGCTAATCCGGTAGTTTGTGTGTTTTCTAAAGTACTTATAGTCAGAGTTCAAAAAGAACAAGTTATTTTTGGAGTTTTTGGTGTTGCATCATGGTTAATTTCTTCTCTGTAACAGCAAGAATTCATCTGTAGTTCTTGCTCCACATGTAGTGGAGTGAGAGAAATAGTAAAATAAGCTCTGTTAAGAGAAGTGGTGTCATTGAGGAAGATCTGCTATGTAAAATACTATGCAGCCTATTTTGCTGTGCTCAGAAAATAAGTGAATTTCCATATGTGCATGCCTCCATCAAAAAGCTGAAACTTTGATTGCTGGTTTCCCGTTTATTGTAGGTTTATATGTCAGCTGAGTTTAATGTTGAGCATGGTATCCTTTCCGTAAGTGTTTTATGCAAATTGCTGAAAGCACATTGTCAGATTTGCTAGAAAGGTAGCAATTTCAAGAGTGGAATTTGTGAATGAACTTCCTGTACATTAAACTGGCCAGCAACTTGGTATTTTGTTCTTTTCTGCTTTTTCAGGTGAGTTGTGTGCAGCATTCACACTCAACCATGTAGACAAGAAGATTAATTCCTTCAGAGGCTTTCTTGTGTGTTTGTTCTGTAATCATCAGGTTTTTTCATAACAGTCTGAGAGATGTGTGAGTACTATCCCCATTTTACAGGTAATAAAATGTAGCAAAGGAAAATCAGTGACAGTTTATACTAATGCTGGTTGCCTAAATTGAGACACCTAGGACCTAAGTTACCTTTTTTCAACCACCATGTCGTTCCATTGCAGCTAGTCAGTATTCAGAAATGTTGTACCCAAGGATCTCCAGTGAGAAACTCTGAAATTGTGGAACAAGTTTGATTCAAAAGATTTTCCAACTATGAGAAAGTAAAGCAGAGATGGGGATGAAATCCCATTCCCCTGTGCAATATTCAGGTGTCCTAACACGAGACTGTCTTCTTTTTGCTTGCCTTTCTTTTCCCACTGTCTGCCATTTTGTTTCAAATGTGCTTGTGAACTTCAGCAATAACATGGGAGCCTTTTTCTCTAAACAAAATAAGCCCAGCATGTATCTGTCCTGAGCAATAGGGAGTGTGGAAAAGAATAATACAGAATTACATAATCTAGGGCCATATGATACTACATAATGTATGAGATGTTTCCCCAAATACTAGTTCTGCTGGCACCTTGCATAGCACCTCCCAAGTTCTTTCCTTTCCCTTTCCCCTGCAAAGTCTTATCCTGCCAAATGTGTTTTCATTCTCTTCCCTGTTTATCTGCCATTCTCCATCGAGACAGAGTACTGGCATGAATGTTTAAAGTCTGGCAAAGACATTATCAACTGAAAGCAGAGTTGCTGTGCTAGGCTTTACCTTGGTGGGGCTGCAAGGTCAGGAGGATTTCTGTAGCATAGCTATAGCTTACTGAGCTGCTGCCATGCAATACCCAAGCATGTTTTTGTGAGAGAGGCTTTGTTAGGCTTCATGTGTAATGATTTGTTGACTTAAAGCATAAAGCAAATAATCAGGCTGAGTACCATTCCTAAATGGAATCAGAGTAACCATGTTACTTTTTGTGTAGTTACTACACTGTAACTACTAGTGTAGTAGTACACAGTAACTACTACTTTTTGTGATAAAACCTCTTTAATAGACAGGCTTGCTCTGTGAGATACCTCATTCTAGCGGCTGGCCCTGGAACAGGAACGTTTAACTGCTTAAACAAAGGTGCTCTTACCTTAGAGTGTGGAAGACAAGTTTGATTGCTGTTTCAAGATGTGAAAAATCCAGTCTTCACTGCCAAGTCTGTGTGGTTATATGTCATTGTACATAGTCTCATACATAAAACATGCTACCATGTTGACTCTGCATAAGTGTGTAAAATAAGACAGTTTAGTTTAAGTTTTGACTATACTTATATCCCTCTACTTTCTTCAGTGCATAAGAATAACCAGGCATCCTATCGTTTTATTATTTAACAGCAAGTTCTTTACCCATTCAGAGGTTTTACTGTAAGTTGTGACTGTAAAAAAAAAATACAGCGTATCTGTGGCCACTGTATAGCATTGATGGAAGAGCTGTATTGAAGCCTCACTCAGTGACACAGAGGAGAGAATTTTTCTATACAAATGTCCTTTGGCAATTATTGCTGACAGATGTAACAATAGAAAATAATGATATTTTAATGGAACTTAATATTTCAAATATATTGAGTATATTGTGGCACTAGTGACTTTCTGCAGTTGTCCACAGAACATCCCAAAGGTATATTTAAGGAACATTAAGCAAGAACTATTTAGTGTTTATTTTAAAACACTTATGAAAGGTAGAGCACAATAGAAGAGAACCTTGTCCATGATCTGTGGTTTCGTTTGCAGTATATTCAACAGACAGTCTGTAGTTTGTGTTTCACTTTTCTGGAACAAATTGCCTTTACTTGTGCACTTGCAAAATGTGCAAGTACAGTTGAGCGTCTGTAGTCCTTATGTTTTAATTTGTGGATGTTTCTGCTTGTGCATATAAGCTGGGAGCTGCAAACTAAAACTCAGAGATTCACGTGCCCAGTTTTGAAGACATATATGCAGTTTTGATGGTATGAACACCTGAACCTTTTAAAGGTAACAGAGAGAAGAGGGATGATTTGAAGTTGTTGAAATAGGTTATTGGAAGGGTAGAAAAGTTGAAGGCTGTTAATGGCTTTACTTTCTTTCCCCCATGTGAATTATGTATGTTGTAATAAAAGACCAAGTGTATGTTGGGATGAATGAGTAATTGAATGAACAGTCATATCGCTCTTCCACTCATCAGCTTGTGGAATCCACGGTTAGGGACCGTTAGCAGGGATCTCAGCTGCAGGGCAGTAGATGTGAAGTTCACAGCTAATCTAGCACACTCACAGTTAAAAATGTTTGCTTATTGCTTCAAAGGCATCACTGTGAACTCTCACACTGGGATTCCAGTAGACCTCATAAAAAGTTACTGTTAGTGAATGTGCAAACACAAAAGGGAAAAGGCTCAGTAAATAAAATGGCACTTCAGTCTTGCAAGTAATTCTCAAGATATTCAGTGTTTGGTCTATGCAGTTGATATTTTCAGGTGTATTCTTCTCAAGTGTAACTTCCCTCATAGGTCATACCAAAAAACCTGAAGCTCTTCAGTTCAAAAGTCAAAATAGTTTGATGCAGAAAGGAAGCAAAGTTTTGAGGTTTAGAATGACAGTCTAGATGGAGAAAGTAATTTCTTCTAAAAGTAACCTTCCCCGGGTGTGATGTATTTTAAAGTGTGTTTGGTAATGAATGCTATAGTTAAATTTAGACTTGCACAGTAAGCCTGTTTTATATACTCATTTCTTTTCAGCAGATTTTTTTCTCATCTTAGAAGATGATTTTGTATGATTTTAGATTTTGAGAAAGACTGCAAAATCTTTCTTTTCCTCTCTTCTGTCCAAGCTTCTTATCTACATTCAGACCATATAATAATTTCTGAGTGTTTTTAATATTCATCAGGGTCACAAGCCAAACCACAGTACTGATCTCTTTGGACATTTTGTTCCCCAAAACTTCACCCCCTTTCACTCTTGCGGCCTCCCTCCTTGTCCCTGCTTTCGTTTCTCTTTCCCCAGGGAGGCCTCTCTCTGTCTTGGATACATTTCTTCTAAACTAGGAACTGTTTTTACCCTTCTGCAAAAGAAAAACTGTAGAGAGCTTAGAAATTCCTTAGCTGTGTAAAAATGCAAGCCAAGGTCCAGAATGCCTTCAATGATGTAACTCATGTCATTTGAATCTCTGAAGTTCCCTGACAAGGACAGTGAAATGGGGACTTGGCATGCCAATAATAAAATAAAATCTTTTAGGAAATCTCTGCTTCCCCGTATGCCTTTTTTTTTTTAATCCTTACTTTTCAAGGCACATCCAATATTGTTGAGAAATACTAAAAAGCAAAAAGAAACTTATTCTGTATGATTCAACCTAAAAAAAAAAATCATATTTTAAATTCATAATCCCTGAAAGTAGAAATTGCACTCATTTAGTGCTCATGGAATCACCATTAATAAGAAGAAAATACGTAGCTTTTGTATATCTCAAATGAGCACATAGCTCATATGTTTAGGGTAACGTTTTCGATGTACCTGCGTATATACATTGAAAAAACAAAAAGAAATTTATCCATTAACATTAACAATATTTCATGAACAGAAGTTTGATTAATTTAATACTAATATTTTCTAATTTCCTGCTCTTCTGAGAATCACTTTGAAACAGGATATTGATTCTGTTTACAAAAAAAGAGCCAGTTTAGTAATATAAAATTGGAGTTGTGCCCAGATGGAAATATGTACTCCCTTGCAGCTATCTGCCTTATATTGGAGCTAAATGCTGAGGTTCACCCACCATCCACAAATAGTATCTGACTTTACAGTAAAGGACTGTTGGGACTTCTTTCTAATTTTTCTTTCTGTATATCCTTAGTAGATTTCCTGTAGAGATTACATGACTGATATCTGCTGAGGGTCTGGTCCAGTGCAAGTTAAGATGTCTAGGTTCTCAGTAGGAGGTCCAAGGTCCTGACCTGTGGAAATTAGCCCATGTTTTATCAATGGTCTCAGTCCATATAGAGTTATGTCCTTTCCAAAGAGAGATTTGTTGACACCATTCATGCAATATGTATAATTTATTTACAAATATACTTGTTCAGTGACTAATTTCTTAGTCACTTTATTTTGCATTTACTTAAACTCAGATTTCCAGCTCCACAGTTATCTCATGTGTGGATGATTGGTTAGTCTGTGTGATGTTTATTTTTCAGAGGAACCTTAGTATCTCAGGAAAAGACACTTAACACAAGTGTAGACTGGTGCGCATATATAGAACAAAAATATGTCTCCATTTTCCTCTGGTATCTGAGCTTTTACAAAAAGCTTGTTTTTATTGTCTCTCTTTTGACTTGATCATTTGAGCCCAGTTTTGGATTTTAGCGTGATAATTTGGATGGAAGGGGAAATTGATGGTGGAGTGAGGTGCTTCATTGATACAATCTGGTTTAGGGGATTTCAGTGAAAACTACCTAAATACTTTGCAGATTGAGACCAAAAGCACTTCATATGTCATTGTCGTGGTTTCGGCTGGGATAGAGTTAATTTTCTTCTTAGTAGCGGGTACAGTGCTGTGTTTTGGATTTAGTGTGAGAATAATGTTGATAACACGCTGATGTTTTAGTTGTTGCTAAGTAGCGCTTATCCTAAGTCAAGGATTTTCAGTTTCCCATGCTCTGCCAGCAAGCAGGTGTGCAAGAAGCTGGGAGGGAGCACAGCCAGGGCAGCTGACCCGAACTAGCCAAAGGGATATTCCATACCATAGAATGTCATGCCCAGTATATAAACTGGGGGGAGTTGGCTGTGAGGGGCGGATTGCTGCTGGGGCATCGGTCAGTGGGTGGTGAGCAATTGCATTGTACATCACTTGTCTTTTTTTGGGTTTTATTTCTCTTTTTTTTGTTTGTTTTTGTTATATTCCTTTTCATTACAATTATTATTATTATTATATTTTTTATTATTATCAGTTAGTATTATATTTTATTTTACTTTAGTTATTAAACCGTTCTTATCTCAGCCCATGAGTTTTACTTTTTTTTCCCCGATCCTCCTCCCCATCCCACTGGGAGCGGGGAGGGGTGAGCAGCTGCATGGTGCTTAGTTGCTGGCTGGGGTTAAACCATGACAGTCATACTGCATGTTTTGCTGGAGCAGAGAATTGAACCTGGATTTTGTATAGCTAAACCTACCACCTTAACCTTCTTGCTTGTTTTCTCTCTATAAGCTGGTTGATTCATTTGAATTCATTGAACTTCATTTGAAGTACGAACTGATTCATTTCAATGATTTGAATGTACTGATTCATTTAGAAATGTACATATGACCATGAGAAAAGTAAATAGTAGATTGCAACAAACTTATATTGCAAAGAAGGGAGAGCAAATCTGCTGTGATGTGTCTGAGTTTAGCTGTATTGGCTGGACTTTAATTTGGGGAAAAAATAAATTTCTCGTAAATATGATTAAACAACGCAATAGTGTATCTGATATTTTTCTGGTAAATGACTGGTCAAGTACAAAAACCTCTCAGTCTTCCACCCTCACAAATCATTTAAATTCCATCATTTCTTGGGGTTTTAAAATTACTTCCAGTATTTTTAAAAAGGGCTGTTGACTAGAGATGAGTAAGCAACCCTTCTCTTGAGATAAAATAGACTCTTTGGCTTGCAGTCCCTAATTCATTTGTCTTGCTATTGGTCACAGTGGAAGTATCTTTATATTTTTTGAATCAAATGTTGTTCATAATGAAGTAAAAAATCAATCATGTGATACTCACTAACTCCTCGTTTGCTTGTTAATGTCATTGTGCACTCTGAGAACACTCAATTCTCAGTATCCTTACATTTCTGTGGTTATTCTAACAATTGTTATTTACGGACTTCGAAATACTATGTAAATTAATCAGTGTATTACTCTGTCCCTCATGTTTAAGCTAGTTCCTACTTCCCTTCAAATCACTAAAAGCTCTCTTACCTAATACCTTTCACTATGTGGGCTGACAACAAATCCATAGATGCATTGAGTAATTCCAAGTCTCGATTTTGAGAGAAACATTTTATTTCCCCTAATTACCTTTATAAAAAAAATGCACTCCGCCACCCTCTTTTCTTGTAGTAAAGCCCCATTTTTAACTTTGTCATTTTTTGTGCTTACCCTGTTAGTTTCTTAGCCCTGTGTTCATGATGTTGTTTCACAGTTCTCTCAGAGTTGTAACGATTTGTATCAGCTGCTAACCTGTGCTTCTTCCTACTTGTCTTTTGTCTCATCGTCTCTCAAAACCCATTTTTAAATCTCATACAAACTTACTGTGTCTCTGCTTCGTATTGATCCTGAAGACCTCCCTCTAATGTGACGATTGTAATAAATGAGACTGTGCAAAGGCTAGGTAGAGTCTGATGAGCAAAACTGGCATATCTCCCATCTCTGAGCTTGATCCTATTTCCATTCAAGTTGGTGAAAAATCTCTCATTGATTTTAGTATGGCAATGTCAATATTAAATTTCCATGTATCTGTATTTATAACTCTGCATTTCTGATGGCGAATTTTCCTCCTTCTGGGACAGGAGCTATGTCTTTGTCTGTGTTACCACAGCGTCTTGGCAACTGAGCCAAATCTGAGTTTGGGATCTCATCTCTATTGTAATAGCAACATCAAAGACTGGGAAAGAAAAAGAGAAGGCAAAAGGATTTGGGTGTTACTGATCACCTTGCTGCCACATTGGAACCAGTGAACTTGCCCATTCTGTGTTCAGCTTTATGAATTCTTAAGTGAGAGAAGTTTTCCTTTGTGCTTGGCTATATTATATGTATGAGCACTGTGTCTAATCTCTGACTGTGTGTATACATATTATCACGATCCTTTTGTCAGTTTGTGGTGACAATGCAGTATCATAATGCTCCTACTGTTTTGGTTTTGTTTTAATTATATGACTTAGTGTTATTTACTAATCAGTGTCCTGGTTTCGGCTGGGACAGTTAACTGTCTTCTTAGTAGCTGGTACAGTGCTGTGTTTTGGATTTAGTGTGAGAATGATGTTGATAACATGCTGATGTTTTAGCGCTTATCCTAAGTTAAGGACTTTTCAGTTTCCCATGCTCTGCCAGCAAGCAGGTGTGCAAGAAGCTGGGAGGGAGCACAGCCAGGGCAGCTGACCCAAACTAGCCAAAGGGATATTCCATACCATAGAACGTCATGCCCAGTATATAAACTGGGGGGAGTTGGCTGGGATGCGTGGATCGCTGCTCTGGCATTGGTCAGCGGGTGGTAAGCAATTGCATTGTGCATCACTGGTTTTTTTTTTTTTCCTTTTTTTTCCCCTCTTTTTTGTTATATTCCTTTTCATTATTATTATTATTATTATATTTCATTATTATTATTGTTAGTATTGTATTTTACTTTAGTTATTGAACTGTTCTTTTCTCAACCCACGAGTTCTACCTTCTTTCCCAATTCTCCTCCCCATCCCACTGGGAGCGGAGGCTGGGGGGAGTGAGGGAGCGGCTGCGTGGTACTTGGCTGCTGACTGGGGTTAAACAGCGACAATCAGTCTGGGAAGGTTCCTTGAATTTAACTTACACTGCTGCATGACGTGTAACATCCTGCTTTGTAGCTAAGCAGTGGATATATAGTACCACATGAAGTAAAGGAAGACATAATTCTCCTAAATATATAACATACAATTCTGCAGAAAATGAACTTCTGGATTCTAGGGGCCTATCTTGCAAGAATCTCTTAAATCAAAGCTTCCTTCTGTAAAACTTGAAGAACTGAGTCTGTGGAGTAAATGTACACATAGTTAATTTAGAGCTTATATTGGCCAGCATTGCAACGCCTGAATCTTAAGGTTTATGTGATCCACAGCAAGTTAGGTGCCAAGGTATCTAAACGGGTTAGAGCAGAGGATCCATAACCAAACTGGAAAACTCAAGAAAAATGTAAGAAGGCCAATGAAGAGATACTATCTACTTCCATCCAGTAGCATAGCTTTTTTCCAGAATATGGAATGTGGGAGGTGTAGCTGTCATGCCCTGTGTTGGGTTTGTGTAGCGGGGGAGGGGCTACAGGAGTGGTTCCTGTGAGAAGCTGCTAGAAGCTTCCCCGGCTCCAAACTCAGACCTGCCTCTGGCCAAGGCCAAGCCAGTCAGCGATGGTGGTAGCACCTCTGGGATAGCATAGTTAAGGAGGGGAAAAAGACTCTTGAGGGAGAGAGTAAGATGGGGGAGGACGAAGAGGAAGAAGAACTACAGTAAAAAAAGAGGAGGAGAGGAAGAAGATAGGAGAAGAAGAGGAGCTACAGTGAGGAGAGGAGTGGGATGTGAGAGAAACAACCATGCAGACACCGAGGTCAGTGAAGAAGGAGCGGGAGGAGGTGTGCCGGAGCAGAGATTCCCCTGCAGCCCGTGGAGGGCCCCACGCTGGAGCAGGTGGCCGGGCCCGGAGAAGGCCATGACTCTGTGGGAGAGCCCACACTGGAGCAGTTTGCAGAGGACTGCAGTGTGTGGAAAGGACTTGCGTTGGAGAAACTCATGGAGGGCTGACCCCTGTGAGAGGGACCCCATGCTGGAGCAGGGGAAGAGTGTGAGGAGTCTTCCCCCTGTGGAAGCATCGGCAGAAACAATGTGGGATGAACTGACCGCAACCCCCGTCCCCGGCCCCTGCGCCGCTGGGGGGGGCAGAGGGTAGAGGAATCGGGAGCAAAGCTGAGCCCGGGAAGAAGGGAGGGGTGGGGGGAAGGTCTGTTTTTAAGATATGGTTCTATTTCTCATCATCCTACTCTGATTTCATTGTTAACAAATTAAATTGGTTTATTTTTCCCCCAAATCGAGTCTGTTTTCCCTGTGACCATAATTGGTGAGTGATCCCTCCCTGTCCCTGTCTCGACCCACGAGCTTTTTGTTGCATTTTCTCCTCCCCATCCCGCTGTGGGGAGGAGTGAGCGAGCGGCTGCGTGGTGCTTTGCTGCCGGCTGGGCTTAAACCACGACATGCGCTCATCTACTTCATGGATTTGAGTCTTTCTCCTGCAACATCCAAAAGTATATCCCAAATGATGAACAGGATACTTAGAAGTGAAGGAGGGCTTTCTCAGTGCGTCCCGTTGAAACTGTTCTACTTTGCAAAGAGCAGCTAAATGTTCGGTAGGCCAGTGAGAAAGAGCAAGCATATTGCTGGGACTTACTGGTCAGGGCACTTGTCTGGGAGGGTGGGAATGAGGTTCCTGTTCTGCTTCAGCAGTGTTGCTTTGTGAATGAGCACAACATCTGGAAAACAAGCTGCTGTGCATATTGTACAAGGGGAGTCCTGAATAGAGTGTGGTGACTAAGTACAAATGGGTTTGAGGAAAAGCAAGGTGCAGAATTGAGCAGCAGCAGATGCAATCTAATCTTTATTTCTCGGCTGCTGCTGCTGCTGCTCAGTGGTCTCCTTGATGACTCAGTTACATGGTGAAATCAGCTTTCTGAATCCAAAGAAAAAAAGTGGCTTTTATGACAAGGGAAGGTTCTTTCTTGGTAATCTGTTCACAAAGTAGAACATTAACCCGCTGCAAATCATACTCCCATAATATAAATGTCATCTTCCTTAATGTTCAAAGCACAGGTTTTACACAGTGAAAATTGGGAGGTCTTGCAGAATAGAAATGAGAACATTTTAGAGCATTAATTGACTTAGAGGGCGAGAACCTCACCCCAAGCATGTGGGTTTGGCTTTTTGTTCTTGGTTGGTTATAATTCTTTTTGTATCGGTTGAAGATGACCTATTTTTCTAGTGGTAAGATTTGAATCTCTAAAAAAGGTACCGTTCTTGTCAAATGAACAAGACCTTCCTCCTGTTTTAAAAAGATAATTATTTTTATGTGTATAACCTGTGGTCAGCTGTTTTAATTAAAAAACCAAAGCTGTGATTTAGTGTTTTTGTAGATCATATGCAAGTAATACACAGGCAAAAATAATCCAAGCCTCTGCAAATCCAGTATCTCAGCCCACCTCTGTTTTGTAAGGTGATATGAAGACTTATTTTCAAGAAAGAATGTTTTCAAACCCCCGCCACACAAACCCAACACACAAACATATGGCATTTACACGTGTTAAGAATATGACTGTCTGAAAGCTACGTTACTGAGCACATGCTCAAAATGCTACCTCAGTGGACATACTGGAGTCAGCCAGTGCTCACAAAAGCAGGCACTTTTGTATTTTTAAAGGGACTATTGGCACAATTCTAAGTGAACAAAAACTTTGCCTAAACACTGAAAGCTTGCCAGTGAAGACAGAAAAGACAGGTTCTCAAAAGCAGCTATGTAAATTTGGTATGTAATTTCCATTGATGCAAATTTTGAAAAAATCACATGAGGAGATGCCCTGTTTTCTTTGACTTGGAAGGAGCCCCGTTGCTGCCATGATGTGTAGTACAGTCATTCCACAGGTCATCTTAAAAACAAGTGGAACTGTGGCCTCAGGAAATCTGAGGGGTTTAATGGTGCAGAGATGTACAATGTTAGTTTGGAAATCATAAAATAATTTAGGTTGGAAGGGCCTGCCAAGCTTTAGTTTAACATAGAGTAAAAATGAAATTAAGTTTTCAAAATTATTATGTATATTTATAAACTATTTGTCATCATAGTAATTATATGAATGTTACTTAGATTTGATTTAAGAACAAACAGTACCTTTTCTGGAACTGGGGCTCATGTTCACAGCAGCCTCTCATTAATTAGTCTAAAAGACACCAATGGCTATTACTGAGGAATATAAAGATTTATAAAGAATATAAAGATTCTGCGAGCAACTTTGGGACATGTTAGACTGTCAGCTACTTACTGCATTTATACTAGAAGTAGAGAACTACTGTGTCGTGGTTTAATGCCAGTCAGAAGCCAAGCGCCACACAGCCGCTCCCTCGCTCCCCATCCCCCTCCCCCTGCTCCCAGTGGGATGGGGAGGAGAATTGGGAAAGAAGGCAGAACTTGTGGGTTGAGATAAGAACAGTTTAATAACTAAAGTAAAATATAATACTAACAATAATAATAATGAAATATAATAATACTAATACTACTAATAGTAATGAAAAAGAATATAACAAAAAAAAAAAGGGGGGGGAAGGAAAAAAAACCCGGTGAGGCACAATGCAATTGCTCACCACCCGCTGACCAATGCCAGAGCCGTGATCTGCGCATCCCGGCCAACTCCCCCCAGTTTATATACTGGGCATGACATTCTATGGTATGGAATACCCCTTTGGCTAGTTCAGGTCAGCTGCCCTGGCTGTGCTCCCTCCCAGCTTCTTGCACACCTGCTTGCTGGCAGAGCATGGGAAACTGAAAAGTCCTTAACTTAGGATAAGCGCTACTTAGCAACAACTAAAACATCAGAGTGTTATCAACATTATTCTCACACTAAATCCAAAACACAGCACTGTACCAGCTACTAAGAAGACAGTTAACTGTCCCAGCCGAAACCAGGACATACTGTCATCAGTAAGAAGAGCTGTTAGAATATCAAAATTTCTCTGTACTTGATGTTATTCGTTGTTATCTTCTAAAGATAATAATCAAAATTATATGTAGGTTATAAACATTTTTCTCTCCAGTACATTTTATTTAATTTCTGCTATGATGGCAGTTTTGTGGGACTGCATTTCAACTTCATCCTTATGCTTTTTTCCCCTGAGCCTTTATCTTCATTGACATATTTTTCATGTTTAAATATTTGCATTTTCTTTTGGTTGAAAATCATCCTGGCTGTGCTGAGTTTCTTTTGCCTACTGCACTTTTTGCTTACACACACAGAATTATACCTATCTAACCATACCTAGCTGCAGCAAAACATTTTGGTGCCTCTTCCACCAAGTTGACTTTTGAATTGAATGCCTGACCCTTTGCTATGTGCTGTTGGGGACAGGTTTCTGCTGTGTCACCCATGGTGTGTTCAGCGTGTATTGTGTGCTTCCTGACAGGCTCTTCCTTGGTTTCGTGGCGGTTTTTCATTATGACTGTGCAGAAGACGTGCTGGCCTCACTGCTACTGTGTGTTTATTTGTTCCTGTATGTGTTAAGAATATGATTTTTTTTTTCATTTATGATGTAATTTCAGTCCATTTATGGTGGCATGTCTTTGTGCTTGTGGTGGTCTTTTTCAGTGCTTTGGATATTTCAATTTTTTTTTTTTAAATTTTTTTTCTTTTAACTTCTGTGGCTCCTGTTAGAGAAACTTAAAGTGTGCTTTGAAATAAAAGCCCCTCCTCTGTGACTTAGAGCATAGCTTGCCTGTGCTGGCCACTGTACAGTGGACATTGGAATCCTTTCTGTTTTTAAATGGATTTGCACAGCGCATGAAAACTGAATGCAGTCTATTGCAGAATGTTTTTTGCACTCTTTTTTAGTAATTACATATCATTACAGTGCTATTTAAATGCAACCTGATTAAACATTTTATTAGTACTTTACTACTTAATTAACAACTATTGCTGAAAACAGTCCCCATACTGAGACTTATTTCCACTCAAGCATCCATTTTGATGACATGTAACTTGCCATTTGAAGGAATATATGACATTCTGTGGAATGTTTTTTCTTGGTTGTTTCTTGAAAGTGAGTCACTTATTTAGTGCTGAGTATCTGAAATTATTTAAAACAGTCTCTGCTTATGCTTTCTGCATAAAAATTGCAGAGACTATATAAATAAAATTCTCAACAATAATTCACATTCTTATCTGGGTGAAGAGTCTTCATCCAACGAGCCACCGAGTTGTAAAGTGCTCAGATTTTTCTGCTGCTAAATCAACAACTGTGTTAGTCTTGTGGTGCCACTGCATGTGTCATTTTATTTGGTCTCTTACTCTCCTGCTTTGTTCAATATGTTGCAGGCGGTGTAAACTGGTATAACCTGTAGATGTTAGCATTTCCCAGGTGTGTACACACCGAAGACCAAAAAGGCGTTTGGGTATGGGAGTGCAAGAACGGGCAAATAATTTTCTGTTTGTAACTGGAATTTTTTTTTTAGACGGTTTTTGATGGAGGAGTACTGGCTATATGAAATAGTGCTCTAGAGAGTTCTGGAGCTCTGCAGGATTTCTGGGAATTAGTGCTGGGATAATGATGGAAGATTACTTAGAGCTTTCTGCATACAGGAAAGATGTGTCATGATTTCCTTCCATAAACTGCAAGCTTAATACTGCAAGCTGACAATCTTTTACATTCCTCTTTCTTTATGAATTTCAGCTGGCGGAATTTAGCAGCATACATGGGGAATTTGCTTTCAAAACTGAAGTTCTGCAGGACTTGATTCTGTTCTCACACTTGTGTAAGCCAAGTGCGAGCCATGACAGAATCATTCACAGTGAGTGGCACTGGTTTCTCATCACAGTTATTCTTCGGTCATACTTCTGTATTTCCAGTCTGTAAGATCATGGTGGAGGGGAATGCGGTGTTTGAAGAGATAACCTCCTTCTTGCTGCTGTGTTCCTCTGTGGGAGGTTGCCATCTTTCAAGTGTCCTAGATTTTTGTCAACCATTTGAGCTCATAGTCAGCTCAAATTTATCTTCTTTGGTGCAGATGCCAGCTGTCTAATCTGCAGCCTCTGCTACAGTTGGTAACATCTGGCAGAAGGACAGGGCTGAAGGTTGGAGTAAAAGTCTTTTCAACCACTCCAGTGGGGTTTGGCAGGGCTTGTCTCTTAATGCCGTAGGTGATGGTTTTGTCTAAACTTTGGACTTAGGCTTTACGAGGGCTGTTAGATGGGAGAAAAATTCTTTCATAGATCTGTGCAGGGAAACTATAAATATTTCCACCCTGGTCATACATTAGATGTCTGTACAAACTAATTCTTATCTCTGTAGTTTCACAGCCCAGGCTTAATCCAGGACAGGACAAATAATAACATTAAATGGACATTTCTGGCTATGAGTTGAGTTCCTGTAGAAGATGGCTCAGGCCGTGGAGTTCAGTGGGGCAAGATGTGTCAAAAAAATTACCTCATTTGTGTAGGCGTTTGTAGGATTGAGCAGCGTGAGGTATGGCAGAGCTAGCTGTTCTCAGCCTTTAACTGGAAGCTGTATCTGTCTGTTAATAGGGGTAAGCTGTAAGTTCACAGCTGGTCTATAATTACCCTTAACTAACACTGTGAAGGTAATAACTGGAGTCTTTTTTCTTTTCTTCCCCTTTCCCCTCCTCCGCAGGTGTCCAATGTGGTTATTTACACCTGTGAAGAGTGAGTAAGAAAGTAGGTATAAAATGCTGCCATTCTGGTTTGGCAGTGTTTAACAACCTTGTAAATGAGTGTTCAAATTTTCAGGTGGAAGATTGGGTCCTCTGTCAAATCTTTTTAAATTTTTTTAATCCTCAATCTTTTTATCCTTTTTTGCTATCCTGAATAGAATATCTAGGGCGATCACGCAAAGTGATGCTTCAGTGGGGAATTTCTTAAGAGGGATTAATTTAAAAATGATTTAGGAAATCTCATGATTTCATCAAACACTCCACAAGAACACTGTGAAGCAAAGTAGCATGCACATATACTCCTTTGGGAATATGACAGATCATTTGAACTGTATTTTCATTAGGAAAATGTACTCCTTTTTGTACCTGTGCAAGTACTTAGTATTATCGATTCTAATGCTCTCATGAAACCCTTCTGCACTCAGCCTTGCCAGGATTATCAGTGGGATTTTTGTCAGAGTAAGGATTATAGGACTGGACTGATACGTGTTCATGAACCTCTTTCTCATCAGTTTGCTGATTGCTATTTTCGTAAGCATTTGTCCTAATTTAAAATTTGAGAGCTTCTGTAACTTGGAGGAAAATTGAGATGGTTGCCTGTACTAATAGAGAAAAAATTCCAGTGATTTTTTTCTTTTTATGGAGTGTTTTCATTCTGTTCATAAGAAAAGTGTTCTCTGGAGTGAGGGTTAAATGCATTCTTGACACTTGATTCCCTACCCTGCCTGCTGACTCACCATTTTGTTGGCACACAGCCATGGTACAGTTGTTGAGTGTGTTTACCAAGTGCTTGAATCGCAAATGGAGTGCTGTTGGATTTTCTCATACTTGAAACAGTTGGGAAAAGTTTTAGCCTTTCAAATCAGCTATATTGCAGCCTACTTCTTTAAAGCTCAGTTTAATCTTTCAGTAGATTTTTAGAGAAAGTGGATTTATTTAAGAAACATCATTTAGAGATGGACAGTGTCTTTGTATCCAAACTAGTTACAGCCGTGTATGGAAAATGAATCCTACCAGATCTAGTATGTTTTGGGATATTTCTTTCCAACTGGAATCACATTAGCATCCAGGAAAATAAGTCTATATCTGTTTTATCCTGTTACATGTAAATACATGAAAAGTATAATGTCCTGTTTTTCTGGTCTGATTAACCTAGGCACAGCGTGGTGCTGGGGATGGTACAGGTATTATGATCACCTTGTCCGTTGCTTTTTTCAGATGGACCTGGTCACTGGCGTAAGAAACTTGCAGGTCGCTTTATAGTTAATAACTTACATTGCTTCAGATGTCATTCCAGGGAACAGCCCTGTGCAAAGAAGTGATGAAAGGTCATTATGGCAGGAAAACCCACAGAGGGCTGGACCACTGATATTATTAAGGCTTGCTTTCAGAAATAAAGGGAGGATCAGGGTCGAGTAATTGTTGACTCCAAACCCCGCACTCCAGCCAGTGGGCATGCTGCTGCTGATCAGCAAAGCCGTGCTCATCTGACCTTTACCCTTGAAACAGCAGGGAATCCCTTGGCAGCTCAGCTGGCAGGAGTTTTGAGTTGTTGCTCATTATGAGCCTAATGGGCAAAAAGTGGACTTGGAGGGAATTGTTTGCTGGAGTCTGAGTCCCTGACAAACAACTCGCTGCTGCTGCATACAAAATAAACAAGTGAGAGGCTAAGGTAATGCAGATCTTGAATAATTAGGCATGGGAAGAGTTTTCTGTGAATGCCTTTATCCATTTAATGAACCTCTTGTAGAAAGTGAATACCCTAGAGCCTGGTAGGCAGCATATGTAATCGCTAACCAGAAGGCTGGAAGGACAGCAGTATGAAATTGCTGATCTTTTTGGAGTAGTAGAAATTGTAGCACTTATTTACAGACACATCAGAAACACATTTCTGGATGACTGTGAATAACTTACTTCTAGATGATAGTAATTAACTTAATCCTAACAAGTCAAGATTGCCGCTTAGTGTTTACATCATTTTTCGTTATAGAAACTCTCGTGTTAGATGCAGCTTTTTATCTGACATCTTAGGAGGCAGTGGCAGTTCAACAGCCACTGTTTCAAACATGACTCTTGGTTGCAAAGAGCGTTTTCACTTTTCTCTTTGTAGTTGTTCACCAACATATTTCTGTCTATGACCAATGTAGAAAATAAGTTTCACAGATGTTACATAGTGATCCAGAATCCAAGTTGATAAATGTTACTGAAGAGTTGAGGAAGGTTAAAACACAGCAGAGCATGTCTTTCTACTAACAAGAGTCAGTGATAACATTGAAAACGTTGAATTTTATTCAAAATTTCTTAGACACTGCTGTTAAATTTTGAACTAAGGATATGGAACCCTGCCTTCCGCGCTAATTATGTCTTTCTGATCAGTGCCACATTATTTTTCACGACAAGATATTCCCTGTACTATTACGGTGAAGGAGTTTGCTGTGGTATCTGTCAACCATTGGGGCTGATCTAGAAGCGACTGAAGTCAGTACGATGATCTCCATTGATGTTGGTGGCTTTTGACTTAGATCCACTGAATTTGTTCAAGTGACACCAGTGCCAGGAAGTGATAAAGGAAAGGTGATACAGTTTAGCTTAGGATTTTTAAAGTTACTAAATGATAAACTGTTTCCTTTTCCCAAAATGAAAATTTCCTTCTTTCTCCCATAGTACTTTTGCCAGTT
The DNA here is from genome assembly GCF_018139145.2 of Gymnogyps californianus. Taxonomy (NCBI): domain Eukaryota; kingdom Metazoa; phylum Chordata; class Aves; order Accipitriformes; family Cathartidae; genus Gymnogyps; species Gymnogyps californianus. The sequence continues at coordinate 5,783,198 of NC_059482.1, forward strand.
CCAGTTGAAAATTATTGTGTCAAGCCAGATGGACTTAATAATTGGAATTCAACAAAGTTTTTAATGGTTCTATTTTTATTATACATCTGTAATGATCAAATTTTGTAAAACCAAGGAAAGAGTATAAATTAAAGCAAAGTGGTGCTAGCACAATTCAAATGGTTTGAATTCTAGGGTGGGCTGTTAGTCTGGCTTTCTTAGTGATTTGAAACTCTATCCATGCTATGACTGTAGGTTGGTTTTGAGGATAAGTAAGTCAGACATCAGTCATGAACAGATGCGTTATGTTTTATTAAATTTTATAATCTTCTGAGGGAGTTTCATGAAAAATAAGGCACCAGGGAGAGGTGAATTCCTGAAGTTAATAGGCCCAGAATTTCACCCTCTGACTTTTTCCTCCTCAACCAAACTGCCCCCTAGTCCGACTTCTGAGACTTGATTTGCTTTGAACTCCCACAATCTTTAAAATGGTGTCCTGGTTTTCTCACGTGCTTTTGTTTGCTGTTTGTTTGTTTCAGAACCTCTCCTTGTTCTTTCCATATGCAATATTGTTTCTGTTATTCAAAACTCAAAATGAGAAATGGCATGTCTTAGTTTATGTAAAGGTTTGACCTGTGAGTACTGTTTATATCTTAAGTGGGATTAATACCTGCCTGTTCTTTTATACATGCAATTCATAGATGAGTCTTTTGTCTGCTTAAATTTGTAGACCTTCTTTATATCTACTTAATGGGTTCCTCTTCCATGTTCGTAGATTAATTTACAGCAACAAGGACTAACATTTATCTTGCTTTAAAAAACCTTGACTTGACAGAATATTTGGGTGGATTTTTTAATTTTAAAGAATTTTTGCTTTCCTTTAAAAATGAGTTATTTAAAATAAAATTCACATGCTGGCAATCTATGTTAAGACCAAAACTTATCAATAAAACTGTTAGACAAGAAGGGTGTCATACTGTGTTCATCATGTGTACATTGCTTACAGTCCAGTGCAAGCTACGTAAGTTAATTCCTGACAGGAGTCACCGTAATAAATAATTGGATTTGTTGATGGTGAAGCAAGACTAAATTGCTCAATCCTCTGGTCTAAGTAGATGACCACAGTTTTTACTAACAGTGTCTGTCAGTTTAAAGCTAACCAATATAATTGCTAGAACATAATTGTCCTTTGAATCAAGTACAGGTCATTTTTTCAGACCTTGTTGTATAGGTGGTTTGGGTAACACTGGCTCCCTGTAAAAATATCCTTCCTTTTCTGCCCCAGGCAGAAGTAATTTACAGTTACTCTTCTAATCATGGGAGATACATGATTGGAAACAGCATTCATGGATGCTACAGCCAAATGATCACCTTGTGTACAAGAGACCCCATGGAAGGAATGCTGTCTATAACCATGTAGGAGGACCACAGGGTGATCCAGCTTCACACTGCACCAAGGGGGTTCTGGGCTGAATCTTGGCCTCCCTGGCAAATACCACTTCAAAATCAAATTCCCTCATGTGGAGCCGAAATACTGTATGCAGTAGTTGGTTCTGGGCAGATATGCCTTAGGTGATGTGCACATATCAAATAGTGGAAGTGATAATGGTGGAGAAGGTGTCCTAGAAGTGATTTATAAGACAATTCTCGGCAGTTTTCTTGGATTTGATCATGAAATGGTAATTGAGATGGATCATGATGAATGACTTCAGAGAGTTCTTATTGCAGTGTCTTTTAGTGCCCTGGTTTTTGCCATTTGGAAAAAAAAATTTTTTTTTAAGTTTAATTTCTCTTTTAAAAAGCCTGCTGTATGCCTGCTTTCTTTTAAAAGGCAGGAGTCCGTGAATAGCTTTATCATATATAATACAATGGTCTGTGGCTACTACTTATCATCGCATTCATTCTGATTATGTAAAACTGAAAATCACTGCATTGAAATGAAGTTTCAATGTTTTTATTCAAAGCAGCTTCTCACAATGTATAAATACTGCATATTAACACACATGAAAAATACAACTTCTAAGGCACCCAGAAATGTGTCCATACACTAGTTACAGGACCATCAACAAATAAATTGTGTACAATTTGATCTAGACAGTCAATATTTGATATATCAGAAGATACAAGTCCCTCAGTACTGTACCAGTTTCAGAAAATATTTACAACACTGTGATATAGGGGTGCCTGTACCCTTATAATATTATAATATGTACTCATCATTACAAATATTAGAAACTGTTTTAGTCTGTTCCATGGCGTTCTGACAAAATAACTTAAGGGCCTAATTTGCAAAGTTCTACAATTAATTATTTGTGCAAGTTCTGAAAATAAATTTACATTGACATAATTTGTGAATTTTTGGTTCTTTGCTTCATCTCAGAGGTTTGGTAATAAGCCTTACCAATAGACGTGCCATCCTAGCTGAACGTCACTCCTTTCCCAATAGGTCAGTGGATACATCTTTTCCCCTTACACTTGACGTGGATGAGAATGCAGTGTTTGTAGCAGAAAGAGACTATTTGATCTTCAGTACAAATGTCAAACTAGTTCACTGGCAAAGGAACTAATGCTTTGTTAGAATAATGCAATTCTTTGGTCCTTTGTTTTTATGGAAGGCATAATATTTTTATTCACTAAAAATTGAAATCCTGTCTGTGAGTAAGCAAGCTAGTGAATGACTTTCAGTGTAGTATTTAAAGTAGCAGTAAAGAGATTTAATATGGCTTAAAACATACGGTTAATTGGGCAGACACAGATAACACATCTAGGATACCGAGTACCCAAATGTACTATGATTAAGATTGTCTATAAGTCTCTTATGTAAACTTCTTTAGTGTCTCCTAAAGAGCGCTGGCTTTAGCCAGATTTGACTTTTATAGACCCAGCCACACAAAGCCTGAGATTAAACTACTGTGGCTGGGGGCACAAATGCACAGTTTATATATAACAAAGCCCATGCTGACAAGTCTACCTATGTTGTTCAAAAGAAACAACCCGTATTATCCTTTTCACAAGAAAAACTTAAGGCCCTGTACTCTGATTTGCTAACTTTCTTACAGCAATTATTTGGGGAAGTCCTTAGTACTACATAAGCAATTATGTAGCTTTAAAGATTTCTTGTACCTAATGGTAAGGCTTATTCACAAATGCAATACATTTATAAATTACATTTAAAACTGTAAAGGCTGGCAAAATAATAAAAAAAATTAACAAAATAAAACAAACCCCAACCAAAATTGTCTGTTTATCCCTAACATTAAAAGAGCATTTTATTCTAATGAAAAACTATTGGCACAAAACCATTATATTATAGATTAAAAGAACAGTTAGTAGTAGTGAAAAAGATTGCCTAAAACGCATACCCTAACCTACCACAGAAATATAAAAGTTTATAGTCTGAAAATATATACTGTATTAAAGTTTGTAAGCTTATTCATTTAAACAGAAATGTACTGAAATAGTAAACTAAGCAACACTTATCTACAGCAAAAATATACATGCAGGACAACACAAAATAAATTGCTTACCTTTAATATCTACAAATGCAAAACTGTAGATTTTTAAAGATTGTACAAAACAATTTACACAAGAATAAAATAACATACTTAACAACAAATTGCATTTATAATCTTAAATACTGTGAATATTAGTAAAGGTACCCAGACTAATATGTACAGTACATCTAGATATCTGAATACCTAGTAAGGACAGAAACACAAGAGAAAATTGATTCCGATCTTTAAATACTGGAAAAGAAGCTTTTGACATTGTTATTACTCTTTTTTGAAGGGAAAATAGATTCCATGAAAACTAGACTGTAACTGTATAGATATGAATAATTAAAAATGTTAACTATGGTTAGCGCTTGCTTTAATGGAAAAATAATTCTAGAAAATGTATTTCAACCATTCCTTTGTCATAAAAAATGCTAAGATACAGATATCTGAAAATTCAGATGAAATGATGCAGTTTAAAGGTCTAACAACTTATGATTCTTCTCTGTTTGAAAATCTCATATGGAAAGCATACCTTCACATTGCTGAGCAATTTTTCTATATTTATCTACAAAAACAAGTATAGTATTGAAATAAACTTCCTAATATCTTATTAACACATGACTAGGAATTATGGCTCTCTGGACGGGAATAAAGGAAATAAAGGAAATTGAGGAATCATGGTACTTTCCATTGCTTTTTTTTTTTCTTTTTCTTTTTTTTTCTGAAGTCATATGCTGGAGGCCTGATTGTGCAAACACGTATGCATGTGAGTGGTTTTCACTTGAGTAATCCCTCACATTTTAATGAGACTGCCATGCAGGTGACTCCCGTGCGCACACTGGCGTAGTAAGGGGGTCCTGTGGCCTTGATCCAACCAAGTCTTTGCACACGCGCTCTGTGGCATTGCTGGCAGGTTGTGGAAATAAGCAAGTATTAGTATAAAACAAGTGGTGCATCTATCACTTCAAATAGTTATTGAAAGAGTTCTGTTTCAGACATTTAAAAATGAATTACTTGTTTTGATAAGTTTTTTTGAAAACATTTAAAACTGGCTAATTAGAAGCCAGATTTTGTCTTTTTAATGAAGAATTTCCATGAGAACTTCTGCCTTTAGGGTAATGATTTCCTTAAAATTCAGTGGTACAATTAGGCCATAGAAACAGCACTTCTAATTATTTGTGGAAAAAGAAAAGTTATATTAATGTGTTGAAGGCTACTGTTTACTATAATCACCTGTTTGTTCACATTACAAAGGCTTTGTTGAAACTCTTCATGGAAATACTGGGAGGGAGAAAACCTAGCAGCCTCCTTTGCAGAGGTTTAAACCATAAGCAAGTCACTGAGCTGAAGGATGGAGAGCAAGTGCACAAATTACAAAGCAAACAAATGTGCAAAGCTTCTGCTTCAAGAGGTTTTAATTTGGGCATACTAACATGGCAGGTGAAGTCACAGAGCATGGTTGTGTTATTTCCATATTAATTGCCTTACTAGCAAGAAAGAACTGAGAGAGATCCAGTGTTCAGAAGTCAGTCAGTGTCACTGAAAAGTACTAGGATCACATTCTAAAATAGCAGATGATTGGATTTTTGTTGTTTATTGTGGACTGCTTTTATGGATAGCCGTAAGTTCTTGTAACAGATGGTGGGGTGGCCAGATGTGGAGAGCTGGGAGAAGCAAAACAAAACCTCTCCCTCCACTTAATTCAATACCTAGCACCTTGTATAAATTGTTGGCCCACACCCAAAGGCCTCCAGAGCAGAAATTATCTCACACCTGAGGAATCAGGCAACTAGACTAAGGCTCATAAGGATTTGCTTTTAGACTCCAGACCAAAAGGGGATGTTTAAACCTGAAAAACAGTACGATGCCACATAACGGCACCACTCACCCTGTTACTGGTATCCGGCTAACAGGAATATAGTAAACTTAAATAAAGCATCTTGTTGGCAAGCCCTTCAATGCTCCTCAAGAAGGCAGAAAGTGAAGAGAGACTTAAGGGGGACTCACTGTTTCAGAATCCACTTTCTTCCCTTAACCCTGGCAAATGAACCTATTTCATACATTTTTTTGTACAATTTTACACATAGAGGAGCATGCACGTGGCTGTTTCTTTTACTGCCCACAGCATTCTGTGTGTTTTCTATATATTCTTTATTTTTCTACACAACTTGCTGCTAAAAATGTGTTTGCATTCTCATGTGATGCCATTAATTCAGTCAAGGGAAGTATGAAAATAAGATCTGTGATCAATAAACAGCTGAATATGAACACAAAATAAATAAGTTAAATAAATTCAACAAAGAAAAAAATCCTAGTAGTTTTTGTAAAACTAACTTTACATATTATACATATAAATTATCAGATTTTTCCATTACACTGTTAGAACTTAGAAAAAATAATTAAAATATTTCTAAAGTATGGTGTTTGGGTCTACAAAATATTGTGCTGACCCAGTTTTTAGATTGAGCCCTCTGTGTCAGCCCAGATGTGTTGCAACAGCAAGAATAAGTTAAGAAGGACAGACAAAATAAATCATTACAGATGGTGTGCCTTATTGGGCCTCAGTGGTGCTTCTCAGCACATGGAATGTATACTTTTATCTGGATGAGCAATGTGAAAGATGCAGCCCTCTGCAGAGATTATGTGCACTGAACAAGCCTGCCTACTTCTCGGTTACACAAAATCAAACCAGCTACAAGCAGCTGTGTAGCTCACAAGGAAATCGACACAACCATATGTATTAGGATACACTGTCACAAATTCCTCATTGATGCATTGCCTCTGCTTTTCAAACACAGGTAATGTTTGACTCTGTTCACAAGTGGAGCATTTTCTCTTTAAGTTAGGCCAAGACATCAGACTTCGTAAATTTTGTCTTGCAAGTAGCTGAATAATGAATCCAGTCCTTTGGAAGAACTCCACAGCTGTTTTAACATCTGACACTCTTTCTCATTCACATCTTCAAGTCCGGATTTCAGGAAGCTCCGCACGAGACATTTGGACTCTTCCAACACCTAAAGCCAGAATATCACTCAGTATTTTATTTTGATTCTGAAAAAATTATTATGGATAATGGCGTGAACAGCATTTTTACACTACTGACTCTGTTTTACAATCTAAATAATTCCTTTGGGCACAGAAATTAGATTTGATTTACAGCCATAACCCCACTTGCTGATAGTCAGCATCTTTAAGAATTAAGGACTTCTGAGGTTTATGCGTTAGTGCCAACGTTTTTAAAAGGAATAAGGGATTCTGAAGTACCTTAGTTTATTGAAGGTCTGCCATGAAGCACTAGGAGCTGAACTCCCTCCTGTTGAAAATGTGATCCCTTGAAATGAAAATGTGTGAGGCATGATATATTGGCTACCTGTTTTCTGGAAGGTAGTCTTTAAGGTTATAGAGGTTGGAAACCCAAATGTGGATTTCCATCATCTTTAACAATTTTCCCTCATGCATCATTTCCTTATCAAAACAGAAATTAATAGGCAAGGGCCTTTACTGCAAATACCTTTTTAAGTTTACTTCCATTTTTTAAAAATTGAAATATTTTATAAAAGAAGGGTGTTAAGCAAAACAAGCATGCTTTGGCTGTGTTCTGGAGTTAGATTTGCTTAGCATATACAAGTAGTCATAACCAATCACCTAAGGTTTTTGCAACGGAAAGCCCAATCTCAAGCACTTAGTAATTGCTGCAAGTTCTTAAAGGCATGAACAGCAGGTCCATGCTTGCTCCTGTAGTTCAGCTTGTTTTTCCCAGACCCGTTTTTAAACACATTGAGATTGCATCCTTTAAAATTCTTTTTGAAATATATAACACCAGTATGTATCTCACAAGGAACCCAACTGGTCAAACAAAACCATTAATAATTCCTACATTACTGATTTTTTGAGGGCAGAAGATTTAATGTAAACTAATACAGTGTTTATGGTAAGGGAGACGCATACTCTCCACTCAGCTTTGTCAATACCTACATGTTAAGCCCAGTTCCTATCTGTTTTAGGTTACAACACTGCTATTCCAAAGTAGTATTTCTCTTTAACTCAAGTAAAGGGAGTTAATTGCAAATCGTGGGGCCTGTGTATTTTTTTTGGTCTGTTTGTGAACAAGTATCCACAGTGAACTTGGATGAGCTCATCATATTCATTGTCTTTGTGACTTCAGCCTGATTTGCATTTAGGATCTCAGAGAGTAAATCTAGTCTTTGACAGTTTTAACTCTCATCTTTGTCCACAAGTTGCCACCAGTCTTTCTAACAGGTCTCAAGAGAAAATTTCATTGACCGCCAATAACAGTGAAGGAAGGAACAATTCACAGTAAGGCCCAGAGTTTTTCCCAACTTGTATAATACACGTTATATCAGCATGATCAAATAAGCTTATGCTACATTTCCAGAGAGGCTACATTCTGAATGTCTTTTGTGAGATCTAATCTACACTTCATTTAATTAAAAATCTCCTGTGTCTCTACCTTCTCTTTTACAACGGATCTTTTAAATGAAACCGAGGGATGCTAAGACAGTTTCAGGCATAGGAAGTATAGCAAGAAACTGCAACACTTTGCACTTTAGTTAGTGCAGTTTTATTGGGGCCAGTATCACTTTCTTCACTGCAGTTTTTTTAAACAAGGATGTACGCAGAATAGGAGTATATCTGCCTGAAGGGAAAAAACCTTAGGAAGTAAAAATAGGAAAGGATTTTCTTTCAACTTTTATGTACACAAAAGGAAAATTATAATACACTGTGACCAGCCTGTGTTCAAATCCCTCTGTGTCTGGATCTCACCTCTCCTTCACAGCAGAGGTTAGCTGGCACTATCCTACCCTTCTGGCGCACTGTGTAGAACATTTTGCAGAATCAGGAACTATGCAGGTGCAGAAAAGAAGGCAGAGTCAGCTGAAACATAGTAGGCCAGGACAACGTGAAAGGCAAATAGATTTTCTTAGTGGCCCTACAGAGACTTCCCAGTACAGTTGTATAGTTTCAGACTCTTCCACCTTCACGAAGGAAACCTATGCTAAAATCCCCTTTCAAAATCTGGGGCAAGGAGGTTCCACTCATGGTGAATAAATGTAAAGATAGGGAAAGGAAATAACCCTCCCTGCCCCTGAAAAATGAGAAACTCCACGAGCTCACTGATCCCTATCCAGATTTTCTGTTGTTAGCCTTCTTTCACAGGTATGGTTGTGGAAACTGAGGACCCACCATGTGATGAGCCTTGGGAGCACATCTCACCTCTGTGAAATGTAATTTAATCACAAAGGAGTTTGATTTCTTACCACTGCACTGCAGGATGCCATTTCTTTCACTCGTAGCATCACTTCTTGGCTAAATGTTGTTGGCCAAAATACTTGTGACACTAGTCCTCTGCTGCAGGCTTCCTGTGCTGTCAGCTTTCTCCCACAGAATAACATTTCGTTTGCCTGTGAAACCAAAAGATTACTTGCGCTCTTGAGTTATAATTGCCTTAAAAAATTTTCCATGCTTGCCTGCTATTTTCAAGATTAAATTTACAAATGGTCTCCTGTATCTTTCCATACTGCAAAATACTTTAAAAGGAGTTTCGGTAGCTATTTAAGGATTGTGCAGGTGGCTAGAGCACAGCATGGGTTTCATTTAAGAGAAATGTGCTGGCATGCATGATGAATTTGTATTGCTGATTTTACAAGAGTAACTGTCAGTGATACTGTGCCAAGAGTCATGGAACCTAGTATGAAATACTTTGTGGGGCAAATTCTGCTTTGTTATACTGCTAAAAACTAAGCAACCTTACTGGAATTATTATGGATGGTCTTTAGAGAGCAGAGAGCAGTACCTTGCTCTGTTACTGCACAATCCTAACACAACACAGAGAAGTACTCTGCAACATTATTCTGCTAATGCATTTCTTCCCTTTTCTACCATGATCTTGTCAATCTTTGCTTTTTCAACCTGTGTTCAAACTTTCTTGTGTACAGCATATGTAATATATTGAATTTTGAGGTCATTTTGTGATAAGAAATTGGTAGGGATTAGATGAACTTTCCACAGATTTCATTTCCATTCATGACAATTGAGAGAAACAGTTGTTTTCAGTTTTACTTTTTAAAGAGAGAAAGAAGAGCATGAATTTAAGAAAGGTTCTTCAGCAATTTGAGGTGGAAAACCTTACCAGTGCAACACCCAGAATTTGCGGGAATGTGTATGATGAGCAGCCAGCTGGAGTGAGTCGGATTGTAGCATATGGTGTCTGAAACCATGCCTTCTCACTTGCCCAAACGATATCACATAGTGGTAAAATAGAAGCTCCTAACCCAAGAGCAGGGCCGTTGATAGCAACCACAATTGGCTTCTTAAATTGAATAAAAGCTTTTACAAAATCCCTAAAATAAAAAATAAAAGAAGATCTTGAATACAGAAGTAACACTTAGATAAATACCCAAGCTTAAAGTACTTAATCTGAAAACAAATTAGAACCACAGATGAACACAATAAATGCCATGGCCCAGTTTTATGAGGTCAGAATTGCAAGATACTTTCTAGTTTGCACATGGAAAATTTTGCTCATATTTAGTTATTTAATCTTTCTGAGTACCTGGCATATTAAATAGTTTTGCATATGTTGTATATGAATTGATTAATTGGAATGCACTGACTGTTGTACTTTTTGCAGAATGGTTTGGTTAGGTTTAGTTTTACTTCTGGACCAGTAACTCATGAGTTTGTACCCATAGTGCTTCTCAGTTTGTTCCACAATGGCTACTATGCATTCTGATGATCTGGTTTGGCTAACTTGATGAACATATTATAGCGTGAAAGACAGGAAACTCATAGGTGGATTGCTGAATATTTATTTTTTTCAAAAAGTCTCTTAAGATCAAAAGGTTGTCAAAGGTTACTGCAAGTCCCATCAATGGACTGGGAGATAGTAAATGCTTATGGCACACCAGTGGAAAGAACAAGACCCACAAAGGGGAGTCGGAGAGAGAGAGAGAAATGTTTGAACAGGGAAAGAATTAGACGAGTGATCTGTTTGGTCTTCGTTGCAAATGTCTTCGGCAAAGACATAACAAAGTAGATGCCCTTGCCTGCCTACAACAGTAAATGTGAAGCGATGGGAAATAATGGGGAAGGAAATGTGATCGGATTCATCTGGATGAATGAACTAGAACATGTTAAATTCTGTGCAATGAGGAGATATTTTAAATAAGTCACCTACCAGCAACTGTGGAAAGACATCTGTTGAATGGAACAGTCTATACGCCAATTAGGAAAAAGCATGAGTGTAATTGTGGGCAAATTATGGGCTCCAGCAGCTCAGTGCACAGCAGGTATATGGAGGCAAACGAGATGCTCAATTACTTTAGAAAAGAGACATGTATAAATCAAATTCAAAACAAAAGAGGAGATTCTGTTCCTGCACTGGCTATTTATTAGATCCAGAATGCATCTTTGCTGACAGAGTTTAGGAAAGAACATTTTGTCAAATGTGCCCTTTGATGAGTTGCAGCTCTCGCACTGAGGTCAAAAAGACCTAGACTTCTGTATCTGGGAACAAGAGGTGTGCCTTGCAGGCTAGAGTGCCGATTTGGCAAAAAATGGAAAACATACCGAAGATAAGTATTTTATTGGACTGAAGTGGAAGGGCATTGGCTATATTTTAAATGAAAATGAAGAGTCTGAGGTGACCCAGCATTAAATGTTAAATGAATGAGTTCTGTTTTTCAGGCTATCTACTAAGGGGTTGGTTTTTGACCATGGGAAAATAGAGACTCGTGGGAATTGATGCAGCTCTGTTCACACAGTGAGTAATAAAGCAGAAGATCAGTGGCAAGTCAAAGAGAGTGAAATAAAGAACATCACATTTGTCTGTTCAGACCGTTTCTTTCTAGAGGATAGCAGGGTTAAGGAGAGTTGTGGTTCATTTTTGTTTGTAGAAGCAATGCTGTTCCCTTATCTCGTTATTTCTTCAGTTGTTTATGGTTGAGTAACGACTGTGGATCACTGCACCTGATTAATTCCAGAATTTTGAGAACCTTAGTAGTTAAGCAAGTAAGCCTTCCAAGTAGGACTACAGATGGGAACAGGGATGTGACGAATGATAGGTAAAAGGAACAAACTATGGATAAATGGTGGCAGCAGATCTGAGGACCGTGTGGAGGCAGAAGAAAACAGTGCTGTGGAGAAAAGCAGGAAGCATGTGGTGATAAACGGGACTGGAAGTGAATATGGAAAAGCAATTAGGGATGTGGAGAGGAAATGGTTAGATGATGGAGAGGAAGAACAAAGCAGAACACGTTAATGGAGGGGAAGGGTTGAAGGAAATGTGAAATCTTCATATGAGTGAGCAAGGAAGGGTGGACCTCGAGATGGGGAGAGAGTGGAACAGAACATTGAGAAGAAACAATGAGCCTCTGTCATGAGGGAAGGATGGGGAGCACAGAGGATGGTACAATGGATGGGTATCGAACATGCCACCTATAGGATGGAGTGGAAGGCGAAAATACTGGGAGCTTGTGAGGGGAACAAATGCCTGCATTTGCTCTACAGAAGCTGCAGTGTCCAGCACTTCACTTATCTGTGTTCCCTGTTTGGTATGTTATTTGTTTCAGTGAGTTGTCTTTGTACTCAGAACCTGGCATGTTTCTATGTCTCTGGACCAGAAGTTCACACGTATTTTCTGGGCTAGAAGATCCTTGTTTCAATTCAAGGCAGTCTTTGAAAAGGACTTAAAATTGTAACTGTTGTTGCACAGTAGAGCCAGAAGCTAAAAGATGGGAAAAAGTGTCACATGCAGAAGGCTTTTGATTTTGCTGAAGGATATCTGGGAAGTTGACCATCGAATACACTTTGGGATGCTCACATATCTCTGCATTGTTGCAGAGGTCTTGCTGCAGGTCAGGGCTCATAAGTACATCAAAGGCTATAAGAAAGTGGAGCAAGTAAAGTTGTCCTTCTTTGTTTTCTTCTGAGCACACCCAGAATTTGATGTATTGGGTCACATAACGATGCCCAACTGATGATGTGAGACTGATGCTGGGAATGCCTTCCAGTGAGTCCTTTGATCGCAGGGCTCTGTAGGCCACATATGCACTGTTGCAGTGCAGTCTGTCTGTCTGCCTTTTCCTTGCTCCGGGAGTGCAATGCCAGACACACGTCTGGATGATGGCAGCTCAGGCTGATGGATCTATGTTAGTACCTGGAGAGAAGCTACAGTGCCACACATCTGTGAGTTTGCAAGCCTCAAAGGCAGTGGATGAGGACAGGGGCCAAATGAATAAATCGTTCATGTGAGATGAGACTTAACGGGTATTTGAACTTCAGTTTCAACTTGTGATCAGTATATGAGATCCATACTTTAGAAAGTGGAAACACATGGTAATCAAGATTTTAATTTCATTTTGATACAAGTCTAACTTGATGTAAAGCAGTGGAGGCAGAGATCCGTTAATGTGTTTTAGGACATCCTAACCACTGAAAAAGTGAAGTGTACATTTTTTTCTACTCTTATTACAGTATATTTTCCATGAGTTGAGTCCTTTGTTCACAGAAAGCACAGAGAGTGCTAAATGGAAAACGTAGTGTATTGTTTCCAGAAGTACAATAAAAATCTATTTCCAGTGGGCCTGAAGCCGACATTCTTGACAAGGAGCAGTACATTGTACCAGTATTTCAAGAGTGTTCTGTGAGTCCAAGGATGGAAAAACTGAGTATCATAGTCTGGCTTAGGCTCATTTAAGTGTTGAATTGATAAGTATACCTGTATATTAAATGTGTGTAGATAAATGTATACATATATAACAATACCTATCTACACAATATTTACATGAATAATATTAAATTTGTATCTTCTAATGGAGTGTGAGTGTGCCTGTGTTTTCAAACAAGAATAGTGATTTTCTTCCTTCACGTTTTTTTTGGTTCCACATTATTAAAAATCCCTCACATCAAAAAAAATAATAAATTAGGATGTGTCCTTCAAAGGGTTTTTCTTTTTTTAAATATCACTCCATGATATTCAAGCATAGCTAGGGTCTTAAAAACACATCATAATTTATTATATTTAAGAAGTACATTTTAAAATTTTTCAAAATAATTACTACTTTGAGAATTTCAAAAGTATTAAACTGAGAATCCAAACTAATCTGCAGTAGTTGTAACCAAGATAATTGGTGGTTAACACGTCGTGTAATAACTAAACCTGATCTTATGTTATACTAATATATCCAAAATATAGATCTGTTGTAAAACAAATTCTTTAATATTCCTTCATAGAATTGTTCCATAAAGTTTTAAAGCTCTCAGAAGAATAATATTTATTTGGGAAGTGGGGGAAAAAATGAAGGGACGAAACCCTCTCCTAGTACAGACTGGTGAAATACCATTGGCTTTAGTGGAGTAATGTTGATTTATAGTGGAAGATCTGCCAAATATATATAAAGTATACCTTGTGGATAATAGAAATATTTGGTGATGTATTGTGCAGATTGATTTGTAGACTGCATGTCATAAACCCTGGATTCCTATTAAGGTAATGTGATATATATAAGGAAAGTCACATTTTAGTTATGAAAATAAAACTACATTTACATATATATTAAGTAATTTAAGTTTAAGAAAAAGAGTGGAGACCCTTCTAATAAGGTTCTGAAATACAGTGGCAGACTGCTATTTCAACAGAATATGAGTAAGCCATGGATTCCCATTTGTACTGTAATTCATTAAAATGATGAACATTAAAACAAGTAAAATATCTGCCTTTCAGGAACCACTTTAGAACATGAAGCAATAGCTGATTTGGAAAAACAACAACAAAGTTGTATTTGAATTTGGAGGAATGATTGGAAATATTAAATACAGAGAATTGGAATAAAATAAATCCCTATGGATATTAGCACTGGAATAAATGTGCTTTCTTTTCTAATGAGGAAAGGTCCAAGGTTCTTCTTACTAAACAAATTTGTAGGACTATAATTAGAATGCAATCAACGCTTAAATATACAACATTTTTGGACCTGATAAATATCTTTATAATCACACACTGCATTTCATAATTTAGAGATCATAGGTAAGCTTGGGTCACCTTATAGCTTCTGCAATCCTAGTGCTTTCCTTTCTTCTGTCATTGGATAACCTGCCAATTAAATATGAGTAATCTAGGCCACTACAGAATACACTTCCCACTGCGCTGAGAAGTAAGAGTTTACTGTCATCAGCTGATGCATTGCACAATGCTCTCCGAACTTCCTTCATGATCTGTGGATAAAGAAAAGTAAACAATTCGACATGCATGCCGTTGCAATATCATTTCCCTAGTTTTACAAACCTTACCGATTTTGAGAGACTTACATTTTGGGCACTATTAATACTTACATCAATTATATATATTAATATAATTTTAATATACTTAGAATGATAATACTGTGAGTTTTATATTTGGAAGTGCTTTGTAGATGCTTACTAATTCAAAGAGGTTTTAGGACTTGGCTGCTCTTTGCTTATTCTATGGGAAATTCTAGTCAGCTTATGCTATTTGATTGCAATTTAATAATTTCAAATATCACTTTTTTATTTTCATCGTGTATATTCAGTGTACATCACTGTATCCTCAGTAACACAGTTATCACAACAAAGCCTATTAACCTCAACAGGTTGTAAGCAGAATCTATAAATCCCAGTTTTCAGTTCTTCAACTACTTTGGTTTATATGACTTCAACCAGAGCAAAGCAGAACAAGAGGACATCATATACATCAACGTGACAAATATGTTATTCATTTTTCTGTGGTCAGTGATATGGTTAAAGTCTACAAAAGTTAGAGCAAAAAAGCCACTTGAAACAGAGACATTTTGACTCTGATTTACAACTGGATCAAGCTATTAATTGCACCATAAATCAAACCTAATCAAAATCTGTATAGAATTGAGCTGCTGGTATTGTAAGAAAATAGCCTTTCATCTGAGCAGAGAATTGTTTTTCTAAAGATTTTTAAAAGGAAATATTATTTCATAAACTTCTGATGGGTAACTTCTTGTTTGGTCGCAATTCAGTGTAGTTTGTAAGTTGTAATTGATTTCAGCCATTTCAGCTTCCCCTCTTCTCTTTAGTGATTTGCTCCTCACTTCAAGGGCCATGATTTCATCTCGTGTGACACCTCCTATGCTTAAACGTACTCATGTGTCAAAGTACTTCCTATAGACAGGGTCCTGTTGAGTCAAATGTTTCTCTTTTGTACTGAAATATTTGCTGTTAGTGTAGATTTAGGTAAAACATAGCAAAATGTGGTTGGGGGATTAAATATGGTTTCCATGTGAGAGAAAACCAAGATTTTTAGCTTGTGATTATTTTTGTTCACTACTTTCTGTTTCTAAAAATTCTTGAGATCTCTGAAGTGCCTTATTTAAGAAATGTCCCTAAAAACAGAACAGAAGTTTTGTTTATACCATTCTAGGTAGCCTTTTATTAGAAATCCTGTGGCTTGTGAGACCAAACTTGAACTTGTATATTCAAACCATGCAGTGCAATGCTACCTGCCTGCTTTCCATACGTGTTTGCATAAAAATGATTTTTACTGGCTGCTAAGACCAGGACATGAGCAAGCAGGTGGTAAACTTTTAGATGCTTCACTTTTACAAGTGCACTTCAGAACGCCTGTAATACCGAGTATGTGACAGTGGGTGGAAGTGAAGTAATTAAAAGCAGCAGAATTTGGAAGTGTATTTGAAATTCTTGTGCAGGTACAAAATTGTTATCAGCAATTTTACAAGTACTGTTTATTCTCAGAGTCTCAGAGGGTGTCTCAGCCCTCAGTTGGTAAAAATATAGCAAAACTGCACATTTTGTAAAGGGGAAACAAAGGAAAAAAAAACCCTAAAACCCCTGCTGAAAGTTAAAAAAGAAACTTTAGAAGGTGGTAGAATGTTAGAATAAAAAAAGATATATATTTTGATTTTCCTAGTTCCATGTGAATGCAAGATTGTTGTCTTAGTTTATTTTAAATGTTCTCAAAATCTGCTCTTTCTTTGGGAGGATGTATAAATAATATCAGGGAATACCAGTCAAACGTTTTTATATACAATGAGGAGTGTTGCTTTAAATATGATGCCATGATATGATACTCCATTCAGCAAGTTTCTTTACCATTCCCCTTCTTCCAGTGATATTTGCATATGTACCATCTCTTTGATGTTACCAAGTGCTATCCTTCAAACACATCACTACCATTACAAGCCTGTCTCTTTTTTTATCTTACCCCTCACTGATCTGGATGGCTAAAGCCATCTAAAAGTATACCAAACTTTTGAGCAGAGGTTATACTACTTGTGGGAAAAACCAACATTCTTCTATCACTGTTTTTTCAATGTTTTGGAGAGGGTGATATTAAAAGTCCATTATTAGGAATTGATTTCTCAGATATGGTTGAAAATGGGAAGGCTTTAACAGTATTTTGGATAGTATTTTTGAGCAGGAGTGGAAATTTAGTTCCACTGCTCCACTAGTTTCTAGCAAAAGAAAACAGTATCAGAGACCCAGAAACCATAATGTGTCGGTGTTTTCAGGCTCAAAAAAGTTGTGTTTTTTTTTTTTAATATCTCTAAGTTTGTCATTAACTTTATCATCAAAAGGTGCTCGGAGGCTCCTTGGAATACACCAATGCCAGCAAGTCAATTCGCACTCCCTTGTTCTATGCCATGATTCCTGTGCTGGTGCAGTCCAAAATTCACCTGGTCACCCTGTCACTCAGCCTAGTTATAGCCGACCTGCTGTCCACTGTTTCTTCCGAATGCCTTGGCGTCACGGCTTTCCTCATTGATTATCTGGGTATGGGCATTTCTCTACCGATGTTTATATGATTATAGGAAAGCAACTAACAATAAAATAAAGATAAAAAAGATGGTTTCTGTAGGGTTGCAGAACTGTGTATTAAACTGCAGTACTGTAAAGCAAATATAATTTTAGTTCAGAACTTCTGTCTGTTTTTAAGCACAAATTACCATTTAATGTGGTAGTGATTCAGTTTGCAAATATAGCGATACTATGTGTCTTTAGTTACATTCCTTTGTCAGATTCCATATTCTTTTTCTTTCTTCCATAGTTCTTAACCCTTCCCTCATTTTGGTATAACTATGGCATTTGTCCAATTAAATTTTACTTTCTCTAGCGGACCAGATCTAATATTACTATTTACAGGGCTCCACAGCAGTATTCTCCAGTTCCATGCTTTTATTAATTAGCTTTTTTATGGTCTTTTAGTTAATTTTCAGTTGTGGGGACAGTATTTCTATTAGAATGCATTTGACTAAGATTTCTGAGGAAGTATTTACAAAACAGTATGGGCCAGTTATTTAGCTTATGCTAATTGATTGAATTATAGATTTAGACCAGGCCTAATGCTTCACTTATTGTTTTATTGAAACCCAAATATATAATAAAATTATCACTTTCTCAAAACTTGTGTATTTTTTTAATCCTATCAAGAAAATAAGCTAGTTCGTTCTTTAACAGGACACTTTATATTGCAAAATAAACATAAAATGTTTAAAAACTTCATTAAACTTCTAAAAGCTTATTTTAGTGCCTTTCACTGGATGTAGGAAATTTTAAAAGGCATTTGGTGCCCTTTGCTTTCAATATTGCTTACATTCTGGGGAAATCAGAGAGCTGGGAATTTATCACCATAATTACACAAAGTATCTTGAACACAAGTCTCTTGTTCATATAAATAGAAATACTAGTTTAAAAGGTTAACTTCTCTGAATTTCTAAGGATTCACTGTTGATATTCTTAAAGGTAAATATTCTGTAAATATTACAGTAAAACAAAATTTTAAAGCTATTCAGTTGTTCTTAGAACCTCTTCCATACTTGTACCTTTTTACATAAATACACTTTTTGTTACTTACTGACTCTGTGCAAACAGATTCCAAGCCCTTTCTGTTTGATAAATAAAGAACTCAGGAACCTATAAGGCTGGCTTCAGGCAGAAGTACTGGCCAAAACCCACAATTTGTCTTTGTATGAGAGCAAAAATACAGATAACAGTAAACTTGTACCTGCCTTTTTTTTTTTTTTAAAGTTAGGAAAAGTTGTAAGTAAGGAAAAGTGAAGGCAAACCAGTGCTTCAAAATGCACCCGGTAGAACTTCAAATCCTGTAATTCTCATGGCTAGAAATTTGAAACCTGATTCTTTTGTATGAGAAGTGTAACCGAGGTAGTTGTATCAGTCTTCAATGGAAACATTAGCTGTTTAGGGTATGTTTTGCTTTTAGTTCAGGGGAATATTAATTCCTAGCTCTATTAATAGTGTAAAGTAAAAACAGTGGATGGATCCATTTAATCTTAAGTTTGAAACAAAATCTGGATCCTTGAAATGTGCTGAGTTAAAACAGCAACATCATCACTGGAGAAAGAACTTCAGAAGCAGCAAAAGACCCATGAGAGAAAATGCCGTAATGGAATTTATAATGATGAAATATTTTACATATCTATTTTAAAAATGAATTTTAAAAGTAGCAAGCCTAAGCCACTGAAATAAAAACAAGCTGTGCTGTTTCATGACACTGGCTTGGAAGTTTTATAAGGTCTTGTAAAATGTAAGAAAGAATTTCTATAGTGCCCCGAACATTTTTGTAGAAAAAACTCAATTACTAGAGTGGCACTGAGCCAGCTTCAATCAGTGCAAATGCTGCTGGAAGGAGCATTGGCACATTTCATGCTAAAATCACCTGCACAAACCCACAGGTGTGATGTGGTTACCAAAAACGGAGGATGAAGATTCAGGTAGACTTCTCTAAGCTTTTCTTTTTCTTTTTTTTTTTAATAAATAAGTTCTTTGCTATTTTAATTAAATTGGCATAAATAGCAGAGGCCAATGGTTGAACAAAACTATTAAATTTCATCTGAAGATTAAGATAAAGCACAAAGGGAAGCAGGGATGTTTAGGGGTGAGAGTGATTTTGTATAAGCTTAATTTTATAATGATTGTGGGCAGTGCACACCTTTTCTTTTTTTCCTAACATACATGGCCGAGAATAACCAGACCACTATTTTAACCACACCAAGTAGACCTGCTCTGAGTAAATTAATCATTTACTATTTGGCAAACATAATTTACTGAATGTCTAATAAAACTTGAAGTTAGCGTTTCTTTTGACAAAATGAAACACACTTTCTTCATTTTGTAGGAATTGTGTGTTTGTACTTTCTATTCACTGGCGATAAAAGGTGTCAAAACTGAAAATGTTGTAAACGTCCCTAAAATACTCTGTTAGTTTGTCTCACCTATGCCTATGGGTGACAAACTGCAGGGACAAGGCATTCAACATATTCCTTTCAGTTCCTTGGATTTTTGCTGTAATTGCCAGCAAGGTTGTGGAATTGCCAATATTGAAGGTGCTGGATTTTGTGGTGTGAGTGATCATGGGCTGCAGCCTGGACCGAGGCCAAAGAAGTTGTTTCATGTTTGCCAGCAAGCAGCCTTCAGAGGGCAAGAGCTTTCAATTGCTCTCAGCCTGGATGTGTTTTAAACAGACGATCTCAATGTGGAGAACTCATTACCTTGATTAATTCCTGACCATCCAGGTCCTGGTCAGTAATGCAGTTTTCTAAAATGTATTTCCTGGTTTTCAAGTGAGCTCCAATAAAGGTTCTAGAAATAGTCTATGCCGGTGATGCAAGAAGAGGACTATTATATGCTTATCATTTATTCTTCCACAGAGGTGGCTTCCTGGCATATTGAAATTTTTCAAAGAATGAAACGGATTGGTTTGGCAGACCTGAAGAGCCTGAATTAATTCACTGGTTAGAGCATTTGAACACTGCCGAAGTAGGACAGCACAGCCAGCAACGTAAAGGTATGTCTGTTCAGCCTGAACATAGTAAGTCCTTGATTTCACACTTTTTCAGGCCCTTGAGCTCTTCGTTTAAATTACCTGCAGTGTCAATTAGTGGTAATTAATACATGGATGGAATGGATTTGATGCAATATCTAATGCATTTTAAGGACTTAGTATTAAAAGCAGTGTTTGGTGTTCTGTGTCAATTACCAAGACAGTCCTTTTAAATATTATGTAGTTTAAAAACTAGGAGTGATAAATGTATGTGCCATCAGTTTTAACTATTTAGTATCATTCTGTGTATTAATGTCCATGTGTAGGTGTGCATTTGGGAAAGGGAGTCAAATTTAGGGCCCGTCATACCTGCCAGTGGTTTTATCTGAAGCCCATTCTAAGTAATTAATTTCAAAGTTATACAGTTTCTTATTGAATAAAATAATTCCTCAAAGCTACAATTTACTTTTCCCTCAGATGATAGTGCTCAAACTGATATTTCATATATTGTTATCTTGAAGTTACCGTATAAGACAGAGCTGCACTGGTGTGTCTGGAGGGCAGAAAGGGTAGAGATCTGCCACACTGCGGGCAGCTCGTGGCGGAACTCTGCCTGCAGAATGCTCAGACAGGCAAAACTGGTGCTGGGAGGCAGCTCCTGTTGCCTCCTCTCTGATCTATGGTAACCCCTTTCCGTCAGGCCATTACTGCCCACGTGGAACAGGGTTCAAGCGTGTTCTCTGCTCTCCAGGACATGCATCCGGATGCAGGCATTTATTGACACCCCTTTTGTTCTGACATGGCGAAGGTATACTAGGCCATTGCTGCCCACTATGCTGGGATCACAGGGAACGGAAGGAAAAGCTTCTCAGCCCTTCCAGTGACCAATATGTGTACTGGAGTAGTACAAGCTACAAGTCCAAGTCTGACCTTAAGTATACAATGTTTGGAACATGGGAATTCATTAATATCATTTATATGTTGTATGACTTTATGCAATTCAGCTGAGAATAGAGCCCCTAATTAGTTAAGATTTCATAAATAAGGACTCATAAAGTGATTCAGAGAAAAAGCAATTAGGGATCAAGGTATACTTTTAGAATTACTGTCTCAGGATATAGCCTGAAATTCTCCGTATGCAACAACTGGAGCAGTATTTAAATTAATAAAATGAAAGAGACCAGATTTCTCCTAAGGATAGTAAATATCAGTAACTTCAACATGTGAAAAACTGCTTCACACAACTCCATGCTGGAAATACTGATTCTGCCGTTCCTTTCTTTACTTCTAATTTTCGGTTTCAGACATGTAAATTAAAAACTAATTTCCATTGCATTCTTTTTGATAGGAATCCCAAGCATGAAAAAGTTAGATATATCTGAACTCCGTATTTCTTTTCTAAGATAATCAATTAGGAAAAAAAAATATAAAATCCAGTTCAAGTGCAGTGTTTCCAAGATAACCCACACATTAGGATGGCTTTCTTTGGCTTTTATGGCTACATGCTTACCTCTGGGGTCAGTGCATTGTTATCTGAAGTCTGACTCGACAGCAAAATATGTGTGAAACCATCTTCTTTCCGGACTACAATGTCCCTGAACCGGCAGTTACTTTCGTTTTGACGCACGCTGTATCTTAGTCTCTTATCGAAGACATAATCTTTCTCCCCATCTAGTTTCCTTTTCACAGTGCTGTGTAGATTCAAGCTTCCATTGGCCAGAGAAGAACCTTTCAGGTGGAAAGAATCAAAGCATAATTATGTCTATACCTTCAAAGAAATGGAGTGATACTTTCTATTAGCTTAAACATAGCTCAGTATTTACAATAGCCTCTACGTGATAAATTTGTTAAATCAAAAATATGCCTGGCTAGTCAAATGTGGCCTCAAGCCATTCTTATTATTCTGTATTCCAACATGCAGTACTTTTTGTTCTCTGATCAGATAACCTCTAGAGCCAATGAATTGTAGCCTGTAGAACTGGTACTCTTAATGGGATTCAGTTCTGCTTTGAAGATGAAAGCAATTGTATCATAGTCTTTCATAGGAATTTGAGGTGATCTCTGAATTCATAGGAAGATTCTAATTCAGCTTGGGAAAAACTTGACATGACAGGTTTACTCCAAATCCCATCTTTCAAAGTTACATTTTCTTCCTTTTATGGTGACCAAAAAGTCATTATCAGTTTCAAATGACACTCTGAATACACACTTGTTGCACATCTCTATGTGACAGTAAGTTAGGGGAGTTCTTACTAAGCTGACACAACTGGCATTCTCTTCCACATATCCTTGTGGTTAGCGTTAGAAGTAGCAGTTAGCCATCCTCTTTGCTCTGATCCCAAGCTTCTCCTCATTACATTTTACAGTAACAATAATTACTGACTTTTGACTAACAGGTATGATATTAATATTGGACTTTGTACATAAAAAATATTAATGCTGATGCCATTTTGGAGGGTATCCAGCAGTAGGAAAAAAAAGAGAACTATGACAAGAAAGATATAGTTCCTCCTTAAAAACAAACAAGAGTAATAGTACGTCAATTTAAAAGACAGTTTATTCTGACTTACACTGTGTATGAACTGTAAACTATTACTTTGCTTATGTTTACGGTTCCTCTGTAACAGGCAATATATTATGATTGGTAACAATGCTGAGCCAGAATGTTGAAAATAACTTTACATGATTTTTATGCAATACTCCTTTTCTAATTACAGATGTTTCACGCTATTGCCATTAAAAGTAAAGCAGAGACAGGTTGTTGAGGAACAGAGATTAAAGTCACTCTGTTCATTGAAGTAGTTTCCAAATCTGTTTTTTGTTTAAATAGACATGAGCCCACAATACACCATATTTAAGGAAGGCCAAGAAAGAGCTGAATGAAAACACCTTTATTTGTTCCGTTCTTTACTCCTGCCAAAGCTGACCTGTTCCAGCTTCTGGTATCAAATAGCCAGAAATTTTTAAAGGGCAGATGATGTGAATATTAGAACATAGATTTAAATTTTATAGTTTAAATGACCACTATCCAATTAAAAATGCTCTGTTGGAATTGAATTGAATGGTGAATTCTTAACAGATTACTCTCTAAACCAAAAAGTCACCTACCCTCATTCTGGATTAGCTATGTTTCAACTTGATGTTTATGTAGGTAACTGAACTGTCTGATACCTCTCAGTTGGCAATGGCCTGTGGAATTGTTCACAGTGTGTGAAATGCCTGTATATAAACTGCAGTTACTATATGTGATGTTAAAATATATAGAGTGCTTAATAGTATTTAATTGGTGCACCATTTGGCCTCATCATGTAATGTGTGCATGTGCATACACATATATCTACACACAGAAATGCATGTTTGTTGGAAAGTCTGCTATTTCAGTCAATCATAAAACTCTTTTTATTGTCAAATTAAGAGATACCATCTAAAGCATTGCCTGTATCATATTGAATAGAGGATTTAACTGGTGCAATGCAAACACTGACAAATTACATTAGATCATCAATTTGAAAAAAAAATCATTTGAAGCCAGCAGAATTTGAAATTTGTTTTCTTGACAAGAATTATCTACAAGTGTAGAAATCACCATGTGCTTGAATTTTAAAAATTATGAATAATTTCTTATGGCATGTTTCTTCTTTTTCATCAGGTTTTGCTACTGCATATATTTTGACATGTATTCTTACAAACAAAAATCAACTTGTGAAATTACTAATGGAAAACTAATATCATTGGGAATAATATACTGAAACTAATTATTTGACTGAGGCAGACTTTTAAATATTGCATTTTTATCTATTCAATCCTTGCTATGTTGCTTGACCCAGCAATAAGCTACTAAGATGTGAAGAGTTAAATCTCCCCAAAAAGTGTAAAGAACTTATAAAATCAGAGGCACAAATGAACATTGAATGGAAGATGTGTCAGACTAACTGCACCGATTACCTACCTAGTGTTGAAGATTATGCCACATCTATTTTAAATACAGATGGTAAGAGAATAGTAGAAGATTAATTCACACAGATAATCCAGCTCAACAAAAAGCCTCACAGTAATAATTTTATCTTAATTTTTTGTTGTATTCTTCTTTGAGTAATTTATTCAGTTTGTAAATTAAATATATGATGTAAGAAACTATAGATCTTATCACAATATTTTAACTATCTGCACGCCAGCTGACAGAAATTTAACCAGAAGAAAGAAGGATCTAAATTAAATATGAGAGAAACATAAATGGAAAAGTGTAATTTCCAAGAATGGATGATTAACAGAAAAACATATAGTGAGTAAATTGTTGTTTCAGTGTATACAGTGCATCCCTGTAATCTTGTTTAATCTGATAAACTGGAGACAATGATCAGCAAAATCTAAAGACAACACTCATGTGACACCAGGCCAATTTAGCATGTCTGTTGCATGGATGTGTTGGAGCTACTGAAGGTTTGCTCTGGAGCCACTAAAGCATCCAGATTCTCTCTGCATGAGGGTTAATAGTTAGCACCTGCTTAATGCACACACGGGTAACAGTACCTTAATATGTCAAGATGAAAAATGACTGTGACATAGGAAAAAAGAGACATTCTCAAAGCAATCTATACTGCATGTGAAACAAATTAAGGATGTCACAAATTAACTAAGGAAGCTTTAGGTACCTCTAAGTGTGATTTACTGGCTTAGTAGTGAGTATTTGACGCTCAGTCTAAGTACAAAAAGAAAACAGAACAGGAGAAAATATTCCTTCCTTTAGTGGGAGTTTAATCTAATTATTACCTTGTTTTTAATCAGCAGTAGAACTTGTGGAATACCTAAAAACCCACTGATATTTAGAAGAAGTTTCAATATTTTTTAAGGGAATTTAAGATATTCCCAGACCATTGGTGCATCTAGTAATCCTTCTCCAAGAACAGCGGTAAAGGATGCTATTTAAGGAGAAAATGCAAGCTTGGCCACTTTCTGCAGTCCTTTCCCCTAGTATCATCCCTCAGTGTAGTACAGGAATATGAGAGCATTCATCCTTCCTGTTTCCTTCAGTATTTGCTTGTGGACCTTTTCATGGATTTCTCTAATCCCCTTTTGAGCCTGTTGATGCTGTCTGTCTCCACAGCTTCCTGTGGTATGAGTTTGAGAAGTTGTGTAGCCACTGCACAGAGAAGAATTTTCTTTCATCTGCTTTTATCTGATGTTCTACCAGTTTCAGTGAGTGGTCCCTAGTTCTGCTACTGAGGGGTTTAGCGAACAACAGTTCTGCATTCCTCAGTCTTCCCAATAGCCTTTCTCTGCCTCCCTTCTGTCTTTCTTGTGGGTAATAGTTAATACTGTACATACTTAAAAGCAGTGTTATGTTGATAATTTACTAATAATCTCAGACTTCTCCAGCTAAGGGAGCATCTGTAAGATATCTAAAAGCAATGAGTTTTTATCCAAACTGAGAAAGCAAGCATATTTGGTTGTCTTTTACTGCCAGTATTGCTCCAGAATAAATAAAACAGAACAAGCTAAAAAACCAAGAGGAAGCAGTGACTAAGTTCATAGAGAGTATTTAAATTAAGGGCACCATGAGACTACAAAGATTTTCGTAATGGAGAAAAACAATGGTTAGTGATACATGACAAGCAAAAATTCTTTAGCAGATGGTACAGAAATAGAGCAGTATAGAAAAAGGAAAGAGAAAATTAAAAGGGGATGTTTTCTGATGCTGTCAAGAAACTTGACAAAACAATCACTCTCAATTACAATATCTGGAGAGAAACAGAAATGTGATAACAGAAGACAACAAATATCATCAGAAAGAACGGTATTGTTAGCTCCTGGGAGCATCAGTGGATGTTCTCCCGCAGAGTTTTTCAACATTTTCCAATTTGCAGACCCTTAAATAACTGTCAGTAAAGACGACTCTACTCTCTTTATGACGGGATGTATAGAAGGTAGAAGAGAGGTTTTGGTAAGAAAGGTCTGTCCCAACTTCAGCAAGGTTCCAGGCCCCCACTAGGGTGCATATATGATTTTGTGCGTACATCTGTAGGTATACAGTCATCTTTCTGGGGTAAATAGCTTACTGGTGAGAGTTTTATCTGTAAGTTGAGCAGGAAACACTTGTACCCAAGTGGATGTATACACAAAAGCAAACATAGACTGGCGGAAGTCCATTCAAGGAGTCATCAAAAACTAGTTTTCAAATAGCTATTATTTGTTTCAACAGAACTGGCATACCACAGACAAACAAAATAGGTATTTTTGATTAGTTACAGTTTATAAATTACTAATTATATTGCTTGGTTCAATACACTGGTAGTTAAACATTGTTATAATATGAAGGAATACTGGTTCAAGTTGATGGGTTTTGGAGGCCTTCAACTGGTAGCAGAGCTGGGCCTACAGCTGGGTTTTCAAATTCTGGGGAATTTTTGAGTTTTCCAAATCTAGGCTTCATGTCAAGACCAACTTAAAAGTTCTACATACATTTTCTGTGCACTCTTACACTTAGCTGTGAAATGAGTCTGACATTCATTTGGGCTCCATATAGGCAATCTCAAAGCTGACACAAATGTCTGCTTCATCGGATTCTGCATGGGGCTGCCCAGGAGCCACAGCTTCTGGGAGCCAAACCCAAGTCCTCCAGGCTCCCTCTTTGTTCTACATATAGTGCCTGGGAGCCCTGCGAACGTTGACGGGGCATGCCAGGCTTTTGACTTCCAGACTCTGTGGCAGACTGCCTGAAACCTCTGGCATAGCTGGCTGCCTCAAAACTAAACGTGGGAGTCCTGCCAAGCAAACTGCCACATTGCTCCCGGTCTCAAGGGACAAAGCCTTGGGACCTTGGCTCAGATTTGGAGAAAGTTTTGAAACTCAAGATGTTTGGAACAAAACTTCTGTTATTCAACAAACTGGCATTTTTCTCTGAAACTTTCTTCATTTGTAACTTGTAAAATTTCAGACCAGTTTTAGTGTGACATCTATCCTGATTAAAATGAGTTTGTGATACTAACAGGACACATGGCAGAATCACAGTGGCATCTTCTGTGCTACTTCCCTGTGAGTGTGAATACTGAGGGAGTTCAGTAAATTTTTGGACTTGTTGAAGAGTAGTGCAAGTTTCTTCGATTTGACATTTCAAATGATACAAAATCCTGTATCAGAAAATGTGACTTCTTTCAAGCTTGTAGGGCAACATCAGAAAAAAAGCTAGTGTTTTTATTTTGACCCTTCTTCACCAGTTTCTGTCTGGTCTTACTTTGGTAGTCTCATCTCTCCTCTTTGTAGTTTTCTCCACTATGCATGTGCTGGGTATCACAAAGCAAGACTGGAGGGGTTTCTGACCTTGGGAGTGCTGCTGAGTGTGGGTTTTTCAGAGGAGAACCAGGTAGAGATTTAAAGATCTCTTGCTTTTGCCTATGGGGAGGTCAGAATGCAAGGGAGAAAGGAGAGCAAAACACAGAGCAGAAGTGATGGATTTGGAGAATGCAAAAACCATCATAAAGAACTGTTTTAAAGGAGCTGCATACATCAGCTGTTAGGCCAGGAGCCCTCTGTACATGGCAGAACACCTGGCTGCTTAGGCAAAGTAGCCTTCTACTGAAATAGAGCTCTCTCACAGGGATTATTCAAACAGGGGCTAGTGGATGCCATTCATTAGCTCTTGTGGGGACAAACGAAAGGCTCATTTGACCTTACAGTTCTTTGTGGCCCTTTAGTTCTTCATTAAAAAAAAAAAGATTCTAAAGTATGGGAATTAATGCATTTTAAAGATGCATTTTGTATCAGAACTTCCCCAATGAATAACATAAAACAAATGATTAAAATAAATTCATTAGAAACAGTAAGAAAGCAAACAAAAATAACTTTATACACATCTGTAATTATATACGCAAGTCTTTTTAAAGAAGCAGGTAACTTTTTAAACAGTCTTATATGAGCTCAAACTCATCAAAATACAAAAGCCTGGACTCTCAATTTTAAGTGTCATTGACATCATCTGGGCTACTTATGCATTTAGAGCTGACCATACATTTTGCTGGTTTGGGAGTCTTTAACAGGGTATTTGATGCCTGGATTGAAAGATCCCAGTAGTTATAGGATGTAACCAGTAAGACTAGGCGAGGTCAGTTCTACTTCCCAAATCAAGTAGCGTTTGCTAGGTTGCCAGTAGGGTGGAAAATGGAAAGCGGCGTGATATAATTTATGTTGACTTTTGAAAAGTTTTTCGCAGGGCAATTCACAAGAAGCTGTTAAGGAAATGAGTGCTATCATGGGCTATAGAAAGTGGCTAACAAAAACAAATGATTGGAACAAATGGTTACTTTTCATCATGTCAAATGATTAGTAGTTGGCTGCCCCAAGGACCTGCAGAAGGATTAGTTTATTTAATATATGTATTAATGAACTGGGAAGAGAAGTGTGAGAGGAAAATTTGAAGGGAATACAAAATAAGTAGCGTAAAAACTAGGAAAGATTTTGCAGAGCTTCACTGAGTCATAAGAAAAAGGTGAATTGGCAACAGTAAAGCAGATTAAATGCATAATGAAAAGAATCATACATATAGCTGTGTTCTAAATTAACTGTAACCAGCAAGGAAAAAAAACCTAAGAGCAACTGTGTATCACTCAATGAAAACCTTTATGCAGTGTGCAACAGTAGAAAAAATAATTCTCAAAAGGTTGTATCGCCACTATATCAGTAAGCAGTAGGAAATAATTTGGAACAGCTCCTGCTGTTTTTAAAAGGTATTAAAAAAAACCCCCCACACCAAAGGCACAAGAGGATACTGAAGGCTACCAGGAATCTGGAAAGACTTCCATGTGGTAGGAAGGCTAAAAAGGCTGGGGCTGCCTACTGATTGACAGGACGTCTTCCACTTTATCCCTTCATATAAGGACAAGAGCTTATTCAATGAAAGTAAAGGTCAAAAAAACCCAAACAAAACCCCAAACCCAAAAACCTGATCAAATAAAATGTGCATCTCATTGTTAACTCCTGGAAATTACTGCCACAAAGCACCATCGAGGCTTTAAATTTGGCAGGATTAAAAAAAAAAAGGATTGTTGGACACATATAGAAAATGAGAAGCTACTTAGTTGCATTAAGCTGAATCGTATTTATAGAGGACATAAACTGTTATTCTTTGAGAACTAAGCCAGTCAGTAACTATGAGGATTAGAAAGAAATTTCTCCTATTTGTTCTCGTTCATTTCAAGGCTGTTTGTCCCTTCCCGTAAAGTATGTCTTGCGACTTCTGAGTCACTGTCAGAGACAAGGACCTGGTGGTTCTGAGTACTCCTGAATATGACGAGCATTAACACTGAGGAACTTGAATGTTATTCAGCCATACTTACCAGGATACTTTAGCAAGAGTGGTATTAATTCCGTTTCTAAAATAATCCTGATCTTTCTAGACCATTGGGTCTGAACATACATAACTGAGAAGTGATTTGTTACTTGGTGATACACAAAACCAAAGTTGCAGTATTATACATACCTCGGTTGTCTTTCCTACTCCGTGCCTTGTCATCATTTCCCCACAAGCACTTTATACTGCAAAGGCATGTAACAAAGCCCAGACTGCTTCATGTCACTCCGTGGGAAACGGAACGAGAGAAGCCAATTGATAAAAAAATGGTATAATATATGGGGAAAGAGCGTGAAACTTGTTTATGTGCTTCCCACCGTATCACTTGTGTAGCATGACAATGATTTTTCCACGAGTGGACTCTCTATTTGCAGTTGCTGCAATTAACACCCCTCCCCCCAAAGACTGTAGTTGTTTAAATCACATACCAATTCCATTCACAACAGGTGAATCATTACTAGCTTCCAACACGCTGGGCAAATTTTGTTCTCCTTCATGATCATTTAAATCCATGTTTTGCTGTTGTGAGCCATTCCCAAAGTGTCTAGAATCTTTTTCATGACTGCCATCTCCATTCTGCAGACCATTATGTGGCTTTTTCAGTGGCATGATCTGTAAACCGCTGGGAGTAGTTCGGTAAGTCACAGTTTTAGCAGCCCTGTCATTAGCAGATGCTGGCTTTGCTGCGTATCCTCTTTTCTGTTTTTGAAGAGATGGATTAATTCTCTTCCTTTTGTGTGTTGACGCTTTAGACTTCCCAGATTCAGAAGGTCTATGTGATATTTTCTCAACAGATGACCCTCGGCTTTCCCGTAAAAATTTTGGAGCGCTGGCCTGTTTCCCATGTCTTGA
Organism: Gymnogyps californianus; assembly: GCF_018139145.2. Lineage (NCBI taxonomy): Eukaryota > Metazoa > Chordata > Aves > Accipitriformes > Cathartidae > Gymnogyps > Gymnogyps californianus. Next base: position 5,813,676 of record NC_059482.1, read on the forward strand.
TCGCTTTTCTCTAGTAACATGTAGTCCATTGAACTCATCAATAAATTCCTCACAATGTAGTAGATGATGTTCAGGTTCCCAGGTGTCCTCATTGCTTCCATAGCCTTTCCACCTGATGAGATATTCCCATTTGCCCTTCTTGTTCTTCCTTTTGTCTACAATCCTCTCTACCTAAAACAAAAACCAAAAATATCATATTAGAAAGAAAAATAGTTTGGTCATGAAAATGATGTTCTTCATTTACAGCTAGGAAGGCCTCCCTGACACTGTAAAGGCACCTTAGTATTCATGAGATTCTCCTAAAATATAGTGCCTAAAATATGAACTGATTCTGACATGGAAAGCCTACCCAGGCTAGCCAAAATGTAGCAACCTATTTTACAGATTTAAATTTACCTTATTTTCGCAGGATGCAGTTCAACACTATATTCCCATTGGATCCTATATAGACCATGCTGGCTGCTGCTGAGAACCTACTTGGTGTGTGTATAAACCGCTTGACATAATGTTTAGGAATCAGTGTTACATGTTTCTGTTTGACAAAGAATTCCCATGAACAGACCTGGCAATACAGGAGAGGAATGCAGTAGCCCCAGCCATATTTTGACAGCAAGGCCATTTCCCCTTCTGAAAACATCAAGAAGAGACATAAACACCTGATCATCTCTGAGCTGGGAACCTGCAATAGCCACAATGTGAAGAAACAAGAGAGAGCCTGAAGATCATTAATGAAAGCATGATTTCTTTGAAAATCTGGTTGTAAAATGAGATTATTATTGTTACATTCCTCAGCAACCTCTTGTTTGAAAGAGCTAAATAAAGCATCTTTTGCTATGTTGTCAGTTACCGATCATTCTCCTGAATCCACGCATGCATTATGTCCCTGTAAACATCCCCATACTTCGTGTCTTGAAACTATCATCTTGAACAGAGAACTGATTATAACAAATTACAACATTTTACACCAAAGATCTTATTTGCAGTAGTGTACATCCACTTTGCTACTTCCAACTTATAAAAATTTGTATTTTTTTACAAATGCAATATTTGAGTAAATACACAAAATTTGTGAGTGCACCAATTTAAAAAAAAAAAGGCAAATGAAAGGCATAAAGGCAGGATTCTTATGTAGAAGTAATGAATTTCATGAACCTATGCTAAAGAATGTCAGTTTAAGGAACATTTCTGCACCAAGGGATAAGGGACTATATTGGGACTGCAAGCTGCATGTGAATTAACAGTATCATGCTGTTGTGGAAAACGGACTGTACAACTGAAGAAATCTTTGTGCTGTCTCAGCATTGGCAAGATTTCAACTAGAGGGAGAGTGCATATGAAAACCCAAGCACAGTCAGTGGACAGCAAGTCATGGGTTTAAATTGCATCAAGTGAAATTTAGATCAAGTCATTAGGAGAAATCTTGTAACGGTAGTAAGAATTAAGCATTCGAACAGGTAACGTGAGGAAGGTATGGAGGGGTTTTAGAACAAACAGGTTTTGTTAGACAAACATCTGCCATGAAGAGTTATTGCTGGAAAATTGGGTTATGATAAGAAAACCTTTTGAAGTCTCTCCCAAGTTTTATTTTCCAATTCTTTATTTTTTTAGTTTTTTTTAAAATGTGGCTTATGAGGGATAAAGATGCCACTAATGAAAAAAAAATCATTATCATTAACCAAAAGCACTATTGTTAATTTAGAAAAATAAATAAGTGGATAGCTAATGTAATAGCTTTCATTGCTCTTCAAAGAAAAATCATCTCATGTGAAGAACAACAGTGGAATCTGTATGGAGAATTTAACCTTGAAGAAGGGCAATCACAGCAGTGTAAGTAATTGTTCTGTTTAGGTCCCCTGTTAGAGCAAACCAATGGATTAATTCTGTCTGTTCACTGGCTGGAACTGTACATTCATAGAAATCTTGGTGGGTTCCCCAAAGGAGTCTAAATGTAATTAGCAACTAAACATTATACTTCTATCTCAATTCACTTACACGGGAACTGTGCTAAGATATCTGTGTCTGAGTCATAGTGGACAGCTTTCCTCCATCTCCAGGGCGCTCAACTGCAGCATCCCAACCAGCTCGTTCCTGTGCTCTGTCTTATCAAATATCTGCATAGAACCACCACAGAAGCAAAGCAAGGCATCCTCTTTACTCTGAATTTAGCACAGTCCCCTTCAGGATTGCTCAGTGTGGCAAAACAATTAACTGAAGCTCAGTCTAGGCAAGTTTGAGATCATTTGTCTGAAAAGAGAGAAAAGTCCTCACAAAAAAAAGAACTGGCTTTTTTTTTTTTTTGTCCTCATTTGGGATGTGTGGCTTTCAATTGTGAAACCAATAGACTTATTATGATCTTGTTGACTTTATAGAGAGCAGCTGTCCAAATTATTCCTGGCTTTAAAATACTTCTCATCCTCCTATCTGGGACTAGCCAGAAAGACTGTACATTGAACCATGGAACTCTGTAGTGGCCTGTGGGTTGCCTGTGGATTTGTTACTTTAATTACTGCAGCTCACTATACCAAGGAGCAAAACATATATATATATATATATATATGTCCTGGGGAAAAAATCAAATTGCTGCTAAACTCAGTAGACCACAGCTATCATTACTGTAGAGAATTTGGTTTAATGCTATTCTGCCTGTACTAGCTAAACAATACACGCATTCCCCTCCCTTTTTAATTCAGGAGTTTGGACTTGGAACACAAACTCTGTGTCAGGTTGATGCTACCTCGGAGTAACTTGTCTTTCTTTTGAGGGATTACACCATTTGCATTCCCCCACTTGCTCGCTGAAGGAAGAATCTCAGAAAGGACGGACAAATATCTTGCCATTTTCAGAATCACGTACAAAAACCATCTCTTCAACCTCACCGTTTTTCACTCATGCACATATCTTTAAATTTAACTATACCGATTTCTCATTTTCACATTGTTGCTCTACTCCAAGGAGGAAAAGTGAAGGGAAGAAGTTTTGTGGAGAGCATTTTTTAATACGGAAAACACTCAAGTATTTTGGTGATGAGGCATTATGCATTTCAATTAAGAGGATAAAAGGAGAAAACATGAGTGGTCTTTGTTCCTGGGAAACAAAATACTGGCAATGGAGAATGTGATTAACCAGTTCAACACATCATGAAGGGAGAATAGAAGTATTTATGAAATTGGGTCAAATTTAATAAATGGTTTCAGAAAAAACATTCAGAAAGCAAATACATTTGGGAAAGACTAAGCATTTCATTACAGCATTTTCAGAACAAAACTATCAATGTGTCACTTCAAATTTAACTAACAAAACTCAAATAAAGAGGGACTAAATAAACTGAAGACAAAATGTTTTGTTTCTGGTCAACCCTCTTTTCAGCTTATTGTTTTGCTGGGGAGAAAATGAAAAAAATGTGGGTTGATCCAAAATTAGTTGTTTTCCTTGAGTTTTTTGGTTCAGCCATCCTACCCACTGGCTTGACTAATGATGCATAAAAAGTCTGAGTACATATTTGCCTCGTCCTCATTACTGCCTCATTGTTCATTACTGAATGCATTTGAGGGTAGCCTCGAACATACTTGACCTCTCAACACGGTCCCTTTTCTTTCTCGGGGCTTTCAGTTCTTCATTGATATTTATCCCCTTCAGAGTGCCACTGTGTTCCTTCCCTGCATAGAGTGAAGCGCTTCAGTGCAGGCATAAATATCAGGTTTTTACCAACACCTGGTACTGTCTGTCCCATTTTCCTTCTATTCACAGTCCACAGTAATAACAAACATCACTACTTTGTTTTTTTAATGATGTACATTTGTTTTAACAGGTAGTATATACAGTAATAATCTTTCTGCATTTACTTAAGGTTACACAAACTCATATGAGTTTTCTTAATGAGAAATAATTCTGTGACAGCTAGTGCTTAACAGAAATAATACTCTCATTCCTTCCCTAGAATACGCAATACACAGTTCTGAGAATATACAGAAAATATCTATGGCTTCAAAGTCTGATTTTCCATTTTCCCCCTCAGTTCTGTCTTTAATGAGAGCTGAATAACATCTTCCCAAAAGTGACCTTAGTAGTTACAGTTTGCCAAATCCTTGAATTCACTATATTTGGGTTGGAAAACGAAGTAGTTAAATTTAATAAAAGTGAAATGACTGCAATCAAAGTTTGCAGGGTTATCACAGTTAAGAGAGTGCTAGAATTGACATATACCATTACTTCCCTGGATTCTCTCTCTCCCTGCCCCTCCTGGCTAATTCTGGATGAACTGAGGTGCTCATATTTTACCATATAAATATGTTTAAAGAGAACAAATAGAATGAGACCATGGCATCTGTGCAAATGCATTTGCAACACACTCTTTAGCTTCCAACTAGCCTTAAATCTAGCTCTATACACAGCTGCACAAACTAGGATGAAAGTCATAAATAAAAGCCTTTTAAAAATATTATATTCTAAACTTAATGTGAAATAAAAAAATGCTAATCAATTACACTACAAATATGTAGAGCTTCATAAACTTAGTGTTGTGATCTGGCGATCAAGCACTTATATATGCAGAGTACCACACACACACATCTTCCTTCACAGAAGATTCAGGGTCAAAATCACTCATTTAACAGCGCAGTGTTATTGTCCACTTATTAAAAAAAAAAAAAATCTAGGCTAAGTTAAAAAAGGGTAATTCCTATTGAATTATTTCTACAGATATAACTGTAAAGTCAGAGCAGAGTATACTCATCTCACAGTTCACAGGAGCTCTAAAGAGCATAAATAAAAATAATTATGCTCCCAGAAAACACCTTCCAGGAGATCAGTAAACTTCCAGAAAGGTTTGGGAGATTGTGTATCTACTTAGTGATTTCCAAAATAAGTACATGTCATCTCCTCTTCTTGCCATGCCTATCTATGTAAACAATTTAAACTGTAATCTGTGATGCTCAGATGGTCTCTGTTAGTGTACTGTACAGAGCAGCAGACCGATTTCATGACATACACTAGAAAAACTGCTTTTCATTACTATAAATTACAGGACTTGTACTGTTTTATGTGTTTTTTTCATTGGAGGTCTTTGTCCCATGTTGTGCCTCAGGGTGTTGGAAGGGTATTTGAAGAAAGTGCCAAGGAAAGAAAGGCAGTAAGATTTCTGAGAGAGATAAAGGCCATCTCATTCAACGTTTGTCTTTTAAAAATTCGATATTGCCCTAACGTCCTCCTTTTTGTTACCTTCGCTTTAAGAAATAATGTATTTCATTAGTTGTAAATCTCTTGCTTGCTTGCATTTGTAACTTATTTGTGTTTCTCTTGCATTTTTATTGAATTTCTCAAAATCTGGTAATTGGAGCATTTGTTCCAGATGTACGAAAAATATGGCACTGTATCTTCTGAAGCAGTCAGTATTCACGTTAGAAAACTAATAGTGGAATGGATGCTGGGTCTCTCTTCAGAATCCGACCCACAGTTTAAAAACAGAGTAGATCCAATCAGTGTGCCAGCTATGAAACGCCCCCAGTAGTAAATTTGTGTAGTTACCTGGAAGGTCAAAATGAAAGCGAAAGGGCTATATAGTCATAAAAATGAAAGGGAAGACATTCCTCATCTTAATTATTCACAGGCAAAACATCAAATGACATCTTCCCAGGAAATTCAGTGAACACCCTGTTAATGTCAAGAAGACACGGCTTTTTATTCAGTTCCTTTTTTCTCTTTTTAAGCCTATGGATTTTTACTTTTCTACAATCTTCTCAGAATCAGAAGAGGTGTTAAACTTGCTAGGGAAATCCTGAAAGTTCTGCATTTTCACTGGAAAAAGCCTATCATCAGCCTCATATTATACATGGTTGCAAACCACTGCGTTAGGTATATGTGTCCTCCAACACGTACACATGAAGACTTACGACAGAAAAAATAAATGCTGTAAAAACTCCTGCTGCTGCCTGTATGTAAGCCTGCATCTTTGATCTTCCTCTCCTGATAGACAGTAACACTGTAGAGGCTTCCTGCTGTGTGATTCGACGGTCCAGGTTTATATAGAAAACCAGAAGCGCGCTACAAGTTAGTTGTATTTTAGAGTAGTGAGGTGGCAATTAGAAATTACTGCTAAAAGTGGTGTTTTCACATTCCTAAGACTTTTCTGGACCCAGCGTTTTGCCTGCGTAAGTACACTCTGTTAGTTACCTTCCCTGGCATCCAGGTATTTTAAAGAAACTGAAAGATAGGCCTTGCTCCGTGCTCACGCAAGCAACATGGTTTCCTCTTTGTGTAAGGAGTCTTCTGGCAGAAGGAGCTTGCCTTTATTACCAGTTTAGATCAAATGAAGCCCTGGCTGATAGCCTGCAGAAAAACAGCCAACCACAGCTTCCATGTAGACTCATATCTCTAGTGACCTTACACCATTTTTCTTGGAAGTCCCACCTTTCTCTGAAATTCAGTCCCATTGAAACTGAAATTCTGGTCTGGTCTCTCAGTTGTTCTTTTCTGGCTCTTTTGAAAAGTGCCCTGGTGCCACATCTCCAGTTCTACACAAGGGCTGTGTTTCCCCCCTTGATGCCATCTGTCCCTGTGGGTGACTCTACTAACAGAACCCATTTTCGTGCCCTTGTCTTCTCTCGTTTTGTTTATGGCAGCTTTCTCCTGGTCAGAACTGACAGTGCTCAAATCTCCCAGTCTGTTAAAGCCATCTCCCTCTCCCACTATAAATTTAAGGATGTAATCTAAATCACTTTCTTTTATTAGGATATTTAAGTGTATGTGTGTAAACAATACCTGTGGGGGAAGTGCCACAATCATTGTGTTTTTTGGAGCAAACAGGAATAATAATATACACAAGAGTCTTGCACTGGAAGAAGGGCATTTTTATATAGACTGATACTGGCCCTTGGGAAAGGGACTGGAAAAGGAAAATTGACAGATGACACAGGGATCAGGAAGGGACTTCTTGGTCAACATGTGTAGTCCCTGTCGTTGTAGGCAATTACATCATATAAACCCTTTCATATCGGATATGTTCATGATACAGAACATATTTCCACCGGGGCTTATTGTTGATAGGTTGCACAGCAAACAGCTGTTAATTCTTAAATGTAACCATTTTGTAAAAAATATTTTAGGTTTTCATTTGGAAAGCAAGACAGTTTTCAAAGGTGCAAGAAAAGTGCACTAAAAAATAAAGATATTCTTTAGCAGTAGGTTAAGGTAACCTTGACAATGTTCTTTATATGGAGGAAGAGCAGGATTTTTTCCTTTGCAGTCCACGTGTGCACCCATGTCATCAAAAGAACTGCCATGCAACGTGGGGGAGATGTCTTTAGGTTTGTTCCTCCATAAATGGTTTAAATCCCTTTCACTTACAAACATTAATCAACACATACAACATATGTGGAAATCCGAAGAACACTGGAGTTTCTATGTATTTTAAAGCATAATGGTGCATTTAATTTATCAAATCCCCGTTTTGTTTTGTACAATAGATCAGTTCATTATTGTATTTCAGTGTTCATATTTCTTAAGGAAAGGAAAGCAAGAAGCAGGGCACACCAAATTATTGATGTCCTTTATGTCAAAAAGTGGTCAGTTCTGAACACACCCTCTACAAACTTGCTAGCACAATTTATTTCAGAATGAATGTGTTAGAATGCTATCATCTAGAACATTTGAATTTGATGATAAATGCTTACTTTTATTTCAGTACAAAAGTACAGCTGGTAATTTTACTATACTGCTAAATTTGTTTTGTACATTATAGTGCACACTTTAAATTTAGAAACAACAGATATTTTCCTGGTTTGTAGACCAACAAAGTAAAAAATAAATGCTGTTCCTCTTTACTATCATAAGAGAGATTTAAAAACACTGTTAGTGTACACTGCTAATCTAAGAGAATTGAGACATGGATGAAGTTTGCTTTAAGCAGAACTGTTCTTGTACAGTCTATTTCTGTGACAAGCACAGATGACTAAAAGATGAATGAGAAATCTAAATTCAAGGAGACAAAATATTTTGCTAAGCTCTACGAAGAGCTGGGTGTTATGGACACAAGTATGGCTCTCAGCTTTCTAATACTGTGGACTACTTCCTCAAATGTTTCTCTGCCAAATTCAATGGGATTCTCCAGTTTTATACCATCTGAGAGTATGTGTATGGGAAATGTGTGTGTTTATCAGAAAAGAAGAGTTCAGCACAACCTAGTACGGACCTGATTCTCCCCGTGCTTCCTTTACAGTACTACAAGTCAGCAGAGTTATGCCCAATTTACTTAGATGCAAGTAAAATCAAAGTAGGAATCCCTGGGATTTAAACCATGAGGTTTTTTACTTTTATTTTAAAAGCAGTTTATAGGAGCAGGACTTGAAGAGACTTCTAGGCAAACCAGTGTTTATGTGAACATATCACAGGTCTTTCAGTAAAACTGCCTGGAATTTGTTAAAAATACTCATGTTTCCAAACAGATGTGGAAATGTGTAAGCAGTAGTTAAAAAATAAAAATATGACTATCACTAAAGGTGCTTGTCACCAACATTAAAGCAAGTCCAGAAACGCAGGAAGCAATTATTAGTTTACATAAAAGCTGCACCTGAAATCATTAGAAAAAAATTAATGCTGTTTTCTGTTACGTTCATTTGCAGTTTGTTCTCCTTTACCTTGTTCAGTTCTAGCTTATTTTAGTGTTCTGTTGTACAGTTCACTCAGTCTTTTTCTCCACCATATGGGCTTCATTCAGATTCAACTCAAGGCCAGGATGTCTGTTCAACACTTTTACATCCATCCCAAAGCTTAGCCAGAAGTGAAGATTCCACATTAAAAAAATACAAAGGTTCAGCCATAATACAGTATAAATAAATATTTGAACTACTCTGCTGTACTACCACTCAGTGACTCATTGCTTTACAAATGCTACTGGTACGACTGTCATAAAATAAACCACATGTTCTTGTGTGGTAGGTAGAAAAATATTTTCTTAGTCCTTTTTTACAGCAAAGTGGTAAACTGGAGCACAAAGAAGTGGAAGCCTAGGTTTTGGGGAGCTGTTCATCACTTGGTGGCTTCCATAGGTGCTGAGGACTTCGGATTTCCATGTAAGCATGAGCTTCAGCTGTTCGGAGAGGCTTTACCAACTTAGTGTGACAACTGAGGAGAATTGTCCGAGGGCAGCTTGCTGGCTTTGCAAAGCTTACATGTCAGGGAGAAGATGAGAGACAACAGGAGGGTACAGCATATTGAGGGGGCTACAAAGTGATACTGGTCAGTCTAACTGGCCATTGTACAACACACTCTCCTTATCAAAGTTTTTGAAGAGAATTTTACAGTGATCTTTGAAAGAGGACAATGTAATAGCTTTGCAGATATTTTCAAGGAACGTGCCCCGAATTGAAATGATAGCTTCGTAAAAATTAAGGCTCTGTGTTGGAAAACAGGACAAATGGACAACTAGAGCATGTATTAGGTAGTGTCGTGGTTTAACCCCAGCCGGCAGCTAAGCACCACGCAGCCGCTCGCTCACTCCCCCCGCACCCCTGGGATGGGGGAGAGAATCGGAATAAAAAACCTCGTGAGTTGAGATAAAGACAGTTTAATAGGACAGAAAGGAATGAAAAACAATGATAATGATAATAATAATATGACCATAGTAATACTAAAAGAATTAAACTATACAAAGCAAGTGGTGCACAATGCAACTGCTCACCACTCATTGACCGATGCCCAGTTAGTTCCTGAGCCGCGATCCCCCCTCCCAGCCAGCTCCCCCAGTTTATATACTGGGCATGATGTCATATGCTATGGAATAGCTCTTTGGCCAGTTTGGGTCAGCTGTCCTGGCGGTGTCCCCTCCCAGCTTCTTGTGCCCCTCCAGCCTTCTTGCTGGCTGGGCATGAGAAGCTGAAAAATCCTTGACTTAGTATGGACGCTACTTAGCAACAACTAAAAACATCAGTGTGTTATCAACATTATTTTCCTACTAAATCCAAAACACAGCACTATACCAGCTACTAGGAAGAAAATTAACTCTGTCCTAGCTGAAACCAGGACAGGTAGTTAGTCCAAGATACGGGATGTGGAATAGCAATTTTTGGGTATGGTGTGTAAAGAATCTCCAGTGACAGTATGTGTTTTCTAGCTGCTGTACACGGGGAGATGCAAGTATTTTTGAAATGATCAATACATATTTGACAGAGCAGCATGTCAAAAAGAATTCCCAGCTTACAGGCCTGAACGTGAAGGAGCATGGTAATCTCTCCCCCATCACTGAGACAGGAGGGAGAAGAAAATGAAGAACTCTGTCCGTGTTATATTAATGGCTGGACAGGGATAAGGAGATGTCAGAAGGATAAATCATATATCCATTTCATGCTTTCTATCCAAACTAGAATAGGAGGCAACTGCTTTGGAGCATCCCTATAGCAAAGGTAGTAACAGTCAAATTTGTGAATAATACCAGGCAGGGATAGGTTTTAGAAGGAAAGGGCTAAAAATAGATAACTTTGTACAATATAGAAGGTTGAGAGGCGATCCTTTGAGTGAAAAGCTGAAGTAGCAGTTTGTAAAGTAGTGGGATAATAAGAGAAGAAAAGTCATGAAACACAAAGGTTTCTTTCAGAATTCAGTAGAATTCTTCATTTTCTTGGTTACACAAATGAAGCTAATGTGATGGCAGAATATAGGAATGAGCCAAAAAGAAAGGTAGAGCAGAAAAAAGGAATAAAGAAACATGCTTTAGGCAACTATAATGGCATGATAGGACCACAGAATTTTACAAGTAAGTATCCAGGATACCAGGGCAACATCACAGAAAAATGGCACATAAAATTTCAAAAATTATCTGTGAAGGAGTAATTGTCAAAAAGGAAGAATAATACATCATTATCCCCTCAGAAATAGCATTCAGATGAGCAGGGTCAGTAGGCCAAGTTCTGGCCCCAATTATTGCATTGGTTCTCACTGCAGATTTAATTTGTGTTCGAGAGCTGAATTCTGTCCAGTGTAAAACCAACTTACTACTGGTGCCTGGAAGGAACAAACTATCTTACGGACAGTAGTAAAGGCAGTTATGAAAGCTGTCAGTGTTCATCAGATGGATGCATTTTAAATCATATGAGAGTGCAGCTAGTTAGAAATCTGCATTTAAAAAGTGGGGACAGTGCTCTAAATGTGGAGATGCAAAGGCATAAAAGCATATTCATTGATTTAACGTAAGAGTGTGTTTTGGAGCAATTAGACGGACTCTGTGTGAGGAGGACGTTTGCTTACTGTGTGGATGAAAGGCACTAACACATCTGTGCCTGTGCAAATGTCTGCAGTGAGTCAGACTGACTGCACCACACCGTGTGGCAGGCTCCGGCCTCATGCTACCATGAAACTCCTCTGGCAATGGCAGAGTCCCCCAGGGAGCTGCTATCAGAGCAGCGTGCTGCGGAGGAGACAATCATAGGTTACCCTTCTGCTGTCCCCAGGCCCTAGATCCTCTTGAAAGCTGACTTTGGCAACAGATGGTCACCATTCCTTGACCTCAGTGAGTCCTGTTTCAGCCTTGGTAATTCACGCGAGCTACGGAAGTGTTAATTGATGAGTCCCAAGTTCTTTTAGATTGTCGTTATTCCTGATGATAAGGTTTCAGCCAAGTGTTGGCAGTACTTCCAGCCGTAGGGGTTGCTATAGACTGGAATCCGTTACTCCTTTCAGGGAGGTCCCAAGGAACAACACCGGAGTTTCTCTGGTGGAGAGGTACAGATCTTGTCATCCTGCTCAAAATGTCAGCCAAATCTCTCCAAGGGTTACTGTGGAGGCATGTGCCGCATCTCCATGCTGACGGCTATCTTCTCTTTCTGTTGATAGATGATGCAGACGTATCAAGCATCAGGGTGAGACTGGAACTCTGATGAAGCTGAGGAACCATTTAGAAATGTCTGTGCTCGAAGCAGTATTGAATATGTAAGTAGTGAATATATTACTGGGGAAATTTTCCATGTATTTGTTAGTCAGATTCCTAACTTGGCGGTTGTGTTAATACCTCAGCTGCTGCTGGATGCATTTACAGCAATGATGTGGCAAAGGGCTTTGTTCCATGTGCCTCCGTAGAATGGGGCACTATATTTTTATAAATGTAGGGTTTCTGAGATTTATTCCCTACGTTTGTCTCACTGGGATTAGGCTAGTGTATGTTCTCTCTGTGGCACTATGCCAGTCACAAACTGAAGCTGTGGAAGGCTGCAGCTGTCTGCTTGTTATTAATTGAGGGTTAGTGCGGAGACCAACATACGCTGGTGCTCCAACACCCATACTGTTTTCCAGATACTTTATGAATGGAAGCTTAAATTCACACTTTAGTATAGGAAACCTTTGAGTCACATTTAATACTAAGATCCCACTTGCAAATGGTTTATGAAATTACAAAAAGGAGTTTTAACAAATGGCTAATAAGTTGTTAGAGACTCTTATGAATCTCGCTCCTAATTAGTCTTCTAATTCTAATGAGCCCATGATAATCTTCTGATGTCCTCGCTGTCAGCCCTAGCACAAACTATACATGTAGTCAAATGCTGGAACAGATGTCCAGAGAGGCTGTGGAATATCCATCCTTGGAGATACTCAGAACTTGACTGAACAAGACCCTGAGTAACCTAATTAAGTTGGTGCTGCTTAAAGCAAGGGGTTGGATCAGATGATCTCCAAAAGTCCCTTCCAACCTACATTATTCTATGATTCTATGATACATAAATTTTGCCTAAAATATTTACTAATAATTTACTAATTCTTTATTAATTCTTTTCCACTTGGAAAAGCAGCTCCATTTGGAAAACTGAGTTCTATGCAATCAGTGGAAGTGGGTGTATGGGTGTATGAACTGACTCAATTAAGCTGAGTTCAGATTTACAAGGCAGCTGGAAGGGAGTTTCCCACAAGCAGCTCTGAACTTCCTTCTTTCCTTGACCTGATACCATCAGGGTTTGTTGACTTTCAGGTCATACGGCAAGAGCCATCTACTCTCTGAGGTGTATAAGGGAGAGATGGGTTGGAAGACCAAGGTCAGCTGATCACAAGGTTAAAAAGATTTTCTTAGTCATTAAATGGACATTTTTTAATACTGACATACATTGTGAAGTAATTATTCAGTGTATTTTCAGTGTTTGTATGAATATTCAGTATTTATGGTACAAGCAGAACAAGGAATGTGCTAAGTTGGGGTGTGAACATAACATGCTCCATGACAGCAGCTATAAATTTGCTCTTCATCCAATATGAAGGAATTAAAGATAGGGATAAGAGGGATAAGTTACCATACATTTACCACAAAGATAAGAGGAAACATGCTAATAAAAATACACTTGTAGTTTTTGTACCTATCCTGGAGGTTTGTGCAGAGATAGTAACAGAATGCTCCACAGGACAGGATGCTTAGATGGGGCTTGAAAGTCTGAGTTTCTGTTTCTAGTCCCTCCTCACCACCTTAGCTGTTCTCTTCATTTTTATGTATGTGCCTTATCTGAAAAGAACACCCTCTCTGTAAAGTGATTTCAGACGTGGTGTTGAAAATGGGAAAGGTGCATTGAAATAATTTTTATGTACAGCAGTCTACAAAATGAAAATTTTGATGAAGCAAATCTGTTTTGAAGCCTAGTGAGCAATACAAAAATAGGAAAAAAACCCAAGATTAACTTGTGCTGAATATCTGCTTTTAGTATTTGTGCTAGCTGCTACTTGTATTCAGCAGTTTTGTAGTAGATTATGCAGTATAATGTCCTGACAAGACCAAGAGGTTCCTAGCATACTTGGAAGCGGTAGAAGACTCGTAAGATGAAGACACATTTCCTTTTGCTAGAAAAAAGAATACACCTGGATTAGATGGCTCTGGAATTACATAAGGAATTTCTGATCACACGTCAACCTTTCTTTTTCTCCAAAGAGCAGTTGTGTACAAAGGCACACATAGAAAAAATAATCTAGAAATAAACAGTAACACACATGATGGAGGAGTGTCATATTCGTACTACTTGAACAGAAATACTGATAAATATTGGGGGAAGTATTGCTTTATTATGCTTGCCAGCTGTAGCCTAATGAAGGAACATAAACCTCATCCTTTTGGACTATTTTTAGGGATATTAACTAAACTTGATAAGGTATCTAGAATGCAACTAAACTTGCCTTCTAGATAAGAAGAAGAAACTATTTTATGTTTCGATGTTTTGAAGATTTCGAGATGATATGCACATAGTTCAAGTTTTTAGTTTAATATCAAGGAAACAAGAAACTTCAGGTGGTCATGGAAGAAGGATTCAAACAAACTGACAGTTTGTCTTTAAAAAATCAGAGAATTTCCCTAGAGATTATGTATTTGCCCAATTACTACTCTGAAATGTTATTTTCATAGTTACAAAGCACCATGCAAATCTATCCTACTAAATGGATACTAATGATCATTACTATTATTTAACAGCATAACAGGTGGAGCTCAGAGCAGTGAGCACTTTCCTTTAATATGTAGTGTGCCATAATGTTTTACTTGTTCTTAAAATTAAATGGTCAGAATATGTTAATCACAAAATCTAGCATAGAGTGTCTGTCAGATCAGTGCTAACGATTGCTTAGTGTGCCCCAAAGACAAAGATGTTAGTTTTGCAGTATAAAAATTCGGTGTTATTCTGGAAAAGACCTTGCCCTTGGCTGTTGAATGTCACATGCAGTATTCAGAATATGCACTGTGCAGTACAGGGCAAATACAACACATGCAGTACCGTATGCTACGTTATCTTTACAATTTCTGCCTTGTTGATTCCGTTAATGCACACAATTACAAACAGTCAGTGCAGATTTTAAAAGGCAAGTTCGCACCTGTGAATTACTTTTAAAGGGAATCTGAGATATTTTACAACACATGTAAGGATATATGCTAGTTAGATGACAGCCACTGGGGAAAAATGAATGGAACGTTCTTCAGTTTCTCTCTAAATGGCTAGAAAGAGTCTTCTGAAGGTGACTGTAAGGGAGAACAAAGTGTATGAATCACCTGTACATCTCCTACGTGAGCACTCTGAGGTGTTTAGTAACTTCCTCTGATGGCCCTATAATATGAAATCATTTTTAGTCAAGATAATCAAAATGTCTGAAATCTTTCCACTTTCAATTGTTTGGTGATGTAGTTTCTTATTTTTTTAAACCCTTCATAATACTATACGTATTAACAGTGGAGAGTTCTGTCCAAGTTAATCAATAAGCCACTTCAGTTTTGTGTAAGGAACATAATTGCATTTTTTCTTCAACATAAAAATCTATTTGGCTTCAGTTTTTTTATGGTAGATATTTAGAGAGCAAAGAGATTTTTCAATCTCTCTTCTACCCCAGAGTTTGTATTTTAGGATCTACGTTCCTTCCCCTGTCTAATGCCTGTCTACTTACAGGACTCATAAGTCAGCAATATGAAATCTAATTATGTAAGTAATTGTAGGCATTGTTCAATGAATGGCATCCTGTAATAATCTAAATTGCTGCATGTACAGTGAGAAAATTTATAATCCTAAAGACTTAGAGTCTGAAATAGTTTGTTATTTGTAATAGTACAAAGTACTGAAAATTTTTGCTACATGAGAGTGATATGCACTTTATAGTTTGTTCACACACTAGAACTCATTCTTGAACAGTTGGTCACCATGCCTTTCTTAAAACTATAGGTTTTTAACCACTGTTTAAAATAAAAGGCTAATAATATCCTGTTCATCAGGTATTCTCATAATAATGGTGAAAGAGACTCTGCATGTTTGAGCTTGAGCTTTCTAGCATTTTTGGTGTTTATTGTGTAGTATAGTCTAAAAATGAAAAATACGAAACTATTAAAGTAATAGTGACCTTCCAGAGTGAATGACATATGACACCACAAAATTTTTTTCAATGTCACTAGATTTTTCTTTTTTTGACAAGTGATTAGTCTGTGGTTATAGAACTTTCAGGGATGTAGTGTCTTGATAACATTTTGGAAAAAACCCCAGAATACAGATCTAGAATAAGTTTTATATACCATGGCACCAAAGAAGTACCAATGCCACTTCCATTTAAGAGGAACCTATGTTCCTCTTCAGTATGATGGCCCAGACTTGATTAGTTAACTGTCATGACATTACTTACAGGCCCACAGATTCACAGATTTGAAGGCCAGAAGGGACAATGATATCCATCTAGCCTGTCTTGGGTTACACAGGAATGTATTTCATTCAGCAGTTCCGCACCAGGTCCCAAATTCTGATTTAGTTAAACAACATCTATTAGAAAATCATTGCATCTTAATTTGAAGTGATTCACAGAAAGTACACCATTGCTGTTAGTGAATCTTTCTAAGTGCTATAAATACAATGCTATAACCTTAATGTTAAAAAGTGCGTCTCATTTCTAATTTATGAAGGGTAAACTTCCAGCCACTGGCGCCTTTTATATCTCTGTTAGCTAATTTCATTTTCCAGACCTTAAATCCTGCAAAGTGGTTTGCAGCTAACTGAACAGATGGTCTCCATATTTCTTTAAGTTTTGTAAAATTTGGGTGCTAATGTGATGGCTCTGTCTAAAATTTTGTAGCTGCTTCAGAAGCCATATTCTAAAATTTCATCAGAAGTGTTAGGGTTCATCACTTGTGTTTAAAGTTCAAGTCCATGTTATTTCATATAATTTTGAGGGATAACATTTTTATGAAGTGCAGGACTATAACTGCATTCACTAGATCAATATAAGTCACTTATTTTCTTTGTTTTATTGCTTAGAAAAATAATGCACCTCTTAAAGATGGCACAATTTTGACTAAAGAAAAAGGAAAAATTAAATGTAAGGAAGATGTGCAGTGTTCAGTTCTGTGCCCCAGTTTTATTCCTGCTATGCAAAAAGTTTACTACTTATTGTCTTAAATCTGTACCCATGTGTTCAGTCATATGGACAAAGAGAACAGTTTTCCCCTGTGCTATACTGGATCATTGCATACAACTATATAATTACCGACATCTGTCTACAAACTGCTTTACATCCGCATAAATCTGTACCCTTTCTGAAACAGGACAACAATATCCTCATTCGTTTGTGAAAAATTCAAGTGCTAAATATTTATTTGAATTTATTTAGACTCATAGTACTACATAAGTGCAAAACCTTAAAAAGAAGTAATATATTAAGGTTACACATGCTGTAAAAATGTAATAATCTACCTTAAAAAAATTACATTTTCAGTATTGGGGTTTTTTAAAACCACATGCTATGAATTCAAAAATACTAATTAAACAAATTTAAACAGAACACTTTAGGAATGTTCTGAAAGCAGGCATATAAAGCACTAATGAAATTTAAGGAAAGAGTTTAAATACTTTGAGTTTACTGGTTTGTATATTTTTTTACCATAGTAAACTACATTCAAGTCTTTTTATCCAAAGGATTAGTATCCTTTGGATACATGTGCCCGAAAATAAGAAAGGAGTTGGTTTTGCTGACCTGAGAAACTGTTCACTAGGCACAAGTGATTCACCATAAACTGCGTTGTGGGAAATGAAGAAGTAACAGCATTTTCTTCTCAACCTCAAACTTATTAAATAGTTTGTTGAGACTGTTGGGTATGTAAAAGAACTGCTGTCACTCTAGAGCAGACAGTGAACCAAAAATTACATGATTTTCTCAAATGAAATTCATGACTAGTGAATCAAAATAACTACTAAAATAACCCAGTTCTGCATTTCAGAGATCAGGGAACTCCATGGGGCAAATTCAGCCAGTAGTTTGCCTTAGTGGTACATGAGCTCACTGGTCCAGGGCAGCTGAATATGAATGAGATTTTCTTTCCCGGTTGAAAGTGCATAAACTACACTTCCCTGTCCTTGTCATACTTTTGTAGCCTACATGAAAGCTGTACATATTGAGCTTAATTTTGAAGCCAAGTTTTCTGTGGACTCAGCTGTGGACAACCTGTCTTACCTTCCAGGCTTTCCTATGCGTGGAGGCAGCAGAGAGAGGCAGTGGGGTGCCAGAGAGCTGGAGATGGGCAGGAGGGGTTGCAGGGCTGCCGGATGACTTCCCAAAGACAAGGCCAGCAGCATCCAGGGAAATTCCACTAGCAGCACAGAGGGAAGGGATGGGATGGGAAGAGCATGGAGCAGGCCTGAGCACAGAATAAGTGCCTTAAAGCCTTCAGAGTAGAACAAGCGGTTTGGGATTAGGAATGATCTTGAAATCACTGTATATATTGCCTAAACTATATGTCCCTGCTGGTAAAGTGACTGCCTTATCCATACGTCACAGGAGAGCTTTACTACTTTCTTGAGCTACACACACACAAAAATGAGCAGCACAGATCTATCATAAGGAAAGGTACAGCAGTCCTGTTGTGTTCTAGGTTGCCTTCAGTTTCCTGAAAGAGAGCCACAACCTTTCGCACCATGAGCATTCTGGAAAGTTGTGAATATCTTCACTTAAGGGCCAGACCCTCAGGTATCTTTTGGTTTTAGATACCTGAAAACCTTTTCAAAAGGCTTCATAAAAAGGGAAGGGAAAGATAGCTTTACCAAATAGTAGGACAGCATTAATTTTTTTAATAGACATAAATAATGTTCCTGTAAGTGACAGTAGAACCTAGCATATCAGACATTTCCCTAATCATCTGAGTCAAAAGCTATAGATTTTGTCTCAGTAGAAGTCACAAAGCATTACACCACTGGTAGATTCTGATATGTTATTTGAAGTGCTATACTCATGGCTATGCACAACCAAATCTCTCCAGCACTGTAACGAGCAAGGTCAACTTGGTTAGTTGAAGTTCTGTTTTTTAAATGACTTGTGAAAATATTCAGCCCTAGGGCTTTTAATTTTCTTGGTATATCTACCATATTTCTCAGCTTTTGGTATTAAAGCACCCTGGACTAATTTTATAAAAGTAATTTTTTAGTTTGAGTGTTCCAAAGTAGACTGTCCAAGAATATATAATTTACAATACACGTCCATTAATAAAACCGTACTGTAGCCAGAAAATAGGTGTGATAGTACTTTTCTTTTAAAATGATACCAGTTCATCACCCTGAGTCATTTTTAGGTTTCTATGGTGAATGTTTTTTTGCAGAGGAGGCCTGGGAGTTTGCTGGCTGAGTGAGTCTTTCCTCCGGTGCATTTTCAGTCCTAACCACTACGGGCGACAGGTGTTAGAAATCCTTTCCAGAAGCAACCTTTAACTCTAGGAGGAGAGGGTGAGAACACTGCTCATTGTAAGACAGAGTCTGATCCAGATATCAATTTCTTTTGATGACAGTGATTATATGACGTGGCTGACTGTGATGAGGAGTTGATAGCCAGGACTGTAGAATTAATAACTTAAGAGATCTCCTTCCATCCTGCTTTGCTGAAAGTGAGATAAACGGTGCTGCAATGAATTTTGCCCTTTGAAGGTCAGTGTCCATACTGCACATGAA
Organism: Gymnogyps californianus; assembly: GCF_018139145.2. Lineage (NCBI taxonomy): Eukaryota > Metazoa > Chordata > Aves > Accipitriformes > Cathartidae > Gymnogyps > Gymnogyps californianus. The sequence continues at coordinate 5,833,082 of NC_059482.1, forward strand.
AAAAATCTTTGCCATTTATGTTTTACAAGAACAATATTAACATTCATGAACGTTTCAGCTTTAATCATGTGATGAGTTTGTTTAACAAAAATGCCAGCTCCTTCTCTTCTGTGGGTACTGATTTCACAAAGCAAATCAGTTTGTTTCTACATGAGTATGGACCTCCTGGACTTCTGTGAACCTCTGTGAACATGGTTACCTGGGGCAGTGGAAGCCATTTGCAGTACAATGTCATTTAAGCTCCGTTCAGAGAAGTCCGATCAACTTGATGCTGAAAACAGCTGCTAAAGTGGGTGAGCTACTTACACTAGGGTTGCTGATGTTGCTGAAATTGGTGCAGCATAGAACTGGTGCCGTTTTTTAGAGCTCTACAGTGTACAAGGCTCAAAAGTCAGCCTGAGAGCACTGCTTTGCAGGACTGAGAACTCCAAAGAAACTCTCAGTCCTATATAGGATTTATTAAGCTCATTAAAATAACACCCAGTCCTAAATGAGCCACAGCTTTACTTACTCTCCGTTGTGGCTCTTGAAACTCAGAGAGTGTGATTCTCTCACACAATAGCAGCGAGAAGCCACAGATCGAAAGCAGCTGCCACCATGTTTGCAAAGGGGAACGTGCTCCTAACAGTCTGCAGTTTCTGTCCCAGAAGTGCTGCAGCTACCGGTTTACCCCATTCAGAGACATCTCTGTTTGAGTCAGAGGTTCAAGTAACCTTCTCAGAAATGGAGCTAAAGACTAGTCACTTCAAAAGAAAAAAAAAAACCAAAACTGACTGTAAAACAGCCTTGGTTCATCCTCTGTCTCCCTCAGTTACACTCTATCTGTCACTGCAAAGCCCTATTACACTACTGTATAATCAGAAGGGGAATGAAAAGGTAGGTCTTGCTATCAGTTCTTCTGTGAGATCTAAGGCTTATCACGCAGTTCCTCTGCTAACCCTGAGGCTTACTACTCAAGTACTTTCCAAATCTCGAATAAGTGATGTATCAAATACTAAATATCTGTAGGCAATCCCCAGATATCCCCTCGATGCCTGTAAAAGTGTATGCATTTAGATACACATCCAAAACATACCTTTGTGATTCTCAGTACTAAACAACATCCTCAGTGCGTAACCCTGCCCTTTGAAAGATCACCTGCCATTAGACTGCAACTTTTGATTACCAGAGATGCTTGTGATCTTGGAATGGCTGCCTTTTGGTGGTAACAGGAGCAACAGCAGCCGGACATGAAGTAAGAAAGATGTTTAGGGAAAGTTCTGTTAGAGCTGTTCTGAGCTTCACAAAAACCTAGAATTAATAAGGGAATCTAGAAATTTTACAGAAGTGTTATGTTAAGGCAGAAATTATTTCAGTTACCTAAGGAATTCTGCCTTGTGGCTTGGGGATAAAACAGCATTAAAGAATGCTGTCCTTGGTTTGTCAACTGTACTTTGGACACATATCTTGAGACAGACCATAGAAAATCAAGGGGTGTATACTCTAAGATATAACAGCAATGCAGATTCCATATCCAAAATAAAAGAGTAGTTTACACATCTTAATTGATCAGTAAGCAAGACTTTCTTCCCCGTATACTAAATAGGCTACAAGAGCAGCAGTTAATAGCAGGGGAGGAAAACTGCATCATTCATGGTACACATAGAAGGTCCAGTTCACGTTAAAAGGAGACTTCCCTTTGTCTTCTCAACAGAGCAGGTTGTCAGTGGTATTTGATATGAGTGGATGAAGCACAAAAAATAACAGCAGCACAGTTGCAGAACAATTCACATCACAGCCCACAGTAGCTTGTCAATAAGTGGTAACCATGCACACACTGCAATACTTGATACCACTTCTAAGAGTGAGAAATGTGGTATCACTGGCACTCACTAGAAATACTGTAAGTAATGTCATGTCAGAAAGCCAAAGCGTAGGATGGTCAAACAATGCAGGAAAAAGATCCGGCATCCTTTGTGGTGCTCATGACAAAGCTAGGGGACATGTTATTCAATTGGGAGAAACAGCAGTCTTCCATCAATTCTTCTAGCAATTCCTTGAAGCTTTCTGAGACAGAAAGAACAACAGTTCATACAAGATTATAAACTACAACAGGCAGTCCACGTGTTGAGCCATGCTGTTCCTCGATGAAAATGCATTCTATCAGTGTAACGAAAGATTGATGAGAATAATAATCCAAAGCTTGTGATGTGTACAATGAAAAAAATAAAAGGGTGTCTTCCTTGGAGCTTGGAATTTTTGTTATCTTGATCCACCTGATAAATGCCATACAACATACTGTTTGCATAGGCCTTAGTCAGCAGGGAGAGATGACAAGGCCGCCTTGGCACTCCTGCTTTAATCTGTCATCTGATGCAAGTGCATGCCAGTGCATGGGAAAGGCACTGGAAGTCATTCGCTGCTGGTGAGAAGGCAGCGGGGAAGATGGCAGGAGAGCGGTGGACGAGTCTCCTTCCAATGGCCTCCAAACGGTCTTTGCTGAGGGAGGACACGGGAGGAGCAGAGCACTCCTATACTCCTTAGCTGCTGTCAGGTCACACAGGCAGCCTGCCCGCTGCGTACTCTGATGGTGTATTTATACTTCAGCTTCCCTAAAAGTACTAACACATCAGTATTATGTACAAAACGCTACAGCAGGTCCTAAACCAAGGGAAAGTCAGAGGAAGGAGCTGATCCAAATCACCTGGGCTCTGAAGGCATTGCTCAGCCCTGTGATGCCGAACAATTTTGCTCTGAGAGACCCACGATTCCCACAGTTAATTGATGATTGCCATTCTTGACACCAAGAGGCAAATAAAATGCAGCAGTGAGAAAGCCATAAAAGCTGGCCAAGGGCCTCACCCTTTTTATTTTATTAAGAAACGTAAGTGTTTCTGTGGGTGTAAAGTAAAAGAGCTGCTATTTTCCCGGTATATGTAAAAATACATTATCAAACACAGCTTTCTCCAGTGTTTCTGTTGCATCTTTTGTGCATCATCATCAGTGCACAGATGATTAGGGCTTCTATTGTATGTAAGACATTATCAGGCCATAAAGGTAAGTAACAGGAACATTCAGTGTTACTAAGTTTTGCAGCCTGAATTGTCTATTTTTTATTTCATTGCCTGTCTCATACTTTGTTTTTATATATAAAGACAGAAAAGCAGCCATTTTGCATTTCCACTGTAAAAAGTAAAAAAAAAATAAAAAAAAAAAAAAAATCACCTCTTCTGCTGCCAAAAAGCCGAAGCTGATACCTATTGCTTCTTTCAGTTTCCTGTTACTTTTATCACTGTTTCCATACTATGGTGTATTTTGCTGACTACACAAACACTGTATACTATTATGTATTAATCTGCAGCATATAGTAGTATTAGGTATATAATAGTGACTACTTGGATAAAACATCGTCAAGTTCCTTATCATCCCTACCATCTCCTCTTCTGACTGTTATAGTACATCAGTTCTGACATTTCAGCACATAAGAAAATTCTGAACCAGTGCTAATGTTTAATTACACAAGAGTGGAAGCTGCTTTTCAACTTTTCACATTTTTGGATTGTGAAAAGCTTGAGTTTGTGCACCCAGACTCTATTACAGTCTCGCTTCCAGTTACTGCAGTCAAATCGCAAAGTTTTAATTGCCCCTCATCAGCCAGTATTTATTCCTTCAAGAACTTCCAGGTTATTTCCCCTGGAGTCATGTGAAGGCATTTTAGTACACAAATGTAGTTCCCCTATAATTCCTAGTACTTAATTTGGGATCTAGAAAGTCTCCATCCTCCTGCTGTATGGATTTTGATACTTGAGTCATATTCCTATTTAATTTGAAGGTATACTGTTATGTCGTACCACTGCTGAACCTAAAAGGTTGCTACTTCCTCTGCTTAGGTAGAGATAAGTTCAATCACTTCTCATCAAAGAAGGTCGTCTCATGCTGTGTCATCCCAAATTCATGCATTCACGTTTGCACTGGAGTCTGCTATTCCTCCCTTACATTAATCACCAAAAAACTTTGTGATCAACATCTTTGCAGTATGAGTCTCAGAATCCATTTATGAGCCCAGTAAGCGTTACTGTGCATTTTCTTTCCATGTGAACCGTATTTAGCAGGAATTCCCCAGCACCTTTCCTGTCAGCTTTCCTGTGCTAAAACACTTGAAACCTATCGCAAAAAGATTTCTGAAAGACAAATTCATCAGGTGTATTAACGTGATAATGTGATTTTATATTTTGCAAAACAGTCCCTTCTCCAAAAAGGGAAATGATTTAATGGTTTCAAAAATATTATTAGAGCAAATTTCAACTGCATAACATTTAAAGGGAAGTCCATTAGCATAGTCAAACAAATTTTACAAAGTAGTGTTTTAAAAAACTATGTAATGTCACACTTTATTTTGTAATATCTCTCTTATTACTAATAAGATACATAAGCAAAGCTCTCTCCTTTGTAGTTAGCCTGACATCTGAGAACAGTTTACAATACCACTGCTCATTGCGGTGACTGCGAAGTGATGTCAAAAAGAAGTTAGTCTTGTATGTGTGAAAGAATTTGACAAGTTGAGCTGGTCAGTTAGAAATTAGACTGTTTATATTTCAGCATGTCAGTAACCACCATTTCTGGAAAAAACCCAACACAACAGCAACTTCATGGGTTTGTTAAAAGTTAGTGGCTTTTTAATGTATATTCAGGTAAGGCCTTTAAAGGTTGATAAATGTGTATTAACAACTCTGCACAGCATTAAGGAAGCCTATGAAGACCATCCAAAAATGTAAATACAGAAAAGTTGTGGATAAACCCTTTTAGATGCTGAAATGCTTTGCTCATAGAAGTAGCAGTAAGCTGATTTTGTTCATTAGAAACATTTTATTACATTAATATAACTTTCTAATAATACTGACTCGATCATTTGCCTCATTCCATGCATTTACTCAAATGTTTTCTAGTTTACCTTTATCCCTTTTACCCCAGTTATTAGCCAGAGCTACGGCAATGAGCCAAAACTTCATTTTTATTATGCATGTTTGATTCAATGTTACTTCATCACCTCCTCCCTTCTTCTACTCTTTTGTTTGCTTCTACCGCCTGTTGCATCTTGTTAGAAGTCTAGACTGTGAGGTCTCCAAAACAGAAACTGACTTCTTCTGTGTCGGAAACTATCCTGATTTGTCCTTTAGTTTGCAAGGATACTAATTGACAATGATTAGCAATTACAATATCAGAATACAACTTGTAAGGCAAGTATGTTTGTGGTCTCTGCAGACTGTATCAACATCTTAGTCAATACCTATGTTTGTTTAATGACTGTAGTAAGTACAAAACTAAGAACTGCCATACGAGGTCAGACTAAAGGTCCATTTAGCTCAACATGTTGTATATTCTAATAGAAATTAGTACTGGATGCTTAGGAAACAGCATCTGTAGAGCAAGTGCTGCCCTTGCTCTACCCTCCTAGCTTCTGGTGATTAGCAGTTTAAAGATTTTTTTTGTGCTGAAAGGTATAAAGGGATCTATCCTCCAAGAAGCTGCTTTACCATTCTTTGAAACCATTTACAGTTCTGACTTCCACAACATCCCATGGCAATGAGTTCCAAGATTTAAATACTGTGAAGAAGTACTTCCTTTGTCTCAGTCATTTGCCTAATCATTTCATTTGCTGCATGCCTTTTCTTGTGCAATGAGAAACAGCATTCATCACTGAATTAACTAATCATCCCCCATTTGTCTTTTCCATACCATTCATATCTTCCTCGATCACTTCTTCTGCCAGCCAGAAAGTTGTCATAAGGTGTTTTTTCACTGACAGCCATTCCATACCGTGCAACACCCTGTTGGCTCTCCTCTGCGTTATTTCTAGTTCTGTGTTCTTCTTGAAGCGGGTGCAGTACTGCAGATGCGGAAGCACAATGGTATTCCCCAGTGACACGACAGTGATCATCTCCTGTTTCATTCTCAATTGCTTTTTTAATAACACCCCAAATTCTCTTTGCCTGAGGTTTACCTCTGACAAACAGTAGTCTGGTCCAATGGACCGGACACCCATTAGGAGCTGGAACACATTTTCTGGTTTAGTTTCATCTGAAGGGAGCGCGGTCACTGCTCTCCAAGACAGTCCTGTGATGCAAATGAAGGTGTGGTAAACGGGGATTGCAGGGAGATTCACTTCAAAAGCACGCACCTGATCCAAATTAAAATACTAATGTAGACACACCCAAAAACTTTCCACAATGATTCCAAGATCTCTCCTGAATAGTAACGGCTTCTTCAGGGCTCATTGTTATGCATGTATAGTCAGGATTATCTTTCCTTTGATCATTACCTTGCATTTATAAACACTGTATTTCAGCTGCTCTCATCCAGCTCTTGTCAACCTTTCTCTTGACGATGCTAATAATAATCTATAAGTTATCAGGAGTAAATGTGATTCTTTTCAAATAATTGATGATTCTGTTGTGCAACACAGGTCCCAGTACTGATGTTTGGACACTCTACCATAACTACCCTTCATTGCTTCCTCTCTGTGAACCAGGTAGTCTACGAGATGACCAACCCTTCTGGACCACAGCTTTGTTTCATTAGCAGCTGCTCCTGTACCAGAAGGTTTTTTGAAAATCCATTTACACCAGCCAGAGCCATTCTTACCCACATATTGACTAAGAGTTCTGTGAGATGTGACTTTCTTCTAAAAATTCATGTTAACTCTTCTCCAAACCAAGACACGTTCACATATATCTGCTGATTCTATTTCTTTTTATAGGTGCTACTAATTTGTGTGCAATGGAGCTCAGACTTAGTGGTGTATAGTCCCTTGTATCCCTTCTTTATCCATTGGGTGCTGAGCATATGTAAGTGATTACATTATTATAAGATGATTTCAAATAAACCCCACAAAATCTAAATAAATGCAGCAAAGTGCCTTATGGAAGAAAATATCCTCATTGTTCCTGTTTTGCCCCTCTGAAGGAGTGGGTTGCGAGTTTTGTGGGTGGTCTGTGAGAAATCTAGCAAAGCCCAAGTGGGGCAACTGCTATTTTCAGAGAGAAGTGTCTTTCTGACAGATGTTTTCAATACTGTTTTTGCTTTAGTGTTTTGTTGTAGTCTACCGATCATGCTGCTACCGTTTACAATTCTACAAGAGTCAACCTATTTCCCCTTCTTTGGTAAGCCACAACAAGAATCATTTTTTCCTACACAGGTCAATCATATCAACTTATTGTGAAAGTTTTTAGAAACCTAATAGATTTGCAACAATATTTTATATTATGAATGATAATGAGATAGTATTGAAATAGTATTGGAATCTACATTTTCTCTGTGTAATAGAAGAAAACAGACTGAAGTGTATTTCCCTTCAGCTTTGCAATATTGCCAGTCTAAAGTTTTGATAATAAACAGTGTGACATTGTTATTCAACACGCCAAAAGGACGATTTTCCTTTTGTCAAAAACAGAATACTGTTATTTGCACGAATGTGAAGCAAGCCAGCATTCGCATACCCCACTACTAGTTGCCCTACATTGCAAATATTTCACTTTAAATTGTTTGATGTATTATATTGTTCTAATAGTTTAAACACAAGGAACAGTTAACTATTTAATTAATCTTTTTTGCCAGTGTCAGGATGCCAGTGTCATAAAACATGCTGCAGAAATTGTCTGAAAAATATATGGGCAAGGAGGAACAACAAAAAGGGATTGCACTGATGAAAATGTACAGAGCCAAGAAACTGTAATACTGCTAAAAGTCAAATGAATGGACAAAGAAATGCTATTTACAGCATAGCTGGCCATCACAATTACTCCATTGATTTTAAAAAAATAATTAGCCAATTTCTTTCAATATTAGATCACATTTAAATTTTGCCATTGTTTGAACTGTTGCTCTCTAAATATTTTAACTTTCAGAAACAATTACTAAACAATGAGTTTATTGCTGGATTTTAATTTTGAATCAAAGACCAACCCAAAGTAAAGCACTGTATTTGTCATTCAGAAAGTGTTACAAAAATTTATGTCATTTTAATCTTCGGATAGGTATGACCACTGAACCTGGACAACGAAGGGAAGCATGTTCAGTTCAGTGTCTTTGGTGGTGGGAAAATCTTCACTGCATGTGTTTAGATTTTAGAGAGTGATACAGAGTAAATTTTCAGTAGCCCTTCCAAGCAGGAGTATGCTTATGACGTGTATCTTGAGATAAACTACACTTAATCCAGATAAAACACTTCATCAAGATTGTAACAAAATGGTAACATACATAAGAAATCAATTGGTTTTCAGTATCCCAAAATATGCCAAGCAGTTTACAATGTAATGAGGAAGTTGGAATCGTGGTAACAGAGTGACGTTGTAGGTAAACAAGACGGTCATTATGTGCATTGTAATGTTCCATATGTGGCTCGACACTGGAATTTCTTAGTAAGATAATGAATATTGCCAGAGTTACCCAGTTACGCTTTTGAAACTCACTCAGTATCTTTAATTTAGAGAACTACAAGACCCCAGCAGAAGGGACCTTAGGTTAACTCTTTGTTATTGGCTTTATACCTCAGTTTAACCTATTGTCCGGATGATTGCCCACTTTAGGATTGAAGAATACTGTCTGCACTGCAAGTCACACCTAATTTGGAATAGAGGTCTGAAAACTTTCATCAGGCAGCAAGACTTCTAGATTTCTACCGACTGAGGGTAACATTGCTCATAGTTACCTTATTTTGAGGACAGTTGTATTCTAAAAACTGATTTCGATAATAGATCAATGACAATGTATAGAGAAATTGCTGATTCTTCAAAACAGTTGTTAGTAAAGCTTTTCCACTAAAAAAACCCCATAAGGTGTTACTTACAGATGACCAGATGCTTAGCTGGTGGGAACAAGCCCAGTATTACTGAAGTCAGCATTGCACCCATAGCTTGCCATTCTACAGGAGTAGGTGCTTAACTCTGTTCTATATTCCCCAGATCCTACTTCAAGTCACTGTTTTCTGCTTGTGAAATCAGTCTTGTTCTTTCAACACGGAACTGTTATATCAATAAAGAGGTTGATTTAAGTTGAGAAATAATAACGTTTACTTAAATATACCATCTTCTTGCAAGTCACCTCTGCCTTAGAAGATACATGTGTGAAATACTTCAAAAACAGATTTCTGCTTTCCAGTTCAATAAGAAGGTTTAAGTATGTATCTCTCCTAAAAAGTGACTCCATTGAAAGAGATGCAAGATGGAAAGCCACAATGCTCAAAAACTTGCATTTCCTCACTTTGTAAAACAAAGATTATTTTGTCTGCATCTGCAAACCAAACCTAGCATCCAAAAGTTCAGCCGTGTTCTCTCCAATTTGCATGTCTCCACATGTAATAAAGATGCAGCAGGCCAAACAGTGCCATTATTATCTTCGAGTCTTGACTTTGCTGGTACCTGAGTGCAGGTGTAAGTGGGAGATGTTGTAACTCATCTGGAAATACATTATCTTTCTGGTGGATCACATGAGCTAAAATAAACTGCAGCTCATTCTTACACAGCTGCATAAACAGACTAAGATTTAATTGAAACCTGTCACTATGGTGGACAAGACTCCTATCCATGGGCATTGTATCATTTCAGTGAGAAGATGCCATTTTTTAAAACATCACTTTTCCACAAAGAGCAACACTTTAATGCAAAAACTACTGAGTTTTAAAGACTGATTTTATTATTGTGATCCAGAAATATATGCATGTGACAGTCCCCTTCAGAGATTTAGCTATAATCTTTAGATCACTTACCTAAGGTGCTGTAATATAATCTGACACAATGTTAAAGTAAGACTTTAGATTTCAACATCATCGTCCCTGAATTTCTAATTGTGTTCATTGTATATAAACCCCCAAAATATTAAATAAAAAAAAGCATCAGTCAGCTTCATGAGCATCTCCGTGATACTGATAACTGATTCATATATTCACCAATGAAGTGGAATTTTATTGCAGTAAACGGGATGCTCTGTGCTACGAAAAATAAAGTTAGGTGCACTGTTCATACTGAATTTTTTTCCCCTCTAAAGCCATCTCATATACTTTTAATACCAGAGCCTTTGAGCGTGAACTATTTGGGTTCAGATAACGTGAGAACTAAATTGTACATGGAAAATACAAAATATTACTTCAAATTACTGACAACAACTTTAATGTGCATCAACAAACTTGGTATTTAACAGTAAATACATTACCCTTTCTGTTTGTTACCAAAATGAATGAGGATTTCCTATCAACGCATCCAACAGTGTATTTGAATCATAAAGCAAAATAGGGCTGCCTTACTGAAGGCCACTGTGAATACCCTTTTGTCAAGTCCTTTATTTTCAGTTTGATATTTCTAAGGAATATCCACATAGTTCTTTAATATTTAACAGGTTACCTCTTATGAGAAAGAGCAAAAAAAAAAGGAATATTCTATGACTCTTTCACCCACTCAGAAAAGCTTGAAGTCATAAGCACATGGAAGTCAAGCAAAGCCAAACTAGTATTTTATGTAGCCTGAGAATTACACTAAAATATATACAGCATTCCTTACTGTTAAAGGAAAAAAAAAATTTACTTAAAAATAAAGCTTCAAAACTAACACCTACCTTCTATCATATAATGGAAGTAACTCTCTTTTGATGTAAAGTGTCTTGGTTCTAATACACAAATCTAGAACTGAGTACCAGTAAACACAGAATTCCCAATGGGTGTTCTTTTGCTTCTAGAATAAACTGGTACCTGTTTCACAGTCCTAAAGGAAATATAACAGGAGGTATTTCAGGTGATTAGAAGCCGTTTCTAACTAGAAAAAGGCACCTAGTTAGCCAAACACTGAGGTTATTTTGTCTGTGATCTTATTTTGCTTCAATATAAAGTTATTAGTTGAATTTATCTTTAAGTTTAAAAGGTTGAAAAGCCTTTTAAAATAACATGAAAGTAGAAAATGAATGAACTGACAGGATAAATATGCACATCTATTTCCAAAACTTAAAATTTTATACTTAAGTTTCTTGAATGCCACCAAAATATGAGAAGTAAGTATAGGTAATATAGGCTGTACTTTTTAATGTGCTTTATCGTGGCTCCTAGATCATGACTGGCTTTAACAAAAATAATTTTGCAGCCAGTATTAAATACTCCCAATTGCAGAGGTAATTATTGTCTTACTTGCTGAAGTTCAGTAAGAATCCTTGAAGGACTCAGATATTACTAATGGAGTCAAAGGGGAATCAGGAGTGTAGTATACTTTTGGAATGTCACCATAAGCCCCAAATTATTTATTTACACCAATAGCCCCAACGTATTTCAAGCTAAAATCCTGAAACTGTTTAATGGTCATCCTGCCATCCACATAAAGTTTTACTTGTTCAGAAGGACAGAAAAGAATGATGTATCCAAGCAAGAACGGAGATGTCAACTCTGAAGGCACAAAGCGCTTCATCTCACGGGCTAACTGGTGTGGGACATCACAGCTGTACGAGCTTCCTTCTGGTGAGTCCCTTTGATGCGGTTGGTTTTCTGGGACGGGAAGGAGCAGGGAGGCAAGGCTGAGTCTTTTTTAAATGAAGCTACTACCATCTACACACTTGCTACCTACTAGACATACAAACTCTTCAGCTTTCTAGACATTTCTTCTGACCCCCGTCATGGAGAACTTCACAGTGGAGATGCAAAATGTAGATGGATTGATAATCGAAGCACTGCACATACTTTTTCCCACATGTCCGACAAGTAGATGAAGATTTTACACCACGACCAGCTGAGAAGGTCATATTCCAAGCACCTCACACAATAAGGAATGAATAGCCATACTTCCACTTACCTGTTCTGGTGGATACAATTCTTCCATATTATACAATGATAAGCAAAAGTAGTTCAAATGGAGTAACAAAGAAAGGAAGTGATTCAGAGGCTTTGAACCACAGTACTAACAATTCACATTCATCTATGCAAATGCCTGCAAAGTGACTGCGCCTAAAATTGACTGCAAACTGGGTTATAAGTCTGCTCTCTCACAGAACACCTCCATGCCAGGTTACTACTTGAGCAGCATCACTCATATGCCATGCAGTAGTACTCAACGCGCCGCCCACATCCAACTGCCAAATGCCGTCGTCTTATAATAACACAAAGATCATGAAAAAGCAGAATTTTTTAATGATGAGTAGAAGCTAAACCAGCATGGCTACCATTAGCCTAAGAGGTACTGGTTTTATTTCTTTCCAGAACTAATCCAAACATGTGAAGAAAACTTAGACAAGACCAGGCAAAGATCCTCTACGCATCTCAGAAGTTACCAATACAAAATTTTATCACTAACTTTTTCGGGTCAAAGTTGTTCTTCACAGAACTCCCACTGGCTACGCCAGAGTCACGACAGCAATACAGTTGACATGCAATATCCTTAAAATTGCAAAGTAATATGACAGATATCGCAAAATGGTGGGGAAAAGGTCAATGATACTATTCAAATCATCATGTACTTCTGATAATTTAACACCACATAGGAGAGCGTAAGTGCTGTTCACTTCAAAGGAGGTCTGTGTCCCACTCAGCAAAATAAAGTCCTAATGGAGCAATGTCATCCCTTAACTATGACCTTTGTTAAAGACTTTGAAAGACCATGACAAAGTAAAAACCGCCTATGTGAAACCTGCCAGATCCTCCACTTCTTGCACTTAAGACCCTACAGCTGATCATCAAGATCATCAAACGGAGAGTAAGTCCAACCATGTCCAACGAACCGCAGCAGCAATTCCACACCCAAGCACACCCTGACGTTTGAGCAGCGCCTAATCATCGTCACACAGTTCCAACTGGAAGGTGATCGTTTCCGTCCTAGCCCTTAAACTGTGCGCTCCAGACAACCACAACACAAACGGCCATTTCACCAGGAAACGCGGAGCCTGAGGAGGTGCTCCAGACCAAGAACTGGTGTAGGACGTCCAGTCTTGTTTGGTTTTTTTAGATGGCGGACTTCCACCTTGGTTCCACTCACTGGAGCTGGATATTTAAAGCACCTGGGTCCAGTCTTTCTTATTTTTAATTTCTGCCTTCTCCCTTCTTCTTCTCTGGCACGGGAAGAGTGGCTAGACTTGTTCTCAGTTTGGGCATTAGAACTGGGTGCCTGAGGTCAAAATTTGGCTGGGTCTCGCCGCCCGCCTGCCTGCCAGCTCCTTTTTCTCTCCCTCCCCCCCGACCGGGAAACCGGGCGGCCGTCGCCCGATGCATCGCCGCCGCTCTCCCCGCCGCTGCGGCCGAGGGGCGACCGCATGCCGGGCTGCGGGGGGCCGGGGGCCGGCCCGGCGACGCCGCCCGCCCCACCTCGCACCCCGGGCCGCCCGGCCCCGCCGGAGCGGGGCCCCCGCCAAACTTTGCAGCCCGCCATGGTGCTGGGGGCGCAGCGCGGCGCGGCCCCCCGCGCCCGCCCGGCCGCCGCCCCGCCGCCCCCGCAGCACCCCGGGCGCGAGGTGAAGCAACCTGGCGCCGGCTCCTGCACTTTGCACAGCGGGCGCAGAGCCGCCTCCATCCCTGCGCCTCCCGGCAGCGCTAAGGCGCATTTTTTCGCACTAATCTGCACATTCAGCACGTCCAGAGCGCCTATGACTTTACCTGGACTTTCTCCACTCTCCGGGCTCATCACACTGCGATCGCCTCCCCATCCTACCGCTAACTCTCGCTCTCCTTCACTCCTTCCTCCTTCTCTCTTGCAAGGCCTGCTAAGATCAAGCCCGATGGAAAGTAGAGAGAGAAAGAGAAAGAGGGAAGGGAGGGGAGCCGCTCCATCCCTCCCTCCCCCCCCCCCGGCACACACGCCAGCCCTTTTCCCCTCACCCCAGCCCTTCCCTCGGCGATTTCCTCCGCTCTTCGGCAACTAAGAGGGCTCCGCGGAGCGGCTCCCAAACGCGCCACCGCTGCCCTCCGCGGCGCCCCGGCCGGCGCCCCCCCCCGCCGCCCTCCCGCCCCGCGGCGCCCCGCGGCCCCCCGCTACCTCGTAAAGGTCCCCTGAAGCCATGCTGGGTTGCGGGACTGGGCTCCTCCGCGCCGTCTCCCTCTCTCCACCTCTCCCGCTCCCCCACTCGCTCTCTCTGTTGAGTAAACTGTGTTTTGCAGAATGACAGGCTTTGGGGCTGGCTGTGCGCAGAATCAGAGGCGAGGAGAGGCAGAGAGGCAGGCGGCGGGGCTGGCGTAACCAGCAGCAGCTCGGGCGCACAGCGCCGGGAGCCGCGTCTCCCCCGCGGCGGCGGGGCCGGCGCCCCCCCACCCCCCGCCCTCCCCGCCCGCCCGCCGCCACCCTCCCCGCCCCGGGGGGGGGGGGGGAGGGAGGACGGGGACCGGGACGGGTCCCCCCGCGCCCTCCGGCAGGGAAAGTCCCGGGGCCGCTCGGAGGGCGGCCTCCTCTTCTTCCCCGACTCCGAGCCGGGAGCGCTTCAAACTCTTTCCGCGGCCAAAATAAATAAATAAATAAAAATAAATTAAAAAAAAAATAAAAAAGAGGGGAAGGAGCGGCCGCGCGGCGGGGAGGGCCGCGGCGCCCGCCCAAGGTCACCGCGGGGAGAGGCGGGCGCGGGGCCGGCTCCCCGCCGCCGGCCTCGGGCGGCCCTGCCGGCCACCTTCCCGCCCCCTCGGCGCCGCATGGCCGCCCCACCCACCCCATGGCCATCGCCGGGGAAATGGAGGTGGCGGGAGCCCTTCCGTGAGCCCCCCGAGGAGGGGCAGCCTGGGCAGGGCGGCGGGTTTCGGGGCCACCTCTCGCCTCCACTGGCACCCACCCCCCGCCAGGCAAGGGGAGGCCTCTCCCCCTCCCTTGCAGCCATTTTGCAAATTAGCCAGCCCTCTCCAGGAAATGGAAGCCATAGACCTCCCGCCACCTGGTCTTCACGTGGAGGCACTGGGCGGCCGGCCTTTTGAAGCAGCTGTGGGACACGGGGTGGCACGAGGCTGTTGGCAGTTGCCACGTTAGAGCTTTCTGGGCCTTTCCTCTGAGGAAAAGGGCCACCCCATGGCCACTGGCACCCTCGTGGCCCAGCGCGGCGGCTTACCTGAGTGAGGGATCCCCGTGAAGATGGCGCCAAGCAAGCCGGGCAGCATCTTGACCTCCTGCCTGCCTTATCCGCCATTACCGCCAAACACCTCCTGCTCGGAGATTTCCAGGTTGAGGAGGTTTTCTCACACCAGCTTGGCCATGAGTGAAGACAAACTAGCTCGTCACGAGAGGAAGCCCCGCTTTCCACCAGACATGATGGAGTCTTGAGGAGACAGGAGCTGGTGTGCGGCAAAGGCCCCTTAGCATGACGCTGCGGCCACCATGAAGCAAAAGGCTGTGCTTCTGTGGAGGCTGCTTGAGTATCTAGTCGTGTTCCTGCAGCTTCACGCTATGAAGGATTTGTTTTTCCAGGTAAAGTGTTGAGCATCCTCTTGATGTTATCTTTCTTGATACAAAAGAGCACCGTTACAGTTTGCTCTGACCAGTTCTTCACACCTTGACTTTGTAGCCAGCCTGCTGTAGTTGTTACCGGCTTTCAGACCCCATATTCTCATAGCTGACCTCTGGTAGTCATTGCCTTGGAGTCTGGGAGTGACGCTGAGTGCTGCGCGGTCTGGCTTTGCCATGGTCGTGGCTTTCGTTCGTCTTCATTGTGTTGGCATTTCTCATCTTTTGATTTCAGTCCTTTGTGTAACGCTGCACTCCATGTTAATGTGGGACTTGGTACTGCCCAGACTATTATCTGAGCGGCAGATTGGAGCTGGTTATTGAGTATAATACAGTAAGTCTCAGCATGGTTAATAAATGTTGCTGGTATTGAGCGCTGAATTATTTCTGAAATTTCATTCGTGACCAAAAATCCCGGTGCGGTCCAAGTGGGGTGAAGCCGAAGACTCTTCCGACTGAGAGGATTCCTCTTTGAAATATCGATATTGGGTATTTTGAACGTTGTCACCTTTTATCATGAAAGTAGGAAATAACACATGCACATCCAGCTCTTGATTGACCCCATCTCCTGAACTGTGAATATTACCTCTGGTGATTATGAACTTGCCAGCTAACCAGTTTAGTATTGACTTACAGTTCAATAAAAACTATCTTATGGTAGTTTGGAGCTCAAAGATGTTTATGGTTTGTGTGGTCTGCTGGGTGGTGTGATAATGTTGAATTCCTAAGGACAAGCCACTCTGCTTATGTAAAATTTAGCTTTTTTTTATCTTAACTGAAGTAACTGGAGGGTTGTTCTCTGCTTTCCAATTTGCCAGTGATATATGGATTGCTGGGATTTGATATCTGAAGAGTAAAATGTTGAAAGGATTAAGAAATACTGTAAACTACCCATGCCTTTAGCAATTTTAGTAATTAGTGCAGCAAAAATTTCTTAATTCCCAAGAAGTGCATTACTGAATAATCACACTCCATGGTTTCTTCTTGATAAATCAATTATTTTGTCTTATTGTAAAGTGACTTTTGTTGTTTACAGTAGCGAATCAGCTCTTCGGAGTGCTCATTGAGCGGAATATTCCATCGATAAGTAGACATTTTAATATATTTCTCTTCCAAGTCTGCTTTATTACACCTACTACTTTGCTGCTTTCCACAGCAGTAAACAAAATGGCAGTCAAATCCAGTGAGTCATTTTTCAGATGCATTCTAAAATATTCCTTCTCTGAAACTGTTGGCTTTCTTCATAGTATCAACTCTCTCCAAAGATGTCCTGAATGAATTAAAAAATGTCCCTTCCCAAGCTGTAGAAGAATATACATCTTTTCTTTTGAGACAGGTCTAATAATCAGAGTGTTCTTTCTGGTCTTCACTGTTACTCTGCTCTCAGACAGCTTAAATTAGAACAATCCACCCTGCACCATATTGGAAGAAATCTCCATGACCTGGTCTATATTTTAGAAAGTTTCATTTACATTGTACAGTGTTTAGAACACATTAACACTGTCAATATTGTTGCCATAAGATTTACAACCCAAACAAATATTAGTTTGGAAGTTTTGAAAGGATGAATGCTTTAGTGAATACTTTGAAGAGGGGAAACATCTTTTTCCTGATTACTTGTTCCCCGTTTTAGAGTACACAGTCCCTTGGGATGCAGTAGTGTGTGAGTCAGTAGTGAGGAGTAGAAAGAGGACTTTTGTGATTGTCAAACTCAGGAAAAGTTGATTGTGGTTTCAGTGTATTTCCCTGTCATTTAGCAGAAAACAAGGTTTTAAGTTTTAAAAAATCCAAGTGACCTTCATTTGCCCAGCAGGTCTCTATTGTAACTAGTCAAGTCATGCGGTATACCACTGAGTCTTTTGGAAAAAATAGAAATATTTAAACTTACTACCATTTTTTAAAAAGTTTCTGATAGCAGATTTTCTGGAAATACATATTTTCCAATTTTAATTGCCTTTAAATGGAAATATCTTTACTCTGAAATGAAATTGCTGCAAAATCCAGATTTTTGTACAAATTACAAACTCTAAACTGAATGTTTTTGCTAAATATGTGATTATTCATTACTCTTATTGTTTCGCCGCCTTCTCCTATTTCCCATCCCAAGAGAGCAATGCAAGCAAGGGAGGCATTCCAAGTGCGATACGTCACATTTGAACACTTCTTTTGGTTTGGTGGATGCTCTGGTTTCCACTACTTTAATTACAGGAATTATCTCTCAGGCTGAATAAACTTAAAAACAAAACTATTATATTCCAGAAAGCTAAAATACTGTTGTCATGGCTGTGCCGTTGATTTGTTATTGATTGTTTAGTCAGTCTGTCCAGTGCTATGCAAATACTGTAGATAGTGTACAGTCACTAATACAGTTCCCCCAAAAGTGTACAGTCAAACAGTGCATTTTGGCAGCAAGCTCTGTGAAAAGTCGCTGTAAAGGGCTGCATTGTCTCTTGAAGAGGAAGCTGAATGATGGGCGAGAATCATTTGGTAAATGAAGAAATTGAGAGAATTCCTGTACGAAGGTATGAAAATTAAATGAGAAAAGGGTGAAAACAAGGCATGAGTGAGAGGAAGGAGAGAAGGACAAGGAACCAAAGCGGAATGCAAGGAGAAGGCTCTGCAAAGCCGTGGCTCTGTGAAAAAATGGGAGGCAAAAGGGAATGTTTTAGCAGCAGCAACTGGAAGTGAAAGCAGGGAACAAGGTAACAAGATGTCTATCTCTAACCAAAGAACGGAGGACGACCAGAACATGGAAAAAGTCAGTGAGGGTGAAAACGAAAGAAAGTGTATTAGTGACTTCATAAAGGAAGAGTTGACAGGAAATGGTGAGTAGCTACAGCAGGAAGAGGAGAGTCATTTATGACACCACTGTTCTGGCTGGGTGATAGGCAGGATAATGGATTTCCTAGGGCTTGGTACCATGATGGCTGTATACTCACCTGTTAGGTCTGAGGGCGAGCTAAAATACCCCAGGAAGCTTGTCAGAAAAATTATCCAAGAGATGAAGTCAAATAGGAGTTGCAAAACAAGATGAGGATGTTCTTAGTGTACATATAGCATCTAAAAATTAGAGAATAGATGAACGTGAAAGGAAAATAGGAAGGTGCCATTTTTTTTGAATAATAATTGATTTACATTATTTTGTGACAAGAAGAAGTAGACTTGGGAAAAGCCCAATATACTTTGCCCTGTGCCATGCTGTCTTTAAAAGCAAACAAGTAGTTGTGATCGTTTGATTCTGATGCTAAATTAATGTCTTCCTCCAAACCCTTCTTCGGATCTTGTAACAGGCAATTACTTATCATCAAGAGGAAGCATTTGAAATAGAATCTGAAATACCACAGTATAATGAAACAAACAATAATATATAGACAACAAAGTAATGTTTATTTGGTGGTGTACAGCATATGCCATGGAACAGAACTTTTCTAGGGTTAAAAGTATATTTTAATGGCAGCTGTTCTGAAAACCGTCTTTACTTCTTACAACTTTATGATTCTGTTCTGTTCTATTAAGTATGGCCAATATAGTTTTGCCTTATTTTGGGAAGGGGAAAAATGAAACTTTGACCAAGGGTACATGAAAAAATGGATGCCACCTAAGATATATGGAAGAAGATGTTAATACATTAATACTTCATATGGGAATCCATATTATGCAGTTGTATATACTTGTCACTATTCATCTAGACTTAGAAAATAAAGAAGTCCCATTGCTTAGCACATATTTGCTTGTCAGTTACTTTCAATGGGAAATATTTCATATTAAGTATAATGTGTGCCACGATTCCGTGAGCTGATTCGTGCGATCTATTGATTTTAACAGATCTCCATGCAAGTATGAGGATCAACTCATTGCAGTCATTTTAACAGACTGACGTCATGTGAGAAAGAGAGATGGAGAAAAAACTGCCTTAAAAATTGAAGCACGGAATGGTGTGTCACAGGAGAAGGAAACAGAGATCATGTACACCATTGCAAGAAAAAAAGGCGAGTACAGAAATTACCCTGCTAGAGGAGACTTCACTGTCAAAACAATGTTTCCGTAAACCAGTACAAGCAGTGTTCCATAACAGCAGTCACTGAAGAAAACCTGGTAGTAAGACTTTGCCTCAGATAGAAGTGGCTCAGAGTTGGTTTCTGGTGTGAGTCAGCAAAGGTGTGTTTTCCATGGATTATTATCACAGCCACCTAACAGCCATTGTAGAAGATGCTTTACCAGGACACATGCTTGTTCTGGAACATAAATGATTATGTAGGGCCTCATTCAAAAAACATGGGAATGAGTGAAAGTATTCTTTTAACCTCTGTGAATTTAGGTGCCTTCCACACCTGTTCATCTCTCCTTTTTCTGGTTCCCCTTGCTATACAGTTGTATCATTCACCGTCTTATTTTATGAAACTAGAACCATGTCTGGCAACAAGGATTGAAGCTAATCATTGTTGCGTCTTTTCTTATGTTGAAAATTAAGATAGCTTTGTCTTTGAACACATTGATTCTTTTGCCAGTACCTCCCGATGACACCAAAAATAACATCTTCCGATATTCTGCTCCCTCTTGTTTGCAAATGCCGTTTTTCCACCTGACGTTGTCATAGATAACAGGAAGGTGCCAAAACATTCCTGTTGAAAGATTTGCTAACTTTCCGACTGAGGCAAAAAAAATGGGAAAGCGTAGATCATGTGGAAGTCAATGTCACATGGAAACTCTTGTGTATACAGAGCTTTCAAAATTGATGGCTCAACAGTTGAATTTTCAATGGATTTAGGAAATCATGATATACATCAAGCAGCAGCAAATGGCACACATTATTTTCTTATATTCCTGTATATCCTGAACATCAGGTAAGAGTCCAGTATTAGAGACTTTGGTTTATAGCCTTATTTTTATGTGGGTAGAAATAGAAGTGTGAAGTGGATAGCTCAAGTGGTTTCTTCTGTTAAGCAACAAGTGACGGTGTGTAAACACCTAAGAATGCTATAAGTTGTAATGCAACATGGGATTTGAAACTTGCCAACTTGAAAGTGGCAATTAAAGGAAGTCGGAATAAGTTTTATTCATACTATCTGGACAAGATGTATTAAAATCATTATAAAGAATCCATAAATAGCAAGACGATAGAAAACACTGTTAGATTTAGCTGACTTAAAGATTCTTTTAAGGGAAGACATCTGAAAAATTCAGTATGGTTTACACATAGAGTATATGTAATATTCAGAGTGATCACAGTGTATTACAGCACATTAGTAAGCTAATGGATTTTTTCCCTGAAACTTGGCTCTATACAAATTGCACTGAACTAGCGATATCTACTAATACACAAATATGCAGGGTTTTAACATCTAGGTGTATAATTTTATATGTTAAGCAATACTGTGTTTTGTGATTTTTAATCACGGACTCAGCTTGTATCTCTCTATTTGCCACTCACGAAACACCCTCTGTATAGCTAGGCTACTCACGAAGGTCGCACAATGAAAAGGAATATCACTGCATGATTGTAACAATAACTCTGAAACTGTGCAAGGACACATAACATTTTAGAAAACTAAAAAAATCATTCCTTACTAATGAGAGACAATACGGAGCCTGATCCATCTATGAAAAGGATTACATAACGTCAGTACTTGTGAGGATGGAGAGCCTGAAGCCAGAAGGTGCCTCCAAGTCTGTTTTTCTGGGCTTACAAGCAAAAACCCCATAATACACCAAAAATGTTTAAAAAATACATACAATTATTAGAAAAGCACAGAATAGTGGTGGTTGGAGAAGACCTCTCTAGATCATCCAGTCCAACCCTGCAGCTCAAAGCAGAGTCATCTAGAGCACATTTGCTCATGACCATCTCCAGTTGGGTTTTGAGTATCTCCAAAGATGGAGATTCCACAACGTCTCTGAGCAACCTGTTTCAGTGTTCAACCACCCTCACAGTAAAAACAGTTTTTCGTATGTTTAAATGGATTTTTAAATTAGATTTCATAAAGCTAAATTTAATCAGTTTATTTTTTATGAGATTTTCAAAATACTTACGAGAAATGTATTAGTGTCTTGAACATGATGATCTGAAAACTGCAATGTATCATGACTTGATGATTCTCAAGATCATGGCAAGTTGCATAGTCAGGGATGAAATCCATATCCCAACTCTCAGGCCCTTGCTCCAGCAATTAATTGGATTATCTGTGGCATTGTTTCTGATTACTTCTTTTTGCAGTTATAGGATTCTTGGCCCTGGAAAAATATGTTAGATTTCACTCAAGAAAATGCATATATGTTGTATTTGAGTATCGTAACACAGCTCAAAATATTATTATGAGCTAGTAAAGGATTAGCTACTCTTTGCCTGGAAATTTAAAAAAAAGAGCTTTTAGACCTTGACAAAATGGGAAAAACCTATTGTAGTCCAGGGAGAAGTAGCATTAATTTTGTCTGGTGGGCATTCAGAAATTCTTTCTATGCCTAGTTAGCTAGAGTTACTAATGGCACACTTTTTAAAAGATGTATGTATTTACAGGGGTTTTGTTTAGGAGCATGGAAGCTAAATTTTAAAGGAATATTTTTCTTTTTTTATTTTGCTAAGATGTTTTATGTCTTGAAATAATATATGTTATATGGTGCCTTACCATACAGTCTGCACTTTAAAAATATGTAACTATATCATGCATGTTAATTATTTGTTATTATAGATGCCTTTAAATACAAGCTAGTGGCACTCTCCATTTACATACAAGGGCTGTTGCTGGGTTTGGTAACGTCTCTAAGAAGAGAATTATACCCACTGCGAATGAATATACTACAGGCTCTACATTACAGTACATGCTTAACTATGCTAATCCTTCGGACTACTTTTTAGGGTAAGGGCTCTAAACTAGGCCTTATGGGACCTAGTATTTGCATTGCATTTATTTGCGGGAAAAGTACGCTTCAAAAGCATACTTATGCAGTTTTTGACAAAGAACTTGCAAAACAGTAATCTTAGACATTATTCTAATTTTTTATACTCTCATTTTTATTTTTAGACATTAAACATTCTCAACTTTAGAATTGTCATGAATTTAACTCTATTTAGTTTTTGCACCAGGGTGACTTTTAAATATTTTAAATCCATTTGCAATACTGATTTACAAATAATGAACCATTTGACTTTTCTTTAGTGTCCCTAACAGAGTGTATCAGTATAGATGAGATGGCAGCCAGCTCACTTGTGGTAGGCATGGACTGGTTCACAGTCTCCATAATAGGGCTTTCTTAAACCAAAATGGACTGACTTAGAGTGAGAGTTAAAAGAACTAAATGAAAAAGCCTAGTTTTAATTTGAAAGACTAATTCATTTATCAGTGTGAATCGAGAGTAATTCTTGAAAAATCAGGGAATGTAAAACCTGAGTAGAGATGAGAAAGTACCTGAGAAGGTCATGTACATGAGAAGGTCTGTACCTTTACACTCAAACCCAAATTTCCTGCACAGTCTGGTTGGAACAAAGCAAGTTGGAGCATATTAAAAGCCACAACCTGAAAGCTGGACTTTCAGTGAATTTAAAGTAATGACTTCAGTATAGCAACAGCAATTCACCTTCCCTGAAATTCTGGCCTGGAGTCTTTAACTGGAGGTAAATCACATATTGGTAGGAACCAAAGGACTTGCTCCCGGCTCACCTCTCAACCACTTAGTCTTGCTCCATGTTATTTTAGTTCTATAATAGTGCATTAATTTTACTTCTTCATCTGCTCTCTTGGCAACATGTTACTTCTGGTTCAGAGTTTCCTGAAAGCAGAAGTTTTGTTTTTGTTTCAGCTTGGCATTCTGGTCAGTTGTAGTTGTAATTCTCATTGACTTGTATTACTGTGTGTTCCCTCTATTGTTAAACAGTTAGACCAAACCAAATAAGCCTATCTAAACTTACTGTATGGAAATAAGAGCTGAGTTTTGTTTATTTGTGAGCTCATGCAACATATTATTTGTAAGTATGTGATACGGATCATTTTTCATACAAGACATAGTGCAGAATATTAGTACTGATATCATCAGATAACAATCTTGGTTTGTTTTTTGTTATCTTGGACAGCCTCTCAGTTACACTTTTTTTGTGCGCAAACCAGTCCATTCTCATTCTAATTCTGGGTAATGAAACATATAATTTTCTGTTCTAGTTTTAATAACACAGTTTCAGAGCACATGCCAACTAAGTATCCCTGTGAAAATGGCTACCCAATTCCTTGTCACTGTTTTCGTTCATTTTTCCTCTCTAATGCAGAAATCTTTGACACGTGTTCTCCACGCTGTTAGTCCCCTGAACTGAATTTTAGTTCTGTTCCAGCAGTAAGGGCAGATGTCTTAGGTGAGCATCTGGCCTCACTGAGGTTAGTGCAGATTTTAAATTGACTTAGAGACTGGGATGTCACACCTGATGTCACTATGCTATGTAGGGATAATTTTCAACCCTTTCAACCTTGTTGATGCGAAGCAGTACAGTATGTCTACATGCTAAGGGATACGCTGTGATAGCAGTTGGGCTATTAAGGTGGTTGGGGGACTGAGAAGCTCATGGAAGAAGGGGCTGAGGGACAAGGGTTTGTTTAGTCCAGAGAAGAGAAGCCTAAGGTGGATCTAATAGTGGTCCTAAGAGGTGGTAATAGGGAGGACGTGCCAGACTTTTCTGAGAGATGCACAGCAAAAGGATGAGGGGCAATGGTCACAAGTTGCAAGAAGGGAAACTTTGATAGGATAGAAGGAAAAAAAAAAATCATAATGAGAGAGGTTAAGCACTGGAACAGATGCCCAGAGAGGTTGTGGAATCTCCATCTTTGGAGATTTTCAGGACTTATCTGGACAAGGCCCTGGGCTACCTTATCTAACTTTGAAATTAGCCCTTTTTTGAGAAAGAAGTTGGACTGGATGACCTCCAGAGGGTCCTTTTCATGCTCAGCTATTCTGTGATTCTGTGAAACTAGAGGGAAAGATTTGATTTTTCTGCTTGATCTGTAACTGCAGTTCTAAGGATTTTACTCCTTGAAATTGCAACTGTTAACATCATGTCAGTACATACTCATACAAAATAAAAGTGTTCAAATTACCTTGTGTGGGTGGAGGTAATCTGTGCAGCCTTGAACTGCAAATAGTAATTAAAAAGGGTGGTAGCAGAATGTATCCTGTGCTAGAGCTCCTGCTATCTGCATTGCTGTCTGCTCTTTCTTCACTGCGTTGCGTACAAGTACCAGTGCAGCTTCAGCTGAAGGAAGGCAGGAAGCAAGTGAACTTATGAGACAATCATGGACTGCCTGTGGTTGATATGATACTGATGTACTATTCAAATGTGATTTGCAGCTAGTAAAACACACCTACAGTTGGGCATTTGTCATTTCTAAGAGGCCAGAGTCTGTTTTCTACATCTTTGTGTTCATTCATATGCCTTTATATTTAGGTTTCAGGCTATTGCAAAGTCTGACTCTTGAACTTTTCCAGAATGTTAGCAATACAAGTCCATTACAGGGCAATGTAACCCAAGGACATGATCGTTTGATGGCTGCTTGATGATTCTTGTGTATACCTGCCAACATTTGACATTCAGAAAGTGGTAGAGTGGGCTAATGTGCCTGGTCACTCTTTCTGCCTTAGCAATCTTGGTGCTGTTTGGTTACCAGTAGCTGCAATCTGAACAAGAGTTTCTTGGAGGGTTCAGTACTCGGTAGGCCTGTTACAAGGGGTAGTTTCCTTGGTTCCTCAAAGCAGCAGAGACAGTGCTTGAACTGAGAGCTGTACTTATTGTCCCACACAACCTGTACCATACTGTGTGCCACCTTCCCATGCATCTGCACAAGGGTTAAGTCGTAGTCATATGCCAAGAGCCAGGACTGATTCAGCCATACCTATAGCAAAGATGCTGCTTTGCTTCTGGGTCAGGGTCATAGCTGTGCACAGTGTCTAGCAGCAGCGGGCAAAACGTGGTTGTCTCTTCATGCACATACCATCTGCCCCAAACCACCTCCTTTCCTGTCCACAAGTATCATCACCTTCCTGCCCTGTCTGTAAACCCTGCGCTGACCCACCCATTATGTCTCACCACGGCCAGCAGTACGTGTGGGTGTGGTGCTGGCTGCTGTGATGTACTTCTCGGAGGTCATGGACGAGCTGGGCCGTGGACTCAGCTTAACTCGTGTGATTGGTTCAGTGGCTCTGCTGTAACATGGTGGTGGCAGCAGCAGAGGCAGAACTGCCTTTGCTTCCTTCTGATGCAGCCACTTGTGCTCAGTAGCTGCCTCCTTGCTGACTCTATCCATGCAATCAATCGAAAGACTGAAAAAGCAGTTAACGTGGAGGAAGACTCATAAAAAAAGTAGTCTGCTCCCAACTAGAAAAGGAAAATATGCCTGTGAAATACGTTTGGAGTCTTGAGTTTCAGGTCTAGATGAACTGTTACCCATGTCAGAAAACCAGCCACTTTTTCTGGCAGTCTCAAAAGACAAATACTAGTGGATATAAAAACAGAACTTCTCTGTCATCTTAAGTGGTGGTCTGCTTAGCCTGAAGGTTATGTGTATCAGCTGTCTACTCTTGAGAAATCCATGAATATGCCTCAGTCCTTATGGTTATTAACTGTCACCTTTCCTGGATAGTAAAATTCCTAAAGGGGCAGATCTTGCCCCTACTTTCACAAGATTAATAGGATAGAAGTAACTCAGTTCATGAGCTGGCTTTAACAGAACACTGAGAATACGCTACTGATTTTAACTGTGTTGGAAGGTGGCACCCTTAAAAGCAGTATTTCCACCTGGCAGTTAGAAAACTTACTTCTACAAAAACGTAGTGAGGAAGATTCATTTCAAATGTAGTAGATATATTGAGCTATCTCCCCTCAGATCAAAGAATATTCTTTTCTCTCAATAGTGTCTCATGAGTGAAGGCAGACGTGGAGGAAATTTCATATATGGACAGAGAACATGTGAAGTTACAAAAGAGACTGTATTTCTTGTTAGAGGACAGAGACCACAGATAGCAGGAGCCACTGAGTAGTCACTGTTGGGGCCTACAGCAAAACTGAGCAATAACAGATAAAACTTCTAACTCAGGAGGACTTCTGAATCAAATGACTAATCAGTTACGTTAGCAACTGCTCCTTTGACCTGTGATTGGTCTTGAAAGCTGTGCAAGACCTGGTGGCCTTAAAGGCTCTTGTTATATACTCTCAGCTCTCTTTTCAGTAGAAATTACTCTTTTTCTATTTTTTTATTAAGAGGTAGTTCATTGCTGCAGATTTCAGAACTACCCAAGGAGGGAAGAAAAGTGGGTATATAATGTTGAAGAGATGGACCAACCTTATCTTTC
The DNA here is from genome assembly GCF_018139145.2 of Gymnogyps californianus. NCBI lineage: Eukaryota > Metazoa > Chordata > Aves > Accipitriformes > Cathartidae > Gymnogyps > Gymnogyps californianus. Next base: position 5,859,817 of record NC_059482.1, read on the forward strand.
ACCAAGGTTAGTCTTGGAACGTAATATTTAAGCAACAAGTCTCTTGCTAGGTAAAATGTATTGCTGTTGTCCTACTGTGGTGTCTTCAGAATGTATTTTGTAAAGTTAGGCTGAACCACAGCAGTGACACGTTGTACTTGATAAAGCTAGATATAAAGGATTAATTTTCTAGTTTATGTGTTTTTTCTTTGTGTGTGTCCGTGATAGATTACATGACAAGAGAGTCCCAAGTGCACTCTGAATACTAAATCATTCATAAATGCTGTTGATGAGTATTCACCTTTCAGGCTGGCAAATGCACTGATTCCCTTGATCTCACTGTCTTTCTCCAATGCTTTTCAGCAATGGACTTAGATGAGAAATGGTGGAATGGCATTGCGGCTCCTCTCCCTGCTCCAGGGCATCAGATGTGTTCACTATATGAGAAAGAGATGTGGTGCCTTTCTGATCTATCATGCTGAAATTCCTTTACAGAGAGAAATTCAGGGTAGAATTTATAGGGAAATTTATTGGGTAGAATACAAAAAGACCCACCTCAAACCCTGAGAAATGAAAGATATAGAATTAAAATTCCTTCTTTCAGATCAACACTAGTTTGTTCATCCAGTGCTTTGTGTTACTAACTTTCAGACGTTCACTGTTTTGCAGTTTCCAGGCTCTAGCAAATAAGGAGCTTTTTCTAATACTCAAGCTAATTTTCCTTGTGTGTTTTTTTGCATCAAAATCAACATTGACTCACCAAATGTGATTATATACTCTCTGTTTTTTTCTTTCCCACCATTGATGCTGTATTTTTCTCACTTCTTTTCCCAGAGGTATGTTTATTGTATCCATCATGAAGTCCATGGGCAATATAATTACACCAATCTTTGTGTAATATGTTGTTGTATGGACCTATGTCCCATTACTTCTGTTGTATAGGCTGTCACTAAACTTTTAAAACCTAACCCCCCATTGGACTTGGTTAAAGCCTTTTGAGAGCTTCTGGAAAATTCAGACTGATTTCAGTGGCTTTTTATTGCACATTTAAGAACCCTTCTTGATGTTTTCTGGTTTTGTTCTTAGATCAAATACTTCAAGAGTTATCAATTCCAAAAGTACCTGAGAAATAAAAAATCTAAGCTTGCACCAGTGCTGTCCTCCTTCTGTTCCCTGGTGCCGGTGAGCTCCAAAAACAGGTGCATCTGCAGGACTTTTGCTTTTTCCTTTTCTTAACTGAAATTATCGATGAATGCTCGATGATTGGGGTTAGGGAAGAGTGGTGTGGCAGCTCTAGGTTAGTCATGGGTCCCCAGTAGGTTGCAGGAGTTCCCAGTGTGTCATGTGCCTTTACTTTTGCAGCGATGCAGACTTGGCCCTTTAGGATGCCCATGGACAGTTAATTTTTGCTGTGCTCCAGAAGCTCGTGAGGGGAGTGGAGGACCTATTTTAGGATAAGGAACTAAAAAAGACTTGGCTTGTTCAGTATAGGAAGAGGAAAACTGAGAGACAATATGAATACTGAGGGAATAAATACAAGGCATGGAGAAGAGGTATTTAAGCTAAACGGTAGTATTTGCTTATCAAAAAAATGGATCTAAACTGGCCATAAGTATATTCTGGCTGGAAATCAGAAGGAGGTTTTTTAATTATATGAGGTTCTGGAACAGCCTACAAATGAGGTAGTGGGTTCAGAAAAAGAACAGCTGCTTTTAAGGTGGAGCTCAATACTTTTATGAAAAGGATTGTATAACATGGTGCCTACGGACCGCATCTGATGACTCAGGAGATCCCTTCCAGTCCTGTGTTCCTAAATTTTCCTGAGCAATTCAAGTAAAAGAAGAAAATGTCAATTTTAAACAATTTGTAACTCGGCTCAGCCTGAGTACAATTCAATGGGATAAAGAAAACACATTTTTTTAGCTTAAGGGCATTCTGCCTTCTGCATTTCAAAGGCCTGTGGCAACCATAGTAGCTTGTCAAAATAGTCATAAGAATCTTTTAAAATACAAGGTTTTAGACATTATAAATCTGGGACCTGCCAATAGCAATAATTTTTAATGTCTTTTTAAAACTTTCTGAATCCTCGCCCCAAACCTAGAGGAGGAGGAAGAACAAGCTCCATTTTCATCATGTGTAGAGGGAAGGATTGGTATAATCCATTTAAGGGAAAATTATTGTGCTAATGAGCATTATCTGTGGCCCAAGACTGGTCTGTAGCAATTACATGTGAAGTACACAAGCGTTGTGGAGGCACATAACTGGACAAGGAGTTGTAAGAAATGTTCTTCTTCATTAATTTGTTGGTAAAATGCTTCGTATATGTTACTGAGAAATTTTGTTATGTTTACTATGTCCAGACCATTGGTTCAGTAACTAAATGCTCCATGCCCATTATGCAAACTTCCTTTATTGACACATGCAGCTTGTTACTGATTGGAAATGCTGTAGAACTCTATAATACTTAGTCTATAGTAAGGCTGCAAAAACTGGGAGACGATAAGATATGTATTAAACCATGTTCTTGTTTGCAAGCTTTTCTTTCAGTATTTGGGATTTTCTTGTGCACTAGGCTTACTAGAAACTCTTGCTTTGGCCTAGATTAATCCCTACAAGCAGAATACAAATTACTTTATACTTCTGGATTAAGAGTCAGTTAATGAGGACAGTTGGTATTGCCTCTTCAGTTTGGCTGAGTTTCTTAATGAGCCAAAAGCCTCTCCAAGATTGCAGTTCTCACCTGCAATCTTAGCAGCGAAACCTATGTGAGAAATAACTAATCAGTGCATTTTCTTCCTGGCCTAATTGCATTTCTCATGAATCAGCTAAACCCACTCTGGGACTTCAGCAGCTATTTCTGGGTCCCTGAAGGGAGGTGGGGATTGCAGGAAGCTTGCAGCATTGCTCTGCTACTGCTAGCAAATTTATCAGTGTCAATGGTTTCCAGACTCTTAGTCTGAACATTAAAACTAGTAGTTGCAAGTAGGACATTTTTCATCAAAACTTTTTTGCTGGAAAGAAAATGGCTTTTCAATTAAATAGCCCTTTTGGGATGGAAGAAGAAGAACTTTTGTTGGTACATTTATTTCTTTACTTAAAATCTGAAAACATACAAATGTTCTCAATTCTGTTAATCAAAAACATGTTTTATACAGACCCCCTCCCCGAATTTAATAAAATATTTTTGATTCTGATTAAAACTTTCCATGAAAGAAGAAATATGGCTTCCCAGCTGCCTCTGCTCTCTGCTGTTTGGGTTTTCACAGGTGGAGTTTGTCTGGGAGAGTTTTGAATCCCTTACAGCTGCAATAAATAGGGTAAAAAGTACTTGTAATATTTGCTGAGTGTCTATCCTTGCTCAGTGTTAGCCAACACTTACAAAGTAGCATTTCAAAAAAAGCAATAGAAATTTAATGTTTCTGTTGTTCTGTAGTGTAGTACTGGCATTTTCTATAGTGAAAAGGTTACCTTTTTTGTATGTTACATTTCTATGTGAAGAATATTCCAATTTTCAGCTAAAATGTGCTGAAAGAACTCTGGCTTGTCTTTTAACGTCCATTACTAAATATTCGAATTCTCCAAAGTGCAGGAGGATACTTTATGCTGCTAATGACTGACTGACCTTTATATTAACACCACTTCGAAGACAGTTTAGTGGCTTACCTCTTTAGCAAAATTAATAAATTCAGGGGTTCCATTAATAAGTATTTTGATTCATAGTTCTTTAAAACATAATTATACGTTACTCATAATGTTGCTTATACTCCACTATATTCTGTCTCTTCATTCAAAAGCTGGCCTGTGATGTAGTTGCATTTCCATTCTTTCTTTTATCCCTAAAGCCACATCTTGAAATCAGTGGGGCCACATCATTGCAATAGAAAAGTATTTGGCACTGCATCGTCTGAGAGTCTCGTCTCTCCGCACATTGTTCTTATTGTAACTGGAAAACATATGTCCCGTTACATCTGTTGTGGAAATACCAAGTAAGATGTAGAACGTCAACTACAGTTGTTGGGGGAGAGCGTAATGGCCGGGGAGGCCTCTGGAATAAATGCTGGAACCTGAAAAACAGCTCTCCACATTGCTTGCTCCAACTTTCCAAATGGTGGTAAAATTCTGAGACCAAATACATGGTAGACATTGGTTGTTTCCTGATACAAAACTTAACACTTTCCGTTCTGAAATTGTGAGATTCATCTCACCTTTTCTGTTTTAGAAGACTGTTGTTTGAGAATATGCTGAATACCTTTCCTTTTTTTTCCTGTTAGCAAATAGATCTCTCATTGAGCTTTCGGGCAAGCAAGAAGGTAGTTACGCACTTAAATATTATCATTATTTTTATGTGAGTAGTACCGGGATAGAAAATTTTAATTCAGCTGCAGCTACTTAACCAAAACAATTTCTGTCAGGTCTTTCTTTCGTACAACTGAACTGAAACAGTCATGAGTCAGCAGTGCATCCTGAATGACTCAGCAGTTTATCTGATTAGGGGTATTCTAGCATAACTGGTGCAATTAAGAAGAAACGGCAGCAGAAATGAAAGTATATGACTACATTATTAGCACTCATTTCCTCAGTGCAGGCAAAATGTCATCCATAAGTTGTTATGTCCTCTGCATTCACAAAATACCGAGAGGAATCAGTTATTTGGATGTTTCCAGCTCCGATCTCACCATACTGAATCTTTGATTGCAATCTGCCATGTTGTATCTCTGCTGACGCTTCCTGCAGCACTGATTTCTGCCAAACAGCTCAACCTGGTTCACACGCACAATTTCTCACAAACAAATATCAGTCATGTATTTGTGAGCATTATCGTTCATTTGTCTGCACAAGACGGGAAGACTCGTGCGCCCAAATGGATTTCATGCCTGTCAGTTTAATCACTTGTGTGTGGAGGTTCCAGCACTCCTAGCTTGAAGTGATTTGGCTATGAGATGTGTGTATACTGGAATACATTGGTATGTGGTGTATACAATCTGGTATGGCCTAGTTGGAAGTTGAAAACTAATTTCATTACTAATTTCATGTATTTTAATCATTGGTTCCAACAAAGACGTAATTTATTTTAGATGTATCCTAGTATTTTCTATTTAGGGTTACTTCTCATTATGCAGGCTGAACCAATGATTCTGATCCATGTTGCCTCTCTTTCCTCTTGTGCTTGCTGTGATTATACTACTTGGCATCCAACATCACAAACACTTGCTCTGGAAGCTATAACAATGTCACAAGAAAGGCCAACTGCATTAATCTGTTATGGAACAGAGTTTTTGTTTAAGTCCACGCCTTTTCATTTTAAAGGTCACATGATGACATCAAAGATCAATAAATGGTTACTGTGTTATATTTCTGTGGTGAGGAAAGAGCAGATTAAGAACTGCTATAAAAAGCCATTGTACTTTTTCAATGGTTACAGCTTTGCATTTTGACTTGGGGTGCTTATGCAATTGCCATATTCCCGTGACTCCATCATAAATGAGTTGTGAAATTCAATAGTGTATCCTGGCCAGATAAATAAATGGGGATGAAATATTATAATGGCTTTCACATTTTGTATCCTATGTGTTTTATCTCCGATAAATAGACTCAATAAATGTTACATTATATGTACTTGTGCCACAAATATTACATTCGATTCCTAATGGGTCATAAAGTGCCTTTTGCAAACCTTCAAAGAAATGTCAGTCAGTTCTATGGAAAATGTATTTCAGTACTTAATTTACTTTATACTCTTTTGCCCTACTGAACTTATTCCTGTCTTACGTTTCTAAACTATGTAGATAGTAAAATTTATGTTTTGGGTTTGATCTGCCTCTTGGTTACAAAGATCTTAATTCCACTGAAGTGAAGTGGTACGAGCTGGATTCTTTGCATTCTGTTGTGTTTTAATGTGTTCAATACTATAGTAACATAAGAATAATAATATCAAACCCTATTATAAGCTACATGAATTTTATTTGAACATATAAAACAGAAGTAATTTACAGTATTGCATCAGGTCTGTATTATATAGAATGGATCCTCCATCATGTTTAACACAGTTTGACCTTAAGTGATGTGACTGATGGTATAAACTGAAATGATGATGCTAAAATAAAGGATAGATGCAGCATCAGCTATAGTCTTGTGCCTTTTGATCACTTGAATGAAAACTCAATTAAAATTTTGTGTTAATATGAGAGTAATCTTTAGCTAAAGTAGGTTTAGGTCAATTATCTGACCATAGTCACAATTTAATGCATTAATGCTTAAGTCTACTTGGGAAGTTACAGGAAAGCTGAAAATCTAACTTTATAAAGTAATATTCCATAACTGATAACTTTGAAATAAGCTTGTTTCATCTAAGACCAGAATTTTATAGATGTGGCTCATGAAAAGAGAAGAGCTATTTATTCTAAGTAGAATATGGCCCATATTGATATAGCCAAATGTAGAGTTACATCTAGATGATAGTGTTAGTTCCACATTTATTTTAGTATTTAGGATGATGCAGTCCCAGATGATTCCATTTATGTATAATGGGAAGTTCTTGTACGTTGCAGAGACAAGGCTAATATATTATTTCTCTTAGTTGTTCCATACAGGCTAGTACAAGAATAACTAGTTAATGGGTGCAAGATGTCAGTAAATCTTGGCTGCAGAATATTGAAATTGTAGAATCTAAGTTAATTAAGATTCATCATATTTATATTGTTAGATATATGTTACTAAGGATTACGTGTGCATTATAGCTATGGTCTTTGAATCGTTTCTGATCATCATAAATCTTTTAGCTAAAGAAAACGGATGGCTAAAATGGCAGCATAGTGAGGCTGGAGCTGAAGTCTTCAGTTGCACTCCATCCAAAATGCCAGAAAACTCCAAGGAAGTTTTCTTTAACTTGTATTAGTTTGTAGAAAGTTATTTAATGTTCAGGGTTTGTTGACACTGAGGAAGAATATAAGACATGTAGTGGTACTTGGCTAAATATTTGTGAAAAAAAGTGAAATGACAGCCAGTCAGCATTACCATGGCTGCCCCTCAGACCTGGTGTTAGTTCAGGGAACCGTTAGGAACCCATCCACTTCAAGCAAAGTCTTTGAAAGACTTCCCATCAAATGAGATGGGATTGAGCCAGATCCTTTGGCTGAAATATTTAAGTGTATTCTTCAAGCAGTAAATTTCCATAAGTGGCAGGAGAATTACATAGAAAAAAGGCATGGGAATATGCTTGGGCAGATAAATGTATTCACCTTCAAATTAAAATTTTTGATCAGAAAACTAAAGTCTAAATGACTTAATTATCTTGTTGAATCAGCTCAGGTATCCAAAAGACTCTCCAACAAAATCTGTTGAGCAATAAAATTGAAACAGTAAAAAAGATCCATAAGCAAACACTGACAACTGAGCCTACCTTGAACCTGTTCACCTGTTTTCTGTTCCCCAGGAGCTCTCAAAAGAAGGTTTACAAGGTAGCTGCCCTCACTATTGCTCCTGAGGCAGAATGGTGATTTACTACTGGACTGGTTGTTGCTAGATGTGATCTGTTCCACCACACAAGAGTAATTTGTTTAAAGCCTGTCAGAAGTTCACCATTTTAATAAGAGGGAGATTCCTGTAATCTGCAATAATAGTAATTAAAGATTTAAGTGTTACACACTTTTATGTGTCTTACATACATATTCTAGAAATAATTTATGTACAAAAAAGTGTCTCAAACTGACTCCCCTGAGGCCAGTGACGTATGTCCCATTCCCTTAGTGAGGTTAAGACTCGGTAAGACAGAGTGATTAAAATTGGAATTAAAATGTGAATTGTAGGGAGGCTTGTGTCCTCTCCAGAGATCATGAAGTAACCGTTGCTCTGTGAAAGGAAGAATAAAATGATCCTCAGAGACACTGATATTTTTCTAAAAAGTGGAAGTAACAATTTTTTTTCCTGTTTAAAATTAAAGAACTTTTTTCAGTTGTGAAGTGTTGGAGAGACTCTGTTGCTTTTTCTTCCGAAAACAAACAAGTCTCTCACCTTAGTCTACATGCCTCTGCATGTGATGCTCCACAAAACATCATGTACATATGTGTCCAAATGGACACTGTGCCTGGGAAGAAGAGGAGGTCTTACACAAAGCTGTTTATGAGTAGGCATAAGCCATCTGAATGGAGTGGCAGACCTTTCATCACGGCAGCAATCAACCAGACATGCTTTTATGTTCTTAACAAGTCCTGAAAAAGTCAGTGACTCAAAATCTTTTGTGTAGAATACTCTGACTAAAAGAGTTTATGAGCTGTATAATGTCCCATGCTCTGTACTTCCTAACTCTGCACTAATCTGCAAACTACCAGATTGAGTTTTGCAGCTCAAATAAAATCTGACATGCTGGGTCTTCTGACACATCAGCAGCTAAACATCTTTTAACAGCTGAGACCAATGGGTTTCCCAATTCTGCCCCACCTTTGTATAGCTTAAATGCATAATGAACAGGGAGGTCAGGGAACACAAAGTTTTGAAAAGCAAGTTTAGAAGCCTGTTCAGTTTGGTTAATTTGATCATACTTTCTTCTTCTGTTTTCATAGGCAAAATACAAGCTGTTGTCTCGAATTTTCTGACCTGATAGACAAGCAATTTGTTGGTATTTCCAGTCATTAATAAGGGACTTTATGTGAGGTAATAGAACAATTGCTGCTTTAGTGCTGTAAACATTTGTCACATCTCCTTAGAAAGAGTTAGCAACTGTGATTTCTAAGAAGTCGTTAATCGCTTTTTCCAGGAGCTGTATTTCTCTGGGCTTGCCTTTCTTTTTCAGTATAGGCAGTTCTGAGAGTTTTGAAGTTTTTCCTCATTAAATTGTTAAGAGTTTTATCCAGAATTGGTGGAAAGCCTATCTCTTATTTGTTGCTATAGCTAATAGTTTCAAACTGCATATATTGCATTTGAGATAGACGTAGATGGAGAGATTTCAAGTGTCGTATTCCATTACAGTGTGAAATTCCATGAAAGCTAAAGCACATTGAAAAATTGCATTGTCTTCCCCGTCATTTAGTTTCAAGAAAGAAAGAGCTCACAAAAATGTCAAAACTCAGTAAACTCCATATTAAATATAATGAGCTTTTGGCTTTGGTACTGCCAGAATCACTGGCAGATGGAAATGTTGTTTAAAACCTTCATAGAATCTTTCTCCTATTTTCTAACTTGAATTTTTTCAAGAATGGTTAATACACCTGGACAGTTTGTTGTTAATTCAATGCTGTCATATAGCTTAAATAGACATTCACCATATTTAGCTCTCTAATGTACTTCAGACATCAATCATAAACCTTTTCAGGCTTCAGTCTGCTAGGCTGAACCTAAGTTCATTTAGTTTTCTTGTGGAAGATAAGCTCTGCCTTTCCCATTCATCTTAGTAATGATTTTCTGTGCTTGATCCAGTTTGCGTTCATTTTTCTTGAATGGGGGTTGCTGAGGCTGTGCATAACACTGGGACAGGAGTGATTCCAGTATCTTGTACAGTGGCAAAATAGAAATATTTCACCTGCTGTCCCCTAAGCTTGAATCACGGACTCACTGAATTGTTGAAATTGGAAGAGACGTCTGGAGAAATTATACTCCAATCCCCCTGCTCAAAGCAGGGTCAGATTATCAGTCAGTTGAATATCAGTCCACTCAGTATGTCAGCTTAATACTCAGTAGTGGTCCAAAAAAAAGAGAAAATTGAATATTGAGAAAAATCAGGAAAAAATATAAACAAACCAGAAAGCATTATAATGGCACTGCGTGTTGTGCACTTTAATCCATAACACTGTATATAAAGTTTTGGTTCTATGCCTCAAAGGAAATGCAGTAGAACTCCAGAAGGTGGAAAATCATGGAAACAGCATGCCAAATCAAAGGAATGAAACTGCTTCTTCTTGGAGAATGAATGAAGAGTAGGACTTTTTAGCCTGTAAATGAAGGATACAATAGAAATCCATAAAATCAGAGTGACATGGAAAAAGTGAGGAGACGATTGCTCACTGTCTCTTCCAACAAGATCTGGGGCATGAAATGAAAGTAGCGGCAGGCAGGTTCAGAAAAGCAAAAGGAGATGCTCCTTTAAACCCGTGGGATTCAGCTGTGGAACTCTCTGCCACAGGATGCTGTGGATAACAAAAGTTTTCATAAGTTCAAAAGCAACTGGACAAATTTATGAAAGAAAAATCAATTAACAGCTATTTAATAAGAGACACAATCTCTGGCTTAGGAGTCTGAAAGAGTATTCTGGGGAAATATTCCCTACTAGCCTTGTTCTTTGCAGTCTTTGTGTGATAGTGTGCACAGCTTTTAAAAGCTTTTTTTTTAAATTTAAATGAAGTTAAATTTCAAAATCTTGAAATCCTGTGTAAATATTATTTCTCCTTAGAACTCTAATTTCTGGAGACCAGTCACAGTGAAAAGTTCTATTGAAGAATAACATTTTTATGTAATGCAAGAGTATAATGGGCCTGCTACTTGTTCTTTTTCACCATTGTTATTTTATTGAGTTAATAAGGGTACTTCTAATTTACATCAGGGGAAAAGAAAGAGACCACTATTATTTCTTAAGAGGGTGAAATTATGAAGACATCAGTATGCACAAGAAATGTGTATTTCCACCAAAAGATAAATGTTTTCAGAGATGCTTCAGTTTGCTCAGATCTGTGTCATCCATAAGAAATGGGAAAATTGTACGTGCTGGTAGTGTTCTGAGTTGGCCTGAAAAAACAGAATAAAAGCTAATTAAGTTAATGGCTGAGGGCTAAATTCTCCTTCACTTGAGTATGTCTTCATGGGTGTTACAAAGGCTGAATATTGTAATATTTAATGACCACCCAGAAGTCAGACTTGCCAAGAGTGAGGACCGAATATTTTTATTAATTGCACAAGCGTTCAGATATACCTCTGGTCACTCAGTCTTTTCAAAGAAAGAGTTCACTCGGAGCACGCTCTGAGGCTGGACAGGAGCGCTGGCTTGCTCATTCACATTGCAATAGCTTCTAATCATAGCCATTTTCCTACTAGTAACTTGATATCTAACTTCACAGAAATGATATTTTCAGCAAAAGTTTATGCGTTATACTTTTGTAAATATAGTGGAGTAATGTCTTCAGCTTTAACCTCTTGATAATCTTGTGGGAGAGAATTACATTTTTTTTACTAAAACCAGTATAATACAATCTGATTCTCTTGCTCTTTCTCAAAGAAATGTCCTACTCAACTGTACTTATAATTATCAAGCTAAGTAAATATCTACTTCTCTTTAAAGACAGCTATTCTAAAAGTTTGCCTTTAAAGCTAATGGGAATATTTTTTGATTTTATTTTGTAAAAAATTAAAAAGTAAACAGTGAAAAACCCAAAAATGTTCAGTCAAAAGTTTTTGTTTTAAAACCTCAAGTTTTGAATTTGGAAATGTTTCCAGGGTACCTTATTTCTGCTATTGCCTTAGAGTTATGCTCCAGTTTTCCCCTCATGGAAGTACAAGACTCTTAAACTACAGCTCTGATCCAGAACCATAATAAAACTTAAAGCCCTCTGTGTATTTCTCAGTGATAAGGTTTTTTTTTTTTTAAATGAATCAGCGTTTTTCCAAGGAAAGCCAACACTTTGTGGAAAACTTCTTTTTTTTAGTAGGAAAAAAAGTACTCCTTTTAAAACCAAATGCAGCCATCCACTTTATGGAAGGATGGAGGAAAGAAATCTTTTGCTTCCATTCTAGATATTTTAATGTCACCCTTCAACTTAGGCAGATTCATTCTTACCAAGTTAATTTGTGATTCTTTGAGTGCAGTGTTTCCTGTAGCTTATCAGATCAGACCATTGTAGTATTACGTCTCACAATGAGCAAGGGTCTGTTCCTTAACTCCTGTTTTCACTGTTTTCTGTTAACCTGCATCATCGATGGAAATTGTCCGGAGCCAGTCCAGCAGCTTCTCCCAAGTCATCTTGCTTGTTTCCTGCCGAGGGTCTTATAATAATGGCTTTTCACTGTTTGCCTGTTCCAGCAATTATTTCCTGGTGTCTAGCCAAACAGTGATTCACACAGCATATAAAGGTTTCATTCCACTTCTGTTTTCAGTTTCCAGCTTTCTGGTGTTTTCCTGCAATTTCACTTCCAGAAGACATACTACCTTTTTTCATCCCTTATAACCTCCTACTTCATTCAATTTACCGTCATTTGTCTACTCCACCTCTTCCTTTCATGCTGTTAGAACAGAGTTTTGCTGCAGAGTTTAGAGGCTGCAGCAGCTTGCATTTAATTCTTCTTTACTCTTGAAGATTTTTCACATTTATCGTGGAGTTTTAAGCTTCCTGTATTCTCTTCTGTATGGAAAAGAATTTTTTCTTCCAGCAGAAGATATTCTGACATGGAACTGTCTTTTGATGCATGGTCTTAACTGTGCAGAAGAACACAAAGAATAGCTCAGCTTTGCAAGATCTCTTTTATGAGGCCTTCTACCCAGCAATGAAGGTTGGATTTGGTGTTCACAACTAACAATGCTATGTACTTTTTTCCTTCTTTCCTTTGTTTAAGAAGCAGGACTCCACTCATGCAAATAGCAGCAAGGTGTTTGCAAGTAAAAAGCAGTGAATAATGATGCTGTTCTGTTCAGGAAACAAAATTGTTTTCTAGAATTGATAATGAATATTGATAATGAAGATATCTTAATAAACACATGTGCTTTAGTGTAAGGCCAGAGCTTTTAAAGGCATGACCTTGCACTCAGAAGTAACATTTGATTGTTAAACACAATTTTTACCATGAGCTAATTTTGTCACACTTCCTTGATGACTCAAAAATGCAATATCAATCTCCCTTCCACAACCTGTGAGAAACACAATATAAGTAAACTGATTAGAAGTGCTTATTTATACCAAACCATCTGGCATTAAATTGCACAGTCTATGGCCAAATATCTGAACTTGACTCATTCTGAGTCTGTAAAATATTGAAAGAGATAGGTAGAGAAACAGCATGAAAACTTTAATCTACAGTTTATATCCAGTGCTGGGGAGAAAAGACATTTAAATAAGTTAGTGAATGAAGGAGAAACAGTAGTTTACATTGCTGTATTAACAGGAAAAAAGGTGTTATTATTCATGATACTTCTTGCAATTTTGTGTTTCACCAAACAATATTTTTGTATTTTGTATTTTTTTTACTGTTGAAGGTTTAAATTCCACATACAAATGACAATGAAGGAGGAAGGAGGGAGGGAAAACTAGAATTTATTATGAAAATATTTTTATATTTGTGTATCTGCTGTCCAAATGTGCTCTGATCTGCAGACCAAGCACAATGACTCAGTTCTAATTGATGTTCTAGACTTCTAGTTGGGTTTCCACACTTCATAAGCATAAGATTTTTTTAAGAAGCCAGATATCTTCCTAGAGACATATATAAAGCAGAATTTATTTACTCTTCAGAGGTTTTTGGGTTACGGTTTTCAAAATCCTCTTCAAAGGATTTTTTATGTAGGCTCCCATATCAGTGTGCATGAATGATTGTGCGTAGTTGTTGCATGCATATTAAACTGGAGTCTCTTTGAGTAGTGGTACCCTTAAAGGTTGCATTCCTTTAGCTTTTTTCACCTCCAGCGTAGTTGTAATATGTGATAATTTTTCACCCCCTTGTCTAATAAATATACAATATGCATGTACAAATATATATCCAGTTGTATATATTATAGTTCATGACTCTTCTCTCCAGTCTTAGAGAGACAAAACCCATAGCAAAATCCAGATCCCCAGGACCCAGCAGTTACCTGTCGTGTGACTGGGCTTTCTTGCTGTTTTGTGTCATTGGGAGAAAGTAAGTAGCAGAATGTTGCTCTGCCCATCGCCATTTCTTGAAACTAGGAATTCTTAAAACCAAAATCTTGTTCTGGAGAAGTACCACATCTCTGTGATTTCACAGACATCTGGAGTGATTTCTTTCCCCCACTTCAGAAATTTTGGTAGTGGCACTGGCTTTCAGTGGACCCCACTTCATTGCTGCCCAAGTAACTTTTGAGGGGAGGAAGAAACATCACTAAAAAGTGGGTCTAGATGAGCACTGCCTCTTCTGAGTGAGAGGGTCACAACTTTGAGTCTTATTTACCAAAGCTCACAGTATTGAGGCCTGTTCTTGTACTCCAGCATTAATTAAAAAAATGACAACCCCCTGCTGTTGCATCAGTGCCCCTGCTTGTCTCATCTTACTGTAATGACTCACCTCAATTCTTATCGTTCTAGTCAGATTGCATCACGGGATGTGCGAGAATCAGATATTGCAACACGTGGGCTGACTGATAACAGAAATTAGCCCTACTTTACCTACGGTAGCTGGATAGTCAATAACAAAACTTGTTAGTACCTTTGGTGCTTTTGCAATTACTTATTTCTTCGCAGTAAATATTTTTATTTTCAGCTGAGTTAGAACCTAATGAAACAACTGGTGTTGCTGAAAGACATTTTTTAGGGCCTTGGTAAGCAGTAGCAGTTCATCAGCCAGAGCAAGTGATAGCGTGAATTCAGTCCTTCACAGAATGACAGCAAACCAACCATAGGCAAGGATCCCTTTGATGCAGGAGCTCTCCTTCCCTTACTGTGAATCCCCTTCCTTTTGTGTGCAGGAGTCTGGACTGAAAATACAGCATTTAATGAATTTTTAAACAATGCTTTTCTTTTTGGATTGAAAAGAGTCGTAGCAAAACTGACTTGCATATGATGAAAACCATTGGAATTATTTCCTTCCAAGGGGGATAAAAGCAATGCACAAGTACAGCCTGTGAGTTTACTGGCATTAATTATATGGTAGTGATATTTTGTGTGTGACAGAAGAATGAAGTCATGCTTTTATCAGTGGCATTTATATTAGTATTCTTTTTCATGGGAGATACATGGGTGACAAAATGTTGATGTTCCTTAAGCTATTATTGTTTTATTATGCCATTGATGTTATTAATATACTGTTGTTATGCTAATGAGTTACTAGGGTTTGTGTCTCAGAGGTTTGTCCACAAAATATACACTGAATGGAGAAAATGTATGAAGTACAAAATTGTTATATTCACTTCTGTATCATATATGTAAAAGGTTGCTTTCCTTATATATCGATATATATAGATATGTAAAAAATTAAGAAAAGTATCATGAAGTGCCTACTCAACCAGTGAACTTTTCTTGGGAAATGGAAAGCCGAATACATGTGGGATTTGTCAGTAACAGAACTTCCTCCAGTTTGCCATTGCTTGTTATTTTGCAGTAAATATGTTTATTTTCAGCAGAGTAAGAAGTTAATGAAAGAAACTGGGTGTCACTAAAAGACTTTCTGTTGATTTCCATGAGCAGTTTCTTGAAGTCTTTCCTCATTTTGTGTTGTAAAGGGCCAGACTTTGCAGGAAAGTTTCTACAGCAATGTCTCCTACAAAACACTGCTGTTCCATATTCTGGTAGACTGCTGCAGATGGTCTTATTTGTAGATGGAGATACGGGATATGGCCTGCCTTGAGTGTAGTAACTTCAGTAAAATATTTACATTGCAGGCCACTTCTTGTTTTGATTTCTTACTACCTTTGGAAGCCGTGATCCTGATATCTAAAGAAGAGTACCGTAAATCAGCAGTCACTGTCATCATATTTTCATTTAAATGCTTATTGGAAATGTTGAATATATATGTTCAGCATCCAAAATCTGTCATTTATACTACACGTGGTGGCATTCCTGGGTTATTTTGCTGTAGGTGGCTGCCTTCTGTGATCACTGCAAAGCAGATTACGTATAATGCCTGTAAGTTGGGCTTTATCTAGTTACTTTACTGTTAATATCAATAATAATGAATGTATACGAATTTTTCCTTCACTTCTTGAAGTAGTGAGTTACTTCAAAATGTGAATCCTGAGTTCACTTTCATAACCTCTTGCTGCTTGTCACAGTATTTTCACAGTATCTTCCCACCTGCCATTTGAGACTCTTTGCATCAGTCCCCTTACGATGGTCATACGCCAGGGAAGAGAATCCTATAAATGCTCTTGAGGCAGGGATGGAGCTGATTAAACAATGATTAACAACCTGATCAAAGAGCCTGGAAAAGATTTTAAATATTCTCATCAAATATACAGCCATCTACATAAAGGGGAGCAAGCACAGAGGAGATATGACTTTTCTCATCTGCGACATACTTTTTAAAAGGCTCACAGTCCAACATAAGCCTGGTGAATTGCAATCAGCAGGTATACTTCTCTCACTCTTTGAGAAGATGTTCATTGTGAAGTTGCCTGAAATGCAAAGCAATGGTGATAGAATAATGCTGTAACGGAAGATCAAACTCATTCTTTCTGCTACATTAGTCTAATTTTTGTAATGCCCTCCCATGAGCATGTAAGATCCTTGATGCATGGAGCAATGCTGGCATAAGTTATTAGCTCTCTGTCCCAATTTGTTTATTCATCCTAGTAGTCATAAAACGTGTTTGTTTCAAACTAAAGTCTCTGCTTTCCAATTAGATAACAGTAAACTATTGTCTGTTTGCTTGGGTTTTTGTATAAGAATATTTGAGGGAAGAGGCTAAATTATTTGGACTTTTAAAATTATCTTTTCAAGAATAAGGGTTTAAAATCCATTGCAGATACCTAGCTGTCTACATTAGCACGAAATTGTTGAGATTGCTTGTTTGTGATAGCAAACCAGTTAGTAAAAGACTCGGAGCATAAGCTTTGTGATAGATATCTCCAAAATTATGGTGATCAGTATTTACTGTTAAGTCTAGCAATGTGTTATAAATTAATGATGACTCAATTTTTCCCTCTAAATTCATTCATCAGAATGTCCAAATTAGATTATACTGACTCCAGACTTTTGCTTTAACAGTCTGTGCAAACCCCTGTGGAAAAATGCTATGAAATTTAATAGGAACAAGAATAGTAGGATTCTACAAGAATTTAGTAAAGTCCCACGGAAACTTTTAAAATTACCCCTAGAACTAAACAGTAAGTGATACCTTAGATAGATTTTTGAAGTAGCTCATAAAATTGTATAGCAGTGATATAACTTTCTAGAAAATTACGTAGGATTTGGGGCGAAAAAAGCTCTCATAGCATCAAAAGACTACCATTTTTTAATTTCCAAAAGAATGTTTCCATACAGGAATATTCCAGTGTAACGTATCATTAAGATGTCAGATCTGTAATGGAAAAAACCCAGGTAGAATACAGCGTCTTTTAGTCTGCGTCAGTTATTTTTACATTCCAAGCATTGCCATCTAGTTTAAAATGGGTGCCACACCTTGTGGCCAGCTGTAAACGTTGAACTAACTTCTGGCTTCAGCTGAGCCCTCAGAAAAAAATTTTGATGCTTATCACTTCTGTTTGAGATATTTCCCCGTATGCAGGAAGATTCCATTACCCAGCTCATCCTTTACATACGATTGGGACAATTAATTTAGAAATTGTTCAAGGAGTAAGGGTTCAATAGGAAAAGAAAGAAGGAGCTGCACTGTGAGAAAGTTACTTACCTAGAAAGGGTCAGCTCCAAAGAAAGACGGAAAAACGTTTGTACCTTCCTTTGTGGGGCAGCTTACAGTGCAGGCTACACCAGTACAATGATGTTTAGTCCGGATGACAGTGTTCCACTCCTCAGCTGAAATCTAGTACAATAAAGAATCACTTCTCTCTAGCTGAGCATATATCGCACATTGTGATATGAGAAGCAATGAAGACATGAATAAGAAAGCAAAACAAAAAACTTTCTATTGCCTGGTGGAGCTGGGATGAATCACACAGCTGGGTGTGGAAAGCTGCCTCTGACCTTACACCCAAGCACAATTTCTGATGAACTGAGCAGCTCTGTGAAGTTGTTTCTATAAGTGAATTACAGAGTTCGATCACGCAAAACACTTTCGATACATTAAGAGTCATTTTGAACTTGACTTCTAAAATCTTGCTTTCAGCGTTTGATGGGAATGATTGTTAATATGTTTTGGGTTTTGATTTAAGGTGTCTTTTTGGCATTACAGGAATCATAAATGCACTGATTTTTTTTAGCTTCATCTCCTGAGTTTTGCATACTAACATTGCTCATATGAGATGAATTTTGCCATCGTGTTTTTAGCTTGTAAGATGATTACACTGTGTTCTAGAACATGAATTTTATTTCCCATTTTGTTCGATATCCCTACTTTGAAAGGTGTTTGAACAACTGTTCCTGAACTCCTTTTTGTATAACCCTAATCACCTTTTCCTTTCCCTTGGTATGATTTTTGGATTTTTCCACTCTTTCTGTGAACGGTTTGAATTCTGAGGAGGTGTTAGTGCGTTTTAATTTGCCCATGTTATTTTTATATTGGAGTACTTCAATAGTGCTGCGGTTTTTTGATTTTTAAATACCCACTATTTCTATTGTTAATATTCAGGGAAGATGGTTTGACCTACAAGCTTGACTTTTGTGATCATTTCTGGAAACTTGTGAGCCATCTGCTAGGTATTTTAAAGAAAAGTAGATGTCCATAAATCTTGGGGAGGCATCACTGATGTGTGCAAGTCTGTTCCTTAACTTTTCTACCTTAAAGAAAAAATGATTCAATATTCTGTATTTCCTAAAAAAGAAGCTATACCTGCACTTAAAATTTAACTTATAGCAAATTCAGCAAAAATTCATGAGGTTCATTATGAAAACAGAAGGTGTTTTGATAAAATCACTGTGTTGCCAACTGGAATGTGATTGAGTTACTTTAAGAAAGGTCAGCCTTTGGTACAGTTGGTTTTAAAGGGGAGCTCTTACTTTGCAGACTCTGGTAGCAATAAAAGCTATTCTCATCTCTTTTGCCTAATGCTTTTATACTTTGGAGAACGTTACACCGTAACCACGGTTTATGCAGTAATTGCCTTCCTTGGGATACTCCCAGTATATGAAGCACATTGCTCACAAATAAGGGTTTTCACATGCTGAGAGGAAATTGGCAAATAGTTTGAATACATAATAGGAACTATACTAAGGTTTCCATTAACTACTCCAGTAGAAAAATGTTGCAGTGGTCAAATATTTTGCTATTAAAGAGCTGGCTAACAACAAGGAAAGTGATTCTACTAGATATGACATCTATTTATAACCGATAAAAAAAATGAGATGCCGGCTCAAAACCAAGCGTAGGGGATGGCATTTGCCAAAAATATTGTTTTTGGTTTAATTTTCCCCATCTAAGTCAGTGGTAGAATAGACAGTGACTTCAGTGTTAGCAGAATGCATCCAAACACAGAATTCCTTTAAAAAAGTTACCAAGAGAAAACGTTAACTCCCCCAAAATATGCTGCCAGTCTAAAATAACTTTTAATATTAGGCTAACTTTGTGAGGAAAATTATTCAGCTTAAGAAAAATAATATGTAGATAATCTATTAATTATAAAAGGTGAAAATAAATTTGAATTATTGAAAATATCACTAAGAGGTTAGTGTAAGTAAAACACTCCAGAGAAAAGTGGTGAAATAGTCAAGTTTGGACACATACTGAGAATAATATTATTGGCATTTCTAAAAACTTGGTAGAAATTAATATTTAATTATGCATGACCTACTCTTTTATCTTAACTCTGCTGCAGTCCTGTTGCTTGGAACTAGAAAAGCAACCTCAGTGGAGGAAGTAAAGTAGGCTCTTTCATACTTATTATCCAGTAAAGCCCAAAGCCTTCATATAAATGCCATCAGCATTTATAAAACATGTAAAAATGAGTCTCCTTGTTAACTGATATCTGGCACAATTCTTGGAATGGATTCTGACATTCTGGTCTGTATGTTCCATTATACAAAGGGCATGGGGTTTGGCCACAGCCGGCTAGCAGAGAAATCCTTTACTGTAGGAGGACTCCCTGCTGGGGCTTCAAAGCTGGACCTCAGCCCAGGAGCTCTGTCTTACTAATATCTGCTCTGTCTTCTACACCAAGCAGAGCTCTAATGAAGGAGAGGATCTGTTTCTGTCCAGTAGTTTCCTTACTGTGTTTCTAGGTCCCCAATACAATTGCAAATCTATACAAAGGGAAAAGCAGGGTTCAGAACAGTATGTCTCCTATGACCTTATTTCTTTGTCCAGTTGTGAGTATTAAATATCTTATCCAGAATTCTAATGCCAAGGTTAAAATAATTTCTTCTTGAACTAGTTCACTATGATGAAGTAGAATTGTTCAGGAGACAGATTGCTCTGAGAGCGGACGATTATTAAGTGCAATTCACTTTGTTAAACTGAGCAATATGCATTGCTAAATCGAGCTTTTCTCAGTGCTGGGTGGTCATTCTTCTAGTTGCATGGTGAAGTGAGGACATTGGAACCAAATTCCCTGCTTGGATCTGATCATCATACCAGTTCCCGACATCTGAGCTCCTAATTATGATTTATTAAGAAGTTGGCATGAAGCCCAAATCTGTTAAGGAACCAGAATTCAGTGTCCCCACTGGAATCATGACAATTCGCATGTCAGACCACGTAGCAGTTGTGGATCCCAGGGTGTCAGCCTGCTGGGTTATGTGACAACACCGCTTAATCACATGATGACCAACCCTGGCTATGCCAAGTGGCATGGCAGGGAAGGCCTACACCAACAGCCTATTGCTAGGATGTATGGTACCCTGCTTGGGTGCACTGCCATGGCCACTCTCCTGCTCCAGAATCCCATAGAGCAAATGTGGCTGATTGATAACTAAAAAAAGATCCAGCCATTTGTGACTGAATTATGGGATCCTGGAGCAGGAAAGGGGCAGTGACATCAACTTGAAAGTGCATGTAGTAGTGAGGTTGCAACAAGGAAGCATGAGACAAAGCTCCAAAGGTGAACTTTATATTCAGTGCATGAAAATTGATGTCTGAAAATATTGTAACAAGACTAGTTTCTGCTGTTTGTACTAGTGATGGAAATGTTTGTCTAAGTATTTCATTTTAGCAGCTTTCTGGAAAAATGAGAGAGAACACTAGATTGTATTACATTATCTTGTAATAATATTGATGTCCAGTCAGCTTGTCATTGTTCTTCCCAGTAAACTGAAGCAACATGGTATTTTTTGGAGAATTTTTTGTTGTAGTTAATTGTAAACAGCAAGGTAGGATGGTTTTCAAAATATTGCTCAGTTAGATACGTAGCAGCTCATAGAACTAAAGAGTCATTGTCTCCATTACTTATTAAATACTCAGTTACTATATTTTAAAAAGCAGATAAAAATTCCTTCCTTCACTGGTATAATGCTGTTCACCTAAGTTCTCTGGAGCTTATTTTGTTGACAGCACCATTAATGTGAATCTTCCAACCTGTATTAAGCTATCAGTTTCTCCAGTTAAACATGCTTTAAAGTTTCTGACTGCACTATTAGCATGTATTTGGAGAGAGAAAGACACAAAACTTACCTTAATATCCCTTATCAGAAAGAAATATCAGAGTTCATTTCGGCCTGGTGTCGGCAGAATGAGATGACTCCATTTGAAGGAGTGACTCCTTTGGAGTCAGTCTCATCATTTATACCAGTAGAAGATGTATCCTTTTGCACGGCTATTTGCTATTGTAAATATTAACCTACAAGAATTTGGCAGCACAATGAGACCGTTCAGCTGACTGATGCAGGACTGGTATCCTGCATATATGAACACTGAACATATGGAGAATCATCATGTATTTGAGGCATCTGTCTCATGGCTTTTGCCATCATTTAACTTCATCAACCTTTAAGATAATGAAATAATTCTACTTGCCAGAAAACATCTGTATGGACAAAGTTTGGTAACATTTCTAAATGTCTGCCTTCTTTTATGGTTATATATTAGTTCTTCTGGAAGACTGTCTATTCAAAGACTGGGCCCTTCAGATTTATAAACTTATGGAATAACTTCAGTATAATCATGTACTAAGTATCTAGAAGCTGAGGAAAAATCGGATTAAATGTTAGAGGTATTTTCTTTTCCTACCACAGGGCCAGTTCTGCCCTTTATATGAAATGCAGGTGACCCCTATGCAGCTGCAGAGGAATGTGACCTTCAAACAGTATTTTCTCAGCAATGACTAGGCACCTTCTTTTGTTTTCAATACAGTCATATAAAATTATCACCTTAATTAAAAGGAAAACTGTAAGCACTTGGCCTTCTGCTTGAATTTCAGGATGCTCTTGTTCCTTGGTTTGTTGAATGAAGATAGATACTGTGTTTTCTTTCATAGTGCAATATACTCTATTTAGTAACCCCTCCCGTTCCTTCAGACTGGAATTATTCATCACAGTCAGAATTAGGGCTCACTCATCAGTAAACATGAATTTTATAAATTCATTACACTTCTTTCCTCTAGATATGATTGTATACTTCTTTCTTAATGAAGAATTGGCTTCAAATTCCATCTATAGAAAAGGTTTCAATTGTAATCTGTAACAGACAGCTATACAAAAAGCAACATTTACCATGATTGTAAAAGTCCCAGGATGCCATAAGTCAGGAAAAAATAGTCCTGGGAAAGGTTAGTGATGATGCCTACAAAAAAGATACCAAAACTGCACGGTACTTTTGCTGTAAATAATTACCAGCCTTTTTGTAGAAAATTCATTTAACCAGACCTTTCTCTCTGTTGCCCTTGTGAGAGTAAAACGTGGTAAATGGACTGAAGTTAAAAGATTAGCTAACAGAAGTAGACTAAATTTTTAGCAAATAAAGCTTAGCAAATGAAAAATAGAAGGTGAATTGTATTGACACTACTAACAATGACATTTTGGGCATTGGCTGCTAAAGAAGCTATAATTTAATATTTCAATTTCTGCACAAGAAACTTAAGGAGTTTCCTCATTCTTAAATGCAGAGCCATCTTAAATGACGGCTTAAATGAAAATCTTAAATTTTCAGAGCCATACTCCTCTTTTACAAAATGCTGTCCTCCTCCTACACAATTTAGTTGTTTCACAATTGTATTGCACAGCAGACAAATTTCCTGTAAATTGACAAATAATGCAGGTCTTTGCTGTAATTTAGAAAGCAGTCTTGAAGTCTGAACTTTTAGTCCCTGGGAAGATTTGACTTTTTGTGGATGAAAATTGTTTGTGGACTTTTCCCTTATTTGGCAATGAGTGATCAAGTAGATGGTGTTAAAAAACCAGCAACCCTAGAAATAGTTTATTTCACACATTTAATTGCATTTCTTTAAACGTATTTTTGGGGAAAGTCTGCATTTGAGGCTTTGAATAGGCAAAGATTAAAATCATGCAGAATGATCATACAGTTCCCATATTTCTTTTCCTTTTTTTTTTTTTTTTTTTTTTTTTTTTTTTTTGGAGCAGGGGTGTACAGAAATGTCAACACTTGAAATCAGACATGAACGTACCTCCTTTTCTGACCAGGAGTGGAGTCATGGCCTCTGCCAGGTGGAGAGCCTGTATCAGGCTGTAGACTTTCCCCCCTCTTCACCGCACTGACTCAGCTGTGGGCTGGTGAGCTGGAGGAAGCAGGCAGAGCCAGCGGCGTGACCCAGCCTTCTATAATTAGATCCTGATGTAAACGACGGAGTTAAGCCGTAACTACTCAACTTTCATAAAACTGCTTTTGTCATTGCTTGATGCGTGCTGGTCTATTGAGCAAGCAGGTATCAGAGCTAATCCTAAAAATGCATTGTTATTTTTACAGTGACCTTTCTAAATAACCTGAAAGTGGTGTCATTTGGATCAAATCAGAGCTGTTGGTAGTTCATTAGGCTAGTGTCACTGTGC
The DNA here is from genome assembly GCF_018139145.2 of Gymnogyps californianus. Taxonomy (NCBI): domain Eukaryota; kingdom Metazoa; phylum Chordata; class Aves; order Accipitriformes; family Cathartidae; genus Gymnogyps; species Gymnogyps californianus. Next base: position 5,883,486 of record NC_059482.1, read on the forward strand.
ATTTGCCTCCAGAACATTTAATCAAATATCCCCCGTACTCGTTTAATGCACTTAATCTAACATGAGACTATCTTCTTTCCCATTTAAAATAAAATCATAGTATGTTTTGGCTTTGGCATGAAAAAAAAGAAAGGAAATGTTTAGCTATTTTGCTTTTTTAAGGGTTGAAATGACAAGGTCTGTCTTCATCAGAATGGAAAAATCACTGTTTAGTTGTCACTTAAACTTCATCCTTTAAACTTTAAATGTCCCACTGTTACTTTTTCTGATGCTGTAGTTATTTTCAAATTAGTTTGGTGGGAGTTGAAAAGTATGTAGTAAAAACATGTATTAGTTACAGAAATAACTTAAAACTAATAGTATTCTGAAAAAAACCCAAGCTACCTTGTACCTGAAAGTGGTTTGATAATTAAACTGAACAATTTAAAAAGTAAAAAAAGCAAAGCAATTTGGAAAGGAAGTAATTTGTATAACTAGCAAATATTTAAATGGAACAGGACTATTTCCTGCAGTGTAGGATTCTTTGCAGAGTGTTTCTAACAGTTGAACTCACAACAGGAAGTAATTTGCTGTTGAAAATAAGATCACATGAAACTCACTGCCTATAGTGATAAAAGGGAAGTACTTCACTTGGTAAAACTGCTAGTTAATGTGAAGGCATCAGAGCAATTTAATGACACTGGGTGTTCTAAATTAGTTTGGAATGTTAGAAACAGGAGTAGAGAAGACATGACACTCACATGTAACAAGCATTAAATGAACACAGGTCCCACCGGACATCAGATTACATGAAATGGCTGTTTGAAAACATCAAAATCTTTATCATAGGTGCCTGGAAGTGTGAAACCAATTAAAAAAGGATGTTTTAGATCTCTGCACTGTCACACACACAGAAAGAATTTATGACAGTGGATAAAATTCTTTCTAAATTCCTATGCAGGCCAAGGTGTAAGTATGGACCTGTAAGCAGAAAATTAAGCACCTTGAAAACTACTTTGCATATTTCCTCTAAAGTGACCACAGGAAGGATGATGTTTGACGATATCTGATTATGCACTTGGAGACAGTAAACCATGATACTTTTCATTTTGAAGTATTGCCCTTTCAGGTGGCAACGGGGCAATCTTTTTCAGAGGTTGAGGAAAAAAATCAATTCTTAGTATTAAACAATGCAGGATTAAAAATTTTCTGGAGTTGATGCACAAAATCACTCCTGTCAGCTCTTATCAGCTACTACCTGTGTCCAATTTATGAATGACTTTGATAAACCAGAGTGTTTTTATAGACCTCTTTGTATTTGATTTTGTGCCTGTTTTGTGGTTTTTTTACCATGTTGTCACCCTTGAAGGACGCCTGAGACTTTCAAGACTGAATCTACTGCTTGACCCGCCGTCGTTATATTCCTAAAATACTTAAGGCAGGGCTACCACTTTTCCAAAGCAACCTCTTTTCTTAGGGCCTAATGCCAAAATTAATAGGAATCGTTCAGTTGACTTTGGTAGCCCTTGCATCTAGTTTTAGAAACATTAGATCTGTTGAGTACATCTTTGTAAGGAATCATTCTTAGAAAGTATTTACCCTTACTTATTCATTCTCTGGTACTGCCAGACAGCATTCACTGTATTTGGATGGTAGCTTGGCCATTCAATAGCAATATGATCATCTGCTCTAATCTGTACTTAATTCACAAATGTGATAGTGTGGCATATTCCTGACACATGTATCTGTGCTAATGTACCCTTTTTAATTTATAACAAAAGAAATTTAGTTCTGCACTTCAGTGTTAAATTATTATAATCTGAATTTTAATTAAATCTTTGCTATATAAACATGGCATTTTAATGCTCTCAGTAATAAAATAGTATTTTATTTTAAGTAAGTCACTAGAAAGTTGTTATAATAGTTGAGATCAAATATATTTGCACTCATTCTAGGGGGCAGAAATTATCTTGTTTTCAGGTATAACACAGTGGCATGATTTGTCGGTTTTTCTGTACTATGTCCAAGTATGCCCATACATATGTAAAAATAATTTGCCATTCTAAATTAGTCACAAGTGCTTTCTCAGTGGAAGTGTTGTTGCTTATTGTCATGTGTTTCGTTTTGCCAGGAGTCACGTGGTGTCTTCCTTTCTCTCGCTGAGATCAATTGGACTTTGGTAATGAAGTCAGTTGGAATTACTTGACCCTTGATTAGTTGCTCCCTGTATTTGTACAGGGTGTTATGACTGGAGGGAGATTCATCTGCTTTCTTGGGATATTGCACTGTAAACATCCCGTATACCCAGTGCAGTGCAGGATTGCACTGCTAGGAACTGTGGCTGCTCTAAACGATGAGTCCGCGGTGTAAGTGGACTGCAGGCCGGATGTGAATAGTTTGTGCAGTTTAAGAAGTTTGGCTCTTTTTGTTGCTTTGCCCCAGAATCACAAAGCAACAGGCTTGGATTCTGCTACTGAAATGAGCTCAAAATACGCATGATATAATTATTTCATTCCCCAAGTTCCTGTACAGCTGGACTCTCATCAAGGTGAAGGTTACTAGTAGAGGGAAACTAGTTGAAGTTTTATTTCCCACAACACTTGTTAATTTTGCAGTTTCTGCTCAAAATCATAGTTTTCCAAATACTCTCCTTTAATCACAACATGCCATGTTGACACAAGTTATTTACTTAGTAAGCATGTAATACCTCAACATCTATGCATATTCATGGAAACGCAGAAAAAATTGTGGTATAAGCGTTGCTTCAGACCCAATGCAATCACATACACACTGATAATTTACATGTGTATTACACAACTATTTTTTCAGCCTTTAAAAGGGGAAAAATCAGTTACCAAAGCAACTGCTATATTGTGTGATACTAATGCTATTTTTAAGATAAAGAACATTGGTAAGGCACACATATCAGTATCTCTTAGGAACAAGTACACACTTTGCAAAGGGGAAAAACACTAGAACTATTATAATCACTGAATTTGTAAAAAAAGAAGTTCAGACCTGTTTGCTAAGTATTTCCTTATAATTGGGTTTTATCACCATTTTTACAGCATTGTAAAGTATTCTTACAAGACTTTTAGGTAATATTCAGGAAAAAACCAAAGGGAAATAATAATATGGGACAGCAAGGGCTAAGTGAAATATGTTTGCGTTCAGGAGGAGTCTGGTAGATCAAGCAGCATTTGCAATCCAAAGTGTGCAGCCGAACGCGCAACATTTATATCATTAGAGAAGACGACTCTATATAAATACAAGCTACTGATGATAGTTTTCTTCCTTCCTTTTCTGCTCAGCCAGCAGAATACTCCCCTATCGTTGCTCTGAGAGCTGAGAACATAATGTGCTTTGTATTCCTTGCCACAGAGCAAATGCTTGGGACAGAAGATGTTTGCATATCACTATTATGGGCCGAACAACTATGATTCTGTGTCATAGTGGAAAATAATAGCACATGACGTAAGCTTCAGTAAATAATTTTTGTCCTAAGTGCACTCATAACCAAGTTACAGACTTTTAAAATGCCTGTGTCTACTTTTTGTTCTGGCAGTCCAAAGGGCGCAGAAGAATATGGTCGGTTTAGGAAGAGCTGGGTTTTATTAATCATATTTCAACTTTTTCTGTTAACAGCCTGTTCATAAATAGACTGACATTTCCTTGATTCTAGTTACACTTCAGAATTGTTTACAAGATAATAGTTTCAAAAAAAATCCTGGTCCATGGCTCACTATAGCCAATGCATTGTGAGTGCCTAATGTTGATCAAAGTCCTTCAGATGGGATAAGTCAAGTGATCCTATCCTGAATATTATGGTATGTTTCAAATGCTTTTTGTAAACCTGTAGCGTTATGAATGTGAATATAGCTTTCTGTCAGTATTAGACAAAGATCTATTTTCAGAAACCCTGGAAAACTTAATTTGAAGAATGCCTGCGACATCACTTGTTCCCTGCAAAACCTTACGTCTTTGACCAGCCAAGATAAAGCAATAGTGAAACTGGAACTAGTGGAGCTACTCTGGTGGTCTAAATGAAAATTAAGATGTTCTGGAACAAGTATTTTGCTTATGGAGAAAAAAGGAGTTATGTACCATTTGCCCAAAGTCAGTCCTGCTTCCTATTTGCAGAAAGTGCTGATGCACCTCTTTGAAAGACCAGACCATTCAGACTCTGGATTACTCACTTAAATAAAGTTACTTGTGTGATTTTGTAGCTGAAGAGCAGGGACCAAAATGAGCACCCAAGAAATGTTGAAGTGATGCAACGCAGGGACCCCCCTCCCCGCCCAAAGGAAGTTTTCTGGATTTTATTGTAAAGGAGCATTTGCCCAGCTCTGGGTCAGATCTTCAGAGTTGTGTAAATAAGACAACTTGCAATGAAAGAAGTGCAGCTGGATTTTCCTACAACTCATGGTGATCTAGTCTGTTCACTTAGAAAAAGAGTTGATTTATGTGGTATTATTAATCTATCCAGTAACTTCTTCCGTCATTTATGTTGCTGGATGAATAAGGCTTCAAATTGTCTGCTGTCCTATTTGATGAATAACAGCAATGTCTGAGTCCATTGCTAATCCAGTCTTAGTCATTTTGCCGCTCAGGTGCAGTATCGGTGTCTCGGTTACTTGATTCAGGGGTAATCATCTGTGGATAGGTATTTTGGGAGAAGCACGAGCCATGGATCAGTGCATGCATCCTCTTTGTGGCTCAGCTCTGCAGAATACTGCAGGAGAACTTTTGTCTCTGATATTAGGATTGAAGTGCACAGCAGGCAGGTCATCCAACTCCATGCAGAGCTCTCCATTTTCTCTATAAATTGTATAAATCCTGTTGGTCTGTGATGGAAAGTAAGTCTGAAACATTTAAAGATACTTCATTGCATTTAGTATGCCTCTGCAGGAGTGGAAATGGATAATCTGTATCAGGAATCCCAAGTGTGTCACTTTCAACAAAGAGATAAAGATGGGAGAAAAGATGTGAAAAAAGATGCATCTGTTTTAATTTGTCTTTATTCTCCAACTCTGGATACTAAGGGCTTTTCCTGGCTCCCTCTGCTGGCTATGAAGCTGGCTTAGCATTTTTTTTCCACTGTGGTATTATTTTTGCTGATTAAAATAGCTATGGCAGCTTTGTGTCTATCTCAGCCTCCCACCCCCCACTATCATGCTCTACACATTCTTCTGTGCTTAAATACACAATTGTTTTTATGACTAATTCCTCTTCTCCCTTGTAAGATTACTGTGTGATTCATATTTAAAAATGAATCCATCCTTTTAAAAAGCAATCGGTTACTCCAAGTATATAAACAAAGGAGCAAAAAAAGAGGAAAAAACCGTGAAGTTCCTAAAATATTAAGCAGTAATTTCCAGCATGAACTAACTTTTTATCAACACTGAATTTAAATAATGAAAGAAAATACTAACAACAGCATACCAGCAGAAGCCCCAGCCATGAAATGTTTGTATTATGCTTTATACAGTGCCTCTTTTCTAGTCACCTGAGATTTGAAATGCTGCACCTGCTTTATAGTACTTAAGCAATAGTAGTACTTTGGCCTGACATAGAATTTCCATCTCTAGAACATTTAAGTATAAACTGATTAAATCTGACAGTTCTCCTGTAGAGCAGGTAATAACTACCATCGCAGATATATCCCAGAACATCCCCAATTCACAGAAAGGGATGCTAATCTGTTAAGATTAAGCAAAATATCAAGTCAAAGCAAAAAACAACCCTTATTCAGATATTCATTTTTAACTGTGAATTCCACCATCTAGATCTAGTTTTCTACTGCATCTGCGACTGATCACAGTTATTAGTATCTAGCTGGTCATTAGCACACCTAGAGTCATGATAGGTATGCATGATTTTGGTATTTGCACGAGCAAAATAACAGACCCATTTTAAAGGGCTGTTGAAAGAGCAGCTACATCGGCTGATCTTGCCTCCAGGCATTGAAAAACAATGAGCACTGTGGCCACTGCAGCAAGAACTGCATTAGCAGAGCAAGACAACGCAGCTGAATACACCAACTGCCTCTCTGCTCCGTTCTGGAGTTGGGCAACGGTATCTTTTAGTTAATCTAAACCCTTCTCTTCTGAGAGTCACCAAGTCCCTCCCAAGAGACGTACTCCTGTCTGTCTGTGTCTTTTCTGGGCTGGAACCCAGCTGAAGTCCTTTGTGTGGGAAACAAGCTCCTGGGCTAAATTTTTTGTATGCAATTTTTAACGCTCCTTACTGACTCAGCCCAAATCCTGTGGGAATTCCTAAACCACTTTGAGGGTTTTGAAAATATTGCCCTGTACCTGTGGGGCTCACTGCATTCCCAGAGTTAATGGTTAAATATGTTGGTGGTAGGCAGAAAATTCTATTAAGATTCTTGTATTACTCTTGCTGCTATAATATATGGATGCTGCAGGATCTTGACTGTTTCTATCCTCCCAGCTTCCTGCTGAGATGATATTATTGCTTGGGTTAAAAGCTAAGTGGCTTTGTGTATGTACACACTCCAGTCAAATATATGATTGCTAATAATCTGCATAGCATGAATGGAAAAGCATTTCAGATGCGGTAACACAGAACTTCACTTAAGCTTACATTTGGTTTGAGGTGAGCTGCTGCAATCTGGGTTGAAGATTGCACTTTCTTCTTAAATTTAGGCTGTCGTTCTCCTAGGACTTTTTTGGTTGTTTTTATCCTCATTAACGAGTGAATATAAACTTACCTTGAAAGTGCTTCTTGAAAATTTTATATAAAAAACTTTTCTAGATATAAAATTGAAGTTTTTACTAAGTGAAAATTTCAGTTTTTTCATGCAGTAAAATGATTGCAATCAAAATTATCAAAACACATAAAATTAAGGAAATAACTTGAGAGTTCTCATTTTTTTGGACAAAAAGTCTAAATTTTTAGTGTTCAGGGTAGAGAGAGAGAAGATAGCAATTCTGACATGTTCTAACTAACTTCTCTTTGAAGAATACTTAATATTCTGAGCCAGAAGTTCTCATGGTGTTATCAGCCATGTAAACTGATACATGCAGTTTTGAACCAGTCATAAAATCCGAGATCCTGACCTGATCCTGCAGCCCTTATTTAGAGAGCTGGGGTGGAGTCAGCGGTGGACTGCAGGCCAAATTCCCCCAGAAGAGTTTTGAAAAAATGCATGGCGATCTTGACACCTTTACAGGTTTTGCTTTCTAAAAAAGAACTTGATTTCTAGATTTTCAACTGAGAGGACAGTGCCATCAGACCTTAATAATCACTATCCTTACTAATTGAGTGTAAACTTCCCTTATCTGACCCTTCACAGCAACAGATCACATAGTAGAGGAGGTGACTTTATACAGTCATGTCTCCTAGGTGTAGAATAAATGTCCCAAATTAACAGCTGCTTGCACACAAGGAATGATTTTAACACCTCATTTGGAATTTGGTAATAATTCATATACATCACGCCACAAATCAGTTTTAAAATATCAAAACAAAACCAAAGTTGAATCAGTGAAGTTACGTAGATGAGTTGTTACTGCTGTACAAATACTCATTGTTTCATAAGATGTCACCACCCTACCGGGTTGCCTTTGCCTGTTTATTTCAGTCATTTGCTGCAATGACTTTTGCTGGAAGAGCTCCTGTGTTTCCAGAGTCTAGGGTAACAGGATACCGTCTACTTAGGTAATGAAAAGCTGCAACTTGATGACAATTTACATATAGGCCGTTCACATCAGTCTGTTTGGTTAAAACATCATAAATGTAATGACCTCCATACAATTTTTTTCCTGCAAAGGTGAATAAAGAGAGACTTAACATGAAGGCTGGTCATATTTCGGAGAGTGTTTCTAATGCATCTTTCCCCTGAATATGCTTACAGACTTTCAAACCCTTACCATTCCGGTTTTTGTTAAAACCGATGTAAGGAGCACAGCCTGTTATTTGGTTGAAGATTTGCATCTAATTCCTTGCATTTTTTGAACTTCTTATCATATTAAGAGCATTTCTGATGGAAACAAGATGGCTGATAGAGATCAAGGGTAAGAATAGGCCATCTCTTAGTAAAGTGACTTTGTCTATATGCATGTGTGTGATTTTGCCTTGTAATTAATTTTCATTCAGAAAGGGAATCTTTTAAATATTAAACTACAGTTCCTCCAGCCGCTGGGCTTTTTCTGCTCTTCATGGTTTTTGTGTATGATAGAGCTGTCTTTTCACCAAAGCTTCTCGTGTGACAGATGATATCTATGTATTGCCCTGCTGTTTAATATGTGAAGCAAATGGAATAGCTTATCTAATGTGACAGGTACAGTCGTCTGTTGTCAAAGCTGTGATAGTACTGACCAGGATTATCTGGATGAGCGGTCATCTTGATGTTGCAGCATGGAAGGTGTGGGCCTCGTGGATAAACTGCAACAGTACAATGAGTTATACAGCTGCTGAAGTGGAAAAGATGAGGCAGACTAGATGCTAATGTGATATATAAAGACATCAGAAGCTGATGAGTGAAATTAGGATAAAGGTTTTGGGGGTGTAGGTAAGTGTAGTGGAGGATGTATGAAACACATACCTCTTGGAGAATCTGGTAGACATTATTTGCAATAAAATAGGATATAAGTTCATTTTTATGCTGTTAGGCAGATGTCTGTACAGACTGCTATTCAGCGTTATTTGTGAATCAGTGGAGAATTCTCCCAGTGCTAAGACTAATAAGGTGTAGAGGCAAGTGACTGAGCAGCCAACAGTATGAGATATTTTCCTAAATATAATTGCAAGCAAATGAACCAAGCATGTAAATAGTTTAAAAGTTGGTTTATTATGTGGCTATAGTGAGTGCAGCACTGTCCAACTTGAAATGAGAGTATCATTACAGTAGCTTTGATGATAGAACATAAAATTTTGCTGTTACAGCTGTGATTTTCAAAGGGGCCTACAAGTGCCACATTTATGGATGTCCACTGGAGAATTAGCTATCTTAGGAAAGGCAGGGCCTACTGCAAAGAACGAGTAACTAGTATCAGAACTTTTAAAATGTCCGTATAATGAACCTCAATGTATAATTTGTAAAAAATGTCTATGTGGGGCCAAGCTGATGGAATTTTTAATACTATGGTGAATGAGCTTTTTAATCACAGAAAAGGCAACTGATGGTTGCTTAAAAAGTTAAGAGTGACTTTCTTCCAGGAAGAGGATCAGAGAGAAACAGAAAATCATCTGTGATCTATGTTTCAACAATAGAAATCAGCAGAAAGAAGGAGCTGAACATGCTCGTAGATCTACTGCTGCACAGCAGAATACGCTCAAGAGCATGCGAATATGACAGCCTAGCAGGCTGCAAAGTTTTATCATCAGGTGTTTCACAGTGTTTTCTTAAATCCTCATCTTCCAAATTCATACAGATATACAAGAACCAAAGCTTTCGTCTACAGGAAAGTAAGCTAAGTTCTTCTGTAGAAAAACTTCCAGTGTTCAACCCATCACATACCTGTCATGGGACTTAAGCCAGTCCAATGATCCTGGCAAGCCTGTCTCATACTTTTTCCAGTGGGTGGGATTGGCAGTGCTGCTGTAATGGTGCGGTTGGAAGAGTACGTTTTAGTTTCTTTCCAAAGAGCATCACTATATAACAATGTAGAGACTTCCGTGGTTTGTAAAAATGAAAAGTGTGTGTGGGTTATTCAGAGAAATGGTATTTCTGCCTACCCTTACTGGCCTATAAGAATTTACCTACATCACATGCCACTCAGCTTTTCTTGGGAAATGAAGACCTAAGAAGTAGCCCCAGTGGTTCCATCCCAGTGCTTCTCTCTCAGTCTGAATCATCAAGCCTTGTCTTTAGTAGCTGCTATTTCAGTGTAGGCAAGGTCCTGGGCAGTAGGAAACTGCGGGTTGCAGTCAATGCCAGCTTGCTGTTCTGCTAGTTAGCTAACTTTCCAATAAAAACAATGTGATCATTAAATACGACTTCCTTATACCTTAGTGACTAGAACATTGTCAACATGCTGTGATTATATACAGGAGCATCTGTGGGGTCTGAGAAAGAGAGATGAGATGTCTCTCTGCTATTTTTGGCACCGATTCTTGGTATTTCTTCCATTTGCAGACCCTCTGTGCCATTTTCTGATGACAAAACTGATCCCTGAGGACACAATTGATATTAATGAGATGTAAATGACAGATGAGGTGACAGATGACAGTGTCATCAACCAAAGAAATAAAGAACAGTATCATGAATAAGCACAAAACATTCACAGGACAGAAATGAACTGTATATAGTATTGTTGAACAGGTTGGTTTTTTTTTTAAAGGTAATGCATTGGAAAAAAAGATAATCAGAGCATGAAATATTAGCATGAAATGGCTCTGACTATTGTAGCTCTTAGCAAACTTTTTTCCAGGGTATGTATTGTAGGGGATTGAGGAAGAGAAAGATGATTCATTTATTTATTTACGAGTGACAGTGAAAGAAGACATGCATGGCAATGGAAAGCAGCAGGTATTATGCACTTGCTGTTTACGAAAGAAAGGTTTGATGTTTTCATGGGTCACCACATGAATAAAGGAAGAGAATGGAAGATGATATTTAGCAAAGGTCACGAAAGCTTTAATCTGGAAGCCTATGACATATGTCTTGGTATGTTAAATAATCTTGAAGCCTGGCAGAATACGAGATTTTCACCAGAATTTTTTCTTGATATTTACAGACTGATTCATACCTGTCCAGCCACTGACAATCCATCTAATTTTTTAATCACTAAAACATGTAAAAGCTGCTGTCCAACTTACTAGTGCCTGTAGGAGCCCAGACTTGAAGAATGGGCTGAGCTTATGAGGATTGGCACATGGATAATTCATTTCCCCTCTCATTCTGTCCTAGATTTTCCACACATTTTGTCACAGTGGTTTTTGGTCTTTTTTGTGGCTGATACCCCTTCGGGTTTCTACAGATTACTGGCTTCAACTCTGTCTGGCCAGAGTTGCTGTTAACCCTCCCTCCTCCCCTTGCCATGGTACTGTTGTCTGCAGGGAGTGTTATTTTGGAAGCACTGCTGCAAAAACCTAACAGAAATTTAACTTGGCCCCACGCTTTATTTAAAATGTGCTGTTCTGCATCACTAGGCCACAAGAATCACTTCTCTAGAGTGATGTGGAGTAAGGCTTACCAGCTCAGCATAACCTCTGCAAGAATAGCTCCATGGCTTTGTCATGAAAGCGGGCTTAGGTCTGATCTGTTTAGAGCATAGGTGGTGGTTGCTCATATGTGTCTGTTTGCATCCTCGTAAGCTGCCCTTAACTACAGCTGCCACCAATGATATCAATGTATGATGGGGCTGTGATTCATCTGACATCATCGATAAGTTCCCACTGGCTGTAATGGGATTCTTGCTCCCCTCCCACTACATGGAAATCTAGTCAGTAGTTAAAACTAGAGAGCAAAAATAAATTAATAAAAACAACCAAAAAAGGAATTCCTTTTTCCCTTCTCTGTCTTCTTCTCCTCTTGTTGTTTTTCCTCTCATCTTGACTTTGGAGGAGAGCACTTTCCATGAGCTATACAGTAACTTAATGGTCTTGGCTGTACATGATAAAATAGTAAGTCATTATTATTAACAGGAGTGGTATCAAGCTTATAATATGTTCTTGTATCAATTGTACAATGTATGGAAATATTATTATGTTCTGCATACATGTTCTCTTAATTATTTTCTTAATTAGTAATGACTGTCTTCAGTGCCTCATTGATGCTTTTGTAATAGCTCCCTGGTTTTAGATGCTTAGCATTCTTTATTAAATTCCTCTTCAGCTGAAACTTCTGCGTGGTATAACCTAAAAGGTGAATTGTTTGAGCAACATCTGGTTAATATATATTTTTTGTAGCATATGATACACAATAATTTTCTGTTGCAAAAATAACTTGCAAAGTTCAAAATGGGGAAAAATTGATACACATGCTATCATGTAAGTGTATGACTCAGTAGGATTTATTAAGGCCTAGTGAAGTTTGGACACCATTTGTGGCTCAGTAGAACGAAAAAAAATCCCTGTTACTGGATTTAGCTGAGGAGCTGCAGTTCTGTTATTTCTCCAAGAATGCTATCAGCTGGATCCCCCTCCTCTTCAGTCAGCTGGCTTGAATCAGCTGGATCAACTTCTTTTGGTGCATGTAAGTAGGAGTTAGAGTGGGTTGGAGTTGCATAAATTGCTACATGTGGATGACAGTGGAGGATAGAATTTTAATTCTCTTTGTATTATTTTCTCCTGAAAACTAAATAAAAAGATTAAAAAATACTATGCCATTAAAATTCAAATATTTTAGTGTCAGGAAAAATGCAAGCCATGTCTCATTAATTCTTGGTGTGATGCTTGTCAGGATTCATTGTTCTTGTTTGGCATTTGAAATTAAAACTGTATTACTTGCACTCACAGGTCACATCAAATGTCTATCTGATTGGAAGACCAAAAACTTATAGAGACTTGTTTTTGATGTGAATACTTAAATTAAAAATTCACAGTTCACTTTCCTCAGATACTGTGCAACATTCCTTTAAAATTCAGTGTTCCAGTGAGCAATCTTCATTTGATACAATATTCATGGAAAGCAATCACAGAAGGTTGCAATGCAGTCAGAGCAGATTTGTTTGAAAGTTCAGTGGCGTTTGTTTGGGAGTCTTTGCTGAGTGCTTGTTCCTCACTCAGCGATGCACTGTGGTAAATTCCCTCATTCTGCTATTCTTTGGCATGTTGAGTTACTCTTAGGCTGCTTATTCTGGTGTTAACATGTGTTACTCAGCATCCTGAAAATCAGTCCTTTAAAACTTGTTAGCTGAAGTAGTTTGGCTTTGCTTATAGTGTATGTAATAAAACCTGTTTGCTTTGATTCGATAGCACAATTTTGCACTAGATAATCTGGTTCCTGATTCAGTTCATGCATCTGTTACTGTGTGGATAGCAAAATTACTTGATTTAGTTGTCACAGGTTGGATTAATTCAACGGGCTTTGGCATAAGTAATCTATTCAGGTGCAACAATTTATCTAACTTGTATTCTCTGGAAATCACTTTTGGCACAAGTGGAAAGAGAAGAATACAACAAAGTACTCTGCTTTTTCAAAACATCCCTTGATCTTATGATTTGACAGAATTAGTTTTGAGGGAGTTTTGTTGCGAGCCTACAGAATGAAATTGGCAACTCATCCTCAGTTCCCTTAGGGTGATATGTTCAGTGATTTATGTAAAAGTCTGTAGCTGAATATGTGGGGAGATTGTTTTTGACATTCCTGGCTTGGAGAAATGATGCCTTTTGAATGGCTGGATACACTAGTTCTCAGGTGGCACTGATTTTTCCCATGTAAAAAATAATGATAGTTAATACATGTTTTCACATTTAATTATTTTAATTGTATTTCAATTTAGTTTTCTAATCAGAAGTATCATTTTCTTGCTACTTGAATTTAAGTGATTGTGAGAAGTTTCAATCACAGGTGTTTAAAGAACCGGGTAAGGTTGAAATAAATGAATAAAATTGAAAGATTTATTCTGTTTTCCCTTCTGTTCTGTAGGAACTCACCTGCCTCAAGTGCTGGAGTTGAAGATTCGGTTGGGAGAGTCTGGCAGGACACTCAGGTACAGACCTGGTAAGTATCTAGAAATCACAGTGTGGTTGCCTAAAACTTCCTAAACCAAGGCTGAACTCAAGGGCATTTTTATCTCTAGATATGCTTTCCTCTCTAAAACTATGAATAGGCTTATTTATTTGAAGCCAATATTTACCCATAGTCTAGTTCTAATTTTTTTAAATTAGTTGTTCCTTTTCTATTTCCTTTTGAAATAAGTAGCATGGAAGTCTCACCTTGACCATCACCGGTGATTCAGCATTTCAAAGCAGTCAGGGTTTTCATTGATACCACTACATGTGGTACACACAGGCCTCTAGAAACTCTTACCACTCTGCCTGTTCTCTTTTGAATTTGTCTTGGAGCCTTTTCTTACTGGCTTGCTAGCTAAATCAGCCCTGTCCCTGATTCCTCAGAGACTCCTGTGCCCTCATAGGATTGATTTCTTTGATCCCAATTTGTGGAATTTCCAATAATGTCATTTAATTTTGGGTCCCAGTACCATGTTCCTTTCCCTCTGACACTCTCATTTAATTTCCTTCTCACCACTGTGTCATGAACGGGGTCTCGTAGCTGAGGACCAGCCAACTCCATTTCCTGTCCTCAGTGTGTATTCAAGATAGCTCTTTGGTTTTCTTTGACACCCACATACTACTCCCACTCCTTCACTGTGGTTCCCTCATCATGGAAATGTCTGCTCGGATTGAGTACGCAAATGTACTCCAGGAGCTCTGCTCTCATGGAGGAAAATAGCTGTAGCAGGGACGTGAATAAAACAGGCTCCGAGTTGAATGGAGTGGCTGCTTTTAGGAAAAAGAAGCATTGCAGTGCATTGCAGAATAGCGCAATTTGGATGAAGTATAAATGAGTCATTTAAAGCCATTCCTTGTTTTTTTCTGTGAACCAAATGTGTTTCTGAGCTGAGAGAATAAATGTGACATAAACCTGGAAAGGAGACTCCAGATCATTGTGGCATTGCATGGTTTCGTTAGTGTGGCAGACTGCTTATGATATGGTTGCGTGACAGTTAGGAATAGGTTTTTGGTTTGCCTACACACTTGAAACTGAACCAAGTGACTTTCCTGTTTTCTTAACACATGATCAGCAAACATAACTCTTGTTACACTACATACGTAATTCCCATAATATTGTCAGTTGTGCCCTGACATAATGTGTAAAGACACAGAGGATCATTTCTTCAGTAGATGTAAGCTGGTGAGGATGAGAGGTATTCTGACAGCCAGGGACTGGCATACCAGATCTCTTTTCCCCACCCTTGAAAGAGAAGAAGCTGCGCTTGTGCGAGTGTTCTGGATGGGTAGTTTTTAGGCAGGGTAGAAAGCCAGAGGAGATGCTGTTCTCCATCTCAGAACAGAGGAAGCATGTATGGAGGCAACAGAGAGACTTCCAAGGAAATGCTTCAGATGGAGTTGCATAATACTTATTATTGGGGAAAAAAAAGTCATAATGTTTCTTGCTCTTTCTCTTCAGCTGGGATAGTTTTAGCTTTCCAGTATCAATTGCACTGACCAGACAGTAATGGATCAGCATTAGTGTACCTGTCAGAGGCATGCAGGATACAAGCAGCATTTGCTAGGTGGACTATAACAGTTTATACAGATAATAAGACAGTTAGCAGAGTCTCCATCCATAATTGTGCTAGGCACTGCACAAAAGGCCAAGTTGAAGTAAAACGCGCTGTTTCACACAACATGCCAGGGACAGAACTGAAAAGAGAAAGCAGGCTTTTTGGCTCACGTCGCCCTTGAACCACGCTATCTTTGCATGTAAACAGTGGCTGCAGAAATGAACGTTTGAAAAATATGTGGTTCCCATGCTTACATCTTTAGAACTGTTTGCAAAATAAGTATTTTTGAGATGCTAGTAGACATACACACTCTTAATCTTAAAAAAGAAACAGTTAAGGCTCATTCCGTTGGTAGATTATCTGAGGGGATTATTTCACTGTGAGTATCCTGGTTAGCAGTGAGGGCTGCAGCAATGCCTTTGAGCTGTGTCGGGATGTGTGTATGTGCTGACTGGACAGCTTGGTCGGGATTTGTTGGCTTTTTGTGAGTGTGTATAAAGTCCTAAACCACTTACCGCAATTGGTTTGTTTATGTAGTGTCTACAAGAAATAAATCTATTACACCACAGTGATTATTTACTGATTTTTTAAATATTGGGGTCCTGGTATTCCCTTGCTTAGAAAGTTCAAGAAGGCATAATGTGCACTTCTGACATCGTTTTCTAATTTGTAGAAAAGAGACTAATGAAAATGAGTGGTATCTGGTGATAATAGAAATATTAGTGTGTTGTTCAAGACAAGTTAAAACAGGGAAAGGCAAATGATAGCAGTGAGTCAGCCTTTCAGAGCAAATAACTAGTACAGACCCTTGCTCTGGGTGACACTATCACAACGCACTTGACTAGAAAAGTACTCTACCAGAGGCCTTTTCTGAAGATGTCAGAGAGACAAAAATACTGAATGTAGTAGCCATATATACTGAGAAGGATCAAGGGAAGATTTAGGAAAAACTAAAGAGCTGAAAATCTAATTTCAGATGTGAGGAAAATGTTGGACCCATAAATAAATTATAGCTATGGAACATTTAGAACTGCAGAATTAATTATAGCCTTAATAGAAGGCTGAGAGCAAGAGCCCGCTGTGAAGGCATTACAGGGCTGATTAAGGCCAGTCTTGGAAACAGAACACTTAACAAAAAAAAATTTTTTTTTTTGAATGACACATGAAAATGCTGGTGCAGAAACCTAGCACAGAGTTATGCAACCACATATACAAAGGAAGGGTGTTTGCCAGAGGCCAGGTAGATTTCTGGCTTGCAATTGATACTTGAATTTTACTTTCTGTGTTAAGATCAGTTAATCACACCAGTTTTATACACTACTATCTTAAAAATCAGGCCTATTTCTATGGAAATGTTAAGGTCAGTTTTGTTTTTCTGACATGTTTTCGTATTTTTACTGTCTCCTTTAGTCAAAATTGTTCTTCAGATTGGTCATTACGAAACTAGTGTGGATTTATGGTATATATGAACAAACTGCATTTGGAATATACCACCAAATAGCTGGGAAATAAATTTAAAAGCTGATCTGTTTCAACCTGTCTGAAGAAAGGAGTCATAATTTTTTGAGTTAATTATTTTCTATGAATAGGAGAAGAACTATTAAAATAGAAATTACACTAGGTTTTGCAAACTGGGTAACAGGGAGTGTTTTTCCAAAGTGTGAATTCAATTATGGGCTGTAGTAAGAAGTGTGATGTTACAAATCTAATTGATAGGCAATTTGTCGAGGATATAGTATTCATAGATTTGCCGAGTGCTTTTTTTCATCCTGCAAGTACAATATGTTCTTGTGTAATGTTACTCAAGTGATCAATTTAAATTATAAGAGTAGGAAGAAGTAGACATCTGTGGACAGTATTGCTGTGTCATACTCCCAAACCTGACATCAAGGATGGGATGGTGGTAATGATGGTTAGTATAATTATGATTCAGTTCTGCTTGTTTATTTGTGATGAGGTTAAAGGATCATAGACTGGCTGGAGTCCAGTGAAATGGGTGAAGCAAGGATAGATGTGGAACAGACTCATCAGTAAATTTACAAATAAATTTAAAAATAAATTTAGGATTTAGTTGAGCATACTGAAGATGGTATTAAGGCTGATGTAACTCAGTTGCCCTCTTCCAATATTCATAAACATCCTGTGTTCGTCTGAAACCATTGTTGTGGTGCTATGACAAACTGACATGCAGAAAATGCTGTAGACTTTGTCTCTGCAGATAATTGGAACTGTGCCACAGTGTTTTTTCCTTTCTTTTTGTTTGAGAGTTTAGAATCTCCATGTCAGGAATATTAGAATATTTGGACAGCAGTTGCTGAGAGTAAGTGCTGTTGCTCACAGCAAAAGCTGAAAATTAGTAGAAAACATTTCCGGTTCTAATTACAGGAGAACACTTACTCTGAGATACAGAGTTGCGGACGCTACCCTGCTCTGCGGGTTTCCCATTTTCTCAGCTAACATCTGTAAATAACTTTCAGCTTGTCCCTATTGATTCCCCAGCTGCTCTATCTATCTCCCTTGTTGCTGATGTCAGAGACAGATGAGTCTCGAGGGGAGTGCGAGAAGGCTGGAACAGAACTACTGCAAACGCCCACAGAGCAGTCAGGATGTTCCAGTTGGTCACCAGCATCCTTCTGGCACCCAGAGAGTCTGGAAGTTCATTGAGGTCATACAGGTTTTCTGAATATCCATCCTGAACATTTACACATGAACAGAGGAAAAACTAAGGGTTTACTATGCGTTCAATGGTAAATTGTCTTCCTCTTCCTTCTTCTATTGTGTTCCCTCTCTGGGTTTTATCTTCCACTCGTTGAATTCAATAGCAAAACTCAAATTGGCTTAAGTGGGACAAGATCAGTTCTCATGCCAGGAGGAATTATTATAATAGGGTAATGATAATCTGACATTTGGTGTTTTATGTAATGATAGCATGGTATTTTCAGGACTGTATTTACCTATGAGTTCTGCCTGAGGTTATGAAGCTACTGCCTGGTAATATTTTCCCCTGTGGATGTGTAATCGTCCACAGGCTACGCATTTTACAGGCTGGTGATATTGGAGGGTCAGTAAACATTAGAACCTATTCCAGTCTGAGCAATGGACAGTGCAATAGCTGATCGTTAAATAAACATGACTGTCAGCTTTGTCCTCGGCTATTTAGAAGGCGGTAATTTCCCTGGAAACTGGATTACAAGACTGTGTGCTAAGACTGGGTCTTCAGTACCACAGATGCCTCCTAGGTAGGAATGCAAATAATCTCTGAGAAAGGGAGCCGACACAGAGGGCTTTACCTTGTTGATAGGAGGGGTATTTTTAGCTGTAGGACCAGCTGAAAAAGAGGGAAAATGCTTGCCTAGAAAGGACAGCAGAAGAAAGGGAGGGTTTGTGAATCAGAGATGAAAGTATATACAGGAGAGGAGAGTCACGTGCTAGAGGAAGGCCAAGGTAAAAGCAATGCCGGAGCCCTCTTAGGCCAAGCAAAGCTTAGATGTACCTACCAACACTGGCAGGTCCAAAAGCATTAGGTTCAGTGACGGTTGCTGCACAGCTGATGTATCTATGCAGAGTAAATCTGACACATCCCAGCTGGGTCAGACATACTGCACATTTGCACACAGACTCCGTAACGTATGGGCAATGAAGTTGATGCAGCAGTCTCTCTGCATATGTGATTCAGCATTCTTGTGAAATGGCCATTTGTTCAGGATATCCAGACATCCAGCATTTGGACAAATCTATTCAGTCACTGCTCAAAGCAGCAGAGAGAGAGATTTCCTGCTGTAAGCAACAGACTAGTATCCACGCTGGGAGAGCTGGCAGGTCTGCTAAACATGCCTGGATCCAATGCAGTTGGGACCCAAACACAGCTGTGTGTGAGCTCTACCAGGAAGATACAACAATTGAACTACTCCCAAAGTTTTCAACCTGCATAGCATAACAAGATTGGGTTCACAAAGCCTAGTCCTATTAGCTGAGGGGGGGAAGAAAAAGACGTTTGGATGAAGGTCAAACTGAGTAATACTCCATGCAGGTACCTTTTGCTCATTCACCTTCAGTCCCTACCTTCTCTCTCAAATTTGTCTATTCATCACTTCCAGCCCGCCTACTCCAGCTTTGCTCTTTCTTTTTCCTTTCTGGTTTCCCTTTCCTCTGTGTATATGTAGACTCCAGCTTCTCCTTTATACTCCTATCCCATGAGGCAGTATTTCTGCAAGCTGCATTCCTTACTTAACAGGAATTTTTTTTTTTAACAATCATACTAGGAAGGTGGGTCCCAATGCAATTAGGGATACACATGTCAACAACTGGCTTTCATGAAAACTGCAGAGCTGAAAGTTTGCTGCATCTGTGTTTTATTTTATTTTAAGCAGTTTAGTATCTTGTACAAGTTCCTGTGAAAAGTCAGGGTGTCAGTTCTTGTCTTTGAGTTTCATGGACACCTGGAGTTGTTTGTGAGACTGAATTCTGTAGTTAAAGTTCCTGGGTGAATGAATGATATGCAGTTTACTAAAAGGTGAAGCAACATGGATAGTACCAAAAATAACAGCACAGAGCAGTTTTCCTGGCCTTCATCCAGTGTGGAGTCAATGGGAATTTCTCCATTGGCTTCAGTGGGATTTTCGTCAAGCCTATTGAGAATACTGTACACAACCCCCACTTCAGACAGCAAGCTTTCTAATATGCAGTACGTAACATGAAGTAATAATCATCAGAAAAAAATATTGGGCTGAAGCCAAAGGCCAGTGGAAATCAGCTGCCATGGAAGGCTCAAAGTTTATTTAGGTACTGCGTAACTGTTCCGTGTGTCTGATAAAGGTACCTGGTGGTACAAGTTACCCATAAGACGCTACCTGTTTAGCTGGGGTGGGTGCATTTCACAGAGTACTCGTGGGATTGCAGTATTTCCTCAAGAATGTCGAGGTGTGATGAGTTCTCCAAATGTGAACTCAAATGGAAGGTGCTTTAGGTGACATAGCACTGCCAGTGACATTGAAAAGATGCCCTTGTTTTCTAGCATCAATGTTCATTAATGGAGACAAACCAAAAAATCTGTCTGAATCATTAGCAACAAATTATTTTCCAAAGCATTTGCAAGATGCTAAATGTCTTGAGATGTTTGTAGAAGCAGAAGCAAATACTGAAAGCAAAATAATGAAAATTAAACGTTTCCTTGCTCATTCAAGATTAATGATGTCAGGGTTAATCACTGCCATATAAATACCCAAATAAATAAAATAGATTAGGCAAGTATTATCTGAGTATTTGCCTGGCTATCTGGCTTTCTCAGGATCATTAATTATTGACTTTTCAAAACTTGTTTCTAATTGACTTTAAATTCACAGTGTCATAGAAAAATTTAAGTTGCAAGGAATGTCTAGAATTTTTTGAATCACTTATCAAGTTTCTTTCCACCAAATGCATATGTAACACAGAATAATCGCCCTCAGATCTGACATGCAAGAAATATGAAGTAAAAATTGAGAAGTTGTGATTAGATCAATTAGTTTAGAAACACTGCCTCTAAATTATTCCCATATCTGTTCTTGAGAAAAGGTAAGAGTTTAATGCAGCATCTGTTCTCTAACCTCTTCTACAAGTTGGAAAACAGCATCGCCAATGAATGAAATATTTAGCCTGAAAAAAGGGTTAATTACTTTTTAAAAAAAGAAGTAGCCAGTGGTAACCATAATTCTCCTACTGAATATTTTGCATAAAATTTCTATTTATATGAAGCTGAGAGACTAAATGTGGTACTCTGTCTTCAGAGTGACGAGAGGCATACATAACATGATGTTATATTTAACAAAAATGTTACATGTATGATTAGTTAGATCTGAATATACCTCATATTCTAGTCACTTTTGTATTTAAACTAATGTTTAAATAACCTTTCTCTTAGCTTAGAATCTGATGATGCTTTTGAAAGGTCAGACCACTGCTATTGGACAACTTTTCAGTATATGGAAAAGTGTGCCAAGAAGTTTAAAATATTGCATTCATTGTAAAATGCTGACGCTAGGATCTCAACATGCAAGACATGCTAAAAAAACCCTCTTTAAGTGGTAAAAGTGTGTGCATGTGTTTGTGTATACACATGTGTATAAAGGAGTTTATTGCTATTTTGCAATTGAGAAAACTGAAGTACAGACAAAACTAAATTAATTTCCCACAGTCAGACAATGAGTCAGTGACAGAACTGATAAAAGAAACCACCAGTCCTGATGAGATACACTGAGCAAAAGCTGTGGCTCAGGACTTTTACAGGCGTAACACCAAACACAGCACAGATGCAGATTACTTCAATGCGCTAGTCTGGTCACTGCTTCTCCAGCCAACTTCAGCTGGGACTCATGCACGTAGCAGAAGCTGTTGCTAGCCAAATCTGATCGCTGCTTCTAGCCATCAGCCTGTGTGGCTGTTTAGAATTGGTATCCACGAGTCATTGAGTCACCTCTCTGCATATAACCTATCCTGTACTACCCTTTCTGTATGTGTGCATAACTGGATGATGGGAGAAGGGAAGAGATGGAGGAGGGAATGAGTGTCAAGGACAAGCCTGTTGCTGTCTGAAGGAGGTTGGTGCCCTGTGCAACATACTTAAAAAAACCTAAGCTACTATGTAATTTCTTTACTTTTAATTATACAAAACTGCAGTGTTTACTGATCGTTACTCATATTGACATTATAACAGGAAATCTTGTTTCAAACTACATTACAGATTTACTTGGCTTTTAGTTGACACTTGGAAGCATCAGGTACAATTTTGTAAACAGAGCAGTTCAGATTTTTGCAATGATGAGAAGTAATTCGCACAGCACATCTTTTTGTCCTGCAGAGATTTTGCTATAATTCATTTCACAAGGTCTGTAAAAAGTCAGTAATAAAGCACTGGGATGGTGAGTTAAAATTGGAATTTTGAAGAATGAACTCAGTAACAATTACTACTACCACTGAATTAATTCATATTAATATTTTATTAAAAGAAATTCTCTGCCTTTCTTCTAGCTCCAGGTAACTTCTGTCATGAGGTGCTAAGTGGAAATAGCAGATCTTAATCAGCAGATGCAAGTGTTTCTTGTGGCATAAAATTAAACTGTTCAGATAATATGGTTAGTGGTAACTTACTAAATTTTATTGTTCTGACAAGTGGACTGTATTTAATAAGAAGCTAAAAAAATTGAACAAGTATCTCTTTTTTTTTTTTTTCCCATGAAAAAACAATTTCATTTGCTACTGGGCAGGACCAGGCTATAGCTTTACAGTCTGTCCCAGTGTAAGTGCTGCTCCAGGCACAGGATTGAATCCTGATTCCTTCCCTTCTCCCAGGGAAGAAGTAAAATACTTCACCCCTTCTTTATCAAGCAATGGATTTTCTTCTGGGCAGCTAGCTTAGATAACGAGTGGAAATTTTGTTTTCCCCATTGCAGAGTAAGTTGCAGCAGGACACTTTTGGATGCATACCCTGTACTCTCCCTCCACAGCTGTGGTTACCAACTGAGTAGAGCTAACCAAAACGGGTGACCAGTTTTGTCCTCCTTCTTTGGCATTGTGTGGCAGCCTTGTGAAAGCCAGTGTGGATGCTCCTGCAGTAAGATACTGACTCAGGCTGAGTCAGGATGGCCGAGCGTTATTGAAAGATCTATCAAATTACCTCTCCATGGACTTTGTCGTTTGATTGATATAATGCAAAATTAATTGTTAAAAACCTATTTTCTTTCTCTCCCAAACCAAACAAACATACTGACAATCAGTACATAGTAATAGAGTGGTAGGCTTGCTGCCTCCTTTCATATGTCACCAAACCTTGCAGCAAATTGTCCTGTCACCCTCTCAGATGTCTTGTCATGCCTTTCACCCATCTCTTTTGCTTTATCTGCTCGATAACATCTCACCTGTCTTAAGCACTTAGGCTGCAGCCTTTCCTGCCAGTTGTGCCTCCTGCTTTTTGAACTTCCCTCTGCACATAACTTCAGTCTGAGTCTCTTCTGTCCTCCAGTAGAGCTGATGTTTTATACATACTATAACTCTTTAAAAAAAAAAATCTATCCCTGATTGTCTTTCACACTTCTTCACCCACTTCCATTGCCCCTTTAATGTTTTATTCTTGCCATATTTATTACAAGATGGCATACAGATGCTCTAGTCCTGCATATATTATTCTGCCCATTCTATTGCTTCTTTATTCTACTGGATTTAATCAAGTATTGCTCCATTATTTATTCATATTTTTCTCTGGTAAAATATAACTGCCTTTGTAAAATAAATTGTCTCATTTTTTTAAATGTCTTGTATTATCCTGCTGAAAATTCACCTCTTACTTGATGGAGAATTTTCTTGTTTTGTGAACTTTCTGCAGTTTCTTTAAATTTTCATGAAAAAAAATCCAATACATTTCAGTAAAAAGAACCTTCCTTTACAGACAACAATGTGCCTAATTCAGTAACATTATTTTATGGCATCTTATATAGAAAGATTTCATGTCAATTCAGTAAATAGATGTTGATTAATTGCACATTGTGAAACCATCCCTTTTCCCACAAAGTTTAAATTAAGAATGGCTGCTTGGATCAGCAAGTTTAATCTCCTGCATAACACAGGTCATACAACTCCCTTCTATTTCGCTTCATATCCACTAACTTTGCTTATTGTTGGAACGAGACCATATGCTTTAGAAAAACAGTGCATGTTGTTTTTTAAATTATCCAATGTTGGGAAATCCACCACAACATGGGTAAGTTTCTCCCACGATTAATTAACCTCACTGTTAATAGCATGTGCCTTATTTCTAATCTGAATTTGTATAGCTTCGTCTTTAACAATTGGTTCTTTCTTTTCCTCCTCTTTTTAGCATAAAGCCCTTGACAAAAGTCTTCTTTGGACAGCTGGAAATCTCTTTGTGACTGTCTGGTGTTTTGCAAGTCAGCCTGAGCAGCCATCCCCAAGAACATTTTAGCATTTTCCATTTTGTTACAATAGCTGGACCTTCCAAGCTGTTACCTCTCATTGTGCTGAGAGCTGATGTTTCTGGCAGGATGGAACTGCAGCTCCTCCTCTCTGAGCACTCGAACCTGTACGCTCTTGGTGCCTTCAGTCATCAGAGTGTCACCAGGTCCCCTTGGCTTGGGTGCCTGCCACCCACTCACCCTGCTCCTTTCCTCCCCTCTCTGCGGCTCTGGGATGGCACATTTCTTTCTGTGTTGAATCTGGACTGGCCAAGCTAAAAGAATTACGTTCCCAAAATGCTTTTCAGTGCTTCAAATGCAGGTCAGCTCAGAATGGTGGAGAATGGTAACGGAGCAATCAATCTCTCCTCATTTGGTTTGAGACCAACATCATACCAAAAGCAGTCCTCAGAGAGAGCAAAGAATGGATGGTACAGGCAGTCCACAAGCCTGCCTTTAGCTCAGTTTTTGAGCTTCCTTGTAGCTGCTGTAATATGTACATATACGTATGCATGGGGGATGTATGACTCATATATATGTGTTTTTAATATATATGTATTATACACATACAAGTATATATGTATGTTAGATATGCACACGTGTGCATGCATATATATGGCAAAACAGCCATTTATGGTAGAAGCAGATTAAAAACCAGTTTGATTTCTTGGAACAGATCATACTTAAAATCTTTGAGGATTCATTTTTCAGGGAAAGCGGGTATGCCGTGTACTATAGGATCATCACGGGGGAAGCTATAAAGGCCTCATTCTTGTGAACTCTTCAGAGTGGAAAGGTGGCTGGTTGGGAAAGCTGTGGATGGTTCTTTAACTTGCCTTTGATAACATGAACATATAATAATCACTTAAAAAATGGAGAAACAAACCTACAGCAAACCTTGTCAAAAGGAAACACACACAGATACACATTTCTTATTACTGAATGTAATTTTTTCACATTTATTTTTATACTTAACTACATGACACGACTGGGAGGGTGTGTGTAAAACAGTAGTTTTAGTAGTAGTAATATGTAAACTTACCACTACAAATACAGTCTTTCTAAATATAGGACAATAAACTCCTGAAAACCACTTTTCCATTAAAAAAATACCTCTAGAAATAGAGCTCTAAATTAATAAAAACCCTCATGAAAAGTCTCCTAGTTAGGCAAAAAGGATAAAATGATTTAAAGGCAAGCACAGTGAAAATGGCAGTTTTAAAATGAACACCTGTGTAGAACTGCTGGAGAATTTTAAGCAGTGTTTCCTATTGAAAACCTCTCCGAACTCTCAACTTCATACCTAAGATAATTGAAGGAAAATTAAATTTACCCTTAGGACTGTTTGTAGGAAAGTCTTCCAATAGGGTTTCTATTTAGCAGATAATAGTGCATTTATGGTGGTCACAGCCTGCCTAATAGAGCTGTAATAGATACATTTTGTATTTAATCAGTATCAATGAATAATAACTTCTCTTTATTAACTGTAATGCCACTATGGTTAATTTTAGCTTGTACTGTAGGGATATCTGTATCTTGTTTGACAAAGACTATGACATTTTTTTGAAATAACCTGATATAACTCTTTTTATCAAGGCTCTTTAAGGGTTTAGTGATGGCCTATTATATACCAAGTGTTTACTTTGATTTTGCTTTCAGTGTAAAGCGTATTTTCACATGTTGATTGATAGGTATTAAAAGATGCTCAACTAAGTAAAAGTCCATGGGCAGATAAAATTTGGCATTATAAATGTCTGTTCTGTGGGCATTATAAATTATAGTTGTTCTTAAATATTTGCAATATTTTCTCAGATAGTGATATTGAGCTTGTTTTCTACTGAAAATTATGAGAAGCATGGCATTTTATTACTGTGAAATATTTTAGATAATCAAATTACTGCGTACCCTCCTTGGTTCTTTTCGCTGACTTTGGCCGCTTCTGCTTTCTTGAGGACAAGCTTGAATCATCACCAGATCTCGTTACTTGTATGTCGGATTCTGTCTTTCTGGTTCTGGCTTCTTGGATGCTGGCTGCTGCTGTCAATGAGAGGCATTCACTGCTTCGGAGATGCTGGAGTGGTGGACAAGGAGTAAGTATCCTGGTAACCCCAGAAGTCCGCTTGCCGTGCTGCTGCGTGGCTGAGCACGTAGACGGGCAGGAGGCCAGACAGGCTTCTGACAGAGTTCAAAACCTCCTTGGCTGTCATCAGAGCTGTGTTGAATTTATGGCTGTTGTGTTGGGTTTGTGTGGCGGGGTTTTGGTAGCAGGGAAGGGACTACACTGGTGGCTCCTGTGAGAAGCTGCTAGAAGCTTCCCTGGCTCCAAGTCGGACCCGCCGCTGGCCAAGGCCGAGCCCATCAGCGACGGTGGCAGCGCCTCTGGGATAGCATATTTAAGAAGGGGAAAAAGACTGCTGAAAAGAAAACCTGCAGCAGAGAGAGGAGTGGGATGTGAGAGAAACAACCATGCAGACACCGAGGTCAGTGAAGAAGGAGCGGGAGGAGGTGTGCCGGAGCAGAGATTCCCCTGCAGCCCGTGGAGGGCCCCACGCCGGAGCAGGTGGCCGGGCCCGGAGAAGGCCATGACTCTGTGGGAGAGCCCATGCTGGAGCACTTTGCAGAGGACTGCAATGCGTGGAAAGGACTTGCGTTGGAGAAACTCATGGAGGGCTGACCCCTGTGAGAGGGACCCCGTGCTGGAGCAGGGGAAGAGTGTGAGGAGTCCTCCCCCTGTGGGAAGCATCGGCAGAAACAATGTGGGATGAACTGACCGCAACCCCCGTCCCCGGCCCCTGCGCCGCTGGGGGGGCAGAGGGTAGAGGAATCGGGAGCAAAGCTGAGCCCGGGAAGAAGGGAGGGGTGGGGGGGAAGGTGTGTTTTTAAGATATGGTTCTATTTCTCATCATCCTACTCCGATTTGATTGGTAACAAATTAAATTGATTTCTTTTTCCCCAAGTCAAGTCTGTTTTCCCTGTGACCAGAATTGGCAAGTGATCCCTCCCTGTCCTGGTCTTGACTCATGAGCCTTTTCATTATATTTTCTCCTCCCCATCCCACTGGGGGGGAGGAGTGAGCAAGCAGCCGCATGGTGCTTTGTTGCCGGCTGGGCCTAAACCACGACAGCTGTGAAACATTTCAAGGTGGATGACTTGGCACAGTCCAACCAGACAGTTTTAGAGCAGCTCTGAGCAGAACTTTTTGAAAACTGCAGAAAAGCTCGGTAAAATTTTAAACAGGGAGAGCCTTACTCTAAAAAAATCAGAACAAGTTTTTGCGCGTGCACACAAGCACACTCTAAAATGCTGGCATATTTTTAATGCTTTTGAATATAATAATTTATTTTAGCCTGCCAGGGAGATTTTTATCCAAAAGAGACTTTTTTTCAAAGAGTCCTTATTTACACTGACAGTACTGTCTCCAAGAAGAAATACTTTCTTGCATAAGCACTTGTCTGTGGGTATGAGGCATTCACAGGCTGGCCAGGAGTAGCTGCCTTAGCCTATTGTTGTTGGGTTTTATTCCCACGATTAAATTGGAGGCAAACTTTTGTATTTGTTGATTTACCATTCCCTCTTTCTAGAGTAGTGAGGTATCCCCGTACGATCCCTGTCCCGAGAGCGCTCGCACTAGAGATGGAGTCAGTTGGCAGATCCAGAGATATTAGAGAATATGAGGCTGCTGGAAATCTGCCAGTGTTAGTGTCAGACCCATCCCTCTGTCTAAGTCTCAGCTGATTCTTCACTGATGGTGCAGGAATCAGGACAGCCAAATTTATATTCACAGTTGTAAATTACTGCAATTCCTATGATCTATCCCTTTGTCTCCAACTGAACTATAATAATTCATATACATTCTTCTTACAAGAAATTATGCTTAATTTAGTGGAGGATAAAAGAGGCCTTTAAAACAAACTGAGAAAGTCTTTGAGGTTTTAGTTTCACAATCAATTTCAGTGATGCTGTTGCTGGCCTTCTAGTCTGGCCTCACCCAGCTTATGGAAGTCAAGCCTGTGATGTGCTGCTTTTGTGCTTCCTAGATTTGTGTTCAAGGCAGTCCTTTGTACGACTGAAATGGCAGTTATCTGACTCACCTCTTGAGCTGGTATTATGTACCTTTCCTTGCCATCACTGTTAGAAGCTACGACATCAATGGAAGGAGCAGTATTATCTGGATGAAATGTGAATGTCACAAGAGTGGGCTGTATCAGACCATCTTCCAGTTCTGCATTTTTAGTATTCGGACAACATCGTCGGCAGCAGAAGGCAGGCGTCTTCCATAACAGAGCTGTTGCAGTCGAAGCAGAAATGCTGACACGTGTTAGTGACATTCCATGGATGTTTAAACTCACATCTCTGTTACATTTGAACTTGGTTTTCCTCTTTGGTTCAAAGGCAAATCAAAGTTGAAGCTTTTGATTATGATATTGCCGAAACTCCACATCATTTTCAGTGCTCAGTTTACTCTGTACATGACATAAAACTCATGGCATCAGTAACTAATAAGATCGCTCTTATTAGATTACTAGAGAGCCAGATAAGTCTGGTGTCATTTTATTTAGAACCTGTAGGAAATAACTTTGCTAAAACACTTTTCATTGAAGACTGGAGACAGTGTTAAGTCAATGTGCTATTAACCCATTTGTGTTTAGCTCTGTACTGTACAAGAATGCAGTCTGAGATGAAGTAAGATTGAAGAGCTTTCGGTATAAGTCCTTGTTTCTCACAGATTTCCCATGTGACACTGAGCAAATCACTTACTCTTTTGATTCTGTCTGGGAAGTGGAGAGAGCAGGATTTTCCTGCCTCACAGGCATACTGTAAGCGTGTCATATACTCAGATCCTGTGGTGTGGGGGGGCTACAGCAGTATGTAAAGTAGACAGATGTGTTACTGCTCCTCAGTAGCAGCTTCAGCAGAGAGCAGCGTGCTCAGGCTTTCCACAGGACTGTGTGAAGCGAACATATTTTCTGCCTCCCCCTTACTTTCATTAAAAAAATATTAATTTTTTTTAATGAACAATAGCTATACTGAATCTGTATCTTTATTCGTACGCATTTGAAAAGTGGTTGCAGCTTGAAGGATGAAGCTATGTGAGGATGTAAGAGAGCAAGATTTTCTTTAATTTGAATTCTGACAGAAGTGGACACGCCTCACATTCTCTTCCACCTCGCTCCCAATTGTCTCCTGTGGCAGCCTACTAGCATTGAAATCTATGGATGAGAAATACTGATATAGGGACATACTAAGAGAGAAATCAGCAGTCACAGGGCATCCAAACTGAGCACAGTAGGTAACATAATAACCAAAAATTAAGCCGATTGCTAAGGAAAATAATTCAATGATAGCTAACTCCTAACAGTCAATTTGAACAATCAAGAAAGGGGATAATTTTACACAAAAAATGGGTGGCTTCCACTTTGTGCTGTAGGATATATAACTAGTTGTTTTATCCAAGCAACTCATACGACGATCTCCCAATCTGGAGATTTCTCACACCATTGCACTCTTAATTTTACAGAACAGTGGGTCACTGCCTCTGTCTCCTTGGGCTACCTTGCACCACTGCTTTTCTGTGGTGTGCAAAGTGTCATAGTAGAAGTGTTAGTTTTGCAGCATAAGTCACTTGACATTATGACCATTCTTGGTGAGAGTAAAGCCATAATAAAGAACTGTGCATTTATTTGGTATTTAGATGGACATTGTCACAGCAAGAAATATGTGGGGAAGAAAAAAATAAGAAAGCATTCTAAGTCTTGCTAATACCAGCTTAAACTGTTATTAATACAAATGACCTGAAAAATGTGTGTAGTTGTCCTAGTTTTGGCTGGGATAGAGTTAATTTTCTTCTTAGTAGCTGGTACAGTGCTGTGTTTTGGATTTAGTGTGAGAATAATGTTGATTGATAACACGCTGATGTTTTAGTTGTTGCTGAGTAGTGCTTATCCTAAGTAAGTTAAGGACTTTTCAGTTTCCCATGCTGTGCCAGCAAGCAGGTGTGCAAGAAGCTGGGAGGGAGCACAGCCAGGGCAGCTGACCCGAACTAGCCAAAGGGACCATGGAACGTCATGCCCAGTATGTAAACTGGGGGGAGTTGGCCGGGAGGGGCGGATTGCTGCTCGGGCGTCGGTCAGTGGGTGGTGAGCAATTGCATTGTGCATCACTTGTCTTTTCTTGGGTTTTATTTCCCTTTTTTTAATTTGTTTTTGTTATATTCCTTTTCATTACAATTATTATTATATTTTTGTTATTATTAGTTAGTATTCTGTTTTATTTTACTTTACTTATTAAACTGTTCTTATCTCAACCCATGAGTTTTACTTTTTTTTTCCCAATCCTCCTCCCCATCCCACGGGAGGGGGGAGCGGCTGCGTGGTGCTTAGTTGCTGGCTGGGGTCAAACCACGGCAGTAGTTTTCCACTTTTTATTCAGTGGCTTGTGAAAAGCATGGCCTTATCTTCAGTCAAGGTTGTCCTGGAAGGTGTCCCTTTATAGATCTGATTCCTACACAATCTTAACAAGTATGATGGGAATTTCTTGTATATGCATTTCATGGAGGGAGAACTGAAGCTTGGAGAGATTTAGTGACTGGTTCAAAATCTGCTTGAAGTCCATGGAAGGATGGCTTTCGGTTTGGATCGTGCCCCTGGTGACCTGTCTGCTGCTGTACAGGAAGTTTGAACATGGAATTGACCTTATCTCACCCAGCAGCCTGCTCTTTGAACAGGAACATCCATCCCCTCTCTTTGAAGCCACTCTTGGAATGCAAATTTGGCTATCACATAAATTAGCTGGGGTATTTTACGTTCTTGAAAGGAGTTTTTTGAGCATCTGAAAAAGCTAGTACAGTTTAAATGAAACTTGGGCAGATGGTGCTTTACATGACTTTTGATAGCCTGCTTGTATGCGTTGCATTAGTATATATAGCTGACCTTAGTTTTGCTATATCTATACTATTAGTAGAAAATAATAATATCTGTTTTCCATGGTTTGGATCATATTTTATATAGAAGGAGGTCTTATCAGGAGAGTTATGATTATCTGTTTAAGCAACTGATATAGCTGTAAAAGCGGACAATCTCTCAAAATAAGAGTCCTAGCAGTTAGAAAAGAAAAAGTACCATGAAAATCTTAGTTCCTTTTTCCTTCTGAAAATTCCTGAGGCCAAAAAAATGTCTCTTACATCATGTAAATCATACTTTTCTTATGTAGCCATAGATCATTCCGTCTACTCTGTTAACATGTTCATACTTGTTCCATCTTAAGGCTGTTTTTATTAATCACTATACACATGTGGGATTGCATAGGTTGAGATATGATCAAAATGATACATTAAACGGTGGCATCAAAACAAAGGAGTCATGGAAACAAACCTATACAGCAGGTAAGAAATGTATATAACAGCAATTTTACTTCAAAAAAATCTTTTAGCTATGGAATTAACTGTAAATTTTTGTTGCTTGCTTTAACAGAAATGAGCATATTATCCATATATGTTCTGCTAAGCATTACGGATCAGTAACTTGTAGATAGCTGAGGAAGTCTTCTTGAGAACGTAATAGCTTCTTGGTTTGAAGTGCGTGTGTGCAATATTGGTATTTCCAATGAAGTTGCCTTTAGTCATGTGTGGGACTCCCATGACTGATACAGAAAAAGGGAAGTGGGAAAAGGTTATTCTTATTATCGAGTTTCAGGGACCTTAATATGTTTATTTCTCTATCAAGGAAATTGGATCCTAGATCATCCAACCCATGGCTTTTCAGGTTTTTTTACCTTGCAGACCATCTCTTAACAAAATGTCCCGTGAGCTAACCCCCTTTTGTGCTTGCTGTTTAGACCCCCGCCTCTGACATTGCCAGGTGCAGAGATGTCCCATTTGTTCTCTGACTGCAGGGGAAAATTATAATGCCTTCATCCACCAAGCGTCTATACTTGGCCGTGCTGATGTGAAGAAGATAGAGCTGTATGCAACAGTAAGCTCCTGTAATGGCAGCTGATTTGAGCTGGATGGTGGTTAAGGGTACCTAAAAGTTGAACAAAAGGGGCTCAAGATTATGGAGGCAATCACTCGGAGGAACAAACTGAGCATCTGCTGAAAAGCTTGCTGCCGTCTCTTTAAACTTGATCTTACTCCTGTTAAAACCCAACACTCACCTTCCGTACTCCCTGTGCTAATCCCATGCGTGTTGCACTGTGTATGTAAATGAATGACAAATATCTCACTCACACTTTCTCACAGGTACTAGACCTTTCTTCCAGAAGGCTGCCTTGTCTTTTCATACTTACTATTGGTGTTAAGTTTAGTAATCAGGCTATAGCCTAATGACTAAGCATTCTCTCTCTGGTGTTCTTTTTTCCTCTGATGTTATTAGTAATTATTTGTAATCATATTAATATTTGTATCTATATAAATCCTATTTTAGCAAACCAGAGGCATGCTGGGGAGTGCTAGACCTCACAGACCCAAAGTATGCTGTCTGCATGCGACAGCAGTGACTGCAGTGTCAAGAGTCGCAGATTTCATTTTGGTGAAGTAGTGCTAACTTACATTATTTTGTGTGAGATTACAAAGAGAGATTGGGATATTTTATTACACTGTCAATCAGCCGGTAGCCTAGCTCTCATCTGAGTACTGAGCCCTCTCCCCTCTTCCTCTGCAAACAAAGCAAACTGAAAGCCACACAGTTTTTGAAGGCGTTTATCATGAAATGTATGGAGCATGGTGACACCTTCAAATAGAACAGAAAACACATGCCAAATCAGTTCTATTGTGAAGTAAAGAGAGCAGGTGGATTTCATGAATATATATATGTATTTACTAGGCATGGCAGATCTTTCTAAAACTGAAGATGAGAGTAAATCAGTACAAAATAGGTGGCAATAGAATGAATTTCTTTAGAACAGAAGTTTTTATTGGAGAAACATAACAATTAGTTTCTGCAACCCATAGCTGCAGACACTGACTTCTGCTAATGAAAGGTACTGCAGATATTGGCTTCAAAAGAATACAGAAAAATTACAGACACTGACAAAAGGGTGTATTTTTCATTTACTAACTTTTCTTCCCTGAATATTCCCTTGAGTTACCTTGTTTTGTTTACAAGAGATTCTGGGGGCGGGGGAGGGTGGCGCATGGCATGCATGGGCAATTACTTTACATACTCATTTCAATCATAATCCATTCAGAATGAAAAAAATGAAATCAAATGTAATTTATAATCTAGAACATTGCAGCTAGAGCTTTTTAAATATTACAGCTGCAATGTGATTTGACATAATCCCTTACAATCATTCAGGCTCTTTTAAAACCAAAACACATTTATCTATAAGTGACAATTACATCTCCATTTTTTCTTCTGAAAATTTGGTATGTTATTATGGTTTGGGGGGTGATCTTATGTAAGTAATGATTGCTGGTTGCACATAAAGCTGTTTATTTTCAGACCCACACCTATCCTGAACCTGTTTCATGGACTGTCATTTGCTTAATGCTGCTAATTAATATGAAATAATGTGCCACTGTTAGACAGTTAAAAAGAAAAACTTCAAATGGTGCTTAGCCAGTTGTAATGGCTGTCTTGTTAATACCATCATCATGTGCTCTAAAATGACACTAAACAGTAATTCCACTATGTAAGTATTATGATATGAGTGGCATTTCATTCTGTGTTTAGAAATCCCAAACCAGCATGAGATGATTGTATATCCTTCCTCCACACAGGGAGAGGAATTCCCCTAAACCTGATGTGGAGTGTAATTTCTTAGTCATTGATTTGTTTTATTTCCAAAAAGACAATTGTGACAGAATCCCAGTAGCCTGATGCTGGAGTACATCTGTAGCACATTTCTGAGCAAGCTACTGCCAATACAGTTTCTGTTTTGTCCACAAAAGCTGATCTCTTCTGTGTGGTTAATTACCATTATCTTCTCTTTATCTCTTACAATCAGCAATGTCGAGTTGTTTTTTCATGATTTTGTGAAACACTGCAGCATGCAAAGAACGTCTGGGTGTGCTGAGTCCAAAGTTGACAGTTGTTGGAAAGACTCTGATTTCAGCAGGCTCTGGATCATGCGTGAGTGTCTTCCTTTTTGTGCTGTACACCACCAGCTGAAAGGCCTGTTTGCTTCTGCTTGCAGCTTCTGGTCTCTCCTTCTTAAAGCAGCCGCATTTCAGGTCTGGTGTGCTTCTTAGAGTTGTGTGATAATAGGAAACTCCCTCTTTGAGGTTTTAAATTTGACTTAGTTGCATAGAGGCAAATTCTCTCTCCCTCCTCCCCCTTTGACTGTGACTTCTTCAGGAACAAAAATGTTTTGCATTTTCTTTGGGGGAAAAAAAAAGGCTTGACCTTCTTCATGGAGTGATCACTTTCAGGGACATAGCAGAGGATCAGAGCTCCCCAGCTGGGCTTGAAAATGCCAATATTGATGCAATGAGGCAAGTCCAGTAGAGAAGTAAAGCAGAAACTACAAAACTGGGAAAATACCAGGCAGTAGGTACTTGATACTAGGTAAAAAGGGTATATTCTTGGTATTGCCAGCCTCAAGAGATTAAAAATCTTGAGTCAGATGTTCCAAAACAATCATCTGTTTTTCTGAAAAGACACCAAGTTCTTGTTCTTTTCTTTGAAGTTTCAGATTTCTGCTGCTCCTTCTAGTGTATCAGAGACATACTGTCAATATTTTCACATACTTTGAGAGGTGGTCCTGGGATGCTGCAGCTGGTCTCATCTCTTACATTTGCTGATCTGAATGATGCTGCTTTCCAGAGTCCAAATCAAACCTGTTCCCGTAAGCACTATATTACATGTGCACAGCCCCAAGGCTCTGGGACAGTTTTGCCCCGTTAAGTCTGACCCGGCCCCTTCCTCAGCTCTGCCCGTCAGCCTGTTCTAGTGTCACTTTTCTAACTCCCACCTCCTCAAACCACACTCAACTTTCTCTCTGCAGGTCAGGAAGGCTTTTACCCTAAACCCTTCCTCCCCAGAGCCTACAACCATCCGCCAGTTCTGTCCTTCATACTCGTCTCTGACTGCCTTTGGGTTTTGTCTCCAGACTTAGCAAGGTCAGCTACAGAAGGAGTCCTTTTTTTCCTGCCTTTTTTTGGCCTGTTCTTAAAAGAGAGCTTAGGAATAAAGAGCTTTACCTACTGCTTTTGGTTGTTGACAAAGAGCGGAGTAGAGCTGATGTGCTGCTTGTCCCAGGAGGTATGGAGAAGTGGGGCAGGCAGACAAAAGGAAGGCTTAAGAAGACATGAATAGAGCTGCAGAGTAGCTAACCATACAAAGAAGGAATGGGAAAAATCTGATATGCCTTTTGGATTCAAGTTCACACTGGCCAGCAAAACTCTTTACGGGGGTGAAAAATAAGAGAGCCTGACAGGAGATAGTCAAGACAAGAGCCAGGATTTCTATACTTAAAAGCCTAAGATGGGCCCTGAGTTACTATTGCCATGTTGAGCAAGGAAGAAGTAAAAAGGGGAAAAGATCCTGAAAAGTGTTCAGAATTGTGTTACTGTGTTCTATAACACAAGACCATTCAAAATGTAGTTGTTTCAAAACAAAATGTTCAGATAAAATCATAATAAAATCAGTCTAACTTTGCAAGCTGCTTAAATTTGATGGAACTATATGTTCTGATTAGATCCCTCTGTCCAACTCTATGCTTAATTTGATAATATTGACATTAATTTTCTTTATTTCTTTTATTCAGTTGGCCTTATTGCCGCTTCCTGCTTCATGTTTGTTGGTTAGTAAGCGTATCTTTTGCAGAATGTAGCACAGCAGAAGACAGTAAGAATGACTGAGTAGGAAAGGAGACAGAAATAAACTTCACCTGGTAATGCAACCCATGTTTTCTGGCTTCCCACATGGTGTGCTTAACTTTCTAATTTGATCATATTTTTATGTTTTGAATATTGTATGAAGTGGTTTACCTAAAAATAGAATGAGAGCTAAATTAAGTGGAAGTATCATATCATTCGAACTAGTTCAGTCTGAAGACTGTTTTAGCTGATGGCATAGCTGGGTTTCGTTATTTTTAAATTCTTTCTGTATGAGAGAAAGGCAAGAGAGTTGGGTGTAAATGATTTGGTAAAAATCCTGAGTAAGTTAAAAGCAGCAGGTCTCTGTGACTGGATGTAGCTGGTAGAACCATGTCCCCAGAAGTTGGCACTATAAATTGAAGATGCTTGTTCAAATGACCTAGATATTTTGTGCGAACGATCTGTAGAACTGTAATTGTTTGTACAAGTGTGTAATTTGTCTGTTTGTGTCCAGAAAACATTGAAAATGGACTATTTTAAGTGCAAATACAATAATTTGATGCATTTCTTTATGTGTATACAAATGGATGTCATCTTGAGGATTGTATGCTATATGCCAAGCGTAACAGGTAAGGTGCTGAAACACGTAGCCATTGTGAAACACTTCTGAATGGGATATTGGGAAGACTAAATGAATCTATACAAATGAACTTTTGCTCTCTTCTCTTGGAAGGTGTGGAGATACCTGTGTCTTTGCTTTCTTGCTAGGGTAGTATATCACATTTTCTCTTGTTTCTTCCTATGTTTCAAAATCAATATTCTTTCCACAGTTTCAGTTTTCTTATCTGCTGTATCTTATCTGCTGTCTTTGTGGAGCTGGACAACAAATTAAGTCGTGACCAGTATTGACAATGCAGAATTTTTTAACAATACAGTTTTGGATGAGTATTCAAAAATAACTGCGTGTCATTTTAATGAGTGAGTTTCAGGGTTGTCAATTTAGTTCAAGAAAACCTAAAGCATTGACTTGCTCTATATTTTTTCATAATACCATAGTGACAAATACCTACAATAGGCCATTTGGGAGGATTTTATTTGTGTTTTGAATCCACTAGAGAAGCCCTAACTACCACACCTGAGACCTGTTACAATAGGTGCTGTATAATCACTCCAAAAAAGGCAACACAGAGAAGACAAAGGAATGCTATTTTCATTATTTTATGGATGGAAAGACAGGCACAAAGAGATTGTGGATTCTTCTGGGTCATGCAAGAAATACGTTGCAGAGTTTGGAAATAGTCTGAGATGTCCTGAATTATAGTGCAGTGGCTCAAACCAACAGTCTTTGCTTATTTGTAACAAAAATAGCAATGTTAATATCAAGCTGAATTCATGTCATCATTTTCCCAAAAATATTTAAGAGAAAACTCAGTCAGAGAATGTATATTAAAGCAAGAACAGAAGCAGAAAGCAGCAGGGAATTATATCCTCTATTTTAAAATACGGGGTCCTAGTTTTTAGAAACTACTTCTCATTCATCATGGGTACAGAATTCTGCTCTTTGTATATGCAGCGTTTGTTTAGTAAACAGTGAAGGTAAAGGCCTTTTTTATACGTCTTCAAAAGCAGCATTCCATTGCTTTTCTACCAGTTCCTGTGTTGTATCATCTGGGACACGAGACACGTGTGTGAAGTGGGATGTATTGGAAGAGGCGCCCACAACAGCAGAGTTCATGCAGACGCCACGTATGGGAGTGTTTTAGTTGAGTCAGCACAGGACTGAAACTAGGCTAATAAGCTCTACTCACAGGCTCATTTATTAGCTTGGGCACAGCATCAAACCGATATGGCTTTTGGACTTGAGTCTCTACAACAGTGTGCAGCGGGGGCTGATGCCAGTGAGGACATCTCTGCACTGTGCTGCATTGCACAGAGCAGAGACAGTTACGGTTTCTTCTCAGCCTGTGCCTCAGGTGGGTGACAGAGAGACCAGTATCTTCTGAGAGGCTAGGTCTAGTTTGGCAGTAAGCTTCTCAGTCTTGAATTATTGTATGTCTCCTAGTTTTGAAGAGGTGCTGAGTACTTACATCTTCAACTGAAGACAATAACGATGCAGGTGCTCAGTGCACCTCAAAACAGTTTATTCATTTAATCAGTTCTTGCCAATTTTTAGCACTCAGCTTCCCAGGACTGCCTTCCTAGCATGTCTAGACTTATTCACAATCCACGCCTTTGAAGATCATTAACACTACTGGCTAGACGTGTGGGATTAGAGGTGGGTATTTAATGAGAGTGCTGTTGTTTCTCCATGCCTTTTGGGGGCTGGGATGAAACATGGTTTAGAAATTGTATTTTGGAAGATGATATATGTAAAACCGGTCTCTCTGCATACATCAGGAGATTGTTTGAAGAACAAATGACTTCCACCTCTATGCCCAAGTATATGACAAATTAAACAGAAAGTGCCACCTTGCTTTAATGTGTTTTGGCAGACTAACAGCTGACTAAATGTATATGAGCAAACACCTTGGGACCTCACTATTTATGGTTTTTTTAGAACTAGTTTAAGTAAATATGCATTTAAACTGTTTCTATCTAACCGTTTTCTCTCTGGTTTTGGGATTAAGCCAGCTAAATCTGCCTTAAGATTTATTAAAATTGGGTGGACTAACTCAAGAATGCTAATTTTGAAATGATCTGGAGTTGATACTTCAGATGTGGCTGAATCATGATTAGGGTAATTTCTTTAAGGACAATGGGGTCTCGTGTACCTTATGCTTATGTAAAAGCACAAGGAGCAAGAACCAAGCAGTAGGGAGCAGGGATGCTGAAAGATGGCTCTATCAGAAGACTTCATTTAACCTGTGCTATTCAGGAGATAAGGCTGAAAACTTCCAGTCCTTCCAGGCTGATTCTGTGGTACCTTGTTTTTCAAAAATAGAGATGTTTTTTGAAAAGAGAGTTGTTAGTGAAAAATTCTCTTGAACATTTTCTAGATCGATTACTTTGAAACTTATTTTCAGAATGTATCTCCTGTCTTACTTGTCATTGGGCGAGTCCATATTGGTGAAATACTACCTATGCTACTTCAATACAGGAAGACATAGCTGGCAGCAGTCAGATAAATTTAGACTTTTTTTCTTTTTTCATAAATGGGACAAATTTTATCTCTCCACTCTTTTCAAACACCTATTCTGGAGATTCCAGACTGACTGTGTTTGGGTCTCATTTGAGCTTCTACACAGTGAATAAGATATGGAGCAACCTATGATAAAATTTTAATGAGCAGTAGTCATACTATCCACAGGCATAGATCACACGGCCCACGTTAGTGGTTAGAACTACACACATCTAAACCAGATGCCTTTTTCATCATTGTCTCTGTGTTACTCTTCTCCGGGGATATAAAATAGCATTTAAGAATCCTCCCAAGGGTGCATTCGTGGAGCAGATAAGACAATTTCTTCAGCTAGATTGCAGCTGTAATTCTTTTCAATTGTAATTGCCGGCTGGAGAGGTGCCTGCAGGCCAGAGGGATGCTGTTCTTTACATTAGTTTCTTTGAAAAGAAAAGGAAATATAAACCTGGTTATTGTTTCTAAGATTTTTTTTTTTTCCAGGTGTCACCATGTGAATTCAAAAAGACCAAAGCATCTTAGTAAAATAGAAAATAAATAATAATAAAAACGCCACAGCTTACTCCTGTGACAGTCTCTTTAGGGTTACATATTTGTGTTGGAAAAGCTGTCCCACATTTGGAAGCCTGTGTTGCAGTCAACTGCTCCTCATCACAGTGTGCTCTAGGTGAGAAGATAGCAGTCTTTCTCCCTTAACTGCTCCTTTATTTCTGTGTTGCTTTGTTTTTATGGCAAAGAATGAAATGTTCTCTTTCCAAAAGTTCTGACATTTGGCAGGGACTGGGGAAGGAAGTGCTGTGCCAAAGCAAATCCCTGTGCAAAAGCTGCAGAGGACATATTATTTTTACTTTTTTGTCCTGAGAAAATCTATGAGATGATGGAGTCATGCTGCAAGTGCTGTTCCAAAAAGTGGCCATTTGCGTAATGACAAATGGAATCAAATAAATTAATGTTGTGTAATTTAACAATACTTGACTTAGCAAAACTGTGTTGTGCCAGATTTGCACTGCTGTAAGTTGACTTGATGCAGGTGCAAAGATCCATGCCAGTCCTAAGGCAGAACTGAGACCAGTGAGAGTTTAGTAAAAATCTTGCCAAGTGTAATATTTATTAATTTTGCGCTTGCTAAGGGATAGCTCTGTAGCTTATTGCTGTGTTATACTGTTTTCAGGCAATCTATACTGGAAGATAATCAGTTGCAAGCTGTAGGACTTGAACTGAAGAGCACTTTGTAATGTTGAATATTGAAAGGGGAAGGGCAGGATTGGTGTGTAGCCACACAATAGCTCGTGAGGACCATGTCCTGAAGTGAGAGATTGAAAATCCCCATGGCTTTTCCTGTTGTAAATCAGTGTCTGGTTTCTGGGTTGTACTTGAGCAGTTCCCTAGATCACTGACATGTTTTTAGGTTAGATGTAGGATTCACTGGGTGAATGTATGTTGACTGTGTTAGGAGCTGATCAAAACTTTCCCCTCTGGCCTTGGAGTGTGAAAGGATGTAAGACACTTTCAGAAGTCCAAAGAGAAGCCCAGAATTAGGCTACTTAATAAATGGCACATTTTCAAGAAAACCAAGCATTTGTCTTTCCCATTGCAGTCAGTGAGTACTTTTGGCAATCTGCCCAATTTAAATTTGGTTTTAGAAATATTTACACAGGTTTCTATTTTTAATAATCTTCATCTTTGTTCTTGTAACAACTTTGATATTAACTGCAAAAACCCCAAAGCTTTTGAGATCAGTTAAAAACCGCTGATTTGACAAAAACTGTTTTCCCCATAAAGCTGCATGATGTGAGTGTGGTTAAATCCAGTAGCCTCGTCCTGGAATGAGAAACAGTAGATTGCACATGGCATATCCATTTCACTCAAAGCCTGATGCAGGCAGCCTTGGGCTCATTAATCCACAAATACGTTTTCCCTGAAAAATGAGTCTATGTAAATTTTAGATCTCAAAAGTACAATTCAGCTCTGAAAACAGCCTGAGCAGTTTGAGAAATTCACATGAGTAGTTTGAGGAATGAGGTGAGTCGTCATTCCTCAGAGAAGAGGGGTTTTCTATACTAATAAATTGCAGTGGTGTTTTGATTTTTCATGAAAATTAGCAGTCACATTGTTTCATATACAAGAAACTTCATCAGCAAAGTTGGTGCTGCGAAATGAGTGTGAATTTAGCTTGCATAATGGTTCTTGATATTCCAGGATGAGGATTTTTTACACCTGACAATATGGATTTGGTTCAGTTGCCTGTTGACTGTAAGAGATGTTTATCTGCAAGACCCAAAAAGCAGTGGGCTGGTTTGCTAAGTTTAGTCTGGATTATGAAAGACTTGTGGGTTAAAAAGACTGATTAGAGGAGGGCCTAGAGAATTAAGAAATGTACAATGACCATGAAACACGCCGCTTTTTCATTGACTTTTCTCTCAGGGAATTTTACATAATTCAGAATTGGATTGCCTTTAGTTGTCAATGTCTTCAGCCAAGGCCCCCTGAGAAATGATGCTGTTATACACACTGTTAACTAGTGTTCAGTTGGCTCAACAGTTGTATGGGTGATACTTTAAAAGGTGCAGAAAATGTTGGTGATACACTGAGAGGAGTAGATCCAGTCTTATAATGTAGTGGGTGGGACCTGAGTTCCTAGAACCATCTTTAAATATGACATGAAATTGAGATCCTGGTCTCAATTATATCAATCTGCTATTGTAAGAAAAGTCAAAGTTCAAGATGAGGTAGCTACTTTCTTTAGTTTACACTCCGCGTGTATTGCAAAACTGATGAAGAGAGAAGGAAACAGAAAAGGATAAAGAATAAAAATATGAAACCACATAAAAACAACTTAACATGAAATTTGTACACTCTAAATTTTCAAGGAAAAGTGTACCTATAGTCACCAATCCCTATTGCTTTCATTGTGGGCTAAAGCAAATGGAATGGATACATTCCATACTGCTTTTTGGAGAATGTTAAGATTTCTATGTCAGTTGGATGTGAGGGGAAAGCAAAGAATTCTACCCGTTTATACCAGCAGACAATGAAAAATGATTCTTCTTCAAATAGATAACAACCTTACCTCTTCCCAGCAATACCTGAAATGGTCTGGAATGGCTTTTCATTATCTGGCTTACACATCTGAAAAATGAAAGGCAAGAAGAATAGAAACAGGAAACCAGTTCCTTTTGATGGATGCAGTTTCATTTCTAACGGCACTCTTGAAATTCACATTCTCAGACATGTTTGCCCAGCAATTCTCAGAGCAAAGTCCTTGGGGGGATTTTCCCAAATGACTGCTACATGCATTAAGAGGAACTAGTGCTTTTCTCCCTCTTCTCTTTCCTGAGGTATATATTTGTGTGCAGAATGCTTTGCCCAGATCTTTAGATTCTAGATAGGCAAATACATACCATAGCTGAAATTTGCCCTGCAGTGATGCTCATCTCTGTGCAAACTGCCAGCACAGCACCTTATGTTGTGTAAAGCCAATTTTAGGTCCTTAATGTGGTTCTTCTGCTGTACATAAGAATTTATGTAGATCGTGCCACTGGGGTAAATTTTCTTTATTTGCAAACAGAAAAGATTCTAATTCCATTCCCAACGCAATTGCAAGCCATGCTTAAGAAATGCTACATCACATACTCCTTTTATAGTTCATAAAATACTTCTGTCATCTTATCTTCGCTTTCATTATTTCTGCCTTGAATCGAACGTATGGCTGTGGCTTGGCACTGCCAGCCTCCCAGGTTTTGATGACAGGCAGTCTGATGGAATGGAGATACGAGGTTCTTGGGAGGGGCTTCTTTCTACAATACAGACTCCAAACTAATGGATTACTACTCAGAAAATGTCTAAATAGCCCTGTGGCTTCTCTGACGCTCGTCAAAGTCCAGTGGAAGTACATGTATGTTCTGTGGGGATAAAAGGGGTAGTCAGGGGTATTCTTCAGCTCTGGGTACATCCCAGCAACGTGCTCTCTCTATTGGATCAAAGAGGAGAATGGGAAAATAACAAAAGAAAAACTTGCCAATAATTTACGTAAATCTTTGGATCTACAGGAATAGCAAATGCGTAAGATTTTAGTTTGTTTTGCCCCATACTTCTGCCCGTTGCAGAACTGGAAAGTGTAAAGGGCAGAGACCCTGCTGGACTGTGCCTGCAGATCATTTAGCATAAGTGGATCTTGATCTTGTTTATGAGATGGGAGTTCCTTTGAGCACTAAAACTTAGAATTATTGTTAGTTTTATTGACTTAAGACACAAGCCTTCAACATATTCTCTGTTCCTCCATTCAAACTTAATTATTTAAATGCCTAACTTGTTTATAGCTTACAAAACCATTGTTTTGGGAACATTTTATTGAATAATAGGGCAAAACAGAGAAGAAGTTTATTTAAAACTGGAAAGATTTGGACTGCATCCAACTTCTGAGCTTAGCTTGCTTGCTTAGAGAGAGGATCAGCAATAATATGCTTCAGGGTAAAATACTGTGACTTAACTGCATCTGTTGTGTGACTGATGATGCTATAAGGTTTGACAAACGTTGGCTCATTGTCCTTTATTTCTTTTAATGCCTCATGTATTTTTTAAATAATATTAACAAATGATAATAACTGGAAGTTCATGGACCACTTTTGTGAAGGCTGTAAGATACCAGTGACATATGTGCATATGTTTAAGGAATGGTGTGGAAATCTTGAAATGATCTGAAATGGTGAGGAAAATGCTCTTATCAGGAGTTTGGATTTCATCTGTGAAAGATATAAATACTGACTCAGTGTCCCCATTGTAACTGCAGTAACAGAGTTTGCTAGATGTTGTTAAATACTTACAAATGACGCATACATAAAAACAAAACCCAAAGCGGAATACATTTGCATTAGCCGTTCATGCCCAAATTATTGTTCAAACACATAAAACTGTTGCAATTCATATCACCTTTAGTAAGTTTATTTAATCTTAATGTTGTATATGTGGATCTGCGGCAACTTTCAGCTTTCGAATCAGCAGTACCATTAGGCATTTTATAGGCTTCTAAGGTCTTCTGCATTCCTTTAACAAGCTGTTTTGTGTGCCTGTGCCTCCTGCTTTGCAGCCTGTGTTTGATGTGAATGATACTATGAGAGAAAAGCAGGAACTGCATACACTGAATATTGGGCTTAATATTATAGTGGGTGTTTATATAATAGAGAGCAGGCTGAAAAAGCAGAACAATGAGAAAATGCACAAGACACAAATGGTGATGTTTCCATGGAATCATCTAGACTGAAAATTACAGATTTGATCCGCAGAGGTAAAAGGATTCAAATACTTACAAATGTCAAATGTCTCCAATCCTGCAGATACCTACGCCTCCCAAGCCTTCCAGATCATGAGAAACTCCTTAAGCTTTCAATGACAGCTGGAACCTGCTAAGACCTGGAGCAGTTCTGTTGTATTTTGTGGATGCTCTTGAGGATGGCAAGAAAATTTCTTCACTTCTGCCGGTATGTTGCAAAGTGCTTTATTTTGCTGTCTTTCTGTGCTGGCAGAGAGAGATCATTAGGGACAAATGACATATTTCATTTATCTCAGACAAGCTATTTACAAGCTTGTCCAGGGTTTCCTATGAATCTTACCCTTCCCCACAAATAAATAATGCTGGAGTTCTGCCA
Organism: Gymnogyps californianus; assembly: GCF_018139145.2. Taxonomy (NCBI): domain Eukaryota; kingdom Metazoa; phylum Chordata; class Aves; order Accipitriformes; family Cathartidae; genus Gymnogyps; species Gymnogyps californianus. The sequence goes on from NC_059482.1 coordinate 5,928,146, forward strand.
CTGTTTTCAATTTGAGGAGAATTGGGATCCAACAGAGGGTGCAATCCATGGGACAGTAGTTAATACAGCAATTTCTATAGCAACATTCAGCTTCTATTAGTCTCCATGGGTGCACAAAGTCTCTAATGGTAGAAGCTTAGGGAGACCTGGCTTTGAAGTGTATCTGGAAAGTGACCATAAAAAAGATATATTGCTCAATTTCACCACTTGCAAAACTTCCATTCTTAGGCTCCACAAGCATAGTTATTGCCAACATGACAGACATTAGGAGGCAAAACCACAGGCATACTGATCTATAGGAGAGTAATGTAAAAGGCCCACAAAGAATGCTGACCTTGTTTGCAAGTAGTGGAAAAGGTCAGTGCCAAAAGCAGCTCGAGTTAGAGTTACAGCTGGAAAAAACTGGCAGAGAATATGCTGACTGTTGTTTTACACTGCTTAGCTAAGAAGCTGGGAATGATTGAGGATCACTTCCCAACACAATCACAAGAATAAATGCTGTGGACACAGGTGATAATATAAATTCTACATCAGTGACAGTAAAGTAAGTCTTCTTGTTCTGGGTTCACTGCAACAACAGACCTTGCTTTCAGATGGTTGTCCAGCAGTCAACTGACTTAAATCTGGTCACAGTGTTTTTAGGTCACACTGTTTTCACATCACAGTGTTTTTACACCACCTTGTTAAATACAGGTGTGATGTGAATGTTCAGTGTCTTTTAAATCTGTAAAAAGCTACGGACGATCACTCCAGTACAGAAGTATCTTCTAATAGCAGTGACGGAATGTCACATCTCCTGTACCGTGTCATCTTCATTGCCAGCATATAGTGAGTAGAAAAGTGTCACAACTGAGTTTCCTCTTGGCAGGATTTATGTTGCCTAATTTTAAATATCTACAGCATAGATGTCAATGTAAGAGCTCATTATCCAAACTCCCCCTGCAATCAGTGGAGAGAAATGGGCACTTTTAAGGCTGAGCCGATCAATAATTCACCAAAGAAGGTGAGGGAAGGTACCTTTTTTCATTTGCAGAGTCTCAGGGAATCAATATGCTGGATGTGAGAGAGTTTCCATTCTTTGTGATATATGCCTCAGGTCTCTAATTCTCTTGTTAGGTAGTTGCAAGTGTTTCAATGTCAACATTAAAACCCCTCCCCAAAATTAATAACAATGCTATTTTTCTAGTGTAAGCAAGAGAATGCCTTGTTTATACTTTCATTGCATTTAAAAACAGTGTTTCAAAGTAATGTATATATAACTGTATTATAGAATGAGTTGGTAGTACTGCTTGTAAATATTTCTTAGGGCTGTTATGCTATTTTAGAGGCTTTGAGTAAATATATACCACTATCAAAAAGGAGCAGCACGGTTAAACAGTAGAGCAAAAGGAGGCTTTTATAAATAAAAAAGCATCTGGCTCAAAACGGGAGGTGGAAAAAGAGCATAACCTTGGCTGGTTAAATATAAAACCAGACCATATATAAACATAAAGCCATGAGGCAGACCTAAGAAGATTTTGAGGAACAACTTGCTGAAGGCATAAAACCGTTGAAGAAAAAACCCTTTTTCTCCAGAGAAGAGATTCTGCCAGAGAAGCTGCATAGCCAATAGATGTGTAAAATACACATGCAAGAAAAATGACATGGCAGAAAAGCTGAATGAATTATTTGCGTTGGTGTTCACTCTGGAGGAAAGTTTGATTTTTTTCCTTTACGGTGCCAAGGCTGAGGACCTGTCTTGTGTTCAGGTGCTGGTAGGAGAGATATTAGAATAAACAGAAATGAGAAGCAGATACAACAGAGCTGAAATAAATTTTCTCATTTTTCATTAGAAAGAGAACTAGTGCTGTCCTCCAGACATCTGGCTTGGGAATCTCTGCTGCTTAATATATTCATAGCTGAACTAAAGAAGTGACCAGGAGTAGTGAGTTGATCAGGTTTTCTGGTGATAAAATATTTTTGAAGATGTTAGTCAAAATTAAAGCTGAGAAAAGTGTTTTGAGATCACTTATGAATAGTTCCCTGAAAATGTCACCTCGACATTTTGACCCAGTGAATAAGGCTAATAAAATATTGGGAATTATTAGGAAGAAAATGGAAAATGAAATAAAAATATTGCTGTATGCCGGTGTACTCAATGGCACATCTACATTTTGAATATGATGTGCAGTTTTAGCAGCTTTCTCCTAAAAAGGCAATATGGAATTAGGAAAGGCAGAGAGGATATCAGGAATGGTCAAGTGTGAATGGCCACGGAAGAGACACTAACAGTCTAAGACTCTTCAGCGGGGAAAGCGGATGCCCAGAAATCATGGGACAGAGGTTTTGAATGGCAAGGCAAAGGTGGAAATATTATTCATTTCTCTGAACACAGCAGCTACGAGGCGTCAGATAACATGGTTGTGCTGCAGATTGAGAGCAAACGAAAGGAAGTACTCATTTTGCACAACACAATTAAGTCATGGGATCCATTGCTACAGGATGTTTTGTATGCCAAAATATATATAGGTTTAAAAAATGATTAGACAATTCATGAAAGAAAGGTCCATTGAGGGCTACTAAACAGGAAGATGCTGATGTAACCTCCAGCTCAGGAAGTCCCCAGACTGCAGATTGCCAGGAGCTATGAAAGTTACTGGGGGAATGCTCTTAGAGTCTTTCTTTTTGCATCTGTTACTGGTCACTGCCCTCTGGGGAACAGGGAGCAAGCAGCGGTTATTTTTTGCTGTGGTTATTGCATGCAGCTGGTGACATACCATATTTTGGAATCTGTGTCTTAGGATATTAAAACTGAAAGAAGAACTGAATTTAATTTTCTTCGTTCCTGCAGTTTGTCTATTTCATGTGTTTCACTCAGTTTTGGTGATGAAACTAGACCACTCGATTCCTTTTCAATTACAGTGTGTTCAGTTTTCTAGTTCTCCAGTGCCACCAAAATTATACAGAGTGTGGATGTCTGACATTCCTGGACAGCATTGCCAAATAAGAGCAAAGAAACTACCAAAAACATAAGGAACAAAACAAAATAATACGGATATTTCTATTCATGCTGAGTTTTGGATTGGTCTTCTACCAAAGGCTATTTTTAAAATGTCAGTAGTTAATTTCGGTTCATTGTTAATATTTTAACCCAGTGCCTATTTTAAAACAATGCGGATGCCTGTTCCCTGGGAATTCAGCACCTTTATGGGAGTTTGGTGCCTATGTCCCTTTCTGGTAGGGGTTTTGAACTCTTCAACTGCAATTTCTCGTAACATGTATGATGGATATTCCTCCTCCCATGTTGGGAATTGTTCCTTAAAGGCAGATTTAGAACAGGAAAGAGCAATTATAAAAATTCTATTTTAGGGAAAATCAATCTAAATATGAGTTACCCAGAATAAAACAAGTTCTCTTTGGTGGTAATAGCCAAGTGTAATCTTTCTATCAGATGGAAATGTAATGGGAAATCAATGACTAGACCACTCTTTGTTCTTTATATTTTGCTGCCACATTAATGGAATCCCTGAATTTACTCAGCCTATCTGCCAACTGCCATGTCCGTGGAGGAGCAATGCAGCCAAGGAAATCTAACTCCAGAAGAGAAATATCAGACGAAACACACTGACATTTAGACACTCCATAGCATATTACAGAGATCTTAAGAATAACTACGAATAGGAAGCAAAATAGCAAAGATTTTTCGTAACGACATAGTAAAGACAGACTCTTGATGCAGGAAGTTGATAATTTCTTATGAAATGAAGACTTTACAGTTTTCTGTTGTTAGAACTGTAGGTTGATATATTGACAATATTTCATTTTCCTTAAGAAAATGTTCACTTTAAACCAACATTTAGAATGTTAAATAGCAAGTATTATACTTTCCATGGTAATATATTGCTTTTAACATTTGTAAACCATATAGTGTGCTGTTCAGGAATGATATGATTAGTTGAAAATATCCCACCAGCTCAGGTTAGCCAGCAAATTGTTCTTTTTAGTAGACACTTCTATACTTAGTTGAATAAAAGAAAGGATGTTATTTGTTAGTACTATTTCAGTTCAAATGTACGTGATGCTGATATTTCAAGCTGAGAGCTTTTGTATTTGAAAGAAATGGAACTGGAAACACATTTGCTGTAGGAGTAACTTTTACCCATTTTAGAAAAATGACCATGAAGCTCAAGGGAGGTTGTGTCTTTTGGTAGTTTTCTTTTTTAATTTTTCACATTGCTGCAAATTTTTTACCTTTTTCCTTTGTTAAAGTTAACAATACGTTAATGTTCATTTTGATAAATAAGTGACTATTCTTATTTGTAAGAACAGTATTTTATTTGTGCACCTCTTCGCTGCTAAAGCTCCATTTAAAAGCTATCTAGATTTCTCCTCTTTCCATTACTCCTACTAGACATTTGTTTTAGAACTTCACTAATTATTAGAAATGTCCTTCAGATTTCCGCAACATATTTGTGATTAATGCTAACATTGTCTTTTTGCTTAAGCATCTCTTCTTCCTATTTCTTATATGTATATCTGGAAACAGTAGCTGCATCTTCTCAGCCTTTGTTTTGCTTGGGTCAAAGAAATCCCAGTCTTTAAAAATACTTTTAATAATTCTTAAGGCAGATCATTTACCGCCTCATCCATCTGAGCAGTTTTCCTTTTTACCAATGTGAAATAATTTTTTTCTTAAAAACAGGTAATAGAATTGTACCATTGCCTAGATAAATTCTGTTCTGTACTGTGTACCTACAGAGCTGGTGTGTTCATCTGACTTCTGTGTCATGTTTTTCTTCGCATAGTACTTCATTAGGTTTGCAGAAGGGGATTGAAGTGCCTTCTTTGCGTTATTTTCAAAGATGTAGGTGTTTGAGTGCCCAGATAGTTCCTAGTCAACATGTTTCAGCCTTGTAGCAATTATGTGGTGACAATTAGCATTTCAGATATTTCTGTATATTCCATTGACAGCCTCTGAAGTTTCTATGGAAAATGATGATTATGAGCCCATCAAAATAGCTTATAATTGCTTTCCTACGTCTCTTTTTTTGAAAGAAAAAATATTATAAAAAGCATGATGATGCATTATTCAACCGTACTTTTTCATATTCTAAATACACATCGATGTCCATCCTCTGAACTTATGTTATTATCATTGTACAGAAAACTGGTTTCCAGGGCTCCTCTTGGTCTGCGTAGTCAAATGCTTGACCAATAATCTCCATATCAGTAGTAACGTGATCCTGAGTCCTTTCTGCCACTTCTAGGTCATGCTCAGCTCTTGGCTGCACCACCTCATATTGCTGTGAATCAGCCTCTTTTAGAGCAGGGCGTCTGGCAGGGAGCACAGAATTGTGGGGTTTTGCTGCAGCCATGAAAACTTAGAATACTTCTGTGGAAACCAGAGAATATATCAGTGTCAGGCGAGTCGGCAATAGCCTTATTCAGGTCTGGGCCCTACGCCAGATTTCATGTCGTTTCATTGCTTCTTACTTGTAATGGATAATAGCACTGCTGTGACCGATTCTGGAGGGTTTTTTATTTTTAAAGTACGGGCTGAAATTCTGCCATAGGATCAGAGACACTTTAGATGGTCAAATTCTATTCTGTTGCGCGAAGCGAGTTACTGATTTCTTAACCTTACCATGAATTTTCCTTTACTTGTTAGTTAGTGTGAGACCAGTAATAAGTAATAATGAATTAATTTAATAGGCAATATATATATTGTCATATTACTGATTTGCACTTTACAGTTACTTAGACAAGCATAGGCTATTTATTCTTTTCTCAGTGTTTTTGTTGTACTTGTCATGCATATCAAAATTAAGAAAACCCCATACTTGGGTAGATCATAGGTAGTTATACATGGATGCTTGGAGGTTTCCTAGACCAGGGCACAAACATTTCTTAGAAATAAGGTGGGAATATTCTGTGAGAGGCTCTGCATCAATGAGGATGAAGCCTGGCAAAATTTCCATCAGTTTTGGACAGACCAAGGTATACAAGATTAAATACTAATAAATATAGTAAATATTTGGATTTCAGAAGAGGTATAAATATTTATTGATAGAGATATTTTAAGGAAAAGAATTACTGAATTTTTAAAGAAAATTTATTATCTTTTTAGTATTTATTTAACTTTGTTCTGGAATTTTACCAAACGTCTCTCCGAGTTACGTTTGCTATAAAGCGTTAAAAACCCCACTAATCCATAAAAAGGAATCAATTTTCTATTAAGTTACCAGATTTTTAGAGTACTTTCTCTAGAGTTGCCTCTGGCAGCCTCTTGGTGTCCCGCCTGTTAATTTCTATGAGACTTTTTCCATGAGCAATTTTTTTTATCTATCTGAGCAGTTTACTTTTTTCTTCTGTGCACCTTTCTTTTGCAGTGCTCGTTTCTTGGGTAGGTGACTCAAATTCAGAGCTCCGGAGGGATGTGTGAACCTTTCCTTTAGTGAGCCCTCACACTCACTGCACGTGGAAGCTTTCTCGCCCCAAATGAGCGAAGTCTCCTTTCCGTAGCACCATAGCAGGTTTCTTGAGCGGGTGAGGGCCCAGCAATGATATCCGCAGCCAGGTTTCGCAGGTTTACTCTGCGTGCCACCGGAGCCAGCAGCTGGGTGTCATGCCAGGGACTGCTTCGCTGAATGTAAGGTGATCCCGGTGTAGCGTGGCACGGAGGGATTAAGTGAAGTGGTAGGTGGGGTGTTGCTTCACACACCCAAGGAGTTATTCATTGTTATAATTCGTGGGCAGAGTTTTAGAAAGGCATTCTCTATGGTGCCTGGACTACAAAATGCAAGTAGCAGAGCTCTGCAGTAAGGGTTAATACAGCCGTACCAAAATCCTTGCTGACCTCGGGACAGCTGAATAGGGAGAGTCTCCTTGCAGTCCAGAGCCGCTCTGCTTCCTGAGCCTGCAGGGAAGGGAGGGGAGGGGACGGGAAGGGAACATGACTGCCAGTATCTTCTCCTGGGAGGCTGCCAAGAGGAAGTAGCTTTAATTTCTGTGGAAGGCTTGGCAGTTCCCACCCGTTCCAGCCATCTTTCTGGGAAGCACCGTGCCGCTTCCAGGCAGTCGCAGGAGGAGAGGCTGCGGGGTTCTTGGTCTGGATTTTCCTCCTTGGGAAACATGGCTGGGAGCTGCACCGAACTGTGTTGGGCCCCAGTAAGACTATCTATATCGGGATGTGTAGGCTTCTATTTTATTTCGGGCTGTTCTTTTGCCCTTGATTAAATTTTCCCCAAATTCTTCAGCTGGTTTGCGCAGTCTGTGCATGGGACAGCTGTCCGGGCATCCACAGATGGAGAAAGTGGCCGTGTAGTGACTGGAGTGAGATGGACGTCTCCATGGCAGCTCCTCCCTTCCCTGCTGGGTGACAGAAGAAATAGATCCTTGGGTTCCTGTAGTCTGAAGCTGTGGTTTATTAAAGTAAATTACTTTTTTTTTTTTCTTTTGAGCTATTTATTATTATGCTTTTGCTCAGTTATCAAATTGGAAGCAAATGGTGGAAGAATTTGCTTTGCATGTAAATGAGAAAGAATGAAACTCCTTCTCTTCGCCGTGGCACTTTGTATACAATTTCCTTAAGCCCAAATGGCTAATCTTTCCATAATGAACTTGAGTATGTCTTTTCACACGAGTAGTTTCAGTGACTTTAGTGAGATTTCATGCATTAATAGGCAAGCGAGATTTCACCTTTGAGAGCACCAAATCCTTTTGGAAAAATCTTATAATGTTTAAGTAGAAAAGAAACCAAAGAATTTATAGATTAATGACTCAAGCCTACAGAACCTAAGGGAGGGTTTTCATAGATTCTTTTAAACATCTGGTAACATTTTGCATTAATGTTATGTTTACATGGGGTTAATAAACTGAGCAGCAGTAATAGGAATTGTAGGGAAGTAAGCAAAGTATAGGGGCAGAGGCAGTAGAAATCACCCTTATTAGCAGTCTATTAAGCAGTTGCTCTCAACAGTTTGTAACACTTTATTAATGTTTTAATGGACATCTTAATAATTACTCCTCTTTATAAAGTATTTAAAAATGGAATCTCCATATAAAGCATGATCATATATCCTGTCACATTTGAGTGCAGGAATAGGATTTTTGCTCTCTGCTTTAGGGTTTGTCCAAGCATCAGTAAAATATGTCCTCTTTCCTATTGTATCTGCCAAATGTAATCAACCTAACCAAAAGAATGTGGTCTTTCTCGACCTATAAATATACTAAATATATTGTGTATAACACTCTGCAATCATGACTTGGGCAAGTATCCTGTAACTCGGGTTGAGAAGGAGGCAGGCTACCTGCTTTCTGTTTGATTACCTTATCCAGATAATATCAAATTCAATGAAAAGCTGCTAATTCACTAACATGGATCTTAGATTTTTTTAAGAGTTAAGTAGTATTTATTAGGAATAAACCAGCACTGTGGGATTTGGCCCTCTCTTGTGACACAAATGGTGTATTTCAAAATGAGCAAATGTAAAACAGGAAAAGCAGATCATATTTGAGAGGATCATGCTTATATAAACTTTTTTGTTACGGGAATTAACTTTCAGTGATTTGTTATTCTGCTTGTGTGTCGTGGTTTAACCCCAGCCAGCAACTAAGCACCACGCAGCCGCTCACCCCTCCCAGTGGGATGGGGAGGAGGATCGTGGGGAAAAAAAAAAAAAAGTAAAACTCGTGGGTTGAGGTAAGAACAGTTTAATAACTAAAGTAAAATAAAATATAATACTAACTAATAATAATAAAAATTAATAATAATAATGATTGTAATGAAAAGGAAGATAACAAAAAAAAGAGAGAAATAAAACCCAAGAAAAGACAAGTGATGCACAATGCAGTTGCTCACCACCCACTGACCAATGCCCAAGCAGCGATCCGCCCCTCCCGGCCAACTCCCCCCAGTTTATATACTGGGCATGACGTTCTATGGTATGGAATATACCATACTTTGGCCAGTTGGGGTCAGCTGTCCTGGCTGTGTCCCCTCCCAGCTTCTTGTGCCCCTCCAGCCTTCTTGCTGGCTGGGCATGAGAAGCTGAAAAATCCTTGACTTAGCATAAACACTACTTAGCAACAACTAAAAACATCAGTGTGTTATCAACATTATTCTCACACTAAATCCAAAACACTGCACTGTACCAGCTACTAGGAAGAAAATTAACTCTATCCCAGCCGAAACCAGGACATTATGCAACATATAGCACAGAAATACACAAGCCTGTTTGTTTGCGAAAGCTGCACAACTGCTGTTGGAAGAGTGGGGCCTTTTTTTCCCTCTCTGTTACAAGGATGAGCGGATGTTAAGCAACACTTCACTATTTTATGATTGAGATTTATAAAGGCTAGCAATAGGTATTGAAAAGTCTTTAGGTATGTTTTCCGTTGGAGACTGATAAAAGAAATTAATGACATCTGGAATTTTAAAGAAAAGTAAAAATTGCTTCCTTTAAAGCAGCAGTCATAAGAGAAAAATGAACATGCAGAACATTGATGTCTGATTCCTGAAAGGAGGTATGTATGGTGTTGTAAATGGTTATGAATGTATGGGAAAAGGAGAACTTGATTTAAAACAATTGAGTAGGGAAGCATATGAATCACTAGGAAAAAAGGGAGAAGTTAACTATACTTCTGAAGTGTAGCAATTCAGGCTACAATAATGAGAACTTTTTTTAAAAGAGTGAAAATTCACATAATTTACCTTTGATATCCTCTCCTTGAGTAATAATTATGCATGATTTCTACAAAAATGCTCTTCTCATAAGCAGTCTATGAATATAAGGAACTATATTACTAAGTTTTTCACTCTTTGTAATGTTTCTAATCATCATTAATGGCCTTCATTATTATTCAGTTATTCCATTTTAGAAAAGCCTGCCAGTTATGCCAAATTATGTAGGGATATATGAGATTCTATGGATGTTTCTTTGCCAGATACTAGAATTATAAGTGGCTATTTGTTCTTACAATATGAGAAAAATGAATTGTTACAGATTTAGAACACTTTATGACTAGCCAGTAACATCCCAAGCTGTACCTGCAAGCAAGAACATTTGAATCACAGCATTATGAAATACAGACTCAAAGTCATATAAAACACTATTCTTGGGTTTATAGTTTTTTCCAACTGTTTGGTGTAGTGCCCAAGCAATCTGTGATTAGCTTTGTCATAAAGACTAAATCCGTGGGCTTATTTTTTAAATCTCTCCTACCACTTTCTAACCAGCACAGTTGTTGGAATTCCTTCATGACATGAATTTTCATTTTCCCCATTCACAAGCACATACCCTGTCAGAATACTGGGGACCTGATTTAAATGGTTATCAGTGTCACTGTAACACACAGTCATTTTCTGTTGCCTTTTTTGTTCACTGGCTAAGGATATGCTGTCCTTATTTGCTTAATAAATGTGCAGTTAAGGATCTTCATTTTTTATGCTTGCTGCACATTCATGTTTTATTATTATTTTATTCTTTCTATTTATAGATTTTACATTAACATTTGATGAATTTTCCACATAAATGGCAATGCTTGATGTAATTCATATCACTCTTAATATGTACAATTTGCATATATTATCCCAAGCAATGACCTAGTAAATGAATTAAATAAGCCTTAGTAACAAGAATGACATATCTGAGCCCATTTAGACAACAAAAGCCAAGGCCTCACCAAAGCAGGCAGTATCGAGAAAACACAGACACCATCTCAGAATACACTATATATTCTAATTCATCGCAACTTCTGTTGCAAAGACACAAGCACCTTCAAAGAATGACCCAGTGTCTGAGATAAACTAGTTAAGGGTAATATTTTCAGTTCTTTTAGTAAACACAAAAATAATTTTAACATATTCTTGAAGAACAAATCCTCCAAAGAGTTGTAAGTGGTTTTTATTAATTTTGAACTTAAAAACATTAATTATATCAATTATATAAAAGCAGCAGTGAAAGAATTGTAATTGCTTGCATTGTGAAAGCCATGCTGGGCTCCTAGCTATTCCTCCTTGAGGCGCTGCCACAAAACAACCATTTAAGGAAAAGAGACTTGCAAACGTTTAGAGTGATGGAGCAGGAGTGTTAAACAGATACTAGGTAGGTTCCTATATGTCTGCTTTACCTGATAACCTTCCTGTTGCCATCCATTATACTAGGTAACTGTTACCCAGCTAGGAACGATGCATCTTCTGAAAGCTATAATGGGATCCATTTGGATTGTGTAGCTTCCATAAGATTTGCTGAGACAAGATAATCATTAAGACTTATACCATTCCTGCAAGAAACTACTATCATATGACTTGAATATTATTAGGGAAGTATTTATTCCTTTAGTGATCATTCAGTGTTAATATTAATTTAATATATTATTAAATCTCTCTGTTGTGGTCATGCTTTTTTTTTTCTTTTCTTGGTGATTCATATTTAGGTTATTGGACTTGATTCTGGTTTCTCACAGATTCTTACGTTAGCTTCACAGGAGCTATTTGTGATTTACATTAATTTCATGCTATTGGAATTATTCCCAGCGATCTCATTGTGAGTATTTTTTCCTGTCCTTACAATTGTTCTTTGCTTTCCCTTTGGCAACTATGGAAATGTTAGGTTTTGCCTACACAAATTAATTATTTCAGGGTAAACTTCTTTGTTTTGATGGGAAAGAAAGTTGTGCCTGTACAACGAAGCCATTGTACCTTTAGTACATTGAGAAAATGTATTTGTATGTTTATCCCAGTATAATTTGTTTGGTGAAATAACTTCAGTGTGATGTTCTATGGTCTATTTTTTTAATTAGACCACTGAACCTTCCAACACTACTCTGCACCTTCACAGTTAGATCAGTGACTGGAAAGACGCATTTATTCATGACAAGTTATATTTGATGGATGTGCCAATCTATTTCCCTGGGTGCTCTTGATAAAACTTAAACCAAAAATACAGTCAAGACAAAATGGGTAATAACTCCCTCAGAATTTCAGGGGAACATCACGAACACCCTTTGAAAGCCAGCATGTTTTTTTTCACTAGTGCTCAATTCCACATAGAGAGCCAGCTCACATTTGAATCCAGTTCTCCTCAACCATCTAGATGAATAGGCAGCATAGTCTGGAAAGGAACAATCCCAATCTATTTTATAGCAAAGGCAGAAGCTTTTCTACAGCTGAAAACCCCATATGGAGAACACTCTACTGCCAAATTTCTATCTATTAAGTTGAATAGGATCCAGCATATGTGGCTCCCTTGATTACAGTGCTGACCGAAATGTGCAAAGAGAAATGTGTTCTTTTAAACAGACAGCTCCTAAGACAATTTGGGCTTGAAGGCTTATAAAATTCAAATTCCACCTGGATACATGTAATCATCCAGGGACAAAACCCTGAGCTCTACCATTTTATGCTCCTGGTAAGATGCACTGCCTACTAGAGAGTAAAGCATTTGCTGCATTCTGCACTAGCCAATTTCTCTAGCTCATTTTAAAATGTAATTTAAGCCTCTTTTTTTATCCTTCACTATGCCTCTCTGATGACAAAACCAGCTTTCTAACTCCCAGCTGCTGGTAGGGTACACCCACTGTTCGATCCAAGGGTAAGGCTTAGGTTAGACACTTGAAACCAGTTCACTTGGGTGCAGGTAGCCCCAAATTGCCACATTATGGACAGTTCAATGCAGACTGCAAAACCTACCCAAGAAAGAGAGTGGATACTTGTGGGCAGCTGACCTTGACCTACACAGCAGCTATATTTGTACTCAGGGGAGGTAGCTTATAGCTGGGTCTGTTCAGTCTCCACGCACACCTTTGACTGGTCATATTAGCCTGGGCCGCTGGGCTGAACAGCTGTATTTATCGGAAAAGGCCAGCTAGTTTTGTCATCTCTGAACCCTCCTTACAAGATGTCTGAGCTGATGGTGAAAGCAAATCAGAAGCAATATGTCGTAACTAGCATTTAATAGACAGAAGAAATGCAACCGGTTACAACAGCAGCTTAATACGTTTAGGGAGCCTCTATGGCCAGTTTATTGCTGTCTCTGGTTTGGGAGGAGTCCTGCTTATTGGAGTCTGTATGTGCCAGCTATGCCAGAGTAATACAGAGTAGTCCAAGATGAATTCAAACAATTTGGTAGCTACAGCAGAGCACCTGGCACATTGTACCTCTGCACCACATTAATGTCATTGTACGTGTATGTTTTGTTGGTGTCCAGCATTTGGTTATAGCAGTTGGTCTCACTCAGCTAACAAACCCTGTCTGGACAGTAGCACCTTAAGGGTTCAAGCTTCCTGTTTATTTTAGGTATTGATTTGAGACATGGAAGTCATTGAGCCAGATAGGTACCTACTTCAAATCAGCGTGACAGCCAGGAGCAAATAGGCTGTCTGTGACTAAGGTGTAGCCTTTAGAACAGAATCTGAAAAACTGTTCCAGTGTCCTGGCCAGTATAGAGATGGCCAACAGAATTCTCCTTTATTGCTACTCCATTTATAGCGTCAGGTTTATGGAAAGTCTTTGAGAGTCAGTGGGATGTAGGCATTTAACCTGCATAAGTACTTTTGTAAATCCCTTTGGACATCCACCTAAACTGTTAGGCAAAAGAGAGCTTTACATTTTCAAAGGCAAAGTAAGGACATTAAGTAATTAATCCCCACAATGTTTCTGTGATCTGTTATCATCTATATGGAAGAGGTGACTGAAATGAAGGAACTAAGGTTACACGGAGATGTACAGAAATATGGGATCTCTTGATAATCAGCCCTATGGTTATTTCCTTCCTGTTATTCTGCCTTACTGTTATTTGTAGGTGATTAAAGTTGGACTTCCTGCACAAATGAAGTCTCAACTCTGACTCACCTGCCATCCTATTAAGAAAATATAATAGAAAATGAGGACATATCCCCTGTGTTTTCTCAGGTTTAAATCGTTTCCAGAGACCCAGGCAGCATGGAAAAGTGGTTAGTAATGTACTAACACTGGACGAAATCTTTCATAAACCATGCGTCTTTTTGAAAGGTTGCTTTTTGATGTGATGTGCAAAAAACTTTTTCTTTTTTCCTTTTTTTTTTTTTAATCTGCCTGACTCCATTGACTAAATCTCTGCAATAAGAATGTAAGTTTGAGGATTTAGGTACAAAGAGAAGAGCAGCAGTTATGTGCCAGGTTTTTTTAAGTGGAGAAGTGATTAGACAGATGCCAGCTGGAAACAAGTTTTGAATTTCTCTGTATTTCAGATCTGCAGTGTAGCCCCAATCTACCGTAGCTTGCTGGTTTTGGAGAAAGACTGGAGATAGATAGACAATAACCATGACTTTATCTGAGTACTCTGGAGAGTGGCTGCACTGGCCTGTGGGAGCCCCATGCATTGAGAGTGGATGATAAGGCCTCTCTGCCAAGGTTGTAAACGAAGATTAGTGAATAACTGCAGAGATAAAGGACTGCATCTTCCACGGTGGATGGTCTCCAGACGCTATTAGTGAAGTCACTCAGTAGCATGCAGTATAGCTTATCATCCCTGATGTGCCAAGTCACCAGTCTGTGAGTGATGGCTCTTGTCCTCTGTGGAATACGCCAAGTGGCTGGCTAAGCCCTGCAAAATGTGGAGTCAAGACTGGTAAATCCCACGTGCCTCAAAGGCAGACTTCAGTCACTGTAGGCACCTACATGGATCAAGACAGTGGGAGAAATCCCACTGTGAAATTGTGAAATGTCAACTATAGATGCTATTGCAAACTGTAACAAGAAAGCTGCACAGTGGTATTAAGGGACTGTGGCTGTTCCTCAGCTTACCGAAGCAAACGCCAGGTCCAGAAGCATCTCTAGTTGCTGTGCAGTCCAGTTTAAGGATATGGTTGGATCTAAACCCAGTGCGTTGCCAGCTTTTATATTCAAAAAGATTAAGCCAAAGACTATTAAGCAGGAGGGAAATTCAATTTTTCTTCCATTTTTGGGATGCGCTATTTAGATACCTGACAGATTGAAATAACCAAATAAAAGACTTCTCCTTAGAGAAGGGAAATCAGAGTTTAGTATGTGTCCTGTGTAGTCTTCAGCTCAGCTTTAATAAATTAGTCAGAGCTGCATGAGTATTCATTGAGCAGAGGTGCGAGGAGCAAAGCTAGACAGAACTTGGGAAACACATTTAATAATTTTCCTCTCTTTTTCATGAGTGTTTGATTCTTACAAATACTTTATGACCAGTTTTAACTCATGGTAACCCTATTCTTGATGTCTTGGCTTAAGGAGCACCTTAGAACTTTTGGTATGAATTATTCGTTTTTAATAATTTGTTTGCAAAGCCTTTATTTGCTGGGCACTATACATCCGGCTAGGAGAGAAAGTCACTGTCTTGAAGGATGACATTGAAGACAGCACTGGTTGTAGAGCCCAATAGTAGCAGAAATAGAATTGAGTCCCAATCCATTACTCTACGCACAGGGCCATGCTGTGTTTCCAGTCAGAAAGCTCAGACTTATTTTTTTCTTACTAATTATTCTTGGTATATTGCATATGTGGTACTATTCAGGGTTGAAACCTGGTCTGTAAGATTCAGGAGGTTTATTTTCTAGCTTTGCCAGTCTACTCTTGCTGCTCATTCAGCCTGGAAAGTCATTTCCCCAAGGATCTTTGGACTCATTTCAGGTTCGGAAAGCTTGGATTTCAGATTGCTCCCCCTACCTATTTTTGCCCACTTCCTGTGCTTTCCCCTCTTGCGCTTGCATTTGCCCAGGAGAACCAGAGAAAGTTGGCTTTTTCTGAGACATCTGTGCAACAGTAGATAATATTGTCATCAAGACACTAGTAGTATTGCATTGCATTTCATCACTTAGGCAGTGTCTGTTCAATGTTCATCCTGTGCTGTGTTGTCAGCTCTAGGCACATGACCTCATTGGACTTTAAACGCTTGCAAAATATGATCAGGAAATAGCTTTGTGGTTTTCTTGATATGGAAGTCCTTTTCATAACGCCTGAAGTGCTCAGCAACTTTTAATGGTGCATCCTAAAAATAATTGTTTAAAAAAGCAGAGGTGCAGTGACAGCATATTAGTTTCAATTCTTAATTTTTTTTAGTGATACACAAATAGTGACTTAGGTGAAATCCCAGCTTCACTGAAGTCAGTGGCAGAACTTCCAGTAACTTTACTGAGGCCAGGATATACTGGTGTAGTCCTAACCACCTAAATGGTTGACAGCTAGCAAGAACTAATATCATACTATTTCTCAAATGTTAGTAATTTAAATGTAAGTAAGTTTTACCATAAAATGTAACATGCAAATATCTCTGATTGAGAAAGATCCCTTACTCTTAGTTGTGAGCTCAAATGATGCTAATGTTCAAATATACTGCAGTATTTATAAGCAGTGGAGCAGAACTTTGAAAAAGTTATGGCTGGTATCTGAGAGCTGTAACATTTACAAACATTAAATGAACAAAACCATATATTTTTATGCTTCCCATTCCAGACCCATGAAACTTATCTGAAAGGTTACGAGACAAGGGACTGAAAATGAATCTATTACACAATTGCTGCAGGGAGTTGCTGAGCACAGTAATTAATTGGTGGTGTATTCATTTGCGGCAGGAGGAGCAGCAGAAGGAAAATATCTCATTGAATTTAGAATTGTATTTATTCATGTATGCACTGTGGTGTTACAGCACAATTATTATCTGACACATTGGAAGCGGACTTGTGCTCTGTTAGTTGCTTGAGCTATGTGCTATTATTGGGTGATCTGCTACAAAAATGCACAAAACATTTATTTTGAGAGATGCATTCAGGATTATAATTGATGCCTCACAGATCTCAGCCTGGCATTCTCAAAACCCAGCAAGAGAAGTAGGAAGCTCAGCTTGGCATCGTGTATGGTTAGTGTACAGCCCCCTAAAATGCTCATGTGTCCACAGGGGCAGGTAGGAGAAAATTTTGAGTTCACAGGTCAGCAGTCTGTAATGAGGAGCTCTGGTTTTTTTATCTGTGTCTGGAAGGAGACACGGGTGCAAGGCAGTCTGTGCTGCTTTCCAGTTTCCAGTGCAGCGTTGGCACAAATCCACAGGCAGCCGCTCATCCAGCATTCCTGGCTAGAGGATCATTTCAGCAGCTATATAATATGTCAGCCAAGAGGAAGCAAGAAGGAAAAGGAAAGTGGAGTTATGAAGTTAAACCCAAGAAAATAAAAATTCCAGGCAGCTGTAGTGTGGCAATGGCTGCTGGTGGGTGTAATAGTTTATTTGGTGAATCTGCTGCATAGTTTCTAATGAAACCTCACTAATCCTATTTGGAGATTTTTTTTCCCCTGAATTGTTCATTATTGTTGCATAAAGCTTGTGAAAGCTGAATGACAACAGCTAATGTAAAGGTTTATACTTTGGACAGGTTTTAAAAGACTAAATATGGACTAAATAGTGACTGTAGGCAGAACCGTAATGGTATGCAAGTGTCACCCTCCCAGGAATGAGAGAAATACTGTGCACTTTGCATCTCATCAACCAGTGCTGAGCTGTAATCCCGACCCCACCAAGCTCAGCTCTGGAGAGCGTCGTGGAAGAGCGGAGGTGGGGATGTGCACGATCTCTACCCACACGCCAGATGTTGTATCTAGGAAGAAACGGAGTATAGCCCCCCCTGCCACCTCAGAGCAGGGAAAGGGGAGAAGGCAACGGGGACCAGCCTCTTCCCATGCACATCTCTCGTTCACAACATTGTCACTGCAACTGATGAACAGCTTGGTCTTGTCCTCTTGCTGCAATGAGCAGTGCCCTGCCCTGGAGGAGCCTCATGGGTGCCACCCTGGCAGCCTATAGAATAAGGTTGTTTTACACAAAGGAGTAGCAGAATCAGGTTTGGAATGATTATTCCTTAAGATTTTAAAAATAAACCAACAGCTTCCTCTAGGCCTTTTAAACAAACAGCCTAAATGAATGTGAAGTTAACCTCTCTTTCCTATCAGTCTGATGAAAGAAACAAATGGAAGCGATGACAGGATTATATTACTCTATTAATATGACAGATTCTAATTTGTGAGAAGAAATGAACCTCATTCAGTGCTTTATTACTTTCAGAAATTCTAAAATCAATGCAAGATATGCCATAAACATCATTCTTGGCAGGCACTCATTGAGGTAAACATATAACTCAAAGATAGCTTGAACTGAATTCTGACCAATTTAGCAAGTAATAAGCAAGGCAGTCTGTGATAAGAACATTAAAAAGAAGAGACAGTAACAGAGTTACGAACAGATGGTATCCATAAATAATGTTGAAATAATAATAATATTTTAAATTTATATATGATGCCTTTCAGTCTGGAAAATCCCACAATGCTTTACAAAACTGAATTTAAAACACAAACTTAAACTGGAATGCAGCATTTCTGGTGTGAAATATGACAGTTGTTTGAGAGCCCAAGCAATGCCAAGTCGTTTGGGACAAGAAGAGAATAAGAATTTTAGTTCATTGCTGCTGCAGTCAGAGCTTGGGTTGAATTTTATTTCTTTCCTCCCTTCTAATCTATTTAATCTATCATCACCGATAGCATCTGCATATTCTACCATAATACATTGCTATTATCCACAAAGACCACTCTCCCTACTGTTAATGATATCAGATGCAACGTTGATTTTATTTATTAAAAACTCGAAATGATCAGCAAATTGGCTTTACCCTATGCAAATAAATGACATTCTTAGCCAAAATATCTCCCAAGGCCAAGTAGCAACAGTAGTCAGTACGTCCGTGTGTGGGGAATATTAACTCCTATGTCAGTCTAAATTCTGAAACCTTTGTCTTTCACTGCAGAACATAATTGCTCCTTCCAAACACTTACATAGCTCACCTAACTTGAGGCTGTCTTCTGATCTCAGATAAACCCAGGCAATCCTTCTGGCTTTAGTGGGATTATGCCAACATAAGTGAAACTAAAATTTACCCCATGGTATATGAGAGTTGATAGGTGCATAAGGCACTGTGTGACATTTGAAGGCTGCAATGGAAAAGTGCTGGAGGATGATAGGGAAAAATCGTACGCTGTGTACACAGAGCAATGGAAACTATTTAAAGCAGCTCCAGCCTCGAATATTCTGTGTAGTCCCTTCACAGGGAGAGAGATGTTACATGATAGCCTGGATATTTGAGGGGATGGACTCTCTATTATAGAAATAATATAAAACAGAAAATGTTGAATACTTCTGAGTGATGAACGACACAATCTATTTGCAGGAATGCTGAAAACAAACAAGGAAGTGATGTTGGTTAAAATTAATTCATCTTTAATACTTTCCCATTCAGGTCTGTACGAATCATAGCCAGGGTTTTCTCATTCCAAGCTCACATTTTTGATAATGGCATCTGCAAGGACTCTTTATGTCAGATGAGCTTTATATCAAGCTTGTGGTAACTGTCCTGGAAATAGTAGAAATACTGCAGGGTACTGATATACCCTGGAATACTGGAGCATTTCTTGAAAAATGGGGGTTTTCCTTGTGAAAACAGAAAAAAAGGTTGGTGACAGGGTTTTATCTGAAATTAACTTTTTAACCCTTCTGAAAAGCTATGCTAGCTTGCACTCGTTAAACATTTGTAGCTTTCTAAAAGTGAGCTGGATGTAAATTTTTTTGTTCATAGGATTCCTATGCTGGCACTCCACGGTGCCTATGAAGGTTTCCATGACGGTGCGGGACTCAGGTGTGAGCAGATTTACCATGGGCGCATGGAGAATAATGACAGCCTGCCCTGGGAGGTAACGCAAAACCGGCACCTGCGTGTTGCCATTTACTGTTGTCAGAGCTACTGTTGGCAGGGCATTCAATCTGCATTTTGATGCAGATGATAATTTAGATAGCAAAAGGAGCTAATATGTTGCACAGTAGTACGCATGGCTCGCCAGCATCCCTTCCACTAAGAGGAAGTTGAACAGTCAGTGCATTGGACGTTGCTGTACTCTCAGGACCATTTGTTAAAATATAGTGGGTAAAACCTTCTCTCCTATAGATTGGCAGAACTCCTGATGGTTCCACTGGACCCAGGTTCACTTCTACTGCTTTTCAGTCAAACCATGTATTTTTTGGATGGAAAGGAAGGAGAGGAATGCAGAAATTACATTGTCACATACATAGCAAATATTAGCATAGGTACAGCTTCAGGTTACTGAATAGTTGTCTCGAACATCATAGAAAATAGAGTTTTGTTGTTTATTATGTATAAGTTACATATTGAAAATTCCACTCTTAATCCAGCATGTATCTACTTTTCAGGAAATTTGAGTCTTTTGTTTAACTATGGCAATTTGTGCAGGAATCCTTGGACTGTCAGCTTAGGTGACAAACTGTAACTCATACTTAATTCTTATTCATACCAGCAGGACGCATGTATAAACATACACATACCTACATGCATGGACTCATTAGTGGTATCTGAGACTACTGCAATATTTAAAAGGTTTCTTAATTTTAGACCTGCTTTTGTGAGACACTGGCCAGTCTCCTGTTCATTTGTTTCCATTTGCATCTTGGGATTTTACAACACAGTGGATTTGTTTCCTGATTTTATTTTTGCAGTTGCATATCCGCAATGCATCAGACTTTAGTTGCAAGTTTAAATTAATATTTATTTTTCAAAAATATAGGATTGTGCACATCAGAGTTGACACTATTGTCAGGGCTTGTGTGACACCATTTCATATCCTTGAAGCTGGTGCCTGGAAGTTGTTACCGACAAGAACTCTCCATGTAGGCTCTGTACAGTGAGCCTGGTGACCTCAGTCTGCCTTCTGATGGGCATATGTCCATAGCTAAAGAGCCTGTCACTATAACTGACGTCTTTATCGGGACTCTGCACAGAGTGCCTGAGTTTGGAGTGGACACAGAGATACAGCACATCTCCACGCCACTGGCACAGAGACAGGGAGCTGGCACGTTGCGACCTACTCCCAGATCCATCAGGCTTGGGAAACATGGTCTGGGAAGCGTGGTCCAGAAAACACCCTCCTGTCATTTGGGGAGTTGGTTTGGGTTCAGAAACGGGGAAGCTGCTTTCACGTGGAGCTACGTCTGCTAATATAGCTGTGCTGTACTGCGGAGCTGTTCTATGTCAGGTTGGCCCTATGTGCCAGACTCCACTGTCTACGCAGACTCCCTTTGGGATTCTGACTTCTTTGAAATGTTTTGGGTTTGTTTTTGTTCTTTTCACCTGAGCTGAGGCATGAGGAAGAGAAAGATGTGTTTAGTTTATCCTTGCTGCTGTCTCTACTCTACCTTTCAAGCCTGTCAGTGTGGTAAGATCCTCAAATGCTAAATTCGTATGAAAACATAGACTTCCCAATTTAAATGCATTTTAGTCCAGCTTATAAGAAATGGGTCATTCAGTAGCCTGTTTTCTGAGTATTGTGTTAGTTGTATTTTGTCCACAGCCTTATCTTTGCCATACAGACTTCCAGTTTTTAGGAAACAGGTTTGCAGATCTATCTACAGGTATTTAAATATTTCTGGCTGTTTTAAAACCTCAGTACCAGCTGAAATTAAGAAAAAGGTCTGAACACTAAACATACACTGCTGCTAACTTAAGCACTTCACATAAATTCCCTCTGGATGATTTCTTTTCTCTGTCTTCTGGAGGGTGACATTTGTTCTCACAATCTGTGGTGAGACCACAGTGAGCTGGCTGACCACAGTAACTGCTGCACGTCGTTCTGCTCGCTGCAGATTAGGAGCACGGGAGGTATCTCTTGCTTCTCTTTTTTTCTTTTTTCCTATTTCTCACTTGCAGAACAACTGAAAAAGGACAAGGTTGAGATATTTCCTGAATGTTGCATTGTGCCTTGCCCTGCATGGTGCGCAGAGGAGGCGGGGAGAGAGGATGAAAAGAGCTGTTGGACAAACTTGACTCTTGTGTCACCCAGCTGCTCAGAAAACAGAGGGTCGACAGAGACCAGGGCTTCAAAACAGTGAGGCTGGAGGAGGCAGGACTGTCAACCTTTCCCGCACCAGCCTGCAGAATAGTTGCTGCTCCATATGATTTCTGTTTCTGTCTAGAAAAGTGCTTTTTACAGTAGGAAAAGCATTCTATAAATATTCTGTATTTATTATTTTGCTAGAGCTTATTCGCTATGCTGAACTTAGATCAATAAAATGAGAAAAAGGAGGAAAAATACCCAAAGATAAAAGAAACCCACAGACCTGTGCATTCCAGAATAATCACAGCACTCCTTGACGTGGTACAGGTACTGTTTGTGCCTGGCTTCCCAACAGGGGTTCTTGCACATCCAGTAACTTTGTTTGTATTTTGTAAATTAGCAGATGGTTCTTTGATACAAAGGAGAAAGTGTTCCCACATCAGATTGAGTATCTCTCTCTCTTTCTCCCCCTCTGATATCAAACAAATCATAGAGGAAGATACAACCACAATTGCTAAAAGTAAAGGGGAGA
Organism: Gymnogyps californianus; assembly: GCF_018139145.2. NCBI lineage: Eukaryota > Metazoa > Chordata > Aves > Accipitriformes > Cathartidae > Gymnogyps > Gymnogyps californianus. Next base: position 5,950,540 of record NC_059482.1, read on the forward strand.
TGGAGCAAAGAAAAAATATGTGTAAGTTAACTGTAATGTTCAATTAAGGCTGACTACAGTAAAGCAAAGAATATAACTGAACAGGAGATATTCTCATTTCCAACATTTCTGAGCTTTGCTCCAGGAGACCTAGGGTCTGTTGGTGTGACCCTTTTCACTGTTCCTTCCCGCGGAGGCTGCCTAAATCTCATCAATTGAGGGAATTACTCAGATAAGTGCGTCACTGCTGAAGTGAGGGAATAATTTTGTACCTGTCATGTAACCTTTTCATAGAATCATGGAATCATAGAATCATTTAGGTTTGAAAAGACCCTTAACATCATCAAGTCCAACCATTAACCTAACACTACCAAATCCACTACTAAACCATGTCCCTAAGCGCCACGTCTACTCATCTTTTAAATACCTCCAGGGATGGTGACTCAACCACTTCCCTGGGCAGCCTGTTCCAGTGCTTGGCAACCCTTTCAGTGAAGAAATTTTTCCCAGTATCCAATGTAAACCTCCCCTGGTGCAACTTGAGGTCATTTCCTCTCATCCTATCACTTGTTACTTGGGAAAAGAGACTGACACCCACCTCGGTACAACCTCCTTTCAGGTAGTTGTAGAGAGTGACAAGGTCTCCCCTGAGCCTCCTTTTCTCCAGACTAAACAACCCCAGTTCCCTCAGCTGCTCCTCACAGGACTTGTTCTCTAGACCCTTCACCAGCTTCATTGCTCTTCTTTGGAAGCACTCCAGCACCTCAATGTCAGGGTGGAGCCTGTGTCTTGGTGATATATGTAAGGCATAGTGCCTGTTTACCAGAAGTTGGGCTTGATCTTGGCTGGAGCCTCAAGGCAGTAATTTGCGTAATGTAACAGCAATTAAATAAGACGCTTACAGACTAGATCTGGCTAAAGCATATTCCACATTGCTCAAAAAAACCCCTTTTTAATTGCTAGTCTGAAATTTCTTTGGAAATACTATTGCTGCAATAGTCAACTCTCCCCTTGTTTACTTGAAACCTTGTCTATACAGATATTACGATGATAAACTATCATGTGTTTTTTTTCTGCTTGTGTGTGTAAACTATATATATAAGAGAAAGAGTGTTCTTTGGTGCAGGCCTTCTCTTTTTGATCTGTGTTTGTACAAGACCTGGCATTACTGGGTCCCAGTCCATGATTGAACTATACAAGCACAACAGTACTGTAAATAAATAAATAGCTACCCTGAAGATAAAATTCCATTTACTTGCTGTTCAGCACTTTCCCCTACAGGTCTTTGCACCAGAAGTCTTGCATGAAAAAGAAGCTCCTCTGCTATTCCCATGCCTTCTGCATCCATGTTTGGTCCCATTGACCTGACTGACAGTGGAGGATTTGTCACTGGCCCTAGTAAGAGTAATGGGTCCAATAGCTGTAATGTTTTAAAACAAAACAGAAAATGCTTTCTACTTCTGAAGCTTTGCCTGAAATGTAGCTTGTGTCCAAAGGTGGAACAAATTATGGCTACTTTTCCCTCGAACACTGGGTAGCAATTAAGGAGAAAATTTGCCGAAGTACTTATGCAGAGACTCGAAGGGTATGATAAAACCAAGATGGATTTAATGCTCATTAACAACAAGTAATACTTTAAGCAGAGGAAAAAGAAATTAAGAGAAAAATTTGCATTATATATAGGAAAAATATGTAGCATGGAAAAATACATATCCAATACTAAACATGGGCACAAGCCCAATCCTTCTCATTTTACAATCATTGAGAGTGGCTCCATTGACTTCCAGGGGACTTGAATGGGATCCAGCTCCAAATCTGGCTTTCTTAACTCATGAATACTCCTCTTGAAATTAATAGTATTTCTTGAATTAGGAAAGTAAGACAGATTTTTGGTAGTACAACTCTTGCCCTCAGTACTTCATATATATGATTTGAGAAAGAGCCCTTTCAAGGTAATACCTGTTATTGACATGCATGGATTTATAGTGATGTTTTGTTCTGTTTTCTAAGGATGGCAGTCTTAGGACATATATAGGGAGATAGCTAAACCATCTAGCGGAGTTTAAGGAGTCACCAATCTACCCTGTAAAAGTTCCCAGTATAATTCAGAGTGTGCATGGGAGATAAATCATGTATTGGATTAATTTGCTCATTTTGACTGTTTGGTGACTAATCCATCCATGGGCACTCCTCACTTCCTTCTTTGTATTTATCACCTGAGCGTAATTGGGTAGTTATTTGTAAAGGGTAAATCAGATTTGAAAAATGAGAATGCATGTCTGCACATTGCAGATCCATGTCCATTGAGCAGTGCTGCTAGTTGAGGCAGGTCGCATAGATTCTATGGTTTTGTCGTAGTTTTTTTGTTTGATGAACATGTAAGACCTTTTCACTGAATACAGTGTGTTCTGAGTTAAAACGCAGTTTCTGACTGTTCTTTTGACATACAACTGTGAAACTCATTTTCTGTGACACAAAAACATGAACTGTGTAAAAATTTGCATTTTTCATGAATATTCATTTAGTATTTATAATTATTTTAGTCTTGCTTACATACTCCTCTTGTTTTCTAATACTCAAAACAGCTTTTTGGTAATTAATTTGAATTTTAGTACTAACAAGTGGCATCTCCTATGAAGCCTATTACAAACATGGCACATCATTGTTCTAAATTGCATAATAAAATAATCGTCTAGAAGTGCGACACATTCAGCAAAATGGCTCTACTTCTGTTTGACAGGGTGAACGCCTATGTGCTTTTCAAAGCAACTAGTTTAGCACTCTTCATTTACAAAGAGGGAAGGGAGAGGAGAGAGAAACGCTACTCTGAGAACAGCTTGTCTCATGTTGACCTACTTTCTCCACCAATCTGTGTGCAGCCGGAGCTGCTGTTGTGTTGACACTACATATCCAAGCTAAAGCAAACCCAGCAGAATCCGTGGCCTTAGAGACTGGCTCTAGAGAAGACAAAAGGCCTTCTGGGTTTGATATGACTTTTGGACCTGCAGGCACTGCAGGACCGAGATAGTGTGAGCTGATTTTCAAAACTGAGTCTTGTGCCTCCTCTTTCCTGTGAGATCTAAAGTAGATTACGCTCACATAATGAGGCCACTTTGTGTCTAATCTCTCAGGTACATTTATGTCTAAAGCAGGTGGTGCTGGTCCAGGGCGGGTCTCCTTATCTGCATGGGGGACGTGGTCAAAGAGCTGAATTTGCTACTTTTATCAGCATTTCCTCTCTCCTGCCAGGAAAATCAGGAAAACAAGGGAAAAGAAGTGTGCCTATGAGAAATGCAGGGATGCCCATTTGTCATGCCGATCTTTGACTCCCTTTTAGCCCCTAGAGATTATTTGCAGATGGTGTAAATCAGAGTAGCGGTAGAGCAAATTAGAGTAGCTGTAGAGCTCCCCTAATCTCATGCAGAGGGGAGAAGTTTTGTACAGAGCCTGCAGACCAGGGAATGGAAACCTTTTTTGTATCTACATATCCATGCACGGGTAAACACCTTGTTATCTGTGCTGTTTGGAAATTATTGGATCTTGAGGTTCAATTTATGATCTTTGGGTTTTGTTTTTTACTTGCTATCATTAATTTTTGAAAGGACATAATTTTTGATGTGCTGCACATCTATAACTCCTGCTGCCTATAGTGGGAAGAGGTACTGCTACCTCTTGAGAAATGTGAGTAAAAAAATATGTTGTGTTGATATGCATCACCACATCAGTTTTATCATTTCAACCAATGTTTTCACAAAAGCTGATCTGTACTTTACAAAGCAAATACTACTCCTTTGCTCCTGAAAGCCTCTTGTCCTTTAATGGAAATGAATACAGTTTTATTCTTAGCAGCTTGTTGCAGAAAGCTCCAGTAATGCGGCTTTTCACCAAAACATCCTTTTTATGACTAGTTTTAACTTAAAGCAAGAACCCTATTGATTCTGAGAAGGAGAAAGACCCTAAAACTTTTGTTTCAAAAACATGGCATTTCCTTTACACCGTTCTGGAGATTTCTTTTTTCAAATTCTTTTTTTGCATCTCTGCTAACAAGGGTATTTGTGATAGGACACTGGTAAGATGCCTTGAGATCTATTTATTTATTTGGGTCCTAAAGAAATAGAGTTGACCTCAGTTTAGTAGAACAAGTAAAATAATGAGTCAAATCAGAGCCTTTAAAAAGACCTAAATGAGGTCTAGTAGAAACTACTTACTGCTAGGTGAAATGTTACTGGGACTTTCTTGTACCCTGTTGCTGGAACCCTTGGGGGAAATTATAGCACAGCACGGCAGCACGTGAACATGAAGTGCACTAACTGCTGCGCACTGCCTTGCTCCGTGGCACTCTCATCCCACATAAAGACTGCCTTTTTATGAGCTGGCTTAATCTGCTTTCAAAGTGGATTAAAACGGGCACTCGTAGGGTGGACTAAGAGAGTCCTTGGATAAAGCCAGCGCAGAGCACTGAGTGCAGTTATTACACTGAACTTCTTCCCCACAGAGATTTGGGTATTTTAGAATTCACTCAATATAGCGGGTTCTACTTCTTCCTAGGAACATGCAAGTGGGTGAAAGTTTGACATCTGCCATTCTGCTGAATCTGTGTTTCTGGGACAGAGGTTCTGCTCTCCACCCCATTAAGATTTCTCTGCTGTCATTGCCTATTGCTAAATGTTTCTTGGCTACCTGGATTTGCTCTCCGATAAGCCATGTAGGCCACTGGGGCAGGAAGCTTCACGGGCTGCTTTCACTGGCATGCTGCTTGGTTTTGAGAGGCTGGGATTCAAGGGTTTGGGTTTGCATTGAGTCTCGTGCTTTGGCGGCAGTGGTGAACCTCACTGTCTTGTGCTGAAGCTCAGTGCCTTGTGAAATCCCTCATGCACATGTGATCCAAAAGTTCCTACACCTCTGAGCCATGAAAGCCAATGGAGAGCTCATAGGTGGTAAGAAAGAACTGCTGTTATTGTAGCACTCAAAAACTCGAATAGTTTTTATTAAACTGTCTGAACGTGTTGTTTGATAGTTGTTTGGTGGAATGCTTGTGTCATATGATTTCAATTAGGCAACAACAGCTTAAGCTACGATTCTTTTTGTGAGGTAATCTACAGTACCATGAACTGAGCATCACGAATTCTAGCCCTAGCTTTCGTTCCTTTCCATTTGGCGATGTCGGAGCTCAAGGAGCCAGGATCATGTCCAGACTCTCCACATTGACACAAGATCTGGGAGTGCACATCTCTCCCTTACCTACCTTGATATCTGTGGAAACCCATAGCTGAGAAAGAGTTTCAGGCTAATGCAGCCAAATCAACCAGGTCTCTGGTCCGAATGATCTGACTGCCAGGACTATACTGCTCTGCAGAGCAGATGTAGCCTGCAAAAAACTTAGGGAAGGTGCTTCATCCTCCTGCTTCCATTTACTGTGCTGTGCAAATAGTCATATTCCTCACTGACTAGCATGAGGATCAATTCCTTAACATCTGCAAAGAGATGTGAAAACCTAAAGGAATAATTTCACAATTATGCTTAATCAGTACTGTGCATTTAATGTTAATGTTATTATATGAACGTTCATTGACAAATTAAGGATACACTTAAAAACTCCCTTAGAAAAGTCAGGAAATATAAAGTCTTTGTTCATCAGTATGTGGTTTATAATCCTGTAATAGCAACATTCTACCCTGTCTTTTATGGATGTGTACTGGAGAGATGTGATGCTTTAATGACTTCTCAATAAGCAAAGCTTACAGCCCAGTTCTTTCCCAACATTAGAGGTTTGACTTGATTGTGGTGGTTTTACTTCTGCTGAAAGCACAATCAATGCCTTGCATTTTCAATACCATGAAGATAAAGAAGTGCATTACATTTTTCAGCAGGAGTATCACTTCCAGCAGTAGAACAAACAGACCTTTCTAGCTGTTTACATGAATAGACTTTCAAGTGTATCCTCTAGTTCCCTTGGGAGGTTAATTTTTAAAACTTACATCAATGGAAAACAAAACTGAGTTAGTCAAGTCTTGAATGAAACACAGGCTCCCATCCTGCTGGTCAGGTCAGCTGCTGCATGACTGTCTGCATGACCAGCACCAGACTGCTAATCTGTCCTGTTAGAAAACTGAACTGCACTGCCTAAAAATGCCCATGGTCTGATTGCACTATCATGCCTTGGCTCTTGTCTCAAGCAAGGGATATCTGTGCAGTAGGGGCTTTGCTTCTGCCCAGAGCGCAGCGTCAGGAGGGTCCATTAAGGTCTGGTTTTGGGATGTTGCACATGAGCTACCCTGCACTGCCCTTCTGCTGTGCTGAAGTTGTGCTGCGCACTGTAAAAGCTGAGGCCAAATGCAGCCATGTGCAGGCACAGCTAAAACCATACTAGGAACGTGCATACTGCACCAAAAGTTATTAATTCCCTTAGCTGCTCCAGTAAATCTTTTTCTGCCACAAGCATACACTGAGAGTTACTCCTGCTCAAAAGAGACCTGTGCGGGAGAATCAGTGTCAGAAAGGTTAAGTAACTCAGTCCATAATTGCAGGGACTTGTCCATAATTTCAAATTCTCTGTGCAGAAAAGGAAGGCTTTTCTTTCCATTAGACCATGTGGTTAAAGACAGAGAGAATCTGGCCATTCTGTGCAAATCTTCTAAGTGTAACAGTTTCCTCATTTGACATAGATTTTCAAACCAAGGTGATTAATGATGAGTCATAAATATAATGCTACGGTGATCCTTAAAATAAACAACATTCCTTGATTTGAAAATCCCAGAAGATGAGTTTTAATTTCTCTAACCAATCTGGGAATCTAAAAGATTTTCCTGCAGTGCCTTATTGATATAATTTGACCTTGCTCAGCAGTGAAGCTCCCTGATGGAGGTGTGGGGGGGGAGGAGGGCTGTGTGGGCACACATGCAAAGTGCTCTTACTATGCCTGTATTCAAATTCTAATTCCATATTCTTGTAAGAACGATCTCACTGGGAACCAAAAATAGCACAGACGGAAAATATTCTCACAAGATGATTGTCACACAAATAAGAATAGTTTCTCTTTAACCCATTCTCTTATCACCTAAGCTCTCTGCAGGCTCCCGATCCTCTGCTGGTGCTTTACTTCAGCCATTGGCCAAGAATCTATTAATGAAAAGCAACAATTTAATAGTAATAAAATATCTCTGTGGTTGACAGTATGCCACTAAGCTGGATTAAATGAAGTGTGCTTACCTTGTTTAAACAATATAAAAGTATTGCTTCAGTGAAGGTAATTTGCCACCGTTGTAATAGGGTGTGTTTTTGAGTTTTGGTGACTGTTTTTCTGGGTCCTTTCTAGCTTTAAACATTGCCAGTTACATCTGCTAATGCTCTGTTGCTTTCAATGAGATAGCACAAAATGCATGTCTGACCCAAATTCTTCCTGCCAATCACAATTTCCTGTATAGAAAGAGAAGGTGAATTAATGGTGATGCCTTTATTTATTTTTATTACCGCAGCACCCGCAAGCCTCAGTTTTGGAAGAGACTGGGCTGTGCTAGGCATTCTAAATACACAGAACAAAAAGGTTGTCCTTTCAGAAAGCCTGTTCTCTAAGTACCGGAGGGGGGTGACAAAGGATACTGGTAGAGGGTGCAAGGAAGCCACCAAACAGTATTGTTCAACACACAAAGCAACCAAACAGTTGTTTTTATAGGCACCATGGCAGAGCAGAGGTATGAGGAAGTTGAACGAGAAGTATGAAGCTATGGATGTTTAGGGAGCTCCTGCAAAGTCAGAGAAAGCCTAAATTTGCTTGTCTGAAGCTCTAGCGAGTGGTGTGACCTAGCAACACCCACACATCCAAAGTGGAAGCTGATCAATGCAGGAAATAATAGATCCATCAGAGAGGGTGCCCACAGTCTTGAGAAGTGGTGTGTTAGAGAAGGGGGAGGTGGCAACGGGATTCAGAGAGAAAGAGTGGGCAGAGAAGAGTTGATCCCATGAATCCCCTACTTTATCCAGGTTGTTCTGGGGGAAATGCACTCTGTAGAGTGTTAACAGTGGTCTGCAAATGAGCTGATCTGTCAAGTTAGCATTTTACAATGGCGTGTTAATTCCTGGACTTCTATGATAGACAGTTACATATAAATAAAAGCTATCATCCTGTTCTTTCATTTGAATTTGTTTATAGACTATGGGGAAAAGCTGATGGTTGCGTATTTACCACACAACAGATGTTCATAGTTCTCAGGCACATCATCTGCCCAATTGCCCATGGCTTTGTCTATTGCAATTATTTTTTCCCATATGTACACATTGGGTCACATTCCAGCTCCGAGACAAAGAGGGCTTTATTTTTTGTTCCTCTCTGGAACTACTGAGGTCCTTTGGGCTTCTCACAAGGTCTGTCACATCCCAAAGAAGAGCCCTGCAAACACGCCCGTGGCAGTAACCTGTAAGGGAGTGGTTGACAGGCTCCCAGTCAGCAGGTCTGGTGATACCTCTGCTATGAAGCCTTCCATTTTGGGCATGATCCTCAGCTTGCCCATGTTGCTTTACCCCAGAAAGGCTGCTATACCTTGGATATTCCAGCAAGGCTCCTTCGTACTGACTGTGAGAGAACTTGGAAAAACCTGTCCCATGAAGTTGCTGTGCCGGCTAAAGCAGGTAGAGTATATGGGCAGAGTCTGAGAGCATGAACAGTGGAGTGCTGAATGCTGCCCAGACAAGCAAAAATGTTTTTACTGTCACAAGGAGCTGAAGAATTGCTGTCCTCCCTTCTTTTCTGTAATGAAAAGATGGATCCTTTTTTTAGATGGATCTGGCTTCTCTGGGTGACAAGGGTTGCCAGTGAAATTCAATGCTGAGAAGGAGTTGGGAGATGCACTTCCCTGAGAAGAGAAGATGCTGCTGGGGACCTGCCTGGTGATATCTTGGCTCTTCATGAAGTGGGGTGACCTGCCTTCCTGGGATTTGGAAACAGGCCCCACATGTTTTCCTTGCACGCTGAGCTAATGTGCTGCTCAGCATCCCTTTGTGTTTTTGTGTCCTTGGCAGAAACCTGTACTGAGTAGCACTTGCCTGCGCCGTTCTGGCGTGAGCAGGTGAGGCAAGAAATCTCGGACCAGCTATACTTGTAGTCGAGCACTGAATCACAGCGATGCAGTCCTGCAGGGAACTCGATGCCATCTGAATGCAGAGTAGTGCTGCGCAACGGCACACGGAGCAGAGAGAACGCAACTAGCTTGGAGCAGCCAGTTTTGACATTGGACAGACTATCAGCCAGGTACAGTGTAGGCAGCCTGGGATAATCAGCCATGCTGAGAGGCAAGGATAATTAGGCAGACACAGAGATACCCTGCAGATATCCTTCTGCAGCTCTTAACTATTCTTAGAAAACTTTTCTAATATATAGCTTATATATTGCTCGCTCTGAATTAAATGAATTCTTATGTTATCTGTCACATATGCTTGTTTACTATGTTGGAAGCTCCTATCATATTCTCCTGAGTCTCCTCTTTTCCAGACCAAACAAATAGAGAAGAACTTCAGCCTCTCCATATAGGAGGATGTTTTCCTCTCAAATTTGTCTGCACTTTTGGTAAAATACGGTGTTCCAAATTGCACTCTAAGAGAAGTATCACTGATGCTTAATGAAAGAGAATAATTACTTCCGATGTCTGACATGCATCAGTCCTACTAATACATCATTGAATGAACTTTACTTTTTTTGTTGCAGTGTGTCATGGTGTTGAGTCATATTCCACCTGGGGTCCTCCATAACTCCCGGCACTCATTTTGCAGTACTCTTATTTAACCAATTATTTCTTATTTTGTATTTGTTCGTTTGATTTCTCCTTCCTTTACTTAGTACTTCACACTTGCCTTTATTGAATGTCTTGGCTTGATTTAAGGCTGTTTATTCAATTCATGAAGACTCTTCTGAATTCTGAAAGAGTCTTTCAAAGCATTCGCAACCTTCCCCAGCATCCGCACCTTCTGCACTGTCCTTTCTACGAGCTGAGTCATTAGTGAGAATACTGAATCGACCTGGTTTCAGGACAGATCCTTAGGGGACCTCGCTTGATATATCCAGATACGCTCAATACCCGTGGGAGGAAAAATTGGTGTTTGAGCCTAAGCTTTGGTCTTAATTCGGAAACAGCAAGGCATTAGGGCAGTGCACGTAGCCATGTGAAGTGAAGCCTCAGCTTCATAAAACAGGATGAACAGGAAAATACACACGTGCATCTCCTGCACAAGCTATCCCGTGCCTTCGCCCTGCCCAGCATACAAACGCCACACACTGCCTTTGCGCCGTGAATCCGCACAGTATCTCGAAGGGGGTTATAAATATACATCCTCCTTCAGTTTGAGAAGTAAGACGAGGATGCAGATGGGTGAGAACTGTTCCAGTGAAGCTCGCGCTCTCGCCCGGTGCATAATGAGATCAGAATGCAGGCAGGAATGTGTGGAGGAGTGGAGCTGGCAAGGGTTCACCAGCCTGAATTATTCTAAGCCTATTGCATCCCTAATCAAACCTTTTTTCTTTTTTTTTTTTTTTTTGTGTGTGAAGGTGCTTTATGGAGATGTTTCTATTTGAACATAAAATTCAAGCTCTTTTTACTACTTGAGCAATGTTGACAGGATATTGCTCTTTCGGTGAGTTTTTGGTGCGCTGGGCTGCTTATCATAGCTTCCTTTGCTATGGTTTTTTCAGAGCACTTGGCATTTCCCTGCTATGTAGCCAATTTGCTGGATGCTGGAAAGTACAAAATTGGATCTTTAAAAGGATCCCGGATCATTTTTGATGCTAATATAAATCTAAAAAAAACCCCCAAACAGAAAAGGGGGCGGGCAGAGCAGTATCACATGAGTTATCCAGACTTGTTTACATCCTGATTTGCAAAAGATACAGCTTGACCCCAGCATAACCTTGAAATCTACACAGGGAGAGGAAATACTATGTAAATTAGAACAGCCAAAACAAAACAGGCAGACAGAAGCTCAGTGTACAGAACAAGCTGGGAAGGCAGGCTTTGCAAACACTTTGCCATGGAGAAGAAATGTGCACAAATTCTTTTTTTTTTTTTCTGGGATGTAAATGGCTGTGGAAAAAACCCCTCACTAACAAAAAATGGCATCGCTGGTTTTACAAGACCACACCCATTTTCCATAGCATAGGAACAGCATGTTTTCCCGCACCAACCATGCTCCAAACCCTCCCTGGGAAGTCATGCCCTAAGGAGGACCAGTTCAGAGCGCCCAGGGAAACGTACTTGTGCCCAAGCTTTTGGGTTGCAATCTAAATGGGTTTTAAAAGGTGACAGTGATGTCTTGGGGGCCCTACCAAGGGACCAAAGTAATGCACGCTGCTTATAAAATACTTAATAGCAGTGAATGGATGTTGGTGGTGAGCAAGTCTTGTGTTAGCCTCCTGTGTTGGATAAAGAAGGGGGAGAAGCGTACCAAAGGCTGTGGTTCATCCAGGAGTTTTTCAGTGGTGGTGGGACCATGCAGTTCACTGTCTCCAGTTCTGCACTGGGACACGTTTGTGTGGCTGAACCATGAAGAGACTGAGAAACAGGTCTAGAGGAAAAATAATGTCATTTTTCCAGTGAGTTAAAAGCTTTCCCCCCGACTTCTTAGGTTTTTGTTTGGGCTTCCTACGCACGCTCACAGACACCTGCGTTGGCGGGGTGAGGGGGCTGCTGGCGAAAGGGGCCCAGCCTGCCTGAGCCGGCAGAAGCACGGCCTCCCCTCACACCGTACTTCCACTCTTGAAATTACCGCTGCGGCTCAGCCTCTCCACGCTTTCGACGCTTCCTGGTATCGTGCTCGCGTGCCCCGCTGGCACCGTGTTTTAAAGAGCTGAACCACCTGAGGACTGCTCCTACAAAGCGATGCTTCTTCACTTTCTTCATCCTTGCAGGATCTGGTGACCACAGAAGTAGCACGAAGGAGGCCGCTGGAGCGCGGCACCCGGCACGGCACCCAGCTGCAGTTTGGCATGGCGGCACCTTGAGCGTGTCTAACCACAGCCACACCAGGCTGCTCGGTGTCTGCAGATGCAGCTTCCTCAGGCACTTAACCGTGTTAGAAGAATGTTATTCCTTGCCTCGTTATTTGGAATTGATTTCAGGAGAGGGAAAGTGGTTCCCATGCTGACCCCTCTTGGCCCTTGAACCCACGAAACTGTTAATCTCTGAATTTTAATCTCTGGAAGGAGGGAATGCAGCAATTGTGAGCAGTATTTTAAGCCTGATGGAGTACAATTACCTAGTCTGCTGTAGGCAATTGCGGACCCCAGTAAAGTACAGCTTGTAGCCAGAAGCATGTTCACAACCAGCAAAGCTTAGGAGGCAGCAGGGAGATAAAATGGGGGCAAAAAAAGAGATAACTGCATGCCCCGTAATTGCCAATATCCTTCCTGAAATCTCCATTAAACAGGTTCTCAGCCATATTACTTTACTGACGTGACTGGGGAGGGCTCTTACCTAGCACGAGCATTGTACAATTCCAGGAACAGCACGTTTTCTTTCGCCTGACAATGTCAAATTTCGTGCTCTTGAAGAAATGAGAGTTGTCCATGGAGCAGTGTTGACCTGAGCTGTTGCGCTCAAACGTTTAATTCCTCGGATCATCCTGGGCTCACCAGGGGCCGTACTCTTCAAGCCTTTCTCCAGATGATGTGAACGGTCCACTTGCGGGTCAAGTGCTATTCAGAAAGAATACCGGCGCCAGAATTTGTTCATGTTGTTGAGAAATAAGAAGTATATTGTGCATAATGATGTCTGCTAAACTTTTCATAGCCCTTGCTTGTCTGCTGTCTCCTACTGGCTACACACTCACACATGCAATGTACACTTACTTTTCTTTGTCAGAATACAAACCATCACTGTTTGAGTGTAAAATGAGATTTTGGTGTATATATATTTAAGCACAATATGTTTCCTATGAACACTAATTGGCATAAGAGTCTTGCTTTAAATGCATAGATTTTAATCCTAGAAAGCTTCCTCAGCCATTGAAATGTGTGCTTGTACAGGAGAAATTTGAAAGAAAAACTAAGTGTGGGAAGAGGAATGAATCTTTTAAAGCAAAGGCAGGGAGGGAAGTTAAGGAAATGTTGAGGCAGCAGAGTTGTCCTTTATTCCATTCCACTGCAGGTTCGTCAGTTTTCAGGGGTTTGTGCACAGGAAAAAATACTATTCCAGAGGAGTGTTGGTGGCCAAGCCTAGTGCTCACCTCCAGTACTGCTCTGTAGCAGCACGAAATGTGAAAGGAAGCTAACTGAAAAGCAAATGTCTCTCTCCAGTGGAGACCACAGGGTTCAGATAAGTCTGAAAATCTGGCTTTTTTATTCATTCTCTCTTTGGATTTTGACCATGTGGGAAATCTTTATTCCTACTTGCACGGAAATTTATGAAATAAATGGGAAATGTAGCTTCTTAATATTTAATTTGCTTGGTGATTAAAAGAAATTAGTTTCAACCATTGAGCAGTTTAGCAGACCTCCATTAATTTTTATAAGGAAATATTTGCCTGACTTCTTCCTGTGAATTTATATGAAAAGAATAATTATTAAATCTTCTCCCATCTGTGTGTTTTTGATAAGGACATCTCTAATGTGAATAATCAGAAACTGAATCCTAGCCGAATGCTAATGCGTTAAGTGTGATGTAGTCCATACTTCATAAATGACGTGTGGATTGTGGAGTTAAAATAGTGGAATGACAATGCCCGGAAGTATTTTGGATAGAAAATTTATTTTCAGATTTTCGAAGCAACCAGGCAGAATCAGGAACTTAATTCAGAATTTACTTAAGCATTTAGGTGTTTAAGCCACATCGACTTACAGTGCCTTTGGAAGTCTGTGCCTTTCTTTTTTAAACCATTGAAGAATAGAACTTGTTGCATTCTCTCAGTTTTGAGACAGTGCTGAGATAATTTACAGTGATAACAGCATCACTGCAGAGCTAAAATGGAAAGACCTTTCTTTTGGTATGTGTGTAATGAAAAGTGTGATGTTTTCAAATACTGAATGACCAATGAATCAATATTTCCCCAATGTTTTTCAGACACAGTATGATAAAGTAGTCTTTCAGATTACTGATTTCAGGTTGGTATTAATCTTTTTCATCACACCTCTATAAGTAAGGCTTTTGTTATTGCTTTTTTTTGTACACTGAACTGGTAATCTGATCTCACTTGTTGAGACTTAAGCATCGTTCTATAAAAACAGCTTTGGGCTAAAAATTATTTTAATTTTTGACAGTTTCCATATGATTTTCATTGTTTGTGCCCACCACTAAATTATCTCAAAACGTTGTACCATGGCTAAAGGCTAAATTGGGTCTCTCCGAGAAATGTTTAATTCTTAGGCAACATTTATTCATATATGATTTAATAAGACAGCACAAGAACTAGATTAATGTAATTTGAAAAATGAAAGTGGAAGGAGAAAATTATTTGCTTTCCAGCCAGAAGTGAAGGGAGCATTTTTTTGACTGCCACCTTCTTTGCCTTCCCTGTGGCTCTTGTGATGATACCCCAGTGGAGAAGATGTAATGGTGGTGACTCAGCTATGGACAGTGTTCAAAACAACCACCACCAGATGAGCATTGTATGAACCAATTGCTTATGAGTGCTATTTATTGCACATCATCCGTAGGGCTGTACTGGAAGGAGATTGCAATTGAAATCAGGGCTTTTTGTGGTGCAACCTGCTCAGACCCACACTAAGAGATAATGGCTGCCCCAAGTGCTAACAGGTGAAATGCTATGGTAGCTTATAGGTGGCCAGACCTTTTTACCAGATGGGGGAATCTAGAAGACCCTTAAAAGAGTCAGAAATGGGGAATTCTAATTTACAAGCTATTGCTGTAAGACTGTCTTTTCCCACTAATAAATCAATGAACTAAGAAGGAGGTAAGCTTTGTCTGAATTTCAATGGGTAAACAGGGTAAGTAAAAACTGTGTAAAAGACAAGGGGTATGTCGACACTACCACACTGACAGGTCCCCCAGAACTGAGCTGTTGTTGAGCCAGGTGATTCAGGTTCTGCCTGGGCTGGAGCTAGAGCAGCACAGGTCTCAGTGTGGACTGCAAAATCTCTCTGAGATGCTGGGTAAGGGCTGTGCTAACAGCCCAGCTCCTACAGTGTAGCACTTCTTGCAGGCGGGACCTACTTAATGGAAAGAAACCTGGAAAAGCCATAAACAAACTGCTCACAATGTGCAATGGACCTTGCCTGCAGCACAGGGCAAGTTTGTGCTGCGCTGTGTTTGCACTGCACAGGTATTCCTTGTAGTGCATGACTGTCTTTCTGCCAATATTATTATTGATGCTTTACATTAGATCACATATCCTGATTGTTTTCTGATTCCCCTGTTGAGAAGGACTTTTAATCTTCCTCCACGTATCTTGGTTTAGTACTGTAGTTGCACCTACGCTTCTGCCCCCATGATGGTGTGTGCCCAGGAGGCTGGGGCATGTCCACTGTCTCCCTTGCAGAAGAAACTATGTGTGTGTGTGTGTGTGTATCTCTGTATAGGGACAGCATAAGCAGGCAAACCCATAAAGAATTTAATTAGGTTAAGGATAAGTTTCAAAGAGGATATAAGCCTCTAAAACGTAGACATAAACAGAGCTTGCCATGGGGCATGTGTGTCCTTATGCTGCTGCTGAGGACACTGCAGAGGCAGCCACTGGCTTCTGTCTTAAAGACCAAGCTGTGGGCCAGTGATCATAGCTTGTGACAAGCTCTAAACTCTGCTCCGCTCTTTCAGGCTGTATAATTTTTTTTTTTCCCCTCCCATGAAACAATAAGGTTTCACTTTTACTTTGGACTCCATCTCAAATTTATGTTGACCATTAGTCATACCCTTTAAATGAATCTATAAATAAAAGTCAGACTGAAACTGTGCCCCCTCCCGCCTGCCAGTATACTACATGCTACAATAAAATGCTTCTCCAGCAAACTCTTGCTTCTTGCTAAATAGTCTGACTCATGTTTTCTGGTTAGGGAAAAGGGAGTGGCATCCTGCAAGGGCTGCGAACCCCAGTGCAGCTTCATGTGATACAGTGAGTGTGCAGTATGGAAAGGAAAATACAGTCTTTGTTTGCTTAGCTTTATGGTTGAGATGTAATTAATGGCAAATGGGTCAAAAGTATGGATTATAAAATCATGGTATAAGTGAAATTCATGTGTTAATAAAGAAGTCCTAAAATGTCTTTTTCTTAAATCAATGTCGGGCTATTAAAAAAACCCCTCTAGTCTGATGACTGAAAAAGTGCAGACACATGGAAATATTCTTATAGTTTCCAGATTATTTTCATTCCAAGGTGTTTAGAGTAGCTCCATATTCATTTTAAATTTTTGTTCTGTTTTGGGAGTTATTCCTGGTTAGTAATAATTTCCAAATTTTCTCATAAGCATGACCAAAATGTTAAGATACTTAAATTCAATTAAATATTTAAGTAACCATCTCAGAAAAAAAAAAGTGTAAATTCTGTCAGTACATTTTAAAAGTAACAAAGGAACATTCGTGAAAATCCTCCCCCAAAATTACAGGAATGACAACTTTTTTTTTCTTTTTAGATGTTGTTTTCTTTCTTTGTTAGATTTTTGATCAAGTCTCTTGCTACAAGAAAAAGATCCCAGAAATATGCAGGTCTTACTTTGTGTATTAATATATAAACCAGCTGTAATTTAAAAGAAGTGGAACCAACCTCTTGCACTCAGGATGCCTAATATTATCCAGTATAAAAAGTCTGAACATTTCTTTGAGAAGCATTATCATCCCCACAGCTTACAGCAATCTTTATATACTTAGCAAGGAAAAACAACCCAAGAACAAAACAGAAAACCAAGCCTCCAAGGTTACAAAGTGGCCTTTACTGGTCCAGTGCCATTCCTTTCAGATTTAACCAAGCTGTGAGAAGTTAAAAATCGCCATTGCCCTTCTCTCGCAGGCGATCCTCAGGGAAATCCAGTCAGTCTGCTAAAATCACTGAACTCTGCAGAGCCCAGCACATGCTGCCAGCAGCGCAGGAGCAGACACAGAGCAGTGTCCTGAGGATGCCCGGGAGGTCTGGGGAGAGCAAAGTGGCACCGTCCTCCCCATCTAGCATCCCACCCTCATCTTACTCAGGATCTGGTCTGGTTGTTTTGTAACCCCACTTTTGGAGCACTGTATGAACCCAGCACATGGTGCTAAAAATGCAGTACAATCTTTCGAAGATAATAGCCTTCTCCTGTTGTGAGCTGATATATATTTTGCCCTGTGTCCCAGTGATGGGAACCTGTTTTAAGTAGCAAGTAATCAATCCTCCTTCTGGTATTCATTCACAACAGAGAGAGCATGTTAGAAGTTGTATGTGCCACAAATGTTTTCTTTAATCTGAGTGTTTAAAAATTCAGTCTAGTAATTAATATATGGGAGATGGTAAAAATCCACACAGAAGTTAGAGGAGGTTCAGAATTATGGTGATTATGCAAGCTCTGTTCATTTCCATGCATGTAGGTATTGTGATCTTGGACTACATGGTCACATTTTGTCTCTGACAGCCTGCCTGCCACAATGCACAGGCTGGATGCACAAGGGAGACAAATTAAGATTGCAAGTGCAGCTGTAAATGTGACATTTGGAAAGTCTGAAATAGAACAGAAATAGCATTATTTTAATGTAGCTTTTTGTATGCATACAAATAAGCTTGTGGCTTATGTTCATCTCTCAGGTGCTGAGGCTTTGATATTTGTTGTGTTTAGTGGCTCTGTACTTGTCACTTCTAGAAATGGGTGTTAAGCACAGTGGTGGAATGAAGATTCAGTTCCTTGGGTCCTTGCACCTAGGTAAGGTGCATTTCACTGCACCTTGAATCAAATTATTGTCAATGTTAAAGATACGTTAATTCATTACAAGTCTGGAAAGACACGTGCTATTGATTGTGTTCTGCCTTAGTAAGAATTTTTCCCAGTTTTCTCATCCCTGTCCTCATCTGTAATGGCCTGTCTGCTGAATATCACTTTTAGGCAGCATTGCTGTGGGTCCAACTGTTTGTAAAATTTGGTAAGTGAATGAATACCAGATTTTCTTTTTATAGAAAAAGAAGTATTTTTTATAAGCTTTAATTAGTCAAATGACAAAAACAAAGTTTGTAAAGCTAATACTGTGTGAGCTCACATTGTATGAGCGTCCTGAAAGATGACCAGAATGACTTAGACATAGTGGCATCCAGCTACTGTATTTGTCTGTGCATGTCGGAGTTACTGAGTATCCCAGTAATACTTGTATGTATTGTAGGCACAAACCATGCTTGTGCTGAGGGGATATATATACATCCCTTATTTTGAAATCTGGGCTTGGAATGATAAAATAATAAGCAAGTATTAGCCTGTTTGGTTTTTGATAGTAGAATGCAAAATTGGATTAGACCATAATGTCTCTTTGGAAGAACACATTTGTTAATTATTTCTTAGGAAGTTTAAAAAAAAAAAAAACATTGTGAAAAGTAGAGTCAAAACCTTACCTTGCATAGAATCTGCTTAGGTGACTTTATATAGGAAAAGTGGGGTGGTGGGGTAGTCGCACAAAGAGGTAGGCTTCTGGGAATGGAAAATGACATTTTTTGGCTCTGCCACCTATGCTTAAATGAATGCCACTGACTTAACAGGAAGAGAAAGTGATAACGAATGTAGTGGCTGCTGCGAAACGTGAGCTATGATCTGCTTTACTCCAAGCCACTAGCCCTCAGGGTGAATTTACAAGGTCCTAGATGAGCTTGGAAGATATCAGCCTGTCCTGGCATGGTGAAAGGAGAGATGGAGGAGATGCGGGAATGGCACGTTTTACAGTGGTGCTGGACCAGCCATAGTCAGACCTCACAGGTCTTCTTGCTTATTTTCACCTGCACTGCTAACGAAGCTTTTGCATGCTCTAGAGCAGCCATAAATCTGTGCACAATCTGTTACTGCTTTAATACTTCCCCTTTCATATCACTTAATACAAGTTCAGTCAATACACCACCTGATTCTATGCAATGCATTACTAAGGTGTGCATTGAGGCAATTGGTTTATTATTTTGATTGCATTAAAAAGCTGCACCTGGAATATCCAAAAAAATACTGCAAATATTTTGCGTCCTCTGTTATCACGACCATTGCTTGATTCCTTAATGAAGATACAAATGGCTTATTCCACTATGGAAAGGGAAAAGAACATTGTCTGACCATATGGTGTCATCTCCATACAGGAAGTTTAAAATAGAGTGAAACTGTTTCTGATAGATATGACAAAAAGCAAAAGCATTTTACCACAAAGTGATGACTTTTTTTTGAAGAAGGTGCTCTTTATCCCAGAAACAACATAAGCATGACATGATGTGGCTGTTACCATGGCAACTAATTATTTTTTATTGAACAACAAGAATAAGCACAATAGCTTCACAAAACCCAGCATATCTTGGCAAGCAAGTTAAAATATCCCGGGGCATCATCAACATGTGCAGTTATCATTTTTAGTTTCCTTTTTTTTTCTTTCAGAGGTTTTTTATTTTTTGAATATGAACAAATACATTTGATTATGGGTCAGAAAAGGTACGTTACTTTCTCATCTGACTTCTTCCTTTACCGAAATCTCCTCTCGACATTGTTGCACTACTGATGCGTCGTGGTCATTTAAGTTACAATAGGAGATGTCTGCCTTGGTTATGCACTTGAATTGACGAGCCCACATTTTCAGAAGTTGCCCGAGTAAGGAGTGAAAGGTTGACAATTTAGCTGACAGGAGAACATGACAAGGAAAACAGAACAGATGGGAGCCTTGAAAATACCATTCGCTAGAAGTATGTGGAATCAATTTATCCACAATAATAGTACAATGAAGAATCTTATTCTGTAATTACGAGGCTGAAAGAGAGATGATTTTGATCCAGATATTATTGATTTAGTAGACTGTGGTTAATAAAGTAATTCAGAAATTGTAGTGTCTGATTCAGGCCTGGCTGAAGTCAACTGCACATTCTTTTATTTAGAGACCCTTTTAATAAATTGGAATGAACTTTAATGAACATCACACTGAATACAGGCGTCAAAGGTGATGTATTGATGTTACCAAAGTTGATGGAACTTTTGCTCTGTTTGCACAGTGTTGTCCAGATAGAGAGGCAAGGAGAAAGACCATGACATACTTCTTCCTTTAACATCCAGAAGTACGTAGGTTTGGATAGATTACTTCAGAAATACTGATGTTTGCAATAGCAAATATCACAGTGAGTGAAGGTTCTCATCCTATGATAGTTTGCGTGTATATAATTCAGTTTGTATAATTCACTATGCTAAATTCATACTCTCACTCCTGTTATTGCAGACCATCTTGAAGGCAAGTATAATATTAGCCTCAATAGCAGTATTGCTGCTATAATTTCAATTATGCATGCAGGCTCATCTGAGGACAAATTAGATATACTGCCAAAGCCAAAACATTTCAGGAATTTTTCCATCTCCATTTGATATATCAGAATGAAAGAAGAAAATCTCCATCTCGGTTCTACCGTTTAGGATGACCTTATAACTGAATATCACTGGTTTGATTCTAGCCTCAATTAGGGACAAAAAATGATCCCTCAACCACATATTCAACCTCAAAGTCAATATTTTGGTTTGGTTCAGAGCCGGTTGTGTTAAACCAGTTAAGGTCAGATTTAGTCTGGAGAGGCTGCAAAATTACAGGATCAAATGACACATGATGTACTGTGAAACTGAATTGCATTAGAGGTTGCATAAACAGAATTAATATTGCTTAACATTGCTCCAACATCCGAAGCAGTAAGAAATCAGAGTGAACGTGATTGAGAATGTCCATCTGTAGAAAAAGTACAGTTGTGTGATGGAGAATTGGCCGAGACCTGCCAGGAAGGCTCACGTCTCACAGGAGGTGGTGCTCACGTCCAGGAGGGTCTCTTTCTTTGAGTCATGGCTGAATCAACAGGCCAGCCTGCGGATTAGGGGAAATGGCCACTGAAAGGAACAGGACAAAATATCCATTGTCGTGCTGTTACTGTTGGCTGTCTTTTCACTGAAATACAAAAGAGAGGTTTACTTGTTCACTGCTGGTGAAGATTTAGTGGTTCTGTTTGTAGAGTTGGGAGTGCCGACTTAAGTGCCCTGCACCAATTCTGATTGAGATTAATTAATTCTACTGACCCAAAAATGCTCCTGAGAAGCTCCATCCAACTGTGCTAGTAAGAGTGACTAAAATGTAACTTATCTACCACTGACTTTGGTTAAGACCAGTACAGCAAGTTACTAATTTTGGTAGTTAGTCCCTAGAAAGTCGCTATTTGCTTCTGCTGACGTGGATAGAGGCAGTAACCTCTGGGGAAGGGGAGAGGTGGGGTAGTTTGTGGAGTGTTGTATGTTCTCACATCCCTTTAGGATGAGTCACTGGAGCTTCCCGCTAGTTTTGTCAGGCGCCTGATTCTTCAGTTGTTAGTGAGCCTACATAAGTAGCACTCAAGTTCTTGCTGCTGCTGATGAAGAAACTCCTCACATCATCTCTGTGTATGAGAAGACTTGGCTGTGTGATCATCAGGGGAGAAAGCAATACTGGGAAATAGTGCTAGCTGGAAAACTAAAATGTTGACACTCCCCCTCCGCAAAGTAATTTTAAAATTTATGTAAATAGTTGAATTTTCATTCATAAATACTTGTATTTATGTATTGTATCTTGATGAAACGCTGAATGTTAAAAGGCAAAAGTACTTGGTCCCATTGATCTCATTTACTGTAGAAAAGCCTGGAGTGTTAAAAACTGTTTTCAGAAAGATGCCTAGTCCCTTCTAAAAAGCCTAAATGGGATGGTGGCCTGTGCAGAAATACTGGTTTCATTCATGAAATGTAGAGCATTCAGCAAACTGACACAGAAGCCAGGAGATGTATAGTTCTGTGATGACAAACTATAAAGATAAACAAGCCTTTGTGGAATTTGCAGTGAAAAGGAATCATTTATTAGAAAGATGCATGCTTTCTCAAGCTTTTTCATTTTCTTTCTGGCACTCTGTACGAGGTCCTCCAGACACCACTAATAGAGCAATGCCTAGAGGAGTCTCCAAGAGCTGAAACTGTGGCACAAAGGGTGGGAGACTGGGCTGAGAGGATCCGTGTAACTACGCGGATACACACCAGCTGAGAATGTAATTCTAAGTGCAGATTGAGTTGGTCATAGCTCAAAAAGAAATTTATTTTTATCATTGAAATAAACCCGTGCAAGCAGTAGATGCCAATGAGTTCACATTCCTCAGCCAGCACTCATGAGAGTGATCCCTATTCATATGTGTAGGCAAGAGAAGTCAACTCTCGAGCAAGTACAGGTTGCAGGTCAGACTGTCATTGACTTCTTCACTTGCCTAACATGATTATATTGTATCTAGGAGTGGGATGCTGACAGCGTTTTTTCATTGTTGCTGTTGGAGGACAAGGACAATGGACTGCAAATTAGAAGTTCAGGGCAAATCAGTTATGTTATGTTTAAACATTATTTTGAAATGGAATAAAACATTATTTTGAAATGGAATATAACATGACATAATGTTATAAGGAAACAGATTTGACTGCCCAGTCACCTTTATACCATGCTGGCAGGGATGGGGCCTTGGAGGAATAGCATATTGCATTATGTTTATGCCCAACTCAATATTCTTTTACAGTATCATAAGTTTAAAGGTGCTTTTGTTGTAAATGAGAATCAGGAACTGAGAGTTTTTTGCTGATGATTTTCTTTGGCATTTTCTCCTTTATTGAATTGCTAAGAATGCAATATCCAGCACCGTGTTATATACAGCTGACTTTCTTACAAATAGGTACCTGGCTTTGTATTTACCAGAAGAAATACTTGGCTTTATCACACAGGCTTTTGCTGAGAGATTTCGTCCTGTAGCTAAGTGACATGAACTTCATATCACTTATAATCAGCGTAAGAAAACATTAAGGGGAAAATAGTGTCTGCCATTGCCTACAGGACCAACAATTTTTTCGGTAGAGGTCTATGATATAGTTGGATTTTTCTGATGGTAAATATCAAGCCATATAGAAAGAGTTTTGAAGATCTGTTCCTAAAAGGGTAAATGGTAGGGAATTACAGCACTCCTGCTATAAAGCCAAAAATGTCTTGTCTTCATACTATTTTAACCAGAAATGCATCTGAGTATGTTGCAACACCAAAGAAGGAAACTAGACCTGCAGTGTAGTGGAAAATACCCAAACTAATGTTAACTAGTTGCTCATATGCCAATAGCAGTCTAGCTCTGGAGACACTTAGCACCAAGTACCTAACTAGGTGACACTGAGCTCCATGCTGCTTCAGGCAGAACGCTGTGGATGTACTATGAATCCATTACCTACGTCATTTAACGTTAATTCAGAAAACTGCATCATTGCAGGAGTAATGGCAGTTGTAGGCTGTATCTTTTGACAGCCATGTATTTTCTAAAGCTAACCCCTCTCCTGAACAGGAGTAGAGGAAACTGTTGATTATCTGTAGAAGAGGCATTTGCTGGCAGGGAAGGAGCTCTTCATGCTCTCTGACTTAGAAGTATATCTCCACCAAAGCCTTCAGTTTTCTGTAGAGATCTATAAAGTAGCCCTTCTGGGCCCGTATGTGGCATGAAACCATACTTCCAGTTGTTTCTGGTAAAGGCATTGAGTGTGCTCCAGCAAAAGTTTGAACTGGCGGACAAATCTCATGTTGTTAGCACTTGCTTTACTTTTCAAGAACAATGATTAGGCACTCAGATACTGGGGCGATGACTATTCCAATCTGAATAAAGCAGCACAATGAATTGCCTCACCAGCATGTTTTGAAGGAGTAGTTTTTCCTCCTACCCTTTGCCTCCTACTCTGAAGTTTGTAGGAGATCCTGTGTATTACAGCAAAAGTATGGTATGCACTGATTGTGCTGAGGGAATTTTCTCACATGCAGCCAAAGGGTTTTTATTTCCCAAATACACTTCTGTGGCAACACATGAGGACTGTAGTGAAAGAAAAAATTTCCCCTTTTATCTGAACTTCAGCTGGAGTCAAAGCAGTGAAAGATGCTGAGCAGTCTTGTTTTAGCCTTGTAGAGCACTTAACCATGTGCTTAGGAGGCAAATTTGTGTACAGTCCCATTGACATCGATGGCACTTGTACGTCCATGCTTTGCAGCATCTAGGCCAGTGCATTTCCACCTACCTGGATCAGGCCTTTGGCATACAACTGCTTTTGCTATCATATAGATATGAGTTAGGAAAACCCACCACAGCTGGTTCATTTGTCACTTGAAGAGCCAGCCGATGTATGCAGAAATGAGCTTTTGTCTGCAGTGAGGACCTGAAATACTGAACAGCGTGAGTGGTGGCACAAGCTCACGTCCTCCTCAGAGGTGATGTGACTAGTGCAACTCACTGAGCCACTGTCACACCTTTAGGTCTTGTCCTGCAGAGGCTTCCTGTGCTGGACATTATATGTGGTTATATTCGCATGGAAAGACATCCCCTTTCCATAAGGCTCCTTAAGAACTAGGCCTAGCAGGCTACACCTGATTAATTTAAAAGGTGATTATCGTAATCTGTAACACTGTTCTTGGACTGCAGACATTGCAAGGACAAATGAGAGTAGAGTTTGGCCTGCAAACTGTAGTTTACAGATAATATAGTCATTTAGTGGACATCAAATGTCATTTATTGGAGAAGCCCTCAGAAACAGCTTCCGAAATCACAATATTTGGAAGAGCAGCAGCCAGTCAAGAATAGGTGTGTGCTCCATACTGTGTATGGAGGTGCAAGGCTGACATGCTAGTCACCCTTCTCATCTGTGTACTCCATACTGAGTAGAGACCTGTTGCAATAACCCCATTTAAGTATGGCATGCACACCTCTAGCCTTGTCCTCACATGGCAGTGGCAGTCAGAGATTGCTCCTCCTGCCCTCTGCGCTGTGCGTGGGACTAACTGATCTGGCAGGTTAAAAGAGGCACATTCCCCCGTACAGGCACTCTCTGGAACTGCCCCATTCTCTGCAAAACACAGCAAGCAGCAGTGGGTCCATAAGGCATATCTGAGTCCCTAGCATGTCCTCAGTCTCCTACGAGCTGGGCAACAACGCAGTGAGAGTGTATGGACTTGGCTGTGCCAAGCACAGGGTCAAACGCAGAGGAGTTGCTGATTTAGTGTTGATCCCGTAACTAAGAGTTACAAATTAGAGACTACCGCATAGTTGTTGCACATTTTTCAAAGTAAGATATATTTACAAATGCACACATACACATATAAAAATACATTATTTATTTCATTAAGAACATTCATTGTCATCTTGAAGTACTGAACATTTAATGCAAAACACTAAAGGAGGTTATGAAAAGGAATGTTTAATCCTGGTGTTGTTGAAGCATTTCTTAGCATCTACTGTATTAAGTGTTTCAAAGGGTCAAGAGAAGAGCTCAGGATGAGCTGTATGCTTAGAATTTTTTTGGCAGGATGGAGTTGACTGAACAATTTAGCTAAGCAAGGAAGATGAGGGGTCAACATGAAAAATTGGAAATGACATATCTGGGCAGCCTTAATGAGACACGTGCAGGCATGGGTCAATTCTCCTGATGACATTTCAAGCTCAGAATCACATGGATCCAAACCCCAGCGTACATTCGTTGTGAGTGTGGAGCTTCAGATCAAGTTTAATAGCAGTTTAGCAACTTTTGGAATATTAAAGAATAAGGCAGCTATCCATGTTATTCTGTAAGTCTGGAATGGATAAAGCAAATGACTAAGTACATCATATTAGTGCTTTCATTTATATACAATATGAATGTGTATGTGAATGTGTGTTTTTATGTGTATATGCACACATAGCCAAGGTTATGTAGTTATCTCTCTAGAATATCTGCAAGAGTTATTCAATAACATCATTTTATTAGATCAGTTCTTCCCTTTCATTAATGTATTTTTCTATACGACATGGTACAACAATAACATGTAAAAAAAATCTGAGAGCTTAAAAAATGCAAAGATCTGTATAAATTAACAGAAGAAGAAGACATAATGCTTCGGTCAATTTACTCACACCTCTTTTCACACTTTGAAGAAAATAGGCAAAGGATAGTGAGAACAGAAATGTAAACTCTTTGAGGCTGCAATTGTAGTTAATACCCACAATATCCTCACATTTCAGTGCCTAGTAAAATGTTATAGGCTACTACGTTTTTTGTCATCAGTGGATTTTATAGACCATTTTAACGATGTGCAAGCCTTTTACAATTAATAAGCAATTATCGGCCTGTTAAGGAAGTTGCACAACACTGTGGACTTTGTCTGATAGTTTACGCATTTTGTAGACAAATATGTTGTCAGCCATTAGGTACAGGTCCTAGAGAGATTCCTTTGGAGAGGTCTACAAATCAGTACTCGGAACAGTGAAATTCACCCCATTATTGACTGAGATTAAAAACCAAACAAACTCTATCAGTGATCGGAAGGTGCATCTGCTATTTGAAAGGCATAGTTTAGTGCTCCATAAATTCAAACAGCATCACTCATGCGATCTTTGGAATCAATATTTGAATAAGCAATTGTCACAGCTGCCACTGCTGCATTGAGTAATTGAAAGTCATTAGTTTTAAGGGGTTCCACTGGCAACATAGAGTCAGTGTGCATTGATATGTTTTCTCTAATCAATAATGTGGGCAGTAGTCAATCTTCTTGGCTGATAAGCACATCTGCAAGTTAAAATCAGATTATTTACTATTAGTTTTAGTATATACGATATCACCTTTTATGGAAAGTAGGTCCATATCCAAAGAAGGATAATGATAAAAGCATTAGAAAGAGAGACAGGTTCAGTTGACATAGTTGTTATTTCTTTTGCTAAGGATAAGTTTTGCAGGGCACTAGCAGATCTTCCCTGACAGACCATAAGCAATAAAACAATTACTAGAAAGAGTGGCTCTTGTGTAATTCAAAAAGAAAATACCAGCAGATGAAAAAAGCAGCAGGAAACCCCATGTGGGGAAAAATGCCTTGTGTTGTTGATACACTGAAGTGTTTCCTTCATGCTCTTGCGGAGCTATGTTTAATTTGGGAACAGTGTTCCCAAAAATGGCTAAAACCCCTCTGCGGTCCATCTGTGTGCAATCCCAGAGCAGCTCTGCCCAGGGGCAGGCCAGCCAGGCTCTGCCGTGGGCTTCAGCACGGCTCTGGGGTGCGGAGGCCAGAGAGCCTTCCCAGCTGAGCAGCGGCTTGTGGGGCTCTTGGTGGTTTGCCCCACCCAGCAGTCAGATGGGAAATACCTCCAGTTGTTCTTGGCAGTTCGATGTGTCCCTTGGCCGAAGCTGTAAGTCTCTGTTTTGCTTCTGATTCCTCCTCTGACTAGCCTGCCCAGGCTTCACTGGTTGTCTTTGATCCCTTTTGCAGATCCTGCTTGTCGTACATGCGCCCTGGCTTCCTGACCCTTCGCTTGGCTTCTCATCATGCTTTCTACTTAGCCTTCGGCTCAGTAGTTTTGGGTTTCTTGGCCCAAAGTGTGATCACGCCTTATTGTTTAAACCCTTGGCCGAGCCAAACTCTCTTTTTTTGCCTTCTCTGATTTTGGGCAGAGATAGGTCTCCCTGTGTATCTGTGCCTGCTTCCAAACCCAGCTCTAGCCTGGCTCGGACCCGCAAGGCCTGACCGCCCATGTCCTGCCTGCCAGTCTTCAATGTTTGGTAAGATCAGTGGTTTTACGTGTGGGGACATAAAAAAAGGATGTCTCCCTCTGAAGATCATTTTGAGTTTGTTGTGAAAGTTGGGCATATAACATGGTACATCTGCACAGATGTGGTTATGTCTATGCTGTTGGCTTAAGTAGTCCCCATATATGAAAGATGGCTCATGCGTTCCTAACACTGCTAATACTGCTGCAGTCACTGGTTACAAATGCACATCTCTCTTGTTAATAGGGGTCAGGTGTAGTTTAAAGTCAGTCAGTAGCACTTTAGGGAAAATATTTCCATGTATCTTTTTAATTGAGAAACGATTTTTCATTTTGCTTTGTATTCTAAGACTTAATATAATATCCTATAACAATATAATATCCTATAACTCCTCCACTGTTGCACACAGATGCCCACATTTTCGGTAGATCATTTGATACCATCGGCAAGAAAAGCACCCGAAAAAGCAGGGAATCAGTTGGTCTCAGACAGCATCACCCTCACATCCTGCAGTGAGCTTCTGAGGGGAGGATTTATCAGCCAGCAGAGTGTATGTCTCCTACTGTAATCATAAAACTTCGTCACTATTTCAAGTGAGATACAAGCGATGCGTGAGAGTTGTGCTGGTGTTGCCCACGGATGGCTGTTTGTATCCATCTCCCCGAGCATGACTGGAAGTGGAAAAGGAATTGGCTCTCGGGAAAGCCCTTCTGGTGCGGTGGTAGCGCAGGTTGTCCTCGGCTGCCACCAGATGACAAAGACCTCTCAGGAGCCTGCTCTGGCCTCCACACACACTCAGGACAGGGTGGGGTTTCTTAAAGTGAAGCCTGCTTGGCTGCATCCCTTGCGCTAGCAAACTTTCCCATTGTTTCTGATGCTCCGAGGAGCTGGGTTTCTTACAGATCTTAAGATGATGTCTACGGAAATGTGTGTTTTTGGCGCTGGAGGCCTCAATCTTCATCCTTATGGGTCCCTTCCAACTTGAGGTATTCTATGATTCTATGATCTCTGGCGTTGACCAAGATGGCAACTGTAGCAGGGGACTGCAAACAGGGCTGTGTTCAATGCATCGTGGAGCAGGAGGGCAGCAGCAATCAGAAGTGGTGACCTGCCATGTATAACGCCACATATAGGAAAATAACCAATGACTGTGTCTGAAATGAATCATCCATAAGCTGAGGGTTTCATGTGCCAAATTTTAAAGGTATAAGCTAGAGGAAAAACATATTCCCTATAGACACAAATTAAGCTATTTTACTCTGGCTCTATGTCATTGTTGTTGTTTTTGTTTTTTACTTGAGCAAGAGAGACTGTTCTGACTCAGACTTTAATTTGCAAATGTGCTTCCAATATTCCCCTGGTGAACATAGCATAGCGTGTATAAATAGATTCTTACTACAAAGCAGAGTGCTAACTTGTAACACAAATCCTTGCGTTTAGGCTTTATATCGCATTTTTAGATGTTCACTTTCCCAAGATGGATTTTTTTTAATGGAATAACTTCATAGTCCAGCCCAATAATTCTGGCGTTAAATATATCTAAAGAACTTCACATGTATGCTGAGTAGTACAGTGGTTCTAGGGAATGGCATTTGGATTGGGTTGAAGTTTAGTAATATGAAACAATAACTTCGAGCTAAAAAATCCTGGAAGTAAAGAAAAATGTAGTACTTTGAAATTTAATTATATTACATAAAAATAAAATGCCATTGCTGAGTTACATTCATGAATTACATTTACTGGATTTACCAGTATGAACTCGAATCGCACAGCCAGCTTCAAAGGTGGGTAAAGGCGCAATTTACAGCTCTGCTGGATTAACTGCAGTGGTTTAAAGAACTGTCACTCCAGTTGTCCCACCCACCCCTCTTCAGGCATCCATGTATCATCAGCGGTGGTTTAAAGTAGCACCCTGGGCAATAAACTGTGGCATCTCAAGCATAACTACATCCCATTTGGCTAACATTAACCTCTGGCAGAAGAATGAGGTAGAGACCTAGAAACACTAATGTTTTAAACTGCTACTACTAAATCTACTAGAGCTTGACTCACAAAGCTCTTTCATCTTCTTCTGACCTTAGGAATGCATCTAGGCTCACGTAGGATGAGGACTTGAGCATATAGATGCTTAGGCCTTTGCAGATCAGACTCAGAATGGATAGATATGATAGATATGTTAAGAGACAAGAATTTTGCGGATGAAATGTGCAGTAGACTTGAGAATCCAATGATATTGATGGACTGTTCTCAACTGACTGCAGTGGGTTTTAAATCTAATATTGTGAATATGTATTTTTAGTCACTATAAAATGCTCCAGAAAAAAAGTAGAGAGTTTTGTGCAAAGCCAGCTGTATATATTTGAAAGTGAGGTCATAATTACCCATACTTATTCATACCATAAAAAGTAGTTAATGCTTTATCAAGGCAAATATTTGAGCTTATCAGTCTATGAAAATGTTTCTTTTATCAGCATAAACTGGGTGGAAAAATATCTTACTAAGAAAAAAGAAAAATTCTTTCCAGGGATTGGTGATACTATGAATTGTCATGCTCAGGGTAACACTTCTGTGAACTAACATATAAGCAACCTTGGAAAACTCAAAGTTAAGAATAAATTAAAAAATTGATGGTTTAATGTGAAAACCATTTTTGCGTGTTGTTAGAATTAGGCCAGATTCTTCTATCTTTGGCTTTACAGTACTACCAGCTTTCATACTTTTATCATGAATGATGAAATACTAATGTTTGTAGAAGCTCATCCTTTAAATACAAATCTTAGGTTTTACTTCAGAAAACAGATTTATGGCTGGATAAAAAAGCTTTAAATATGACCAGTGTTTATACAAAAATAATCTAAAACCACACAACAAAACTAGACCAGTCATATATCTTTTCGGTAATTCACTAATTCATATCAGAATCTTGTTATTAGACGAACAAGACCAAGATACGATCACTCATTCCCGATGGTTATGTCCAGGTGCTGTGATCAAACCGTATTTAATAGCTGGAGAAGCTGAGCGTGGTAGTGAGTTGGGAATCTAAATGTGATTTGTAGTCAAGGTGAAGGAGAGGAAAGTGGAGATGCTAATGTACACAGCAACCAAACCAGGTGAGCACGAGATCAAAGTTCACCTGAAGATGAGGAAATGGAGGTGCCTGTGAAATACCCAACCAATGTGAATGGCAAGAGCAGAATGAGGGGCAAGGCCGAAGAGAGACACCCCCAAAATTCCTAAGTTCGTCTCATGATTTTGAGGGGCTTGGTTTGTGACTCTTATAGTACATGGCAACGCTGTACTTAGGTACTAGTTACGTTGTCCTCCGAGTAAATATATGTGTAAATTTTCTTAGGGGATGACATTAAGCATTGCACAATAAAGTATTTCTACAATAGCTAGAATAAGTCCCCATACAGAAACTATTCTCTTAGAATAATGTCCCTTTTTTGTATTATTTGCCTTACTGCTTTTGAAACAGCCAGAGTGTTCAAAAGCAAGACTGCTTTTGAAACAGCCAGACATTTCTTGTGCCTAAACACTTTTGTCACTGCTTGTTTTCTGTATGGTATAACATGTCTGGAAGATTGATGTTTATCTTCTGATTGTCCATTATCAATTTTAAATCTGAGTGGCACGTGCACAGCAATTTGTCCCTGCCTATGGCAGCAGATTGTCAAGAAGGATTATAAAGTATTGCACTGTCTTACATGGTAAAAGCTATTCTACTATTTAGGTGAAATTATTTGATTAGCTCAGGAAACTAATAGTTCATAAATAATTGAAGTCTAAACTCAACCCTTCAATTGGATAAGGTTCAACATCATGAGAGATTGTATATGCTTCAGTTTTGTTGCTGAGGGCTTGAAAATATACAGTGTAGATATCAAAGAGCTGTCAAGCAAGATTTCTAACAGGCTGAGTGCATTGAGAAAAGAGTTAGTTAAAGTCGAAGCATGAGTGATAGTGTTTGCATAGTAAAGCAGTGATTATAGCACTGCTGGACTGTAAGGATATGACTAATGTTATACTGAGCTAGTAATGCTTATGAAGCTTGAAAAAATGTACAACACAAATTATTTTTCTCTCCTGAAAATGACATTTGAAATCTACCCAGAGAAACTGAATTGGTTCCCACATGAAGCCCTGCAGGGAAAAAATACATGCCAAAGGCAGACTGGAGGAAAGTATAGTTGTTCGCAAGCGTATTACTACTACTCAGCTTGGCTTTCAGTACATGCTGAAGTAGTGTGGACAGCCAGCTGCCGAAGGTCCTACTTGTTGGGTCTTCAGGGCATCCATATGGCACTTCTGATCTGAACTGCATGGAGAGGTTTCTTGTCTTTTGCCACCGCTCCTCAACCCTCAAGCACGGGTGTGCTTTTAAAGTGGTGGCTATTTGCTGCACAATCAATGTGCCTTGGTTAAAAAATTCTGGATAATTTAAGAGAGTAACTCCTAATGAAGATGAGTGAAACTTGGGGTCCTTATTCTCCTGGAAAGGTGGGAAGAATCTTTCCCATGGACTCACTGCATTATTGTGCTATCTGCAAGCTAAAGCAGGGGCTGGGCAGCATGCACTGGACTCCTGACTTTCTGAACAGTCTTGGCACAGATACCTGGCCAGGGAAAGGGAACTTTTTAGAAAAAATATGAGTCGTTTATAATCTAGGTAGAGATTAGATAGTAATTTTCAGGTGAAAATGATGAGTTGAAGGTGCCTTCCCAGTGAGCCTTCTATTGAGGAAAGGACATTTTCCCTGTCTCTCTGTGCTATTTATAGATTGTGATTGCTACCAGTAGTGAAAAGTAAATTTCTTTTAAAGAATTGTAAGTCTTAAAATGATAATGATGCTTCAAAACCATTATGTTTGCCTTATTTTCTTCATCAACAAATTTGAGATCATCAAGTGAAAGGTAAACAAAAAATACAAAATAAAGGATCATTTATTGTCAGTCAAATTTTGGCATCCTTTCATTTGCTATATAGTTTTATAGAAAAGTGGTTGGTTGCTTTATATTTCTTTCTCCACCTATCCTGATTTTCAAGTGCTATTTAGGTAATTGGGGTAGTTAGTGAGCACCCGCAATATAAATACTCTTGTTATTGGGTAGGTATAGAGGAAGATGAGTCCTTTATGAAGCTGATACGCTGGGAAGGAGAAAGCAGGGAGTTCTAAAGCTACACTGGCAGAGTGGAACAAGACTTCTCAAGTGTAGTTAATTTAATCTTGTTCCTCTAAAGGTAATGACAGAGGAACTTGTTGGGAGGCTGGCCTAGGTCAAAGTTCGTGCTCCTGTAAGGAGTGGTGATGAGACCACCAGCTGGAGAGGCATCCCTTGCCCTGCACACCGCGGCCACGCCAGTCAGAGCGAGCACGGAGGTCACCGAACAAGCGGTGGGAAGCAGAGGTTTGCCCAGGTTGCTCCGGTAGCTGGCCCCTGCCCTCCTGCAGCGCGAGGTGGGTGAGGAAGCCGCAGCTGCTGCTTGTTTGAGACACGTGCAGCCTGTAAAGCGATTTACCTGGGCACGGAGCAGACTGTGCTGACTGAAAGGGTCAGACTGAACCCTCCCAAGAATTCTAAACTTTACTTAGACTGGAGATTTGGAGTGTGTTGGTAATTGAAATGAAGAGATTTCCCTTGGAAGTGGAGGTTGTTTCACTACCTGGTTGAGCTCTCTTGTGGATTCTCTTTCTCTTGTGGTTTGTTTTAATGACTGATGTAACTGTATTTTAGGAAGGCAGATCTAGGCATATTGCCTGAAGACTCCAAGACTATGGGGGGTAGATAGGATGTAGTCTTACTGATTTCAGATGTATTTCTTTAATAAATGTTTGAGTTATAGCAGTACCCTGGGATCTAATCAAGCAGAAGCTCCTGGTGCACTTTTCCTGAATGGCATGCAAAACTGTGAGATGGGAGGTAGACTGTGTCCCAAAGATGTTTATAATCCAGGCATCGTTAGCAAGACTAGAGAAAATGCTATGTGCAAAGCATTTATGGAACTGAATTGCCAACTATATGTGGGCTTCTATAAAGAACCCACCCAGGTGGTGTCATTAGAGAAAAGTTTTGAAATGCCTAGTGTATTAAGGCCTTTCTGGTTTCCTCAGAGGTGCTGATTTCTTGACTTCAGATGGCTAGTGCGTAAGGCATGACTTTGAACCTTATTATCAGGAAAGAGAGGAGAGATAGCTTTTGCCTCCTGAATTTTGGTTTTGAAATAAAAGTGTATTTTAAGTCAAGAATACCTCTTCAGGACATCACAATATCTGAGAGTCATAATATCACAGATGAGTTGGGTACAGATGTTCTCGGCATGCTGCTAATCTCAGAGCCTTCATTTTATCATGGAGCTGGAGAGCCAGTGCAGAAACTCCCCAACCATCTGTATCAGAAAATTTATTTCAGATAGAGTTGTAAGTACTCAGTAGGGGTCCAGTTTTAGATAGCCTTAAAATCTGACCTTTAAAAGGTGCTATTTCAAACACCTTCAGTAATTGTGCCTCTGGAAAGCTTCATTCCTGCATCTGTACAGTCCTGCAGTCTGTGATCATCTAATTTATTTTGGTGGGATTTGAAGTTTACTACCATTTGTCTGTGTGGGGTTTTGATTGTCTGATTTCTCTGTTTTCTTGGTAAATGCCTGCAATAGTAAACTGCTCTTCCTTACCTCAAGGTGTTTTGCCATATTCTCACAACCTGGTTACCTGCCTTTGAGTAATAATCGCTCTTTAACCATTCTGAAAACAAAGATGCTATCAAGACAGAATTATTACTGAGGATTCACACATACGCACACACACACTTTTTTCCCCTCTGCACTTGATTTATCTTTATATTGTTCTTGTATAATTTGAAAAATCTCTTTGAAGGTATATTTTGGGATTCATTTTTTTTTTTTTCTTACAATTTCTTCAACTCTTAATTAAAAATACTAGATGGTGATGGTAAATAAAAAGGAAAATCAATATCAAGATGAACTATTTTAAGCTCATTAGTACACATTCAATTATGTATTTTGTATTATGGGTAAAGAATGAAAATATTTATTCAGAGCAAAGGTACTTCAACTAAAGGACGATTTAATTTTTGTTTTTTAAAATCTCAGAAGAAATATGCACCATTTTCACTTGTATTTCCCTTCATGCCAAACATATGTAATCCAATCTCTTCTGGAGTTAGAGCAATTCATTCCTACTGCCACTTATTCACTCCCAGATAAAGCAGCATACGAAAGAGTCTTTCCTCCACAGTACATTTAGTGTGCCAAAAATAATGTCTACTTGCAAACACAAGTGTCTTTAGAAGGATTATTTCTGAAGAAAAAATGAAATACTGGTGCCTATTAAAACATATTAATGGAAATGCAACTGATGCAATAAGACTTAATTTTGTTTTAAACTTTTGGCCTGGAGCCTCACTTCTATCTATTTTACTCCTAGATTGTACATGTAGAAACAGAGGAATGCAGCAAGGATTTACCCCCACCTTGAGTTACTTTCGAGTCAGGTGTAAAGACAAGACCATCATCACAATGCCAGAGCCTTTGTGTGGCATGGGAAGGCCAAAGTAGGAGATAAAGGGTGTTAAATATCCCATATCTGGTGCCTGGAGCATCGAGTGGGAGTTGGGACATGGCTTTAAGGCTGTATTAGAGGGAGGGGAGCAGCTGCAGAGACAAAGCTGGTGCCTGCAGCATGGCTGAGACCTCCCTTGGGAGAAGCCGTCTTCCTCTTACCTACAGCCTTCCCTTGGTGAGATCTCTTCCTCCGCCTCCTCTGGGAAAGAAAGAGATATCTATGGAGGACTCAAAGGGAATGGTGAAAACCAGAATGGCAAAAATTAGACCTTTTTCTTCCCCATATGTTATTCTTGAAACCTTATCTAAACAAACAAACCCTACTCTGAATCTGTATCAGGAAAAATGCAAGTTAGGTAATGCTTTGGAAGGCCTGTAAGGAACTCTGTTTTGGAGCTCTCTGTGGGTATCACAGCGGGATCAGATGCTGTGTCTCCATGTGATAACATACAGCCAGTGTCCAGAGAGGTATTTTTGCCCAGAACCAAGCTGCCAAGAAGTCTGAAGGAGAACACCCTTCCAAATGGTGCAGTGTTTCGTCATTAATTCATACAAATCTGCACAGAAAATGAGCACTGTCCCCGTTCTGAGGGCCTTGCATGAAGAGTTTTTTGACAAGAATCAACTACCTGACGCACAAACAAAAAATACACAAATGCTCATTTGCAAAAGGTGTTGGACAAACATAGTTTAAAATAGACAATTAGTTTTTCAGGAACAGATAGCAGCAATAGGAAAAGGTGTTGCCCCCCATACACATCAAAGTGAAATATTCTAAATACTGTAAGTAAGCGGGAGGCTCTATTCTACTCAACAAATAGAGAATGAATAAGTTGATATATAGAGGAAAGGACAAGTATCTCAGAAGGTGGCCTCTAATCATCTATAAGTGCTTTATAACCTGCATAATGCAAGAACTATCAGTACGGACCTTAATAGCTGCACTTGAAAGCATGCACACTTACTGCCGTTGCCAAAACCCATCTGTGTGTTACTCACTGATAGTAATGATGAATGTCAATTAGTTACCCTCTGCACAATCTGATCTGTGCAGGACTTCAGCCGGCAACTGCCTGAGAAGAATGATCTGCTCATATCAGGCCAGTCTGCGGGACCGGAGCCTTTTTTACCGTGCAAATAATTACTATAAATTAATATAATTATTACCATATAAGAAATCACTTTGAACCCAAGCTATGGCATTTTAGAAAGGCCAAATTTGAATAGCATGCATAATCAGTTTGGCCGATTAATTAGTTAATACTGATATAAAGGAAGAATGTGATGGACCTGTTTTCCATTGATACTAAGACCTTTTTATATCAGTTGTTTGGCAGGGCGTTATTGTTCAAAGTTGTTAAAAACCACTCCAAACGTGTCTCTGTTTTCATACAGCTGCTATTCATCGGGAAGTTAAGCAAATGTTGTAAAAATATCTGCGAATACTGATTCAGGTTTGAAAATTAATTTTGTGAGCCATGTTTATGCCTCTTTTGTACTCCCTTTCCATGAGTACAATTGAAATGTACAATCAAGATGCCCATAGAAAGCAGTTGCACGCTCAAGTGCTTGTGCGGATGGAGTTGTAAATTTGCGTGCTCGAGTACTGATGGGGAAAGAGTGCTACTTGTGTGCTTAAATGTGTGCACAGGTTTCCATCTCCTTGCAAATTGGGTGGGTGAATTTTAAGGGTATGCTTTCAAAAACCACATGGAAATATTGTCTTTAAAATTGCTTTCTGTGAATATAGTATTTGCATTTGGAAACTGCCTCTAAAGCTGTGCTAAGTATATTACAGAGCTCTCCCGAGCTGCGTGGTATAATAACATATTAGTCAATTGTAATATTCATAGTTAAGGAGAGACTTTTAAAAAAGTTTAAGGAATTACTAAATAACACTTAGATTTATCAGTCTTTGGTTATTTCCAATTCTGAAAATAAATGAATTGCATAGAGTGAGATAAATGCTGATTTATTTTTGGAATTATAATGTGTTACAATTCAAGATCAGATTAGGGTCAATTTACACTAAGTCTGTTTTGAAACTATTATATAACTGAGCCAGAGTAGGTCACTATGTCCTGCTCCACATACAAAAAGCTCCCAGACTCAGTGTCTATAAATAAAGATCAAGCTAAACCAGACAAGCAGCTTGAGTCTAATATTGGGAAGATCATTTTGTGCTACCTTCTGCAAATAATTACACTGGAGTCCAAGCGAGAAAGGAGCACACTATCATCTGGTGTACGCCACGCAGAGTGAAAAAGATTATCTTCTTGCATTAACATCAGCATTAATAAATAACCACTCATAGCTCTTAGTAAAGTCCAGGACTAAAATATGAGCCAGAGGAGTGGGCGATGTTTGGTTTTTATTTACCCATCCACTTACCTATCATATTTTGTGTTGCAGTGTAAGAAGACAAAATAGCATGGCACGGTTTATTTGTGAGATGCTGTTGCCCTAGTTACCAGCCTCATATCAGGGTTAAGGTTGACAGTGTGGGCTCATTCCTTAATCTCAGCTCAGGTTGCTCACAAGGGAAAAGGCTTTAATGTTAACTGAGCCTGTCTTTGGCTTGGGGAGTTAGGCCTTTAACAATGCACCAGGGAATATTTCTTCTTTGCGGCTGTCATAGCTTGTCTGGGGAATGGGAAAGGGAATCGCGTGGTGGGGGAGGGCGAACCTCGCTACGGTGGAGCTTATTAAATTATGGAGGAGGGGATTATTGGTGGGAGCAGAGCTGTGGGCTCAGGCAGCCGTTGGAGGAACCTTTTGTGTTCCAGCCTGGCAGAGGACAGGTTTTTGTTACAGTCCCCTTCTAGGCAGCTCGGATAGGATTGCTTCGTGGTGTGCGCCGTATGGCCGAGAAGGGTTTCGCTGCAGTTGGAGTAACAGAAGAAGGCACAGAGTTTGGCTGTGGGATGGCGAATGTATGCAAATATACTCTCCCTCCTTTGAAGTGCTGAAGAAAAGGATGAATTAATGGAGCTGGTCCCACTCCCAGCTTCACCAGTCAGGAATGGTTCAGGCTAAAATTGTCATCCTGGGTAGGCACCTGCTCTGCTGGAATTAACTCTGTAACTCTGGAATTAACTCTCTTAACTCTTGAATTAACTCCTTTTTCTGTGTAAAGTTCCCTGCAAGACACAAAAATGATTCTTACTTGCCACCCAAAATGTTTGATAATACAAGACATCAAAATGTGTTGATGAGACTGAGCATCTGGTCCTGATCTGCAATGAGGTGCCTCTCCATCCACATCACCTAGAGGCCTGACCTGGGTGACTTTCTCAGGGAACATGTATCACCCTGATTCGATCAGCTGCAGCCCAAAATACACTGATAAATGTTGCTTTCTTTAAAGCTTGGCAAGGAGGAAGAGGCATCGCAGCAATAGCCCCCTTCTCTTACAGCAGCCTAGTGACTGAGCCATAGTCAGGCTGTTGGAGCTTGTATTTGGGTATCATCTCCTTTACCTGTGGAAGTTTGGATTTGCATCTCACTTTGCCTAAGTATTCTAGTTATTAAACTAGACCATGTTGGAGGGGACGGTATTGGAATTTAATTGAGAAAGGAAAAGCTAGGCTAAATTTTAGGGGCAAATGGTCTTATCAGGGAAAGGCACTAGAACAGTTAGAGATCATTATTGCCCTGCTGGGCTGGGCAGGTCTTTCCCCTGGCATAAGAGATCCTTTGTATTCTCATAGGTGAAGTCATTAGTGCTCATGGAGCAATAACCTCAATCTATAGCTAAACATATGGGAGATACAGGCCTTTAGGTGGGTCGTGTATAACTGAAAGGATCTACGGTCATTTCCTCAGCTCATGAAAGTGCCTTATTAATTTCTTCTTGAGACATTAATTTTCCTTACCCACTGTTACTTGTCTTCAGTCATCCATTATAAAGAGGGGACAGTCTGGGATATTTGTGTGCCATCATGACAGATATTTCATACTTTTTACTGTTCTGTAAAGATAGTGCCATGAACAAATCACCTGAAGATAAGACCCTCCGTGCTTGATAACGTTTAGCCAGAGACCTATAAATCATCAATACAGTTGCTTTTTATAGTATCTTTTCCATATGCTAGTTTTAACTGTGGAGTTAAAGCTGTTTGCAGGGAACAGGTTGCAGACTGTGGGCTGCATGTGTAAGAAGGCAAACCCACTGGCTCCGGTCTTTGCGCTCTGTGTTTAGTTTCCTTCATCTCTTTTCTTTAATATATTCTTTGAGTTTACACATCAAGATAATGTTTCCTATAACTACCAGTCAGGCAAACTTAACCCAGAATCTGATAATTAACTTGTGTTCTGCTTCATACATCAGCAGCCACCACAATCAATATTGGGGTGAGAACTGGAGTTGTTGCCAGCTGCTTTTGCAAATGATGCTTGAGGCAAAAATGGAGCAGAGTGGCTGTTACACAGCTGTATTCGCTCCAGCTGCCCAGGCCTCCCTTTGACAGCCTGCTTTTGTAGATTAAGGAGCTGATTTGCAGGGGGTATAAATCATCATAGCTCTATTGAGTTCAATAGAGGAGCTTTCTCTTTCTTCCCCATATGTTCGTACGAGAGTTTGCACCCTTTTCCTTCTGTTTCTGTTCTTTCTCTGCAAGAGACCAAAAGCATGAGGTCCCTTCTGTGCTGGAGTTGTGAGCTGAAGCAGGGCCAGCATGCAAAACCTTTGGATGATGCCATTTGTACATACAAACTACAGTAGCTACATATTAGATTCGTTATGCAGTTAATTAGCTGTGTGCATTCACAGCGACTGGGCACATAACGGCACATACATTTCTTAAGATGTACTCCGAAAATCAATACTGACTGCCTGCCTGGCAAAGAGGGAGAAGCAGCAGGGTCCAGGCTGGCAGAGCTGAAGGAGCTGAGCAGCCACAGTTGATGTGGAGATGAGAGTTGGTGCTTAGGAGCAGACGGGATGCATTTGGCCCAGTCTGATTTACTTCGCATACTCCTAAATGCACTTTCCAGGCTTTTCCTATCGAGATGATTTATAATTGTTGCAGATGGCGTCTAGGCTAATCCCTGATGAGAACTCTCTTAAGCTCCTGACAAATTTGAATCTGCAGCCACGTATCACGTCAGGAGTGTTGAGGCATCTCTCTAACATGCTACAGAAATACAAATGACAGTGACTGTGGATGGACAGAACTGAATCACTGGAAACATGTAACATTTTAATAATATCAAAGAATGAAATATTTCCTATTTTAATTATTAAAAGGAAACATAATTATTGACTGGTATTATCTTACCACTAAACAGTTTTCTCACCTAAGTGGTGTCAATAGACCATCAGATAATGGGGTAGGCAACAGAAAGGGATGCTACAGAGCCAGAAGTTGTCAAAATGCAGTATATTAAATGAGGCAGGTGGCAACAGCAGTAGCACCTCTCTAAGACCACAGTAAAAGTTGGCCACTGAGTAACTCTAATAATGGGAGAATATCTCTATATTTTGACTCAGTACAAATTCTTATCAGGATAACATACTGTTTACTGCAGAAAAAATGTGGTTTTCCTCCAAAAGTAGCTGGTCACAACCCACCAATTGTAAATATTCTCCCTGGACACTCTTAAACAGCAAGACTCAAACAGATGAAATTCTGCCCACTCAAGCTTTAATGAATGTCTGAGCAATATTAAGCCACTAATTGACTTGTACTGTGGGTCAATGAAGAAGTGAAATCTGCAGTTAATGTCTGCTTAACTGTATCTTGCTGGAAGCCTGCATCAGGCCAGGACGCTCAGTGGAGGCTGTGGTATTGCTGAGCAGCCGGCAAAAATAAACAATTTCATACATTTTAATATTACTACATTGCTGTGGACACACAAACAACATCTGGCAAATGGTGCACAAGCAGTTACATGGATGACAGCCCATTTAGTATTCTGTACCTAATAAAACATTGAGAAAATATCTGTACAGATCAATATTTTTCCTGGTGGGACTCATTCTAAGTTTAATCTCAGGTCTTGTTAATATATGTAAAATAGTGGTTTGGATCTTCTGTTACAGAAGGTGCAAATTCCTGACTTGATGTACAGGGGATGTTTCTTTCAACCGTAACAACACTAGAAATAATTGTGACTTATTTCAAGCAGCTCACTACTCCATTTAATAAAAGACATCAGCTACACTAGTTATCTGGGTGATACGTTAATCCCATTAAAGTCAGTGGTCTATATACGATACAGTAGTCTACATTCAGAGCCGTGTCAAGATAATTTGGCCTCCTTTTTTGCCTTGGGAATCTATTTCTTTCACTACTGCCTTTCCACTGTCCTTTTGCTTTTTAGGCTCCTGTTACCACCTTCCTTTCCATCTTCTTTCCAGGCAGGAGAAATAGAGAAGATCATTACCAAACTGCCTATATATGTGATGCTTGTTCAGTCCTGTACTTACCTATGGCTCATTATACTTCTGAGACCTTGGCTTCAGGGAGTTAGAGTACCAAGAACCTTTCCTCCTAATGCTGCACTGAGAACAGGCTTCGTGCTGGACTAGAGCAGAATGGGCGGTCTGCATTCAAATACATGTGAAAGATTGATCAGTTTTAATTGTAGTAATTCCGAGAAATATGTCTAAGGAATTCTGATTTCCTAAAGATCATCAAGGAGCAGAAGTTCTTACTCAGAAACGTTCTTATCTCCCTCATGCTGTAGTAAATCTGGAGTAATTCCAGTGGCTTCAGTGGTGGAAGACGGGTTTATACTGGAGCATCTGCTACCAGATTCTGGCTCATCAAATACCTAAAACTCCTGCAATATTTGGACATTGTCTGCATAAACAAAGAGTCTTTGAAAGATCCACATCTGGAACACACCTGCTTTTGCCAAATTGGCTAAATCTCTTTCCTACCGATTTCATACTGGCATTTCAGCTGACAGTTTGTCTCTATTTCAGTCACTTAGTTTTCTGCCTCATGCATGAGAAGATGGGATTCAGTCATTTCAGTTCAGCTCCTTTTCTCATCTCTGAAAATTAGTTCCCAAACCAATTGTCCCTGCATGCTGAGGATCGCGATGCTGTTTCCGTATTGTCCCTGCCATCTGTCTCTGCTGTGTGACACTTTTGCAGGCAAGATGATCTTTGCTCTTTTTGCATATCCACGAAGCAGAAGGGTCTTGACTCAAGGAGGAAACACATGGCTTGTGCCTGACGAACACACTTACTGGGCAGTGCTGAAGGTTCATGGTACTAACTCTTATTAATTCAGGTCTATGTTTACATGAGAATGCCGGAGTGATTTTGTAAGCATGGTAATTGCATACACAAGCAAATGACCACATGTATGTTTTTGACCAAATATCAAGCTGTGAATGCCCAGCGTATAAATTTTAAATATTTGCAACTAGCAGCTCCCAAGTAACTACAGATCAAGAACTATCTGTAGGAGGTATTTGGCAAATAATTTTAAATAATGAATACAGCTAAGATGATCATGATCTACTTGCAGACAACACTCGCAGACAAGAGTAACTGTTATGAATTATTCAGCCAATTCTATTCAGAATTATATTTTTTTTAGAACTATAATTAATGATCCATAAGAGTAAGTATGAGACACACTAACAAAGGTCTATTCTGTGCTACTTCTTCTGAAAGATTAAAATGAAATGCAGACAGTTTGGAAACCACAGACCTTGTTTTAGAATTGTCATCTGCTCTGTTTGCTGACAGTGACTTTTGCTACTTGTTTACTGCAATTTACTTAGTTACAGCATAAGTTACACATGATTATCTTCTCAATATGATGCTAAGCTGACATCTGTCAAGTTTAAAAGTCATAATAGGT
Source organism: Gymnogyps californianus (assembly GCF_018139145.2). Lineage (NCBI taxonomy): Eukaryota > Metazoa > Chordata > Aves > Accipitriformes > Cathartidae > Gymnogyps > Gymnogyps californianus. Next base: position 5,993,606 of record NC_059482.1, read on the forward strand.
GCTATTAGTCATTGAGATGATCCAAAGGCATAATGATTGGTATGACAACAAAACTGCATAGGTTTTTTTTAAAGGCATAATAATTTCTAAAGAGAATTTTGGGTGGGCTTGTCCTGGTTTTGGCTGGGATAGAGTTAATTTTCTTCCTAGTAGCTGGTATAATGTTGTGTTTTGGATTTAGTATGAGAATAATGTTGATAACACACTGATGCTTTTAGTTGCTGCTAAGTAGTGTTTATGCTAAGTTAATGATTTTTCAGCTTCTCATGCCCAGCCAGCTAGAAAGCTGGAGGGGCACAAGAAGCTGGGAGGGGACACAGCCAGGACAGCTGACCCAAACTGGCCAAAGGGATATTCCATACCACAGAACGTCATGCCCAGTATATAAACTGGGGGGAGCTGGCCAGGAGGGGCGGATCGCTGCTCGGGAACTAGCTGGGCATTGGTCGGCGAGTGGTGAGCAATTGCATTGTGCATCACTTGTCTTTCTTGGGTTATATTTCACTCTCTTTTTGTTATCTTCCTTTTCATTGCTATTATTATTATTATTATTATTTATTGTTTATTTTTTATTTCAATTACTAAACTGTTCTTATCTCAACCCACAAGTTTTACTTGTTTTCGATTCTCCTCCCCGTCCCACCGGGGTAGGGGGGAGGAGTGAGTGAGCAGCTGCGTGGTGCTTAGTTGCTGGCTGGGGTTAAACCACGACAGGGCTCTACCTGCTCAGAAGTGAGATGATTTTAGTGCCTTAAAGGCTAGCAGAAGCAGAAGCCAGGGAGACGAGTACAGCTGGTGGTCATGGAAACAGTTATCAGAATAATATCAATTAACCAAGCCAAATATATTGTTTTTGTCCTTCTTGCTCGTTTGCTGCAACAGAGCGGTAAGTTTAAACTATCTGCTATTTGCGTCAGAAACTTCATTTCTCGTGGGTTTATAAAGCAGCCGTTTCAAGCCATACCAAGCTGAAATTGCTTTGCAAGTCCTCAGCTCTAATCCTAATTAATATTCCTCTAAGTTCCTTTTCTTTTTTTAAAAGTAGTTCAAAACAAAAATTCTTGGGTGTTTGAGATGCTTTTTTAATTTTAATTTAAGGAAAAAGCACACAGTTAAAAGCCTTTTTTCCAAGCCGTTAAGGCTTGAGGCAGCTCCTAATGAAGTCAGAGACCAGATTTTCTTTGAGTTTAACGAGAAGATGGTCAGGAAGCCACCAGCTTGCCTTTGGTGGCTTGGACAACTGCGGGGAAGGAGGAAGTCATAGCAGTTACCTTTGAAGCACGGTGTCTTTCCACAGTCTTTGAAAGTCTGGTCAGCCAGCCTCATCACGCCTGGCTTTGCATAATGCACGTTCTGTATACAAACTCTGTAATCACATGGATGATTACACTTCCAGGGGTACCTTCACTTTGCTGTGAATCTGCAGATTCAGAAGGCTGCACAGTGTTTAGGAAGATAACCTGTTATTTATTGTCAGTGCTTGAAGAGTAAAATATTGGTCCATTGGAAAGAAGTGGGAGAGAACCAGACACCCAGCCAGACGCTCAGAGGTATTTAACCACATTTTCTCCGTGCAAATCAGTAGGACGGCACAGAGGACGTTGCCCTGTTGGCTGTGTCTGCACAGCCTTTGCTACCAGTGCTCTGGTTCTGGTTTGCAGTTACAGAGCCGGGTGGTTTGAGCTTGTGTTACAGAGGTAGCAAGGATGACAGGCAAGCGAGCGCTGGAAAAAGTCTTGCACTAATGCCTACGTGTCGGTAGAGCTGGGAACGTCCTGCTCTCTGGGGTCCGTCTTCATGGAGCAGAAAGTGGAGTTTGCCTGTAGACTCCCTGGGTCAGAGGCAGTGGCTTTTCCTGCTGGCGTGAGCTATGCACAGAAGTTATATACTTAATGGATAATAATGGTTTTATTTTTCAGGTCTGTGTTAAAGGAATGTGTTGAAAAGGATTTAGTCGATGTACTGCCAATTACCTGTTCTACTTTTACTGTGTCTTCCCGTGTGGAGATTTTTTTCTTCATTTTCCCTTTTCTCACATTTTGCTATGTGGCCAAACCTGTAAATAGCCAAAGCCAGATGCTCTAAAAAAGCCAGAAAGGAAAATCTGAACTAAATGCACCAAAATGATGTAGCAAGAAAAAATGAGTGTATTAATGAGAGGAACCGGTCAAGTTCTAAGGGTAGAAATGAATTGGACAACCCAGCCAATGTGTGAGAAAAGCATAAAGATAGGAAGGGAAATACATCCACCAGTATGGACGGTGTAGAAAGAGAAGTCGTGAACATTTACCTTAGAACAGTGACAGCTGATTTAATAATTCAGCTACATGGATGGAAACATGCCCTGCAATAGGGGGTGTATTTTTCTTGGTGGAGCTACAGGGACTCCCCCACTCCATCATCAAAACATTGTTAAATCAGTCATGCGTAGTCTAGAACTAAGAATAATGGCTTTTAAAAGATTGTAACTGAATTTATCCGTCATGCGGTCTTTGTGCATTTGTTCATTGTATGTGTAAAGCATCAGCCAAAAATAATTTACAGCAATTATTTCCAGTGACAGGCCAATGTAAATTCTCCCAGGCAGAGGATGACTATGTGAAAATAATTATACATGAATATCCAGCTGAGATCTTTGAGCCACTAGAAAAGGGTGATATGTAAGCAGTTTTGTAACAGGAGTGATAACACATGCACATGCATACTAATGCTGTAGAAAAGTTTGAAGACATCCAACTGGGCTAAATTGAAGATGCAGAATTAAACCAGGAATATTTTTGCCTATAAAATTGCAATTTCAAAATTTGGTCAGGCTTTCAAAATCTCCAAGAAAAATGCCAAAACTGATTCAAACACTTAGGCTTTAAAGTCATGGAGGCACTTTTGAAAACTAATTCTGGCTCATATTATGAGTGTCTTCAGGATAGTACAGCACTGAACTAGCATTGGCGTGTACAATTCAGCAACGTATGCAATGTGTATTTCAACTTAGTTAAAATTTCTAGTGCTGCTAAATAAAGATGTATTAAAAGATAATCTATGCCTACAGTCCAGCGAAGCAAGGGAAGAACTAAGGGTCTAATGAGGTAGTGGTATCATGGTGCAAGAGTTAGGTCTGGAAATCTGGGATACGGGAGTCCCAAGGAGATAAAAGACACAAGTGAAGTGTGATGTCTGCAAATGATCACATCTACAAAATGTATTGCTCCTGTTTAGTCATTCTGCACTGAACAATAACCTGCGTTGTTGCGCTTTTCTGCGGTAACTTAAATGGTAGCTAGCTATGTTGGGACGTGTGTTTGAACTCGTAGTTTATACTATGAGTAAACTGGTTTTATACTGTAGTCATGGGAACTCTCGGTCTTCAAGCACTATGTGTAATGAATAATATATTATGAGACTATTCACTAAGATTTCTTGTGTGCTATAATATTAACAATTTCCCACATGTGGGATTCATATTTATCCCTCTGTATATTGAAGGATAGCATAAGTAGATGGTATCTATTGTGCAGCAAACACACTTACTCTGATGTAGTATTTGTTAAAATTATTTCCAGAGCATGTGGAATACAGGCCATAAAATACCTCCTAATCTCCTAACATCATTAATGAAATAAAATAGTGTTATTCATTACCCACAAGGAGAATTTAAAAATAAGCTCCACATTTAAATGACAGATTCCATAATGGCAGCACATAAGAGTCTGTATCCCGAGGCTGACAGCAGTGTGTGTAAAGGCTGGCCACGGTGTACGTTGTGCTCTGTTTGGAGAATACGGTGCAAGAAGCTTTGAACTGTAGACAGGTCCTGAGATAGCATGTAGCACGTTACTAGGCACTAGCAGCTGTGGTCTCTGTTTCTTGGGCAAATTTTCAAATCTCAGCATGCCAAAGTATTAATTTCTGATCAAGATAATGTAGCGCACAGCCCTTGAGTTTAATATGCAGAAGTCATTGTTTCTACAGCAGACGACTGAATCCCCAGCTCATTGATTAAGTGCGTGTGCAAGTGGGCAAGGTTGATTTGATACGTGGTTCAGTGTTGAGTGAGGGATGAGGTCTTGGCTGGTTAACTTCAAATCCGGACCCTCGTAGTGTTGAATCAGGAGTAGTGTCTGTTCTCTGAATTTTCAGCTGTGCTCAAGGACCAAGCTGGCATGGGCACCAAGCAAGGTACATGGGTGAGCGACCCTCGCAAATCCATTGACCATCAGTTGGTGCAGTGGGTGGAGGAAGGTGAAACGAGTTTTCGCAGTTCATAGTAGGGCAATATGGTATCTACCCACCTCTTGCACACTCAGCCCCTTTTCAATTTATCGCCGCATACTGGGGCCTTACGGGCAAGGCTTGCACTTGCAGAGTCTGACCTGGGCATGGTGAACCAACATAGATCTCTACAGTCCAACGCCTTTTCAAATAATAGAATTATGAGAAGTTAGAGTGCAGGAGCATAACTGGAGAAAGAGTTTTTTTGCAAAGTATTATGTTGGGCTTCTTCTCTTACAATTTTAGAGTCAGATCTTATGCCTCATGTTACTTGAAGCATGCTCCTCCATGCTTCAGGTAACAGCACACAAGCATTCATTTCTTTTTCTGCTTTTAGGGTGATTGCAAAGTGTCCTGGACTTTTTAAGAAAATCTTTTGGAAGTTTATTGTTGGATGGGATACAGCTCGTGAATGACTAACAGATTATGTTGATGTCTGTTGATATAATTTTTGTAGTTCTGTAAATCACTATGACTTTTATAATGCCTCCTACCTCTGTTATAAATGTGCTCCTGTGGATACTTTACCCTGACCGCATTTGCTAAAGCTGGTGTTGCTTTCAATGCTGACGTATAGGAATATACTACATGCAGTGTATGCGGGTGCATGTGTATTTGCATTATCCCCACTCTAAATGTATCCCACAGATAAAGACTCCCATTAACTTACAATTGGCAGTGCTTCATACTGACATTATTCAAAAACATCATGAAGTTGGACTGCTGAAAAAGCACACACAAACCTGATACTCCTTTGTCTTACAGCAGCTTTCATGTATGCAGGACTTCCATTTAGAAATTCTCAGTGAAAGGCTGTGCAAGAATGCAATGTGCAAGAATGGGGGTTTTTTGGTTCGACTGGATGCCATTTATATGGGATGGAGGCCATAGGTAATCAAGATGTATATGCAACGCTATTTCCACAGCTTATATTGGCGGAGGTCTCTTGTGCTGTTGATGCTTCTGTTCACAGGTCTGTCACCAGTGAGAAAGTTGCACTACCAGACGCACCTCATTCACATTACAATAGATGGAAATTTCCTATTGTTGATGTGACAGAGGGGAGCATTTTTCCACTAATCTTTTGGCATTCTTCGAAGATTAACAATGCAATTACACCAAGAAATGGGTTTTCATATGGGTATACCTGAAGAACAGAAATGGATTGCATTTATAAGTCATGTTTCCATGCTTATATTTGTTTTTGTGCATTGCAAATGTGCTCCCAATGTCAGCAGGTGTGTGTAGATGTTATCACCGACTTGTGAAAAACAAGGTCTGTTTGGCAAATATTGCAGTGCTGATTCAAAAAGGAGGCTATGAGTGTGTAGTTATACTCCCTTTCTTAAACAGCTCTTTAGTAGGAGAGCAACGTCAGGCATTTTCTGATACTGTTGAGAAATCCTGCCATGGGGAAATCAGTCATAATTCAGATGAGACCAATTACTTCATTGCAGAGATTAATCACGAGTGCAGAAATGGTAGGGAATGGAGGTTAGGATGATGCTTTCTGCTTAAAGTTGAGTGCAACTGACTGTCAGGGAAAGAGGAAGGAATGGCTGTTATGTGTTTTTATTACAGGGTTTGGGTGGCTGCAATGTCTGGTTTGGGAGTAAGAAGAAGGAAAGGGACTTTGAAGGCCTTTGGGATGCTGTGTACTTTATCGTCAGTGGATGTGAAGCAAGCTAATTTAGAGAGCGGCAGCATTTTCCTGCTTGTTTCATAAACTCAAGGACACAATGCACAGCCATGGTCGTTCAGTTGTCTGCCATCTAATGGCCAGACAAGACAGCAAACTAACCTGGTTTCAGCCTGTGGGCTACGAATCACTGGGGATTCTTGAGCTAAATATACATAAAAATAAAAGCAATGCAAGCTCTTGCTCACAGGTTTAAGTGTGTTACACAGGGGCTTATGTTACCATTAAAAAATGGTGTGATGCCACAGTAGAAAACTGCTAAAAACTAGAAAAGATTTCCCATCTTTGCCTGCAATATATTGTTTTTAAACATTGCATATCTGAAAGCAAATATCAGTCTGTAGATGAATGAAAATGCATAATTTGAGACATTTTAAATTTTCCTTTATTTACTTATTGAGCAAGTGAATAATTCTGTTCTTCCTCCTTTCCTCCCGTTCTCCTCTCCACTGACACGCACACCCCCATTCTTTTATTATAATGTGCAATATATAAGATCTCTCACTGACGGGGAGTGTTAACACACACCTATGCCTTTTCCTCTCGGGCAGACCACGGTGGCATCTGCAATAACTGACACCAGTTCCACGGCACGGAGAAAGTGCTTGAGGTAAATCTCTGCTAGAATAACAAAGAATAGATGGGGCGATGTTCCGCTTTAATATCCGCTCCATCTTTCTTATCTATATTAGAAACGTTTGTCACTAAGGGTGTCTGAGTAGAGCTGAAATTATGAAGCACCTTCTAGATTCCTTTATCTCCTAGAGCAACAGTAATACTTAAAAGTAGTAAAGGATACTGGGTGAAGGAAAGACCATCGCTTGCCTGTGCTGGTGCATTTGTTTAGGAAACTTGCCTTTTAATTTCGTAATGTTATTTGAAATGCCTTCCTCTGCTCTGAGAAAATATCCACTTTTGTTATTCTTTGTGAAACAGAAGCTGAAGATAGCAGGCTTGCTCACAAAAGCCCTGATTTGAATATGCTAATGTTAATTTAAGCATTCAGTTGCCAAATTTTCATGTGAGGATTTTTTTTTGTAGTGTGCACATTTAATATTTGTATATCCATTATTCCCCATGCTTATCTGATCCACAGGCACTGAGTAAATATTGTCTTTGAGTATGATCTACAGCAGAAGACAAAGAGACGCTGTAAAATGGAACTCCTCTTCCTAAATATGGGTCCCCTTTTTCCTCTACCTTTCCCTGCAAATTCAGGGAACCTACTTCCACACCCAAAGGGCTTATGAATTTTTTGGGGGGGTTGATACTTTCAATCTAAATACTACAAATTAGAGCAATTTCTAATATGGCATCTGGCTGAAGTAATGGTGTGTATGAATCAATTCCTCTCTCCTTGTAGCTCTGCTTGTTTTGAATGCAAATGGTGCAAGTAGACATTACCTCCTTCAACAGGAAATGGTGATCAATGGAACACTTACTTAAAAACAAATTTCTGAGTAATAAAACTGTGACAATAGGAAAAATTTCATAGCTTATCTTATAGAAGATCAGCAGGGGAGGGAAAATGGGTGAAAAGCTTAACTATCAGTTGCTGAAAACAAGATCTGATGTCTTCAAAATGTGTTTTCTGATGTTCTAACCCAAAGCAGAAGGTGAAATGCGTTACTTTAAGTAAGTGAGATACTGTGGGTGTGAAATATGTGAAAACCCAGTAAAACATCCCCATTTTGCAAAGAGAAACCTATCAGTTAGCTACCTACCATAGTGCTGACTTCACTGAGGTTGCAATGTATGAAATTTTGCAAATAACCAGTATGTCAATAGTGCCTACTCTTTTCAATAGGCTAGTGGCTTCATAGCTGCTCTTTCTCAAAACCACAACCTATTTCATATCCTATCTTTACAATGAACCTACAGCTAAGCAGTAATGTATTGTACTAGTGCATTATCACGGGCACCTCTGCAACAAATTAGGGAAATGAATACTGCTGGTAGCCAAGGGAGAGTTACAGTGGTCTTATTAATGGATTGCAGTAGGGTAAATAAGTAGAAATTGTCTGTGGTTCCTCTCTTTCCCTAAAGGAAAGGAATAAAACTGGTTGAAAAAAATGCAGTGATATTGTGTGGGTACTAAATTTGCTTGACTGTAACTTCTCCTGTTTTGCGGTTTGCTGAACCATAAGTCTTTCTTTTATTTCTGAAATTCTTCCAAAGTGGAACACACAAGGGGAAAGTAAAGCTTGTATGAATGCAGAATAATTTCATTTAAGTCAGTGAAGTTATTCTGCTGAAACACTGGTAGAAAGAAGAAAAGTTGTCCTGCAGACTGTTAGCCCTTTAGGCCAAGGATGGTTTTGTCATGTGAGATAGATAGACTATGGCAAGTATATTGCGAATGATCCTGGAATAACACACTGGGAAAGTCCCCTTAGAATATTCTACAATTAACAATAATCTGGAATTGTAAAGATTGTGGATTAGTCAGTCTCTTTTTTATCTGGATTATGGTTTAGCTATAAACGTCCTTTAACGAAATGTCACAGCAAATAAAATCTTTGCTTAACCAGGAACACTTCTCACTTTTCCATCTAGCTCCACTCCTTCACTTGCTTAGAGATAACAGCATTTCCAGTTTCTTCTCCGCAATCCTGACACACGTACTGGCAGTCACGCAGTTGGCCAGTTTTGAGCTTTAGACTTACAGCCGTAAGACTGTAAGTCTTTTTGCAGACGAAAGGGTAATTGTAGCGATGGGCACTCTCTCTTATAAATCACTAATTAGTAAATCAGAAGGAAATTGGCAGCTTTTCACAACTGACAGTAAGAATTCCTTACAGAAATGGTACAGCTTCATTACTAATTTAAGTATCTTATCATTATTTATTATCTCTATTTGACTATACTGTTCTGGGTTTTAGCCTGAACCAGACATAGTGAGATACTGCAAGCCACTCATAGCTCAGAAATCTTGTAGAAGGTGGCCATGAGATTTCCAGCTGATTTTAGCAGAAGAATATGTTTAAGTACTTGGTTCAGCAGCAACAGTTGTACGGTAGGCACTGTGGTTTAGTGTGTAAGAAGCAGACACTGCTCCTGAGACCAGATTCTGAGGTAGCCTTTGGCAAAATTAGCAACAAGTTTGACAAACAGATGGATTCATCCAACACATGCACGCTCCCCTTAGGACAAGGGGCAAGACGGGGAAGGAATAATTTACTGGATCCTAGAGTTTTCCTTCCATGTTTGAAAAGTCACTTTAAATTGTTTGAACAGTGCTAATGAATGCATCCCTTGTTGTCATACTTTGCAGTCATCTTCATTGATTTAACTGTGGAGTTTGTATATATAAATACCAAAGAAAGCTGAATCTTTGCTTTTCCTTCTAGCTACTGTGATATGTGAAGTACTTCAGTACAACATTCTTCTCTGCATTCCTGTAGTGCTTTGAAAATGCAAAGTGCCATTGAGTGCTATTTTTTTTAACAATGAGCCATATTATAGTGAACTTTCTTAGCTTGAACCTCTGTTTAGCTATTTTGCTCCTTGCAATCATGGCCTTTGAACAATACCTTGTAAACCTATTGCCAGCTGGTAACTAATGCTGCCTTCTGTCCATCTTCACCAAAGAATGGTCTAGTGCAGTTGTCTTCTTGCTCAATATCTTCAAAAACAAAGCAGTGAAAGCACGTCGAGATTTCTTTCTGACCCAACTGGCATAGACTGAAGGTGATGGTATCTTTTCTGTATTATTTTAACTGCTTTAAATAGAAGCAATTTCACTGAAATCAATCATGCAGGGCCAGGGCAACTAAAAGGGTACTCAGGTCAAAGGCAGACATAGGTATTTTTGGAAAAGAGGAACAGTCCTTACCACAGCACCTCCCAAAACAACAGGCAGAGCTGAGAGCCCCAGCTGTCCAAAGTAGGATGTGGGCAGTTACAACTCACGCCCTCTTGTTGTGTATCCACTTTGAAGACCTTTGACTTAAATCAGTGTTGCTTTTAAAAATAGCGTACCCTGTTCAATGTAACTATTGAAAACTCTTCAGAAATAAATTCTGAGTGCTTTCATTATTATTTAAGGATAATTTGCAGAGATGGTAGAAAATTGCGTGTATTTGGACTAGCTGATTTTCTGCTTGGTTGCATCCTGAAGGAGAATTAACCTTTTCTCTCTCAAATTGTCCGCAAAGCTCAAGGAGTCAGTTCAGATCTGCCTGTGGCCTTTACTTTCCTGCTAGTCGCTGCATTTTTTACAGGGGTCTGTTTCTAGTCCCGCTGTGTCCCCAAATGTGAATGTCCTGAAATTCAGAGAGATTCAAATCAATGCCATGATCTGAACAGATATACACTGTACCTCTGCTGTTATGCTTAATTAACTTAGGACATTCTAGGCTTTCTCTCCAAGCATCAGTCTTCCTTTCTCCCATGGATACTGTGAAGTCCCGCAGTGAACCTTGTTGTTATGACCTAATTTTTCTACAAACTGAGAGATTTAATTTGTTCAAGTGCCAGGCAAAGGGAACACAAACTTGGAATTCTCCTGGCTACTCTAATTCAGCTGCCTGAGATTTGAAAAATCAATAAGGGAGTTATCTTGCTGTCTCTAGATGGTAACTTAATAATTAAACCATAATTAAAAGGATGACATCAGTTTATTTAGGAAAACTGTGGCTTTTTCTGCAGGTCCACCCCAGAACTTGTGTCCTCCTGAGTTGAGACAGTGGAGCTGGGATTGATTTCTCTTGCTAGGGAAACCCGCTGTTACTGAAAGTGCTGCTGTCACTGTTTAGTTCCAAAACTAACTGAATAACTCTTGAAAATAATATTAATTCCTAACTGCGTTTTCAGATGATTGTGATATTTTACTACTCTGCCCTTTTCAGGTTCACTATTATTAACACTTACGATCAGATAGTTTCTTCAGAGAATCCAGTGTGGTCCAATAAACACCTCTCAGGAAGTTAACAGTAATTATATATACATGCTTTATATACATGTATACATGCCCATCATATATATAATACTGCTGTATACAAAGCCTTGTGTCATCAGTAAATCTGAGGAACTTCTCACTGGAATTCTGTTGGCAAGTACAATTAATGTAAGACAAAGTACACAAGTCTGATCATTCATTCATTGGCAGTAGGAGAATTTCATATTTAACATCTTAGGGCTTCCTAGATGAACTGTGAACATCCTTGATGAACACTGTCCACTTCAGACCGTTTTGACTTAATATTTAGTACCACCTTCCTCACCATTACACTCCCATCTAGGAATCCTGTCACAAGAATGCCCTTACCAGACCTGACAAAACACAAATAAATTCCTGCAAGTCTGCACAAGTGACAAATAGGTAGCAGTTCATTATCTTACAAATGCTTTATCACTTGCAGTTTGTGAATCACTCGCATTAGTATCCCATAGTTATGTTGAATCAAATAATGTACAAACATAAGACCACAGAACTACATACCTCTTGAGTTAAGCTGAAAGTATAACTGAAAAATACACCATTTGATACTTCTATATGCATTATGTAATGTGGACTAAATGATAATTGTACGTCTAAAAAACCAAGTAACTTCATAGAAAGCCAGACTACCAAATGCACTGAATGTGCATTAAATGCAATATTTAAAAGTATTTAATTGGCAGATGAGCAAAATACAGAATGAACAACTGCCTTGATTGAATCAGCTGGCCAAAGCTGTTGTCCCATGAGGGACCATGCATTCTGAGAAATTATGTGTTAAGGAAAATCCAAGGTACTTTGTTTTGAAAGTGGGAGGCTCTCTGAGAACTTTCTATTTTAGTTTATTTTGAGGACCCCAACCACATGAGACTGACATTATTTATTCCTTGGCTGATTGCCTAACTAGCATGTTACAATTCAACCCAAGCGCTGCCTTTCAATGAACAACAGCCATTCTTGACATTCTCAACATTCCCTTGACAAAATGATCATCTATGAAATTAATCTTTTTCATGCTACTTTTTTCCTCAACCTGCCCCCAGTTAATTGTTAACTGGTAAAATCTCTGCTGGTTCACATAAATGACAGCTTAAATGACTCGGTGTAACACTTCTGTGGTGCTCAAATAATAACTTAAAAATTTATTTCCCTGTATTTTGTCTGGATGATTCCATTCCTTTTCAATGCCCACCTTTGTTCAGATCAATGTGCTGACGAAGGTTTTCCACTAGGACTGTTAAGAGACTTAACTATTGTTACTTCCATTTCCTACTGAAAGATCTACATGAAAAGTTTACACGTGTTCAGCTTGCTTTTGCTAACAGACAATAGGAACAAATTACCAGGGAATGAAATGGAGTATTTCAATTTATGCTCCCTCGTGAAGATATTGCCAAAATTGTATAATACTACAGTGCTTTCAAGGAAACCCGGTTAGAGACTGCCCTGGTAAGAGTAGCTGGCAGAAGCACAGCTCAGCCCGTGTGTTTGCATAGCATTTGTTACTATGCACATCATTATGAACGGACCAAACTTTGCCCTCTTATCTGCAGCTATGCCTCTCATAGGAACGGGGAAAGAAACTAATTTGTGAGCAGTATTTGACCCTTGGAGAACTACACGCATCTGCTTAAGGCCATTTTTCCACATAAAAACACTTTTCAGCAAAATGATTTAGCATGTGTTTAATTTTAATGATTTGGCTTAAGTGTCTTTTTGAGTGCTTTATCAAGCTACAGCAATCATCAGCTGCTTAATAAATATTGGATTAAAGTCTGTAAAGGGAACTAACACATGTATCAGAAAGACAAAAATGAAAGAACATTGCCAGACACTAGGCTTTTCTCTTTGCAATGCACTACTGTTCTTTGGGCTGAAGGACATTTTTCAATGATGCTGGAAATTGCAACACCGATATTATTTTTGACAACAGAAAAGTATAACAGGGACCGTAATTCTGGCAGTTTTCTGGACTTACACAGTGAAACCTCCACAGAATTTAATGCTGTTAGAGAAAACTATGGAAACAAAACTATTAGCCCCAAATACACATTAATAGTAGTTGGAATTCAGCAATAGTTTGGGCTATGTGCTGAAATGAAAAATCTGGGCTTTGAATTTGTAGGCATTTGACATGCCAGGATATTAGTAGAATAAATGTTCACTAATGCATAGCAATAAATAGGTTGGATTTTTAAAATTATCACAACAGAAGCAGAGAAGATAGCAAATAAAAACTTAGGTTTTTTAAGGCATTGCCACGTGCCAATATATTGGTTCATTACAAACAACTTAAAGTGGTTGTTTTCCAGCGCACAATTAAAAAACCCTCCAGCGGTAAGGGAATTCTGCTGGCACAGCACTGACTACAGTAAGTGCCACCAATAGTGTCCCGCTGATTTACATGTCCTTAAAATTTTGAAGAGCCCTGCCCAGCTGGATTGCTGTGCTTAATTTCCATCACCCTGGGCCTCTGTGCCTTCAGTGCCTCGCTTCCTCTCAATACGCAGCGGCACTGAATCTTCCGCAGTCCCCACCGCCCACTGCTTGGGTGTGGAGTCTGTCTGCTAGCCTTTGAGATCCCAGCGCTCAGGTACCTTCAGCTCCCAGGAGCAGGACCAAATCTCCCAGATTTTTCAGTGAAATACAGCCTTGCCAGGCTATTCAGCAAAGTCAGAGCAAACACTCAAGATTTGAAAAAAATACCACCAGGCTTTGATACTCTCCTTTGTGTAAGTTTTGAGTGATACATAACATAGTCCTAATAGCAAATTGCTGACTCCATATCCACCGAGACATTCGGTGATTTATCAGTTTCATAACCTCAACCACAATTGGTACGATGTGCTACAAAGATCCCTGAGCAGTATTCAACAGATTCATTTTTCCTTTCATCCTCATAGCCACCCCACACATTTGTTGTTCTTCCTTCCTATATCTAGGAAAAAAAAAACTTCTCGTGACCAACTGAAGACAATCTGAAGTTTTAAAGTTTAAATAATTAATTGATAACATTTATATATAATCTACATCATAACCTGAGATGATTTGTAGTACGAGTGGATATTTTTTCAAGCACAGGGTCAGCTCAAACTCCCTGCACTTTCACACTGTCTCCACACGTACTCAAGTGCAAAGCTTAGCATGACTTTGGGATCTCGAGGGAGGAAAGCTTGTAGCCATGCTTACCCTCACCCGAGGCATACAGCACGGGCAGAACAGGGGTGCTGCGCCCAGTTCTGTACTGCCCTCCCCCAGCCAGGAGGGCACATCAGCCACGAGACTCATCCCAAGGCACTGACATGGCACGTCTTCCGAACAGAATGGATCTGTAGGTAGCTTAGCCCTACAGCGGCCTTTTATCAGTGCATCTGTTTTAAAGGCGCTCACCAATACGTCTCTGATCTCTGGTGCTACTGTATAAACATAGATCTGATTTGGGAAACATTCTGAGCTTTAACCCACCCTTTGTCCCATGTCACTACGGTGTACAGCTTGTGTATTGGCTCTAAAGGCTTAAGTAGTTATCAAATAGCACTGTCGTGTAGTTATCAAAAAGCACTGTTTACCATTACCAACAAACTGACAGTAGTTCTACATTAGAGTGCAGGCTCAACTTTGTCTGCTTGAAATTTCCAGTACTGAAAATATTAAATGAAGCTATTGTTTCCATCTGTAGACATTGGGAAATAATAAAAGATAGTTTTTCTTTCACTTTTCTTCCCTTAGAAAACTTAAAAACCAGGAGTTAAAGACAAGGCAATATCCAGTCCATCATTACTGACAGGAACTACACTTGTATTCTTTGGTTCATGTAACTGTGGTTACTCCAGTTCATAGGGACACATTTACAGATGTATGTATACACATGATCTACAACTTCCCATGAGGTATGATTTCTCCTCCAACATAATGTTAGAAGTGTAAAGAGAATAATTTAATTGCAAGAATAGCTTGGACATCCATTAAAGAGAGTTTTAAGCATTTTGCTTTATTATTGCTCTTCTGAGTATCAAGATAAACATACAATATTTTGATATATGCATTATGATTTGCTCAAACACAAATTGATACAGCTACAACTGAGAACTTAAATTGGCAACATTTCAGTCATGACAGTTACACTTTATGTAAAATTACTTAGTGCTACGTTTGATATTAAATATCAACAAGTAATATTAGTTTAGTTTAACAAGTAGAACTACATCACTGTCTCTAAAAATATTGCCATAGTAGGACTATTCGCATGGGTTCTGAATAACAATCAGGAGATAGTCCTTATCTGCAAAAAGATATAAAAATGTTTAGTTAAAATATTTTATCTTATTTCCTGATAAATACTCTTTATTCATCTATTCCTCTCCAACTTTTTGTTTATAAAGCATAAGCAAAAGCAATGGCATTTGTATAAAAAACATTTAGAAAATGTAAGCACTTTGTACAAAAATCTGAGATTACAGATAAAAAAAAATCTGTGTCATAAAGCTTAACTACACCATATTAAAACTATTTTAGTAAGCAGTAGATTTGCTTTCAAGAAGCTGTAAAGATATTTAAACAAGATGAAGAAAGTCACAAGATAAGCACCTGGAAGCTGGCACTTGTTATAATAAAAAACTTTTGACATCTGCACCCTCTTCTGCAGGTGCAGAGAACTTCTTTCAGTTCACTAACTAGTTTATTCAAAATTGACAACCCCATTTAGACATGAAAAAAGCAGAGAAGATTTGAATAGACTTCTACTATGAATAAATTCTAAGCATGCCAGACTTCGCCTACTAATTCTAAAAGCCCGGGGAAGTTTTGGAAACAATTCAGTTGGACAGCTATTTAACATTCTCTATTTTAAATGAAACATTTCTTGAAAGTATCCAGTGAATTTAGTAGGGTCATATCTGCTTTGGGGAGTTAAGAAGCTGCACTCCTGCATTGTCACTTTCATCCAAAGGCAACTTAATATAAATCACAGGTGGTTCATTTGCCACCTCTATTATAGTAAAATACAATCAAGCCTTTGAACAACTGATCTCCCTGTTAGCAAAAAAGCTTCACATTTTATACCGCTTATTTTCAGGTCAACTTGCTTTAATAGTTACTAGTCAAAAAGTCACCTCTAAAAAATAAGTGAAGGGCAAATGCAAAATAAGAATCAAGTGCATTAGTTTAAATCAATGAGCAAAAAACATGACTTAAAAAATGCATTAGGTTTATACTCCAAAATAGAAACTAAACTAAAATTTTAATCTTAGTATCAGCTGATGACTAATGTTAACGCTTAATGACAGTGCCAGATTTCTTTCACACATACTGGTTTCATAGCAGCATTATAAATAATTCCGGCGAGGCGAGGCAATGCATACCTAGTGCAGTACCTCTGCTCTACATTTGCTACGAAATCAGCATCAGAGGACTACCCCAGTGAAGGCTGTCCATCTCTACATGCTCACAGCCAACGTCCTCCCCAGTGGCTATGCTGAGGAGATCCCTGAAGCTTCCTTTCTGTTCTGCAAGCCTTCATCGGATATTTCTGTCAAAATCCTGCCCAGCGTTCGTCTCTCAATTAGCTAGGGCACACGTTAGGGTCTCAGCCCCAACCAATCACTTCCACTTTGCCTGATTCACCTTGTACTGGTAATTGACCACAGCTTCACCACAGCTCATCTGGCCTTGATGTCTATTTTAGAGACACAACTAACAAATTAACATATATTTGTATTTAACGTGAGTGAGAAACAGGTTCCTATATTCCCCTCATCGTTTTAAGGAAAATAATTATATCATAATCACTATGTTGGTGATAATACTGCATATCTGTGACAAATCCCACCTATGGCTAGGAAGTCATGATAACATACCAAGTAAAAAATAATTTTGAGAAAAAAAAGATTTTTTGCATCTGTTTGGAGCTAAAATGGATTTGCTGCCTTTAATACTATATATACACATACACTACTTGATATATATGTATTTGTCCAGTTTTCCTGTGTGAAAACCCACAGAAACCAGAACATTAATCAGATCCAGACTTCTTTGGTTGTCTCCAAGCTTGAATACTGTAAACTCTGTACGTTAAAATCCTAACACATCTGGTTACACAGTGAATATATGGTTATATTTTCATATACTTATTTTCAAAATGCATTTTCTACGGTAGCCTTATTCATGAAGAATTAAAAGAAGCTTAAAAGGACATACAATTCTATTGTTATTTTAATAGAAATATTACCTGGAGCTACCATAATTTCGTGTTTCTTTGATCTGATCCTAAGAAAGGTTAGATCATTCTGAGGATCAATATCTCTCACTGTGCTCCTAGCTTTCATGGTGAGCTGATGAAGAAGACCTGCATACTGGACTGTTGTAGAGTTATCAAGAGTTGTTCGTATCGGAATTCCTGCAAACACATAATTTTCTAATAATCATTCAGTTAAGTTGCATATTCTTCATATACAGCAGACCGTAAGAGAAAAACCAAGGATTTCATAGTTTTTTCTGGTTTGTAGCAGAAACAAGTTATGTTGATTTCAGGTATCTATATGTTTTTTAAAGTATAATTTATATTAATCAGTGGCAATTAAACATGGAGTTACCTTATGAAACTTCTGAAAGAGCCTAATTGCTGTTTAAGGCTCTGAAATACCTATCAAATTCCATTCTGTAGTACTTACTTAACCAGTTATGGTGCTTCATCAATTTAAACACTGTCACCGAGTTTGTATCATCTTGGCTGCAAGAATCTAACCCACACTTTAACTGTAGCATTTGGCATGTGCAGTGATAGAAATTACACATTCCCAGTGAAATACCAAGAGTGATCAAAGGGCAGAAATGGCATGTTTGCATTTGGCAAGCAAAACCACCCTTGGAACAATCCCTTCCAATTAGTAGCAAAATATTGACAATTAGTAGTACACAGTGTATCGATCCCAACTATTAAAAGTATGACCACATAAGTCAAGATTAATTTTTGATGATTTAATGAATTGTTGTTTATCAATGATTTGTCAAATCATGCTAGCAGGTGAAACTAAAAACAGGGTTCCCTAAGCCTACAAGTGTAAAACTGTTTGGCTTTAATAAGCTTGTTTCACTAATAAAAAAATTATTTGACCTACTAACAAAGACAATAGATTACAAACTGGCAAGGCAATTTTCTCTTTGCATACATTTGTATTGTGTCTTCCAGATGGACAGGATAGGAATACAAAAATAGAGTAATATGATTTAAGTTGAAGAGTTTGATTATGAAAGAAGAATTAACACGCAAAAATAGTGAATGCCAGGTAAAGAATTAGAGGCAAAGGAGTAAAAGAAATAATGGAACCACCTCAGATATTAGACTATTCCATAATTTTCCTAGGAAAGCATTATTTGAATCTCTTGAAATCTGTGCCGTCACTTGAGAAATAATTCTGCATTGGTAGGATGTGTAGTGTAGGGAAGTGTACAAAATGACCCAATACATCCTTTGTGTCTGATGTTTATTACACAGAGATTGAAACTGATGTTTTAATGGAAACAAACAGGTGTTCCCAAGCACTGCATTAGCATGAGAATATTTATATAATCACAGCATTAAATAGTAAGTCACTTAAAAGCAGCAATGAATTAGTGCCAAGTTTATCTGACCTTGTATCTAAATGATTGCTTCAACAAATACAGCACGTTTGATGAAAATGGTAAATGTTAAATGATCCTCCAAGGTCTAATAATAACATGAAAATGAGTTGACACTAGTGCCATCCTTAGATTAAAGCTGAGCTATGCTTACTTTAGGACAAATTCTCTTTGCCTCTGCCACCCAAATTAGAGAAAGGCAAATAAATCCTTCATTAGAAATGCTGTAGTGTGATCCTTCTCAACTGTGAAGGATAGCAACAGTTTATGAGATTTTCCAAATAAACAAGGTACACTTAGCATAGTGTTTCAATGAACAAATCAACTTTGAGCATTAAAATAAATGTCAGGCAATGTTTGTATCGGGAATCTTTAATTTGCTATTTCACCTGCATACTATTACACCTAAGTGTACCTACACTATTACAAAAATCTTAGTAAAGGACAACTGTATGTTAGTGAAGAACAGAGAGTTTAATCTTTTTAGGGAACCTGAACAGCCTAAGAAACCTCACTACTGCACCACTGGTTCAAGTATTTTTACTGTGATTAATTTAAGTTGTACGCTTGTTTGAAATGTTTCAGGATAAGAGAGAAATTAAATTTAATTTTCTACAGAAAGATTTGAAGTAATTAGATTGACCAGTGCTAATTATGCATATTTGGAGATGTTACAAAAACTTACTACACACCTACTTTGAGGTTTAGTTTGTGGAATCTAACTTCTTGGTACCCTGAATACATCCTCATGGAGAACAGACTCTCTTGTATTCATATCTGGTGTTGGAACATTTCTAAATGAGAAACTAAAACCAAAATTCCTGCGCTAGTCTTGTCTGTCGGCTTCAGTCTGGCCACATGTTCTACAGGTTTGTGAGGATGAGGAAGTTTGAACGGGACACGGGGGGACTTTATACCTTGCTGTGAATAATCTAATGTGCAAAAAGGGGAAGTGGAATGTTCTTCCTCCTTTGCAAATCAAAATTGAGACAGAAGGAATCCAAAACAGCCTTTTAAAAAGCATGCTATTTTCCTAACTCTGCACAGCTATATCTGAGCTTTCCCTCAATACCGTACAACCACCACAGGTAAAGATGGACTGCAGTAGTGCACCTGAGTGGGAAAGCATACTTGACCAACAATGTGCCAAGAAGTCAACTGTTCCAAGTAACAGTACATAAGAAAACTGGGTTATTTTTCTATTAGATTACATTGGTGTTTTTGTCTTGAGTAATGTATCAGTCTGCAAGCTCAAAAAGGATCATTTGTGTTATCTAAAAGTGCTTGATTTTGTTCACTTCTCGTTTGCAGCTTAGTCCAAGTGCTCATTGGATCAAGTCACATTCTATTTACTGAAACAGAATACAGAAATGGCTGAAACAGTACTTGTTCTGAAACCAGCCTGCATTTCAGCTTAGTAAACAGCCATATCTAGACGTTAGCACGTGCAGGCACAAAGCAGCTTTTCAGTTTTTATTTGCCAGGATATGCACTTCTCTCTTGACCTGCACCATCTCTTCTGTGAACAAAGGCATGTTTTACTTAACATGTCCAGGCACACAAATTAAATTGTCCACATCTTCTAAAGACTAAATAACATTTAGGCTTCCTTCTTATTGTTCTTTCCTCCTGTTGCTAAACTGCTGCTAGTGCAATAGATTTTGGGGGGGATTGTAAAAGTGAAGGAGGTCAACTAAATTACGGGCAAGGTAAATTGAGTGAGTTGTCTTTTTTGTAAAGGAATGATTAAAACAGATTAACCTGAGAAGCCTAGCTTCTGAAAACTGATTTCTATGACCAGTTTCGCTTTTTGGCTTGCAATCTTCAGGATCACAGCCAAAACTGGCCTGACATGAAACTTGCTCTTCCTCCTATGACAACACACCGTAACGCAATTTAAAGAACTTGCGAATATTTAGCAGGGCCAAGGAATGGCTCCCCCAGTAGAAGACCAACTTTGTTTAGTAGATATTTTTCTCCTGATGTTTTTATTTTATTATAATTTTTCAGAGGAAGAGGGGGAGAGTGAAGTGCTAGTGAATTTTCTTGCATATATGAAGAATTTTGGACTAAAAAAATGCCTGCAAAAGCAACAGCTTAGTGCTATGCATTCTGCCTTTCTGTAACCTACCAAGAGATGTTCAAGATCTCGTTCTGAAAAATAAAGTATAGTTTAGTTAAACAAGGGGGATAAGTAACAACATGGAACTCCTTAAGTTAAATGAAGATTATGATACCCCTAGTTATTTTTTCAGAGAAGACTTATGTCAAGGCTCTTGACTTTTCTGCTTTCCATTAACTTGAATGAAAAACTACATCATATGGAGAGCTTCAAGAAGTGGCCACAAACCAAATGTTCATGTCTTAAGATGAAACACACATTCTTGAAAATCACAACACCTTCATAAAACATTGCAAGTGGATTGCATTAACACCTCATAATCTGCAATTCTGTGCTTAAGAGGTACTACACTCATTGCCGCTACCAAGTTTGTTACTTGGAGAAAGCAGAGGACGTTTTACCTTCGGCGTTTATAACAATAGTTGCGATAACCCCTTTGTGGGCTTGAATCCTCTTTAGCGTTTCCTCCACTTCAGCCTGTGGGGAGAGAGGACACCACAGCACCCCCGCAACCACCACAGTTCCCGCCCGACGGCGAGCGCGGGCCCCTGTGAGGAAGCCGCGGGGTCGCCGTGCCCGAAAGCAGCCCCCGGGCTCTGCCCTCTGCCCCGCCACCGGCCCCGGCCGCTCCCCAGCACCGCCGGCCGCCCCGTTCCACCTCCCGTCGCCGGGACGGCGGGCGGGAGCGGCGCCATTACCATGGCCTCGCTGCCGCCGCACCGTCGTTGCTATGGAGCGGCGGAAGTGACGCCAGGGAGCGGCAGCACGGGCCGAGCGCGGCCCCTGAGGAGACGGTGCCGGTGCCGCCTCGCCGCGGCGCTGCGCCTGGTGACCCGGGGCGGGCAGCTGCAGTGCAGGTCCGAGGTCTGCCCTAGGACCCACAACTTGTGCCCTAGGAGCAGCCCGGAGAGACGCCCTGAGAGGGCTGAGGACAAGGGCACCTGCAGCATAGCCTGGGGGGCAGTAAGGACCCAGGCCCGGGCTTAAATGGAGCCCAGAGGACGTGAGGGGAAGCCCCAGGTGGGGCTAGTCAGGGCAGTGAGGGCTTATTAGTGCTTTCAAGGGGCCTGCAGCTATTAGTATGAGTTCTCCTTTGGACGGTCTTGTGGCTGAGCTCTGTTAACGGACTCTGGCTGGTAGGTGAGGTGAAATGAACTCAAGTTGCCTTAATTGTTGTAGTAAAGGGTTTTTTTTTGGTAGCTTATTTTAAAGCTGAGACTGATACTGACCAAATCCCAAAGATACCAGTTTAGCTGTAGTTGTTAGAAATAACATATTTTTCTTCTCCCTGTGTATAAGTGTTGCCTTGTCTACTCTCTTTTTTCCACAAGCATTGCATATTGTGTGGGTGTGCAGAGCTTGTTTTTCACCAGTAGAAGCTTTCTAGTCTAACTGTACTGTGATCACTGTGTATAGATAGATAAATCTTCATAAGAAATGTTGTGTGCTGCTGTAGCTTACCAGATTTTTCAAATTGGTGTAGTTTGAATTACACCACATAAATGCGGTAAGCCACTTTTACAATACTGTTGTGTAAATAAGTTACCCATGTGTTTCTATTCTTCTTTATCAAAATAGTAGGGGAACAAACTTCATGTGCAAGACATTTGAAGAGCCATCTTTCTCCATGCACACAGTAAATAGTACTGATATGTTCAAAAGACTCTTACATGTCTTTTTAAGAGAAGGGTGCTAGTGTTACTGAGTCTTCTGTGTTGCATGTGAAGCTTCTTAGATTCTTGTCATTGGAGTGACTTTTAGCTGCTCTGCTCTAAAGAGTTGGCAAGTTTACAAAGTTTGGTGTTTTGGGAAGCCAGCAGCCCCCCCTTTTTAAACAGAGAGGTCTTAAGAACAAATTAACAAGCTAGTTATTAATCTGCAACTCTTTAAGGACCCATTTGTATTTGAAACTTACAACAGTATATCAGCACACAATTTAATGCAGTTTATGGCCCTATGTTGGAGAGAAAATAACTTCAGTGTGTGGGGTTGCCCTATCTATTGCAACAATATTATTCTAGGCATTTATTAAGATTCAGACTGGCAGGGGCTAGCATAAATCAAAGCGTTGAAGTTGCTGTGTATTCAGATAAGTGTATAACTGAATTGAAAATCTGGTTTAGGAGGGAAGGGAGAAATTATCAGAAATACCAGTATATTTATTTCAAAAGCTACTATTTTAGGAGTTAACCCAACATCCTATGACATGCTATGGAAAGCAATCAAGAACACTATGCCTACAGCTGATACTGGTCCATATGAGTCACTGCATCAGCTGTGTGAGTTGCATTTCACCTGTGAACAGTTTAGCCAGCAGTGAAATTGGCATCGATACACCTGTGCAGTTTTGTTACAGTAAGAAGTATGGTGTTCTGAATTTTTGGAAATGAGGTATCTTTACAGATACTTTTTCAGTTTTTTGAACAATTGGAAGCACTGATGCATGATTATTGAATCTGACTGGAACATCTGCTGGGCAATTTTGTTTTAATGCAGTCAGTAGATGCTCTTAAATGAAAACTTATAGATTATACAATATAAACCTGGTCCTACTGTCGGTGCTGGTCCTCGCTATTACAGTCCAATTAAAGTCAGCACACTGCAGGATAACATACTGTAAGGGATAGTGGTGATCCTACCCCCAGTAAATGGACTGGCAATTCCAGGGATTTAGAAAAATGAAAAGGAGGAATTTTTCCACTTACTCTACTGCACTGTTGCTATTTTTTAGTTTTCAAGGCTTCTTTCAAGACCATTGTTTTCCTTCATGGATGCAAGATGCCTATGTGTCTTTTTAAAACCAATAAAAATATCAGCTCAGCTTTGCAAAAAATACTGAACTGGAGCCAAAATGACAGCTAGCATGATGCAGGATTATTCTTGGAAGCATTATTTATGCTCAGCATGAAAGACTGAAACATGCAGACTTTTACAGACACTCAGATAGGCTTTGTCTCAGACTTAGACACATAACAACAAATGAAAATATTTTCTTGGTTACTTGAAATTTAACTGAGAATTCAGATTCCAAGCAACATAATTATTCTTTTGATATACAGTAGTGAATGCAGTATTAGGAACTGCTTGAGAACCAGAAACTCCTCATAATCTAGGACTGGAATCTTGCAAATACTTACCTGTGTGAATAAGTTTAAATATTTGCTGGTAAAAGTAGCAAGTGAGAAGGTTAAGCTTCAGATGCTTGCACTTGTAGTCTGGTGTTTGAACTAATTATGCACTTAGTTAAGATTGAGGAAAAAAATCAACTGAAAGATGCAAAATACTTAAAACTATTCTCTCCCCACCCCCCACCCCCCCCCCAGGCTACGACAGAGGATGTAATTCTCCATGTGGAAACTAGGAAGAGGATTTTGCTGGTAAGTACATGAGAATTTCATTCCTTCCTTGCGGCTTGAACCTGGAGACTCAGGAAGAGGGAGGGAGGGACTGAAGCACACTGAGGGACACACTGAAGGACTTGAGCTACACTGAAGTGCTGTAAACAATCTTGATTTGCTGCCAGCCATTGTGAAATAGCATAAATCAATTCAGGAAGAACTTTGCTTTTTATAACCAGTAATCTTAATTACAAGTAACTGTAAAGGTCTGCCAGCTATTACGATAGCTCCCTTGCCCATGCTGTAGGATATCTCCAGAAGTTTTCAGTTTTGTTGGACTATAAAGTGGAATGAACTCATGCATGACCAATAATGATGCTGTTGATGACCGTACAGTTGGTTCTTTCAGTTTTTTCCTGTATGCTTTTATTTCTAGCCAAATAGTCTCCAAGGAAATTTGGTAGAAGCAGATAATGTGGCATAGTGGCTGAAAACTTAGAGTCCATTCTTAGCACACAGCCCTTACACATATCTAAAATAAATGACTGATTATTTGGTATTACGTGATTATTTTGACACAATACTGAGAAAGAGAAATGCAAATTGTGTTCAGGTATACAAAAGTTTGAATTTTCAATGCAGATGTGTCACTATAAATCATGCTGCTGGTCAGTCACATATCAACCAATGAATGGGAGGTACAGTTTGGATTTATTGCCCACAAACTCTGTGGAGCAATTACATTGTGAATATTCTCAGTTAATTCTTGGTCTTTCAGTCTCTGAGAAGCTGGCTCAGAGTTTCGTAGAAGTAACAAAAGGATTGAATTGCTATCCCCAGAAGGCTTCAGGAGCAGAAGTGTTATTTTGTGGCAGCAGCAGAGTTAAGTTATGGGGGAGAATGTGCCAAGCTGAACACAGTCAAAGTGAGGTTTGGGGTGTTGGTGGATGGGAAAAATAATCAGTAGGGCTCCAGGGCTGTACCTGTCCATCTTCTCCTCTTTTAATAGTTCTGCACTGAGCAATCAGTTGTTGTCAGCACCTCCTTCTATGTGTGAAATACAATAAAATACCTAATCTCTAGTACTCAATTAAAAACCTCTTCCCTTTCCCTGATTGAAATTTGGCTTTGGTTTTATTAAGAGACCTCCTTTAAAAAGGTGAAAATTAAGGAAAACAGGGTAAAGTTAGTCATCCTTGCAAGGTTATGAACAAAACTGTAGGGAAGGTCCTGCCTTTCTCCACCTGAGAAAGGTCTTGTAGCAAGCATGTGGCCTAGAGTGGATGACATCAAGATACTTCCCAATCTGACTGTCGATAAAGTTTTGTTTGTTCTTATCTTCTGTTACCTCTGTGAATCCAAATATCATAAACCAAGAAAGTATTTAAGAAAAACTGTATGTCATGTAGGCATGTATGAAACAATTTTAAAGTTACTCTGTAGATAAATATTAGAATGAAAATTTGCTCAAAACATTTTTTTCCTGTAAAGATTTTTCCCACAGCTTTTGAGAGCAGTTTCTCAGTTTTTTTGCCTGTTGTGTGAGGAATTTCTAGCTCAGATCCTCTAGATGGTGCTACAGCTACAGCACATTGAAGTGAACTCACCGTTAGGTTTTGTGTCTTGCTTGTTAAAATGCCACTTCACTTAAGTCACGTATTGTATGAAAGGATTAATGACTTCAGCTACAATACTATTTACAGGTTTATGCAAGGAGGAATCAACATAGGTGGATTACCTATCCTCAGCTAAGTAAGAGCAGAAAGGTTTTTTATAGATACAGAAGTCTTGCAGGAACTGTTGTGTGGTCAAATTATCCCCTCATCTCTTGAAACCATACCTTGAGTGCTGACAAGGGCAGAGGTGGCCAACTGTAGCCTGTGGTGCTGATTAAGTGACAGCAATGAGCCTCTTAAAACTCCCAGCAGATGTTGCTGTTTTTGTATGCTAATGGGAACTTCACAAATGATTTTCTCTTCCTTCTGAGAGCAGATGTAAGTACATGAAAATCGCTTTCTTATATTAAGAGCAAATTGATAATAACCTTGGTTCAGCTGTAAGACAGAAGCTGTAGAGGCACTTTATTTGGTAATTGCAGAAAGCTTATGCAGACCTTCATCAAAATTAATTTTTTATATTCTGCTAATTTTTCTTGTACTGAAGTAGTTAAGCAAAATCTGAAGTGTGAGCACATTGCTACCTGGGCTTTTAAACCATCCACTCAGAGGCTTTCAGACGGGCATGTGAATCTGCTCTAGTACGTTTGCCTTATCACCTCTAAGGTAGCCACTCCCCTGCTACCCTGGTTATTTCAGTGAGTAAAGTTTAGTCAGAACAGGCATGTCAGCTTGTCAGTAGTATTCCTGAGGTTTTGGTGACCTAATATGATGCTTTGCGTGGTCTGCTGTGAATATACAGTAGAGAGTTGTGCATCACAGAGGAGGATGCCATGCCATACATGCTAATGTTCCACAGTCCTGCCTTGTTAGGAAATATCAACTGAAGCGGTAAGAGTTTAGAGAATGACTCTACTGATAGCTGAATCATCTTGAGGTTAGTACTGTTGCTGACAGTGAGGGCTGTGTTTGTGATTAACTAGTATGGAAACACTGGGCTCCAGAAGTGTGAAAAGAGAGGGGCATAATCTGGGAAGGGGACCAACTATCCAGTCTGTGTTATAACAGAGCCTTATGTTTAGCTCAAGGGTATGTATAGACTGTGTCCTTTGTAAGAATAAGGAAGAACTTGACCATCTTTGTAAAAGATGGTCTGTAAAAGGTGTTTTCAGACAATAATAGAGTAGGCTGAGCCATGGAACTGCATTTAAAATCTTCATTTCACTTGGATAATTGCATCCTTTCTGATATAAGTTGACACCTTGCATTTTAGATTCTTTGCAAGGCTGGACAAAATTTGGTCAGCATCTTCCAAATAATTTAAGGTGTTTTATGAGATGAAATATGGGTGTCCTCTTCACTTGACACTATTAAAATGTCTATAATATTCTTCATAGAGTAGAGAGTTTACTTACTGGCCAGATTTCATTTTGGGTAGCAGCAGTCTGTCCAAATGTCAGCTATAGTTTAATAGCTATAATGATAATCAGCTATAATATACTTTCTATTAGATGCTGCAATAGTGATTCTGAGGTGACTAGTGACAGCAGCTAAAGTTCAGTATTTTTACTTCCTGTCTTAGACATCTATTTAGTGTTATTTGCCCTCTTTAAAGTACAGCCGTCCTTCACTCCAGAAGATAAGTGAATGACCATAGCATCTGTAAAGTTTGCATATGTATTTTTCATATTGCTGAGGCATTTCAGTTTGCAAGAACTGAAGGCAAAACCACAAGCTTCTGTGACCTGTTCTGGGTACTAAGCATGCGTATGCACATTCAAAAGTTCAACAAAGATAACCAGAAACTAGATGGTTCCCTTTAACACCAGTTAAAGTTAAAATGCCTATTTTGGTACCTTTCATATCTGCAGTGTAGTGGCTAACCTTGGGACAGAGCAGGCTGTAGGTGCTAAGAAAAGGTGGGGTTAGGGGTCTTAAACAAGAACAGTCTTTTTCCCACTCTCTGGTGTTCAAATGTGAGATACAGTATTAGACTGTACTGGCTGGCTCTAGTTGCCATCTTGGGAGAAAGAACGGATACAGCGGGGCTCCTGGCAATTTGTGTCTTTATACATGATCATCAAAAGCCTGGACTACAACTGCTGATGGATAGGAAACTAGTAGAGAATTGGAGTGAAACCTATTATTGACATTTTTTGGACGAGAGCTATATTTTCCATTACTTGAGTGTTCTGGATGATCTTTGATGAAAGTCCCAATTAAACTACTGTCAAAAAATGCAACCTGTAGTTTGATGACACAATATTCTCATTTATTATTTTTTCATCTCGGTTAGGTCCAGAAGTAAGAGTTCCAAAATATCATAAAGAGTCAGTGTTTGTAAACCAAAGAAATCTGAAAGCACCACAGCAAGTGTACACACATAATTAGATATCACGAGATTTCTCCATCACTAATGATACCAGCTCATTTACTGGGGTAAGACAGCTTGGAGCAATTTTGCTATTAGGCATTTCTCCTAAAGGCTTCTTTAAATATAAAGAAAGTTTGCAAAGTTAATTGTGAGAGTTACTGGGACCATTGCTCGTAGAACAATGATGAGGAAAGTAGTTATAACAGAAGTGAGTGTGAGGCAGATTAAATTTTAATTTGCATTTGCAGTTATTCTGGAAAAATCAGAATTCCTGGTTTTAAAGAAAAGCAAATGCAATTGTGGAATTTATTTTACATCACTAATCTGTTTGGAAAACATCTATGTTTATACATGACACTGACTCTTTCCCTAAATGCTGCCCCTTCTGTGTGGCAGGAGAAGGCTGTAATCAATAACTCCTAGACTGGATTACCTGAAAACCAAGAGAAGGGGAGCTCTTGGTAGAGGCACTTGTTCTGAGGTTCACATCCATTACTTGTCTGACAGAACTTAAGTTGCTGTAAACTTTCTGTCCAGTGGGAAAACTGTGGGTTTTTTTGTAGTTATTATAATGATCAGAATTAGTGCAACTAGAGACTTGTTCTTTTGGTATTGGTGTTAATCTTGTATTGTTTTTAACCCTTCTTTGTAGGCATCTCAAGACTGCGTATCTGGGTCCAAAACCAGAAATAAATCCAGTAGTAAACCAGAAAGCTTTTAGAGGTGGTACGTGGCCATTGTAAAATCTTTTGGAAGAAGCAAGGATTTATGCTAGATTGAGTTGTTTTATAACCCAGCACTGCAGCCTCACCAGTTGCATTCTTCCTGCATGTGTCACTGTAACTTAGTGAACCTTTACATGCTTTAGTCACCTCCTTTAGCTCCATGTTAGCTAACCAGCAAAATGTGTTATTCAGTTCAATCTTTCTACAGCTAGAAAGCTTAGAAAAATGCCAACAGAATGAAAGTTCTAAAGGTACGCTGAAGTGGCGTCAAAGCAGCATCCTGTGACAAATTTCTGTAGTGCGCTTGGAACTGGCAAGCTCTCAAGTAAATGTAAATATATGACTTTGACATCATTAGAGTGGAACCAGAAGCCACAGTGAAATACTGTATGCTATCTTTCATGTGGTGGAAATGTTTCTGTGAGGTTGTACATGTAAATTAAAAAATAGCCATTGGCATATGGTTTCCAAGTAACCAACATATAAAGATGGGTACACGCTCTCTAAACACAACTTGCATTACGCCATCAATCATGATTTGTGGGATTCTGTGTTCTCTTTCAAGTGGACACTTCAGTGCATCATCAATAGCAGTGATCTGTGATGTGAGGGCAGGAGCTACTGCCAAGTGCCAAATGTTGAAGGCACTTTTCAGTCTAATCCAGCTCCTTTCCCCCTCCTTTGCATATCTTATTAATGTTTTCTCAAAATGGAATACCCCATTTCATGAATGTGTGTTTTCACAACAGCTTACTGATGTCCTGTCCCTGGTAGGGAGATTTATTTTGTTTCTTTTGGGAAGATCTCATCTCCTTCAGAAACTGGCCTTTCAGAAGGTGCCCATTATCAGAGTGCCTGAATAGATCACAGGCAGGGATAGTATATCCCAATATCCCCTTGAGCTCAGGGGAAGAAGTGAAGTGGCAAACTGAAGCACCAGAAGGTGATGTCCTTCCTTTTACCCTAACATCCTAATATCTTTCCTGGATTTTATGCAATATCCAGGTTCAACTCTTCTCTATATTTGAGGCAGGTTTCCCATCTTCTAAGCAGTTGTTTTAAACCTATATTGCACCCTATGTTTTGTGTGGCTTTTTCCCAATCTCTCCTTTTGTTGCTGTTTTACTTTGACGCATTAAATATTTAAGTATTTTTTTAGAAAAATTTTCTCATCTCATCCATTGAAATTGCACATGAATGAAAATTCAAAACTGTTGCCAGCTTCCTTATGTACAACAGCTATTATAAGAAAATAAGTTCAGTAGCAATTCAGTGTTAAACTGTTATCACAATTTGTAAGTGCTAGTGCAGAGAGCTGGTATTTACAGGTTTTCAGGCTGTGATTCTCTTGATCAAAGAAACGATCTCTGCTGTGGTATGGGTCTGTTGTTTGACAGCGTTTGTCATAGTGTCTTCTTCCTCCTCTCTGGCAAGTGAATGTGAGCCTTTTCAGCTTGTGCAGCCCAAGGGTTTATACTGAATAAACTCTGCTTGGAGACTCTCATGTCAATATAATGAACAGCTTTGATTCTAGACTTAAAATACTTTTAAAACAATGCCAGTGATAGTTGCCAAACAAATGTTAAAGGGATACCTGAGAGAATCTTTCTTTCACATCCAAATTGCAATAAAATTTTATTTCTGATGCCAGACTAAGCTCACTGGATGCAAGTGAAGCTTTGGTTTCAGCATGCTCACTGTGCAGGTAGGATGCAATTCAGGCAAGTAGAATGTAGCTGTTGGTCAACACTAGTGTAGTTTTAAATTTCTATTTAAAAAAAAAGTATAGTTTTGTTCTTAAGTTGTATCAGATGGATATAATTTTCTTTAGAGAGACAGCTTTTAACTCTTTATGCTGGCAAGCTGCTATTCTAATGTTTATTCTGGTCTGCTCCTATGTCTTAATCCAGGGAACTCTTTTCAGTTGCCAGTCTTATGATGGTTCAACTGTGCTGACTTCACTGGCTGTAATTTTGAGTGAGACATGGGAACTGGCTTCAAGGGCTGCCAGGAGCATGCTAGGATACCATCTCAGGTACTGATCCTAGGATGTGCTTAGCTGGCTGCCCACAGTGCCAGCTGAAGTCTGTGTAGCTCAGGTTACTTAAAATGTTTGATGCTGTACATTGAGTGTGAGTCGTCTTGTGAGGTTTTTTTCTCCCTCTGCTTATGGTGATGCAGCATTCATTATCCATCTCAGCATATTAGTGAGAAATGTGACAATGGCAAGTCCCTTAACCGCTGAGTGGTGGCACTGATGCATTAGGGGTGATGTTAAAATAGCATGTATTGGTCAAGCAAGATTGACATAATGTGGATCCATGAGAAGATGAGCCTAAATTCCATGCCTAAAGAAGGTGAGCAAGCAGCTGAGGTTGTAGTTTGGCCCCCAGGTAGTGGATGTGTGCCAGCAGTCAGTCAGTTCCTTGTTATGATCCCTTCATGTGCACATACATGCGCTCTGCCCTCCTGATCGAAGTTTTTTTCCTCTTGTGTAACTTCTAAAGCGAGTTTCTGTACCTTACCCCTCTCATCCTGAATTACACTTAGTCCTGGTAAATTTTCTGTGACACAACTACCACCACACCTCTCATGCCTTCAGTGCACTTGACTCCTTGACTGATAACATGATGAAAGTGGAACAGATACATGATTCTGAGAAAAATCAATACTTTGAAGAATGTCCTGAACACTTTTTACTGGAAATTTTACAATTTCTGGGAAAGAACTAAGTCATGCAGTGGTTCTTGCAGTTGGGCAGAGTGCTTTAATGTGGCATTAGAAAGGGAACCTTTTAGGATGCTTGCTACTTCATGAATGACACACATGATTATGTTCATCTTTGGTCAAAAGTACCTTTTAGTTTGGATTTAATCAGCCAGTTGTGCCACAACAATATAGCTCTATTTCTGACCTAGTTCTGTGCTAGAATGAACACTGCATTAAGGCATAAATATCTTAGCAACTTTAACCACACGCTAGGTTTTCTAGAAAGCATACTTAAGAACATACTTAAGAACTAGAACTGTAAACTATTCATAAATGTCTAGTTAGTTGACCACTCTAGATAAAGATAAGAGCTAGGTAAAGATAAGAGCTTTGAAGCAAGCCTGGACTTTTCTGTGCAGCCTTTTAAATCCCAGCTGGAGCTGAATGGTCTTTAACAAAAAGCCAACCAAGGCTACAGATTGGAGCCAATCTAGTACAGATCCTCCACTGTTCCATCGTTTGGAACTTCAAAATCTCTCAGGAAAAGCTGTAATAATTGACTTGGCAGATTATTAAGTACAACTGCTGCCACTTGTAGGGCTTTTTCCTACTCAAATTTTAGAGAACAGCATTTCTTTGGGGCTACCCAGCATATACTTCTACACTGAAACAAATTTTGTGCTTTCTTTGGGGTTTGATGCCGTACTGAGCAAGGGAGGATAGCCATTTGAGGCAGTGAAGTCATATAGTACCTGCGAGGCTGAAATCCCAGTCTGCTTTCTTTGCACTCACTTCTCTTCCCATTCAAATCAATGGCAGCAGTATAATTTTAACAGGAACACATCTGTTTTTTGAGAGCTTGTGCAAGTTTCCCTTCCAGGAAAATAGCAAATTGGTATTAATATTTATAATGCCTGAAGAGGACTGGATGTGATGTAGTGAAGATGAACCAAAGATAGGCACTATTTGCTAATGCATGCAGAAGTTCTTTGGTCAGTACCTGATCCTGAACTCTGCCTTCATTTTGAAGGCTTGATGGAGTATCAGCACTTCCATAATGGATAAGAGCTGTGAGTATTCTAGACCAGTATCTTGTGTCTGACAATATTTAGTATATTGTGTTTTTACAGGCAGGTGAGGGACATTTTGCTATATAAATGTTAAAAAGAAAGCATCATTTTTCTGTGCTAGGAGTTTGCCTCATGTTGGGGATCTTTAGTTCCTTAACCTCATGGAGAACCAGAAGGTCTTGGCCTGTTAATGATGTGTTGTGTGATCTTGAGCAAACCACTTCACTTCCTTGTGCCTCTGCTTCCCCTCCCATTCTCTTCTGTCGGTTTTCCAGAGCACAGGCCTTCTGCGATGTGCTTGCTCAGTGTCTAGTACAACGGGGCCCTGATCTCTGTTGGGGCCTCTAAATACTACTGCTGTATAAAATAAAAATAATCCTTCTCACAAATAGGGATGCGGGCTGGGAATTTCAAAAGGGCAGAAGAATGAGTCAGTTTTCATGGACTCCTTTAGAAGTCAAAGCTTTATGCTCAGAGGCTTAAGGCAATTTTCTGAGACCAGTCCTGTTGCTGTTGGCTTCAGTGATGTAGGACAGCAGAACAGAGTCAAGAAATCTTCCATTATATCTGTCTACCCTTTTAGATGTCACAAGGGAGATTTTTAGTGCAACAGATTGAACCTCAGATAAGATTACATGCTGTAATTACCAGTGGGATTTATTTGTCCAATTCTTCAAGCACTGAGTGGAAAAATGCATGTACATCCCTTAAGAAGAGAAGTGTGTGCATTTTTCCACTCTAAGCTAAGTAAAGAATAAGATGACATGTAAGCATGTATGGGCAAAAAGATAAAGTTATTTAACAAAACAAATATTCAGATTTTCCCTGTACCTAATATGAGTATTTGGAATAGAGTTAGAATGGCTGCAAAGCTTGGATTTTTTTAGTTTTTTTAGCTGTAAATGTAAACTAAATTAAACTGATAGTTTTAATTAAATTTGAATTGGCTGTGGTATTACACCACTTTAAAAGCCACTGGAGACACTCAAGTTGCATTTAAAATCTAGTATTATAATTAGTGATATCTACATTTATTATTGTTGTAACTGCAGTTTAATGAATGTGTTCAGTACTAAACGAAGCTACAAAATCTAAACAGCTCTTAAGAGCATGTTGATTTCAGCTACACTTTATTCCCTGGTCATCCACTTACGTGAATTTGGATACTGAAACTAAGCTTTAAAAGCTAATCAGGAGAAAGTGTAAAAGTTAAGGGACAAAAATTAAATACTTTCCCTTGAAATTAAATAACTGTTTGCAGATGGAGTCTTCTGATCTTGTCTGCCACCCCGGTGTCTAAGGTGCTGCTATACTTTCCATGCTAACCAGTGTGTCTTGCAGACTTTAATGCGTTTTTCCATGTCATGTGCCAGGAAGAGAGGAAAGCATAGTCATAGTTAAAATCAGGAGTTCTTAGGTGCAGCACCATCTTTACATCTGTTGGACTTACTGTCTGACTTCTTCTTTCAGCTCTGTGGAAACTGAATAC
Organism: Gymnogyps californianus; assembly: GCF_018139145.2. Taxonomy (NCBI): domain Eukaryota; kingdom Metazoa; phylum Chordata; class Aves; order Accipitriformes; family Cathartidae; genus Gymnogyps; species Gymnogyps californianus. The sequence goes on from NC_059482.1 coordinate 6,027,576, forward strand.
AGGGGATGATGATGGGTGTATACCATCAAGTAATCTGAGCTAATACCAGTGCGAAATAGGGGAAAATTTAGTACTAATGTTATTCTCACCACCCCAGACACCTTTATTGTGAGGCTTTTCTTCCTAAAAGGGAATTTTGTTAGGATCTCCCTGTATTCATGAGGCTCCATCAATGTTGGCTGCACCCCCTGTGGTTACTTTCATTGCTTGGGCCTCACTTTGGATTTTCAGGATATGTTTATTAATCTGGGAAAGAGTGGGCTTTGTCCAGCTTTCCATATCATTGACTTCTCCGTATTTAGCTTCCTATTAAGTGAAGGAGGTGTAAGCATAAGGGAGAGGCAAATGGCAGTATTTTACCAGATTTAGCCAGGAAGGCCAGCTTTTCTGTGGGAACACTAAATTGGCTGTGGTCCCCTAGTTGAGACAGAATTCCCATATTAATTCTGTGGGCTACTTGACTGTTCCAGAGAAAGGACACTGTCTCAAATGTGAAGTTGAAAAGCATTTAAGCTTTCCTTGTACTAAGCTACTGGAGAGGTTCTTGGCATGTATTGGTTCTTAGCTAAGCTGCATCAACATCCTTGGGTTGTTCCAAGAACTGCCTCACTCCTCAGTTTCATGGTGTCCTCTTCTTCCAGGTGCAAAACAAGCTCTAGCAGGGTCTCAAGCGCTTTCCCTGGAGATTTTCCCTGCAGTTGTAATCACTACTTTAGGATTCTCTTATGCTGCTTTGACCGTACTATGCACTGTAAAGGGGCTGAGACTGGGGGAGAGGATCTAACTGAAGGTTTTGGAGTAATTTCTGCAGAACCATATTGATTTCATCTCTATTAAATTCACTGAGTTTTCCCGTAAGGGCTTTTTAATTTAACTGTTGCTAAAAAATGCTGCACAAATTACCTGGCAAGAATGCTGTGGAGTTATAAGCCCTTCAGGCAGTCCCTTAAAGGCAAAGCAGTAAAGTTGGGTGAACTATTCACAGCCAGGAGTTTTTTATTCAATGAATTTACCACATTGTCTGTTCACAGATTACTGACAAACAGCCACTGACTTCTTATGAATTTGTTCATTATCCCAAATTATTCAATGCCTGGTTTATGCAATGCAGTTTTAGCTTCAGGGCTGCTGGCAGACTGATCCACAAGTATTGTTTGAATACCACTGTTTGTAATTCTTACAGAAAAGCCCTATAAAACTCAATAGAGGCCTGGTGTTTTATTTCTGGGCACGTCTATAAAACTTAGCAGAAAATTATATCCTTACCATAAAATTCTACAGCTTGGTTTAAAGTAGTTATAATTTTCTACTGATTTCTGTGTGGTTTTGGTAGCATTTATGTAAAAAAGTTTCTTTCATCACTGTTACTCTCAAGGTTTTCGTAGTTTCTGAGAGCAGAGAGAGTTGATAACATGGATGTAAACCTTCGGGAACTGACCTCTCTTATCCTTGAGTTTGTTTGGTTGCACTGCAATTATGCTGATGCTCGCTATAAGACCATTTTTTGCTATTGGAGTGTAAATGAGTATCAGACCCTACTTGGTTCTGTCTACCATTAATCATAAAATGAAAACCGAGGCATATAAAAAGGGACTGCCTAATATGCGAGTACGTTAGATTTCTCAGTCCTTTTGAGTGGAATTAGATGCCCATGTCTGATAGCTCCTCAAGGAATGAGATTTCATTAGTGAGAATCAGGCTCCACTCAAATTCCAAGATAACTCTGAACTTCAGAAGTGTTTTCTTGGGTCCAGACATGCGCCTTTGAAGTGGTATGACTCTGTTAGAGACTCTAACACCAGTGGTGTTCCACTGAGATAAATAGCTTTGGCTATTTGCTTAAATGAATTGAAGATATAAAATTCTCTTCTGATAGGTTGTGTTGGCTTTGATTTGTTATATTTATGTTGGTTTTTAAACATGTTCCCCACTGGCTTATTCTGGTGTAACAAGAAAAGGTACAGGTCCATGGAGAAGGAATTAATCCTCCCTATGTTTGGTAGACAAGTTACAAAGTCTTTGCTTTGCAAATGTGCATAAGGAACCAGTAATTTACCTGATGGATTACCAGCTATCTCCTTTTCAGGTAGTAATAATGTTACCAATCATCTCTAACTCCTAGTGCTGTGTTACCAGCATGGTTTAAGGAAACCTCCCTACAAGCACTGCCCATGTAACAAGCTGGGTGTCACACATGATTTGCAGCCACATCACTGTTGAAGTACCGGATGAGACAAGTGGATTGTAGGTTTTGCTACTTTTGCTTCTGGAACTTGCCAGTGTTTCTTTTATCCTACCTGAAATACTAACTTCCAGTAACCTGTTGAATAGCAGTAGGATGTTAGTTTACCTGCTAACTCTCTTGCTCTGGAACAGAGATGCCTTTAGCTAGTCAGATATAAAAAGAATTAAAACATCACTAGATGACACTTCTGTAATGCGTTGGTGTTTCTGTAAGACATAATAAAATATTCAGCGCTTGAACAGATGGATATAGTCACAATCCTTCTGAAGATGTTATTTTAAGGATGTGGATTATACTGGATTAATAGGCCAGTAACTTGGCAGAACTCAGCTTTTTGGTGTTTCAACTTGTAGAGCTAGCTATAATTTCCAGTGATTTAGCTGTAAGTTACCCCATTTACAAAAGATGAAAATTAACTTCTAAAATATGGATTATTTTTTTCCTTTAATGAAAATTCTATTTCTAGATAATTCTAAGAACCTTAATTCTTTTAACTGCCAAACTGTTTCCTCTGGGCTAAACTTTGACAGATACTTAGGATTATCAGGTTAACATGTAATGGATAAAAGATGGTGAGAGGCTATGGAAGAGAAAGCCATTGTTAATGAACGTCAGTTTTCAGTAGTGGGGTTTTTTGATCCATCAGAAGATTTTAAAATCTTGACATCTGTTAAGAAGATATTACTGGTCATGATAAATCATATGGTCTTTAAATGCAATATTTAGCAACACTGGAATTCTGCTGAAGTTAATGGTATCTTCTTCAGCAAGAACGAATAGAGGTTATACTGTGACCTCCAGAAACCCATACTACTAATGTATCATAAGATATCGATCATTATATCATAGATATAGTAGCATAAAATATTCTTGATCTAGATTTGGAAGCAGGCACATGCTGCCATGAGTTCTCCAAAATAAACTCGACTTTAGCCTTAGAAAATTCATTAAAAGGACCCAGGATGGTTACAGGAATCCTCTCTTCCATTTTAAAGGAACAAGGTGTATAAAGGAAAACTAGCATCTTTTATTAGGCTGTCTCATCAAATTGGAAGAAATACTGGCTCAGATTACCAACGTAAGTCTGTCATAGTAAAATCCTTCAGCAAAACCTTTTGAGAACTCTTTGCTTATTGGGATACTCTGTATACAGCTGTTTCACTAGTGTCCTACCGTGGCACGAGAGGTGAGAGCTGGCTTAGAGGGGGAATGGTAGCTTTTATGGAGTTCGTTTTAACTTGCAGGAAAACAAGTTTAAATGGATCAATTTCTTATTACCCACTGCAGTTAAAAAGAATGTTAGAGAGATTTCATCAGCATTAGTTTACTACATTATTAATAAAGTTATTAAAATCTCAACAGTTACTATGCAATGCTATTTGAACTATCACAGTTATCTTTTATACTTAGCATGGGAATAACTGCAGCATCTCAAACCACAGTGTATCATGGTGCCCACATTCTTGAAAGCTGGTATAAATCTGCCATGTCCTCCTTGAATCCATAGTGCCTGAGTGTTTAACAGTTATTGTGTGCAGATGTGGTTTTTTGGTAATCTGGTAAATCAGTGTAATAAAAAGATGGTACATTTTCCCATTGCATGGTTGAGAACTTTCCCTAATTCAAATTTAATATTAAAATGTTTTCAGAGATACCAGTTCTGGAAAAAAGTAGACATGGTTCATTTACATGGTTGTACCTAAAATAAAGTTTTACTGTGTAGTTAATGCTGCTCAAGTTTAATGTATATTACCTTGGGAACACTGTTTAGACACTTGGAGAAAACTCATAAAAAGACTTAATCTCAAATATTGATGTCTTGAGATCAGAAGATGATACTGCATAGACAAAATATGGAATGGTAAAATGTTGAGGTCATTCATGTAGAAACCATATTTTATCCTGTAAGTTTACAATGGGTTTCCTGAATCTAACTTTTGTCTTTAGGTCTGAATAAATAAACATATCTATCTTTGCTTTTTTTTTTCTTGAAATGTTTAACAGGACTGAGGTGTTTTGCAGTTTGTAATTGTGCCTTTGCTATATTAAGGTAAGTGTAGACCTGCACTTGGCCTTGAGCCAGGTTTTGGTGAAATGTCTGGAAATAAACTTGTTAGAGAAACTTACATATTGCTGTCAGGGCGATGTTTTATCACTTGTTTTCCACACTGTATTTTGAACTGCATCTCTACTACACAGCATTTCAGGTTTTCTAACCTAAAATACCATGGCTTATTGAAATGTTTAAAAAAGTATACTGTGACCTATCATTGAAACAATCTGGCATTGTTCAGTGTACGTGTCCTTCACTGCTCAAGTGTTACTTAAAGTGTCCATGATAATGTACTAATCAAAGGATGTTTCCAGTGCTCTCAGCAAAGAATTCATACACCAATCTACAGGACTGCTCCAGAACACCAGTTAGTGTGCTTATTGTGCTTTAAATGTGTGAGATGCTGAGTGTTCAATATTGTTGTCAAGGGATTATCTTAAGTGAAGAACATAGTGGAAAAAGTGTAAGTGCTTTGTTTTGCTATTATTTTTTCACGTCCTTGGGAAAGATTATTTGCAATGTCCTTGCATGCTCTATAGCATCTTTACATGATCTTTTGATCATTTTTGTCAAATTGATATACCTTTTATTATCGCATTGAAGAGTGTCTTTCAGCCCATAGAGCATGTAAATTTTATGATAATGAGAAGCTCTTAGTAAGACTAGCATGCAGCATCTGGAAGCATTATAAAATGCATTAAAATGGCTGAAGACACCTACCCCCTCTCTGTCCCACCTCAATATGAGAGGATAAAAATTTAGCACTTGCAAAGCATCGTGTCAGGCTTTGTAAAAGTATTCTTGTGAGTTGTGACTGGTATTGCATAGCAGGAATGCCAACAGGGGCTGCCATCCTGTCAGCTCTGTCTGTAACAAGGAACTTTCACAGGAGTATGGTATTAGCACAGACAAAGTCCATCACATTTTAGCAACACATCTGCAAGAGGGCAACAAAAAATTGCCGTTATTGTCCTATCCTTTTTCCTGTGCTTTCCACATGCAATCCAGCAATCCTTCTTGGTTTAGAATATATTATCTGGAATAGCTTTCACTTGAACTCGGCTCACATAGTCTTGCATGAAAACACCACTGCTTCTACCTCTAGGCTCAGCACCAGAAAAATGCAGGCTCCAGTGCTGGATCTGGTAGAATACTTTGGGGACCTCTGCCACAGGAAGGAAATAGTGCTCAACTAGCATCTATGTCTGATTTACATCAGTTGAGCCCACCGCACCTCATCCTTTGCTGGGATAACTAAACTGGTTGCCTATATTTTTGTTCTTTTAGCATATACCCACACCCCCCAAAAAACCCCCACCAAAACCAACTAACCTGAACATCAGAGGTCTAGTTCTTGTCTCTGAACTTCTGTGCTCAGTGCTGAATTGATTTCACTGCATTCCCTCCTGCTGTGTGCTGGTATAAACAGGAAGATCGGGCTTTGTGTGTGTTCATTTCCTTCTTGATCTGATTTATGCTGCTTACATCTGTGGCTGACTTTGGTCTCTTGTTGTGTGCCAACATGGTTTATGAAATGTAACTGAATTGTATGTTATTGCTATCTCTGGCTTCAGCTGATGGCCACTTGTTTTTGAAATAGCAACTGAGAAACAGTTCACCTACATCAGTCCATCACTTGCCTTTCCAGTCTTTATCGGAAATTGAATCCTCCTTTTCCCTTCACTCATCCTTTCTCAAGCTATGGAGGCCAATCCCAGCAAATCTTCACTCACCATCATATCTTTTCTAAAAACCTGAATTATTTCTGCTTCCCTCTGATGTATCTTTCTGGTTTTACAAATGTTTTTTCTGAACTAAATGAGAATGGAGTGATGCATAGTATTGTGAAATTAGATGTTGTTCCTCACAAATTTCCTAAATAACCGCAACTGATTTATTGTGCACCTTTATACTTTTCAGTGTATCTTGTCTTTGCCTTCTTGTTCTTTACCCAGATGGTTTTCTCTGGAAATCTCTCTGCTAAGGAAATAAATTCCTAGTGAGGAATACTGTGCTGATCCTACTGTCAATTTTCCCAACTCCGTACCAATGTAATTTCAGCAGTTTAAGCCGAATTATTTCTCTTTGCATTTGGTTCGAAGATCACATTTGAATCTGTTCCATTCTTTCCTGTTTATGTACTTAATTTGGTTAAGAAGACTGGGTTCAGAAACAAAGCTTGATCTTGGCTGTCTGTGTAGAAGGTAGCCTGGTAAATGGGACTCTGTGCTGCCACAAACTGTGAGATGCTGGTCCAAGGCTGAGACCTTCTACTGCTGGACTACTGTGTTAAAACAAAAAGACCCCAAACAAACACAAAAAAGCCTGCATCAGCACTGGTCTTTGTGCCCCATGTGTGGGTATATTAGGAGGACAAACACATTCAGAAATCTGAGCCAGTTGTATGCTGTGGCATTTCTGACTTAAAATTTGCTATGCTGTGAAAGTATTATGATTTCTTGGGCATACCATTATAGTTATTTGCATATTTTATTTTCTTTTTGGAATATATTTTACATTCATGATATGTTCAAATTGAGTGGTACCTCCGAGGACTTTCTAAAGTAAGAAGCATGAAGAACCCTAACGCTGGGGCTGATTTCCAAAGGACTCCACATTCATAATTATGGAAATAATTTGTCAAAAGAGCTTTGTTCCTATTTTGACACTGGAAGGATTAGTTAGCCAGACTTCTCTCAAGTGCTCGACAGATATCTGAGAATTCAGCTCTTTTGTAACCAGCATTTCTGTATCCATTGTGAAAAATCATGCTCCTGTTTCTAACGGACTAGAAGATGTGGATGGGGAAGTATCTGGCAACTAGTAAATGAGTCATCTTATAGAAATAATGTGTATCTGTCCAAGTTGACACCACCTCACTCAGAATATACTTCTGGTGACGTTTCCTGAAGATATATGTACTAAGCTTCTGGAAGTGCATGTTCATAGTGTGTCTTTTGGAGCTACTTAGAGATATCTTTAGAATTAAATTATGTTCCCATGAATTTTGTACTTTGGCAGTTGCCCTTTCTTCAGAAATCTTAATCATGGAAACGTTTGAAATTTGTGTGTCAGCAAAGTCCATGCAAATCCATTTAGTCAATGAAGGGAATGCTGATAGAAGACTTTCAGTAGTTACTCCAGTGAGGAAATGCCTGTTGTTTGTATTCCAGTTCTGCTTAAGGTCAATGTGTCAGACACTGAAGATACATAACCAAGGAAAGCCAAAGAGTTTAAAATCTGTTACCCTTATTGATGGTTTTCCTTCTTTGATCTTTCTCTAGTCTTTGCTAATGAGGTCTTCTAAGGATCAGTAATATCCTTAGGGGTGTGAATTAGGATTAGAAAACTTTTCCTTAGTGACCAAAATATATTGTTTATACTTATATATTTTCTGTTTAAAATCTTACATTTCTTCAGAAATTGAAACCTATCTGCTTTGACAAAATAGTTCTGAGCTATGAGAAACCTCATCCTCTTAAATAACCTCTTTGACATCATTTCTGCTTATTCTTTTTCCTAAATATGTTTTTGAAGAGTTGTCATCATCAAAGACTTGCTGTTTATCAGCTGATTACATTTTTCTGTATGTTTTGTATAAAAGGACAAATCTCAGTCCTTTCTTCAGTGAGGCTGAAGAAACGAAGTTTGTTCATCAAGGCAATTCAGAATCCTCTCACTGGGTATGCGAGCTCATGCCAGTTAGGAAAATTACTGCTTAGTGTCAGTCAGTATGAAAGATGCTTCATTTTTCCATGTCTCAGCCTCTCAGGAAGCATCCTGACCTTCTCAGACTGGAAAAAATGTTCCCTGGAATACTGGAGAGCTCTGAGACACGCTTGAAATGAAGTCCCACTAGAGCAGAATCTACCTAACATGGAGACGTTTTTGAGGTTCGTATTCCTTTAAGGAAGATATTTTGTCATGTGCAGTTGCTGATTTTTCTATGGAATTTCCTGTTCTCTTCCTACTTTTTTTGAAATTGAGTGTGCTCTATATTTGGAGAAAAAAGGTACGGTCCAAAAAAGATCAAACTGAGCCCAAATCCTCTGCTTTAGAGCATGATTAAAGACTCGCATTTCCCTAAACAGCCACGTCACAAGATGCCAAGTGCAGAAGGCATTAATCATCTGTACCTTATCTCTATGAGAAGCCATCTTCAAAGCAGAAAGGAGGAGAGTTCTACCCTCTAGAGATAAATGGCATATCATAAATAGTGTGAGGCACTCAGATACTGTGATTATGAGCTCTATAGAAATGCCTATAAATAATACTAGGAGATGCCCAGATACTACAGCTTACTTATGAAAATAAATAAACCACAAAAAAATCTGACAAGATGCAAGCTTCTCTCCCAGATGAGGACACTTCACTTTCCTTTTCCACTTTCTATTCTGAGAGCAGTACCTGTCGTGCAGGGACTAGGTCCTCATCCTTAACTTGCAGTCCCTCGAGAAACAATGAAGTAAATCATCATGTAAAATAGGATGAAATCATCAAGGATGGAAAACTCTTACAGAAGTACTTAGCTGTGTATCCTTTCCAAATTTTGAATCTAAAAGGAAAAAAATGTAGCTGAGCAGAAACTTCTAGAATCTGAAATTTGAGAGTATTTGAATGTGAGTGCGCATTCTGGTATGACAGAATCAGGAGGCAGGTTGTCTACTGACTTCAGTGGGAGCATTAGATAAAGATTTCACAAAGGTGCTCGTAGCAATAATGCCTCTGGTGACCACCCCACTTATCTGCTGGAGGGCTGTACCATTCATTCAGCAAGATCAATATATAAAGAAAAAAAATGCATTCATCGGAATTGCTCCTTTTTGTATGTAACTTTTTTGTAGGCAATTTTGAGCTGTTCTAGGTCTGGTTAGTTTTACTTGCTCATCAAACATTTTGCTGTTAATACTACTTTTCTCCAATAGGCTGCAGGTAATTCTTGATATCATTTACATGATAAGCAGGTTCAGAAACTCTGAAGCACACAGTTTGTGTTGGTAAGATCACTGAATTAGCCTGCTCTGTTATCAGCAATGTTAGTGAGCCTCACCAGTGGGGAAACTTGGTTGCAGTGTGGGTATTTGAAAGCAAAAAGAAGTACTGCAGTGAACTGAAGAGAATAATTTTTAAATTTGAAATACTGTTTGAACAGAGATTACTGTATTTGCCTAGCTCAGTGTGGTATGTTTCTAGGGGAGCACATACAAATCACTGTCTCATGAGTTCTGTCTTTTGTACAAAGACAAATGCTTTACAGTAAATTGCCATGGATTTTTTTCAGGTCTTAGCAAGTGCTTTTATTTCTGTCTTCTGATAATCTGCTGTTTCATTTAAAGAAAATATTAATATTTAATCAGCATTTAGAATAGGGGAGGAAAGCTCACTTTCTTTTATATTGTCAATTTTATTTTACATTGTTGCTCATAAATGAAGAACTAAGGAAATGGCCAGTGCACAAATCCAGTTTTACTAGTGCTCTTGATTATGTACAGTGCTCTGGAGCGTCTTAGGGGGTAGGATTCCCCTTAGATAATGCTTTGGAGCATGCTGAGAACATACATGTTATGTATAGATACAGCAGTTTTATTTTAAAACTGCTGAGTTTTGTTTTTACTCTTCCAGCTTCAAATGTGATGAGTCCCTTAGTCAAGTTTTGAGGAAGAAGGCAGACAGTGGTGAGAAAATTATTACTATTAAGTTTTTCCTTCTGTTGGAAATAAACTAGGCACAACCTTAAAGTATATGTGGGATTGTGTTGGTTCTGTGGCATATTCACTGCAGGTTTCCTCTTCAGGATGTAGTGCTTAACCTGTAGTCATGTGCTGCACGCAGCAAAAATGGAAGGAGTTGCATGCACTAGGCAGTGTAAAGAACCGGGTGCCTATACTGTTTGGTTTACCAGTGTAGTCTTGACATCTCCTTCACTTGGGTAAATAATGAAGTGAGATGGAAAAATTTGAGCTTGCCAAGTAGTTAGAACAGGTTTATTTGTGCCATAACATTTTTTCTAGAATGATAAAGTGTAAGATTTTGAAAAGGTGTTTGATTAGATGCTCTTGAGACTTGCTTAAGCAGTAACTGAGAAGTGAAGAAATGTGTGCCTACCCATGCTTACTTTGCCAATTTTTTTTTAAAAAGAAAATCTCAAAACTTGTTTAGGTTTAAGTATCTGGGTGTCAGTGAGGTGCAAAGTTCACTGAATTCCTGCTGAAGATGATGTGAGTTGATGGGCATTGAAACTTATCCTCCAAAAGCAGTAGATCAAAACTAAGATTTGAACCATAACCATCTTCAACAGTTTTGGAATTCCATTTTAGTCCCATCATACTGATGATATAAAACTGATTTAATTTTGGGAAAGTTTAGGTGCAAAGCAGTGGTTCATAGCTTTTGCAAGAAAGCATTTCTTCTGGAAATGATTATAAAAAATTGTAGGCAGATACACTTCTGTAATTCTACAACTGTAAGGAAAAAATGTACAGCTCCTGTACCTTAGAAGCATCTTTTTACTATTAGTAGTATTAACAGGAATTGACAATTCTAGTGTGAGCAGCACTAGAAACTTCCCTGTGTATGGCACTCTGAGTGCTAGGAGCAGTGTGAGGTTACCCGATAAACAGAAAACCTTGCAGAAAGAGGAAAACGAACTGTGCGAGGGTATTTAGGCTTGGGGCTCTTGTAAGCTTTTTGGTTATGCTGCTGCAAACATGAAATGGTTTGTAACATTTAAGTCAGGCCAGATTCTCTACTCCCTAGTAGTGGCGAGAGGGTGAAATTTTGGATCTTGTCAACATCTGAGTGATCCAGCATCCAGCAATCTGTGGGCAAAGTACTTCGGCAAAAAAACTTCTCTATCCTGATCTTTGTAACCAGGATGCTATGTGGTAATTCACTAGGTAGAGCAGAGTAAGCTTCCATTTCTACAGGTCTGTTCCATCTTCCCAGAGCTGTTTGATTCACTTTGTTGGTGACTGACACTTGGCATGACATATACTATTGAACAGAACTCATTGGTTCAAAATACAACTCCTTGATCCTGTGTCTTGCTCCTTTTTCTATAGAAGATGACTGATGTTTATGGCAGTGCTCACACAAAAACTGTGGATCTTCTATCACCTGGTAATTTAATGAATGTCTTTCTCTTTCCCTCTTTCAGCCTGGGTGGCTCCACTGTGTGCATGGAAATTTACTTGGTTAGTTCTTCTCAGAAGTAATAAAAAATTACAGGAATTTAGGCCAAGTACTTGAATTCAAGAATATTTTGGTAAGCAGTTATTTTGGTAAAGGGCACTCAAAGCTCATTCTCGGTTTCAAGTGTCCAATATGTGTTTTTTGAAAAATAGAAATAAAAAGTGAGGAAACACTGGCTCACTGAAGTATTAAATATTCTATTCCTATAAACTATGTCATAAATCAAGGAGACTTTCAAGACTATAGTTTGATTGTATATGGATGGATTGATTGATTATACTTGTTTTAATTATATGTATAAATGTCAAGCAATTTCCTTAGGTAGTAGTCTAGTGGGCATTTGTTATGACCAAATACCTACTTGGAATAGCTTATAGTTTCAGAGCAATCATGCTGTGTCTAATGGGGATTGTCAGGGCCTTTGCCACAAAGTCTTGCTATCCGTGTAGTGGAAATGTCAGTTGAGCCTTGGGTTCTCTGTAACGTAACAGTAAATGCTGTTGGGGGAACAAGGTCTTCCCAGTGGGCCAGCTCTTTAGAACTGCGTTTTTGCAGCTGTGTGCAAAACCTAATAATTATGAACACAGTGTGGTATCTTTGCTATTGTTTGCAAGTGCAGTTCCCGCAGGTGATATTTGCATGTGGTACTGATAGATGTATATGTGTACCAAACAGGATAGGTTTGTGCAAATGTGGTCTCATCCTAGGAAGCCTGAAAACTAAGTCATTTGTATGTTAGGATTTGCTGTTCTGTGGATGTGTCTGTTCCTTGATTTGTGCTATTATGAAAAGAGCCAACAAGTTCATGAGTTTGTTTAATGACACAGAAAGAAACTTCCTATGTAATATTCTTTTTTCTGAATTGTTTATTGCTAAGAGATCTTGATATTTAGACATTCATATTTTTCTGCTCTAGTCCTCAGTTAAGAACAATTCTTAAGTGAGGTTATTGCTGCTCTTTTTCTGAAGACCTGAAAACCCACTGTTGTGGTTTAGGCCCAGCCGGCAACAAAGCACCACGCAGCCGCTTGCTCACTCCTCCCCGCCGGTGGGATGGGGAGGAGAAAATATAATGAAAAGGCTCATGAGTCAAGACCAGGACAGGGAGGGATCACTTGCCAATTCTGGTCACAGGGAAAACAGACTTGACTTGGGGGAAAAGAAATCAATTTAATTTGTTACCAATCAAATCGGAGTAGGATGATGAGAAATAGAACCATATCTTAAAAACAGACCTTCCCCCCACCCCTCCCTTCTTCCCAGGCTCAGCTTTGCTCCCGATTCCTCTACCTCCTCCCTCCCCAGCAGCACAGGGGGACGGGGAATGGGGGTTGCAGTCAGTTCATCACATGTTGTTTCTGCTGCTCCTTCCTCCTCGGGGGGAGGACTCCTCACACTCTTCCCCTGCTCCAGCGTGGGGTCCCTCCCATGGGGGTCAGTCCTCCACAAGCTTCTCCAACATGAGTCCTTTCCACAGGCTGCAGTCCTCTACGAACTGCTCCAGCGTGGGCTTTCCCACAGAGTCACGGCCTGCTTTGGGCCCAGCCCCCTAGTCTGGCGTGGGGTCCTCCACGGGCTGCAGGGGAATCTCTGCTCCGGCACACCTCCTCCCTCTCCTTCTTCACTGACCTCGGTGTCTGCATGGTTGTTTCTCTCACATCCCACTCCTCTCTTTGCTGCAGGTTTTCTTTTAGCAGTCTTTTTCCCCTTCTTAAATATGCTATCCCAGAGGCGCTGCCACCGTCGCTGATGGGCTCAGCCTTGGCCAGCAGCAGGTCCGACTTGGAGCCAGGGAAGCTTCTAGCAGCTTCTCACAGGAGCCACCAGTGCAGTCCCTTCCCTGCTACCAAAACCCTGCCACACAAACCCAACACATTCCACCTGCTTAGGAATTGTTCCCATTGTCAGTATCTAAGTGAAAGTAAAATTAGAAGACAAAGAAACCTGGAAGTTCTTAATCTTTGATTTAAGATATTTCACTAGCTGGGTCAGACTGTCAAATTGCTTGATGGATCCAAAACAAAGAGCAATGCTGTGAAAACATGTGAAAGACAAAAAAAGGTTAAAAGATTTTCTGGGGTCTCTGCACATTGAATAGTCATCAATTCTGTTACCAGAATGGCTCCTGGAATACATCTGAAGATGCTAGTGAGAACATGGTCTCCCCTCTAATTAAATTCTCATCTTTGCCCAAATGGTTGAAAGGGCAACTGTCTTAAACCTTTGAACTTTATTTGTAATACAAAGCTTCAATTAGATAAAAGACAATAATTAGCAAATCTTTTATCTTTGGGCATAATTAAATCTTTAAGGAAGGACATCTTAATCAATGACTTGTAATGACAAGTTCATAAATAAATTAATTCCTCCAATGAGTGTCTGGCAGAAATCAATGAGTGTTAAAAGAGATTCAGGATGAGGGGACACCACTATAGAAACACTGTAGCTCAATTACACTTGGTTTAAAGATTCTCATCTATAAAGTATTAGCTTGTTCAAAAGATGATGTATTATTTAAAGAGAGATCATTAAAATATTAACCTCTAATATTGTAGAGCCTTTTTTGGAACTTCCATCTTATGTATATATGTATTTTGCCATGGTTTATGATTAGCTCTGTCTAGGTTCTCTACCAAAATATATAGTCAGTTTGATGCTGTCCTTGATGAGTCCTGGTGACAAGTCTCATTACTGAAAGTAAAACTTGTCTGAGCAGACTAGATGTGTACAGCCTCACTCACTTCACTGGTAAGGATCTGCCATCCGGGTGAAAACTTGTGTGATTAAGCTCAATATGCTTAAATGTTCTTACTCAAGAGATTACTACATTTCTGTTCATTTAACACTTTATACTGTAGCAAAGTACATAACCATTAATTCAAGGGTTTTCTATGGGTATCGGCATGGTAAAATGAAGAAATAAAACAAGGTCATGATGGGATCTGGTCCTCTGTTTGAGAGCTCTTCTGACTAGGATGTTACTTGTGAGGCGTTAAGCCCTGGAAGCTGCCTCTTGCTGGAGGGAATGCAGCGATAGCATACTTGTTACAGAGGAGTCAGTGGAAATTAGACCTTTTTAATATTACATACAACAGTGTTGTTCCCAAATGGAATTAGTAAATAGTTTTGCCTCTTGTTTCCCACTTATTCTGACCTCCTGGTTTTAGCTGACCAAAAATGGCAGCAGCTTTGCACTATTTTGTGTGATGCTCTTACTGTTGGCAGGCCTGGACTGCCAACAGGTTGGGAGCTGTAGTCCTCCTGATCTAGCTGGCAGACCTGCAGTAGCTGAAAGGCTGCTCTTGTGTTTGGTTTGCCTGGCGGCCAAGAGGAAGAGCTGTTTGGCCAATCTGCACATATAGGTCTGGTCTAGTCACAGCCAGCGCTGTTCCTCTCCATCTGGAAGATCGAGCAAAACTAGACTAAACTTGTGGAGGTATTGTGGTGGAGGCAAGGCGGGAAAGAGAGGTTAGGGTGTTGCAGTGGAGAAAGATCCAGGATGTGCCAGAGCTTGAGGCTATGGAGGCAGAGGAGGAAGGCAGTGTAAGTAGAAACTGAGGAGGTTGCTTTTAAACCAGAGGAGACAAAAGCATGAAAAACTGGGCTATGTTAGACTGCTGCTTTGATCTCTTTTCTAATTTAGGGAATGAAAAACTCATTAGTCTTATACTGCCCAACAGTATTAATTAAATAATTACAGTTTCTCATAGTGTATTGATAAGCTGCACTACAAATTTATTTTGGTTTTGAGTGGTGAAAATATGCAGCTTCTAGAATGATCGATTCTTTCTGTTGTGTGGGGCACTGAATATCAGATAAAGTTGAAATGTTAGTGATTTCCGATCTGAAACTTGTTAAACAGCACAACAGATGGAAAGTTCTGTTCAGGTTATGAGCGTCCAGATCTGTCACTGATTAAAAGAAGGGTAGCATATGCTGGTGGCTGGTCTTGATAGATATCTCTTTCGAATAGTAAGACATGTTTCCCATCCTCATAATCCAGTAGCCCTGCTGCTGACAGACAGTATCTGCTGCCCCTCACACGTTGTAAAGATCAGTTGCTATCCATGTGAAACTACATTATAGCTCAGAGCATCTTTGGACAGATTTGTTCACAACCTGGATGTTTGCTGTTCTTCAGAAGGGTGATAGGAATCTAAACCTCTTGCCTCTTCAGATATATTCTCCCTTCAGAGCTGTCATCCAAGTTGTCAAAACTTATCCTTAGCAAGTTTCAGCTTTAAAGGTCCTCTTATCAACACCACAACATTCCTGTCCATTCCATTATGCCTTGTCAATGAGAGCCTTTGCGTATTTCATTTGAAGCAGCCTAGGAATCTTTTGCTAAATTCCTTCAAAGGAATTTAAATAGTCCTAATGACCATATTACCTTACATGCTTTTAAATATTTCACCAGCTGCTTGATTCAATGCAGTATAAATTGTAAGCCTTTCTGCAGTAATCTCAGCATTTGTTTGGGAGTTAAACATTAACAGATTTTTTTCTTTCTCTCAGACAGTAGGCTCTTGGACCTGCTTAATTCCCTGCAGGGTTTGTTAGAAGCAAATGTTGCTTTCCTTTCAAGTGCTCTGGGTTTTGTTCTCTGTGCTTTACATGAGGTCAGTTTGGAGAAGACTTAGACTGATGGACCTCTGTACATCTTGCAAACATGCATTCTATCCCAGTAGAAATCTTGGTTGGCGAAGGAGCTCCCAACTGCATGGATAAACTCTGGCTGATCAGTGGGTTTGATACCAACAGATTAATTCAGTGTGATGCCCTTCACAAGGCTTCATTCTGCGTTACTACTATCCTGTTTTTCAGCATGCTGGTATTTTAGGTCATTCAAGAAGAGAGGAAAAAGCAAAGAAAAAGTACAAATGAAAGAAACAAGTTAGTCACATATATGGGCTAAATATTGGAAGCAATGTAAGTGGCTAAGCCAATACAACAGACACATCTTAGGTATTTGTTGTTTAAAGATAAAGGCGGACTGCCTCCCACACATTTCAAAATGAATCTCGAATGTATTTTTATCATTTACAATGATTTCTGTCTGAGAATAATAAAGAGATTTGATGCCTAGGGTACTTAGTGTTCTGTGATGTATATTGTAATAGCTATTTTAAGTGTAGGAAATACCCTAATAAGAAACAGTTTGCTCATGTGCTGATCTCATAGATTCTTATCGTAGCATTCTCTGTAAAATAATAATTGGAAGATATGACAATAGAGATGTCTGATTAACCTGTTAAGCATCTGACAAAACTTGGGCAAAGTTAGACAGATCACTTTAAGAAGAGATTTTTAAAAAAAAAAAACAACCCTCAATTTCTAACATTTCTTCTTTATGCTACCTTTTACTTAAAATATTTTGTCACCTTTGCTAAATATAGTAGTTGATGAATTGAAATGCTCTGAATCTAAATTAAAGAAAAAGAACCTAAACCCAAAACATGTTAAATATCTTTTAATGAAAGTATATGGTGAATGAAGACTGTACTTTTTAAGGAATATTTAACTGGTTGTAGATTTAAATTTTTTTGAAGTAGGTATTTAAGTCACTAACGAAAAAGTAAGCTTATAAGTAATTTCCTTTTCCTACACCTCCTGGCTTCCCCTCTCTAACCTCTTCCCCCTGCCCCCCGGCAAGATGAAAAACTGTTTTGTGTTGTGTCGTTCCCTCCCCAGTTTCTTGTTTCTGGCAAGGAAATTGTAGTTGCAATGGCTTGTTCCTTTCCCCTTCTCATTCAGCATGTGCTATTCTGTCCTTAGTCCATAGTGCTTGACATCTTTTCTGCAGTATCTTCCTCATATCTCTTTTTTAACTCTACATTCCTGTATTCATGAGCTTGTTACTCATCTGCTTGCTCATGTAACTTCATTTGGTGTCTGTCCCACATACAAGATTACCTTTCTTCCTTGTACTTATACTTTCTTAAAGGATTTATTTTATTATACTTTTTTACAAGCTCCAGTTCAGCAGAATTCTTAAAAAGAATCTGGTCTCATCCTGAATACAGTTACTCCCTTTCAATTTTCTGGGATTCATGAGCACATGACTTACTCCAACAGGAACTGTATTTTACTTGTTAACTGCCTGCCTCTTCTTTAGTAAGATTCCTCTTTGTCAGCCATGTTATCTATCTTTTTTCCCCCTTGATTTTATTATCTGATAATTTATATTTGTATACATTGATTCTAGTTTTGCTGTATGTTTTTTTTGTAGTGCTCAGTCTCATCTTTTCTTCCATTCTATTTTGATTCAGTTTTTCTAAAGCAAATACCACATTTTCCTTAAGGAATTCTACAATTCCAAGTCTTCTCACTTTAGCTTCCCAATCCCAAAACTCCCATGGTGGCAGTCCTTACCAGAATAGTCGCTAAAATTCTGATTAGACTGGCAATATGCTTTGGTTTTTCCCAGCAGGGCAGTAACTAACTGTATCATCCTGCTGTAAAAACTCTGACCATTTCCAAAACTCACTGCAACATATAGGCCAGCTACACAATATAGAATACTTGGTGCAGAGATTTAAATTTCTTATGTTAAAAGTAGTATTTCTGAAAAAATTTTCAGTGATTCCCTTCAAGATTTTTCTCAGATTGTCAGCTGCTGGTATTATGCTGAAGCTTTGGTCTTGTTACTGGAAGGTTAGGTTGTGTTTGAAACTGCAGTTACAGTAAGCTCTGAAGGTGATAGAATCTGATCCGACCGAAAAAGCCTGTTTTCTCTTCAAAAAAAATTATTCCTTAAACTCTGTTCACTTAGGTTTTCAAAAATTAGAAAAGACCTTCTCAGAATTTATTTGTTCTAAAGTTAGCGTTGTAATAACTCTGGTAAATTTTTACTATCTTCATCAATCTGAATAAAATCTTTTGGTCTTGAAGTCTGTTTTCACTGTCTTTAATTCTCAGTGTTTACCTCAGCCTTGTAGTAGGTAAGTCTGAGGACTTAGCTCAGTCCTTAATAGCTTGTAGATACTTTGGATTTGGGAGGGGTGTGTTTGTGTGGTTTTTTGGTGTGTTTTTTTTAATTATTTTTAAATTCTAGAACCAAGGATCTCCAACTCTGCAGTCAGGCCACTGGGATAGCTGAGCACTGAACGTATTAATGTAAATGATACAGTCACTGCACCAGCGGCATCAGCTCTGATGAATGTCAGGGAGTTACTTTCCTGCCAAGTCTTAACTGAGGACTCAGTTTTCATTTGTGAGTGCAGGGCTCTGGGGCTTCTCAGGGATGTTAAGTGCTTTCATTTTCATTTGTCCAGGATGGGAAATCAGCACTGCTTGGAAAGGGTGGCATATTTAACATCCCACCCCCACTTACACTGGTGCCAATATATGGGAGTCAGCTTAAATATATCCTCCTACTAACTACTGATGGACTGGTGCTAAATGTTTATTTTGGCTTAAAGGGACGCTGTTGAGATGTAATCACAGGATGATTTTGTTTCAAATTTTCCATTCAGTGCATAGTTTTCTGGCTGACTTACTTGGCTGTGTGTTTCAACAGATATATATACACATGGTTATCCAGTGGTCTACATAAAAAAAATAACAACATTGCCTTTACACATTATTAATATGCATTTACAAGTGAATGAGTAACTTAAACAGTTCCTTGCAGATATTACTAAAATGCTTTGAGTTAGAAAAAAATGAAAAGATATGTAAAAACTGAACGTACTTCTAGTTATTTATGGGTTTTGCTTGCTTTTTTCAGGCTACTTTCTGGCTTTAAGTGCACTCTCTGCTTTTGGCTCTTATACAGTTGTGCAGTGGTGCTGTACGCTAGCATTTAAGAGGCATGAATACAGCAGAGTGGCTTCTTTTTAATGATTACAAAATCGTAGTATATTTGTCTAGTAGAGAAAAACTAGTGTTCAGTTGGATGTGTAGCTTTTTGATGTTCTGTAATGGCCCTCTACATTATGACTCCACCTTCTGGCCTTGTAAAGTAGTAAGTTGTTAGGGCTGGGTATATAATTTTTGCCTTTGGAAGAAGAAATTTTTTATGAACATTAACAGCAAGGGCAGAAGAGAAGTTAACTTCTCTAATATTGAGAAGTTGTGTTTCTCGTTGTGAGTTTGTGTGTTCATCTTCGATCTGAGCATGGCAGTGACCTGGACTAGCCTGTCAAATCATTATCTGCAATTTTACATAATGAGTATGGATTAAGATTTGTAAATCACTTAAACCAAAAAGCTTTGACTTTAATTCTTCATTTAGGATCTAACTTTCTTAGCACCCATCCTCTTCAATATTGACAATTGAAAAAAAAACCTTGAGGCATCCACACCTCTATCTTTGTACAAAGCACAATCAAATTGATGCAGCCATATTTAAAGTAGTCAAAGTCTCTGATTACTGGCATACAAAGGATAGTCACTATAAGCAGTTCAAGATTAAGTTCACTGTGATATTTACTGCAGTGGAACCCTAGCTTAGTGAAGACTTGAGGCAGCATGAGGATAAATTTATTATCTCTATAGCAAAGTATGAACCTGCATAAGGAAACTGGGCCTTTAAAATTGGAATATGTAGATAAGATGACAACAATACCCTTGAGACTGGTGAGATGGCTGCTCGAGAAACTCCTGATTTCAAAACCACTTTTTTGACTTTTTTTTTTTACAAGTGTTGGTTATATCCTTGGTCATCTTGCAGTCTTTCTGCCTGGTTTCTGTTAGAAAAAAACCTGAGCATGTGGGAGGAAAAGATTAATTGAGAAGCAGAAGACTGCCTTGTCTTTTCTTTCACAAGAATGTATCTCTTCTCACTTCTAAGTCAACCAGCAATAGAGAGACTTTCCCAATTATACTCTTCATGCAAGTGGTGCTATGGCTACCACATGGCTGTCCTATAATTGTGAGGTGATGATTGTGTGATGCCAACTGAGAGGCAGGAATGGGGTTAGGCAATGCTGAGTTGGAGGGGAGTGGTACACTGATGCAATCTACTTATTACCTTGTAGCTGGTGAAGTGAGGTAGCCTCCTGTTAGACCTGGCTTCATGGTAAAAATGCTGCTGTTCACTTTCCAAGTAATAAAGATACCAAGAATTAGGTTTGGGGCAGGTTTTTGTTAGTTTGCTCTTTAGTACAGCCCTGCTTCTTAGCTATAAGTTGTGGTGCCGTGATGGAAATGAAAGGAGCTCAAGTCATTGACACTTGCCAAGAAGCAGAGGCGGTGGCTGGCATTGCAAACACCTCCAGCTTGGTGCTTCTGTCAGCACCTGGGAAAAGGAATAGAAACAACTAAACTTCAGGACTAGGTTTATTTTTAGATGTATTTCCAGCTTCTTTGGAATCCTGTGTGTGGCCAAAAATATTTTTATGATATATTTTGAGTAAAATTTAGTAGTTTGTTTTCCTGCAAAGTATTATTTATTTCTGTAATGAGCACCATATGAAAAGACTACAGGCACAGCTATAAGAATATTGGAAAGTATCTTCATGTCTAGCAAAGCTGGTAGGAAAGAAGGGGATTTGCTGACTAGCTTTTGGATTTGGTCCCTAGTTTTTTTTCTTCAAAAATCCTCAGAGAGGAAAGATATGGACAGGAATAGATGCACATTCCCCTACAAGAGACCACAACAGAACTTTGAGGTGCTCCTCTCTGAAGGACGTGCTGATTTAAAAACTTGTATTCGTTAATGTCCCAATCATCTCAGTATCCCATCCTAAAAGAGCTCATGTGTTAAATACTTTCCTGCCACTTTTTTCCTGCCAAAAGATGTACAGGTCAGCTGAGCTATCCTGGGTTTGAAGTAGATTTCACTGGTAAACTTCATGCAACTTGATGGCTCTAAACCAACATACTAGTTAAATTAGAATTTAGAAACAATGAAGAGTTGCTAGAATACACAGACTTTCAAGATCTATAAACCTGAGCATCTCCTGACTTTATGGGCTCAAGCCAGGCACAGATGCAATTACTGAAGTGTGTCAAACAATTCAGTACTTGGGTTTGAACTATGGGCACAAAGTTTAGGTAGGAGATCACTGATTATAAAATTTATAGTTGACACTATTGTACATCCAAGTCTAAATTTTGGAATTTGGTTCAAATATACCCCAACTCTAGCAATAGTACATAAATACTTAGGGAAGCAAGCTGGTGATATAGCTGTAGTACTGTAAGCTAAAATCCTGAGAATGGGACTGCTGCCATTGACTTCAGTGGAGCCAGAAAGTATTTCCTCATCCTTTTACATGATAATTAGGGTTGGCCATGAAGTCAGTCCTCCTTCTGTATTAAACCTTGGGGCCTACACTAAAGCCAACCACGTATATGTGGCTCTTGTTACTCCAGAGTGGTTCTAAGGTGTATCCCAGGTGCATAGTGAGGGGCTCAGCTGCCTGAGGAACTGGTCAGGAGGCAACTATTCTTTCAACCCTTGTATATATTTGCAGGCAGGAGGGAAGGAGGAAGGAAGGGGTCAGGACCAAGTGCATTTACGGATGGTTGAACTGCAAGTGGGCCACAGCAGAGGCTGACTTATCTGGAAGTATTTCAGACCTTTCAGGGTCAGACTGGACTGCTACAGAGAGCTGTGTTTTAGAGTTTATGATTGGTCTCATGAGAGCAATGATGCCTTTGATGTTGGCCCTTACTATCGGCAGTGTATGCTGATAGTGCCTGAATGACTTGCCTGAATTCATGTAAGAAGCTGGTGGTGCTGCAAGAACAGCTTTAACTTAGATTGTCTGGGATTTTAGGTTAGTACTATAAATCCCAGACCTCGATTCCTCACACTTTCTTTCAGGCCATGTCTTTATCAGTGACTCCTGCAGCTGCCTGAAAGCAGGATTTGCACAAAGCTGAGCTACATTTTAATATTGCTTGTCACTTTTTGAAAACTTTGGAATTGTGACTTTTTCCAACAAAGTAACTAGAGACGTAAAAATCAATGAAGGAAACAGTTAATAGACTTCAGGGCAATCGGAGGGCTTTGGCTCCTACTGCAAAATATTAACAGCTGTAATTTGACCTCTTAGCCAATTAATTTTGGCCAGTGTAAAATTCCATACACTAAATCTGTTTACGATACTTCACTATTCTAGGCATCTGATACTGTGCCAAGACCTTAATATGTCTCTGAACAGAGGTCAAGTCATGGCCTTAAAATGAAGACTTGAAATATAAGCTGTGCGTGGGTGGGTAGCCTTATGTCCCTAAGGGGCTTATGAGTTCCTTTTTCTATTGCTGTATGATCTGAAACTCTGGTCACTGCTCTCTGTATTACCTTCTTGTATTTCTTAATCAAAATAAATCCATTTTGCAGCTCAGAAATGACCTCTCTTTTTTGCAGTTTGTCTGTACCTTTATGTTTTTCACACATGGCTTTAGTTAAGTATGCTAGCAGTTATCTGTTGTCTGTGTTGTACATCTGTTCAAAAGCTCATCTTTGTTAGATTTCCTTGACAAGTCTAAGTTATGTCCATCTTGTATTTTGGGGTGAAACAGTTGTATCCTGGTCATTCTGCCTGTGCTACCCAGTCATTTAACACTTCATTTTCCTGTCTTTGGCTTTTGGGCCTGAATTTCTCTCTGTTAAAGTCTATGAATGCCAGTGAAGTAGACTGATCTTGATTACAAAAAAAAAAATCTGTTTGTTTGTTTTCCTTCCAGTTTGCAGAGTGAATAGTACTGGTTGCTGCATGGCAACATATTAAGAATACCAAGTTGTGTTAGGTTCAAATGAATGCTGGCTACTTCTGCATATATACTGACTGGATTAAAACCTAATTCAGTTCCTTTAGTTGATACCAAGCTGTACATAACTGGTGTTTCGTTATGAATCAGATGAACCAGTATACTTAAGTCCATGCTGTGTGAAACACAGTGCAGCACCATATTACCAGTGCCATGTAAGTGTGCATCTCATGGTAAGAGGCTCGGGGCAGGCAAAGTCTAAATTGCATCAAATTCTGTTAGTTGTCTGACTTCTAGGTAGAGGGCTGGACCGCTGCTTTGTTCTCAAGAACCGGTTGACATGTGTTTTATATCATAATGAAAGAGCAGTTTTCTGAGATACTCTATACTTCTCGTGTACTTACTTTATTAAAGTCTATTGTTAGCATGTTCTGAACAGTTTTTTTGTGCAGGATTGAAATGTTGTGCATGGTAAGTTAAAGGTGTGCCAAGTAGCCTGAAAACAATGAAAGCACGAAGTGAGTAAGTGCTGTTCCATAGGCCTGGATGTATTAGCAGTCATGCCTGAGACCTTGAGAAGCTTCTGTAAAAGGAAACAAAGCCTGACAAAATGATATGAGTTAGTGTCCAAAATGTTTGAATCTTTAGATAATGAAATAAAAATGTGTCTTCCTTCTTACTACTATTTGGATTGTCTTCTAAAGTACTTCAGTATGTAGAAGTGCTGAAAGCAAATGGTAATCCAGTTGGAGTCACTCACTGCAGAATGCAGATTAGGATTAACTCAAGTGTAGGAATGGCAGATGACTGATAATTACCTGCCAAGGTTTAGTGTGCCCCAGTTAAATGGCAAAGTAGTACATCTGTCAGGGACTGACCTATATCTGCCTGCACAGCACCTGATACAAGTATTGCTTTAACAGCAACTGCTACAATTATTTGTCTGTTACACTTTTCTTTTATCTGTTGGCCAGCACAGAAGATATTACTGTTTGAAAGATGAACTTGGAAGGTTTATGATGAAGAATGCCAGTAATAAAGCATCCTAACCTAGTACTAGGAAGTTAAAGAAATTTTGATGCCAAATCCTCAATTTGCTTAAACCTGATTTATATTGAATTCAGTGGAGATAAGCTGGTCCTTGACAGAAAGGATTTTTTTGGGAGGGGGTTAGGGGATTGTTGTGGTTTAACCCCAGCCGGCAACTAAGCACCACACAGCCACTCGCTCACTTCCCCATGATGGGATGGGGGAGAGAATCAGAAGGGTAAAAGTGAGAAAACTCGTGGGCTGAGATAAAGACAGTTTAATAGGTAAAGCAAAAGCTGCGCACACAAGCAAAGCAAAACAAGGAATTCATTCACTACTTCCTGTGGGCAGGCAAGTGTTCAGCCATCTCCAGGAAAGCAGGGCTCCATCGTGTGTAATGGTGACTTGGGAAAACAAACGCCATCGCTCCAAACGTCCCCCCTTCCTTCTTCCCCCAGCTTTACATGCTGAGCATGACGTCATATGGTCTGGAATATCCCTTTGGGCAGGTGGGGTCTGCTGTCCCGGCTGTGTCCCATCACAAATTCTTGTGCACCCCCAGCCTACTCGCTGGTGGGGTGGGGAGCAGAAAAGGCCTTGACTCTGTGTGAGCACTGCTCAGCAATAACAAAAACATCCCTGTATTATCAACACTGTTTTCAGCACAAATCCAAAATGTAGCCCCATACTAGCTACTGTGAAGAAAATTAACTCTATCCCAGCCAAAACCAGCACAGGGATGATGGTGAGGGGGATGGGGAGTAAAGAGACCAAAATTAAAAAAGCACAAGAACAAATTGCCTAGTCGTTTCCATTTTGAATTTACTTAGCCATTAAAACAAATGAGATTGTCTGTGATATATAGTTCCCAGCTGATATAAAGGGTATGAAAATAGTTAATGCCTTAAAGAAGAGAAACAGTAGGGGTTTATATTATCTAAGGAGATTGTCTTTGTAAAGCTGTTCCCTGGGTACTGACAGGTGGTGTTGAATTTTGCATACCTTGTATGCTTGAAAGAATAAGATTTTTAGAAGGAAATAAATTACAAAACCCTATGCAGCAAAGGCTTCTTCTTGAAGTGGAAAAAGTTAGCCAAATTTCGCAGCCCTCAAATGGAGCTACATAGTGTGAATGGGGCAACAGAACTGAAGCTGGACAAACTAGATCATATATCCTGTGGGAAATTACACGTGTATTAAATCTGTTTGTTTCAGGGGTTATTTTCTAACCTGTCATGGTAGAGAGCACCAGTGAAGTTCAGACTGGAGCACACAGCCTTCAATCTTGTATATGTGGGAGGGTTTGGGAGGAGTGTTCCAGCGCAGCCCCATCTCAAAGAGAAACCTCTGCCTTGCTGAAGCCTTGCTTTGCTCAGAATGTCGAGGGACAAGACAGCTTGTCACATCAGGCAAGTTTCTCACGCCTTTATAACTTGCTCCATTGTGGAGTGAGTGCAACATGCAAGTAAAAACTCTATTGAATGAAACTCTACAAGGTGTGGGCTATCCCAGTATTCCAGGATAGGATTTAATCAAATCTTTTATATGATGGTGGTGGGGGAAGGAAGGGGGAGAAACAGCATAGAGGATGCATGCGTTTCTGATTTGAATATATGAGGTTTCTTCAGTCCTAGGAAAAGAAACTGGATTTGCATAAGGTATTAGGCCAGAAAGAACATGATATTGGTTTTTCTTTTTTTAATGTAGAAGTTTTTTGAAACAGACCACCAGATGGTAGTGTTTCCTTTGTAATTAGAACTGTAAATTTGTAGAAGTGACTACTCTTGTTTGGCATAGGTCACTCAAGGACTGCTCAATATGTGGCAGAATTAGAGAATTGTAAGTAAGGAGCAATATTAGTTAACTAAGCAAAAAAGAAGGGGGGAAGCCCATCCGTAATCTTCAGCCAAGTGAGATGATGAAGGACTCAGTGGAGCAGAGGCTCATGTCCTGTGTATTACAGATAAGCTGCTTGCCTGGAATCACAGAAATATCGCAGGTGATTAAAGCAATAAGCCATGAGACAACCTGAAAATGTTCCATCTTTTGCAATAGCAAAAGTTACTGTTCAACTGCAGTGCTTTTCAGAAACATCAGACATGATTTTCTTGTTTAAATGGGATGCACAGTATCTCTTATTGCACAAAGTTTTGTTGGTAAGTGGATAGAGCACAGAGGTGATGGATTTAGGGGTCAAAATTAGCTGGTGGTGTCTGGTCTTGGGCAAGTCTCTTTACTAGGGTGTGCCACGGGTTCCCTTTTTTCAGGTGAGGACAAGATTACTGATAACCATTATCAGGTTCTTAGAGTGAACTACAATATTATTTAGGAATACTCTATATTATTTCAGCTGCACGTGGCTTTCATTGACTGTTTCAAATAATATATTTGAGTCAGTTTGCCTACATGTTTTGAAAGGGCTCATTTTATTCAGCCCCAGAATTGGAAAAAGAAATTGTACCACACAATGTGACATTTCGCAGGAGTGTGAGAAGGTGATTTTAAAGGCAGTCCTAACAAAGAGCTTCATACCAGGAGTTTTTGATTCATTTCTGGACAGAAAGTGATGGAGAAATACTGCAGAAGGTTACAGTGAATACTTGTTCGTCTTTTAAATTAATTAGCCTAGATCTGTGTGTGGTTACTTTGCTCTTGCTTTGTTGGAATACTCTCTCAAACGATATCAGTTTTGGGAAGTTCATGGATGCAAGGGATTTTTAAGAGGGGATATCTGACTATTAGTAGATGATATTTCCAATTACTGTTCCTAAAGAGTTGCAGTGGAAATCTGAGTCTGTATATGATATGATCATCCACTCAGAACAAGGAAAATGGCTGTCATGCCAACCTGTCTCAACATCTGGGTATAAAAAATTTCAGACAGGTATTTTAAAATGAACTGCTCAACCAGTGAGCTTCAAATTAAAAAAAGTATTTGCAGAATTACATTATGTTGGCAAGGGGAAGGTCTTTATATGCAGGAAAAAAACCCCATGGTTTCAGATGATTTACCCAAAATGAAGGAAAAAAAGAAAAGGAAACAAAAAAAGCACCCCTTCTTTGGATGAATTACTCTCATTGTCTGTTCAACTGTGCCACTAACAATTTTAGTGGAAGTTTTTAAAAAAGTCATTATTTTCATAGAACAGTATCACTCTACGCAGTATAGGTTGTCAGAGAATCTTGGCCCTAATTCCCCAGGGGAAAACCCACAGTATGTCCCTGTTTGTCTGTTGGGCTCAGAGTTCCTCCCTTGCCCCTCTGACCTGCTCTTCCCCTGGCCAGAATTCCCCCACCTCCCATTAAACCAGCTGACTTGTGTCATCTTCTGTCTTGGTTCCTAAAAATCCTTCTTTTTTTGCCTGAGGGACAGATGCATTTCCACTGGAAATGCTTTCTGCACCTGTGAGGATATAGACCATATAATTTCTGAGCTCTGAGTCTGCAACGTGTAGATTTTCCTGTGCAGCGCTAGGTAGGTGAACGCAGAATAAAATCTGTATCATAACATCAAAATAGTTTGCTTTAAATGTGATGTATGCTTGCAAAGTAGTGTCCCACAGCCTTTGAAGTGTACTGGTAATTACAGAACACAAAACTCGTTGCTGAGTTTGCTTTAAAATCTACACTTGGGATATTTAATATCACTTCAAACCAATGTCTGTGTTAAGTGTATGGGGATCTAAAAGGACATGTTTGGATACTGTATATAATCAACAGAAATGTGTGTTCACAAGATTATGTGGCACTCTAAGATGTGCGTAAGTAGGCAAAGTCTAGACCTTGGGACTGAACCCTTGCAATGTTTTTGAATTCTGGGAAGATTCAAAAGCAAAACAGCAGCAACTGTCCAGCAAAGTGAGGTTAAGAAGTGAGCGGGTAAACTCAACAGTGAAAATGTGTAGAATAGTTGGAACTCACTGCACTTTTTGTGGCTCCTGTATCATGTTTCATATATTCTGGGTGTGATTACAGCACTTTGTGCATCGTTTTTAAACCACTGAAAAATGAGCCGATTTGTATGGGCAGAAAAGACTTGCAGAACAGAGAGCTGATCCTACTACCAAATGAGAAAAGAATATTATGAGCATATCTGCTTTTAATAATGTTTTATTAGAAATGCGTTTTAGTTGTGTTTAAGGAGTCTGTTTTCAAGCCGCAAATGGCTCCTGTAGAATTTTGCTGAGATAACTAAAGGCCTTTTTTTATTGCAACATGCCTCGTCTTTGATTAATCATTTTGATTTGTCTCATGTTGTATGTTTGTCACTCCTCACAGTTTTAAGATTTTGTCAGTATCTATCTTGTAGTGTTTAATCATTTGTTCGTTGCATGTAATAGAGAATATTTCAACTGAGTATTCAAACACTGCATTACTGCTACAGTACCACTTTTGACACTTTGTTTTTACTCATTTTTAACTCAAATAGCGAGATGTTAGCTAGGAAAATAGGAGACATCATATCAACTCCAAATTTTTAATTTTATTTGCTATTTTAAATTTTATCTGATCGATATTTATCATCAATTTTTTCAATTGGGCTACTCGTGTCTTAGAAGCAGGCAGTGTTAGATGTATAGTGAAAAGACAGAGATAAGCTCAATTAGATGAGCAGCAAACTCTTGTTTTTATACTCTCCGATTTTACAGTGTGTGTGAAACACTCCAATTTCTTCATTTAAAATGTTTTAAAAACATCTTACATGTTGCTGTTCAGGAGCTCCCAATTCTGTGTAGGCCAAGCTGATACTTTGCTTTACAGTACAGTATGTATCTTTAAAACAAAGACACAAGGCAGGTTTTAAGAGAAGATCCATAAATAAGACGTGGTTAATAATGAATACTGGACCTGTAATCCATGTTTTGATTAAAACCAAATATCTAGCATCATAGGAATGCCGTATCTCTTTTTTTTTTTTCCTAGGCACTTAAGGCTCTTGATGAAAAGAAAAGTTGGGATTGTGTTGGGTTTTTTTAGTGCTCAAATGCTTAACTACTCCTAAAGATTTCTCAGTATTTTGGTTTGGTAAGTAGTTTGGTTTTTTGTCCTGTCAACGTTTATTGTCCTCTTCAGAACATAATGGCCTTGATTTCATTATTCTTTCTTTTTAATTCTATGCACATCTTTGACTTGTTACCCTGCCTTCCCCTCTCAAGCAACGGCTGTGCACGCTGACCAACACCTCAACAAGCTTTCTTCATGTGAATTCCGAGGAAGGGAATATTGTGTTGTTGCCTCCAGCTGCCTTCCTTCTGTCTGAATTATTTTTCTAAAGGTTATGCTTATACATGGTTCACATGTGTAGCACACTGTGGTATGCATACAACTCCTCAGGTGGACAAAAGAAAAAAGTTAAGTGTTAATATTTTGCTAACATTACTTAAAACAACAGCGACCTTAGAATCAGGACGCAGTGAGCACTGTCACTGGCCAGGTTAAAATGACCCTTGTAGATAATTTTAAATCCAGAATTCCTTAGCAGTGACAAAACTTCCTATTAAATGCTATAAGGTGGTTTAATAATAATAAATCTGTGGAGAAGGAAGGATAGTGTGCTCTGACAGTGGTAATAGCAGTTGAATATAGTTCTGGAAAGCCCTACTAAACATCCCTATATGGGAGACCTGCATCCCCACCAAAATATGAGGGCATATTGCAGAGGGAAGTTACCCTACTATCATCTTTGCTCTGTGCTGTCTTCTCACAGGGAAGCACCAAATGAGTTGCTACCTCTTATCCTGGGACTCTGTGTATAATGAGGAACTCGGTTACTGTGCAACCCGATTAACCAGGGCTGCCTTTGTGCTTGGGGAAGGGAAGGTGGGTATGTGAAAGTAGCCTTTTTCTATCTATTTTAATTTTTTTGTATAATCTTTGGACATACAGTTATAACCCAATGGCAAGCAATTGCTTTGGTCTCCAGAGGAAGGACAGAAAATGGAGGTTTAGCTGTCACTATCGACAGAAAAAGTTTTGGTTTCCTTTTTCTCATAGGCTGAGTTCAAATAAGCAAATCATGGCCATTATCCCTCATGACTCAAACAAATTACACAAATCCATTGCAGGAGTGAGCTGCAAGGAGGGACCCCAGGAGGAGCTGTGGTCAGGTCAGCTGGCAGAATTAATTTATGCCCATCTCTGTCACAAAAAAGTAAGCGGTGTTTGAATTTGGTTCTGTTGTAAGCTCTTGAGATTGATCAGTCAGAACTAAAGCAAAATGGGAGCTGGTTTCCAGTCTCTCTCGCTGCCTCCCAACCTGCTGCTGTCAAAATGATTCTCCTTTTTCTTATTTTTTTTCCTTCAATACAAGATGTCCATCACAGGCCTGAATCTCAGAAATACTGATTTTGATCAGCTAACCCTCCTTTATTTTCAAATAAGTTCCAGTCGCTGTACATGTTTGATTGGTGCTTTTCCCCAGCAACCTAATGCTCAGTTTGGAGTAATGGGAACACAAACCATTAATAAAAGATTAAAGAAAAAGCAAAACACCAGGATTTAAAATTCCAAACATATCTCTGTAGACTGTCTTTATAAAAGGCAATTTCTTCGGCAGGCGTTGAAATGCAATTCTTCCTACACACTAAATAATAAAATCAGACATGTGAACTTTCAGATTGCTGTGCTGAGCGAAATGGATGTACTTCTTTTAAGTCCATAAAAGTAAGGAAAGTCAGATTTTTAAGAACCAAGATCACACTTGAACACAGTTGGAAAACTACAGCATGTTACCAAAACCTCATTAAGCTGTCATGGGCTCTTTTGTGCATTTCCTTTCCTAGTCTTTTGGATTGCCAAGATATTTGTGTGTAAATACTCTTTTCTAACTCTATTCCCCCTCCTCCTTCTATGATACTGTTTGTGACAACACGGCGGTTACCATGGGGATTGTGATGTGTGATGTCGTATACAGCAGTGTCACCTTGGTGAGCCAGTGAGTCTGGTGAAGGATGGAGATGGACAGAATAACTAAGGCAGCAAAAATGGAAAAATATGCAGGAAAAATGAATGAATTTTAATAAGATAAGAATAAAACACTGGTGCGTGGGGTTGGTTTTGTTCTTTAAAGTTCACCAGAATGCATGTCATGGCTGTCTAAAGCTTTTCATTTTTGGCCTGAAACTCACCGGTTCTGGTTTTGGAATATATGCTGTGTGATATGTAGCTAAGGAGAGACCTTTCCTCTACCAAGAAAAGCAATATGAGGTAAACTTAGAATGAAAATTGTAACTCTATCCCAGCTTCCAGAAAAGGGAGCATTAAATCAGACACTATAACTGCTTTGCACTTCTCTAATGTTTAACACGTGGAAATGTTATTCAATCTTCACAACACCGTGATATGAAAAGTAAGCAGGTGCTAGTATCCTCAGTTAAAAAAATTGGTGAATGTGTGATAATCTGAATGGTAAGTGAACTCTCATAAAGTGACTCATCAAATCATTGGCAGCAATGGGATAAAGATCTGGAAATTCCTGTCTTTATAGTCCCACGTTTGTTTCACTGGATCAGATTTGCCTTTCATTGAAAACACAATTTTCAAACTTGACCTGTTCAATTAAACGATAGTCTCAGTCATACCAATATTATTATACTTTTTTAGAGGCAGGTAAGCCTAGAGTTAGCACAGCATGTTCATATTTGTTAAAAGTGCAGAAGATTATGCATAGAACTCATGCAAATGCTTGGCAATGAATGTGTGAGCTGAATGGGGCTGAAATGGGCTCACCCTTGTATATGCAGATGTCTGCAAATTGAGCATCATGTATGCAAAGCATCCTCCTCCCCCCCCCCCCCCCCCCCCCCCCCCCCCCCCCCCTCCGAACCTTGAGTCTCTCCCTTCTCATGCATGCCATGTGTGCACTAACTCCTAATTTATATCACTTCAAGTGAGAGGAGGGTCAGGGCCTTCAACTTGTAAGTCTCACTCAAAACACACTTTTATGGTCAGGGTTATAATGGAATTACTGACACTCAGGTATTTAACTATAACAGCACAGTGTGTGACACCATGATAAAGATATGCTTTCCTGCCAAACTGTCTTCTGTAGGCATTAGGGGAATAATGCTTTTTAGTTTCCCTATTGTAAATATACATACTTTGGCAAGGAAAAGGTGTTTGCCAGGTCAAAGTCATTGCTCCGAAAAAGAATGCAATAATAATATAAACAGTGAAGGACCCAGCACCTCCAGTAAGTTATCAACTTTGAAGACCAAACTGCCGAATTATTATTTCTTATGTTCATGTATCAAACATAGTATATCTGCACACCATTAATTCAGTGTCAACGGTATTGATTCTCTATGCATGTAACTCCCATTGAGATCATTAGTTGGTCTGTTTGTGAAAGGACTACAGGCACTCATGTCACTAAAATGTATGAAGTTCATATTTGTAGGGTGTTATTTCACATGTGGAACTTGAAAAGAAAGACCCTTCAGTGTTCAAAAAAATGTATCTCCAGTCTTATCAGTGTAAAAAGCTGCCATTTATTTCAATCTGGATCAGACAAATGAGGCTTTCATCCAGTAATGGGTTTGAATTTAGGGGGAATAGGGCTGGTTTTACTCCTAAACATCTTTTGTAAATGGGACCCTCCTCTATTAGAGCTGAATTACTATTTCTGAGGTTTTGTTTCTCTTCCACAGTGCTAAAATAATGGTTTCTCTGTTTGAGGATCTTTTTTAAAAATACATTGTTTTGTTAAAGCTACAAACCCCTCCCCACCCCAGACCTGAGACTGAATCAACTGAAAGTTGAGCTTAATGATGGGGAGAGTTTCTTTATTTTTCATGTATTATTTTTTGCCATAACGTCCTTTGCTATCTACTCTACTTTCTCACTTTCTGTTCCTCCCAAGAGCAAAACAGAGGCTTATTTGCTATAGTGACACTTCTGAAAATCTGCATGGCAGCATCCCTGTTGCCTATGGAATAGTCATCATGTTCAATTTTGTTGATCCTGTATTTGTTTGCTGGAAAGCAAATCCATCTATTTATCTTCAAAGTCTATTTTCCTAGGTTTCCATTGCTTAAAGAGCTATACCCAGCTAGAGTAGAGTCCTTGACTGCAAAAGCTTATGATATTAATGTTTTGCTCTGCTGTTCTAATGATCAGTGTGATGTTTTGAAAGTGTTCTGTCTTGTCAGCCCTGTTGTTTTTGCAGTCTGTGT
This sequence comes from Gymnogyps californianus, assembly GCF_018139145.2. Taxonomy (NCBI): domain Eukaryota; kingdom Metazoa; phylum Chordata; class Aves; order Accipitriformes; family Cathartidae; genus Gymnogyps; species Gymnogyps californianus. Next base: position 6,060,931 of record NC_059482.1, read on the forward strand.
TGATTTGGATGTCAGCTATGTTTCCAATAAACTTCTGAACCCTGAGTACTTTCTAGCAGGGAAGAAAAAAGATGCTTTGTTTACCATGCTATGAAAATTAAAGACCAAGGACTTTCAAAAATAGGAGCCTACAGTTAGGATCCTTAGCCTATGTTTAGATTTCTAAAGCAGTGGCCTAATTTTCAAAAGGGCTGAGCATCCAGGAGCTCCTGTTTGGGGTCAATACTCTCTGGACAGATTTTTAGATATTCCACATGAGGAAGGTTTAGTGTTTAATATAAAATTTTCTTACTTGTAGGTATTCAGTGTTGCATGGGATTTTGACTGGGTGGAGTGATACAGCAATAGTCCAAAATCACAACACAAACACAATATAGTGATTGCACCCTACAGCTGGATCACAGTACAAATGTGATTCCCTTTGCTGGTCTCTACTTGCTCACTGTCATGATGCTGGGCATCCCTGGTCTCTGGGAAGGAATATGTGGGTTGAAGCCAGCACAAGCCTGTTGCTTTCTTCAAAGTTCACTTTGGTTGTTCAATTTTATACCCTGAGCTGAGCCACATGTACACTTCCCCATGCTGGTCTGGTTGGTTCAGGAAGATAATACTCTCTATCGATTATTTTAAGGAAGTCCGTTTACCAGCTGACCCACTCAACTGATACAGTCTTTGTCTAAAACAAAGGCCACCCTCCAATTCCCTCTGTGTTAAGTTCAACTTCCTTTAAGATAGCTGTGGTCACTTCCTACGTTCCGTTCTGAGTTTCATGAGCACATCATCCTTCCCTGTCTTCTCTGAGGCACCTTCCATGGCAGGGATTCATTGACTGGTCACAATACCCCACTGGGACTTCTTCAGTGTGAAGTGGACTGTGGTAGCTCCTGCTGGTTCTTAGTGTGCAGTTGGTATTTCAAGGACTCCTCACTAGCAAAAACTGTAAATGCTGGTTGCAGACTCAGTTTGGATTGTACTTCTGGTTTGTACATGCTTGTGATTTTTGGGGAGCCTGGAAGGTGAGGAATAAAACTTCCTGGGCTAAAAATGCGTTTCTATTCTGAACAGAACTCTTGCATATTTTTTGGAATAAAATTTCTCTGCTGTGTTTTCAGGCAGGAACAAAACAAATATACTTAAAAAAAAAAGTTGGAATGAATTCCCTTCACTCTATTGAGCTTCGTTTGTGGAGAGAATTTTGGCATATGAAATTTGGAGTAAAATTTCCCTGGCCATGTTTTCAAGCAGAAACAAAGCAAATCGTCTTTACAAATAAGTATTTGGAACAAATTATTTTGCTTTCAAGCCAATAGTACAAGGGTAAAAGGAAAAAAGCTTATGATGCTTTTGATTGAAGATTACGTTTTCTTTTATATATGTTGTTGTGGTTTAACCCCAGCTGGCACCGAAGCACCATGCAGCCGCTCGCTCACTCCCCCCACCCAGTGGGATGGGGGAGAGAATCGAAAAAAACCAACCTCCTGGGCTGAGATAAAGACAGTTTAATAGGACAGAAAAGGAAGGAAAAATAATGATGATAATAATAATATGACAATAATAATACTAAAAGAATTAGAATATACAAAACAAGTGATGCACAATGCAATTGCTCACCACTCGACGACCGATGCCCAGTCAGTTCCTGAGCAGCGATCTGCCCCTCCCGGCCAACTCCCCCCAGTTTATATGCTAGGCGTGACATTCTATGGTATAGAATATCCCTTTGGCCAGTTTGGGTCAGCTGTCCTGGCTGTGTCTCCTCCCAACTTCTTGTGCCCCTCCAGCCTTCTTGCTGGCTGGGCATGAGAAGCTGAAAAATCCTTGACTTACTATGAACACTACTTAGCAACAACTAAAAACATCAGTGTGTTATCAACATTATTTTCCTACTAAATCCAAAACACTGCACTGTACCAGCTACTAGGAAGAAAATTAACTCTATCCCAACTGAAACCAGGACATATGTAAACTAAGGTACTGGCTATTTCAACTTCTAAGACAGAGATGAGCCCAAATATTATATTAAAGTCCTTCAAAGCCTTGAAGGAGAACTGGGCAGGCATGAGTGAAAGCTCAAGTAAGTCTTCTAAATTCCCAGGCCGCAGCAGAATTTGAGATTTGTCAAGGGTTACTTGGCTATCTCCAGCTTCTCAGGAGGTGCCTGTGTACAGAGGAGAAAGCACTCCTACATTCTCTTTTGAGTGTCTTCTGGAGTTGTTGACTTATCCAGTCCCCATGCCTTTAGCTAACTGTCTCACTAAAATTCACCTTCTGAGGAGATGCATAGCAGAGAAACCCTTGTTCTGGAGCTGCTGGACTGGCAATGTCGTCTCTTAGGTCCTCTGCTGCTCCTGCACGGCTCTGGGGCTGGCTCTGAGGAGGACCAGAGGCTGCAGTGTAGCATGGGCAAATCTGCAGAGCATTCCCCAGGATCTAGCTCCTGTGATGTATTGGTACAGCAATATCTTAGAAGAAAAGTGTAAAATGAAATGATGTAGAACATAATGAGCATCTTCTGGATGTTTCTGTGTCCTTTGTCTTTCTACTGGCAGCTGCAACCCAACTTGTGCTTTGCTATTTTTAGTGTAGAGGTCAGTCTCAGAAATGTGTCCTCAAGTGCTCTTTGGCAAGCCCACACAGCTACGTTTGCCAACGGTTAAGCTGGATTTCCTAGAAGTTAGTGAGAGTCTAAATGAGTCACCTAAAAGCCGGTACCTGAGATGGGAAAGCAACTGTGGAGCCCAGACTGCTCCATCTCTTGCTATAACCAGTAGGCAATGCTCCTATTACTGATATAAGCAAGAGGTTCAGAAACAAACAGCAAATATTATCGTATTCTCAAGAATTTCTTAAGAATATACCAATTTAATATGTTTTTTCTTTCTTTTTTAACTATAGCATATGCATCTACCATTTTGAGCGTTAATCTTGAGGTCAGAATATGCCTTTTGGGTATTTTCCTATTAATGAAGTAACTTGCTGCAGAGATGCCATAATATCCTAGCAATCTACATGCTCTCTGGCCAAAGTACTTAAAGTTTTAGCTTCTTCTTGAATATGTTGGTTGGAAACATGCTGGTTTTAGAAGCTAGATATTTTTTATTGGATTTGATGGGAAATATAAATTGGGTTTGGAAAAGGGCTAACCCTTCAAGCCCTCGATTCTCCCTATTAAGATTTTCCTTGCAACTTGGCCTCTTTTAAACTCCCATCTCGTGCATACTCTTTTCTAATCTGATACCTCAGCGTACATATCTAAACATGATCAGTGACAGTTTTAGCTGCGGGGTGAGACTTTCTGTGACAAGGGCAGTGAGCTCTGATTTGAGACCATTCATTGCAAGTGACTTCAGCTGTCTCTTCAAGTGACATCCAGCTACTTGAGGAATGGGGGATGACGAAAGTTCTTTGGACAGAAAACTTTCACTGACAAGAAGGTGACAGGTCCTTGCACAGCTGGTCTCTGATATGCCTTGGAAGAGGCCTACATAGTTACTAATTTAAGTTTAGCGGTGGCTGCAAGCATGGTGCAGACAAGTTCTTGTAGATTTGTAACTCATCTGCAGGAATGACAGGAGTTGGAGCTACACTTATGGTGCTTGCGTTGTTGTATAACATTTCCAATAGCCCATGTTTATTTAAAGAGCTAAGTAAACTGAACTGCAAGCTATTCTCATTAATGCTTCTTAACATGTAGCTGAACACGGTGTGTTCTGTTAATTTGTTCATATATTTAAAGTGGATACTGACCTTTTTTTAGTGGTCTGTCAAGTTATAGTAATGGTATGCTCACTCTTAGGGCTGTCTATTCCTTCCTTTTTTTTTTTTTCCTCCTGTCCTAATTTTCCCCAGTGTCTCCTAAAGTTTTTCAGCTCTAGTGGTGCTATCAATAATGAAAACCATAATGTGTGGGAAGTGGGTGGCTGTTTTTTTAAAGGAACCTCTTGCCTTGCTCAGAACAAATGCATGCAACTCTTAAATCATTGTGCTACGTGCCCACCATTGCTCCCATTGGCAATAACACTGGAGGGAAATCAAAAGATCCTTCCAGACTAGGAGAAGAGTGATGTGGTAGCCTGAACACACACAAGTGAATTCTTTCCAGAGCATGAGGCATAAGTGCTGGCCATTGCACAGGCAGCTGTGATACTTTTTGGCATGTTTGCTGTCATCTAGTTACGAACATGGGCTTTTTGATCCCAGCTCTGCCACCAACCACTTTTTGGCCACTGTCAAATTGTTATACTATGGCACATAAGTAACTGTTGATTACTTATTTATCTGTGTATACGCAGTAAAGCTTTAAATGTTGAAAGTGTCCACTGTGGTGAATCCTCACCTGAGAAGGAAGTGTTTACCCTTTAAATGTGAGGTAGCTCTTGGAATAAACCATGATGGAAACATCAAAACTTTGAGGCCCTTGAGGCCCAGTCATAACCCAAAGAAATGAGGTGACTTATTGCTGATGTTTGAATAATGCTGTTGTGGCAGATCTGATTTCAGAGCCTCCTCCTTTCCCACCATCACTCGTGACTCCTGTTCCCACTGCCTACTCTGCCTTTCCTGTTCAGCTTTTTCTGTGGTTGGGCTCTAAGTCTCCAACAGTCATTATATTTTATTCTTGAAGAGCATCATTTCACATACCTGATTTAGAGCAAGGCCATAGAAATGGTCAAATTGGCACAGCTGAGAGGACGGTCACTTCCAGCATGTGGCAGTGGAGAGGGAATGGCAGTGGAGGGTGGAGCAGAGGGGTGAGTCTGCCAAATGCATCAAACGTGCCGCTGACAGAAGAGCAATGCTGAAACACTATCTGAATGGACTATTAAAGGGAAGATAGGAGAAGTGAGACTAATTGTTACGAAGGAAGTAACAGAGACCACAGCAACACAAACACTGGGTGGTCCTGAGCTGAGCTCCAGCGGAAGTGTGGCCATTTACACCACTCGAAAACTTGTCCTCTTCTGTGTATGTGAGTACTTGTCACCCTATCAATACAGTTTCAGCTCTCCTGTAAGTTCTTTACTTTTTGTATCTGAAATATCGCCTGGTTTACATTTAAGATTACAGAAACGTAATCTGTTTCTCAGCAGTTGTGTTTCAGTCCACAGCTGGTGTAAGTCAGCAGAGCTCAGCTGCCTGTACAGGAGTCATACCGTTTGCAGCCGCTGAGGCTTTGGCCCTCAGTAGATAAACACCAGTGTATTATTGCACAGATTTGACCTCATTTGTTTTGTTTTTTTTTTTTTCCCATCTCCTTGACACATCATTGAGCAAATTGTCACTGAAGCAAGGGAGTAGGAGAGGAGATAATTAAATATTACATAAGCATAATAAGGTGTGAGAAAAATTATTTCTATGGCTTAACATGTATGTCTTTTTTAGTAATTTCTTTGCTAGTTGGAAAATATGAGCTCTGTGTAATGCCAAATAAACAGTTTGCTGTAGATATTCAAAAGGACCAAGTTGCACCTCTTACAGATACTTTGTTGACGGTTAAAAAATGATGTATCTATTATTCATGCTGAGCAGTCTGACAGGAGGAATGTTGCCCTAACTTTCGCATGGTAAATGAGGAAAGTGGAAAGCAGTGTAGCTTGTAAAGGCAATTGGGTTTGTTTAAAGGAACCCTGTTGTCAGTAGCCTGATTTGTAATATGACTGAGTTGAAACTTGGTAGACTCAGCACTACAATGGCAGAACTTCTTTTGATTTCAGCAGGACTGTAAGTTGTTTTTGTGTATGTGTATCTATGACTAAGGTCACAGGTACAGAAACCTGATGCAGACAAGGATTTTATTATTTTTTCCAGAAGTCACTATCTGTAAAGGAATGAGTGATGCTTGGCTTTCTGACAGCAAACCTTCGATTTTTAATGACTCATCTGCATGAGCTGATAAAACACCTAATGCTGTGAAGCCCTTTCCTGAAGCGTTGGCTTAGCAAAATGTCATGTGAGAGATGTGTGAGAACGAAAGAACAGCATTTGCAGGTGTTTGGGGGTCTTCTCCTATTGAAGCTGGTATGCTGTTTTTAATTTCATCAAAATTATGTGTATGCATAAAATAACAGTATATAGTGAGATGTCTGCTTTACACTTGATAATTACATATTGCTTACTGTTGAAATGTGATACGGGTTTTGTGTACCAAAGGAAACTTGTTTCCTTTTAATGAAAGTTACCTGTAATGTGAAAGATGTAGCAGAGAGCACATCTTAACTTACCTAGAAAGCTGACCAAAATGAAGGGCTCAGTCCTTCAATCATTAAGATCGGCGTGATTTTGGTTTTCCAGCTGCTCTTCACGTGCTTTCAAATGTACGTCCCAGGCCTTTTCTGCTTTTGTATTTGCCCTGTGTTTCTAGGATTTTAGTGCAACGTGCGTAATGCAGAAGTGCATGTCAATGAAAATTGTTCAATTCAGCCTTGCAGCGTGGAAGAGTAGGATGTGGGAAACAACCCTAGAAAGTACTGGTAACAGGGAAAAGATGCTGCATCTGCTGTCAGAGAAGTGGGTACTGCATTTAGGTTTGATCTGAGTAAAGCTTGAGGTGCACTCAATCCCTGGTTGGGTAATACTTGTCCTCAGAAATCTTGGGACTCTGATGCAGGGTAGCAATTCCTCTTAAAGTGGGTGCTCATCGCAGAGATGATGAGCCAGGGTATGCCTCAGGGATCAGAGTCTGTCCTTTGACTTAATGCTGAATAAGCACATTTGAAAATAAAATAAATTGAAACAAATTAGTCCAGCTAATGAACTTTTTGCTAACTTCTCTCACACTGTTTGCTCACAAGCACAGCTTTGAAACGAAGCCGAAACCTTTATGCAGTGCTTCGTAGTGAGGCATTGAAAACGTGCTGGTGGCACGGTGTACCGTGTACCTCCCACCAAGTTGGGCAGCCCGCTGCAGGGACGTCTGAGCTGGCGGTGGTGTGCGTGAGCACGGGCAGGCAGATGCTCAGCACACCCCTTGCCATGCTCCACGTACCTCACATAAAACCAGGTGTGTTCTGCGCCCACAGCATTCCTCAGTCTCTGCAGGGGGATAAAGGCAGGTACAGAGCAAAAGGGAAATACCCCAATAAAATGCTCATTGTATTTGTTAGGCTCTTTCACAGGATGGACTCCCTGGGGCCACGGGCAGGTTGAGTGTTGCAGCTAAAGGATCATAGATCTGAATCCCTGTCGTGGTTTAACCCCAGCCGGCAACTAAGCACCATGCAGCTGCTCGCTCACTCCCCCTACCCAGTGGGATGGGGGAGAGAATCAAAAAGAAAAAAAACCTCGTGGGCTGAGATAAAGACAGTTTAATAGGACAGAAAGGAAGGAAAAATAATGATAATAATAATATGACAATAATAATACTAAAAGAATTAGAATATACAAAACAAGTGATGCACAATGCAATTGCTCACCACTCGTTGACTGATGCCCAGTCAGTTCCTGAGCAGCGATGCGCCCCTCCTGGCCAACTCCCCCCAGTTTATATGCTGGGCATGACATTCTATGGTATGGAATATTCCTTTGGCCAGTTTGGGTCAGCTGTCCTGGCTGTGTCTCCTCCCAACTTCTTGTGCCCCTCCAGCCTTCTTGCTGGCTGGGCATGAGAAGCTGAAAAATCCTTGACTTACTATGAACACTACTTAGCAACAACTAAAAACATCAGTGTGTTATCAACATTATTTTCCTACTAAATCCAAAACACTGCACTGTACCAGGTACTAGGAAGAAAATTAACTCTATCCCAGCTGAAACCAGGACAATCCCTGAGGCTCCAAGGACAGACCTAAGGGTTGAGATCACGAACAAGGGAACCATTTGGTTACTTTAGGCCATCTGACGATTTCACGTCGTATGCCTGTGAAGGATGACCCAAGACCTGTCTGTGGTCTTTCTGTGTGAGGCAGAAATTGCTTCGTGGGTGCCTGCACCAAGAAGGGAGTGAGGAGAAGTGGGGCTGTATATTGCCTAGGTCTGCGTCATTCTGCAGAGCACCGTGCCTCTGAAAGGTAAAACAAATTGTGCAGGACAAGGGGCATAGCATAGTCTGTGTATTTAGCCCATCTGGCAGGACTCTTGGGAAGGGATTGCATCTTCTTCAGACCTGGTATTGCGTCTGACAATGGCTAAAAGTCACAAGTTGAGCCAACGATATTTCATCACTGCGTGATTTTTGTGGTGTGGAAGTAAAGTGCCTAAGGCTCGGATTTATCTGAGGCTGATTTCTCAAGAAACCTAAGCATAGATTTATCTGTATAAGGAAATTAATTTTGTTCAGAAGAGAATTTGAAACAGAATGCAGAAATTATTCTGGAATAAGGCAGGTAAAGTTGTTATTTAAATCAGCTCCATACCCTGTGATAAATAGATCAAGAAGCTGGACAATTTATTGAATAAATTGCCCAGAGATGTCTAAATTATTTGCAGTGTCATTTTCACCTGAGCCTGAGGAATGTGAAGCCAAATTTCAGCTGACTATATTGCATTCCTCTCTAGAGCCAGAAATAGGCTCTTAACTGTTATAAATTGATTAATGAAGGTATTGTTATTTAGACCAGACCCTTAGGCTTGTAATGCTTAAGCTTTAGCATAAATGACCAAACCGAGCCATTCTTTAGAAGGCATAGCTTTAAAAGCCATTTGTCTAGTTCAGAAGCAGAAAATATAAGGACTTTCATTGTTTTGGGTCTTTTTGTCTGCGTTGCCTCCCAAAATGACCGTGCCCGACTTTTTTTTTTTCCTCCTGAACCTGTGTGACATCATATTAGCATGGCACATGAAGATCCTGAGGTGAAAATAAATCCACAAAGATAAATATCAAACTTTGAGATGCTGTTCCATGTAACTGAATGTTTATCTGAACTTCACACACGGCATCCAGTTAGATAATTTGCCCACAAGGCAAGTTTGTTTCATTTTTCACAATGTTCTGCTACTTGAGATTATTTATTCACTGCAGCAGAGCTATGGACTAGCCTGATTTGTTAAGCAAGCACTGTGAGGATAGATACTGCAGTACTATCTTTCATGGAAAACTTCAGAGTGAGAAGCAATGAACTATCGCCCAGTACATCATGTTCCAGGATGGGCTAGAAAAACTGGTAAGGGTGCAGCTGCGGAGGTAAGAGGAGAGCCCTCCCTTGTGGAAATGTCTTTTCCCTCTGATCCCTTCTGCTTGCCCTGTAATAACCTTACACCAATATTCCAAAACTCTTGATATATTTTTTTAAAAAAGAAAGAAAAAAGAGATCAAGAAGAACTTGAATGTATCTGTAGTTAGCTTCCTGGATGTAGGTTTAATTAGCAAAATACAGAGATGAGGTATTTATTCCACCAATAAGCACAAAAACCTTATTTCAGGCTTCTTAACTGAAAATTAATAATTAGTATTATATTAGACATTTCTTTGCACTTAAGAATCATTCTTGTATGAATGTGTTTGACAAGGGAAGCAGAACTCGTGCTGCATTAATTGCAATTCATCTTGAAAGGCATTGTCACGGGAGTTCTGTTCCTTTCCACCTTTGTGTATATGAAGTTAAACTGCCCACTAAAAATTTAGCAAACTTAAACTGCAGCCAAAGAAAACATCTGCTTTGGACATGACTTACTTTATTTTCTAGCAGGAGGGCTCCATATATCAGTGCCTTGCCTTGTCTAATTTCATTAATATGATCTTGTGTCCATCCTGTGGCAGTTTAATAGCCATTATTTGTGGCCTCCATCAAATAAAGCATTGACCATAAATCCAGCTTCACGTAAATGAAGATATAAATGTCAATCTGCATTACTGTATAATATTTATTATTTTAATTAAATGAAACTGATTGTGACGCTTATTAGGTCACAAGTTTCTTGTTAATGGCAATGAATAGCAAAAACATTTGCTTATTTTAAAATGGAAAAAAAGCTGTTTATTTTATATAATTTTTAGAATTTTTCCTAATGTTATTGTCTTAGGTTATCAGAGCTAGGGATCTGTGTGTGGAGCATAATGTTTGTGCTTCTTTTTGGGGCATAAGCTAGTTAGTGATGCCAAACATGACAGGTACTGCAGAAATATCAAGGAACAAATGTATTAGGAAGGTGAACGCACTGCTTTTGTTAGTCACTTCATAATACAAGTATTTACATTTAGCTGAGCCAATTTCTTTCTTCTACTCTGAATAGCAGGAATTATCCAATCTAAAGTCAGATATTCTAGGTTTATGCTGGTAGTACTTAAACTTTGTTCAATATGAGGATAAAACAGTCTGTAGCTTTAATGATTTAATTTCCAAAGTATTGTGAAAAATACGGAAAATCTATAATTTTAAAATACTGAAGTCCAATCTTGTGTAATTTAGTTCCAAAGATAGAAATCCATTACAAATTAGAGACTGTTCTTTTTAATTCTCCTTTGGTTGCTTTGTTCATTGTGCTTTTAATGTACAAAAAGAATGGTACATTTTATTTGCATTGGATATAGGAAAGGATAATGGATAAAATTTCATGGTCCTGATGCTGGCAAAATTCCTTAATCTGGCAAATCTCACATGTCAGTAAGAAGTGTAAGAATGAAGGTTTGATATCTGGTATGTTTCTTCACTTGCAGGGAGTCAGATGTTATCAAAACTGAATTTACAGCAGCCTATTTAGAGTAAGAACAGCCTTTGTGTGTCAGAGAGAGGTCATCAGCTTCTTACCAAATAGACTGTATTCAAAAAAGCATCTGGATGATGGAGATATTAAATTTTATTTAGGAAACCAAAGAACTGAGTTATAGTTTATCGTTTTATATCAGAAAATATTGATCCTGATCATGTTGCTAATGAAGTCAGTGGCAAAACCCCAATTAACTCAGTTGGAAGTGTGGAAACTTAGGAAATCAGGATTAAAAAGAGATTTCATCTTTCTGTATATAAACTTCATTTGTATCTGTTTTTCACAATGATTCCTTGAAAATGAATGGAAACATTCACACTGACTTCAAGGGAAATTGATTCAGATCTTCAAACATCTGAGACTGTTTTCAGAGTAGTTTTAAATGTTTTCTACAGATCTCTAGTATCTTTCACAATGAGCCTAAAAGGTTTTTAAGCAGGAAAACACTAATTTGCTTATATTTCAGATCACTTTTAACTGAAAATGTTTATAGTGTATTTGTAACAAAGCTGGTCATGAGGTTCCTGTCTGTATCAAATCCTATTGCTCAGCTCTAATTTAATTCCATTAAAGAGCAGAAAATACTGCTCCAGAGTTTATCCTTTTGGTCAGTATTAACCATGTATATTCATAGCGCTCTTCAAGTAATTACTAGATATTATCTTCTCAAGCTAAGTGCCAGCATTATATGGCATGACATAGAAGAAAAAGATTTAGCAAAAGCAAAGCTGAGAAGCTGGTACAGAAGGGAGACTGAATTCAGAGTAAAAGACAACACTTCACATTTTTCAGGTGCTGCTCTCCTGTCTATTTCAAGGCTTGTTTCCTGCAGTGAAATTAAGAGAAATGCTTTTTCCTTTACCAAAATCTAAAAACAAATCTGAAGTGGTGTCCCACTTGTAAGTTAGCAGTTTTATTTCAGTATCATTTTTTCAGCAAATACTTAAAACAAGTTTTCCATGATTTTGTGTGCAACTGTGTAGACACATAACTATGTAACATTTCCGTCTTCCTCCTGAGTTTAATGTATTTTTTCTTAATTTCCTCTTTGTTTATAAAAACAATCTGTGCTTGTATAGATTTGTAGTATTTCCTTTAAACCTTTCTAGTAGCTAAGACAGATAGATCTTGGACTTGTGTTCATTTTCTCTGTGCAAAACACTTTCTCTGTCTTGCATTGACGAGGTGAAAACATTCTTCTTTCTTTTCACTCTCGCAATGAAATGAGAATTAGCAATGTTGAGGTAACTGCTGACAGTGTGCTCCACTTATTGCTTCCTTCAAACCTGGTCTTCCACTCCCTCTAGCTCAGAAGCCTGTGAGGGATTTGCACGTACACACACAGTGAGAAATAATTTCATCTCCAAATACTGGTCCTGACAATGAACTTTCATGTTCAGCATCTGCTGCGATGCCTCATCTGAATATTGCAGCACTGTACCAGAGTCCTTTGCTCCAAAGTCTTGCTGGCTGTCCGATGAAGGTCACTTTTAATGTAGTAGAATATCAGTATTTTGTAACGTGGTTGGTTTGCCCTGTTCCAAACCCTGTCACACAGTCAAAGCAAATTCACTTCTGGAGTCATATTTCTGATATTCATTCATATTTGCTAGACAAGATCTTTCTTTTGTCATCACGTACAAAACTAAATTCTTAAATGTTCTCAGAAGCTGTCTTTGATTACATTTATGTTCGTTCTTATATATCAAGACTACTGTGATTTCCTGAAACTATCTTAGCCATCTTGAGTTTGAAGTCCATTTCAGTGTCAGATTAGGTTGTGTAACTCTCTGATACCAAAATGATTTTGAAGGATTCTGTAAATACTTAGCCTTTTGTTCTAGAAATTGAGAGGAGTCTATCCCATCCGTAGGTCTTACCAGTCTTCAGTCATTCTGATTTCTTGATTCCTTGTTCTAACATGATTTTAATTTCCTTCTGTGTTTGTTCTTCCCCTGGGAAATTAATCTGAGTTCTGACATGTGTTCTCTATCTTCTTTGTTGAATCTGTGAGGCAAAGAATTGATGTTGTTCTTAGTAGTGGCTATACCTCCTGCCAATAAACTATACTTTTTGCTGCTTTAAGGCATTGTCTTTTCTTCTATTGGTTCTTGCTTGTGTACCTAAAAATAAACAAACGCTGCCACTTTCCAAAAAAGCGGGTTTTTTTGTTTGTTTGTTTTTCTTCTTCTCGTGCTCTCTTCAGTCTTCTCTGAGTGTTCCACTTCTCTGCTGTGGCCTGATCCATTCAACTCCTTCCAAAAGCTGATTGACCCTCTCATTCTACGTGCATCTTTCCTTTCCTGTGCAAAGTGTGAACGAGTCTGGCCTTCTAGGCTCATTTTCTGAAGTGTCACTGATTTGTTCTGTTACTTCAGGCAAGTCACTTAATCTCACTGTGGTGCAGTTTATCCACTATAAAATAAGTCTAATAATCCTTGCCCGCTTTGCTGAGCCCTGAATCTTGTTTGCCTTCTTTACATGTGCAGTCCTAAGGGTATTATAAAGCTTCAATTATTAATGTTTGGAAAGTGCTTTGAGATCTTTGGATGGAAATCCCTGTATAATCATATTTAGCACTTAGCATTTCACAGCACAGTGCAGACGCTACGTAATCCTCAGAATACTCCTGTGAGACAGAATTACCTGTCAATACAATTATTATCCTCACTTTACTGGATAGTGAGGCAGAAGGATTAGGACCTAATCCTGCTTCTCTTCAAATAAATGGGAGTTCTTCTCTTGACTTCACCAGGAGCTGGAAGAAGTCTTCTGTGACACATCAAGTTTTCAGCTCAGTCTGGGATGCCAACCCACACTCAACCTTGTGGACCCTCCTTCGTCTCTGTAGTATGGAGTTTGGTATTTCCTGGTCATGTTATCTAGACTTTCTTGCATGATTCATTTTTAATCTTCCTCTTTACTATTCTGTTTTGGTTACCTTCTATATTATTTTATCTTTTTATTTGATATCTTTCCAAGTCCCACCGTATTTACTTCCTGATGCTGCATGTAACCCTGGGAGATGTATCATCTACGAATTTTTCCACATCACCTTTGCAATCCTCTTTCTTCATTGATTTATCCAGTCCAGTTCTTTTGCCTCTTTTTAACAACTTTATTTTTCTGCTGCACATGTTATTGCAAACTTAACTGCTGTCTACTGGAACACTGCTTCTACATAGTTGACCTTACCAAATTCCTACTCGAGAAATTTTAGACCAGTTTTCGTGTTGTGAATATTGTACATAATACACTGTCATGGTTATAATAATTTCATGGCTGTGATTATGCTAACCTGCCCTTTATTTCTCCCAGTTATTTTAGTCTGTTCCAATATTAGATGAAGTAGACCTGCCTCACACTGTGGATGCTCAGGATCCACAGTCTTCGCCTTGAAATGCTAACCAAAGCAGTGCTATAAAAAGACTGCAAAAAAAGTCTTTAAAATCTGAATAAAAATTACTTTAATAAATCTCTTATGTGAAGGAGAGTTTGGATGACAGACCACGGTAAGTTCATTCTTCACAGAAATAAGTTGAATTCTAAAACTTGTTTGTCAAAAAAGAAAAATCAGTCTTGCTGAGTTGTTGCATAATGCAAACATGTAAGAGAAGAAATTCCTCCTTAATATCAGATACTGACCACACTATTGTGGGATCACCAAAATAAGCAGAATCTGCCTTAAAATAATGAGACAAAATAATTTCTCTTCTGTCATATTGATGGTGCTTCTCTACATGTTGGCCCACTTTGTTCAAGGGACCATTTTGGAGTACACTGCTGTTCAGTGTAAATAAAGATGTTACCATCCATACTGATTTGTTTCTGAAGACACTCTCACAATTTTGAGTAAAGAGACTTTCGATGAACGTGATACTGACATCTGTGGAAGAAGATTCAAGGCTGGGGCTTGGCCACAGCTGCTGTTGGTCACTTGCCTTTCTTCAGCTGAGGAGCTTTGGAAGACCTTCTTCCATACCACCTCTGTTAAGTGCTGGAAAAGGCATTTGGACAGAAGCCAGGTTATATGCATTGCCATGGGCTCTCGGGGCCAGTAATACCTCTGGCAGAAGCAGTGTTAAGCTAATTAAAAGCTAGCAGCAGTAGCACCATATTTCTAGCAATTTCTTTGCTTGAAACAGCTATTATTGAGCATTAAAGGTAAAATCAATTCTATAAAGGTAAACAGTTTTGTAGTAATGGGACCATGACCTATAAAGTGACAATCTGACATTAAGTTTTAAGGATTGTATATTCACATATGCTGTCATTGTAGAGCAAGTAACATGACTGGAAGTAGGCCTGTGCATTTTGAGAATGCATTTACAGTTTAACATGCTCTTACAAATGTAAGGAGGCTCCCTCTCTCTCCCTCTAATTTTTTTCACCAGCTTGACAGTTTTTCAAACATATTCACTGTCAGCCCTAACAACCTGTCAACAACTGCCATTATGTGAAAATTGCAAAGACTTGCTTGAGCACTGTGAAAACTGACAGACATGCCACAAGGATAAGTTCCTCAGAAACAGAGGGCTAAAACTTTTGAAAGGTGCTCCAGCCCTTCCGAGGCAAAATGAACAGTCAGATATCAGGGGAAAAAAACATACACTTGTCACATCTGATATCTATTTCTTTTCCCTTCAAATTGAGGTGTATGTGAAAGAATAAAACATAGATTAGGACAAACTGTGCAACTTACTAGAGTTGGTGCAGTTTTCCTCACTGTCAAACATATATGCAAGAAAGGCCAAATTTATCCACTGTGTAAATCCGCCATCTGTGTGGCTAGTACAAATCCTGGGGAACACGGATAAAATTCACCCATGTAGAAAATCTTCTATAAATGAAATATTCTTTTTTCTGTGTGGCTTACTGTAACTGAGATTATTTTTTTAAATGTTCACTAGAATATTATGCTCAGAAGTGATCCTGCAATGCATGGAGCACCTTTATAGGGCTCATTTTCTTATTCTGTATGCAAGTGTTAAACAGCTGCAATTCTGCCGACACCCAGGAATTTACTGGCTTCTGAAACTGGTGTAACGGAGAGCGTCTATGTTTCCCATTGAAATAAAATGGTCTGATCAGGTTTGTGGGGTAAGAATAAATGACGATGATCCTTAGTTGTATTGGACGGTGCCAGAGTATGTCCATTCTGTACACTTGTGCATCGTGTGCAAGTAACAACACATAGCCAGTGAAATCTTCGGGAATTCTGCTCTCTGAACATCTTAGGGAAAGGTGGCATCTGAACTCTTTAGTAAAGCCAGTTAATGGCAAACAGCCAGGAAAATTCTCAAACTATGAATTTCCTGGCTCTCAGTTATTGTTTCATTCTAGGTGTTGTTCCTAAGTCATGAGCAGCGAACAGCCATTGAAGATGCTGATTCTCAGTGTGTGCACCCCTCCTCTGATGGGTGTAACTGATGGGCTCTCCAGTCATATCGCTGTTACATCTCCTTCTCATTTGAAGCCCCATATGACTTTAGTAGAAGGGCTGTGAACTGAACTTAATTAGAAAATTCATGTACAGTTAGCTTAGAAATGTGCCCCATGGTGCTGAGCTGCTGGAAGAGTTTTAAATCCTAAACAGTGTCCATTTTTGTCATTTACCATCAGTCCCATGGGAAGATATTTGTACCTTGATATATACATTGATTCTAATGGGATTTCTGAACATAAACCTGTGTGCGCTAAGAAGAAATTTGAATATGCCTGTTCCTGTTGTTTTAATTTAAAGAAAAAACACACAACCCCCCCATGACATTGAAGTTTCTTTTGTTCAATATATATGAAATGGGGCGTGAGTTGAGTATGAGCTCATGTTGGTGTAGGCTATGTTCCTTACAAGGCCAATAGCGTTCCCTTGGAAATGTCTCATTTTCTTTAAATATTTTGTGACACAAACTTAGAAAAACCCTTCTCAAATACGCTTACTAATGATTATCCAGTAGCAACTTCTTTTGCCTATTATCAAACTGAATAAAAAGAGAAGCCTCTCCTGTATTTTTTTTTAAAGAGCTTTTCTCTAGAAGATACTTAATTCCCCATTAACGTTAAGCTCAGAGTTATGCCACATAGTGTATTGTGGTCCTCTAAAACAATGTTCCCTGTAGGGGAAGACACCGTAAGTGGCCTAAAATAACACAACTCTGAAAGACAAAGAGGCTTTATTCTTTTGTTTTAATGTCTTCTATTATTTCTTTGTTCCCCATGTTGTTTTTCATTTGCAGTTGTAAAAATAAGAGTAATATTCATAGCATACCCTTGTCAGGTAGATTTTCTTTGGGTTAAAAAAATATTTCAAGCATTTAGCAACACAGTAAATGACATTTAAGGTAATGCTTTTTCTCCTTTTGTAATCCATCATGTTAATTTTCTGTATAGACACTTTCCCACTAGTTCTTGTTTTTGTTTTTTTTTTTTTTGTTGGTTGTTATTTGGTTTTATACTTCTGAGCTACACAAGGAAAGGGTATCCTTTGGTTTAATGTTTATCTGGTGGTCTAATCTTGGGTCACAGATGAGCTTAAATCAAAGCTTCAGTGATATTTATCTAACTGAGTCTAAGTTGTGGCAGCCTGTTGCAAGATTGTGGTGAGATCTGAAAAAACACTTGAGACGGTCATCTAATCCTCTGGTTGCAAGGGGTTACCTTTTGTCTTTTCCCTTGATTTCATTGTTTTTTCTTAAGATGGAGATTGTTCAGGTAATACAGTTAGCTGAAATAGGATCCGTTTTTTATTAAATGGGAGACTGCCTGTGTATTTTGAGCGTCTTTCAGTACATGTGGGAATATGTAAGGTTATAAATCACAGAAAGAAAACACTGTAGCACTTCAATAAAACATGCTGCTCTAGAGTGTCTGGGACAGAGAACATGAGCGTTTCACTACTTTCATGGAACATAATAAGTCACTCAGAAGACAAAGTGCTTGTAATTTCTTGTTCTAATGTCTGACATTCTTGGGCAGGATTCCCATCGAGGGCTAGTACCTAAAGGCAAAGGACCTGACACTTCAGAGTAATCTCCCTTCTCTGGAAAGTACTCAGGTTGAAATTCAAGTATTGCCCTGTATCAGGAACATTCTTGGTCTTGCTGTTCAGCATCACAGAAAGTGATTGTAAATATGTAAAAAAATTTCCTTGACCATCGCATAATCAATTCAAAGTACTTTCCCCCTAACCTGTGCTTCTTGCTGACCAGTTTCTGTGGTCCTGTATTCATGTTGACTTGCTCGATCCACAAAAAAAAATCCCATAACTTGTAAATTAACTACAGGGTACCAAGACCTGGCTAGGACCAGAAAAAGACTAATACGCATTTCCTACAAGGACTTTCATTTGCTGAGGACAGGTTTCAGTTGTCCATCTTCACACATCTATGAAGAAATATTGATTCCAAGGATTCCAGAGACATTTGATGGTTTCAGGAAGGAAGGCTCATGTTTTTTTCATCCATAACCATTCCAGTTCATCTTTTTTAAACCCTGCTGTGACTGGAGTTCAGGCACCAAGCGTTACTTGTCTGCCTCAGCCAGTCACTTTTGACATCAAGTGTACTTGATCTGGGGCTGGTAGTTTACTTCAAACATTGTTCATATGAATGGGTCTGGCAGCTGGGAGACTGCAAAAAAAGTGCATGAACAGTGATTCTTGTTTTCTGTCTTCAAAACAGATCTATTGTACTGTTTCTGCTGGCTGTTTTGAAGAGTCTTGACTTTGAAGCTGGAGAGAAATCATTATCTAAGTCGCATTCATTTAAAGTTGAGGCCAGTGGTCTCATAAGTGATCATTCACATTAGCCTTATGAACCTTCTCCATGGATGGGTGAGAAGAATATTGCTTTATCGTAAGGTGATTTAAATAAGAAAAAAAAAATCTATGCACTGTGAATGCACACGGTATATTACATGTATTTATACATTATGCATCCTAACTCTTATAATTTGATTATAGATCACAGTTGTTTCTTTTCTCTCTTGACCTCCTTTAGCTTGTGACATGCTCTGCTATCATTCTCTCATTCTAATATTTTCACCATTGAAAATACTATAATTTTCTTTTTCTCATTGTCAGATATTTGGTCATTTTTTTGTCTTGTCTTAGAGCTTAAACTCAGAAATTGAAGTGTCTTGATTTTTTTTTTTTTTTAAGAAATGACAACTCATGTTTATTTGATTTTTAAATTTATGCGGCAGGTCTTTCTCTAACACTCAGATCTCACCTAAAGCTTTTTCCTAAGGGTCTAAAAATGCCTTTCAAAAAAGGTAAATCTGATTGTCTCTCTTTAACCCAGGGAAAACTGCGACACTGAGATGAGTGCTTTGCTTAGAGAGAGAAAGCAGATCAGAGGAAGCATAGGCACAGAATGGGCAAGTGTCATATTATTCAGCCACGTATGAGGACCATTACAGGGGGAAGTTTCTGTGCTAAAATCACATTGAGACTTGGACCGTAAACTTGTCGTTATAGCTTGAAAACTCTTCCCTTCTGGGATTTAAATGGAGCAATTCAGTACTAGAGGTCAAAGCGACACTAGATTTGAGTGGACAGTCAGGGCAGAGGGTAAGACCAGAGCAGCAGTGGAAAGGGATGAGGTGGAAAGGATGCGGTCGTGTTAATTCAGTGCAGCTTCACAGAAGCAGCACAAGGAGACTTATAGGAGTGTTTTTGAAAGGGAAAAGTGGGTGTGATAAATGGGGTAAGTCAATGACAATTTTTGAAAATGCACCTTTGTGTCATAGTCTATCGGTAATTTCCTCTTGCTATATTTGGATGATTTTCCAGTAGCAGTAAGAGGGATTGAGTGGTGACCAACCCACCTTTCTGAATAACTAATTTAGGAAAGTAACAAAAGAATTGAGCTGCAGTGTGTGAATCATCCCAGATAAAGGTCAGAAATTACTGCCCTGTTCTCTCTTCGTTTTAGCTAAAGGTACTTGAGCTTTTTAGAAACACTTAGCTAATAATTTTCTTAGTGTGTAAGAAGCCCTGAGAGAATTGTGAAAATGCGAGAAAGCAGAAGAAACAATCTAGCAAATCAAATGAGTGATTGGAGGCAGTTGTAGTTTTGGTAATGCTGCTGCCCCAGCAGCAGCCAGCAGTGCCTGGAGCCCCATCATTTTCGGTGCCATCTGTAGCAAGATGCAGACAAAGCATTGCCAAGGAGGAACAGAAGCTGGTGCGAGTTTCCTAAGACCACACTGCAGGTCAGAACACACAAGGGTCCTGGTCCCAGCACCTCTTCCCATGGCCGTGCCTTCCCTCCATGGTAATGGCTGACAGCCTGCTGTGTGTATCGAGGCAAAGCCTCTGACGCTTTGCCGCAGCTCTCATTCAGATCTAAGGGGTATGATTCAGCAGGGGTATGATTCAGCCTGTCTTGGCTGAGGACTGCATGCGGAGTAGTGTGAATGCATCTGTCTTAGAGTGCTATACTGCTCTTCAATCTGTTAAACGTAAGCAGTTTTTGGGTAAAATCAATGGAGATACTGATTCTGGTGAAATAATAAGCGCTGTCCCTGCTCAATTTTGTTGATTGCCTATCATGCCTTTTATCTGGGAGGAAAACTGCCTGGGATTCTATTTTTGATTTATTTCTTTTTATGAGTTGTTATACTGTGTGAAAGTTTAGTTCTTTTTTAAACAAACAAACAAGCAAAAAACGTATCATATAGCAAAAGACTTTCCCCTGGAGAATTTTATATTCCGTATCAGGCAGATACAAACCATTGGGATCAAAAGCGAAAAGCCTTGGAGATACTTAGATAGTGAAGACTTTCTGAAGGAAAAGCGGGAGATTTTGATGAAAGAGGATGATGGCTTTTTGGTTCAGAAAAACTTTGCAGGGTATTGGTGGAAGATCTCAGACAAGGCAAAGCTGGTACACAACCCACCTCTTGCTGCTGCGTACAGAGACAACTACTAATCTTGTGGAGCAATTGTCCTGGTTTCAGTATCTCCCAGTGATGAGTCTCCAAAGAAATAGTCTGGGGTTTATGCTGTTGTACTAACAGTTTTTCACTCACTGTATGAAGTCCATTAAATTATGCATGAGATGTGCCTTTTGCCCAGTTTGAACCGTCCACACTAATGGAAGCACTAATGTTAGATGAATGCTATCTTCGAACTAATGTGATTCTTAACTGGCAAGCAATACGCTGTCAGTGTGAAAATGCAGGAAATCTAAATACATAGCCATGTCATGAAAAAGAGTGGTGGCATGTACATAGAGGGGGAACTTGTAGTGTGCTGGAAGACAAATAACTACAGGCCACTCTTAGACAAGTAAACAAATAATATGAACAGCCACATCCTAATTTGTTTGATTAATGGATGCAGAACTATCAGAGTGTAATGTAGGTAGAGGTAAGCTTTGTCTGGCTCAAACTGTGGTATGGTGCCAAAAAATGAAATCTCAGAATCTCCTACCCTGAGATCAAGCAGGAGACAGGGTCTGACCGAGCCCAGGAGACCTCAGTACTCAAAGATGCTTATTTATATGCCATATAAAATAGGAGCTTTTTCAGGCTTTGAGGGACTCTGCTGGCTCAGCCCATATGGCGAATGGCAGCCTTTCATTTATGAACAACAACAAAAAAGTATTCCAATGCTCAGAAGCATATTGGGCAGCAAGGCCATAGGAGGAAGCCCAATATGCTGTTAAACAGCTGTCTGGACCCCTGTTTACAGGAGAGTGATGAGATTAAGAGCGGTTTTGTAGTTTCCTCTAGACATGTGCCGTTTCAGGGTTTCCACAGACAGCTTGAAATCTGCTGTGTGGTTTGACAGGCTCCCCTGTTTCGCTCTGTGCAGTTGTGGGCGTTTCGGGACTGTGTTTATGTTGGCTTTTTTCCTTGCACGCGTGACCTGTGAGGTCCCTACATGAGACCAGTTGCATTTCTTAAAGCACATCTGGGAGCTCTTTAATACTTGTGAAAGCTCGTGTGCCCTCCTTCCCTTAGTGTTATTGCAAAGATTTCATGTGGAGGGAGGAGAATCAGAAGAGCAAGTAGTGGCTTAAACTGTTTTCTGATCTCTCCGTGCTGTCCTCTTCAAAGTAGGTCTGGGTGAATAGGACAGGGCAGAGAGAGGGATTGTTATAGGTGTGTCTGCTATGTCCTGGAGGCTGCTCTCACCCTTAGTTTGGATAAGCTTATGGACTGAGAAATTGGGGCTTTCCCCCAGTTTTAGGGCTGTTTCCAAAGGGAGGCATTGATTCCACATAAGTCTGGGGACCGTAGGCATTTGCTCCAGCTCAAGCGACTGGGAGTGTTGTTATTTGTACTGATAGAGACAGGATTGTTGTTCTAGTTACTCCATGTATGATTATGATTGGTTGTATAAAGTACTGTTGCTAATCCTATACAATAAAAGCTATAGTTCATTCACCAGGAACATTATAAACCTGGATTTAAAAAAATCTTTTTGTCATTGTTTGGAGAATTTTAGTATATTTTTGTATTTATGAGATTTCATCTTAAACCACTCAAGATAGAAGCGTATTTCGCTGATAAAGGAAAGCTGAAATTCTCAGCTGTAGCAGGACTCCAGGAGCTAAAGCTTTAAGAATCATCCTGGATGCCACAATACCCCCAACAGGTATGGAAATCCTTGGGGAAGTCCTTTGTGTATGTGTTTGCTTCATTCCATCTCCCTTCCTATTTTTTTAGTAACATCAGTATTGACTTCTGTGCTTTGTTGTTAGAAAATTCTTAATTTGATTGAGTATTTTAATAAACAGAATCCCTAAAAGTAACAACTTCATGCGCAATGAATTGTTCTCAGGTCCTGACATTAAGAGAAGCCTGTGCCTATATCAGCCAGTGATAAAAGCCCTCTCCCTATGGGGTACTTCCCCAGTTGGACCAGTTTTTCCAAATGGATTTTTTTTTTTTTTTTTTCATATTGGGCTTGCATTTGTGAGATACTTCTTGAGGGTTTGGGGTCTTTTTCGCCTTTTTTTTTTTTTTTCTTTTTTTTCCCCTGTATCTCTGCTTTGAATGGGAGAGAAGTAGTTCTCAGAAATGTGGTAACTTTGATTACTTGATTTTCAGAGATTTCCAGCTCCCAATGTTGCTTACATTTCCTATAGAGGAGACTCTCTTACTCTATATTTTAGTGGGCTTCAGACATACCTTCATGTCTTGGGAAGGCTGGGAGGGGACAGGTCAGACATACAAGACAGAGAGTTTTAAAAAAGAACTTCCTAAGAAGACTGTCTGGGTGATTTGAAGTTGGATTCCTGAAAGATCTCCGATGTGTTTCAGAAGGGACAGATACTAATACATGTTTGAGTTTTCATGTTCACTGATTTTTCAGAAGCTCTGAGGGAACACTTTTCAAATGTGTGAATTCAGGACTGTAGCCCTTGCTGTCCTTCAGTGGAACTTTTTATCCTGATTCCTCAAATTCATTTGAAAAAAAGTGTTTATAACATAAGTATATACAATAATATTAAATTAAGTCAGCCTTTATAAATATGTAAAGGTATAGGTATCAGTTTTTAGTGTCATTGTGTAGCTAATCAAGACCTCTAAAGACAATTTCTAAAATGACATTCTCATTTTAGGGGTAAAAATGGCAGAGCAAAATAAAATAGTTTCTGTTTTCCCAGTATCTTTGGACTATAAAAAGCAGGACTCCAAAGGGAGATTGCAAAGGTCATGGAAACAGTTAAACCACAATTTAAGACAGTGGTCGTGCTCTCCTTATTCTGTTTTTCTAACCTTGTATTTGTACTTATTTTTTCAGTTGCTTTGCTTTAGAATCCCTGAGATAAATAATAAAAGGTGTAGTAATATCCCTGCTGTTAAAACAGTATCAGCAAATAACCTGTGTGAGCCCAATTCTTTCCTTGTAGAGAATCCTAGGTTCAGAGGATAGCAAGTTTATACGGCTCTGTCACTCATAACAGCAGTTCATACTTGTATGCACCTAGAAAGATGGAATCTACATCTGAGGCGAGATCCTGTTTGGGCCTGAAAACAAGACATTCTTTCCCCTCCTTTGGGAATCTCTGCAGTTTAAGTAAAGAAAGCAGATGCAAAGTGCTCTGATGACCAGCAACTGAATAAGTAAAAAAAGTAACTAAATACAAGGATGCTGTGCTTCTCACAGCAATGTTAGCAGTCAGTTTTGGAGGTTGCACTGGGGTTTATAAATATCAGTGGACAGACCTGGGTTTAAATAGATTTTTTTGAACTACTTGCTTTATTGACAGGCTGTCATAGTGTAAAAGGGGAAAATAGAACTGTTGTTAACAGCAGCAAACCTAAATAAATTGCTGCCATGCTGTGGGTCAATACTATGTATTTGGTGCTTGCAGTAGATTCTTGAAAAGGTGGAGAAGGGAAATAAAATCCCGTCTGATTTGGCTAAACTTTGGGACCAGGCAGATCATGGACTTGTGGAGTTCACTGTAGCCATTTATAGGAAAGAGATTGTTTTACAGCTCTAGGAGGGTGTAGGGGGTGTTCTGTCAACACCTGTGAGAACAAGGTCCCTGCTACAAGGAACTTCAGTTTCGGTCAAGACCTTATATGGCAAACAGAATGTGCAGATGAAGTTAACCACATATGAATGGGTAGCTGGGAACAAAAGGGTTGGAAGTAATGGACAGAGAAGTGGCCAGGAAGGAAGGAAGGTACTGAATTTCCTCAGCAAAAGCATGCAGTGATCATGAAGAAATCGGTTCTTCTGGTTTTGTTGGCTTCCTGCATGCCTCGCAGAAGAACTGAGCTTTCAGAATGAATTTGAGTAAGACACTGAGAGTCTACAGGCAAGTTCAGGAATGGCTTTCCATGCAGAATAGCACCTGCTCCATGCAGGCAATATAGGAAGATAGAATTGGCATTATTTGGCACATGGTATACAGGAGCTGTGCGAGAAGTAGGAATCAATGAAGTTTTGCCAGTATTGCAATGAACAGTTGTGTGTCTACTAGCAGCGTTACTAATACGCCTGGAGAACAAAAAGAACAGTTCTGCAGTCGGTGTTCTGTAGCTCCGGTAATCAAGGAATGCCAAAAATTAGAAATGAAAAGTCCTATCAGTTCATCTCCCCCTATAAAGGGATGTTTCCTTTGTTATGTATGATAGCAATTAGCTTGCTTGCAAGGGGAGGAAGTATGGAACAGAAGAGATTTAAAATAGTGATGGAGAGCCCGGATCTGGGAGGATGAGACTGCAACAGAGGATTATCAGGACTGAGAGCAATGGTTTAGTACTTTCCACCTCCAAAACATTGCATAGATATTAACCAATTAATCTGCACAAATGAGCCATGAAAATGATCAGTGGCTTTGTTGAAGTCCAAACACAGTGAAATCATGTTTCAGATTTAGCACTTAATGTTCCCAGTCTTATGGCTTAGACAGGAGAGAGAGAGTTTGAGATTTCAAAGAGCTGCTCACTCGAGGTGAGTATCCAAGACCACCATTATGTTGCCCAGGGGTGTATGGCTGGAAGATCCTTTCATAGATTTAAAGGCAGCAAGGACTGCCTACTCTGACGCATAACATAAGCTATACAATTTCACTAGTGATTCCTTTTAAGGTTCTTTTACTTGTGATTGAACTGAAGTACACATTTTCAAAAGAAGGTTTTGGTTTTAGCATTCTAAAACATAAATAATTTGCCACATTACTTTAAAACTTGTTCAAATAATTAATTAGCTTTCCTCCCACTCTCTCCTTTTAAGTAAAGAGATAGTAAATGAGAGATCTTTAAAGACTGAAATAATTGTTCCTTTCTACATGGATATAAAGTTGGGTTTTGTTGCACCTCTACTGGTTGTCTTATAAGGCCAGAAATAGAAATACTACGTTCTTGAACTTTTTCCAAATCTCTTTTATACAATCCAGAAACATTCTGGCTTCTCCCAGCATTTTTTAAAATTATTTTTCAGTTGTTATGCTATGGCTTATGCAGCAAATAACAGGTGTGTGTGTGTTTTCAATTCTGGGATTTGCTCTTGGAGAAAAATAATTAACACTGGCAGGAGTTTGATTGCATTAATTCACAAAAAGAAACACCCAAATGATAAATCCATAGTGGGAGAACTGCCCATATGTTACAGATTGGCTTAACATGGATGAGGCATTAAATAAACTAAGTCTGAAAAATAAAAACCTTATCAGCTTTATTAGTGTTGAACTCTGTGGCTTCCACTGGGGCTGACACACTTAATTAAAGATGCTCTGGTCTAATTAGGTTGCACATCAAAAATACAAATACAAGTTGGGTTTTTTAAAGACCTGTCTGAGCTCCAATTCCCAATGTTGTGAATATTTATTTTATTCAGTTAGTCTTCACCTAGACCAAGTGTTGTTAGGTTAGCTAACACAAAAATACAGGGATTGTAGTATTTAGATTTCTTGCACTGAACAAGGCTGGCTCGGATCCTGAATGTCTATATATCTGAGGAAGACAAGTGTGGGCTAGGGAGAAAGGCGACTTTATTTTGAATTTTAAATCATTATCTGATTCTATTTGACTGGCTTAATTCTATTGGTGACTAGCTCATGAAGAAATCCATCACCTTCATTTGTTTTACTGCCTATGGGATTGATTCCCTTGTGGGTCTGGTGCAACCTCTGTTGAGGTCAATGGGAAGACTGCCGTCGATTTAATTGAAGATGGTTCAGAATCAATGGGAATGCTGCATGTCAAAATGGAGGAGTGTTCCTTCTTTCTGCCATCTCCTATGCTTTAAAACCCGAATTCTTCTCCTTCTATCAAACAGGACAGATCTGTCATACCCTGTGGTATGTTCCTGTGATTTTCTCTCCATGGGCAAGGTTGAGCATGGAAGACTTTGATTCAGCCCCTCTAGTTCCTGTATATGGTTCTTTTTTCAGATTGATATTGGAGCTTTATAACCTTGTCAGCCTTTTACTGCCATTTTTTTGTACTAGTTTTGGAAGGTTTTTTCTTCTTCTTTTTTTTTCTTTTTAAATTTGTAATTTTCCTTAATGCAAATTGCAGCCGCTTCTGACATCAGTGGTTTTGTATGCTCTTATGTTCAGGACAGCAGGTCTGAACTTAACCTCCCATCTACCAGCAATAATTTTCACTCCTGATGATGGCATTTGGGCAATTCCAAATCGCTGTGCACAAAATGCTTCTATTTCTAATGCCTAACCAGATAATTATAGCTCAGCCAAACACATATTGGCTGGGGACAGGTATAAAATGAGAGCATTTCTAAGCCTTTTCATTAATGGAAAATGCAAGCCCATACATAGCTTTTTAGAATCCATCATTGATTTCTGGTGCTGTTTTGGTAGCTCTAAATCTTAACTGACACCTAGACCTCCCTCAGTGATAGAAGAGGGTTGAGATCAGCAGCATGAGGCCTATGGCTCTCACGGATTTTACTCAGTTTGTGAAACCTGAACTTATGTGTTGGAAAATGGACACCTAGAAAGAAATGGTTGGCCACGGTTTTAAGTCTGGCCTCATTTACAACTGTGAACACAGTAGTATTTCCCAAATATTATCCCTGTCACATCCTATTGTGGAGTTATGTTGCTTTTGCACATGCAGTGTTAACTTTAATTTTTCTTAGTGACTAGAAAGCGCACAGACTATCTGCCTTTTGCAATTTGCTGCAGCAGAGTTAGTTACTGGATTAGGATTTTGGAATCATTTAAAACTATTTCTTGGAGAAAGAAGACAGACAATTCTGATTTATTAAGAGTGACTTAATGTTAAATGGAGTGCAACTCCAGGCTGCCTTGAGCTATTTTGGCTTTGTTTCCTGCTTTGCTCATTGTATGTGTGTATTTGTGTGTGTACATCCATACAAATTCAAATCTCACCCCAGAGCTGAAGAAAGCAACACAGTCTCCTTACTCAACCAGTGATCTACCTAGAGATAGCTCAGTACTGTAAGTAGATGTGATGTCTCAGTGGTTGAATTACTCTTTTTAATCATTTCTGCTGAACAAATCTACAGTAATGATACAGATCCACAAGTCAGCCTCATATTCTGTGCCCCATAGTTGAGAGCAATTCCAGGATCCACGTTCTCCATTATCTGCTTGACTAAGGACATAAATAAAATTGCAAGAGGTACTCAAAGGCAACAGTGAGCAGAGGAGAGATGCATTGCTATGAAGACCATTCCTGTTGAGACACTAGTTAGCTATGTCTGGGTCTGGCCCAGATATAGCAACCTTGACAAACAGCAAGGGCTACCTGTGGGTGGTGGGACCTGCCAACGTGTCTGCCGTCGCTGCTTCTAAGACCCTCTTTGCTTGTAGACCAGGCTACTGATTTTATTTTTCTCAGACTGGATAGCATTGAATGTCATGCATCTGTAATCTGGTGTGATTTGCTGCTTTTCTCAGTGCACTGCTATCTTCACGCTCTTGAGGGAGAAAAGGTTTGATGCATAAATTGTGAGCTATGACAGAAAAAGTGGCCTTGTATGTTTTACTATTAGTATCAGCCACCTCAGAATGGAGTGGCAGCTTTATCAGTGAATATCCAGCAATTTTTTTCAGATGAAGTTAGACGTTTAGGAATAGATGCACCTCTTTCTACTTTCTGAACATACATTTTGTTATGACACCTTACGGAGCTCATTTTAAATCCTGCTTCAGGGCAAAAATATTTATGGCACACTTTAAATAAAACATATTATGTGTTTTGTACAAACATATGTATCATTGTCCCCCTAGCTGGAGCTGATATAATTTCTGACACCAAGTGCTATGCCTCATGCAAAATTCATGACATGTCATTGCATAAGAATGAGTGTGTTCCTTTAAAATACAGGCTTTCCAGCCATGATAACCACTTAGTTTTCAGTTTCAGGAACCAAAATCCTTCCTTGCTGTGACTGTTTGAGTGAAACACTGTGTCAGTGACTGGCAGCCTCAGAGTCTAGGTGGTAGGTTGATTGTGGTTTTCTCCTGCAGATGGTCTTTACGTCTAAGTCAATGGTATTTGTAGGTCTACATTCAACATAAATCATTCCTTAGAGTAGCAGGAGGGTTGGTCAGTGAATACTTGTCTGACTCATGGCTATATAAGCATCCTCTTGTTACAAGCTTTCAATACTGAAACTTTTCAGTTTCTAATCCTTATTTATAAAGAGAGGAAAAAAAATAGTAGTGTCAACAACATACCTGTGGCAGAAGATTATCATAAAGTCATAAGGTACTGCTGCATGGGTGTTACAGGCATAGATTAAATCCGCTTTGTGCATAGCACTGTGCAAGCATAATGTAAAAGTGGTCCCCAAGCTCATGGATGAACAAAATGAACAAATAAGGGGGCAGAAAGATAGTGGGGAAAAAAATGCTGATTCGAGAAAAAATGCAAAACCAAAACAAACCAACAAACCCAAAAACTTCAGGGAGTGGATGGAGAAGAGCTGAGCGGTGCCAGGCCTTGCCTTCTGGCTCATACTGGAAAGCACCTGCACTGACCTGGGCTGCTCCGCTTGCTTCCCAGGGGCAAGAGGCAGCAGCCTCAGCTGGGAGGTGGTGCTATTTCTTCTTGTCTCATATCTGTGGAGCCAAGGAGCGGTGTTTAGGAAGTTAGTCTCTGGTCTCTATCAGCTCCTTAGCAGCTTCATCTCTCTGCTGGGGAAGAGGTGGTGGAGAGTCTCCTCTAGAGGTGACTTAGAGGCCATGGAAGAACATGATTACTTTTTGAACAGCTGAGGGGGTGATTAAAGCATAACTTTAAAAAGGAAATATTAGTTAAAAATTAAAGATTGGAAAGTCAAGAATAAAAGGGTTTAAAATAAAGGCACTGTTCTTAAATTGTCCTGGACTAGCTGTGCTGTTCGCAGGATGTCCGTGCAACTATGCGGCAGTTCTTGAAGAGACCCGGCACACAGCTTTCTCCCAAGGGAAAGTGGCTTCCTCCGTGGCTGAGGTGAAGTCTGGCTGGCACTGTAATGCATACATGATGATTTCTAAGGCCGTGTTTTGTAGCACATCGAAGGCCCGGTACTGTGACAGCTACTGCCCCTTAAAACCATGCTGGGATGTTGATGAAACACAGCAAAGCCTATTGAGTCCTATTAGTTATAAAGGCTGGAGAGTGTTGTCTCTTATATTAGCACTAACATCATCTTCTTGTGCAGAAAATCACTGCTCTGACACACCTGGCTCCATCTCCCTGCCATTAAACCGATTAATACAACAAATGGTATTTTATAATAAATAACTGTCACTTTCATGTTTTTAACTGGTCTTTTGATTTGTTTCCTATTTTATGTTGTTTAGACAGACTGATTTAGACAGTTAAAAATCTACTTAACCATGATACATTGTGGCTGCCTGACAGACAATAACATTGATATATATGACTAGATGAATCTCTAATTAGATTTTGGCAGCACTGTCACAGTCAGGGAAAGTTTCCCCAAGTACTCCATTGAAATGATATTTTATGCAACCTCGTGGAACAAAGGCCATTTTTAATTAAGCAGGTCCCCTCAAAAGGACGTTAAACTTAATGTCATTTTTTTCAGTGGCCTTTGCCCTTGCAGTGTCTGCCTTCTCAAATATACTCTTTGGTAAAGTGACTTAAAGTGTATATTAAAAAAAAGTGCATAAAGCAGATAAAAATAGGTCAAAAAATGATAACTGAAGCTTGCCCTGAATGTTATATGTAAAATTAGTTGTAAGCATGGAAGCAACAGTCATTTGATAAATTATTATTGTTGTTTATATAGTCAAGGAAAAATGTAGTTTAGAACCAGAGAATGATTATATGATTGCATAATAATATCAATATTCTGTAAATCTCAGCTTTTATGAACACTTCAAAGTAACTATAGAACAGAAGAGACTATTAAGCAAATGGAAAACCTATTTCCAATAACATCTCCCTAAAATACTTCAAGTTAGTTTCAGAGCTGGAGAGAGGCCTCTCAGAGGTCTCTGGATACTAGTGCAATATAAATGTGAAATAAGAAGTACGTACATCTATGCTGCAGTTAATGGAGATGTACATCATCTTACTTTCTGCAAACCTGCAGTGAGCTAGGTGTTAAAATCTGCATCACTTAACGCTTGCCATGGTAGCTGCACATGAAAGATATAAAAGAGGCAATCAGATTTCCTCTTCTGGATCTGGACTGTTGTTCAGGTTTCATCAAGACTGCAGAGAGCAGGTGTGAGCACAAGATCTGGAGTGCCAATCTGGGAGTATCTAACTGGCCCAATGGAATACAAGTTAAATAAAAGCTTTCCCTGTGCATGTTTACAGCTTAGAGAAAAACAAACAATAAATGTACTATTCCTGTATCCTAGCATTTAATGAGTAAAGATCCATTTATACCTAAGTACATATTAAGAAATCTCTGATGATGCTAGTTGGAGTAGTGTGTGTGGATTGCTATATATCAAGAAAAAAAGGAGTTGAGGAGAGTGGTACTGTGGGAAGGGCCAGAATGTCCAGAGTATGTTGAATGTTTTCCAATCCCATCAATTTCAATGGGAGCAGAGCATTTTTTTTTGATCCTGTAGAGATGAATCCTCTAATTAGCAAAACAAGGGCTGTTGGACAGTCATTGATGTCTGTAGCAATTTTGCCGTTAATTGCAAGAAGTGCAGAATTCGACCTAGTCTATTCAGACCATCTATACATATCACTAAAGAGGTCATTCTGTGGATTGGCCTGTATGAAGAAGTTAGTGTGGTAATTTCAAGTGTGAAGGCAGAATGTACCACACTAATGTCCTGTGTGGGCATGTGTGGTGCCCTTTAAAGCAAGAGTTAGGCTATGGCTTATTTTCATACGAAAATAATACACATGAAAATACAAGTGGGAATTTGCTGTTCCCATTCCATCTGTATTAATTCCAAAAGTGAATGGCAACTGCAGCGTTTGAGACTTGCTCCTCTCCCATGCCACTGAGCAATTTTGTACAAAACTATCCTTTCCATATATTTTTGAGGAACTGGGGTGTAGTAAACTGAAAAGCATATTAATTTCTTTGCAGAAACAAGTTCTATGGACCTCGTAACATGGTGTGATCAACTGAACTCAAATACTAAACATCCCAGAACTGCAAGAAAAAGGTAACTACTTTGTTTTGGGGTTTGGTTTTTGGGTTGTGGGTTTTTTTTTTCCACACACTAGTTTTTTTTCCTAGTTCCAAATTTATTTGGAGGGATTGTAGTTCATGACTTCTCATTTTTTTGAATGCATTTTGGCTTTGTACTAGTATTTGGTGAGATTTTCTCAGCAACTTTGAATGGAGAAGGTAAGTTTACTTACCTCTGCTCTACTGTGTGATTTGTGAGGAAGACTTGGTTGAGATCAGCTCATAACACCCAAGCAAACAGAAGCTTTCCATGCATGATCTTTAAGGGAGTACACTCAGTACCTACTAGCTTAGTGCTGTCATGGTAAGCCTTGTCAGGAAAAAATACACCCTCCAGTGCAATTTCAGGTGACCTTTTCTGGGATGTTTAGCTAATGTTCTAGTCACCCCTCTCTGTTTCCTCCTTGAGCTCTAAATTTATTTGCTTAGGTATTTAAGTCCTGTTTTAGGGCAGGAGCTTACTTTTCCTCAATAACCCTAATTTGCCATAAACAGTAGATCTGGTATCTCTACTGATGAAAAAGATAGGAGGCTGTTAGTACTGGTACTATTTATATTGTGCTAATGGGCTTTAACCCTCTCACTGAGCAGTGCTGATGGTTTAAAATAATGACTAGGCAATAAATTTTTACCAGGACAGGTGTACAAATAGTACCAAAAAGAGAGCGCTGCTCAGGGTCAGACTATGAAAAGAATGGTGTCCCAGATTATAGTGCAAGATGAAACTGTTTCATATGCTGGTAAGACCCGATGACACATGGTTTTAGCTTTAGCCACCAAGACTTACTTGCTATCATTAACAAGATCCACATGTATCTAATACTCAGACCTGTCTGAGTCATAGTCATCTCAGCTTCTGTTTTTAAAACTATTCATCTGAAGAGAGAAGGAGTGCCCCTACCAACCATTGACTTCAGCGGGAACCAAAGCTGCACCCAGAAAAATCCTGGTCTCGCACTGATTGTTGCAATCCTCTGCCATTTCCAAAACCTCCATGAGACTCCTGAAATTCCTATCATGACTGTACCAGATGTGGATAATGGGAAGACAATTAATCCTGACTTTAGTATAGCACAGCATAGCTAACTTGTGCTAATTGACCATGATGTCCTACTGTTATTCTGAGTATTGAGTTATTTGATAGCAACGTTTGTTTCTATCAATGGAGACATTTTTCATAAATCTTTCTTCACTAGAAAATTATAAACCAAAACCAAATGTTTTATTTTCCATTGTTTCTGTTTTCAGCTCCACACTTTAGTTTTCTTACTACAAAAAGTCAGTTTTTGTTTTTACCATTTAAAAAATGTCCACAGTTAACGAGCTCTGATAGTCACACTGCAGCATCTGCTTTCCAACAAATCACACTAAGATATTTTTCAATAAATTAATAAAGTATATAGAGCAGAAGGTGGAGAGCGGGTAAGATTAAATCAAATGTAAAAAGTCGTGTTAAAATCATGATTTAAAATATGAGCAAAAAGGTAGATCCTTTTGACCTAAGTGGTTCATCACCTGTTTAAATCACTAACCAAACTTCAGTGAAATTTCCGTACCTGGATAAAACTATGCTAGTATTTACTAAGTTCATGCTACATGAATGTGGAAGAATCCAGCAGCATTTGTTTTTTCAGCAGATACACATTTGAGTTCTGTAGTCAAATGGGAGCTATTACAACCTTGCTAACGATAGCTTTCAATATGATACAATCAAAACGTTGTATGCTTTTGCTGAAGATAGCAGTGTCATTGTAAAGGTTGTATGTTTGAATGGTAGTCTTAAATACCTGTATTGCACACACTTTTTTCCCTCAAGACACTAGGCTTATGAGATAATATATACAGTACTTCAGAATGTAATAAAACGCTCATCAACTGTCAAATGTAGAATTCACCTACCCCATGTTCTAGTGTGGATTTATGCCACCTGATTTGGAGAAGCAATTAAAAATTCTCAAGCCGGCAGTCAAATAGTTTATTCTGTACTTAGTTATCATAGTGTCAGAGATAGTCCACCAATGGAAAAGACGTCAGTCTGGCAAAATATGTAGTTTACCTCTTGGAAGCTGTAGCGCTTGTATGTCCTTCCAGATATCTTTTTTGTTTGCTCTGTTATCATTGTATAATAGTAAGCATCACATGACTGATGTTTGATTTGGTTATAATGTTTTCTTTCTTCTGGTTAAACTGTAGAGATAAGTGACTGTTCAGTCCAAGGTCTTGGATTTTAAATGAACAGCTAGCTGTTCTTTCATTCATCACTTTACACCTAAATGACAAATCACGAACATGAAAAAGGAAGGTAACACAAGGCTCTTTGTCAGCAAAAAGGGACATACTTAAAATTGTAGCTTTGCTAAGAGTACTTGGCTGTTATGGAATACCTTCTACTCAATAATTCAAAACACTTTACAAATACTTGCATTTTAAGCTTCTTAGCATTCTTGTGCATCGAGGAAATGTTACTTTCCCATCTTGCAAATGGGTATACAGAAGAACAGAATGTGGAAATGGCTGAGTAGCTTTATCACTTCTGGAGGGTATCCCTGTAGCAGGCAGCTGGTACATAGGACAGGTGCCAGGATGTCTGCATTTACATCAGAAACCTACGTAAAGACCCTGACTCCTCAGCTTCATTTTGTTGTTTACCTTTAAGCAAGGATATGACTGGAAGCATTGGTGATGAGCAGGACAGGTCCGTTCTAAGCAACTTGAGGTGGAAAGACACAGCCAAGAAAATAAGAGATGCTTGAAATGGTCTTACTGTCCTTAATCCTCTTTTTCCATCACAGACTGGTTTTTGGTTTTGTGGGTTTGTTTTTTTTTTTCCATTTCAGAAGAAAATTATCTTTAGGGGAAATGAGAAGGAAGAGAAAGAACAGGAAGGGTACAGCTGTTTTTCTCCATAGAGAACTGTCTTAGGCTAGGTATAGGGGTGAAAAGAAGAAGAAGAAGAAAAAAAGCTGATCCTTATGGTTGGCAAGCCTTGCCACTGTGGTGGTCAGTGGATGTTTTCCACATGTGTACGTGAGGGCAGCAAGGATCCTAGAGCTTGTTTTTCTTCTGTGTGCAGCACAGCACGTTGGCCTAGATTTTATTGCTGTGACCTGAACTCATCTTTGTACCATAGGGGAAATACTTGCCATGCTTTACAGATCCCTGAGACAGTCTCATTTTCTCAGCACAGAGCTAATATATCAAGCTAATTTACTGCCGTGGTGTGTTGCAAAGCCTATATAATATTGAGTAAACATTGTTGGCTTATACATTAACTGTAACTAAAACCCTGTGCAAACTTTATTCTGGCTTCAGGATTTTCCTTGAAGGAGTGACTAAGAAAAGAAGGCTGGAGGGTTGTGGGTTTTTTTCTTGGTGTCCTGTCCCCCCCCCTTTTTCTTTTTCGCAGTGAGGAAACTTTACTGTTGAACTTGGCAGTTCTGGTAATTCTAGGTCAAGTGGCAGGCATGGTTAGGAGCTTTCTGCATGGATCACTCAATTGGCTCCTTTTCTTTGTCAGGATCCCTTAGCAGTGTTTAATGTGGTTTCTTTTTCCTAGGTGGTGTGCAAATATAACTGAAGAAAGTAAGAATCTAGATGTCTGTCTGCTTTGGAAACTTAGTAGAGCTGCTATGCCTTTGTATGTCTAAGGATTATAATGTTTTGGATGATCTTCTAAAAAAGGAAACCAAATATTTAGTTCTTTGAATTTATATGGGACTCCTTATCTGAGGATTGTAATGTCCTTTACCAGCAGGAATTAATTAGAAAATAAAGCATTCATGTAAGAAATATCCTTTAAAAGGGAGGCAGGATACCACCAAGGTAGTATTTTATTTGGTGAAAAGAAATACCAGTATTTGTCAGTATATAGGCTAAAACCATTGAAATTTGATTAAACAAAAAATTGTGATCATTTGCTGTGGTTCTCAGTGATCCTGTTGTATAGATGAACAGACTGAAGTTGTAGATCTTAAGTAACTAGCCCAGTATCAGGCAAAAAGGCAAATGAGCAATGCAGGAATTAGTAATCCTGATTCTGAGAGCCCAAATTAGCTGAGCGTGCTTTCTGAATGCAGGCTGCAAAAATGATACTCTTATCCATTAGATTAACAGTGCACAACTGCCAAACTCATCAAGCAGTGAGTGAACTGAAGGGATCCGCTGAAGGTATTGATGTGATACCATGAAAGTCTGACCATGCTCAGTCCTGAACATGAACAAAGCATGTGTTTGGATTCTTGTTTGAGGATTGTTCAGATACGTTGTGACTACTGAAGAAGTAAGGCACTGATGAGAGAAGACAGCAGTGGAATGAGTATGTGCAGGAAGCTCATAAATCCAGTCTATCAGAAGAGGTGGTAGAAACACCATTGCTTTGGAAATTTAAGAGTAGACTGGTTGCTCTTGTAGAAAGTGACCTCGAGGGAACCTGTTCTAGAAAGGTGTGCGCAAAAGCATTTTTCTGTGTGCAATTCCTATGAAACTTTTTTCCCAGTGTGTATATTTCTATTATTTACGGTAACTATATGTTCTAGTTTTACTGGGACTTTCCCAGTTTCTCATGTGATACTGTCCCAGTGCCCCGGGAACATGAAACAACATCAGTCAAAAAATGTAAGGGCTTTATTCAGGGCATATTGCTCTGTGGAGTAAAATTCATTCTGGCTTAACTGTGAACAAACTTTCCAGTGGACAAGTGTTAATCTTATTGAACAGTAGTAGGAATGAAAAGCAAAACATCATCAGAGCTGTTGTTTTGCTCAAAGTGAATATTAATGTCACCTATTCTGTGTTTCATGATAAACTCGGTGCATTACTGGAAAAAATTCTCTCCCCTGAGAAAGAGCCAAATGTCACTACTAAGATAGATTCTGACAATAGGGACATCAGCATTTATTCTTGAAGAACAAGCCCATGTGTCTTCTGCAGGAGTCTGGCAACCCCAAAATGAGGCATTAAAAATCATGCCATTCTTTTGTTTCTAAAAATTGAATCACTTTTAATCACTCTAGATTTCTACCACATGGGGACAAAATTTCAGTGGAAGGAACACTTACAAACTTTCCTTCTCAACTCGCATTCCTTTGTCTTTTTCATAGGAGTTTACTACTGCTGAGGCCTGATTTGAAAGTGTCACAGTCTGTACAATATGGGCTGTGATGCTTTTTGAGTTTGCTACAAAACAAAAGATCGTTTCTCACTGTTTTTCTTGCACTAGTGGGGAGGGAGGGAAGCAGCCTCTGGATTGTTTTCTGTTTGTTCTTCAAAGAAAGCCAATTGAATCGTGTTTTTGTTTTTTATCAAGTACAGTCAAGAGAAGATTCTTTCATGGAAGATGGGTAAACAGATTACACGGAATCCCATTTTTACTTCTTTTTGAAATATGAGTTAGACTTGGACTTGAATTTTGGTATTTTTTGTATACTACTAAATTTTCTGATTGAGCCTGGAGGTCACAGTTCTACAGTGGATCGAGAGTCTTTTCTGCTCCTGCCTAAACCAGGAACAAATGGACACTATAGGCCTGATCTAAACCCCAGTGAGGGCAATGCAAAGACTGCCATTGACTTTGGGGGTTGGATCAGGCACCTGTTAGAGACTGTAAGCAAAATCCTGGAAGAAAAATATCTGTTAGTTTCAGATTCCATTACAAACTCCAAATTCGTACCATTCTTTTTAGATCTTGCTTTTGAAACTCTTATAGTGTAAGAAGAGTATAGATAATGTTTGAATCATACAGACAGCACTAAAAACTAATACCGTACTTACCAGCAAGGAAAGAGAGACAAGGTACCTCGTTACGTGCAGCTATGAGTCCACTACATTTTCTTCACTGAGATGGCTGAATTTCGGAGATATGCTTTCCCAGTGCTTGGGAATCTAAAATCTCCTATGGTTTTCTAACATTTTTAGTAAGTTAATGATTGACTCCAGTATTAATTATAATTTCCTTGCAGTAGAGAATATTCATGTTTAACAGTTCACCCAAATGTCTCAAAACCCGTAATGGGTTGAAAAGGGCCTTTGAGAAACAAAGTTGTGCAGTGATGGAACTGGAGTGTAACCCGCATGTTCTCTTTCCCTGTCCATGATTTTACTCATTCAGCCACCATTCTTCTCATCATTTTATGATCAGCTAGCAACCTTTTTCAATGCCAATTGGATTTTTCAGATAAAGCCACTAATTTCGATTGTACGATAGAAATCAGCTTTCAATGGTATTTCAATTAACCTTGCTATTAAAGAAATTGCTTTTTGCCGATACTCAATGGTTGGTTGACATTCAGAGAACATGATTCCTTTAATACAATCTGTATTGAAAGAACAACCTGCATTTGTTGTCTTTGAACTAGCTTCTTGTAGTTTGGGTAGTTTTCAATATAGCTGACATACAGCAGGCTAAAAAGAAATGCACAAAGTATTTTGAATTAAAAGCTTTCAAACATTCTCTGCTATATTCTGTTCCATTTGGGCATATATCATGTGTATTGCATGTCCTTTTTTTCTGTAGATGACGTAAGTTATCTACTTAACCCACCACTGAAAATAATACATGTGTCTGAAGGTGCAGACAAGCACACGGTAAGACTTCATTGATGGCTCTAATCCTTTACTGCTGGTGGAGGTCTCAATAGGCAGACTCGGTAAACTTCCCGTTCCAGCACGTAATTCCGGGCTGGTGTGCGGTGCCAGGCTTGGCGCCAGTTTGTGTGCTGTCTGTGCGTAGCACCAGGAGGAAATAAACTCTGTTGGAGTCTTGCCAAAGGTTTTAAAGTTCAGGTGGGGTTGCTCCCCAATAACCCCTGGTAAGAGCCACCTGGTTAAGATTTGCTGAAATACCTGGGCAGGGAATCATGACCCTGTAGTTGTCCGGCAGGAGAGAATTCCGAGTTCTGTTTCTTCCTAGGGCAATGGGAGTTGACTGTCTTCCCCTGAGATGTTGTTCATGACTGTCTGAAGGCCGGGTGGCTTTGCAGCAAGCTGGGGTCACACAGCCCTTTGAAGAAGCACTGACTATCTGAGATTGGGACATTTGTACAGCAGGGTTCCTGCTACATTGCATTGGTTAGTGCTAATGCATTTCAGAGGAATGAGGACAGTATAAGAAATCCTACATATCCTCCTTGGTGTAGTTTACAAGTGACCTATAGGAAGTCAGTGCCACGAGTGCAAATCCAGGAAAGCGATTATATGGATGAACAGATGAACAAAGCATTTTGGGACAGATCCTGAGATTTTTTTCCCAGCAGGACAAAGACTTTGAAGGGTACTGGTGCTGGATTTCCTACCAGAGGATGGCTTTTGTAATCACACTGTAAATTCTAATCATGCCTTGCAATGAGAGATACTTGGAACCTAGTGAATACAGGGTTGCAGACTTGAGATGATTACTTCACTGTGCCCATCCTTGTATTTAGCATAGCATGAATCAGTGGGTTTTTTTAAGTAGGTGTTTTGTTTAGCAAAATATTGAATTATTAGGGCTGAACTGCGCAACATGCCCATATTCTGCTGTTGCAATGGCTTTTCCTATAGTCATTTTAAGTACCCATATTTGCTTTTGAAGAAAAGTAAGCACACAGGGTCAGATGTTAGACATTAACACATGTAAGCCTGTATTTGTAAGCAACTTGCAACAAGGTTCAGTCTATGGATGACCCTACAAAGATTGTATGTATGGGAATGGAAAAATGCATATGGAAATCATGCACGTTT
The DNA here is from genome assembly GCF_018139145.2 of Gymnogyps californianus. Classification (NCBI taxonomy): domain Eukaryota; kingdom Metazoa; phylum Chordata; class Aves; order Accipitriformes; family Cathartidae; genus Gymnogyps; species Gymnogyps californianus. Next base: position 6,100,367 of record NC_059482.1, read on the forward strand.
TGCCTATGAACTTGTTCATGCAGGAATCTGATAATGGCTCCAGACATTGTTCAAGGGATTTCTAGTTGGCATCTGGCTGAGAGTATCATTTGTGTTCAAAGCAGTCCAGCCTGCTTTTAAAATTTCATTGTTTGTTTTCAGACAGAAAGTCAAACCCTCTGCCTCCAATTTGCTTTTTCATTCCTGAAGACCCCAAATGTTAAAAACATCCCAGTCAGAAAAAGTGGGCTTTTCTACTTTTTACGTCTTTAATTGAAATCTGAGCCAAACGACCCTGCCAGTGTTCAAGAACTTGAATTAACTGAGAAGTAAAGACCAATCTGAAATTACAGCAGATGATAGAATAAAGCACTAAATAAGAATATAATAAAATAATAAAAAAGAGACAGCCAAGTTGTCAGCAACATAACAGTATTTTAGATAATCCCCTCTGGGCCATTTTCTTAACAGCAACCAGTTGTGTTTATCCGAAGATTAGTGCAGATACTTTTGATTTTACAGTGCATGTTCCCCATTTACTTTTAAAAAAATATTTATATGCTTTTATATATATCGCTTAGTATTCCATGTGAGGCAAATAATACCACATTGCTTTAGGATTTATTGGCAATGCATTTAATGTTTGGGATGGGGTCTGTAGTAAAGAGAAAGCAAAATTATTTGGTCCTGTAGGCTGTTTAAATGAGGATTAGAGCCAAATGTTTGGGTCCCAGGAAATTGGCCAAGCCTGGATACTCACAATGTCAACTTGCACGTACAGTACATAGTTTAATATTTTATGATGAGTCTTTTTTTTTTTTTAAAGAAGCTGTTTGCCATTTCAGCTCTGCTCACAAGACAAGAAATCAGCTGAATCAGTTAAAAATAAAAATCTTCCTTTGGCTTAATGTGACAGTAGAGTTTTGCCCAAATAGGAGTACAGATCTACTGTGCTAGAAGGAGGGAGATGTGGAATTGTAAGAATAAGGCTTTCACAATGCTGCCCGGTCCTGTTCCAAAAAGGAGGAAAGGATTTGCCAGCAATTGCAAACAGAGACTTGGGTTTCTGCTTGCTTTTAAGAGATTTATCTCATTTTAATAAATGTTTGAATAAAAATGTTAGAAATGAGCTGTCAAAAAGGATTATTATTTTTGCATCTGATTTAACCGTGTTTAAACAGGAAAGGTGCACTAAAACAGTGGAAAACCTGAAATAAGAGTGGCTTTATCTGAACTCCTTTACTGGATCAAATCCTTGATCAATTGCAAACAGGTGTAAGTTAAAATGAAGCAGGAGTGTTCACACTGAGATTGGCCCTGGTTTAATTAAATTGATTTTCAGATCAATTTAAATTGAGCTGATGCAATTTGCCCTGTTATTTAAATTAGGCCTGCAGGAGTAGTCTTGGAATGAGGGACTGTACACAATATGAGTAAGAGTATCTGAATCAGGACCATTATTATTATTTACGGGAATCTACTTTTCAATGAATTATTTTTTTCAAATTAGGGGGTAGCAGCCATAATAGGCCACTGGTGTTGGCTCCATTGATAATTATACCATTTTTCTCCTTTTCATAATTGTCCTAGTATGAACTGTGCTATTTTAGCAGAAAGTGTTAATTATTTTATCAACAATTGGCAGACCCTGCTTCAATTTACTGGTTTCCCTTTAACCAAAACAAAGATTACAGGCCCTATTCCATAGCTCAGCTGCTGAATCTTTGCTAAGAAACTTGGGAACCCCTTTCTCATGAAACACTGTGTAAAGCTTTAAGCACTCTTTGAAGCTGAGTTGTATTAAATGATAGACAAAAAAAGCCCTCTGAAGAATTGGTGCTTAATTACAACTTAATTAGCATAATTATGCATGCTAATAGCATCTCAAATGAATAGCAGTTGTCAGGAGGTTGGGACCATCTGTAAGAGTGTCGGATTAATACATCATTTTTTATTTCTAACAACGCTGTAACTCTTTCCCTGAAAGTGATTTTCATTAATCAAGTTCATTTTTATTATATAGAAAATTTGGCATTTTTCATTATGGGCCATTATCCGTTTCCCCATGCAGTCCTAATACAATACTAATGAGACCCCATGTGGCTACTCCACACTGACAATGGTAGTACAGGTGTATTATTATAATTGTTACAAACAGCACATTGTACCTCAGGACTAGTAGAGTTCTAATCTCAAGATATCAGGGTTTCCACTTGGTACCTTCCCTTGGGTCCAGTACAATTTCCAGAGCTTTATGAAAAACATACATGTTTGTGGTTATGAGGAAGCAGATTTAAAGAGATAGAAGCGTGTTTGTTTTAGAGCTGGAAAACTTCGAAGTTCAGTAAGCTGCTGTGGAGATTTTTTCTTTTACTGGCTCTACTAAGCTTTGAGCTTAAAAGAAATTGCTTGCTCCAAAGAGCTACTGAGGGGGACAGGGATGATGCAGTGGATACTCTAAAAGCATCAGTATTTACTTAAGAATTTTTATGTGTGTGTGAGATCAAATTCCAGAAGTATTATTCACTATAAAATTTAGTAAAAAAAGAGCAGTAGAAAACTCGTGCTGGGTATCTGAATGTCTGTGGAAGAAATGTATGTAGCTAAGTAGTCAAGTTCTAGTGGTACGCAGCATGTACATGGACATGGAAAGTGGCTTTTGAAAGTTTAGAACATCTTTTGTGTTTAATCAATTGGCCAGCCTCTGCTGTCAGACATGCTACTGGAAATCCAAAGCACGATGATTTAAGTCTATGGACTTAGTTCCGATTTACAGTGCAGCAGCTTAGTGCATAGCTGACCTTAACGCTTGTATTTTAGCTTTAACTAATTGGTTAATGTTTGCTTTGTAAAGTCAAAAAGCTCTGTGTAAGCTCTAAGGATTATTTTTATTTAGTGGCATGTTGGTATATTCATGCCTAATGTTTGTATTTGATTTTTTTTTTTCTCTGAATGCACTGTGGTTTTTTTCAGATGAGATTTTCCCAAGGGATTTTTTTTCTCTTACTTTCCCTAAATAGCCTTCTGAAAACTAAAGGCCTTCCAGTAAATTCTGATTTCCTTTGGTGGCCTGACTGTAGAATGAATGGAGCAGTTTTGGAAATGCATTTTTAAGGAGAGAGAGTGAAAGGGAGAGGAGAGGAGGACAATCAACAAAGCTGCTGTGCCTGTATTTATCAGGCTGCCAGTGGGAGCTGCACAGTTCAGGCTGCACTTCTAATCAACCCTAAACAAAAGAACATTGAAAATAGCTCAACTGACACAGTCCTCATCATAACTCAGGACTCGGTGGCAGGCACCAGTAAATCCTGCTCTCTTGTTGTTGTTCGTGAATATATTTGTGCATCTAAACCCCTCTTCAACATCTACCGGGGTTAGGCATCTCCATGGAGCAACCCCATCAACTTTTCCCCCACTGTTCAATCAATCTAGACTGGAGACAAATGCCATGTGGCTTAGGAACAGGTGGAGGTTGAGAAAATAGGGCCTGGCCAGGATCGAATGAAGATTGCATGTAAATTAGCAGCATTAATATGTAAAACAAAAGCTCAGCAGAGACTGTTTGTCCTGGTGTACAGCTACTCAAAGCATGATACAGACCTTGGGTAAAGTATCAGCAGCACCCCGAGATTAAACCTCTCTCCCAATGTCTAATGTGCTTGAATGTCATTTTACACTGAAAATCCAACGTAAACAAGCAAGATGGTATTTAAATAGGAACTAGAAATTGCTAGGACAGTACCACAATTTGTGTCTCCCACTGGTCTGCTTCACAATCTCCACTTCAGAGTCCCAGGCAGGGCAGGGAGAGTACTCTGTGGTTCAAGCTGTCTGCATGGTTTATAATCCTATTATTTCTAAGGTACCAGCACAGCCTCTGTCTGCTAACTCTCATTATCTGGGGTGTCTGGTTATTAAGTTAGCCTGGTAACTGCTAGTTTGTTACTGTAAAAATCGAGAGAGATTAATCCATGTGTGAACTGAACACCCAGAAAGACACTGATGATGTACACAGTGAGGTCAACTTTAAGCAAGTTAAAATCTGAGTCTGTTCAGAATTGCTCCCCACCAACATGTAGGTAAGCGTGGGGATCTGACAGCTTACTCTATCCTAGGCATGTGTGCTCAGTACTGGACATCTTTTGTTCAGGGATTTTAGAGTCGGCTTAATTGTATTGCTTTGGATAATGTTTTCTGATGTCATTAAACGTCTACTGGACAACTAAGAATAGAACTTCAAAGTAATGTCACCTGTAACATTTGCATTCAGATTCTCTAAAGAGAAATGCTAACGATTGCTACAGCCCTTGGATTCTGTAAATTACATTTAACTCTAAATTCCCTGAGCAAGGCAAAAGGTGAAGCTCCTTAAAAAACAAACAAACCAACCTCCCCCAAAATACTGAAATGTAAAGAAACTAATAAAAATCAACAAACACATTTCCTTCTTTATCCTTGATTTTCCTCAGTGTTGGATTTAATCATGGATTTCTGTGGGAGGGGAAGATGCATATTAAGTTTTTAAGTCTAGTTGTACCGGTTTGACTGCCGTGTGCTCAAAGCCTTCAGTACTGGTTCTGTCCTCTGCAAATTTTAAACACTGTGCATCTGTGGGTCCTTTTGCAGGTCGCTGTCAGATGGTCAGCACCTGACCACGCAACAGAAACAGAAAGTTATTGCAACTCAACCTGAAATACAGTTTATCAAGTGAAACAGTGCATCTGTGGCTTTTCAAATGCAGTAGTTATGTTGCTGCAAAAAATTATAATACATAATATGTGGGAAACACTATGTTATGGGTAATATAGCCTATGGTAGACATGCTGCAGAGGTGGTGAAGCCTGTCTGTGGAGCGATGTGCGCACTGAAGTGCTCTTGAGCAACTTGCACAGCGTCTGTCTTTGATCTCGGGTATCAGGCTGAGGGTGGTCTCAGAGGAGCTGTGGCACCTCATGCCATTTGGCTCACTGCAGGGGAGTGCGAGATGTTGCCTGTTCTGGCTGGGAGGATCTCAGTGAGGGAAAGGAGAGTGCCAAGGAACTTGGCTGTATCTTAGGGACATATGACTTGTCTTATTTATCAGTTGCAGTGATTTTTTTTTTCCTTTTATATTTTTTTTTCCTAATGTCTCAGTCCTCTAAAAGATCCTGACCCTCAGCTCTAAAAGATAATCCTGGAACAGTTTGTCTCTCCCCTCTTTCTGTGGTTTCTCCTAACCTTTTGCTCTACTGCAAAATGCAGAGGGATTAATTTTCACTGATGGCACAAAATTTCATGTTGGGGGAAAAGCAAACCAAAGAATGAGAAGCCCGATGCTACTGAAATCTTAGGTGGCAAAACACCACTCTGCCTAGGCCTGATGCAAGGGAGCCGCTTTCTCTGTTGTCATCTGTTCATTTTGCTGGAGTTGGCTTCTATATATGAAACCCAGGGTATGCAATGACTACAGCAGAGAATGGGTGCAATGATCCAACTGCAATGAAGTACTGGCACATAGGAGCTGGTTATTAGTTTACATGAAAAGAATCACAGGGTGGAGGTTATAAGTGGAAGCAAAATATGTGCTGCAGATGGCTGTCTGTTGACATTGCTACGGACAGATTATGCTTTCCAGAGATAAAAGAGTAATCATAAACTGGATGTCCTGCCAGGAGAGTATATATACTTGAGTAATAGACTTGGACTATGGGGCTAGTCTCCAAGTTCATATTAAGTACGTATCTTCAAGAAATTTGTGGATTCTCAGATTCAGTATTTAGTTCATCATAAAAAGAGCTCCAGGCCATGAAGCTTGGGCCTGAATCCAAACTTTAGCCAGATTTAGCAGATTTGGAAACTAGTGTTTCCCTTTCGAGCTGGAGTTGTGTTGACGGTGATGATTCTTAAACAAAGCGAGAAACGAAGCCCCAAAGACCCATGTGCTGCGCAGGCTCCCGGGCTTCTGGGGGCGCTTCTGCGCTCTCCTGTGTGCGGGCACCTCGTAGTTAAGTGCTGATATGTATGGTGTGTCTGGGCACCAGGCTGGTAGTACCAGAAGAGCATATTCATCAGAATATGTGTAAGTGTTCTCTTCCAAGCTGGAAACATAATTTGCTAGTCATGGGCCCAAGAGGAGAACTTCCCAGGCGAAGGGATCCGTAACACCCTTTCTCTGTTTTACAATATTCTGTTTCAGCATCTGTGCTGAGCTTTTCTCATGTTATGGTTTTGACTAGATGAGTCCCTAAAATGTGGCCTTTGGGCTAAAACCCACTGTACGATGCCCTATGCAATATTTGTCTGGCAATAGTGGTGGGATTTTGCCAAGAGATCCCTAAGATCTCCTTGGAGGTTAGAAACGTTGCTAAAGTATTTGAGTGCATTTGAAAGGGTTCTCCACAGCTGAGGAAAAGCACACTTGTTGGGCTTTAATAAAAGACCTGTTAGTTGTGTGGTAAACAGCATTCTTATTAATGCATAAAACTTCCATTGTTTCTTAATTTACTTGAAAGGGTTGTTTAGACCCTTAATTGCCCTATAACAATATAGTGATAGTAAGTTAGATTTCAATCAACATACTCATGAATTGCCAGTATTTTAGCAATAAATTGCTAGCTAATAAACTTGTAGCTTCCTTTGTAAATGCCAGCTAAAGGCCTAAACATTCCTCGCAGAGTTAATTGCACATTTAGTGCTCATGTAATTTTGAATTAATTACATGCCAAATGGATTTATGTTGTATGTACTTAATAAACTTTGGTGAGTGCCCTTTTAACAATCAGTTGGTATTTAGGATCCTATTTGTGTAAAAAGAATGACTTAAGACACTGGGTCATGATGTTTCCACCATATGCTTATGTGCTGACTGTAGCGCGTGGTGATTTGTACGGGATTCAGGACCAGAAGCTGCAGAATTAAATGAGCACAGGTGTGAATCCAGGGGAGGCTTGTGAAGATTTACTATATCCCAGCTTGATCCCATAGTCAAGAGATGGAGTCTATATAGGCTTCCGTGATCCAGAGCCCACTAGAGTGAGCAGAATGGTTGGTGCTGGTTTTATTTTAGGTTTGGGCTGTATTGCAAATGTAGAACAACTCTGGCAGCAATACATGGCACTGCAGCAACAGTAAGAACCAGTGGCAAAAAAGAGCAGCATCCAACACCCTGCTGAAATGGAGGTGAAAATCCATACCAGACTGCTTATTCGACATCCTTTTGTAAAGTACTGTTTTGTCAGCCTCAGACTAGTAACCTATAAGGAAATTTACTTTCCTTCCCAGCTAAGTATTTAATATGTGAAACTTTAAAAAGTTTTAAATTTGTCAATGCTAGTATTGTAGACCTACACTATGAACACAAGAAGCATGGATGTTTAGGTGAATAGACAGGTAAACTAACTTCCCATGCAAAAATTGCTCCCAGGAGTTGATCTTTTTTAGGTCCTTTTGCTTTTACAATGTTAGGTATAAAGAAATTCGCTCAAAACCTTGTGTATGTGTTATTCCAAAGTTCTGGGGGCTTTGTTTTGTTTTCGACATGCCAGGAGCAGCGTGTAATGTGTTTGACCTCGTGGCTTTACACATATATGCATTCAGGGCTTTTTATCTGAGTAACAGCAACCCACTCCTGAAAGATTTCGCAACCTTTAATACACAAATGGTAACCTGTAGGCTGCAGGCTTTTAAAAATTTAATGATTGACCTTTATTCGTTTTCTCTATCCTCTGCAGATAACACATCTTTTACTGCATTTTAATATGTAGTGAGTGCTCAGTAATAATATTTCAGGGAGATACCGTTTTCAGGTTGTAGCAACATTCGACTGTTCATGTGACAGGAATTCCCCTTCAGAATAGCGCACCGAATAGCAAGCTTTTGCCCTCTTTACGTAGAGATAAAGGCTGAGCAACTTGGGAATACAGAGGCAGGTCAGGGTGAAGAGAAAAGGGCGACAATAAAATGAAAAAGCAGTTCCTTAGGGCCTGAAGTGGAGTTCTACATAAAACAGAATTGTATAAGTTCTTCCACTGCTGTGAAAATGTCTGATTTCCCTTGTTGTCAAGAGGTCGGGAAGGCAGGTTTACAAGTACCAGATAACTGATGCAGCAGTATTACTAAAGACGTTCCTTTTTTTTTTGTCCCGCTGAATGCCATTCAGTTAAATTGTTACACTGGCAGACTTGGGGTATCTAAATAACCAAGGCATCTGGAAAAGTGTCATCTCTTACTTTGCAGGATACTGGAATAACTTAAGTATAAATTTACTAACGTTATCCTGGAAAAATAGTTGCTGTGTTTTGAAGTGGATACACATTAGACCATGAGATATTGGTGACTGTGTGATTAAGCAGCAGCACACCACATAGCAGTCATCAGTGCAGGATAATAGACCATGCCACTGGTTAAGGGTCCCGAGTGAAGCAAAGGTAGTTGCAAACTGCTAAAATCAATAATCATTTATTAATGCCAGTTGCAGAGCAAAGCTAGGATATCAGGTGTTGAATTTTGAGTTGAAAAGCTCTCTGTTTATGTGTGAAACTCCAGCAGCTATGAATGGAAGAAGAGACCACATCTTAATGATCTCACAGCATATGTTTTTTATGAAATGGAGAAATTGGGCTTAGACTACTGTCAGATACAGTCTGCATTATAGCTCCAAGCTCAGACTCACGACCAGGATTGATTTTTGCTTGTGCTGTACAACATGGAGAAGCAGATGTATCACATATATTAATGAACAGTTCTGCCCATCAGGGAAGCAATATTGCCAACCCCAAATGCTCAAAGAACAGAAGATTGAATGACAACAATAGTAATAAATGTAGGGTTCTGTTTCACTCTCACATTTCTAAGCCCCTTCCTTAATTTTTTTCCCCTTTGAGTCTCTCTACCCAAGTGAGCTAGAAATTAAGATTCTCTGGAGTTGAGCAGTTGTCTTTAATTGAATGCCACCTCTGCCGAGATGTGTGACAGAGTTGCAAAACTGACACGTTCTAGCTTTAGTGCTTTTTAGGCATTTTCCTAGAGGCTTGTTGTATATTCCACCAAAGTAAAGCTTATCAGTTAAAAAACAGTGTGCACTAATCTCCAGGACCTTTTCCTAGCCTGCTTACCAGGGAGGGCAGGAAGACTTATCTATCTGCTTATCTCTGTAAAATGCCCCGTGGAAGGACACTCATCAGTCTCTCCTTACAGTTGTTATTTTCCTCTGGATGTTGCCTCTCAGAGGTGATCATTAACCAGAGAGTCTTCCTCATCAGAAACCCTTTTCTTGCTGCAGCTTCCAAAGAGGTAGGGTGGTGGTCCCATAGCTGGTGGGCTGTGATGTCTGTACACTGTGCAATGTGTACTTTAAGCCTTGTGCTGTAGAGGAGCGTTTCTACAACTCTTGTTTGCTGCTCTTGCCAGCCTCAGTTTTAGCTTTGTGGTTTACTGTGGTCGTATGGGAAAGGTCTTATAACACTTAAGTCATTGAGGTTTGGGACACAGTGAAGTCCTTCCTAAAGAAATGTTTTCACCTTTTTTCCAAAAATGTGTTTTTTCCAAAAAGAAAAATTTATCTCTTACTTTCGGGGGGGGGGGGGGGGGGGGGGGGGGGGGGGGGGGGGGGAGTTGAAAAACTCTACCTAGAGATTTTTTTAAAAATAAAATGGTTCTTGTATAAATGCTCAAGATTTTGTTTTGACATTTTCAAAGTAAAACTGACTTCCTGAGGTGGCTTTCGTTACTATAAAAAACAAACTGAACAAAAAACTTACCCCAAAACCTCTACACTAGAAGAGAAAGTTACATAAAAGGGCTAAATATTTTCCATCATCCCCAAGTAAATTATTTTCTCTTTGTTTGTTTCATTCTGAAAGGTGAATCTCCCCAGAACTAATGCAGTGACAAAGGTCAAATAATAAACTACTGCAGAGGGAAATTTAGGAGGTGAATAAAAAATGCAGGACAGTCAGTGAGGTGAGGAGATAAACAAAACTGTTCCCTGGATGGCAAAGGTTTTACAAAGGGCCTTGCTTTTAGTTGTGCTAGGGTTATGCATAGAGGTTTAAAGAAAACCCTGCCAAATAATCAAGAACACAGTAGAGTATGGACACTGGAGGAAGTTGCAAGTTGTATTAATTATGCTCACTGATGTAAAGATGAGAAAATCGGGGCCAGGTCCTAAAATGTAGAAATTTTTGGTTGAACGTGCAAATACTTAAATACATTGTCACCTGGAAGAAAACATAAGTACTCACCTCCTCACGGAACTGAAGGTTTTGAACTGCACTAAACTCATGAAGCGCTGGCTTTCTGCCCTTCTTTAACTGACCGCCAAAGAAGACAAAAACGGAAGTTTCAAAATCTCCAGTTTGACTTCATTACTGCTGTTTTCCTCAGTGGTTCTCCTTGTAACTAAGCTCGATGTTTTCATTTTGTTACCTGGTCAGTGTCTAAAGGACTTGCTCTTTGGCTGGGCACATCTGTCACAAGTATTTTCTTCTCAGAACGTCAAATTCTGCAGCCTGTGGAGGGCCTTCACTTCAGTGGAGCTGTGCGTGGTGTCTTCTTGCTAATTAATATAGATGAATTTGCTGTCAGAAGTGGAAGGAGACAAATCCCTTTCCAGCAGCGCTTCTTTGGGCAGGATCACGTGTTACAGTAGCGTACACGTGACCATGCAATGTCCTGTCCTGTCTGTCCCCATCCCCAGCAGATCTAGGCTGTCTCTCACCTTCCTCATCAACCCAGAAGCAGTTTTGGGGAATGTAGGTCTCTCTCAGCGACTTGGCAAGCAGACAGAGGCAACTTCAGGTGCTGCACTGGAACTCGGGGACCTTGGAGGTTTTCGCCATTTCAAGGCCTAATCACTGCAGCCCGTGAATGAGCTAAGTATCTGTTCTCTCCTTGAAATCCGTGAGAAACCCCTCGTAGCAACAGTCCCAAAGAGCTTGGATTTACCATGTAATTTTCCTTTGCTAAATGGCCTAGAACAGCAACGGATATCACTTCACAGAAGTACAGTTAAAATTAACAATGCAAGATGCTGCCCAAGAATTGCAAATGCTAGACAGGGACCCAGCTGCAACTTCTTATGCTACTCAAAGGATTTCTGTGTATAAGTTAAGTTACTCACATCATTAAGCATTTGCAGGAACATTCCCTGTACTTATACATCATCAACCTTTATAATCTTGTTAGCCCTGACCCCCGGAGCTCTGCTTTGTGTTCAGGTGGCAGGCTCAGTAATTTATCCGATGCAGGCACTTCATGACCCAGTTGTGTGATGTTCCAACTTTTCTATGCTTAGTACAAGCAGTTGCATGCAGCAAAATGGCCAAAAGGTGAAAACAAATGAACTCGTGGTTCATTGGATGCTTTCTGCATCTTGCAGCCAGAGCCAGACTGAGAGGAACCGAGGACTCTGGTGGGCAGGCTCCAGGTGCCTGAGATCTCCAGGTGGTCTTAGAGTCAGGCTTTTCATACTAAGGTGAAAGCTCACTGGTAGGTCAGAGAGGACCAGCGTATTTTTTTATGTATCATTTTGGAGGATTTTAGAAAAGCTGTTCTCTTTGCTATTTCTAGCGTGCTACATGTCTGTACTTCTTCTAAGTGTACTTTAGGCCAAACAGAATTGCTATGTATCTTAATTAGAGGATAGAAATAACCAGCAGCTCCATCTTCCATGGAAATTTCTCATGCAGAACAAAGGCAGATTATAACCTCATGTACTTATTTTCTTGTCATTGCAAACTGCACAGCTTTTTTGACTCAAAAATCACCATTTGGAGAAGGTCTGAGCAAAACTAGGGTTTCAGATCATTTACATTTATTCGTATGTATCAAGTTTAGTGCTATAAAATAAGGCTGAAATTTTTCAGTCAAATAATTATAGCCATTGATATGGAACTATAAATTTTCAGAATTTAGAGTTTTTCCTTTATTCGTTTTATCAGTTTGTTACTCAAGGAGAAAAAAAAAAAAAAAACAAACCAAACCAGTGATGCACAATGCAGTTGCTCACCACCCGCTGACCGATGCTCGAGCAGCGATCTGCCCCTCCTGGCCAACTCCCTCCAGTTTATATACTGGGCATGACGTTCCATGGTATGGAATACCCCTTTGGCTAGTTCGGGTCAGCTGCCCTGGCTGTGCTCCCTCCCAGCTCCTTGCACACCTGCTTGCTGGCAGAGCATGGGAAACTGAAAAGTCCTTGGCTTAAGATAAGCGCTACTTAGCAAGAACTAAAACATCAGTGTGCCTCAGTTTCCCACCCTAGACAGTGCAGGTAATAACATCCTCCCATCTTAGCAGTCCAACTGAGCCCCGTGTAACGTGCTATCAGAGGTACCTTTCTTGTACTCAAGCGTTGTGCTTCCCTCTCAGAACAGCTGGGGGCTCCTCTGCCAACGGGAGCTTGAGCTCACCGGATAAAGATGCTCCCTGTGTAAGGAGGGGGAAGTATCATTATTGACTAATATTGTTATTAGCTCTAAACTAGCTAGCTTAACTTGCTAACATACGTTCATAACGATGCAAGATTCCACTGTAATGAATGGGATTAATCATAACCGATTAATATAATTAATAGTGTTTTATTTATGTCGTATGTGGCAAGACCAGAATGGGAGGGGGATAAATGATGGACTCTTTGAAAGCCAAGATGAGATTTAAAGCGAATACCTTGAAACAAAGACAGTCCACATGGTACCGCTGGATTTCATTCATAGATAGTACTGCAGGCATAGCAGTGATGACTATCCACTATGATGTCTTAAAGCAGACATTAGGTATTACAATACAGTGCTACAGAAGTTTCTGGTTTTTTCTGGTGGCAAATAGTTCTTATGGTTTGCTGAGAAAGGGAAAACTTAATTCACATTCACTGCAGACAGCTTCTTCCTCTGCTTTTGACATTTAACCCTATGCTAAGGGGCCCAGAGCCTGCTAAATCTACAGCCCCCACTTTAGCACTAACATATCATATCAAAATTCTTGACTTCTAGCAACCAGGGATTAAAGTGAAGCAAAAGTTGGAGAGAATGAATTTCTCACCATCTCTCCCCTTCCATTATATTCAAGCCACACTTCCTGCATCTGCTATAAATATTTAAAGCAACAGTAGCCAATGTTTAAAGATTGGGACGGAAGCAGAAATCTAACCGTGTCTGTGTCTTCCTTTGCAGCATGCGGCAGCTCCACGCAGCACATTCAGCCAGAGGTCATGTGCATTCTTAATGAGGTCGTCTACCCTCTGCTTACATGGGAAGCAATATGAAACTTCAGTGAGAGTTTTAATTGCTAACCATGGTTTATAGCCTTGGATGAGTTGGAGAAAGCTTTATAATAATGTACATCTAGGCTTACCAGGCAATCGTGATTATATAAGAGGTTGTAATTAGTAAAAAGGCTGGAAAATGCGTCTCCATTTCTACAGCTTCCATACAATAAATCCTGATACAGTTTCTCAATCTGAAATTTACTTTTTTCTCTCTTTTGGGTGCCTGTACTTCTGGACTGACAGCTTTAAAAAGAACAAAAAAAGAGAAAATACTAGGAAGACAGGGAATTAAAGTCTAAGGATAAATTCATAATAAATCCAAGTGTTTAAAAACATGGAGTTCTCAACTAATGTTTCCAAACTGATTTACTTTCCCCCCATTTTGAAACCAAATGCCTCTCTTCCTTCTTCTATATCACATTAGCTACTTTCTGAGAAGTTATTTTGGGCACAAGGATTTTGCTGAGGAATTTAGAAGTCCGTGACCTCTCCTTTAATTTCCTAACAGCCACTTCAGAGGCAACAGGACTTTTAATTATGTGTACATCACAGCACTGGTTTAGAATAATCTAACAACCTGTCTTCCGTGCACACTGAAGAAGTACTCCCACAGACAAACATGACAACACTGTTAAAGTGTTACCTATTTTTGTCTCTACTTGATGTTTTGGGATTCATTCATTTGAAAGTCTTTTACTGAAAAGTGGAAATCCTGCAGTGCTGCTTTTATTTCTCATTACTGATCAATGGTTGGGCAGGGAGGAGAAGAGCGTACAATGGAGAGGAGCGTGTGTGTATTGCAAAAGAATTGTTCCCGTGCATGTGAGTGGTAGTAGAGAGAAAACTACTGTTTTTAGAAGTTCCCCCCCCTGTTTATTGCTCCACTTAGAATTGAAAGCATTTTATTTGAGTTCTGGCTCCATGGTATGTGAGAAATGAAATGGGACTGTTCAGGCCAAGGGAATGCTAACAGCCTGGACTAACTTTCAGGTCTATGGATTCATAATCCAGATCCTTGTACGAAAGACATTTGGTATCGCACTTTTCGTCCACACCATGTACTTAATAGGTGGTTTTTTGCTACTTATAAGTGGGTCTAAAGTTTCCCTTGGGCCTTGGAAGGGCTCACATTTGGACAGTGTACAATGTCAAGGTCTTAAAGACTGATCAACATGAAGTCTTGCTCTTGGAAGACTGTATTGACTTGTAGGGTGAACAAGCTTGTTACTGTGATTTTATTCTGGCTAAAGAGGCATCTGTAGTAACTCAGTGCAGCCTGAGAGAGGCTCCTTAGGACTTTTGAAGATGACATTTGATTTGCAGCCAGAATAACAGAGTTCCACCTAGACAACACACAAGCTTTTTTTGCTAAAGCTCTCTTTGGGAAAAGATCGTATCATAAATGATTTGAAGCATTTCCTGGGGCATTTAGTAACATCTTTAACAACCTGATTTAACCCCCTGAGAGGTCAATGGGAATTTTTCCTCTGACTTCAGGGTGCTTAAACAAGGCATTTCTTTTCTGTTCTTTAAAAACAAAATCTTCCTGACTATTGTTTAGATTATTCTTCCTTCTTTTATTTCTACTACTGAACTCCTCTCTGGTATTAGTCTTTTAATCTCCACGGTAAAAAAGAAAAGAAAAAAAATTTGCTGATAAGCAGAGAGTGGACAGCGGATACATCAGCTCCGTGATTACCCTACTATATTTGGACATTGAAACTGAGAAGTTGCTGCCAATTGCAGCCAGTCCATGGGGACCGGTGAATTCTGTCAATGAATGTTGTTCGATTGCTTTTTTTACTGGCGGCTGTCGCTATCTTTTTGGACCTACTAACACCCAGGTCGATAACTGAAAGGCTATGTGGATACAGAGATTTCCTCTGCTTCCCAAGTTGGTAGCAGAGGTTATATGTTATAAATCATATGCCATTACTTGATGAATCTGGATCATAATCTAAAGGAGACATACAGCTGGCATACTTTTCTCAGCTGCCTTACCTGGATTAATTATAGTATATTTCTAATCGATGCTCTTAGTCCAAAAGAAAAGCTGTGAAATAATTCCTCTTAGAAAAATGTTTGACCCTTAGCCCTCAGTTGTCTTTTTACAGGCGAATGTAAATCAGGTGGCATAGCTGGTCTACAGAGAAACCTTCAGATCGGCCAAAGCTGCAGAATCCGTCTCTGATTTTGGAGGATTCATCTGAAGTGTTTCATGCCGTCCAGATCTGAGGGTTTGGTTAGGCCACCTATAAAGCCAGGTACATTTAATTCAGGTCAGGATTGGGAGCTTTCTTAAAGTTCAGGAATATTTCTGCACATGCGCGCACACACACACACACACGAGCCCTCACAACAAGCTGCTTGTGCAGTTCTGTGGACAAAGCTGATTGAATTAAACCTGAGTCCTTTCATACTGTCTGCTACCAGGAGTTAATGAAGTGTTGCCTGCAATATTTAGTGCTGTGTGTAATCAGTCACTAATTGTAGAAACAACTGATTTCAGGGAGTTCATGGCAATTATGAAATGCTTGTAATGGCAGGAGTGTACTAAAACAAAATAAAAAAGACATGCTTTTTTCTCAATCAAAACCCAGCAACACAGCAGTGAAGTGGCTGGGATTCAGAGAGAAAATAGTAGCCTCTTCTCTGACACTGAGTAGAATTGGAAAATGCATATTAAATATCTGTCTTGAAAAAAAATCAGTAGTTGTTCCTTTGCAAGTAATGTTAATTTAAAAAGTTTGGAGGCAATATTGCTTGTTTTCAGTTTTGAAGGAATTTATGCTTTCAGCTCACCTGATGGCATGTCAAAGTATTAAGCTGGCACTGGGCATAGGTGTGGGGGGAAGCGATGTGTTAATTTCCGTTCCTTTATGAATCAATCGATAAACAAACTGTAATGTCACTATAAATCTTAGAAAAATTGCCTGCTGAGAAAATGTGAACATTTTTATGTAGTTCCTGCTTTCAGAAGCTTGAGTAAAGGATAGCCCTGAAATATGCTAAGTCTGAATGCTAAGGTTAAATCAGCAGCGTAATCAGTCAGACTGGCTTTGCCTTCAACATGCAAAATTAATATCACCATAGGATCTCTCTGTTTTAGCCCCTCTGCACACTGACAGCGCCTCAGAAAAGGTGGCGAGGCAGCACACGCTACCTGAGCTCTGCTGGTGCCCCCTCTGCTTCTGTTTGATGCAGATTTATCACACTAACAGGCTAAATCTCACTAAGCTACAGAGAGCTTTTAAGACAATTATACTGCAGTGTCCCCTTTCTGCAAGAGTCACAGTCATAATCTTGCTAAGCAGCAGTGGAAGAGCAAGTTGGATAATTAATCTGCAGTCTTTGCCTTTCATTCATAATGACTTACTCACTCGCTTAAAAAAATGTAATGCATCTCCTAGGTGGCTTGCCTTCTTAATGTTAATCCTTGATATGTATATTTTTGATCTGTATATTTTTTCTTACGGTTACAGATAACTACACCTGTGCTCATAGGCCTGGGGGAAGCTGAATACATGAGACTGTTTCCTTGGTGTTTGCAGACCTGGGATCATAATTGATTTATGCAGTCATGGGTGAGGTGCTCAACAGCCTCCTGACGTGCTGAAGTTTGCACAGCCCAGAGAGAAGGGATATACAGGAACTTGCAGCTCGATGGGAAAAGCTTGGGCAAAAACCTTCTCTCTGTTTCCCTACTCCTCACCAACTCGAGCAAATTAGTGTGTGTTCAAACCCGGCCTGGAGGAGATGTTGTCATCGGCAGTTTTAAACACAGTTTTCTGTCAGTGGAGATGTGGGAAAAGATATATTGTGGTGTTAGATTATCATGGTTAACCCAGTACTGCTTCTTCACAGTTGGTTGACATGTTGCAAAGCTTCTGTCTTCCTGACTACCTGGGCTGTAAAACTGTGTGCAACATCCTGCCAGTTAACAGGACTTCATTTTCTCTTGCCACGAGATGAAATATTGTCTGAAATAAAAAGGTAGGGAGATCCCCACACAAGACAACATGCTTCTGTGTCAATCAACTATATCAGAAGAATTAATTTGTGAATTATTTCATACTGGGTTAACAGGAGATAACAAGCTAAAAACACTCATCTGTTGGTGAGTCTCTGTCAACCTGCTGATCCAGGGACTTGTATCCTATCTGTTGTTATAAAAATCAGTAAGAAAAAGGAAAGAGCTCTTAGGAACTGAGAGGTACTGTGCCTGTGCTATTTGTATAGGCAGGTTCTGCACATGACCACTGACCTCCTGTTGGCAGGTCTGGTTTTGTTGTATTTTTCAGAGGTTTTGGGGAAGAGCTCAGCTGCACGAAGTGCTAGTGGAACTGTGGCAGTTTCTAGTAGCTGATGGTCTGGTGCTCCCAGATTTGAGAGTGGACTGTTTCATATTAATTTTAACAATAAGCTGTACTGAAGAGCTTTTCCTCCGGTAGCACTTACAGAAAGGAAGAGAGAAAAGGGGGAAAAGTATTTATATCCTTCAATTAAGTTTATTTGGCATCCTTACAGACAGCATCAGAAGATGAAACTGGGGCAAGAAATGCATCAGGTATATTCTAATGTAATTTTTAAAAGAAAAAAAGAAAACTTATTGAAATTCCCCATTTTATTCCCTTTTTTCTTGAAATTACAGCAAGTCCTGATCATTTACAATGTTGGGAGCTCTAAGCGTCAGTGAATGTTTTCAAGGCTACATTTATCCGAACCACCGCTAATAGTTTTTAGTAAACTTCCTGTGAAAATGTAATCACTACAGAAATGCAAAAAAAGTCATGTCTTCTTGGATCTATACCATATAAAACACAGAGTTTTTAACACGCTAAAACTATCGGATTAGTTTATGGCTGCTGAAACCCCGGCCTGCCTGGGTACAGGACCCAGAGCTGTGTGAAGTTAGCTGGGGGGATTGTGTGCCTGCACTGGGGTGCAGAGGCACACGGCCTTGTAGGATAGACAATGGCGGGTGTGGAGATGCACTAGAAAGCCATTTTTCCCCTTTTTTGGGACTCACTCATGCCTGACTAGCGTTGTGGAGCAGGGTTTGCAGGGGTGAAGGCACTGGAGCCATGCCTTTGACGTGTGCGTGCATTTGCAGCTAGGCTGAGGTCAGAGCAGAAGAATGCTGCTGTAATTATGGCTGCAGGCAAGGGCTAAGCATAATGGGAATCGGGGTCTGGCTCAGCCAAAGATTTCCTGTATGATCCTGGTCAAGTCACTTAATTACTTTTGCCTCATTTCTCAGTTGTACAGTGTATATCCTAAGGCTTCAGTTACCTGCCTTGTCTATTTAAATCAAACTCCCTTTGAAGCTGGGACTGTACAATGAGACTATACTGTTAATTGGAGTCTCTGGGTGATAGTGTAATTGTATGTAGTGTAATAACAACATTTCTCTGCAATTTGCATCAGCTTTGCCACTGAATCAGACCTCTGCAATGCTCACAGTTTCATATGCTCCTGTTGAATATCAGTGCACAAAATTTAACGCTGGCCCATTAAACGTGGGCTAATCTCACTCAAGAGACTTACCACTGAGTTCACTGAAGTCAACGACAGACCTCTCATTTATTATTTTCTGGGGCTGGGATCTCCCCCTAAAGCCCTTCTTGCACTGGAGGAAGGGAGCAGGAGGCCAGCTACTGTGTCCGCATGCGGTGTCCCTGCATCCCTGGCTGCAGATGCTGTGCATGGTCTAACGTGGGAACTAGTTGTCCAGCTTGGTTCCACGCAGTTCCTCGGGTTTAGGGTTAGTGGACCTGCGCTCACATGGTGGCAACCAGTTCTGCTACGTAAAGCTTTGAGGTAAGAAGTTTAGAAAAAGTTAAACCAACCCTTGGTTTTTCCCCTTAAGAGTTAGTGTTGTTTTCAAAGCCTTCTTGCAAAATAAATAAACAAGTCAAGTTTCATTTGATTTTAAAAGAAACAAGCAGAACACAGAATTAGCAAACTAACCTTTGCCATACAATTTCAGTGACATTTTGAACAGCATTTCATGATTTAAGATGAACTGTCCTGACAGAAATTGCTATTTTGTAACTGTAAATACTGCTGAAATCCAAGCTTATGTAAATATTTTTAAATGGGAGGAACATAGACAACATGTAATGCAAAGTTTAGGCTGATTCTGATGGAGATTGGATCTGCTAGAGTAACTCAGCCGGCTGTGATGGAGTCTATGGTAATTGGGACTGAAGTGAATGGTTAAGAACGGATTGTTTTCATAATTTTGCGTGGTAGCGTGCAGTAAGGAAGAAATCCAGCCCTGTGTAAAGGGCCTGCACGAATGCCATTAATCTCATATATCCCACTTAAACCCCTCAGAATGAGGCTTAAATGGGAAATTAATCAAAGAAATCAATACAAGGTCAAATGGTGTTTGTTTACCCCCGGAGTAGGCAGGAGTGAAAAATTCATTTTAAGTCTATGGAGTTGAGTGGGTTTTGCTGACTTTCAGGATGAATTTGGCTGGGAACTGAAGTGAATAATGAGTAGACACAGGTTAAGAAAGCTTACAATTTTTTATTTTTGAGCGAAAGCTTCCATTTTTTCCAAAATTAGAAATGCATAGAAGGAGTATTCAGATTCAAAATTTCCTTTTTATTTTTCAAAATAGGAATATTTAATCCATCAGAGGAGCCACAGAATTCCTCATATTTAAATATATTTAAAGTGTGTATATGTATTTTTTCCTCACCTCAAAAGCAAGAGTTGGAGCATTTTATTATGGAAGAGGACCTGGAGAATGAGACAAGTTTTTACCTGTTGTGAAATGCCCCGTCTCAGTCTGGATACACACTGGGTAGATTCTTAGCTGTCGCCTAAAATCTTGTTTCTGCACCTATTTAAATCAGCAGAGAAGGCTCTTACAATCTTTGATGGTAGGTGAGCAGTTTAACTCTGAAAATAGTATACTACAGTTTAATATGGAAAAGGTGGAACCTAAAGCTGCAGATAATCTGCAGTTGCCATTAATCTATGAAGTCTACATACATCCTTCCCACCTCACGAGAACATTTATAGTAAAGGTTCTTCCATCTCTGTGTGTGTGCATATGTGTGTGCATGCATAAAATATACATGTAGAAGCAGCTAAGAATTTGCCAGGTGCACCTTCTATTAATAGCAGGAGAGAATATACTCCTCCAGCACAGCCTCTGCTCGCTTTGGATAAAGGAGCTATGAGATACTCCCTATATAATGGGCTAAATCATACCAAGGGTATTCATTAATAGAAGTGAAAATCTAAGTGAATATGAATTTAAGTGAATGCGTAATTCAGTAAAAGAGCTGTGTAGTTCTCTGTCTTACATGTTTATGTGTGCATATACATAGACATGGATCTAGACAGTGTCATGGGCTTAAGTGCAGTGGTGACTTCCTAAGATGAAGCCACGTGCAGAGGGAAAGGAGCGGGTATTTGTTGCTAACTCTGAATTTTGGTTTATGAGGTTCCTGTTACAGTCAATGAGGGGAGGTCAGTGTCACCAGAGGATAAACCAGTGCCTGAACAAGTTAGGCTATTAACTTTTTTCCTAGCAGCTCTATTAGGTGGTGAAAATATTCTCTGAATTTCAGACATGCTAACATTGGTCCTATTTGTATCTGCATCATATGAAAAGGTAGGATCTGTCTGCTGTAGAATGAGACAGACACATGGCAGTATTTTCATCCACTAAGTTCACTAAAACCCTGACTTGACTGAACAAAGTGCTTTAATAAGTGTGATGGGTTTTGGAGCCTGTAGCTTGGAATTATTCCTTCTTTTCAGTTACGCTAATGGCTCCAATAAATTAACAAGTATAGGGATACCTTAATGCCAAACAAGGCGCCGCTGCTTCATGCAGTCCATTGGCATCTGTAGGTGCTTTTGATGTTGTTGGGAGTTTTGCTCTTGACTTGAACAGGGCCAGGATTTCTCCTGAGGAGTGTTCCCACAAACAAGGACAACTTGCATGAGTAAGAGCATCTGGACTGATTTGTGTGTGTCTTTAGATTTCCTATCAGCACTGTTTGAATGTCCCATGAAGTAAAATAAATGCCACCAATACATTCATGTCCTTTTCAATTTGTGTAACACAAAACAATAGTTTCCACTTCTATTGTGTGATTTATGTTTCCATAATGCACAACTGGTGTTTTGACATGCTGCAGAAGAGAATTTGTTGGACACGGTAATACTGATAGAAAAATGTTCTCTCTATTTAGATGTCATGACTATTTTCTTTTTCAAGTGAAAATTCTAGTGTCACATACAAATGTTACCTTTTCCCCTGATTATCTTGTACAAAGCTAATAGTTTTGGAATAGATACAGATTTTTAATGCAATGCTATGGTTCTGGTTTATAGAAAAATGGATCAATTACCAAGGCAGGCTTCAAAGAGGGAGACTGCCCTAAGTTATAAATGGCTCAGTCCCTTAATTCTGTCATAATCCTATTTGATATATAGTTCTCAGTGCTGCTGAATCCTTTTAGGGCTCTTTGATCAAGTGAGTACTTTCAAATGTGATGCCTCCTGTCATCTCACCCCCTAAAAATAACACAACTTGCCATTTAATTTCTGGAAACATTTGTTTTCCCTGTTTTTTTGTTTTGTTTTGGTTCGGGTTCTTTTAGTAGAGAAAAAAAAAAGCCTGACTTTCATATTAGCTAATTTAAGGAGAGAAAGAAGGACTACCGGAAACAAGACTTTTTTTTTACTTATCAGAGGCCCACTCCAGTGTTCCTGCTCAGGGTGATGGCCTGAGCTGTAGCAGAGACAGGACCAGACCTCTGGTACTTATGCATCAGCCATTAGATGCTGATGTTCTAGGCTTCACTGAGGACTTAATTAATTGAGAATATCAGATGTGTGAGAGATGCCAGAATATCACAGAAAGCTTCTGCTTTCAGAAGTAACAAATGATTTGACATTTATTTGGGGACACCTTACTGGATGCCTTGAAATTCAACTCTAAGGAGCAGATTTCTGTACTGTGCCTCAGGTCTGGCTTTTTTCAGCATCCTGATGAGTCTTTTCCAGATCAGGTCATGGGACTCATTAGATGTGCATGTTTGACATAGATCCTTTTCTTCCTCCCCGTTTTTAAAAGAACACCAGGAAATTGTACAGTTACTAAGCCTGAGTTAATATTTTTTATATTATCATGATGTGCCAGAAGTCCTGCTTTTCTGTTGGGCACTATAACTGCTGTAACTGCTAGTCAAAATCCAGCTCTGTAAGGAGGAAAAGTATTCATGCAAATGGAAGGTTTAATATTTGGCATATGAGAAGGTCTTTGTTTTCATTCTCCTTTGCAACCGCTGCCACTAAGTTACATTCAGCATTGGTATTCTTCCTATAACTGATATGCACCCAGGTAAGCAGATCCATCGACTTAACAAAGACAACTCAAGAGAGTGAGGGATTATAGGATCAAATTGTCCAGCCTTGTGGAAGGTTTTCAGCTCTTCTAGTTGGAAATTGGCAGCTCCTGGAGCTACGCTTGGCAGTTTCCTGCAGGAGAAGCTTGGTCTGGGGCACCAGAATCCTGGGAGGAAAATGTAACTCGCACACAGGAATGGCTAGCTCACACCTCCTTTTTTGCCCAGCCAGTCTTGTTTTCCAAGAGATCATTTATACACTGGAAAGGGAAAACACTGGAGGAGTGTGCTTGAGGTGAGTCTTGCAGACCTCTCGCCAATGTGAAATGCATTTGAACTTTGTACTCTTGGAAGCTATGGAGTTGTAGGCTCTGTGGGGAGCCATGGCTCACACGGTGCACACCCAGCAGTAG
This sequence comes from Gymnogyps californianus, assembly GCF_018139145.2. NCBI lineage: Eukaryota > Metazoa > Chordata > Aves > Accipitriformes > Cathartidae > Gymnogyps > Gymnogyps californianus. The sequence goes on from NC_059482.1 coordinate 6,123,382, forward strand.
CAGCCTGCAGAATTTGGCTTCTTTTCTATCCTTGCACCTCAGCTCAAAAGCCAGTCTGCTCTTGGCTTTCTTACACATGACTGTGACCTGTCTTCCCGCAGACGTCTCCCTTTGAAAGGTAAAGAGGATAGGTTAAAGCTTCAATTTCATTGTAAATACTCTTAAAAGGTAGATTAAATGTCTGCATCTGTCCCCTAGAGCAATTAGATTTGCATCCAGCCTTCCAAATGAAGTGATGAGGGCACAACAGCCAACTGCCGTCATGATGGAACTAGGCTGGCTTGTAAAAAGGGCTATGCAACGATGCAGCTGCCTGTGACCGTACAGGACTGGATGCTTTCTCCTGTAGAAACAGATTATCCCAACCAATCCAGTGTTCCTGTTTCAGACCAGCTCTCCCTCAGCATTTAACAAGTAGAACAGACCATCCCAGACATAGTTCCAACCTGTTCAGATGTTATTCTGCTTCTGCCTACAGGTTGTTGTATGTTCAGCTGGAAACCTGAGCATTTTGAACTCCCGAACCACCATCTGCTCAATCTATACAGTCTGTTTATCAAAGGGTTTAAGTGCACTGTAAGGTCCAAACCATTTTATGGAGCCCTGCCAGCTGAAATGAAATATTAGTTGCTGTATGTTTTGAAAAACTGTCGCTTTGTAGGCCAAAAGAGCTTGGAGATCCCAGCTGGTAATCAAAGAGCAGTGTCGCATTTTTCATGGTCAGGGGCTCCATTGGTCTCCAGATTCTTTAGAAACCTAGCTGATGAATTAGCCAATCAAATTTAGATCTGAATTAAATCCAAAATGCCATCACTGAAGACCTGTATCACCAACAATTACAACCACTGCAAAAAGTCAAGCCTTGTGAAAATAAACGCACAAAGCATCTATGCAGGAAGTTTAGCTTCACATTCAATAAATCCCTAACACAAGTAACAAACCCAAGTGTGATCCTGCAAGCACTTCTTCCTAGGTAGAGAAGTCCTAATCTGTCACCATTAAGATTGGAAAGGGTTTGCTATTGATTTCTGTGGGTTGAATGCTAGGGTTCCTCTCATTCCCCCCAGTCCACAGGGCAGATCACTGAGGATAAGAGAGAAAGCAAGCTTTAGGATACTTCAGTCCTTGGTCCCATAATGCAATTAGTGACATTTAAGTCTGATTCTGCATCTTACTCAGTGCTCTGGCTAATCCAGTTAAGGCTACGCTCTGAGATGTTGTGGGCTACTGGAATGGATTGCTGAGCCTTAAACCTGACCTAGTGTCAAGTGAGCAACTTACTCTTTTAGACCTTTTATTGCTCCGGATCTTGTGCTGGCAGTGTGGGAGCAGTGGCTTTTGCCAGCTCTGGACTCAAGGGAGCCACATGCAGCTTGTCTGAGGATGGGTCAGGTGTGCACGATTCGAGAGCGAGAACAAGGCAGAGGTGAGCACTGTGTAGCTGAGGCAGTGCCTTTGGAAGGTGCTTTCTCCAGCATCTTCCTAATTTGACAGGCCACATGTCCTGAAGTAGGCGCCTCATGGTGGGTCCTGGGAGGTGAGAATTGGAGTAAACGAGGGAAATCGTAGCGCTTTCTCCTTTTCCTGTATGCTGCTTCTTGCAGTGAACTTCTGAGCTAGCGCGAAGCATGTGATGTCTACTGCTGTGCTTAGCCCTGCTGACCGGAATGTAACTCTTGGTACTTGTCAGGACCTCTGCAAGATCAGGCCCTGGGATTTGGAAAGAGGGGGAAGGGGAAAGTGGGATTACTCCTGAGACGAGCTCTGAGCACGCAGCTGTCCTAGCTGAGACACTTGCCAGCCTTCTAAAATAAACCCACTCAAGCTACTCTTTTCTGATCAAAGAATGAAGTGGCTTAAGCTGGATAAAGCCTGTGTTGGTGACAGACTTCACTGCTAGGGCCAGCTTGTGCGTTTCCTTCATTTAGCAATGGCTTTTAAGGATTTTGATTTAATTCTTTGGGTCTTAAACATAAGCAGAAAATTCTTATAGTTAATCGTACATTTTTCTTTTAATTATGGAGTTTGGCAGCTTTAAAATAGCATACCATCTCTGCAGTGTTTCCTGTAAAATGTTCTATTAAAATGTATTGTTCTGTCTTGCATTCCCTTTTTCCTGCAGCTGAGTTTAACACAGGGTAGCTAAAGAGACCACAACAGAGAGCAGTTTGCTCGTTACTTTTCAAGGAGAAATTGTTTCGAGTGAATGTATAACCTCCAGAGCCCCAGAACACATCTGATTTCCCCTCACCTCTGCTGTGACTTGTCCCATGACATGGGACTATCGATAATATATGTATCTTCTTACTGTACTGCTCCGTACATTCTCCTGTAGGTAGATCTAGTTAGAAAGCACTTGAAGTTTCCTTACACATCTCCACTTCCCCAAGGGATCAATGTCTTGATGGATCACATTCAAACATATTCAACATCTCACGGAGGGTGTGTGAAAGGACAACAGAATCACTTTCACTCCATCCATATCCATTTCCTACTGCACTCCCTGTTTTACAACTATTGGCATGCCCGGAGGGAACAGCACTTCTCAAGGTCACAGGAGGTGGAAAATAGCCGCTGTCAAGGTACAGAAACTTTTGAATCGGGATAGCAAAGGCACGACCTTTTTCTAACGGCAAGGAGAAGTTAGTGGGATTTGTTGGTGGCGGCAGCGTGTCTGTGTGTACAGTGGGGTTGTGGTGGGTTGGGGATTTTTTAGCCTTTGCAAATAAGGTTAAGTGCTTATTTTTAAAAAGGTGATAGTAATCTTTGCATTTTCAGGGTAAGAATAATTTTCTAAGTTTCTTGACTTTGCATTACAGGAGTGAAGGAGAGTAAGATTCCAGCGTTATTGCATATCACCCTCACTTTACAGTGGGGTCTGTACATGTGCCTTATAAAAGTGCAGTGCAGTTTTATGCACTGTACACTTGCTGTTTCAACTAAGTAGAGTTGTTTCATCGGTATTAAAAAGGAGATTCTGACAGACCATAGCCCAGGAGTGTCCAGCAGTTAACAGTCACTTGTAAGATGAATTTTTACTGTGACTCTTGCGGGAGTGGGAATTAAACCTGAATCTTCTGCATCCGAGATGAGAGCACCAGAGAAAGAAAGGAAGAAGCACATCGTTTCCTTGCAGCCTTGAGATGCAACATCAAGTCCCTGTGAACCTATCCTAGCAGAATCTCTCCCAAGTCAAAATGATATATTTTGGATCTGCCAAAAGGAATGTTTGTCAGTGTTAATGCAATTCACTTCAGTTACGTGTGTTTGAGAGTGAATGCAGACTAGGCAAGTGCATGCAGCATCCCATGAGGCATCCAATTACTGCTGGAACTTTCTACCACAGATTTTTGTAAATTTTTTTTTTTTTAATAGAAAACATGATTTATGGAATTTTCTGAGAGGAAATTTCATTATTGTCACAAAAATATTCGTCCTCCATTGGGGAAAGCAAATGAAGTATTTTGTTTCCACTTGGACTTCTTGAGTTTGTTGTTTTTAGAACCAAATTGTGTTTTGGATCCCGTTGACATGTAATCTGTTTCTGCCCCGACTGCCAGGGTGTCTTAGGGGAGTTGTAGTTTTCTAGTGCTGCATTTACCGGAGCACCAAACTTCATCATCATTAAGCCAACCTTAATCTTCCACAATCTTTAGCTGAACTAGTGCTTGTGTCACAGGAACCCGCTGACCGTCAGCTGAGTAAGGGGGATCTTTAACTCAAATCCAGTGTCCATATGCCAGAAAGGCCGTATTAAACAGGGGACCGCTGATTTTGCTCTGCAAAGACCCGCAGATTTCATAGCCTTGTAAAAGCAGGAACCAGATGTATATTTTAATGAAATTTAATGAATTCAGTATTTGGCTGCCAGCAAAGGAGGGAAGCAGAGATGATAGGAACTGAAGTGAGGTATTTATTCATTTCTTTGCAAAATTTATTGGGTCAAAACCAAGAAATATTTAAGCTGAGCTTTTCAAAGGGATGTAGGTTCCCAGCTCCCACTGACAGTCAGGAGCTGCAGGGCATACTCTCTCTTGTTTTTTCTAGAAAATCTAAATGGCCTCAATGGATTTTTTTTTTTCTCTACTCTTTTTTTGTCCTTGAAGTGTTATGGAACGTGTGTGGTGCTCGTACGTGATGGGTAAATCTTTCTTCCCTGAGAAAGGTGGTTTAGATAATGTATAACATTGTGCATAACACTCTTAAAGTGCCGGTCCTAGAGCATCTCAGATGATTCCTTAACTTTAGAAACTTGCCAGATAGGGACGTTTATTTTCCTCATTTTACAAACTGGAAAACCAAGAGACAGAATAAACTATATGTAATCACACAACTGCATCAGAAAGATGCTCTGGATTTCCCAATAGATTTATTTTTCATGTGTTCTGTTAGCATTGGCTCAAATTTATTTTATAGCAGTGATAGCATTCCCATTAGTGCATGACTTGGATGGTGGTAGGTTCCATACAGATTAATAAAGAAGTGGTGTTTCTGCGAAGGCTTTATAGCCTGAAAAGATCACTGCATACCGTATGTGAGGAGAGCTGCTTAAAATCAGCCTGCCTCTTCTTGTGTGGAAGGTGACATTTCAACACGTACGGCTTTGCCCAACTTGCACATTTTTTTTCACTTTGCAAGTGATATTTTGTAAATATTTGTCAATTTGCCAATGTTTGTGCCTCTTGCAGCCTTGAACAAAGCTTGTTACTGTTAGTGAACATATCTGCCTTTCTTGGCATCTTTCCATTTCATTCTTAGGATTCCATATGTTTTTAACATACTAAAAATAAATTCTTATTGCTGTTAATTCTGCTGGCCCTTATATCCTTTTACCTCTCTTATCAGTTTTCTACGATTCTTAGTTTCTCATTTTTATCTGTAGTTTTCAATTCTCTTCCTCTTTCCACCCCTATTTGTTATCTATTTTATGTATACATACTTAGCATTCATAAATAGCTGCTTTTCCTTCTCCCTCCATTTTACCCACTGGCTCCTTCTTTCCTAATTCTGTCCTTCTGAGCTAATTAGTAATGCTCCCAGTGTCAATCACAACTTTCTGTTTACATTCTTTCTACTACTGTAGTGGCAAGGTTGGTTTAGCCAATAGCTTCACAAAAGCAGCCAGATCCAGGGCAAGTGAAGGGCCAGGACAGAAAGAAATCTAAAAATGTCCTTTACGTTTGACTTGACTCGACTCTTACTCCGTCCAAATGCCCTAGGATGGTTACTGACAAATTTCCACTTGTCCTTAGGATGACTGAGGTAGATATAAATAAACCACGACATGTGACCTAGCAAGGAGTGTGAGGGGTTGAAATCCCATCCCAAATAATCAATCCCACTGCAATTTCCTAAGTAAGATTGGAGAAGGGATAAGAGTCAGCTGTCCTGAGCAGCAGTGATTAGCCTCATTTACCCTGAATTGCCTAGGAATGGCGAGGTTGTATAATTGTATAAGTGACCAGCTGAGCAAAAGCATTGGAGGGAGCGGATGGAATGAAGGTCTGGGTTTGTTTCTAGGAGATAGAAAGCAGTTGGCCACGAACTGTGCAACTCTAGAGTTTCTGTGCAAGTTGCTACTAGTTCATCGCCTGCTCAGTGGAGAAATTTTGTGAATGGAAGGGGCAGCTTCTTGCTCAGGAATTTACTATTTTTCTTAATTTTCTGCCATATTCTTGCAATAGCCATTGTTTTTCATTCTCAAATGGAGACCTGCATGTTTCTATGTTGAGTTCTTGCAAGCAGAATTAAAAGCACTCTTAGGTTAGACCGAGACTAAGAGAAGCAGAGTAACCCCATCCTGATCTCTAGGATGCTGCTGGCTCACCTTGTGAAAAAATAACATATGCTTTGGCTTGAGAAGCAGGCTGAGGTTAGGGGACCTGGCAGCAGAGTCGCAGGTGTGTTGCTCGCTGCAAATGAGTTCCCCGGGCAGCGCTATGTGGGGTTGTGTGCCTACTGCTGATCAGTACTTTGCCTGGCTCGAGCTCATTCTATCAGGCTTTGCTTTTCTGAGCACTTAAAATCAATATAAATTAATAAAAAGAAACCCAACAGCCCATAAACAACATTAGCTATGGAGCTGTTAAAATGCAAGCAGTCGAACTATATTTAATTCACTTTCTCACATTAATGCTGTGCAAGGGTGCATATTTAAAATGCTACTATTAGATTAGTAACAGATGTTGCTCAAAGGAAACAATAAATGATTCTTACGGAGAGGTATTTTGGAGGAGGCTTCTTTGGGGCCATCTGAAGAAGTCAACTGAGCCGTAGATGTGCACCAGCCGCTCAGCGCAGAGTGACTCTGAACTGTGTGCACAGTCAGGCCTGACTAGCAACCAGGAGTCCTCCTTCAGTGAGACGCAGCCGGACCAGGTGCTGAGAGCAGGGCAGCTGAGCCATGCAGGTGCTCAGACCAGCGCTGCGCTGGCACCTGGCTCTTGGGGCCACCTTTCAAGCTGTCAAAAAATGGACTGAATTTCATTATTGCTCTGAGATCTATTTGTTCCCAACTCAGCCCCTGTCTGGCTTCAAGATAGCACCTTTGTAGTTCTCTGAAGTTCACCAGAGATGTCTGTGCTTCTGATAAAATAACAGTGTTTAATACTAAATTATGTATCCATGTCCTTTGGGAAGTGTATCCTTTTGTAGGGTTCATTTCAGTACAGTCCCTACTTTCAGTGTTACAACTTCTTCCTTGCTTTGTGTGTCAGACTTGTCTGGTCTGACATAATTGTCCAGTTTTAATTATTTTATGAGTTCTGGCATAATCTAGCACAGTGCTGAAGTATCTCCTTTCTACTTTGTTTTTGTAGACACATGGAATGATCCCCTCCAGTAATAAGGCTCAGCTTGGTCGCTCAAGTTCCAGGGAGCTTCTGAAAGCACAAGTCCCTCTGCCTCAGTTGCAGCACCCAAAAAGTGAGTAAACTGTCACACAAAAGAAGTGCTACATTTTGGTATAGACACAGAGTGGAGCATCTGCCCTGCAGCCTCAGTGTCACAGGGCTGGAGGTGGTAAGGGGAAGGGGGAAGGAAGGATATAGCTGTACTTCATATGTCTCTGTGGAGAGCTTCCACAAACACTAAACTTTGATGCAGCATACTCACAATCTTGCTACCGCATCCTACTTCAACCCTAGTGTCTCAAAGGAACCTGAAACCAGCATCTTGACTGGTTAGGACCTCCCTGCACAGAAGAGCTGTGTAGAGAACAGGGAGAAGCTGAGAGCACCTATTAGGACAGCAGGTTTGAGGCTTTCTTTCGGTTGAAGCAGAGACCAGGCTTTCTCCTCAATAGCCTACGTTTCAGGACAACGTCCTTCCTTCTGCCTCAAGTAGATAGACACATGCACGTTTAGACCTCTCATCTTGCTCCAATACATGTGTTTGGGTGGGTTATATACATATATATACACACACCTATATACCATAACTACCCACCCCTCTTCCTATTGTAATGTTTTTTAAACATTTGTGATTATACAGCAACTTGTAAAGAATTAAGAAGTTCATAATTATTTATAAAGTTAATACTTATAATGAAATGGTTGCACTTTGATGTCTGTATGTGTTTTCTAAGCTAGGATGACCTATATTGTAGTGGTATTATGTATACTAGGTGATGCAGGGATTGGCTTGGGAATTACCCATGTTTAATGAACACTAAAATTAGAATTTGACTGAAATCCACATAAATGGCTCGACAGCAAGTTCGACTGCCCCTGGGGAGCTGTGGGCAGCTCAAATTTACCCACAGGCATTTTTGAAAATGTTTTTTTTGAATCAGCATAGTGTGCTTTTTGGAGCAGAGAGTGCAGCTTGCACTTTAAACTCCCTTCTCTTCACCTTGTCCCCCATTTTGGTGTTGAAAAGCCCTCCACGGAGAATAGAGCGTGAAGTATGTTGCAGGTATAATATACACTGCACTGATGCTTTTTTGCAGTACTTGCCATAGGAAGTCTTCTGCTTTCCCTACTCGGTGGCCTCGTTGCTTGGACTCTTGCTATTTTGAATTTCCAAATATTTGGTCTCTTCTGTAGGTATGTGTACTTTGGATAGTGCGAAACCTGGTCTAGCTGTTTTATAACTTGCTGTCCACCACACTGCAACACTAAAAGCATGCAACCACAGTGAATCCTAGCTTTCAGAGATGAGGGCTTCTTTTGTTTTCATGTTAGAGGCTTGTTCTCTAACTCTGGGGAAAGATAAATCTACCTGCTGTGCCTTTCTTTTACCATAGGAAAGGGGGTTAATTATCCTTTAGGAGGCCTGTTTATATCAGGACTATTAGTTCCCATTCACTGAAGGAAAAAGGATTCCTGAAAGAATAATATACAGTACTTCGCACTTTGTACAGGCCTAGGAAAAAAGACAAGTCTTACTTGCCTTGCATCAGCCCAAAAGTGGAGTCAAGAAACAAGGTATTTCTGTTCAGGAAGGATGAGCAGATGCAGGCAGTCCTTTGCTCCTTTTACTTTGTCCCAGCAGCTAACTGGTGACACCGAGCTGTGCCATGGCCGTGACTTTGAGGTGTCTGGATTCTATGTGACAGGACAACAGACCCCTTGGCTTTTGCTGCAGAGCCAGGCAGAAGTGGTTAGAGCTCACGGCCTGTTGAATTCACAGCCCAGTTGTGCAAGTGGAAAAATATTGCAATTATAATGGTCGCCCACAGTCAGTGTGAGAATTCTTCATAAGATTCAAGGAGAAAATTGCTAATTTAAGAAGCTAGCGTTCTTCCAGAGAAAATCTTCAGGAAAATGAATATCCCAAATCACAAGGGAATACATCATTTTATTGGTGGGTTCATCTGTGGGACTTTGGTTTGTCTTAAGAGGCATATATCTCCTTTTAGGATGTACCTTTAAGGAAGCTCTAGGTAAAATGGAAAATGATAACACTGGTTTTGAGCTGTTTTATTGGGGTTTGTGGCATGACATGGCTGTAAAGAAGTCAGTCTACCAGTACCTTCTTAACTGGCATACTCTGGATTCATGTTTTTGCAGCTTTATGCTCCTAAACCTGAACTGTAGCCCAGCCTTTTAAAACTTAAGTCTACATTGTTGCTTTCTTTTCTTTTCTTTTGTTTTCTTTTCTTTTCCTTTCTCTTTCCCCCAATTTTGTCTTGCCTCGTAGCTGTAGGATGTTGGCTTGGCTGGAAACAGACAAGCCTTTTTATTTCTTTTGACTGCTTCTGCAAAGCTTGATGGGGAATTTACATAATCAATGAGGTAACCCTGTCACCCCAAACATGGAGTCTTTAAAGAGAATAGTTTTATGCAAATTAGATATTGATGGTGTAATGATTAATTGGCCCCAAGCCTTTGTTAATATGCAATTGTTGTAGTGTAACATGCATTTGTAATTATTTTGGTTTGCTTGTTCAAACAAGTGGTGGGCACTTAATTGCTTGCAGCAATTGAAGAGACAGGATATCAGAGAGAAAAACAAAGGGCTGGTTAACTAGTTATCTGATATAATGTTAGATTTCCTTTGTGTATATTGTGTTACAACGGTCAGATCCTTAGGTGATAAAAATCAGTGCAACTCTCCTGGAGGATATAGAACTATTCTGACTTCCAGCAGCTGCGGATGTGATTTGAAATGTTCCTGAAGTCAGATTTCAGTGTTGTATTTGGTGTTGGTCATCTGGGAGTTAGGATGGTGAGCTGTGTTGTTTATTGCTGTTGGTTATTATTATTAAAAAGAAACCACTTTGGTTCCAAAGGTTGCAATGAGTTAAAAGTATGCATTAGTGAGAAGCTGCTTGGAAGACTGTTTCAAGCAAACAAATAAGTATCTGAGCTGCTTTACATTCTCCAAGGTGCTTATCTGCTCTGTGCGGCTTTCCAGCTAGTTTGATAGCTGTTTTCCATTCCTTTCGCCTCTGGATCTGCATTTAGCAGACAGGGAGAAAAGCCTGTGTATTTGGAGGTGAAGTACATCTCCATAATGTACTTAAGCTATTGACTGTGTCAGTTTTCTGTAGCATGTGAATTTACTATGGTTTTGCTTAAAGAGTACTTTAAAGTTGTGAAGTTTGTCTCCTAGGACAAAGATAATTTGGAGGGGATAGCAGAGGGATCCACCTAGGAAGAGTGGACAAAAAGGAAGCAGCTGAGTATTATTAAGATCTTGTAAAAATGAACTCTGTTAATAATTTTATATATATAAAAATATGAACTCTGTATATAATTATGTAATTATAATTATATAATTATTATACCTATGTAGCAATAGGGCATGAGGATAGAAGCTGAAATATGGAATAGAGACAAGAATGGGAGTGAGTAGAGTGTAACAGATCCTTTTTGGCAGACAGATAGCAAGATGTTATTTGACTTGGCAGCAGAAAACAGAATTACGTAGAAAAGATGCAGGTTTTGTCCTTTATTCCAGCAAATGAGACACTGGAAGTGAGAGGGCTGCGTATATACCATGGGTAGGACTTGGCTTAGCAATGATATGCTCTTAGGAGGCTGAGGGTGCAATCTTTTGGGTTCTTCATTCCTGCTTTGTTCTATTGTTTCCCTGAAGCTCTGTCCCAAATTCCTATGATATATAGCTTATTCTTGGTTGCTCAAGTGGTACAAAATCAAAGGAGAACCTGCAGCCCATTTACATCTCATTTAATAGGGCATATTACGATATGTATGCATTGTCCTGAAGTTGGTGCTGGAGTGTAAAATAAAATCTGATTTTAAAATAAGTTTTTTGCATGGTCAAAATGAATATATAGTTTTCCCCAAATGATTGTTATAGAGTGCTGATGAGATTTGGTTTTTTAAATTAATGGTATTATTACTAGGAGAAGGAAAGGTAGAACTTTACTTTCAATTACTTATGAATTCTCTTACATTGCTTTTGTTTAAACCTACTTATGATAGTAGGGATTAATTATACAGATCCACTCTGTTTTGGTTAATGTCCTTTGACCTAACGGTCAAGTATAAAATGTGTCCTGTCTTCTTTTGTATAATATCTGCTCTGCTTCCCAAATATGAAAATACCATTTAATCTCATAATGAATTCATAGTCTTTTTTTTTAATGTAGACCTAATAAGCAAGACAACAAATGAATGCTCATATCATCTATATAAAGAGTTCAAGCAGATGTCTTTGATCATATCATTCACTGAGAGACATTGGTGGCAAATGGTTTTAATTTGAAATTGAATGTGCTAAAAAGCTGCTCAGAGCTGATGAATCAATCATTAACCTCTGCAGCAACATCTTCTTTACCATCCATTTGAACCTCAGGGAAGTAGGCAGTTTTTCTTCCGTTTGGATAGCATCAGCCACAAATGCTACACCAAAACTTTTAATTCCTCTCAACAAAGGAGAAATTAGGTATGTAAGGAAGAAATGGTGCCTTGAGTTGCTAGGAAGGTCGAGTCAAAGGCAAAGTAAAAGGCCAGGCTAGATTTTGACCTGCAGATCCTGAGCTGGTCGTATTTTCACTGTAAGAGAAAGTAGTACCAAGTGGCCAAAAATAATCATAGATTGTAAGAAGGAACTTCACAGGCTCCTCTTGAATTCATCACTGATCATCATGAATATCATGGGCTGTCAGCTAATTTCTCAGCCAGTGGGGCAGCTTGTTCAGTAAATCCTTTGTAATATTTTTCTATACAGCTAGTGATAAGAAACAAAGAAACCTCCCCTTATCTAGTAGTTAATAACAATATCTAGTAGTTGAGAGACAGCTCAACTAACAACCAGAGGAAGTGTGCAACACTGGCCAGTGTTACAGAAGTTTAATATCTGTTTTAAAAAAAAGAAAGAATTAAAAACAGTCCCAAAGCTAGCAAGAATCCCAGCATCTCCCTGCTCAGACATGATGTTAGAAAGTAAAGAAACAGTAAGATGAATCATTTTGCAAATGTCAGAAAAAAACCCAATCTGATACAAGTTGAGTCAGAGGGCAAGGTTGTCCAGGAAGAAATAAAGTCACAAACTGGCACACAAGTGATTGCATTCACCAGTTTAAATGAAATCTGGTAATTAAAAATGTACATCTTAATAACTTAAAAAACAAATGATGCCTCTTCAGCAAAAAGAAAATTCTATCTTTATGTGCAAAGGTGAAAGCAGAAGATCCGGCAGCAGAATAGCTAATTCCAGACATCTACAGCAGCAAGCGTCTCAGGAAATGACTAAATATTGAGTGAACAAATGCGAAGGGAGGTTTCCATGCCAAACCCAGACCTTTAGGTAGCGTTTCATTGCCTTGTGTCTCTCTGTGCTGCTCGGTGCAAAGAGGCTGTAGCCGGGTCATCCCTGGGCTCCAAGCAAGGAATCTCCTTGTCTCAGGAGACATCCCTGTGTGTAGAATTGTGTTGGGGAGCAGACGCAGCTGTTGGTCACGGCTCCAGTTGTTTCTGAGGCTAAGACCTATTAAGAACACCAAGTTTTAATGCAGCATTTTTAGACTAAATGCCATGCATGTCCATAAATTGCATCCTAGAAAGAATATAATGAACATATCTGTATCAGGTCATAATCTGTAAAGAATCCACAGTCCTATCTTAGAGATACTACTGTACATCTGAAAAGATGTTATTGGAGTGAATGAAGTCTCTCCAGTTTACACTGGCCCAGAAAACCTAATCCACAGTCTTTATTCTCTCCAACATTGCACATATATTTAAAGTATAATATATAATTTTAAACTGTGTATTATTTATCCCTAAGAATGTTTGTAGGATAAATAAAAAATTTGCATGATAAAGCGGACAAGCAGTTCAGAGATGTCCTAGTCTCCTGGGTAAATTTGAATTTAAGCAGGTATTGTTATGCATTTTACAGAAGTGTACATTGAAAGGAGAACTTTCTTCAAGTATTATACCAATACCCCAGAACAGTTATAAAAATTTAAGCTTCATAAACTGCTTAACTTGTGTTTTCTTAATATTCTTGTAGTTTAAAGAAGCTGAAATGTTTTATTATTATTCTTTAAAATCATGTTCTCTTCAACTTCTCCACCAAACTTCAAGCAGATACTTATGAGCAAATTACAGAATAAACCCCAAAAGAACTGTTTCTCAGTGGCAACATGGACACAGTATTTACTATGGCAATAAGGTACACTCAACTCCAATGCCACATTTGTAATTAAAATGACAGCACCTCACCTACCTGGAGCCTAAGACATGAGGTTGTCAACTCTATCATCAATCTTCAGTTATATTTCATCAGAACAAGGCTATTGTCTGTGCTTAAGATGGTTTAGCGAACTACAATAATTATTAAAACAAACTCTCATATATTGCTTTCTACTAAAAGGGTAGTGACAGGTTTTCATGTAAAATCAATCTCGAGATTAAACAAAAAATCATTATAATAAAAGAAGAAAGATAATTTAAATAACTGATTATGAGAAGGTGGTACAGAAAAATTATCCTTTCTGTTCACACTCTTAACTAGCTCTTAAGAATGCTAAGAGAGCAACTTAAGCTGTTAAGAATTTCTAAGGAAGAAAAGGAAATATGTGCAGTGTGTGGTCAAACTGTTTAAAATGCCAGACTGTCATCTCCCTGAGGCAGGCTGGTTGTGTCTTTGTTTTTGTCACTGTAGCTATTAAAAAACTTAGATAGCCTGGAAAGCTAATGAAGATGAGAGTATTGTGAAGTTCATTGTGGCAAAGACCCACAATGGTAATGAAAGGGATGAAACGGGGAGTGGGAAGTAAATTCGAACTGTGCTTTGTTTTTTCCTTTATTTTTGAAATCACAAAACTAAAGTTGCATGGTTGCTTTTGTCACATGCCGCTGACCAGTAAATTCTGCAGCATGGAGTCAGGAATGCTGTGATTGCTGAGCACTTTGTGGCTGCCTTAAAAAGCAAGATCCCGCTGGTCTATGTAGAGTATTGCAAAGCAGTGGTAGCAGGCATGACCTCTGAAATGCTGGGACCCGTGTGTGCTGCTTGGGGCAGCAGGCAATGTTTGGAGCCCTTTTAGTTAGCTCATTATCATTTTCCTGGCAGGTAGAAATCCAAAATGACTGATTTCATCCATGTTCCAAGGAGAAATGGGAGGAACAGCAGTTCGGGCAATGGATATAGCAATACCAGCCTATGTAGAGTGGATTATTTTAGCTTTTTCTGTCGGAGACATTCTCCTCAGAGCTGCCTTTCAGAAACAAAACAGTGTGAAAAGCGTGCGTTCTGCGCTAAGATTTGCTTTATCCCCATGCCTTCTCATACAACAGAGAAACCCATGACCCTGTTAGAAAGTTACCTACTGGGCCAAATCCAAAGGTGACTTCTATGGTATTGCAAATTATATGTTGGTAGGAGTGTCTAAGGGACTCTAAATGGATGGAAGTTAAAGCAGCTATAAAGAGAGACCTATTTTGACATAAACTTCTACCCTCTTATTAGCTGCTTTTTGCACTTCCTCCCTACCAGCTTCCCACTGCATAACACGGGAAGGTTGAGAGTCCTTCTGGCTTAAGCTGTCTCTGAAGCTGGTAATTTACCTGGCCCTACACCTCACCTTTGGTGGCATCCCTAGGAACTGGTGTCAGTCCATGTCCTTCACCACTCCTAAAGGGCTCGAGGGGTATTTGCTTTGGCAGGAAGCTCTCAGGGCAGGAGTACCCACTTGTTAAACTGCAATGCAGACTCTGCTGGTAATACAGAAGGTAGGCACATCATTGTAGAGTCTGTCTGTAATAATTTGCTCTTGCTGGGGAGAAAAAATGTAACTGGATCCATTATGGTGAGCACAGAGTAGGAGACTAAGCATTTAGTTTCTGATGGATAACTGCGTAGATGTGATAAATGTTAGAATGGTTGCAGCAATAACGATTCTATGTTGTCCAAGAGGTTGCATTAATTTAATTAGATTTGTACTGGAGTCTGAGATGACCTGCCTCTACACAATGTCTTAAGCAGCCAACATGCACTGGAGGTGTACAAGAGAGAGGAGGTGGGGGGGGTCTGTCTTTTTTTACTTCATAGACAATAAATTCTAGATCAAAGCAAAAACAAGCAATGATATGTGTAATTTTTTAACAGAAACTCTATAAATATTCAGTGCTGCTGTTTGGCAACATTAAGAAATCACTGAAAAATGCAGTCATTGCTAAATGTGTTCATTTGAGAGGTTTGCTGTTACAAATGTGAATCTTCAAAGGCCGTGAAACTTAACAATAGCTTTTCAGCATTAGACAGAGAGTTAATTATAACATCTATCACACAAGCAAGGTAACTAAAACAAATCCGTATACCTCTTTAGTTGTCGGCTTGTTGAGTGAATGCTGTCAGAAGGAATTTGCCTCAATGCATGTGCTTGGTGATGTTATCAAAGTGTCTGTCAGGGAGAGCAGTTTAATACTGTTCAGAGGCCTGAGTGAGCGCATTGGGATTGGCAGAGACAGTGACAGAGGTGACTACGGTAGGTCCTGACAGTTTGAATACAGAATTATATAGTGCAGTGACAAAGTGTTCAGTTTATTTAGACAGGGGAACACGATGTGCAGGAGACAAAGGAGAAGCAAAGAAAAGGTTAAGTTACCGAAATTTTAATTGAGCTCTGAGTGACTGTTTTTGAATAATTGGTTGTGTCAAAACGTAATGATTAGCGACTTGGGAAGCTGCAGCCTTTCACCCTTAGGTCACTGGCTCAAATCTGGACTGTGCTGGTTGTAATGACTGATGTTCAGTACTGACTAATGTGAAATGAATTGCTGATCTCTGCCCAGCTTCTACTGGATAAGCATCTGCATCACCAACAGCGTGTGCTGGGAGCCTCGGCAAAGGCAGCATCCAGAAGTCATCTCCTTTTTATGTAAGTTCCCTGCTGAGAATTCGTTCTCTGGTATGTGAGACCTTGCACTATTGCTACAGTAGCTTTATTAATGCAGTGGAAAGATGAGAACTTAGGTTTTCAATGTTTCCTGCCTGGTGACTTTTGTGTGCCTTCGGTGAAACCTTAGCAATCCTTCACTAACTGTAAGGAGCCCTTCACAGCACTAACAGGACTGCTGGCAACCAGAGCATCAGTATTAATCACCGAGGATTGTTCTCTAGGGTCTGGGCACAGTCATTTCACTCCATATTTAAGAATATTTTTGAGTCTTCATCTTCCAGAGACAGGGAAATAAAAATAATAGCCATTGCACAGACAACATTAACCCACACTATCACTCCCCTAGCTGTGTCATGAGCCATTTTTTCTGCTGCTGGAGCTAGCGTGAGATCCGTCGCTGGAAGTCTCCCGGAACACATTGAATATTTCTGAATACACCTGTCTCTGTATAGGTCTGGCCCGGAGCCACTCTCCCGAAAACATGCCCTTCTGCAGGCAATGGGAGCTTGGAATAGGGATTTGCTATGATGCCTCAGTAGATCAAAGCAATCCAGCAGTCACTGGGTTTTACCATCTGAAGCGTATGTTCCTTGGAACAAGCAACAGATGAAAAGTTTATTTGTGCGTCCCAGAATAAATTGTAGAAAGGTACCTCTAGGCTGCCAGAGTATTTTCTATGAACACAAGTTGGCCTTTTAATGGTGCTAAAATGACTAGATTTTGTTGGCACCTTTGAAAAATTCCAAATCTTCCGGACAGGCAACCCAAATGAGAAAGACTCATAAACTTTTAAGTTTATTATGTCAATTGTTTCCAAAGAGACCAGGTCAGCTTTAGCAGCTTAAAGCCATTCCTGGCTTGTATATCTGGGGAGAAATACCCTTCCTGCTGTAGTTTTGTCATTGATTTCAAAAGCGAAGGAGGTTTCTCTGCTGACTCAGCAGGCCTGGAAAGGACTTTGAATCAGTATCAGTTTCATGAGTTCATGAAATCTTTTTTCTTGTTACCTGAGTTATTTGGTGATGAGTCACTTTATACTCTTCAGTGAGAATCAAGGAGGGTGTAAGAATGCATGTTGTCCGATTTCCTATTCCACTGTGTTACCCAAACAGCTGGATCTTCACGCAGACTCTCATGGGAATGACGAAGGTTATGAACCAAGCTGTTCGACTGGTTTGTGGGCCCTCTCCAGACACATTCCAGCTGAGAGCGCTGGCATTTGAATGAGAGAAGGTCTTGACATCTTAATTCTGGACTAGCAGGTGTCACTCCCCGTGCAAATATAATGTCTTAGAGCGTGAGGAAGTAACATATGTCCAGCCCCTGCACTGCAGAAGCCCCAGGGAATGGACAACTGGAGTCCAAAAGCCAAACATATTTCCTGATTAATTGGGCCCTTGAGGCTTTTGGGTGACATTAAAGAATCTGCCAGTCATTTTTCCCCCTCTCACCTCTTCTTTTAGATAGTAAGTAATAAAATAACATAAAATCTGCTTTCAAGACCTCATTGCAATGAGGCACTTCATTCCAGATGCTTTGTACCTTCTGTGAGACCTCATCCTGTAAGGGGCAGGGTGCGTATCTTGAATGCCTACTTCAGCTACAGGAAGAATACAAGCTCAGCTGCTCTTCTTCCACCCAGGGGTACTGGCTTGCACAGTGCCCACCATGTTCTGAAACTGATGGCATGAGGAGATAGCTTTTGGGCTAAAAGATTAGAATTAGAAAGGGAGCCATTTTCTAAAGACAGAAAATACCCGCAGATTTAAGACGTTAGTGGAGTGTTAAAAAAGTGTGATTCTAACTCTGTGGCTCACTTCAGGGGGAACAACCTTGAGATATAAGTGCCTTGACACTCAGAGGTCAGGGAGAGCACTGGAGCAGACATTTTATCTCCTCTGGATCTACAGTGCACAGCATGAATGCAAGGCAGAGTGCTGTCTTCCACCTTAGGTCAGCATGGTTGTATTGGTGAGAAAGAAATGGCCCCATCTCCAAGAATGCAAATGACGCTGTGTTTTTGTCTTTTTCTCACATAACAGATCATTTTCCCTATGTGATCTGGCCCAGGAGTTGTGACTGTCTAAGCAGCAATTCAGTGTTTTTAAAGAGTTCTATATTTTTATTTATTTTTAACTAGTAAGGGTGGCATGATTGATTACGAGCATCATGTGTGATGAATCTTGCCACCTCCAGCATAACTTCCCCAGAGAAATCACCTGCGTGGGTTCAGCTGACCCTTAGGATTCAGCCCCTGACTGCTTGGCCTTTCCCCACCCAGGATGAGAAGAAAAATCCTAGCAGGGTATCAGCAAGGACCATGGTTTTTTCTGTTGCCTTTGCCATGGGATGCAGCATGTTTTTACATGATGTGTGTAAGGGGGAGTTCCCCAATGAGGGATAACACCGGCATGCACCAACGAAATGACAACCTCTTGGTATCCTTGTAAAATTCCACCCTGTTAAAGGGAACTGGAGAGGAGATATATGGCTATTAAAGTAAAACATAACTGCCTGTCAGAGAAAAGTAGTGACAACATGCACCAAAATCTCGGCCATCTAATGCCTGTCAGCAGGAGCGGGTAGTTTTTAACATCCTTCATATTCCTCAATGAACGTGCTTGAATTGGCAGAGACAAGGATGGAGTTGACACGGGCAGGTTCTGTCAGCTCAAATCCAGAGGTGAACTGTGTGCATCCGAAACCCGGTCCTGACAGCTGCGTCGAGGTGCAGGCACGTTTAGGAAGCGAGGAGCTGCGGGAGGGCAGGGGAGGTACCAGCCTGAGCTTCACCTTCTCCCGAAGAGGCAACGTCCGCTTTGAGTAGAAAAAGAAAGGGGGCAGGGAGAGAGAAGGAACAACAAAAAACAATGCCTATTATGTTTCATGTCAATGTTGCTGTCATTAGGTAGTCGGAAAGATTTCAAACAGATAAACTCCCCTTTGGGATGGCAGACTGCCTTGGCAGCCAATTTTAGGCCTTGATTTGATTGATAAACTCTTTGTGACAAGGAAGGATAAAAGAGGCCCCTAGTTTGGTACATATAAATAGGAAATTAGCTGGCAAAGTTGTCAAAGATAATTAACTCTCTGATTCTGTGTGTCTATTCAGGTTGACATACTGAAATTATTTAGAAATGCACATGTCAACGCTCTGACAGAATTTGGTGCTGATCAGAT
Organism: Gymnogyps californianus; assembly: GCF_018139145.2. Classification (NCBI taxonomy): domain Eukaryota; kingdom Metazoa; phylum Chordata; class Aves; order Accipitriformes; family Cathartidae; genus Gymnogyps; species Gymnogyps californianus. The sequence goes on from NC_059482.1 coordinate 6,142,382, forward strand.
AAACAGTTTTTGAGATGCCTGATTGTAAAATGATGTAAGAGCTTAGCTGGTGGTTTTATCATTATGCATTCTCTTAGCAGCAGCAGGTATCAAACGGCAACACCATCCTTTAATGTGCTAGATTCAGAGATCAGGAGACAAAGTTAAGCGCGCTACTTCACAGCACTTAGCTCACTTGTTTTGTTCCTTGCCCCTAGGTTAAAAAAAATACTAATAACGTGCTAAATTCCTGGGTGTTCATCTGCTCCTCATCCTTTCCCCAGGCACAATTGGAAGTAAAAAAGACAAGGGTCTATGAGATAAGAGATCTGAAAGCCATGGCATTTTGTTACTTCTTCAGAGATAAACTGCTCACTGCTATAATCCCAAACTCAAAGATTGGTAAGGTTAGGAAAGTGCAACAGGAGAAAATCAGTGACTCTGAACAACATCTTTCTAGTAGCTCCTATTAAAGCGATGACAGAGAACAACAAATATATTTAGCATTGCAAACTCAGCATCTTACCCACTGTTCCTTGTTTACATCTTGTCTGGAGTGGTCGGTGTAGCACTACAGTTGCAATGTGTGTCTGGAGTGTACCTTCTGAATGGGATTTGATTTCCAAGTCCCATCAATGTCCTTGGAAAAGTTAAACTCGATGTGTGTGTACGTGTTGTACAGCAGATGTGAAGGCACTGTAGTCTTTCAGAGTAATTTGACTTTGATTCCTTCTTGGAGATTTCCTCCATCTGAAAGTGTTTTTCAGCCTCCAAAAACAGCTGCTCCTTGGCAGTGTGAAGATATAGGCACCGTAACATCTGTCTTGAACACAGTATCGATGGAACAGAACTGGCCTTAGCTTTCCTTAAAGCACTAGGAGCTTTGTGTAGGTTGTAGGCTGTCAAGTCTTGCAGCTTTCTGTCACATCTTGAAAGCTGGCAATCAGTCCAGGTTTTTACCCTGGTATCTAACCTGTAGATAGACAGCTTTGCTTGAATGCTTGCCTTTCAAGAGTCTTGTCCAAGGTGTGACTGCTTGATTTGAGGGGGGAATGGGGAAGGAAGTGGAAAGAAAATCAGTAAAGGGTTGGTATGACACACCGTTGCATTTACCTAGGGGATAAAGGAGGCAATGCTACAAACCACTAGAAAAATAACAGGCATCTTACATGCAGAGTCTCTGCCTTATTTTGTCTGTAGTTCAAATAGCTGTCCCCATAACCTGCTTGAGCTATTGCTGCTCTCTGAAGTACTGACCACTGTCTGCCTGCTGCCCTTTTTGTGCCTCTCCAACCATGGCTTTCCAGGCAATGTGAGCATGTGAAATGTCTGCCACGCAGAGAGCAAGAGCTGGCACATTCAAATCAGGACACTTGTGCCTCTCTGCCAAACCTGCCTTAATATACACAAGCCCTGGCTTTGATCATGCCATTGATGAGGAACTCCAGAATCTTCCAAAGATCTACCCCAAAAACATACCACGTACATAACCTCCCACGGGATTCACAAAGGGTAGGCACAGGTTCTCTGCAACTCAATACTGATGAATACACTACTGTCCTCGGTGTCAAAATGATAACGGCACATGCATTATTCTTCCTGAGAGCCCTACAGTCCCTTTTTATCATATTTTGCACTCATCTGTACAATGAGCAATGTCTTACCTCCTGTCACTTACACACCAAGAAGCTTTTTCTCTGTTTATAAATAGGGTCTCACTTGACATAACACAATTCATGATATTATTTCCTCATCCATAAGCATTTCTGTAGTGCTCATTTCTGCATTTACAGTCCGCAACTATCTTGTACAACTAGGCACCCCAGGGGCCAGGAATTGGGCTTTAACAGTAAGATCTTATTTTTCCCTTTTTTGCTATTCACCTTAACAAGAGAGTTCAAGAATGATGAAGGTCTGTGGTGGTTAATAAGGGAATGGATGCAGGTACCTATTCTAAGTGCAGGGACAGGCAAGTGGTTTATAAAAAGAGATCCTAAACACTGATGTCTTTGCTTTATTATGTTCATCATGTCTAATTCATAGCTCCCAGCACATGGCAGTGGGGGTCTGTTCATAAAGAAACTGATATTCTCATGTATAATGCAGCATTATCTAACCTTCCATATAGATCACTGTTTTAGGATGAGTTATCTTAGAGCTGCATACCCCTATGTTGCATGGTATCTATCTTACAATAGGTTTGTAACTTACCACAATTGAAACCAAAGGAATAAACTGGAAGGAAGTGCACTTTTCTCTTGAGTGGTTCTTGTTAGAGCTTGGTTGAAATGTAGCATCTTACAGAGACTCCGTTTATACACAATTTGATGATGAAGGCTCTGCTGCAGGCAACCTGGAAACATGAAATAGGGCTTTAATCATAACACTTCCACTTTTCTCCATTGGGAGCTGTAGGTGTGCAGTGCCTTGGAATAGCAACCTGCTTTTATTTTGATGCCTGATGTGGATTTATGTGCAAGGGCTTAATACGCAGATTTGAAAACAATGTCCATGTATACCAGAGCTACCCAGAAGCCAGAGGTCTCACAGAAGGACCTGGGGTTCCTGGTGGACGACAAGCTGGACATGAGTCAGCTCTATGCCTCTGCAGCAAAGAAGGCCAATAGCATCTTGGGCTGCATTAGTAGGAGCATTGCCATCAGATAGAGAGAAGTGATTCTTACCCTCTGCTCAGCCCTGGTGAGACACAGCCAGGGTCTGCATCCAGACCGGGGCTCCCAGTACAAGAAAGACTTGGACATACTGGAGAGAGTCCAGTGAAGGGCTACAGAGATGATTAAGGGACAGGAGAATCTGGCATATGGGGAGAGGCAAAGAGAGCTTAGACAGTTCAGCCTGGAGAAGAGAAGGCTCAAGGGCTATCTTGCCAGTTTGTATCAATATCTGATGGTGCAGAGTAAAGGAGACAGAGCCTGACTCTTCTCAGTGCTGCACAAGTTGAAATACAGGAAATTCTGTTTACATATAAGATTTTTTTTTTTCTGTATGAGGGTGGTCAAACACTGGAACAGGTTACCTAGAGTGTGCGTGGAGTCTCCATTGTTGGAGATACTCAGAACGCCACTGGACATGCTCCAGAGCAACCTGATGTAACTGACGGTGCAGAAGAATGGAAGCTTGCAACGGCAAGGACCTGCAGGAGGAAGGGACTTCCCCTGAAGCCTGAGGTGCCTTTGCGGAACTGCTTCACCGCTCTGCAGACTGAAGAGGAAAGACCCATCACATCAGGAGAGGCGCTGGAACTGAGTAAGGCAGCCCGATCTACTCCCGTGTAACAACCAGCGCAACTAAGAAAAGGCGATGGGTGATAGTAGTAGGCAACTTTCTTCTGAGAGGTACGGAGGCACCCATCTGCTGACCTGACACACTCTCTAGAGAGGTGTGCTGCTTACCAGGGGCTCGTATCAGGGATATCACCGAGAGACTACCAAGCCTTGTACCGTCCACCGACTATTATCCGCTGCTGTTGTTTCACGTGGGCACCAGTCATACAGCTGGGAGCAGTCTGAGGAGTATCAAGAAGGATTACAGAGCCCTGGTAAGGACAGGTAAGGGACTCTGAAGCACAGGTAGTTTTTTCCTCAATCCTCCCGCTCAAAGGGACGGGGTTTGAAAGGGCCAGTCGAATCTGGCGAATCAACAAATGGTTACGGGACTGGTGCCACAGCCAGGGGTTTGGCTACTTAGACCACAGGACTCGCTTCAAGAAACCTGGTCTACTGGGGGCTGATGGGGTCCATCTATCAGAGACGGGGAAGAGCATCTTTGGTCATACGCTTGGCAAGCTGGTGAAGAGGACTTTAAACTAAAGTTGCCGGGGAGGGGAACCTCAATCCACCCCACTCCTACCAGTTTGATGCCAGTGCCAGCAATAGATGTCCAGAGCCTGGAAAAGGATCACAGGCCAGCAGGAGAGCACCTGAAGAGCAGCACAAAGGAATTCCAGCCACTAAGTCAGCTTCATTGGGGGCCCAACTTAAATGCCTCTATGCAAACGCACGTAGCATGGGCAATAAACAAGAGGAGTTAGAGGTGTGCGCACACTTGCAGGGCTATGATCTTATTGGCATCATGGAGATGTGGTGGGATGGCTCCTATGACTGGAGTGTTGGAATGGAAGGATACAGGCTCTTTAGGAAGAACAGGCAGGGGAGATGAGGAGGGGGTGTCACCCTCTATGTCAGTGACAAGCTGGAGTGCATGGAGCTCCTCCTGGGGATGGATGAGGAGCCGACTGAGAGCCTACGGGTCAGGATTAAAGGGAGTGCAGGGACAGCTGACATTATAGTGGGGGTCTGCTACAGGCTGCCCGACCAGGAAGACCGAGCAGATGAGGTCTTCTATAGACAGATAGGAGCAGCTTCATGTTCACAAGCCCTGGTCCTCATGAGGGACAACACAGCAGGGCATAAGCAATCCAGGAGGTTCCTGGAATGCATTGATGACAAATTCCTTCTCCAAGCGATAGAGGAGCCAACGAGGAGAGGTGCTCTGCCGGACCTTGTTCTCACCAACAAGGAGGGGCTGATGGGGAATGTGAAGCTCAAGGGCAGCCTTGGCTGCAGTGACCATGAAATGGTGGAGTTCAAGATCCTTAGGGTAGCGAGGAGGGTGCACAGCAAGCTGGCTACCCTGGACTTCAGGAGAGCAGACTTTGGCCTCTACATGGATCTGCTTGGTAGAGTACCATGCGATACAGCCCTGGAGGGACGAGGGGCCCAAGAAAGCTGGTTAATATTCAAGGGTCACCTCCTCCAAGCTCAGGAGCGACGCATCCCAGCAAAGAGGAAGTCAGGCAAAACCGTCAGGAGGCCTGCGTGGATGAACGAGGAGCTCCTGGACAAACTCAAACACAAAAAGGAAGCCTACAGAGGGTGGAAACAAGGACGGGTAGCCTGGGAGGAATACAGAGAAATTGTCCGAGCAGCCAAGGATCAGGTTAGGAAAGCTAAAGCCCTGATAGAATTAAATCTGGCCAGGGACGTCAAGGGCAACAAGAAAAGCTTCTATAGGTATGTCAGTGATAAAAGGAAGACTAGGGAAAATGTGGGCCCTCTCCGGAAGGAAACAGGAGACCTGGTTACCTAGGACATGGAAGAGGCTGAGGCACTCACATGGAAGAGGCTGAGGCACTCAACAACTTTTTTGCCTCAGACTTCACCGACAAGTGCTCCAGCCACACTGCCTAAGTCACAGAAGGCAAAGGCAGGGACTGGGAGAATGAAGAACCACCCACTGTAGGAGAAGATCAGGTTCAAGACCATCTAAAGAACCTGGAGGTGCACAAGTCCATGGGACCTGATGAGATGCATCCACGGGCCCTGAGGGAACTGGCAGATGAAGTGGCTAAGCCACTATTCATCCTATTTGAGAAGTCGTGGCAGTCCAGGGAAGTTCCCACTGACTGGAAAAGGGGAAACATAACCCCCATTTTTAAAAAGGGAAAAAAGGAAGACCCGGGGAACTACAGGCCAGTCAGTCTCACCTCTGTGCCAGGTAGAGGTGAGTCTCACCTCTGTGCCCAGCATAAGAAAGACATGGACCTGCTTGAGCGAGTCCAGAGGAGGGCCACAAAGATGATCAGGGGGCTGGAGCACCTCCCCTATGAGGACAGGCTGAGAGAGTTGAGGTTATTTAGCCTGGAGAAGAGAAGGCTCCAGGGAGACCTTATAGCGGCCTTCCAGTACCTAAAGGGGCCCTACAGGAAAGATGGGGAGGGACTCTTTATCAGGGAGTGTAGTGATAGGACGAGGGGTAATGGCTTTAAACTGAAAGAGGGTAGATTTAGATTAGAAGTAAGGAAGAAATTCTTTACTGTGAGGATGGTGAGACACTGGAACAGATTGCCCAGAGAAGTTGTGCATGCCCCCTCCTTGGAAGTGTTCAAGGCCAGGTTGGATGGGGCTTTGATCAGCCTGGTCCAGTGGAAGGTGTCCCTGCCCATGGCAGGGGGGTTGGAACTAGATGATCTTTAAGGTCCCTTCCAACCCAAACCATTCTATGATTCTATGACCCTGCTTGAACAAAGGGGTTGGACTAGACTATCTCCAAAGGTCCCTTCCAACCCCACGATTCTGTGATCCTGTGAGTATTTCCCTTATAACTGGAAATACAACTCATAGTATGGAGTTGTCTTTTCCACGAAAGACAAGCATTCTTCTAAGAAGTGCATAGGTTATTATGTCCTGGAGCAGAAGTAACTTCCTCATAACTTGTTGGCAGATGCTTGACACATCTGTTTGCTTTAGACTTCCACTGAAAAGTCATTTCTGTTCCTGCATCACGTGTCAGATTCAGCTTCTGGGGAAATGTACAGATGTTCACACACAGAGAAGAAAAAAACATGCCACAGGAGTATGTCATGGTCGTTGATACATCATACAATGTATTGATGAGGAAAATATGTTTCCTTTAATTAAAAAGTTTTGCCTAGGCTTAAGATATGTTGTGATTTCAACAGGCTTTTATATGTGTGTGGTTAAATAAACACATTGGATGTGTGTGCACAGTGATGCTCACATGCTACTCTTTCCATCTAGCTGGAAGAATGAGCCCAGTGTTGATGGTGAGGTTGTTGCGGGGATTTTTTTAGGAAACTGCATGCCTATACTTCTGTTGCTTTTCATCTGCTACTTCTTTGCGTGGTTTTGCTCAGGAAGGTAGTTAGAGTACTTATGGAACAGTCTGAGGCTTCTTAGGAGTTAAAAGTGGCAAATATCTGAAAAACAGGGTAAGTGCTATGTGTGCCGTGAGGGCTGGGAAGCGGTGGGGTATTCAGGGAAATAAACAGGGTGAGAAAGAGGTCTCTCGCTCGTCTTCAATTCATTGTTCTTGTGGAGCTTAAAAAACAGTAGCTATTCCATTTGATTTCCATATGTTGGCCATATGATTGTGCCATCTGCGCATATCCTTTTTCCATTTCCCTGTACTTGATTTCCAGGCAGAATTCTGTGTATTTCAAAGGTGCAGTAAATTTTACTGTTACTGGGTTTGGGAGCTTGTACGTAATCTTTTTTTTACCCAGTTCCAGACCTGACAACCTTCCGACCTGTTTTCCTCCTCTCCTGTAATGACAAGTTTTCTTTTTCCATCAAATAGGACAAAATGTGTGGTCTTGAATGAAGTGAACAGGCAATCTCTGATCGTTCTGTTTCTGCAGTCACATCGTCATTTGGGGGTTTTGTAGTCTCCTGCTCTGCATATGGGGCCAAAAGAGTTCAAGCTGTGAATAATTCAGTCGTCTGCCGGTATTATTGAGATGCCTACTACCTAGAAAACTCAGGGTACCCTTGTGGTATCTGACTTTAATCTCATCTGTGCTGGAAGCCTTATACAATTCTAGGGAAGCTGGTGTCCAGTTCCAGGCTTCAAGGTCAGGATCCAAGCCTGAAACTGCTCTTTGACATGACTTGCAGCCATCAGCAAGAGCACATCTCACTATCTGAGATATTATAGCTAAATCCCATTTCCCAAAAAAGACAACTATTGAGGCATTTCAGGTATCACACTGGTAACTGTTGGCATATACATTTCCCTAAAAATTCTGACTCGTGTTACACAGAGGGAACAAAAATCTCAGAGTTCAGGGCCCACATCTGCTCCGCAGCTGCAACAAACACTGAATTTATCATCGGCTTTTGTGATGCAGGGTAAACTATGACAAATCTTGTCTTCCTAGCTAATTAATGAAAGGTCTTGGGAATATCTCAGCTTGAGAAAAGGAATGCAGGAATGGAAAAAGGGAACGACTGGAAATTTTTTTACAGGAGAAGGAAAAAATGAGCCTTAGTAGCAAAGAAAGAATAGAAAATAGATTTTTCCAAACTTCTTTTAGAAAACAGAATTACAAAATCAATGGATAAAAGGCAATTTGCTGGATCTACTGATGATTTGGATTTTAGTAATGCATTTGATGTGGTTTCTCATGACATTCCTGCTTGCAAAACAAGTTTACACATTGGTTTGGGTATAAACATTGTGTCATAAGGACTGCAAACTGGCTGAAGGATAATTATTAACAGCAATGTATCGTGTTTTGGGGAGGTGTTTAGCAGAGGTTGGCACCAAGATGGGATTTATGTTGATTGTTAGCTACTGGTAGTGATCTGAAAGAAGGCTGTGCTAATAAAATCTTTAGATGACAGTCACTTGGGAGATTGAGTGGATAGTGAAGCTGCCCAGATATGTCCAAATAGACCTACAGAGGATGGGCATATGAACAGAAAACAGCACAATGCCATTCAATATGGAAAATAAGAAGCTAATACATGAGGAAAACCTCATTCTGAGGGAGAAACCTAGAAGAACATTTTGCTGACAGAGACCTGAGGTGATAGATAACAGCAAATGAAATATAAATTTGTGGTGCGATGACATAGCAACAAGAAAGTCCCAAATGGGATGGGGAATAGAAGCAGGAATTTTTGACCAGAATTATAACCTCTCTCAGGATGGTATGCTCCGTTTTGGGCACCTCAAGACTAGACTGGGTGGAAATTCAGAGAAAATCAGCAAGTTTATGTGTACATGTGTGGATGTGTTTATGTGCACCCGAGTGACAGTGGCTCAGTCTCTCTGAGAACTGCTGAAACTGAGGGCAAGGACATGAATGGTTAGTGACTGTGTGCAGGAATGTGAAAGGCATAAACACCGTGGCGTTAGAAAAAAATGATAACAGGGTTTTATTAAGGAATTGCTAAGAATACTACAACTGAAACTATCAACTGGAAAATTGAAGCAGGATATTAATGAAAACATCCTGAATGAATGAGATCATTTAAGCTAGAACATTCTCCCTTGGGTCTTTTAAATTCAGTTTGGGGAACACACTCAGCGCAGCACTGTGGGGATGCAGTTCTGCCTTTGTACTGGAGGATGGGTGAGTTGAACTGTTTTTTAGATTGTATGAGCTTCTCAAGTCTGCAAGATACTGTGCTTCCTTGGTTTTCACTATCTGAAGTTTTCCACAGAGCAAACCCCATGTTAACCGCAAGTGAAAAGTCAAAATTGTCTTTGCCATTTGGCCTGAACAGGCCACCTGAGGCCTTACTGAGTTATATGCTTATCGACATTTCAGCATCTACACTTTCAAAGGTCTGTGCAATGGATGAATGATACAAAATACGCAGGACAGTGTGGCCCTTCCGCACATGGGTGTGCACACTCAGAGGCCTACACGATCGCTGCGTGTAGAAACAGGTCTGTGCAGACAAGGCTGAGGGGGTGTGGACAGACAGATTAATGTGAATTTGTGCGGTTCGTTGGTTGTGCAGAGCTTGAACAATCAAATCCCTTCAGTTCACTCTGCTAACTGGATTGCTTATGACAAAATCACAGCTTTTTCTCCAACCCTTTTTAATCTCCATTTTAAAAAAAATTGGAAATGACATGGTAAAGTAAGACCAATTAACATTAACAATTGCAGTTTATTTGCTTCCACTGTTTTACAGCATGCAGTCTGGTAGAGCAACATGCATTGCTATTTTGGAGACATCAAAATAAATAAGTAAATAAATACATAACCCTGTGGGCTTACAGATTGAGTCAAAGAGCAGGAGATTATTCCTGGCACTGCACTCAGAAGAAATTGTTGCCTTTGAAAACACCAGACATTGACAGTTTTGCATCAGGACAAAATTAGGATGAGGTAAAATCTCTCCATTCACATTGTGCCAATTCAGCAGATGTTTCAGACAATTCTGGAAGGTAAAAAGAAATGAATGGAGACTCGAAACCAAAACCGACCCCAGATCCCTTGAGACAAAGGTTACTATTTCTCCCCCTATCAACTCTCCTTTATATGTAGTGAGATAGGGTTATCTAAGCATTTACATTTGTATTTTAGTGCTGTGTAGCACTTTTATATAGAAAAGATGCCAAAGCTTTTAACAAAGAGGGTACATGTCATTATCTCAATTTTACAGGTAAGGAAACAGAAGCATACAAAGGTGCTAAGACGTGCTGGCAAAGCACACAGTAAACCACAGCAGAGCCAAGCACCTGACAGATGATCCTGCGTGTTTGCCTTTGGGCCGTGTCATCTGTCATCTTAATGATACAAACATTTTGGATTTAGTCACACTGGAAAAGCAGAGGACTTAGAAAAAAAAATAACACTCCAGAAATTTGCCAACTAAAATCAAAACATCTAATTTAAAAACTTCTAAGAAATAAATGTCATGTTATTGTTCTCTGTGAGGGAAATGCTCTCAATTAGAGCTTTATAAATGTTAAGCTGTGCCCACCCTCATTCCACAAATTAAAACCAGCTACACTTGAGAGAAGCTACTAAGAAGAGTTAGTCAGTAAAAATACCAGTGATTATTCTAACATCTCATATTCTTTTACCAAAACAAAATAACATAAGCTTGGAGACTGACTGACTTCTATCATAAACATTTACATGCTGTGCTTGGACCTCTTGAGATCTGTCGAAAACCAAAATGTTTTGTCTCCACATAGGTTTCTGCTAATAGATTTTCCATGCATCCCTTGTTTCAGTCTCTCTTACCATGCGTGGGACTCTGAAACTCATTGCTGCTCTGGGCAGTATCAGTTCCTGCTACTACCTTAAAAAAATCAAGGGGCTGATTGCACATTACTTTTTTGTTATGTGCTGTGTATTTTCAGATGAGAAAGAAGCATTGTTTTCTACCATTTTAACTTAGTGTTCTGAGTGAAAAAGATAGCAGGCGGGGGAAAGAGCAAGTTTATCTTTCAACCTATTAAGTGCTATGCTGATGTGTTTTAAGTGTGCTCCTAATAGTGAATTTCATGCTTTATTGACATATTCTATTTGAATTGTGTTTAACACTTTGATCCCCAACCCTTGAAGAGTACTCCACTGCACAGGATTCTGTACAATCAGTGAGGGAGGGGTAAAAACAAAAAAAAAGGAAAAAAAGGCGATCACTGCCAGGGGAACTTCAAATCTTATTATAAGCATAGTCCTTGCAGGAGACCTCAAGGGTAGAGCAGTCCCAACATGTCTTCTTGCAGCACCTATGCATTTCAGCTGATCAGTTTTCAAATGCTGCCCTTCCTGTTCTTAATTAATTTGTATTTAAGTATTGCTTGTATTTAAGAAGGTGCAAAGATTAAGCAGAACACCTGCCTACCCGTATCCCATCTGTACAGCATAAGTAACCGGACAAGTCTTTGTGAAACACGGGAGAAAAATTCTCTTCCTTTCTTGAAAGAAGGACAGGTCTTATAGCTGCATCCTTGCTCCCTTTCCAGCCCTGCTAATTGTAGTGACATTGCCCCTGATTTTCACCTGAGACAGCACTTTACCAGCTTCAACACTCTTTGTTTGCATTTTGTTAAATTTTCAGAGTTAGGAACATGTTTTTAAAGATTTCTTTATTGTTAGTTCTACTTGAATTTAACATTTTCTTACCTCTCACATATAAAAAACATGCACCAGGAATAAAAAGAATAAAGATTATGAGATTTGTTTAAAGTTGTTGGCTCTTTTTACATAATAGCATTCACCTAACGTTTTCCAGTTTTTCTTTACATCCATATGGACTAGAAATTCAAACTTAAGCAAAAACCAAAACAAAAATCACCCAAGCTTAGGTTCTTGTGCAGTCTCTTGATTTAAGCAACTCTTTAAAAAACATTAGCTATTGCAAGACTCAATGAAATCACTCAAGGTTGCAACATAGAGTGGGGGGAGTGGCTCACCCGCTATAAATTTGCCTGCCTCCCCGAAGTCAGTAGAGCTAGGACTCTTTGCACCAGCTGACATGTCTGTCCCAATATATTTTGACTTGCAATTGTTTTTTTGATTTAAGGGAAATGGTTAAAGTGTGGCCGTCTGGCTCCCACTGAAACTGGAGAGGGAGAGTCTCTTTGGCTCTGTTTCCCTTACAAATAAGTCAGCCTCTGAAGCTTATTCAAACTATTTAAAAAACAACACACAAATGAATAGAATGAAATAACAAAAAAATGCAGAATAAGACCCTGTAAATGCGGCATGGTGAACTGCTTGTACATAAGATACAGTTATAATTACATGTATTAGAGCAACATGTATCTCCTTTCTAGAAGATGAGGACTCAGCCTCGGTGAGAGTCGTCCTTGAATCCAAGGGGGGCTTGAGGGCAATCCAGAAGCTTGGAGAATTGAGCTGCTGGTCTGGGAGCTCTGGTGCAGATGAGAAAGTATCTCATCTGTAACTGACCCAGTTTTTATGCTGACCACTTTGTGGAACATAGAGTCCCACATAAAGGAGTGCTTCCTTGCTGGGGTAAAAGCATGATCTCCACAGTTAGTGCTTCACAGACCACTTCTTATGATTAGATCAACCTCTCACTGCCTTTGGCTGCTTTTAAATATACACAAAAAGCCCCAAACTTCACCTAAGCAGTGAAATGCACTGACACAGGAAGTTTTTTTGGTAGAAGATTCAGGTGGAAGTGGTGTGAGTTGCCATAGTTACTGTGTTTGGTAAACGTATCAACCTTCCTTCATCTTACTTGCAATCTTTCTTTCGTTTTGGTTTTGACTGTTTGGTATAGTTTTTATTACTTGGTATAGTTTCATGATTACTGTTGCTTCCTCTGAATTTCTATTTTTACCAGCACGCACTGTACTCTGCTTTAGAATATACAGAATATTTGCAGTATGCAGAATGCTGTATATTGTAGAAAAATTATACAGCCCTCTGTTTTAGTGTGAAGTCTTTAGCCTGAAATTTTCACCTGTCAAAAGTGGATAATAATCCCAAGATAAGCCATAGTTAGTTAATGCTACACAATCAAATATCACAGCTATTTTCGTAGTATATTAAGGGGAGATTTTGCCAATCAGATTTTTGCCTGGTTTTTCCTTACTCTCTGAGAAACCTCATTACAAGAATTAAGGCTTCTACTGGCATATGTGCTAACCTATGTAAACAGGAATGCAAGAATCTGACCTTTAATACTACTGATACTTTCTCATATTTTCACTGGTATAGACAAGTGTCTTATTCCATGAACACAGCACCGGTTCCAAGAGAACTGTAGGATGCTGCTCAGTACGAGTAAGGTCATTTGAATCTATTCCTAAATATTATTACTTTGATGAAGTGCAAAATATTTCCCGTATGTGTTTGTCATCATTGTCAGCAGCTGTGCACCTGGCTCCCGGTGCTCCAAGAGGAAAGCTGCTCTATTTCTTTTTTTTTTTCCTATTTTTAATGTCTTTTTGCAATAAATGAAGAATGAGTTTCTCCTCAGACATCCACGCACAGCACTGTGGCACCCCACTCACTGCTGCCTTGTGATGTGAAAAGAACAAAAGCCGATAAGCAGTGATGACAACCATGTAATCCAGTGTTTCGCAGCCCTCTATCTCAGGGAAAAAGCTGCATTCCAGTGCCACTCCAGCACAGGTGAATATCTACTCCTGTCTAAGACTCAGCAGGAGGCAGAGATACTTCCAGGATGACGCTTTTACTCTGCTCTCTACCTGCAGTTATGTTCAGGCCCTGCCGTACACTGAGATACTGAAGACTATTAGTATCCAAATCAGAATAATAGTCCTTTTCCTGATATTATTCCTCAGTCAGAGGGGGAAGAGAAGCATCACGATCGCTTTCTGGAGAGCACATGCAAGGCAGATGTGACACATTGCTACTTAGACTAGTGGGAACCTGGTTCTTCCTAGTTGTCGTGCAGTCATTTACTCTCTGGGCAGAGCACAAGCCTACCTAACACCCAACATTATCAGTCATGAAAAGCTCAGATGTAGGAAGAACAGATGTAAAAGGGAATCAAGGGAATGGATCAGGGCTTAATGCAGGGACTTTCTTGTTTATTTGAGATGCATGAATTGCTTCTTCATATATTACTTCCTGAAAAAACTTAGGCTCACAGGACAGTTGACAGTTTCAGCGTTGAGTTTATCAAGGGATGCTGTGGAGAGATGAAGCAGAGATCAGACACACTCCCATCCAGCCCATGCTACCCAAAGGGATTTCAAAGTGCCCCAAGGCAGTATCCTTTTTGGCCAATCCAAAAGCGCTTTTCCTCATTTAGATGAGAAGCCACATGACCCCTGAAAACAGCTTAGCTCTACACTGCTGTAGCAGCAGGGCGATGTACAACTGTATCTGAATGGTGATACTAAGAGATATTAGCTTCTTTGTACAAGCAGCACTGAGGTTGCTCTGTTCCCGTCATTGATGCAGAACAAGGTGACAGTCCTACAAATGGTTTTCTTTAGGGCAGAGGTAGCTCATAATCTGCTGTCATGAAGGTACTGTCCATGATTATTCCCAAGTGTGTTTCTTGCCTGTCCCTAGAGCAATAAAGTTGATTCACTTGGAGAAAATAAGGGGAAGGTTTCATAACCAGTGTGTCTCCACTGTTTTTTTTTTCCTCCTGGAGACTGAAGTTACAGGTTTCTTTCTGCTGCAGAAAACTGGCAGCAGAAGTTCTAATTTTCTTGGGTGATACTAACACCTCGTTTCCACTTATTTCAGTGCCTCTACTACTGGCAAAGTGTTTCATTGTATGTGATTCTCTGCAGCCATTCTAGAATGTAGTGCCTTCCTGTCCATTAATCTTTCTTATTGTTTCCAAATTTCTTTTGTTCTCATTATCAGCACAGACCATTGAAGTGCAGCCCTCAGCCAACAACTTAAAATGACCTAAATAGTGGTATAGACACCTGGTCTTTGAAAGAAGGATGCCGTTTTCTCCTGTGAGTCTAATTATAGTTGCTAATGCATTCATCCATAGGAAAAATGGTCCCAGGTAGTAACTGTATGGTCAAAGTTGCCGAAGGGAGTAGTTAAGAGAAAGATATGCTGCGTTAGATCAAGACTCATAGCACTGCGTAGCTGTGAGAGATCTCAAACTCCTCTCTGTTCTCTGTGTTGCTGAATTGCTGTTAGGTGTAACAGTTCTTTGTATCAACCTATAAATACAGCTGTGTCTACTGGATTTTGCCCAAGGGCTCGTACATCATAGTTTGCTAAATTTTAATCGTGCTTATGTTTGCATTTGAGTGGAGTTCACATGTCCCATAAAGCCCTTAATCCTCAGTTTGCCATCCCAGGCAAAATGCCCAGTCTCAGCCGAGGCCTTCGTAGCAAGCTGCACTGACTCCATTGACTCCTCACCACATTCTCTAATGCATTTATGGATCTGATAAGAGCTCTGCTACAGATCTGCACTCCTTAGACCAGCAATATAAGCTGCTGTTGATACCCTTCGTTAAGAAATACTATACAAGCATTCTGTCAAGGAACTGAAATTCATCCATCTCTCCTGGTGATTTAAAAAAAAAAAGTATCTTCGTATCAGTGTGCAGGCACACTGACAGCTGGAAAATATTTTAGCACAACTGCATGGAAACACTGAGTTTGTTCTAAGAGGTTTGAAAAGCACGTTGTAATTATTGTTTGACTCCTTTGTATACAGTGTTGCAAGATTACTCCCTTTTAAAAAAACAAATTAGCTGTGCAGTTTGCATCCAATTTCTGCATGCAATTACCATGATTACGTGTGCAGTTCACATAACTGCACATAGAAACTGTCGGAATTGTCCATTTGGATATACGAAGTGGAAATAGTGTTGTCTTTTGCATGCATTGGTTTGGCAGCTGATTTGCAAATCTGCCCCTACTTGTGGCCTGCTTTCCAGAGTGGAGTGCTTGTTTCAATTTAAATAAATGGCATCTCTCAGTCATTCTTTAAAATTGACAATTATAGACTGAGGTGCCTTCATTTGACAACGACAGATCTTCTCCTAGAACAAATTATTCAGAGGAATTTCATTTGTTGTTTCTTCCCCCCCCTTTGATGTATGGTAGTACAAAGGAATCCAGGACATGGCTCTTCAGAAAAGAAATACTTCTGAAATATCCTATGGGCAGCATTTTATTCATGTGTAGTTCTATTCACAAAACATTTCTTGAAACAGTTGCAGATGTGCTTGTTAAGATTTGCATGTGCTAAGTGCAGTACATTGGAACTCTGACCACAATGTGTTTTCAAGTTAAAATATAGCCTCCTCATGCATAGTGTTCTGATGAAAATACATGCAAAAATTATGATGTGCACAAGCCCACGATCTGTCTCTGAAAACAGAGCAATTATGAGTACTATCACTTTTGAAGCCGTTAAAGAATCAAAACAAACCAGCCGACAATATTTTCTAGTTTCCATTCTGTTTTGCCTTTATTTTTATATTATAACTTAACAGCTTCAGGTTGCAGCAGAAATTGAAACCCCTCAAAATACGAAACATAAGTAAGAAGAGAGCTTTCAGCTTGATTACATCTGAAACACACGTGAGAAGGGAATCTGTGGCTCAGAGAGAGACAGTAACTTCACCAACATCATACACCAAGTACATCATACAGCAAGTCAGTGGCAAAGTCAACACTGGAAATTAGGTCTTCTGGCTCTCAGTCTTTTGCTCTTAACACTGGGCCAATACAATAATATATTTTTTCCATATTTCCTCAGAGATCCCTCTGCTTTGCTGTGGGACCATGCGGGTTTGTAAGTCCATCGGGGACTCAAAAGGACCTAGCAATATTGCTTTTATGAGCATCTTCTGACAGTTTTCTCCCCAAAATAGGGATTCAGAGTGCACAGAAACCCTTGATCTAACCCAGCCTTGTTGGGTCACACGATGAAGCCTGGAAGCTATATTTCAACTGCTTCATACAGTACAGCTACCACAGGTTGTCTGCTTGCGAAATGTGTTGTTGTGGAAAGAGAAAAAGGAGCTCTGTGGTAATGCCGTGTCTCAGAAATTGCTGTATGACTATCTTCTTGGTTGCTAAAACAAGGCACAAAGCCTCCGAAGAAAATATTTATTAAGCCACAGATGGCAAAGCTGAGCCTCTGATTTCCCTAAATCCTTAAGAGGATTGTGGTACAGCTTATAGGAGCATCTTAGTGGCTGGATGCTCAGCTGCTTATTAGATATGTCATACATATGTACACCCACAGTGACTTGAGCAGAGAAAGTGTTTGCATTCCAGCTTTGCTAATTACACACCTTAAATTAGGGTAACAGATAACTATTTTTTCTTTTGTTTTTTTATGTTTGTGGGATGCCAGGCTTTTGTGTACAACGTAGCAAATGGCAAATCTATTTTGTATGTCTGGTTTTAGATATGCTGTATATATTTTCTTGATTTTAATTACGAAATTGAGAGGAAGCAGTAATAGAAAAGTGAATGATCAGGGTAGTCATACCTTTGTTTTGAACAAAGCATAGAAAAGCAGAGGATCATTCCAGATAAGTACAGAAAAATAAAGGAAAAGATGTAATTACTTTTATTGATGTGTCTTTTTTTCTGAGATACCGTTGTACTTGCAGTCCTTTGTTGTTCCCTACATTCTCTGAAATGCCTGTCTTTTGTTCTCCTGCTTTTATTCATCTTTATTTCTTCATATTTTACAGCTGTAGAGAGATGAGAACTGAAAACGTGATTGGAAAAGATCACAGTAATCTGTGTCCAATCTTGGCATAGACTATATTCAAGTCCTATCTCAGTTGTCTTTTTCGTGGTCTCTTACACACTACTGAGATTCTCCTATTTTTTGCTGGTGTTGGTAACAGTGGCTTTTCAGCAAGATGTACTCAGTCCAGACAGTTCACAGTGCACCATAATTTTGTTGAAAGTTCCCTCATTCAGACTATGACTTTTCTAGAAAACCCAGATCAACTTTTCTAGTGAAGGATGTGGGGGGACAATGGTAAATGTGATTTTTAAAGGAAAAGCCAGTGCAACAGATTTTCATGTTTGTCAATTTTTAGATGAGGGTGACTTGCACATTTCCTGAATGAAAGAAAACATGGGCCAATGTGAGAGGGAGCAGGAGAGAAGATGTACAGCAGTCCTATGATGCCACCAAAGTGAGCAGAAACAATTATCCTCTTCTGCTGGACCACATTTCTCAGGTTAGTTCTCAGTGCTGATCTCTTGTTTGCCATACATACATTTATTACTGAGAGAGAGTTTTTGAGCTAAGTGGTGCCTGGAAAAGGGCTTGAAAGTTTGGCTGTATAAACCACCTTCCCTTATTTAATTTCTGCAGCTTTAGGGAAACAAAACTTTGTATATTGCTTGACAAAATTAATTGGATTACGTAGGAAAGTAACACTTGAGTTTACATTAATGTTATCTTCACATGTAATTAATAGATTCTGAAGTATTGCTAGCAGCCAGATCCAAGGAATAGAGTCCCTTTATAAGCAATTGTGCACTAGATTTTGACAAATTGCAGTTAATTTTTGAACTTCACCTTTTGCAACAGATTCTCAGATGAATTTTGTGATATCCACTGAAAATTATAAGCAGCACATTATAGTGGCTGCGGTCTTGTCTCTTCTGTGTTCTGGAGAGATCAAAGAACCAAACCACTGCAGAGATTTAGCACAGTCTGGTGGTTCCGCTGCAGAAGAGACCTAGAGACAGTCCAGCATGGATGCAGGGTGAATGATCACGAAAATAAGATCTTGGGTTGCAACGAGGAGTGAACAAAATGGACAATGTACATATAACTAGAGAATTCAGCAGTGAGAATATTCATTTTTCAATTGCCATGATACTAAACCCAACAGTAACAATGACTGTGAAATGTAATTATAAATAGCTGAAATAAGATCAGCTGGTATAAAAATAAGGCACCCTGTAAAGTGTATAGGACCATGATTTTTCCACTCCATAACGGAGACACACCTACCAATTTCATAACTACAACAGAGGAAACATTAATTCATAGAATGAATAATATTTTCTCCTTACTGACATACCAGACTTCCTAGTTCATGCAAAACACAGAAATACAAAGGGGAGTTTTTTAGGTGTTGACTTTAAGAATACATTCAGTTTTTTAATTTCTGAAAATCCACTGGAAAGTGAGTCTAACCACCCTGCCTCAGGTATCAGCTAAAATACGTTGGCTGTCTGGAGAGGAAAGAAAATGCTGCATATTTTTGAATGGCAAAAGAATTTTGTGGTTTCTGGTTAGCTCGGAATAAGCCATCAAGGATGAGTTGTTCCTTAATAGCATGATCGATTATGTCGTGAGAAAATGTACTATGCCAGACAGAGATCATGTGCGATACAAAGCAACCATGTAACTACCACACTGAACTGTGCTGCAAACATGGGCCGCTTTGCCAGTTGAAGGGGAGAGCTGGTAAAGTTGTCGTGGAATTTAAAGGCTGACTTGCGTAAGGCAGGATTCTGATTGCAAACCTGTTCTGTTGGATAATTTGCACTGTAGAAAAACCTTTGAATATTTATTGGTGGTTGCAGTGTTCTGCAATTGGTAGGAGGATTCCTAGATCAGCTGCTTTTCAGCTTCATTTAAATTTTTGTAGGATAGTTTGGGACAATTGTGTTCCAGAACAGCTAGGTGAAACTGGAGTGCACACAGGAAAAGTTCTGTCGCTGGCAAAGGTGTCATTACAGATTTGCTCAAGACTTTCCTCCCTAATTAAATGGGTGTCTTCCTTGACTTTGATCTTATGAGTCATTCATCTAGAAACTAGTTACGTTCTGCAAGACATCCTTGAATAAGTTCCTCAATTTATTTATATCTGTAAGATGTTTTAATACTAAGTTAATGATTTAGGGACCTATCTGATTCCCAGAAAAGCCAGACAGAGACTCTCACTGTCCCCATCTAACCAACTGGGTATAATACCTACTTACATTTAAATACCGTTTACATTTCCACAAAAGAATTTATATTGCTTTCTAATACTTTGGATGCAGAGCTTTTTATAGATTACTACCCCATAAATCGTTAATCCTTACTTTTTAAGTTATCTTTCATTAGAAATGGAACAGAAAACAAAGCTACAAGTACAGACCTAAACCCTTCACATTTTGAGAGGTTCCAGATTCAGGTACCTTGAACATAAACTTCATTCTGTGGCTTTGGACTCAGACTAAACAGAAAATAAGCCTATTTTCAGGTTCCAATTTGAACATATGGTAAATTCTTAGGAGATTAGTTGGCCTGATGGGTTTGTGACACTGGAAGAAGGTCGAAATCAGAAAAGGTAATTTCCTTGCTCTATACTGAAAAGAAGTAAAATTGATTTGTTGCTGATATTTTAGGGAGATTTGTTTCTAGAGACAGCAGAGAAAAGCTAATTCAGCCAGAAAGTCTTCCTGTTTTCCAAGACAAATCTGTTATTCTGTTACGTTGCCATTGCCTTCAGCAGATGGGGAGTTAGTAGCCAAGGAGTACAGGAGCTGCTAAGAAAGTCTATCCTTTAGAAATCTAATGCATGGAAAATTCATTTTTGACTTGGGAACTGCTAGTTTATGCAGTCACTGGTGGCACATGCCTGCTTCACGAGGGAATCTGAAAAGAAACTTTGGGAAATTTAGAAGAGCAGCCTGTGCTGTGAGAAGCATATTTGCTCATTTTGGCTGTTCATGTCACTGAGACATCCAGTTCCATGGTGTGTAGTACCTGCCTCGCCGGAGTGGGTGCTGAGCTGTGATGATGAAAGCATGGGCTCTTGATGAACACATACGACAGCCAAGATAATAATTAGTGCAAAGGCATGTGGTAGAGCATCTAGCTCACGCTGAGGACAGTACGGAGCCATACCACCCACGAGGGATCTCTGGGATGATAGCTTAATTGAAAGGAGTTGCTCAAGCATGTACCACACCTGGCACAGAGTTCGAAACTTCTGCTTCAGGTAATGTTTTAACAAGTTGTTTTATTTTTTCTGTTGTCACCTGAACCAGAAGATTCTGGTGCCTGCTTATTGCATAGATACATCTCAGGTTATGCACCAAACCTGGGTTTTTTTTGCCTTTGTTTTGTTTTTTAAATGGGTTGTATTCATGTGGTCAGGCCTCTTCTGCACTTCAGATCCCAATTCAAACAGTAAATGGGAGGATGCAGAAGGTGGCCACCATGAGTGCACAGGTGAGAGGTGGAGTGTTCTACTTCATTCCCAAGAACAGGAATCGTATCTGGTCAGTCAAGCTTTTATCCGAGTTCCAATTTTTATAGAAATTATTTGTAGAAAAAATGAGCATTCAAAGTTAGGCTCCTAAATCTAAATTATATGGGCTGATTTATAACAAGAATTGAAAGCCCAGCACTTCCTTATTGATTGTAATTTAAGATTAAACACAAAAAGTGGCAGTCATATCAATAATATACACCAAACTAAAAAAGAAAAATGCCCTACCCTGCCTAACAACTCCTTCTCTTTCAAAGACACCCCTGCCTCTTTTTCTTTCCTCCGGAGAAGAAAAATGCAGCATATTTGGAAGAATAACTAATTTAAGCTATTTTGGACAAAGAGGAGAGAATCAATTCCTATGTCATGAATCTTCAAATGACACTGAAGTTCCTAGTCTTAAGTATGGAATGGGCTGGAGCTTGAATGTTTTGGGTGATATGCACTGTGGCTCTCTCTGTGGTGATCTGAGAGCTCGCAGACAGGCAAAAATTTACTCCACTGCATGCTGCAGCTGGTGAGTTGCTGGTCTGGTATGGTTTGGCTCTATAAAGGGACCTATGACTGAGAAGAGAGTTGATGGCTTTTGTACCTCCTTCAGTTTCTGGATGACTTCAGGATGGAACTCCCAACAGATCACTGCATGAAACATGGGTCATGATGGCCAACAGGGAAGAAGAGTATTTTATGTCGTTGTTCGTGGAGAAAAGTGAATAAAAGCTGTGGGAAGCTGGTTGTCCAAAAGAAATTGGGGATCTTACCAGATTCTGTGAGTTGTGAAACTAGGTGGCAACCAGCCTCCAATATCTGGAGCAGATCTTAATGCAAGCCCTCTCTGGTTGCTGTTCACAATCCGTATCACTTCCAGACCTGATCTTACACTGACAGGTCAAAAAAAGACATGCTGTTGTCATCCTGACATCATCAGAATTGATGCTATCTCACTCCTAATAGCCTTGCATGTGGATTTAATGAAAGGAAGCATAGATTTGGAACTTTGTAAAAACCCCACTTAGAGCACAGAAGAGTTTATAATGGTGTCAAATATGTACAGGTGACCTGCTAATGTTTGGACATCAGAGAGTGAACATCTGTCTTTTCTTAACACTGCTCTAAGAAGAGATCATCAACCAACACAATTAGCATAGCCTGTACCATACGCATGCTGGTGCACAGATTGACAGAGGTCAAGGTGATCTGAGCCACTGGGATGTTGCTATGTTTTCCATAAGGGGAAAGACACGAGAAAGTTTAAAGCAAATATCCTATTGTCCCTTATCTACTACTAGTCCAAAATGAAATCACAGACTTGTTTCTTTATGAAAGCACACAATAGGTTTCATTTCAGTGAGCCGGCAGTCTGCTGCCCAGCAAGCTGACTCAAAGGTAGGCTATATTCAGCCTAATCCCCTGAGCCCTAACCACTTTTGGGAAAGTTAAGCACTGCTGAAAGCTTCTGGTGTTGAGTAGGGAGCCTACAGCCATCCAATAAAAACCACTAAGCACAGAGACTGAGGGGGTCTGGTTGCAGCCCCTTGTGTGTTAAAGCTGCAAAGTCTCCAAGTACAGTCCAGTTGGATGTAAACAGCATTCCTCTGCTGGGGTGGCAAATGATACCTTCCTCCCTGCTGGGCCTCAAGATGTAGCCAAAACTTGTTTACTCTGTAATTTAGAGTTTATTGTAATCTAAATAGGGATTTTTGCAATGCAAATAGGTCTGTACAGAATGTAATACATTTTATTTATCGCTACTGTTTATTATGGCTATATAACTTATCACTCATCACATAGACTGGATTGCAAAACACAATGTTTCAAACACACTTTAACTCTCAGATCATGATCAGTAAAGAGAATGTATTATACTTTTAATATGCTCTTTCCCCCACAGTATTTTACAATGGCCTGCATAAACCCCATTTTGCAGAAAAAGATTCCAAGAAATTAAAAAAAAAATAATCTTGATTCATGTGCAAAGGTTGTTTCTGATTGCATAGAGTGGGCAGACCTCTAATGGGTCCTCTTATTGGATTTCCTGAAGTGCCCTATTGTACTGGCTGGTACACATATATGGGGAAGCCTGCTATTCACCCCAAAATTCAGAGTGTTAGAAGGTAATCTTCCATAATGATCTAATGCTAACATAAATAATTGCAGTTCAGCATAGCTAGAACAGTCTGCTGGACTCAGTGCTCTTTAAAGGTGCAGAAACTAGAAATGCAGTACAGAGGTTCAGGAACAGCAATGTTCTTGTGAAGGAAAAAAGTCTTTGCTCTCTTTGGCCTGTAGGAGGTGATCTAGGTTTGCTTCTTCTGTAATTTACAGCCTGTCATAAACTAATAATC
Source organism: Gymnogyps californianus (assembly GCF_018139145.2). Lineage (NCBI taxonomy): Eukaryota > Metazoa > Chordata > Aves > Accipitriformes > Cathartidae > Gymnogyps > Gymnogyps californianus. The sequence continues at coordinate 6,165,685 of NC_059482.1, forward strand.
AGGCTCAATAAAAAATGAAATTAAAGTAGTGCCCAGTGAAGTGGGATGAAGTGGTTAATGTTTGTTACATACTCTGATGCTGGACCTTGATCTTCTGATAACACCCACCATTCTCCAGGTGACTTTGCAGATAAATTATTCTCTTCAGCAAAGAAAACAAGTGGTAAAGTGATAAATGCTTCAATCACTGTCGATGGAATACCATGCCTCTTATGTAGCTCAGAGATTAGAAATCTTTTATTAGCTGATTACAGTTCTAAGTAAATGTATTTAGACTATGCCTAAGAAGCCTGGTTCTGTGAGCATGACTAAACTACCCAGCTCCTCCCATACCCTGCTGCATTTAAGAGGGCACTGCAGCTGGGAACAGGTAACCCAGAGAGACCTGGCACCTCCATCCAAGGAGGCTTTCAGGACTTCGCCAGACAGAGCCAAGTCTGATCTACAGTTGGCAATAGCCCTGTGCTGGGAGGAAGGTGGAACTAGATGGCAGCTATAGATTTCATCCAATCTGTCCAGCTCCTTCCAACTCCCCAGCTTCAATAATTCTGTGATAAGTGCTGATGTGTTCTAGGTCTTACGCAGCACTCATCGCCATCATATCTGAGATTATGGTCTGTACTGCAAGGGCTGCAAAAGCGGTAGTGTGCCAGGAGATCCTAGTGCCTCAGGCATCCGTCTAAGTTCCCATCCAGCACATGCACCTGGGTTCCTTCCCACAATAAAAAGAGCAAGAGGATTAAGTTGTGATATGTTTCTGGATTTTGGCCTACAATGGAATTGAGGGCATGGCTGAAGAATATGAGTAGATTGAGGAAATGCTACCTCTTCTACAGTTCAGACACAGCCCAAATGCCTAAAGACATTGCTGATTTTAGCTGAATGTTGTCGCAATAAGTTGTTTTTCAGCAATAACATTAGTGGTGAGAATGGTCACCATAAGAGAGGGTAATGCTGGAGGGAGACGCTCAGAAATCAATGCAGGTATTTGGCAAACTGGAATATCTGACAGTGTTGGAATTAGCAAAGCTGTTTTAGCATTTCCCCTGCCAGTATCCACTCTTGTAAATAAGAATTTAATTTTTGTTGATATAATTGCAATCAGCAAAATGTTTTGGAGAAAGAGAAGTTCTGTGAATTGTGCATTTCTGCAATATTGTCTCTGATACCAGAAATTCAGACTGGACGTGACATATTGTTCTGCTTTGACTTTCATTTAAATTGAGCAATGTGATAACACTGAAATAATGTGAAAGTGGTAGCAAGTAGTCTGCATTTGAATATATTATCTGAGGTCTCACCAGCAGCAGAAGTTGCATTTACGTAGATAGATGGTAGTATAAGAGCCACCGTTACTGACTATTCTATAATGTAAGTAGTTTTTCACTGTCTGTGTATAAGAGGCAGTGCTTATTGGGTTAGGAGTACTAGCAGCAGCCTGTTTTTTTTTCTTAAATAATGAAAAACCCCAACAACTCCAAAAATAATAGTCACCGTGGAGTAGCTGGTGTAAAGATGGTAGCAGTAAAACTGTCATTTTTGAAAACGCCGTTTGGGAACCTCCACAATTTATTTGCTGAATGATTAGGGAGACTGTCAAAGCGTAAAAGATTTGCAAGTAAACTGTCCAATGTTCAAAGCTACATGGCTTGTTGTGAGAGCAGTTACACTGCAGCTAAATCCTTGGTGATGTAAATGGCTGTCAGCTCTCAATTAAATAGGGATCGCTTCATAACCGTGTTTTGCCCTACCTTTTAGATAAGCGAGCCTATTGTTTTCGGTGCCAGAGCAACTACCAGTGCACATAGTGCTGCTCATAGCATGTTGCCGGTACCAGTTGTTTTCAACGCACAAAGCAGTGACTATTAACAGGAAAGAAAATGCCTAATACTTCTTCCTCTAGCTGAGCTGAGGTGTACTGCTGTACAAGGGTCAGAAAAAATACTCCTGCCTGAAGTGCAAGCAGGGAACAGCCTAGCTCACCACAGCCGATGGCCCAAGGGAGGTGTGTCCGGCACTGATGGTACTGTGGCCTCTGTCTCAAGTTTGCTGTTGGTCGTGGTAGCATCTAGTAGCACTTTCATGATCTTGGTTGAAAAGAGGCAGATTGCCTTGTCTGCTGCTCTGGCCTCTACTTTTTCCCCTGTGAAGTGTATCTAACGTAGTCATGAACATAATTAAGTATTTGCAACCATGTACATGTGCACAGGGTAGTCTGGATTAAAACATAAACTGAACAAGCTTTACAGTACTTTCTCCAAGAATCCAATTAAAAAAATGTGCTTTCCATCACAAAGATGCTATCAACCCAAAAATCATACTTTATATTCCCAGGACAGATCATTAATAGTATTTCAATCAAAATTTGATTATAATCATCCTAATCTGTTTAGTACAAGCCCTGCAGAGCCTTTTATTTTTTTAACTGGATGAAAATAATAACAATGCCATCATCAAAAAAGGAAAAAAAAAGAAGAAACATTTGATACTGAGGTAGTTTAAACTCATTTCAGCAGAGACTGTAGACAAGGGGCAAATGTTTTCTATAAAGCTGCTCTTTTTGAACACCAGCTTTTATGAAAGTCACATCCACTAAATCTGTGGGTCTTTCTCATGAATGTTTTATCTAATTCCAGCTTTGCTAGCACGTCAGAGGGTTGTGCTTTTGGTAGGTTTCCAGTTGTCTGGTAGAAATCCAGTTGCTTATTCACGGATGAAATCTGAACAAGATGGAAGATACTGCAATGAGTGGAATTACCTTTTGGCTTTGATGAGCTGGTCTGGAACTGGAGGGAAAAGCAAAATGTATTATATATAATTTTCCCTCTCCATTTTTATTTATTTCCTTTCCCTCTACTCCATCCTTGCACTTCTCTCTGGGCACTTGGCAAATCCACAAGTGCTGTTAATGTTGCTCCTTGGCTGAACATCAAATGCATATTTTTTGACTCCTCCCTATCTTGCACCTCACTGACATGCCTAGATCCTGTTGGCTCAGTGCCTGGGATTGTACATGTTCTTGGAATATCCCAAGGGAAATCCCATCAAACTTCTCCTGTTCACATGACCTAATGATTGTTTGAAAGTGCCTGGTATTGCAGCTTCTGTCTTTGAACATCTGAGTTTTGAAGTTCATGTATTATATTGGACTTTGGAGAACTTCACTTTGACCAGGCAAAAAGGTAATTTCTTTTTGCCTGGGCATGAAAAACTTTAACGGAAACTATGTGATGTCCCTGTAAATACTGAGATATAGTTGGTCGCTGGACATTTGCCTTAAAGACAGAATACAAACAATGAAAATACACCAACCTTTAGCCCACAATCATTATGTGTGGTACCTCCATAACAGATGTAAAGCCTTGTGCAGAATTCAAGGCTTGCATATTTAAAGACTCAGGGATTTTCTTCCCACAGAGTTAAAAAGCAAAATGTTACTGTTGTAGCTAAAGACAAGGTTATTTTTGTTAATTTAAAATGTGTTGTGAATAATATGAAGAAGTACAAAAAAGCCCACAGGCAAACTAGTCAATATAGGATATTTTTATCTACCGTTGTAGTCTATACCACTTCTGTATTAACCATCTTAAGCAAAAATGTGCCAGACCGTTCAGGCCTTACTATAATGATGTTGTGATTTATTGCACTCTCAGTTTCCATCCTGCAGCAATTACCAGAAGAGCTGATAATGGCCTGCAATTTGTTTTCCAGAACTGGGAGTAGCTGCCAGCAAGAGCCGCTCACAGGGAAAGGCAGTGGCTGTTTACCTGCACTGCTCAGCCAGACCAGGGAGGACAGGTCAGTGACAATCCTCTGAGAATACACAATGAAGTACCAACCTGTTGAACTGATAACAGCTGTTTATTCCAAGATGGTGCAGTGGGACCAGTATACAACAGTATAAAAACTGACTTGGTATTCAATTTCTATTAAAAATATGAGACCTGACTAAAATAATGAACAATGTATCAGTCTTTCTCTCCTCCAGTTCACTTATATTGATTTAAGACATGTCCTTGATGCCAAGAATCAAGTGACACGCACCCTCTTTTTAAGAGCTTACAGCTCTAGCTGTTGGTGGAGGTTCCTTATAATGGAATTTATTGTAAGCACATGTTATAGTTATAAGGAATCTTTATAATCCATGGGGTTAGAGATGTTTCCTGTTTTGAACCAATTTCTTCATGACCTTGGAGTCAATGTATTGAAGCTCAACACACGTTTTTCAGAACTTGATCCTGCCCAGCTGTGACAACTGTTTATCAGCTGCCAAGAGATGAGATCCTGTGAATCTCACTGCAAAGGACTGATATTCATCTTCAGATATGATTTCATACTTATTGAAAGCTTTTGGGTTTCCCTAACTATCAACAAGGTTAGTTTAGGTCTCTTTTATAGGAAAGGGATTGCAGGCCAGAGAAAAGTAGTTTGACACAAAGTGTCATAGCCTAGATCTTGGTAAATGTGCAGAGCAGGATTTCAGCAGTTAATCAACAGAGGACATCAGATGATGCACAAATATTTTGCAGACTGAGAAAAAGCTTTTTGTCTTCTCTAAGTAAAGGAAAAAGTTGGTCTATATTTTGCCATTGGAGAATGAAACTGATTTTTTTGAAAAGCTGCATTTGACTTAGCCTGTATTCTGTCTCCTCTTCAGCTAGTTCTCCTTGTGTGTTTAGACTCTTTGCTCTACCTGTGTTCAGTACCTGGTACTTTGGATGAGCAGTCGTATAAGTAACTGTGTGCTACTGGAGCATAATAAATACTGGTTATATTCTTCTACCTTCATTAGGCTCAGTGTCTGAAGTTTTAGAATTGTAAAATGGACTTCTACTGTGCTTTGTTTAAAGGAGAACAGTTAAAATAGTTTGCCTTCCTCAAAATGTACCATATTTTTTCCTGTAAGATGGCTGGAAAGAGAGGAAGGATTCCTATTGGCATTCCCATTGGTGAAGGTCGGAACATAAGAATCTGGATCACATCCAGTAACAGAACTAAAACCAGTCCTATGTCAAGACAGTGTGACAACCAGGGCATTGTCGATGCCAAGCACAGGTAAGTAAGGGCTCTGCATTATTACTTCTTTCTTCTCTCTGCTTTCTTTCACACATACATTTCTGTTTGTGAGCACTCTCTCCTGCAATCTCCAAAGTTAGTGGGATTCCCACTAAATTTTCAGCAAGAGCCGGAATATGAATGACTGCAGGCACTTTAATGCACTTTCACTTTGGCAAGGAGGCATAAGTATTTTCCCACCATCCTTCTCCCCATTAGCAGCAGCAGCAACTCCTTTTTTTTGCAGCTCATTTTGCTCCTGAACACTTCTGAAAGGTTATAATGAAGTCACTTTTCAGTGAGTAACCAAAATAATCAGGTATTAATTATGGCTAAGAACAAGGTCCAAAGTGTGATTCGTTATAGTTCTTTGGTTCATCTAGAGTAAATAGGAGCTTATCTGTGGGGCTGCGTAGGTTTTTTACTTCAGTGATATCTGGAAACTATAGCTCAAGATCTTAGAGGAAACTTTGAACCCACTATGCTAGTTTAAACAGGTTTGTGGCCTTTGGCTTTTTAATCTTTCCCTTGGTTCACTGTTAGATTTGAGTGATTGCCGAGTAGTGTAAAAGCCTGGAAATTGGATATTAATCTTGAAACTCTTCTTTAGATACTTTTCCCAAGGAGGATGTTACACATTAAACATTGCCTATCCAGCTGGGCACAGAAGAATGTTTTCCACTTTTATTTCAACTCTTATTCTCGATGAGAATGGCAGAAACTCAGTACTTTGCAAGAGTAGACACTGGAGCCGCAAAGCAATATGAAGATGTCTTTGTTTAAATGATTGTATGGCTTATTCTCATTAATAATATGGCTTTGCACTCATGTTAAACCTTTCCAGTAAAGATATCAAAATGTTTTGCAATTTATAATTCACAAAGAAAGCACATACTTGTATCTTATTATTGTGGCTTCACAGAATAAGCTGTGCTTGAGGTGGGAAGAGATCATGATATTTAAATGCTCCAACTGGCCTGATGGAAAATATTAACCATTTGTCTACTCTATTATTTTAGTCACTATTACATTTCTACCACCCTTTTGAGGAAACAGAGATTTGAATAATGATTTCATATAGGTTTATAATGTGGAGGAAAGTTTAATTCTGAATAGATATATATTCGTACTTTTATATTTTCTATGGAAGAATATGTTGGACTTAAGAGTACTTTATCAAAAAAATAACTTTTCATATTGGAAGTTCAGCTCGTAAGTCATGTAATGCTTTTGAAAACTCTACCTTGCGTGCCAACCTTTCAGTCTTTTGCCCACGTAATTCCTGTTGGTTTAAGAATTCCAGCCAGTGCTCAGTTGATATGAAACCCAGACAAATAGAACAAATTAGTAATACAAGTGGTTCTTCCCATGTATGTATGCATATATAAATAATATTTAAGATTTATGCCTGGTAGCGCTTTTTATCTTCAGCTGTGGTATAAGGAAAAAGTGAGTAGTATAACCAGACCCTGGTTATTTAACTAAATTTCCTTTTTGCCTATTTATGTAAGTGACAAAAAGTGGTGCTTCCGTTCATCCACAGGTGGATGCAATATGAAGGGTTTCTCGAGGACTCCAGAGGCCTTGAACTTGCTCCTACTTTAAGGACAATAACATCAATTTTTCTTTCTGAAAGATTTTAAGATCTGAAGAGAGCTGTCACTGATTCCAATGCACTGAGTTTGGGCCCAAGTCAGACCCTGATAATTGCTATGAGTTGGCCACGCAGGAAAGCCTGATGTAACTCGTAACTTGGGTGAGCACACCAAAATGAAAGTTCAGCAAGAAAACCTGTGTACGTCTTAAAGGTGGTGTCTTCATCCAGTGCAAATCAGAGTAGGTCCAGTACAATTAGGGTTTCCCACTTGATTTCTTGAGTCTGTGCTGATTTACCCCCTTTTTGGTCTGACCCTTTGCTCCTGACAGGCTTGCAAAGAGTAAACTGTATTTGCAAGTCTAATAATGTGGCTGAAACTGGTAATTACTATACATACTTCTGGAAGATCTATAATATAATTAGCAGCTGCTGTGAGTTGCAAGATGACAATAAGAGAAGATTTATGTGCTTCCTTTTAACTTAAGCATAGTTTACTTCAATAAATACAATTCTGAGATAAGAATAAATGCATATTGCATTGGCCAATCTTCCCTGTTGACACCGAGATATGTATTACCTCTTTGCTCCAATTATCCAAAATGATGTTGCTTTCCCTTTTTCTCTGCTTTGATTGCCTTTTTAAGTGTTCTCTACCGCCCTTGCCAAAGGGGTGCAATTATCCCTACAGGTTAAACCTCTTGATTTTGGGTGGAGAAGTTGTGTAAACGTGTTGCCAGTGTGGCGGCTTGGTGAATCAAACTTTCTGCCCTTACATAACTTCTTTCATTAAAAGTCCCACCTGATAGTCTGAGGAAGCCTTGGCTGTTTGGGTAAGAAAATGACTGAAGCCAGTGAGCAAGAGAGCTCTTACTGTCCTGGTCTGCCTGGTGCCTCACCATCGCTGTGCTGCCAGAGCTTGTTGCTGGTCTGCCTCTATCTCTGATGTTCTAGTACAGAGACGGTGCCCACCATATGTAAGTGGCAGCCTTTGGACAATCATTTACCATCTCTCTAGACTTCATTAAGCAGAAACTGGCCTAAAGTACTAGTGAATGGACTGTGATCAGGGCCTTCCCAGACCTTGAAACTCAAGGCAGGAGCCTAGCTGACAAGTCCAGCTCTCTTATGATCTCTCGAAAGCCCAGAGGATTTTCATGTTTTAAAGGCCAGCTCCACCATAGGTGAGTGCACTTTCTGACACAACCTTAACAAAAAGGTCTGCGAGAAGGCCCTCGCCAAAATTTCATCCCTTTCAGGCATGTTTTCCCCAGTATGACCAATGACTTAAGTTCTTCTGCTGAGGTTTAGGATTGCAGAGCTCATTACAGGAGTGTAAACTCTCTGTTGAGGGTCTTTCTTGCTTTCCACCCATGTTTAATATGGTGAAGACAGATTTATTCTATTGCCTTTCAAGCCCTCTGTGCTCAGAACGGATTAAGATTTACACCTTCTACTGCCGCCTCAACGAAGGTGGAGTGAACATCAAAACAGCCATGCAACTGGAAGTATGACTGAAGCTAATAAAAACCCGTTCTCTTGAAACATCCTTGTTACTGAGCTCACTGCATGAGGAATACTTCTGTAACCTGCCAGCCTTCAGCTCAATTGTACAGATGTTGTGCAGTTCACTGATTAGAAACAATACTAGATGCACTTATGATAAACTCTTTGTTGGACCTCTAATCTCTGCATGGCTGTGCTCATTTGAAATGTGAGAGCAGACTACGTGCTGTGCAGCACTATACATCTCGGTTAGGTAATAACTAAAACGCCAAAGAAAAGATCTTGACAATAATAATAATAATGATGATGATGATAAAAATAAAATGATGTAATTGGAAAATCTCTTGTGTTACCTTTGCTTAGTCTGAGCAATTTAGAGAAAAACTCCTGGTTCCCAAATGTTGGATTGGGAAAGAAACTTCCAGACAGCAAAACTAGAGGCATAGTTATAATTTATTTAATAATGGAGTTGCTTTTGGGGGGAAAAAGAGGAGATACTTCAGATTTAAAACATTAAAGTTCCCTGAAGCACAAAGTAAATGAAATGGTGATAATGTGGAACTCTGGGTTTGACTCTTCAGAGGTGTAAGGGGAGTAAACACTTGCTGTTTCAGCCGTTTATAAAAGCATCCCTGGTTTCTTCATGAATGTTTCCAAATGCCACAATTTTAATCCCAATTCAGAAAGAATTTAACTGTTTTTCAGAAAGGGATTAGACCTAATGAAAGCTTTTCTGCTGATTTTGATAGGATTTTGAAAAAACCCAAAAGATAATCAGCTCTAACCACTGTATTTTCTGGTTTGCTCTTGTAGTAGTAACACTACTCTCCCTAAAAATTGCAGGATGATCTGGGACCTCATCCAACTCATGCTGAAGTCTTTCCACTCAAATAGAATCCTTGGTGAAAAAAATTAGAGGTGATTAGTCAGTAAATATAACGCATTGTCTGTTATGTGTCTTTCAGTTACTCTTGCATTTGTTCCAAAGCCTGGTACAGGATGCTTAGGAGAACTGCACAGTATTACAGGCCTTTGTTTGGATTCTATCCTTTTTATTTTGCTGATTTTTTTTTTTTTAATATAAAAAAAGGAGCAGGAAATTTATGAAAATGCAGGCCATGTCAACATAGTTCAATTTCTCAACTTGTCATCTTGTCTCAGTTCTAACTGGAAGAGCCTGAAGAAGGCCCTATGGCCAACTTGTCAGCTCTAATCTCCCCTTCTCCTCTTAGCGGATATTTTATTAACACTTTTTAAGACTGTTTTTTATTTATTTTGCAGTCTACATGCTGAGGCAGCAGCCAGTTTGTTTCTCTTCATCTTTCTTTCTTCTTGCTCTCTGCTGCATGTGAGAGAGGTTGGCTCTTCTGCCATCAGAGTCCACAAATCATAGCAAAAGGGATTGTTGCAGTTTTCATAAATGTGGTGTTACTTGAAAATTATATACTGCAACTGCTTATTGCAGTTCTGTGCAATGGCTGTAAATTGGGCCCTGTATCTTTCTGGTGACAGTCATTCCCGCAACAGGCCTTTTAGGAAATTGGAAGGGAAATTAAACAAGAGCAAGGGGTAGCTTTCCTTTTATCTTTGACATGCCTTCCTGAAATCCTTATCTATCATATTCAGGCAGAGATGTTACTGAAATGGTGGTGGATTTAGATGTTTTCTGTTTCTGAAGCTACAGACTGCTGATCCTGCATGCTCTTTGAGGCAGATCTGTTGACAGGGTCTAGATACACATGAAATTTTATGAATGATGGACCAGGATGACATGGCACCAATGGAATGTTATTTCTCCATATTCACTGTTCATTAATTTATAAATCAGCTTTCTCAAGCCCATTTAAAAGGACTGAGCTGAACATGCTGCGACGATAGGTAGGGAATGGTTTGCAGAGAAGATTGAGTGGTCAGTAAAGGAAGGCTACATGGTGACTTCATTTCTCTTGCGCTGGAGAAAGATAAATGAACTGAATGCTCTGTTGTCCCCTTTGTTGGCTATCTGGACCATGGATCCAGGCATGCAGGAGTAAACAAGTCTACCTGCTTGGTTGCCCACTCCTTGCAGGATGGACATGGAGGCAAGGAGAACCGTGATTGTCTGCTCATCTTATTCACTGGCCTAATTGCCTAAGCCAGTGCAATAGGATGGTAGGTAGTACGTAGAAAACTAATAAACTATAATCCCACCTTCCCATCCCGTATGAGGAAGGGAACTGCAAGTGCAAGGTACGTTTCTGAGACTCAATGCCTTCTTGAGGTGACGCATCTTACTCACCACCCTATGTGCTGGGATGTGCCCAGTCCTAATCCAGCCCTGCAGTCCTGGCCTTCCTTCAAGTTTGGTTTGATGGGAAGGGCTCCTCACCTAACCTTACCTTTCTCTTCACCACAGAACTTGCCTGAAATGAACTCTGTGTTGACATTCACGCAGGCAAAAAGCCTCTGTCTGGAAAGGCCTTTTTATATCTGTTCTACAGAAGAAGAACACATGTTAATTCTGGCTATGGCAGATCCTCTAGGCCCACACCTCTGACACACCCAGTATAAAGAGAGTTTAAACAAGCACTTACCCTTAAGGGTGGGAGGGATGCTGGGTTTTATCACCTTACCACACCCCAGATGCAGTCCTGGTTTCCTCCAGGCCCTGTTAGAACAACCAGGTTCTTTCCCTGTGTGCAGTAAGAGGCCTCTGTGCTGCGGTTTGTGTCACTTAGCAGTCTCTTGCTCCATAGTACTCTCTACTGCAAGAAAACAGTCGGGTACAAAAGCACCTTCTTGCACAGGTTGGAGAGAATCAGTCAGTGCTACAAACACATCAAACGATGGATTTAACACCCTCATGCATCTCAAACCAAACCAGAAACCTGACCTTGAAACACCTGTGCCTCTCCAGCGTGCCTGGTGTTAGCGCCAGGGGAACAATGCCTTACCTAAAACACAGCATGACAAACCCTCAGACACGCCTGGTGAGAACTGGCACAGATCCGTGGTTGTACTCACCGCTCTGCCAGGGCAAAGCCTTTCTCACTCACTATGCCGTGTTTAAAGGGGCATGAGCAAATTAAAAGGCACAGTTAAAAGCACTGATTTCCTTATCTTTGCTATTAGTATTGCTTTTGATTATTGTGAATGATAGATCCCAAGAATCCAGATTTGCTTTTGATCTTTAATACCACATGCTTACTTTTCACTAAGCCCAAACAAGGAAAACCTATAACTCAATTTCACTTTTGTCTGTCCCCTATTTGTTTTCATGTACGAGCACAGTGCTGCAATGTTCAGGCTGTAGATGATGCCAAGGAAAATTGAAGTCCAAACTGAGAAGCTGCTTTCACTGGAATTTAGAAAAACAAATACAGAAAGCTTTCTGTTGCTCATTTTATTTCATTTTTAATAAATCTAAATTTTGGGTCAACTCAACCTGACAGTGTTTATATAAATAAAAATGCAACAGTTATGGGAATGATAGCTGAACCTTAAATCAGAGGAGGAGGAGACTTTGTTTAGTATTTGGCTAGGAAGAAGGAAAGTGTCTAAAGCAAGAGGATTTGAAGGCCTTGCCATGTTCCCACTGAAGTGGGTATAAATTTTATCAGTGCCTTTGAAGCAAGTAGAATCAGACTCTAAATTAGTGACTCTGCTTTGCTTTATAACTCTTACTCAAATCTAGTGCTTCTAGCTAACTTCAGTTTTTAGCTGGAGAGCTAACTGGAGGGGTTATTTGGAGTTGCCTTAAACCTATATGCTGCTAAATGATTTACTGGATATCTAGATACTTATAATCCTGGAATTAGACCTACTGGGATATAAATCCCTGAAGCTCACAAGCAGTTAAATAAGGACTAAAAGGAAAAAGAAAAAACCCATCTAATCCTTTCCATGCTAAGGTATATAATAGCACAAAATTGGAAAAATCCATCTTCCACACCGAATAAAGAGTGATTACAAATGAAGGCAAGAACATTATCCAAAAATATTAGGAGCTGGAGAAGTACTGTGATCAAATAGAGCAACAAACAATTCCTGAAAGAAAGGGAAACTGCATAAATAGTCAGGTATGTGTTTTAAAGGGTCTGCACTGACACTAAGTAGAGCTCCTTTTGTACGCACTTTTATCAAAATTCTTAGCGAACCTAATTCCATACCTTTATTGCAAAGTTTTCCTTTTTCTGTGCCAGGAGAGCATATACAAAGCTCTCATAAGGAGAGCGAAACCATGGGACGGATTTGCTAAGGCTTGTGAAACTTCTTCTGCCTTATTGTGAGCAAATAGGGACTGAATTGCCCGAGATGGAAGTTTAGCAGTCTGCCTCCAAAACCTACTGTGGGCAGGAGAAAACTGCCTAAGGACTTCAGTGGCCCAAGAACCGAGCCCTGTTAGTATCCTTGTTGCTCTGTGTTTTCCGCTCCAGATGGGTTAATAATACAGTTCTCATTTTAGACAGCCAAACTCAGGAACAAGATCCACAGTTCTGGTTGCATCGTGCAAGAGGTGAACTGACCACATATGCTTTGCAGGGGTAAATACAACTGCGTGTGAGTAATGGAGCCAGAAAAACTGATTTTGAAGGACCTCAGCGTGATTCAGTGCTGATACAAAATACTGCACAGTGCTGAAGAAATGAGGAAAGAAAGTTTAAGCTTATAGAATGGTCCTTTGCACAGCTGTTGCTGAAAGGGGGCAAACGATGTTCATTTGATAGAGTGTGTGAGGCAGCGTGCACGACAGTATCTTTTAGAACAAGGGTTATTGTATTCGCTGCAGTTATCCTGTGGGAAAGGAAGTAATATGCTTCCATCCTAATTCCTGAAGTGTTCCTGGAAAAGCCAACTGATGAACTGTCTGTGGTACTTCCAGTACCTTGTCCGGTCATTCTGAAATTGATTTCACAAATATTTCATGTGTGTCAGGTGGGCCGATGAGGAAGAGAAGAAATCTAAGAACAATTGATTCTACTCTTGCTCTGCTATATAACCTTATCACCTTAATATTGCAGAAGTCCGGCTGCGTCCTGCAGTCCTGATGCTAAGTAATTAGAAGCAATTCCCTCAATAAGGTGACTTGCATGTGAATAATGACAGATACTGCAGGATCTGGCCCTGCACCACTACGGTATAAATGTAATTTTGTACAAATAGTCACATTCATGTGCAACCAGTGGATATATTACTTTGATCGTTTAACAAAACGAGCAGAGGCAGGTAATTAATTGTGGCTAGGAAGTGTTTGCCCAGTATTCACAAGTAGGAGCGGATCATGGTTATTCTGCCTCTGGGGCTATCTTTGCATAATTTCCTTTGTTTGGTAACACAATGCGCATTCCAGACGCCGGGGAAGAGTCATATAATCCCTTTATGGTGGAATCTGTGTGTTTACTAGTACCCATGTGCAGTTTGTGTGAGTGTATTTGCGGCCAGTTTCTGCCCACTGACCTGGGCTGTGTATCCCTGCAGGAGGAGCAGTGGGCACCTGCCCATTTCAGGAGGCAGTAATAAGCCTTGGCCAAATGCGGTATGCTAAAATCATGTGCTTCCCAAACTGCTCCAAATCTCAAGGCAATTTCATGTGTTTTGCCCTTCAACAGATGATTTATGTTAGTGAGTTGTGAAGTCAGCATTTCCCTTGATAAATTTTATACTACAATAGACATTATTGAAATGGCGAAGTTACTGGGTTCACAGACCAGAGTTTCTCACGTACCACGCTGCAAGGTGCGCGTCCTCCTACACTGGCGCCTTAGTGTTATTCATTAGAGACTGGCTATTCGGTGAGCCTGGAGGATATGTAGCAAAGCCACCGCTGACTCCAGCCCTTCTGAAACTTGCTGATAGGTCAAAAGAGCTTCCTTAGAGATTTTTTTTTCTTGGAGATGCACATTTTAAGTGCTCCTCCAACAAATACCAGAGAGAGCAAAAGCAGATAAATGTTAAGCTTCCTTTGCATTCCACAAGAGGTCCCAGCTGGTCTTTCTCTTCCAGCGGCAACCCTGGGGCAGAAGGCAATGCTTTTTATTTCCTCTCACAGTATGCAAAACAAAACCTTAATAAGGCTTGACATAGTCGTTCTTCTCCATGTGTAGTTCAGGGGGTTTTCCCTAAAAATTGCACTGGATGTAGGGTGGCCTAAGACTTTCTAAGCGCTTTGGCTGAAATTCTGTTCGAAGTTTTATCACAGGGCTTTGCACATGGATGAATTTCAACCATAGTTTCTATTTCACCTATATTACTGATTTTTAAGGCCATCAGGAACCATTATAATCATCTTGGCTGACTCCTATAAGCCAGAGGATTATACTTAGCGATTCCTGCATTGAGCTTGAGCACATAGTTTAGAAATACATTCAACCTTGATTTAAAAACTCAAGTGACAGGGAGTTTGCCCTGGATAGTTTACTACCCGTCCTGGCTTGTTCTTGTGGATCAATTATCTGACTTACAGAATTTAGGCTGTACAAGAAAAGGAAGCAAAATACAGTGGTGTCTCCCTCCACAACCCCCATATTACCTCAGATGAGACTAAGAATTGCATATATTGAGATTTATTTTTTACAAATCAGTGCACAAGTTTTTTCAGTATTTCAAAGAAACAGCACAGTAAAACAAGACACCCTGAGAGCTTGAGCTTTTTCTTTAAAATATTTGTAGTGAAGTTCCTATATGTTATAAAAACCATAATTTTTCTGGCAGTTGAAGTGTTTATTTATATATGTGGAGGCTTGATTCTGGGAAATAGTGAAGTTGAAAAAAATTGATGCTGTTTAGCAAGCCAACACAGAACTAAAAGTTGACAATTTGCTTTCAAAGAAAAAAAGATGTATTGTGTGTGCTGAAAAAGTGTCTTGATCTATGTTGGTTGTGCTGCAGTCAACCTCTGCCTAATTAGACCTGTAGCTTTGCTATCCGGTCAAACCCCTGTGAGCTTGTCCTTCTGAAAGTTTGTTAAGTCCACTACACTCATTTCTGTGTTGATAAATGGGGTGCCAATATTCAGATTTCATGCCTCACCTTGCACTTGTTTGCTCATTATGGGAATGCACGGCACGAGCTGTAAAGCAGTGGTCTCGACCTTTGCTGACCCCTTGGCAATAGTGTTTTGGCAAGCAGCAAGCTGCAGGCAACATCACCGTTTGCCTTCCTTCTTAACTTGGACCATTGTGGAAGCATTTCCTTTGGTTGCAGGGCATGCTGAAGGGCTCTTTGGGTGGCATGCTGGCCCTGAGCCATGAGAGCAAGTCTATGCTTTCACTACTAGTCATCCTTCAACTGTACAAACAGGGGGCAGGGTACCGAAAAGTTATGTAACATTAGACAAGTCCAGGTTAAGGTCCTGTGATAATGAAATAAAGGTTGTCCATAGCAGCAATAATTCTCTTAGTTGTGGGTTTTTTTTTTTTCCTTACCCTGTAAATGTCTTACAAAGTTCAGAAGGGAAGCCTGTACTAACAAGCATAGGGAAGAAAACCTTATCAGCTGGAGCCTAAGTTAATATTTGCCCATTTATTTAAGACTTTGCTTGTGGATGAGAAGAATAATTACATCAATTGTAATTGATTAGCCATTAATATCTGTAACAGCTGTTAAGCCACTTGAACTTGTAAATGGGGTAACTAGTATAAAACTGGCCGAGTGCCGTTCGACTTCAACAAACCTTAAGGAACCACCAGGAGGTGGTCAGGAGCACAAACGTGTTCTTCTACAGGTGCTGCTACTGCATCTGTATGACATGCAGAGCCCTTAAAATGGAAGCCAAGTAGCAAGTGGTTTCCTAAATTTCCCCTGTATCAAATCATAGAAATCATAGAAAATTTGTGATTACAGGAAATGCTCTGAAAAAAATTACCAGCCTCATTTTTGACTGGATCAACTGTAATGATTTCTGTGGGAATTTTAAGCCTCTCCTCTGTTTTTTAATCCAATTTTTACTAAATGAAAATTTCTTTCCTTCTGAAAAATGGAATGTCTTTGGACTACCCAAACTTGAACTGAATTCCAGTGTCTTAGTGTTTCATTGGCAAGAAATAAAAGAAAAAAAAATTACATCCTTTGTAGGTTTATCCATCACCTAAACATCCCATATTTCAATATTTAGCTGATATCGGGACTATAATGTTTCTGTGTCTTTAATAAGGAGCATTTTACGTGTTATGTAGGGTACTTGCCTTTAAAATGTTGTCATTTACTAATACAGTTGTTCTCTATGCTTGTATTAGAGAATATCTGAATCACCACATGATGCTAATTCATTTTTAATGATATGTAAATGTCAATATAGTACATACATACACATGTACGCAAAGAAGTCTCTAGGACAGAAAAACATTAACTGTAGCTGACTGGTAAAAGTGAGAAAAATAGTCTTCATGTGGAAATAAGAAATCAGAGGGAAAAAACCCTCTCCTCTGCATTTAATTTCAGGATTGATGTATGTCTTAGATTATGTAGCAACAAGATTTTATTGCCTCTGAAAATGTTCACTGCTGGCAATAGATAGCCTTTATCCTCAAGTTCCACAACAAAAGTCCCATTGACACTACTGGGAACGTGATTCTACCCAGTGTGCATTGGTCTGTGAGATACACACTGCAGCTCTTCTGCAGGTGTGACTCCCTCTGACCCATTCAAATGACAATAAGTGAGAACTTTCTCAAGGCTCCAATTATTTCCATCTGGTAAAGGAAGGATGCACTTGACACAGGTGTCTACTGGCCTTTTCAACTCTAAATGGCCAATCTCCAACTGGCTCAATGGTGGGACTGTTCGCACAGGAAGGGGAAACATCCCTGCGTGCACACTTCCTTTCACAGCTAATCCTCATGCCACGAAGAACCCGTCTGAGATATTTCAACATGCTTCAGATTCAATTGTTTATCTAGAGAAGAAGTTTGATGCAGGTATTTACTGCCCATTTCATCTCAAACAGCCTGGAAGAGCTGGCTATCATTTGCACTAAACTCTGAAATCAGTAGTCCTAGAGCAATGTCCTCTATTTTTTAATTTTAAGCTGAAAAAACCCCAGCATGCTCTAGCGCTGCTTCTCAGTTTTTGCCCTTTCGTTTATTTTTTTCCTAACAGGGACAAGCCTTAAGCACAGGTGGCTGCTGTGGTTCTTTATTTCTGCTGATAGCTATTGACCTGCCAACTGGCTATTCTCTTGGTAATAGTAAACAGGTTCCTAATGGTTAAACTTCCTTCCATTTAAATTCTGTAGTCCAAAAAGAATCTAGTATTTTATTAGCCAGGGAACATATTATTAAACACATACATCATTCTTACCAGACTGTACCTCTGTAAACCTAAGTAGTTTCAAGTCAATATTTTACATTTTGTTGTTTTTTCCTTTTAAAAATTTTGGGATAGGACTCCAAACAATGGAAATTAAAAAGTGAATTGAGTGATTGGTATGTAAGTAGAAGGCCTGGGAGCTAGAAGCTATGCACAATTTTGACAGTGTGTTTGAAACTACATGAGAAAGAGTATCTGACAAGTAGCAGACTCCTTGCTGGTTATGATAGACTCAGAAGTCAATAGTTGATTTCAAGGGGTATATTTCTCTGGATTATCTTGGTTTATATGAGTTATGACACCTAGATTTTTTATTTTTGGCTATTTACATTACTTGTTTAAATTGTAAAAATCCGTCATACTTTCTCAACTATTAAAAGAAAGGCAAGATCTTTGGGGCATCAGCTAGATGACCCCTTGAGTTAACTGATTATGAAAGTATCAGAGCTTTCATATGTTAATGTGATCTGGGCAAGACCCCTTCTGGTATAGCCAAACCATATGGAATTTATATCTCAGTCAGTACATGGGAACATGATGTTATTTACTCCAGGATATGGTAATGCTCTCATTGACTTTCTGAATCTTTGTGAATGAGTGTTAATGCTCGTGGAGTTGACAGACTGCTATCACAGGCTCGGCCGAAGTACGATCCAGCAGGCTCTGGTCAAGCTCTTGCACACGCTGCTCTGCCAAAGGACTTCAGCCTTCACCTACAACACTTTTGTTTTTCCATTACTAAGACTTTCCTAAACATACAGAGCCAAAGAGACATATTAACACATGCATGCATGCCAGAAGGCACAGTATGTCTCTGTGACCAGGAAGCACACTCGTTATTTAACAATGGATAGAGCTATCCGCGTTTGTTTTTCATCTGAGTTAATCTTAGCCACCTTAGTTAATATCATTTAGGTCACCTAATACATTATTTAAGTGAACTGTAGCTGGCCAGCATGTCCAAATTTCCTTTTCCCACAATAATGGGAAAAGGCAGCTTTACTTTTGCTCTCGTTGCCTCATTTGGATGTCACACGGGTACGATCCTCTCCTATTGTGCCTTTTTAGAAAGGTCTGCGGGTTCAGCATCGGTGGCCTCACTCATCTGGACATCCCCTTGCATGGCTAAAAATCCATGTGTTATTTCAATCAGTAACTTCTACCATTGACATGGCTGCTGCTTCTCTTCAGTGAAAGTGTCATTCCTTCTGTTTTTCAAAATATGTCCCTACTTTGCCTTAAGGGAGATGTATTTTTCTACCTTTCTAGCTAACAAAAAAAAAACCCAAAACCCAAAACCAAGGAATTTTCTGGATTGTTCTGTCCTTGAAACAATCCGTGGCCACAAATGGGTAGTCTCTTGTTTCTCAATGGAGAAGAAGGCTCAAGGGGAGGTAGTGAACTAAATGGCATGAAGATCAAGTGGCCTAATCTAGAAATGAGGTCCAGGCCAAAATGTGTTGTTTTTTTTTTCTTTGGTAACTTTTAATGACAAGAGGCTGCTTATTCTAAAATGTTTCTTTTTTTTTCTGAAAAATTGTAATGTGTTTGGAAATTTTCTTTATTCTTTTTCAAGAGGTGTTTTTCAAAATCCAAATTTGTTAGTCATTTGTGATATATATTCCCCCCCACCCCCAATCCATATAAAATTTAAAAAGTGTATTTCTGTTTTTTTAGTATAAATCCAAACTTTTCAGGCCACATGAGCCCTTCTTGTGAATAATGAAAGCCACACCCAATGGGGAGAAGTAGAGAAGAGAGGAAAAAAACCATGGACATAATCAGTTCAGGGATGGGCGAGCAGTGCCAGAGAAGGGACTACTCCAGAAACCTTACCCTTGCCAAGTGTCCCTATAGCAGGGCTCTTCTTCCTAAAGCCATCCATCAGATAGCACTGTTTTTCACTGCTTCTCTTGCAGAGGTTATGCTGGGAGGGTCCCTCACAGCTGACTTGAGGAAAGTAAACGCAGCGTTGGGTTGCATGGCTTAAACCTTAAAGCTCTGTGTGGAATTTGGGAGCTCCATGGGGCACCCAGCGCTGCTCGTTAGCCTGTCCTTACATCTCAGCAGCAGCCTGGCCAAACCTCTGCTCTTCGTGCCTCTGCTGTGCCCCAAACACCACAGGCACAAATAATTTTGGATAAGTCTGTACTGAAGTTTGATTTAATAAATCCCTCTAATAAGTGCAACAAAGGAACAGAAAAGATCCCTTTGGTGACTGAGCCAGCTTAAATGAGCAGAATGCTTTATAATTAACAATCCAGTGGTTCACTTCACATGCTTGGCTTTATAAAGAGAGAAGTGAAAAATACTTTTAAAGCATTCAGAGAAATCTTTGTTTTAAAGGAGTATAAAAATGCTGTTATATCCACTGACCACCACCAACGATCATAAGGCCATACAGCTCTAGGTCACTCTCACAAAATGGTTGCCAATATTTTCTCAGCAAACTCTCTATCGATTGCATAAATACAGTACAGTACCCATGAGGTAGTGTTGACCTGTCACATAGTAAAGATGTGGCAAGCCCCATAATTCATTACCAGTTGGAAATAGAACATCATTGGAGAGATAAGGATAACAATGACTTTCCATCCAATGATAAATTACTAGCAGCTGCATTATTTTCCCTCACTTATATATGGCTCTCTTTATTGAATTTAGCTTGAGATAAATAAATGATCTGCCAGGAGCCTGGTTAATATTACTTCTCTGGGACCCATTTCAGGCCCAACTAGGCTTTTGCTGATAATATCTTTAAGCTTTTCAGTAGGGAGAGACATAACATTTGTTTCTGACAAGAACCCTATGTCGCCTTATCTGTTTCATTTGAGAGGCCGTCGACCTCAACTTCTTTAGTTAAAATGAGAGCTTTACTGTAGAGGCTAAGTTCTTGAACTTGACTCTCTTCCTACAATGAGATTATATGTCCTGGTTGTAAATTTGAAGCCACACATGATATACAGTTATTCTTAGAATTTCCTGTTGATCACAGGGTGGTATTGATTGCCTCTGCTTTTGAATTTTTCTCCTATTGGTTTGAAAAGGAATTCCATCTTTTTTATATTATTATTTTTCACCCCACGATAATCTGCAAGCTTGTCAACGCGCATTTATATTTAACTTCATGCATTTGTTCCATTTGAAAATGGCAGTGTTTTTTCACAACCTCTCCCTCCTCCTTCCACCTTAGAAAAGCCAGCTTAACAAACACATATCCACTTGGTTAAAAAATAAAAAGGCCAGTCTAAGAACAAGAGATTAACTTTTTCTGTGAATCAAGATGCCAGGGAAGGCACTTGAACTCCCGAAATTCTTTTTATTACCATTAATAATTTATGTACTGCTTCAGTGATTCTGGCCGTTGTAGATATTGTTGGAAGAGACAAGGCAGGGAGGGGATGGAGCGGAGGTGTGAGGCAGCAGGCGTAATCAGCCTGTGCTGCACTCCTACAGTAACTGTTTGGATACCTCGAATGTGGTATTTTTGTTATTTCTGGGAAGACCTATCATCAGGTTATAGATTAAAATCAGACAGTTGCCATTTTTCATACAGTGTGAATTAGAGGAAATTAAACCCAACCACTTCTGATAAATCCTCTCATAAATAAACTAGCTGGTGGTGTTAAATATAAGTCCAGCCACAGTTTGATTCACATTATGGAGAACAAAGAACAAGTTCGGTCTATTTTAACACTCCATCATCATTATTGTTCCTTGTACTGTAGTAATGCCTAAAGGCTCCAGCTGAGTTTGGAGCCCCCATCTGCTAAATGCATAATCAGACTTGCCTTGAAGAGTTTGCAATAGGAATAACACAGAAAGAAAAGGGAAAGAACTTTTATACCTTCCTGTCCCTTTTACTTTACAGTTAGGAAACTGAGGCACAAAGAAGGAAAGCAATTTGCTCAAGGCAGTGAGGAAAATCTTCGGCAAGGTTGGCAACTCCCAAGAGATCATCTGAGTTTCTGCCGAGTCCCTTAACGTAGGATCATTTTCTACAGTTTTTTGGGGGGGTCACCTGTCTCCTTTATGCTTTCCCACTAGGCAAAAGTTAGAAGATAAAATGGGAGTATGACAATAAATCTCTTTTATCTGATGTTAGAAGAATTCGCGGTTAGGAAAAAAGGCACACCCTAAATAGCATCTTGCATAGATTTGTGTAAGAGAAGATATAATCTGTGTGCATATTAATTTTAATTTGAAAAATGTCTTGTCTTGAAATGAAATAAGGAAAATTTGCCTTTTTATATAATAGGAGTAGTTTTGGCATGTACTGGCCATTTCCCGTGTCAAATCAGAAGATAAAAAAATCTTGCACAATGCTCCTAAAAGGCAGAAAGATTAATATTTATTAAATCAGAAAAATAGGATAGTCATGTGACACGCAATCTGTGTCAGCCGGAACCATTTCTTGTTTATCTTGAGAGACTGACAGGATCTTCTCACCAATAATTATTAGCTAAACTCTTCAGAAATTAATTTCACGTACAATCACAAACACAGCAAGCAGTAAAAAAAAAAAAGGATGGCAGATATCAAATAAATTATTTGCTGCCAATGAATGATAATGCATTTTCCATTTCTGCCGTGCTGCCGTTCTAATGTTTCCCCGAGTACCCTGAAAGTATCAGGATGAGATTCACACACTCGCACAAAGCCCAATTAAAGAGGCTTCATGCAGAGCTTTCCACAAAAGACTGAATTAACTCTTGTGCCCTTGTGTATACATGATGTGTGAGCAAAGGGAGGGGAGGAGGACTGCAGCAGGACGCTTATGTTGTAGTAGTCCCCAGAGCAAGCTGGGACAACGGTTCCAGGGGTTTCTGACCACAGATTCCAGTAGCTTTGTCACCAGATTACTTTACTCACCAGATCTTCTATTTGATGTCCTATTTGGGCCTGGAAGGGTATGGATCGCTTCTTGGAGGGGCGAAGTCATCAGACACCCCTCACTTCTAGCCCATCTGTGTCATTGCAGCAGGCAATGGCAATACGTATCACTGGAAAAGTTTACTCTGGTGAATCATTCTTACTAAGATCCCTGTGCGCTGGTGGGTAAATGCAGCCTCTCCATTTTGTGAGCCCGAAAACCAGAATGCTGAAGTAACTTGACCAACATCTAGGGAGGCTCAACTGGGAATAAAACCCTTTTGGACTTGATTAATAGAACACCCTTCCTTGCTAAGAAGTGACTGCTTTCTGCTATAGTATGGGCAGTGTATTACCAGCCATGTGGCATTCATCCGTTGCTCTGTACTTTGTTCACTCTGTCATGGAAGACTCTTGATCCATATTGCCTTTTCCACAGAACTGTTTTTTCTACGCAAACCGTGTCTGTTACACAAAGTGGTTTCTTCATCTACTGTGAGGCTACCAGAGAATTTAATCTTTAGCGTGCTGCTGAGAGGTTTAACAGCATTGCTGTCAGTACATCTTTGACAAGGATCTTTTGCAAACTTTGGCAGAGGAAGTGTAGCTTCTGTATCTACCTCTAAATCTAGCTTGGTTCAGTTGAACCACAGGCTCCTTGTTTTTTGACACTTAGTCAGCCTCAACTCTGTCCACCTGTGTGCAGGAACACTGCAGTAACTTCCCTGCTAGTCATCGGATGTCATCTGTACAGGCAACTAGACGCACACTTACGCTTGTCTTTGGTGATGATTATTATCCCTCCTGCCAGAGTCACCACCTTTACAGCTGATTTACAGTAACAGATCACACCAGTGCTCTGCAGTTCTCCGCAGTGTAAGGTGTGCAGATTTAACCTGTCTTCTTCAGTGGTGGTTCAAGAAGAGCGGTGTGGTGTTAGTCATTTGGAGCATTATTCATAGGGGCCTGGGCCAAGGCCAACAACTCAATTCACATTATTGGCTGAGCAAGAAAAATGCCACTGATGTTGACCTTGTCATAAATTCGCAGCCCCTGTCCCTATGCCACCAGCTGTCCAGACCAGCCTTTTAAAGACCGATTGTATCTGCATTCTGGTTGCTAAAATTGGTTGGGGTTTTGTTATTTCAACTCTGTGGTCTCAGAGGAGCAAATTCCTCAATAATTTTGCTTTTTCATCAGCCAAAGGCGCCACTCTGTGCTATGCACTAACAAGGCTGGAGAACAAGGCTGTCTTTAAATGAAAAAGCCCTGCCTTTTCCTCCCCGCATTCGTACAAGCTAAACATGACTTCTTGCTTCTGTCATTCATCCTATTAAGAAAACCCCAGACTGCCAAGTGCAACCTCATTTGCCAGTTTCCAGGGGATGGCAAGCATTTATACCTGAATCATAAACCCTGAAGGAAGGGCCTTATCTGATGTGGTACACCAGGCTTAATGGGCTGGTATATGCAGCTGCATCACCTTGGGTAAGAACTTCAACAGAGCCTTTTATAAATAGCGTGCCTGATGTTACATGCATTATGCCGAAGGATACAGGTGTTTATATTTACAGACTTAGTACTTAACTGCTTTAAGTGGTTCTTTGGTGGTAGGATCTAATTGAGCAATATTCTAAACTGGTTTGATTCAGTTTGAAATTCCAGCTCTGCAGCAAGATTTTGGATCAAATGCGGTTTGACCAGTTATCATCGTCTCTCAGTCTTACTTGTAGGATGGAGATGCATTAATGTGTTGATGATGTAAGAGTGAAGGAAGACTTTCTTCACTTGTAGCCATTACTGCTGAACAAGTTGTTCTGATGATTTACCCAGAAAGCCCTAAGTGTCCTTATAAATGTAAAACTTCCTTTTTTTTCCTTGAGCAGATGGAAGACTTAGATGGAAAGGAATAAAAACATAATTTGCCAGAGCCCTCAATTAATCATAATCAAGTTTGTGCACGTTATACTCTACAAGGGTAACAACAATGAAACACAGGGAGAAAAGGATGCTTTCCTCAGGCAATTCTGAAGACATAAAAGCAATAAAGAAGCATACTTCAAAATAATGTGGAGATATATGACTGTACTAAATAAAAATGCTTCTTTAACGTACTGTAAAAATAAAGATGTTTAGTTAGATTTATCATTCTTGTTACAAACGCAAATTCATCCCCTGGATTACGCCATTGGCTCTGGAAGCATCCAAGGGATGGTTGGGGCCCACTATTTTCTGTAATTACTTAAACATTGTTTCATTTGTTAAAGAGCTAACTAGATTATTCCTTCTTTTTACTCCAAGGTAATGTATGGGACACTTTGATCCTGCAGATACAGATTTTTGACTTCTACACTGTATTTAAGCCATCTTTTAATTGGATATAGTGAGAGGAATGGTTTGCTTATTAGTTTGCATGAGTCACATCCAAACCTCTGAAAATACATTTTTTAAACTAGTTTTGCAAATAGCAACACATGTTAATTGAAAGCAACCCCACTCCCCAAATCCTCACTTGATTGACTTGGGAACATTGAAAACCAGCGAGATTCATTTCTGCAGCCTCATTCAACCATTGCAATGAGCAAATGAAACAATTGTTTTATTTGTAAGAGGAGATTATCCCTTGAAGGCAGATAGAAGGATACTGCCTACAGAACCCCATTTGGAGGCACAAAGAGCGCTTAGTCAATTTTTGGCAGTGATACTGAAGCTATTAGTTTTGGATATGAGTTCACTGATGTTCAGTGCTGTAGATTTCCAGTTAGTTCATGAAGGGCCTTTAAAATTACACACAGAGCTTCATTAATTGCCTCAGAAAAGAAGCAACAAATATCAGGCCCTTAAAGTGTATGTGCACAGAATGGCCATTGATTTCAATGAATATTCCCCACTGGAGGACTGATCCTACATCCTGGGAAGGCAATCCCAGCTTTTCCAGTAGTTGCAGCAGGCACTGCCTCAAAGTACACGGGCTTTTGCAGGATCAGGCCCCATTAGCTGCTGTCTGGCTATCTATCTATCTATCTAATTATCTATATACATGGTTTATATACGCATACACACACGCATATATATAATCCTGATTCAGTGTGTTAAAAGTGTAACAGCTATTGTTACACTCAACAGCTTATTGTTAACTCAAATTGGAGACCAGTACAAGATGCCAAAGACAGGGTCTTTCAAAAGAAAGAAATAGAAATCCAGCTTTGTGGTCTTGAAGGTTTTTTTGTCCTTTCTCCATTTGATAGAGTAGTGCCTGAACATTTGTTCTACAACTAACTATCCATAAAGGAGAATTTCCTGTGCCTTCCTTGCAAACGGCACAACCCCATGTGATCCCTGATCACAACAAATTGATTTATTTAAATGCAAATAATGATCTCCTTTCCTTTCTCCAGCCCCAGCAGCAAAATCCCATGTAACCCTGATCAGCAAATTGATATACTTATCTTCTTTTGCCCTCCTTTCTCGAACCCAAACAATACCACCCTGATCCCCAAGTAATAAGAAAATGATTTATGCAAACAAAAATAATTATCTTTCTTTGCTCTCCACCCTCTAACTGTGTAATCTCAGCAGCTCCTTGTTTAACAAATTGATTTATTTAAATTAAACAAATGGTGATCTCCTTTTGACCTCTATAGAGCACCTCTGTGGCAGACTCCTACCACTGCCACTACCTTACCCATATGCTTAGAAGGATGTATTTTGAAATATAACAGCATTTCTAACTAACCTTGATACTTTGTGATTACTTTAGTCAAAGCTCATGAAAGCTCTGTTACTGTGCCATGAAATTAGGACACATCTCCTCTGAAAAATAGTAGAAGTAAGTTAAATGTGCCTTCCTCCATATTTTTTACAGCAGGAACAGTTATTCATTTAATTTCCCAGGAGGAACTCGACGGAGGGTGGCTGTATATGGTTTGTCTACACCCATCTCTCCCACTGTGCTGCCCATAAGGTTCTTTGCAGACAGAGCTTTAAAGCATTGGCAAACTCAGGGCACAAATGCGTGCTACGCCACCTCACCTAAAACACTGACAGAGCCATCTAGTGCCAGCCTGCTCCGTGACAAACACCGGCAACGCCTCATGGATGAGATCACGAACTCCAAGGGTTTCACCCATTACGTTTTAAGGATCTGTCAAACCACAATTTGTATTGTAAGGGCTCTGGGCCTGTCACTGGCAAAACTTTCGTAGGCAAGAAGAGAGGCAGAGTCCTGCTTAAGAACCATTGACGTGATCTTTTTGTAGAAACATTCCACGTTAGATAGTCCTGACAGGATATAAATACATATATATGTATATGTGTGTGTGTATTTTTTACTGTGCTGGTTTTATTTAAGGTTGTATTTTCTGTGCTGTCCAACCAGTATCTCTGTTTTGTGCAGCTGCTACTTAAACAGTCATTTTGGCATTATACAGAATTACATAATTATATGTGCCATAAGCAAAAGTGCAAATAGCCCTACTTAACACCTAATCATACGATAACTGTTGTGAAATGCTGGCGAAGGAGCCAATAGATATGACTGTTACTTTGCTATTAGCTCTGGTTCTTTGGAGGCGAGTATGGACTGCAGCTGGAATTTGGCATAGATGGAAGAGGGATTAAGTGATAGCGGGAGCCTAAGTGTATTGTATATAGAAACATTCTTTCCTCAACCAGTTTCTGTGGTGTGTAATACTCTGAGCGGGACATTGGTGTTAACCAGTCTTCCAGATTTTGAAATATTCTGGTTTTTTGCAGTTCATTCACACTATGTGTCTGCTTTGGTTTCAGACCCACTTGTGTTCTCCAACAGAAGACAGTGACATGACACAAATGGTAGCCCAAGGCTCTTAGTGTTACATTCAGTAATTGATTCTCCTGGATGGATTGTGACTCCCCAAAGGCTTCAAAGAGAGGTAAGAAGGATTGTACAGCATCAAAAATGTTAGCTCCTTCCAAAGCCAGAAATTTTTCACTCCCTTGAATCCGTCCCCTTCAAGGTCTAGCACTCTTTGTGACTCTCTGGAAATGCATGGGAAAATCGTTAAGAGAGATTGGTTTTATTAACAAGTAATTTTCTTCTTTCTTTTCCAGTAATTTTAAGTGGGTTTTGTAGTGTTGAACACTGAATTGGGAATCACCATGTGAAAAACCTGGTCATGTGCATTTATATGATTGCCACAAACTCTCCATAGGAAATCCAAATGAAAGGG
Organism: Gymnogyps californianus; assembly: GCF_018139145.2. Classification (NCBI taxonomy): domain Eukaryota; kingdom Metazoa; phylum Chordata; class Aves; order Accipitriformes; family Cathartidae; genus Gymnogyps; species Gymnogyps californianus. The sequence goes on from NC_059482.1 coordinate 6,193,207, forward strand.
GAGAACATTGCAAAAACTGGTCAAGAAGTTGCAAAGTAGAAATATAGATATCTCTGAAGCTTCTCAAATCCCACCCTTTTTGGTTTTTTTTTCTATTTTAAATATATTTTTTGTTCTTCCAAAAGCCAAATAATTGAGGTTTTTGCATCTGAACACCTTTGGAGATATAGTCTCAAAATATACTTGGATATTTGTTTCAGAAAATTCAATTTCATGGAGCTTTGTGCTCTGGTCCTCACCTTGCATTACCTTTACTCCTGACCTGCAAAAGTAGAAGTGAGATGAGACTCAGACTATAAGATTATGCAAAAACGTTCCCATGGAAAAAAAAAAAAATCTTGTTCTGAAGCTATAGATGGAAGATTATAGCTGTAGCCTTTTAAACGATTTGGCCCTCTCCGTTGGCTTGCCAGAGAGGCAAGTATTTCTGCAGATGGCTTGGAATTAGTAGAACATGAAATAATGACAATGGTACTGGTAAGAGGATTAAACAGCAGTTCTGATGTTATTGAACGGTTTGCAGAGACCATATTAAACAGCCACATCAGTCCACAGGTCAGCCCTGCAGTCCTTCTGCTAAGCAAACACAGATGTAGAGTTCCCTTTCATGGTCATCATTTCATGCCTTTGACATATGTTAGGCTCTTGGGACTCAGTGGCATATTTACAGCCTGAACATTAAAGATTCCTTTTTTTAGATCATTAGTGGACACCAATGTCTAAATCAGTAGTAAAAAGAAAAAGCGGGAACTCGGGACACTGGGGAAGGACTCCAGTGCAATACAAACATATAAGTGAAAAATTAAGCTGCTAGAAAGTTCCCCGATAAAACATTGGGGTCTTCTTCAGTTGCTGACAAAAATTCTCCTTAAGAATCCAGTTGGTTTTAAATCTCTTTTTCTTTTGGGTTGATCTTCTCTGTATTTTGCCAAAGCTGCCTATGAAGTCGCAGTGGTTGAATTTCACAAGGCGAGAGGAGTTCAGCTCATGTCAGCACTGCCAGGCCTCTGTGCTTGTTCAAAGTTTGTGCAAATCTGCTGGGACTACAAATTGGCCAGAAGAAATTGAAGGAACAGTCTGTCTTACAATATTCTTGTTCCTTTTCCATTCCAACAGAAACTTTGGCAGTTCTTTAACATTTTCCTCAGTTTTTTGTTTGTCTGAAACCAGGAGTCAAAAATGAAGAAAATAAATAAAGCGACAATGTGATAAGCAGGGTTTTTTTAATACACACATAATGCATATTGTTATGTGTGTGTAGTGAGGACACGGTGGGACAGATTCTTCTTGTTTATCTGAATGGTTTTACCTGGCTCAATCCTGAAAACTTGTGCAGTTTTCAAATACAGATATAAATACAGATAAGCTATGTGTCAAGGTAGAGTTCCTGAATGTAAAGGTTATTGACAAAGAATTCTTATAGAAAGGAGAAGATAAATCAGCTGATAAATTACAGAGCCTTTGGTCAATAATTGTTTAACATGATGCAAATTTTAAGTGAAATTTCCAGCATACAACTGCTCTGCGTGTAGCCACTTCTTCCTGCTAGAGGAAATAAACATGCAACCAGAGAGTGTAGCAATGAATTACATTCCACCTCAGAAATGCTTTAGCATGTCTTCAGGAGTGGCTGCCTGCTTCAGTGATGGATTATAACTTAGCATGGATCCCACAGGCATGGCAAGGTATTTATGTAGTGTTCTGGTTGCTCAGACACTTGGAACAAATGTACAGTCAGTGCTAACAGAAATCAGAGTATCACTATCTCCCACTTTATTTCATTTATTTATATTTAGCGAGTGCTGGAATATTACAAACCACCAAGCGCAACTGTAGCTGGAATATAGTTTCCAAAGCTTATTTACAGTAGCTCTTACTCACAATGGGTAATGCTTTATTACTCCATAAGTAGTTCCATTGATTTCAGGGGGTCCATTAGAGAGAGGTACCATTCCTTGTATAGCTGAGTATATCTCGATTTGCTCCCGTGTTTGAAATGTAGAAAGAGCTCCTTTACTGCTATGTTCTTAAATGCATGAACAGTTTGAAAAAAGCCCTACCCCTAACCCTCACCAAAAAGCTAATAATAGTGCAAAATACTGAGGAGGCTGGTGGGGTGCTGGTTTTGCAATATTTCATTGCGTTGCAGGAAACAGTGATACATGCTCTTCAGTTAGTACGTAGATGGATGTGCATTCTATGTGCTGTTTTCAGCTCTGTACTTAAACCGATCTGAAATTCCAAAGAGAAAAGAAAAAGCTGAGAGTCACATCAGTAGCAAAGAACGTCAGGTGATGTTGATTTAAAGAAAACATTAATCAGTCCAGATTTGCTTGGAACTGGGCCCAGGTTCACTCAACAGGTTGGTGAACCTTAGCAAATCTTTCTGTGAATGTGTTCTGTGTTTTGACTTTGTAACGTGATCTGAAATCATCTGAGTTTCATGTGGTTTTGTTGTGCATGTTTTGAAACGCTCGTGGGGCAAATCCAGGCAAACACAGAGATGCTGTATTTTGCATGATGCGGTAAGGTAAGCAGCATTTCACTCTTACTGACACTCCCTGATACCAAATTGAACAATGGTTGATGCTGTCAGCGTAATTTTAAAAGAGGAGACAATCGCTGTCTGTCAGTGTTCTTGTGTCTACAGTAGTCTTTATTTCAGAGCCAAGAGACAGTCTTCAAATTGTATCCTAAATAACGGTATCATGAGTTTTGGACTGTTATTTTCTTTTTCCCTGTTTCTGGTAAATGTCAGAATTTTTACTGCGTAGGCAGGTACTGGAGTTGTGAAGAGTATATTAGGTTTCTTGATGTATACTGATTTGAGGAAGTTATATAGTGCTAGAAAAAATTAGGATTTATTTTCAGCCTGTGGATGAACAGCTTGTGTTTTAACTTCATCTGGTTTGTGTCTGAATTCATAAATAGGTGTACCCAGCCTCCAGAGATGATTATAAAGTATTTAAGATTGATCTGCCCCAATCAGGTCAAATATATGATGAGGTGACATTTTCTATTCATTTTATTTCTAGTCCAAGCTAGAGCCCAGAGCAACAGAGACGTGAGACACTCAGTACAAGAAACAAAATCTGATTCATCAGAGGATGCCAAATTTTTCATTCCGTTTCAGAGTGAGCAACAGAATCATTTTGCTGGAGTTGGGATTTTGGAGGGAAGGGCTGGTGGGAGGAGCTATTTATTTTTTTACACTGATTTACTGCCTTATCATTGAGGCACATTTGTAGATCAGTGTTATGACATGTAGCTTAGAGAAAAGGAGAAGGGTTCGTAGAGGATGGGTCAGTGAGTGTAGCTTGATGGCCTGGCATATATACAAGGTCAGACTAGACAGTTTAACTAACTGTCTCTTCTGGCCTTAGACTTGAGGAATCTCTGAAGAAGGAAAAATCAAAGACTGAAAAGGTAATAAGTAAGAAAAAAATGTAACAGGCTGGAGTGTCCTTTAATGCCCCCGAGGTTCTGCCCCCCCTAACCCATCAAACAGATTGTGGTACAGCCACAAATCGAATGGTCCTGTCAGGCTCTTCAGAAGTACAGTAGGAAGGAAGAACAGTTTGCCAATAATATTCAAGTTGAAGCTGACGTCTTTATTCTTCTCTAGAAGATTTGTGTTTGCACCCGCTTGTATCATTGCATTTTTCCACTAAGGTTGTCTCACTTATTTAACTTGACACACGGAGCACCCCTCAGAGGTCTTTGAGATTCAAACCAGCATTGGAAGTGACAGCCCAGATAACGTAGGTAATCATATCGGACCTTGTGGGGCTGCACTGACTACTTTTTAATTGATGATTCCAAGTTTCTGTAATAAATTTATTTCTTAATTATATACACCATGTCATACATGGTAGCTAATGATTACCACTAGTTTAAATTTGCAGCCTAGAAGACATCCTCCTCCCTACCATATAATCATGATTTTCCTTCCAAATTAAGATTTTCTGAGAAAGAAAATGAACAAAACCTTCACATTAAATCCAATTCCTTCCAAATAAAGGAAGGTAAATTTAAGGTACTAAATTAGGTAAGTGATTTTAATTAGCTGATCATTTCAGGAAGATCATAAAACATTTAAATAACACTGAAGTTATGTATATTTAAGCAATTTTATGGAGAATTAAAGTCTTAAATGGTAAATTTAAAATGTAAATACAAAAGTCAATGGAGGAATGTTAATTGCTTTTCCTAAGTTTCTCACATGGCCTGGGATGTTATGAGAGGTATCAAGAATTACATTCGTACTAATAATGTGCCCAATCCAAAGCTTATTAAAGTCCTTGGAATTTTTCCATGGATTTTAGCAGTCATTGTATGAAAACAACAAATGCTTTTAAATGTCTAACTTCCAGTACTGTGGAAGTCACTTATATGCCAAAATTATATATGTGATGTCAGTATTCTAAAATAACTGTAAATTTCTAGTTTAAGCTTCCTTTTAGAAGCCAAGAAATTTAAACTGACCTTAAGAACTTATCCAGTTCCTTTTTAAGCAAATAAAATTATATTTGCAGTAATGGACATTTCACACCGTCAGATTAGTTTACATCAAACAAAAAACTTACATACTAGGAGAAGCTGCTATGATTGGACAAAACATGTCAACAAATGGGATTATCATGAATATGAATTCTCACATGCCTGTCCATAGCTCACTAATACTCTTATATTATTTTTGATTCAAATAGATCAAATTAAAACTTAATTTTACAGTTTGATAATAATCAAATGCATAATGTTTGAAACTAATGAAATTAAAATCTGGGGTAGTAAGGCTGAAAAGTCACGATGTATACATTTGTCTAATTTCCTCATTGTAAACCACTTGGAAATGAATATCCCATTGGAAGAAGGCGCACAGAAAGTGGACCTTAGCAGAAGGTTTCCTTGATTTCCTGAAACTATTTGGCATTCCGCGAGAGCCTGGAAGAACCATGGCCGCATCTCTTCCAGTGTCAGTGTCAGGATCTGGATGGAAGTGGTAGCCTTCCATGGAAGCATTTTACTCCATGTAGACACAGGAATCACGTTGCAAGGGTAACTGTTCCACCAGCAGTCAAAAAGAAGTGGGATTGTCGTCATCTGCGTCTCCTTGTGACTAAATTGTTGTAACTGGTGTGTGTGAGGAACAGATACTTTAAGGGACTGGTAGTTCCCAATGCCCAAGGGAACAATCAAGAAGAAACACTTTTTTTCTCCAGAAAAGGTTCACCCCCACCCTTGGAATGATTGATTTCAGAATTAAGTAGTAGATTAGAAAGTGCAATGTTTGGTTTTATTTGGTCAGTAGTGAGATAAGTTCCATTGCTTTTTATAGTAAAAAGATGTCCTGGTGCAGACGAATGTGCCTGCTCCCCGGGCAGGTAACCCGGGGTGAGGCGAAGCAGTGCCCACGTGTCTTGTGTTTCAGTGGCTGGCGGAGGCGATTCGCGACCTTAAAGGCTGTGTAGAGCCACCACGAGCATTTCTGGGACAGGGACGTGCGTGTGTGGCAGTAGTTCAGCCTTACGGAGAAGCCACCCTGCCAGTCCTGGTAGCAGTGCTACGTGAGAGTAGGGGTGAAGCCAGTGTAAACCTGGTCTTTTCTTTTTCTTCAAAGCATATAACATCCACATTACACACAGTCCGAAGCACGCGACCTAGGACCTTGCTATGCCTCTGTTTCTTCAGCTGTTGGATGGGGATATTATTATGCTCTTGTCTTGGATGCTGAGAGGGTTAATTAATTATGTTTATGAAACCCTTTGAGATTCTCAGATGAAAGGTGGCTTTAGAATTGTTAGGTGTTATTATAAGAAAAAAAATTATTTTATTGCTTCATGTTAATGGTTAACATCTGCACCACAAAACCTGCTTGATCACATAAAGATTCTACTAAGCATTTAATCCTAATTTGCAGGCTGATGCATATTCATTTTATTTAGAAGATTAATTTAGTCATCAAAGGTTAATCTGCCTCGGGTTTGTAATTAGACAGAGCAGTGACTTGGCGTCTCTGGGCTCACCCAAGTTGCACTGGCTTTTCTGAGTGGGCAGGGCTGTAACTGTCACCAGTTTTCACTTCCAACTAGCGCTCGGAGAAGGCTTGATTTTTGGAGAAGGTAAATGGTGGGTGGTAAAAGCCTTGGCCAGTTTGAAGATTAAAAATAAAAGGAGAAGCACAAGCAGATGAACAACCCACATAGAGAATCTCAGAATGCTGGTTTAATTCATCCCTGGCAGGTTTACTCAATGAGATGTCAGGGGATTAAGCAAGGGGGTTTTTATATGTATAAGTAAAAATGATTAACAGATTTCACATTGCTTTGCTGTATGAATCCTGCCCCTCTTTCAAAGTTACTGATTAGCAGCATGCAGAAAGTTTCAGAAATGAAAAATTGTGAGGCTTTCTGCTGAAAATATCAGATTTTAGCTTTCAGCTGATGTTAGGAGACACTGTTAGAAGGTTATACAATGTGACCTGTAGCTGCTTGTCCCCCTGAAAATTAAGCCTTTTGTGCTCAAGGTTGGCTCCTTTAATCAAAAGTCACTAAAGAAAATGTGGTCCTTGTGGAGAACGAAAATAGTGTTTCCTTTGCAGGTACACCAGAAGGCATCTTTAATTACTGTTTATAAAGCTGGCTGTTACTTAAGTGTGAAGGATTATTAGTGGCATGGTATTGTCTTTTGAAGTAAGGAAGAACAGTTGCTGCTTCTTTGTCATGTCCTCACCTTGTCCCTGTTGCAAAGCAGTCAGAGGAGGGTGATATCAGAGGGTGTGTACTGCACGCCGCTGGGCTTCAGCGACGTTGTTAGACTACGAGGCAGCCTCCAGCTGCAGACACAAATGGGGCGACGGGAGGCCAGTGTGACACGGAACGTGCTCATCCTCGCTGTACTAGCGCGTCTGTGAAAATGCTGTCAGCAGAGATAGGGTTGTCAAAGGGCAGCTGTGTGACTTGGGGATCCAGCTCACACTGGGTCGGAGGTGGGAAGTTCAGTGTGGTAATAGGACTGGGAAATGGCAGGTGAAAACCTTGCAAATTGAAAATTTGTCTTGAAAATAGTGTTTTACCCAATGTGAAATCAATACGTGCTGCCAAAGAAGTACTGTAAATGAAAATCACGATACTAGAATTTAGGAAGTTGGCCAAACTTTTACATTTCAGTGCAGCTTGGCTTTGGTTGAGTTCAGAATCCAGATTCCAGGGGGTTTTTGCTTTTTTTTTCCCCAGCACAGTTCTCACATCTCTATTGTGATTTGCCAGTTTTCCCCTCCTCTTTCTGGTGCAGAACCTCAGAAGCATCCAAGAAGGGATTTTGGAGACCATAAACAGTTCTTAATTGAGAACAGCCCCAAATCAAGTTAAGTGCCAGCTTGACTATCAGAATATAAATGAAACTCTTTTATTAAAGCATTGTATTTTAATTATTATGAAGAACAAGTAGCCTAACGTGAAAAAGCTCTTAACGTAGCAGTTATTTGCTTGATAGCTGATAAGTTAATTTTGGATGGATGACTACAGCTGTGGCTTCTTGTCTTCTTTGCTTTCGTTTTTACTTGATCTAATGACTGTTCACTGATTTTCATTTGGACTTGAGGTGAACTTCTAATTCAATTGCTAATAAACTCAGATTGGTTGAGGCCTGTTACTGAAATCAGATTTGCTATTCCCCGTTTAAAAGGCCGGAGAAGTTTTCTTGGTGTTTTGAATGAAGCTAAAAGTCTTTTGAACTGATGATTTGCAAACCTAGGAGCTGTTTGCAGGGTGACCCATTACTAGTCAACTGTAGGCACTTGTCACTTTGTTCTTTACAATGAGGATAACCAGCCATGCAATGAGAGTACGTGATGGCAATTCACTACAACTGGGGAAAAAAACCCCCAAACAGCAAGAATACACCTCACTCTAAGCAGCTATTGAAAAACAATGTTAGTTACTGTTACATTGTTGAAGCCCTTCCGTTCTAGCCAAGGGACTGAGAGTGGAATTAAACACACACGTTTGCCACAGATTTTAGACTGTTTCTGCTGTCTTAGTTGTCTCCTCAACCTGAACCTTTAGCATCTTCACTTGCATCTTAATCTTGAGCTGATTTGTATGAATGGTAGTTAGGTACCACTGAAATGTGGATCGTGAGCTTCATCTGTCATCCCTGCTGCTGTATCATTGACTTCAGTGAGCTTCCAGAGGAATGAGTCTGGCCCACAAGAGGATGTGAAATGTCAAGAAGACAAACCTCTTTCTCATCCATTTGAAATGTTTGTGGGAAAGAATGCCCTAAATATTTAGCAGGTTGTGTAATTTGAGAGGCAATGCAGGTTTTTTTAATTTTATTTTTCTCCCTACCTTTCCATTTTCTTTATTAAATAGAGGAGAACCTTGCCTTAGGCCCAGTGTGCTTATGACAGGGAAAAAATATCTGCCAGAATCTCCATTATTGCTCAGGCCTGTATATATTGTTATTGCTCTTGTATTTGTTATAGCAAAAGGTGACTACGCCTCTTATGAAAAATTCTGTTTGCAGAAAAATACCCTCTTCCCTGCACCTTTTCCAAACCCAGCACAGTGCATAAAGAATCCAGGAGGGTTTATGTTAGTTAAGTTAAAGCAGCAGGGCTCATAGCAGCGTATATGTAACGACTGGACACGTGTGCAATAGCTGGGCATTGCAGTGACTTACCTGAGTGATGCAGCTCTTGGAATCAGGAGGAAGCAGAGATGTTTTAAGCCAATTTAGCTTCCTCTCGCCTGCACTGTTTGGGAGTCAGTGCAGCTGCACAGAGGGCATCAGTCAAATCTACTACAGCCCGCCCTAGTTTCTGGTGGACAGAAGACCTAATGTGGAACTTCAGTGCTGCAAGCTTCAGACGTCCCCACTAAGGTCCCCTATTTCAGCACTTCCGAAAGGCAGCCAAACTGATTGCTTGCATCAACCACCAACAAAGATCTTGCCCCTTCATATTTCTACTGCAGGGAGCTGCAGTGAGTCAGGCTTGGGTGGAGGGGGCAGATCCTCCACCCAGATTGCCAGCTGAAGCTTGCCACTGGTTTGTCTTGTGGTCTTAGGCAACGTATTAAGTTCTGCTTCTGGAAGACCTCAGGGTTAAACTCTTAAAGCAAAAGCACAGCCTATCACCATTATATATTAGTGGCTGACTGCTACCTGTTGAAGTCATGTATGTACTAGGAACCTGAGAGACACCCATGTCTGTATGTTAGCTGAGGTGTTTTACATTTGATACATAAAAAGGTATGGCACAACGCTCATGAATAATGCTGAATATGGGAATATTCTCGTTGCACTCGGCGGGGCCATTCATATGTGTGCGTAATGGCAAGTTCCCAGTCAAAGTGTATATGTAAAAGTTCACATTTATGCACCATTGAATTTGCATAGTACTGTCCACAAAAGTCAACATTTTAAGGCTTTTAGAGCATTCTTAGCATTCCTCCCTTGTGCAGGATGATTCTGAAGCAGATTCTTGTTGACTAGGGTGATCTAGGCTGTAGGTCCCTGGCAGCGGTATCTTTCTCTCAAATAAATATGCCAGCTCCAAGACTGGTTGCTGGTACCTTCAAAGGATGAGAAGTCAGCACCTCCTTTGGCTGGCAAGGCTTCTGCGCAACTGAGTGCTTCTCTTTCCCAGCAGAAAGGACTGTGCTTTCTGCCTTTGCCCTTGCCTAAGGGTGAGTTGTCTTTATTACAGTTACCCTATGGGCACAGGAAGTGATATTATATAAGAAATCGTTTTGCAACCTTATTTCTACTAATCATTGCCACTCCTACCATAATAACAGACAGATGCAATATACACGATTCATGTTTCTATTATTTTTCTGCTACAGTTTGCATGTGTTTTCCATTTAATTACAGTATATGAATTTCATATCTCTCATTTTTTCCCTTCTCGCATTCAAAGTTGAATTTGATATCTGTGATATATAGATAGGCCTGTGGTAAATCATTTGATGCACTTTACGCTCTTAGGTCTGAGTCTCTGCAAATCTCTTAAGTGCTCTGAATATTTTCCAGTTTTGTTAGTGATGCAATAGTGTCTGGGATACTGTTGTAGTAGTTTCTGCACAAGACAGAAGAGTAGCTTGAGCATTTAAAGAAACTTTGCTTAACAACAGTAACAACACCGAAAACCATCGTAACCATTTATAGTTGTTAGAGAACTCTTTGCACCATTATATCTCAAAAAAATTGCAAAGGACTTTGCAGAGGGAGAAAACTGAGGTGTGATGTTAAGAGGTGACCAGAATACTATCAACAGAGTAGTGACAGTACTGAAATAGAAACCAGATTTTTGTGACTGATCTACTCAATGGGAAGCAAGTCTCAAAATCATTTATGCTTGAAGAACTTGTGGTGTGCTACTCGTCGGATTCTTTCTTTACGAACATGTATTACCATGTTTGAATTGAGCATGTTGTAAAACTTCAGAAAGGAGATTTCAGCTCAAGTTTTACATGAAAAAGGCCAGCTAAAATAGACAGGAACAGCATTTTCTGAGAGCCTTTACTAAATGTTTGTTCATACTGTATTTTAAACTGAATTATTGGAACTCTTACTAACAGTGGGCTCTGCCTCCTCTGTAACTTTCCATGTGTTTCAGAAAGAGTTGAATTATGCTGCCACTTACAAAGAAGAAAAAAACAGCATCAGAGCATTGGTTTAATGGGCATGCTTTGGATTTACACTGGCATCCTGAAAGCAGAATTGTCCCCTGTGGATGCAGAAGTATCACAGTAACTCTCCCCAGGTAATATTCAAGTCTTATTTTTTCTGAGTGCAGTGTCTGATTGTAATGTCTTCTACGGATCGATCCACTGTGTAAATGACGCATGTTTTTAAAAAACTGGGTGAATGCCTGCTTAGTTCACACATAGCCCACAGAGGTTTGAAGGCTTGATGTACTCTATTGAATAAATAACTATAAATAAAACAGACTATTAAAAAATCTTTAAATGTGCATTATGCCATCAAACTATGCTGTTTGGAAAGAGCTGTGGTGTTTGGGAAAAATTATACATGTTTTTAACAACTGTCCAAACACATATTTACAGATACTTTAAGATGTACACAAAGCTATCTCCATGGCAACTCTTGGGCCCAAACAAGCTTTATTAATCATTCTTTGAACATAGTATTTTTAGGAGCTTAAGCACTACAAGTAGACAGGAGGCAGCTCATCATAGGGAGAAATGCTGATTTCAAGGGAGCAAGAATATGAAGATGTCTTTGAACTTAAAGGTCAGGACATGTAAAGTCACTTGCAACTTACTTCTCCCACAACCATCAGTAGCAAATGGCAAAATATTGATATGGGATGTACGGAATATACCTGTGTGGTGAGTGGACAGAGATTTGTAGATCATATAGGCTTTTAGTACCTGGTTGTTCAGCCAGGTGAATAAAGAGACAGCTCTCTTGCTGAGAACTCTCCTAGGTCAGTTCCAGCTGGAATTTGCACTAAGGCTACTCTCATTGAAGTTTTTTTTCATTACTTGTATGTCATTTATGACCTGCAGATATTTTGGGATTCTGGATTCCCTAGAGTCAGAATATTAGAGGCATTCAGTGTCCTAATTCCTGTTCAGTCCACGAGGACCAGAATCTGTGGGCTTCTTCTGGCTTCATTGTTTAACATGGATATAGTATGATACTTGAAAGACAAAATTTCTTTAGATAAGAAACTTCAGAGTAGGGAACTTACTTTCCTGCTTGCCTGTGATGTTATCAAGCAATAATCCTTGTTAAGTAAGGATTAATGTTCAAACATGATCAGGCTGGTGAAATGTCTTTTTGGCTGCAGAGGAGATCTGGCAGAGTCTCCCTCTGCCTGCCTCTGGATCGTTTTATAGACCTCATTTACATAAGCCACTTTACCTGTGATTGGGGGGGGGTTGTGTATGGGATCATCAGCTTCTCCCACTACCACTGAGGAACATGACACCATCTTGGACTGCGATCTCACCTGTGTCCAAGAATAATGCCCTACAAAAGCACCTTTTAGTTGTAAACCTCTGGAACCAAGTTCTCTGACTCTGTATCAGCTGGAAAGTTGTTTTGGATTTCACCAGCTTGTTTTGTCGCATGCTAGAGAGCTCCTGTGTTAAGAAGACTTGTCTTAAGCAATCCTCTTAGTGTTCCTGTGAGAGGTGGTTATATTTTAAATACGGTAAGTCAATCTGTTATCCATCTCTCATGGGCAACTTGATCAGGCCCCATGGGGCAAAGTTAATAGCATCTTGTGATATCTAAAAAGCCCCTTTACAAGCAGCACCATTTACTTTTTGGTTGTGCTGCTTATTTGCTAATTCCCATCTCCTTGCAAAACTTTCTAGGTAGTCCTCTGGCACTCTGGTTTCTTTATCTGACTTGTTAGGAGTGAACATGGCCCTTAAGGACTCCTTTATTTTTGGACAGTTGTCAATTTTACCAATTAAAAGAACGTCTTTGGATAGTTATCAGAAGCTGGAGCTGAAAACATGTTTGCAATTACTGATGACATAGCTGTTTCTATTTGTTGCTCTCTCTTTTAATTCCAAAAAGTGATATTTTTTTTGGCAGTAGATATGAGAAAATATGTCACTGCGTATAATTACAAAATGCTGTTCATTTCTGTCTTGTAACTGTGGGGGGTTAGTTGGTACAATACGTTTGGTTCATTCTTGGCTCACTCAACTGCATGACACACATTTAAGTGTATTATTAATTATCATGTTAATATTCATTACCATGTTAATTTCCATGGGATCATATAATTCCGCATGCCTCCAAATTGATGTTCAAGTGTATATACAAGCATGAAAAAGACCACTGAATGATTTCCTAGAACTTTCTACTAAGCCTTAAATAAAATCATGTTCTGTACGTTTTCCTCCAGGAGACCTGGTTTTTTTTCAGCGGACTTTAACCCCACCATGATATTTGCTACAAAACAAGATTCATCCCTGTGAATGGGCTTTGCACAAAGCTGCTTCAAATGCTCCTTGTGCTTTCAGCCAGATTCTACATACAAATCCGCAGTACTAGCTTTACTTTAATTTCCTAGGTTGCATCTGCCATCTTATCAGAGCAATCTGACTGTACAGCGCACTGAAGAAACTGCATAGTATTTTTAGTGGCTTGTATTTTTCACTTGATATATAACAAATATATGAATAATGGCTCTATAAGTATCTGTGAATTTTTCAGTAGATGGCAGATTGTTTTGCAAGAGAAAATTCTACTAGAAACAGCAACTTGGAAACAGCAAATTTGTGGGATAAGAGGTGAACCTCAGTTTAAATGGCTGTTGCCCAGGGATTTAAAAGAAAAGGCTTGATACAAATATTTTGGGCTCAACGTCCTGTAAGCACAGACCATCCTTACCTGAAGCCTAGTGAAATCAGTGGAAATTTGTCATTGTTTTTGAATGTACATCAGACTTCTAATGTATGTGTCTGTATGAAAGAGAGAGGGCACATAACGCCTGAAGTGCTCTATTTTTCCCAGAAAATAGGCCCATCCAACTTAAACTTGTCCATTTCTGAAAACACCTTTGGTTCTGAGGGACTGCACCTGCTGCAGTTTGCAGATGGTTGGGTTCTTTTCTCTAATCGTAGTGAAGTTTTAAAAGGTTTCAGATACATTCATTATGCACTTTTACTTCTCTTAGAGAACACGCAGTGTTCAAGGAAGAGAGAGGGTGGCTTTAGCTTCTTGCCTCAGCTGGTGGGTTGTCACTCCAGGGCAGGCGTAAGGGCGATGTCATGAAACCAGGCTGGGGTCACAGCATTGAAAATTTTAGTGTAGTGTAAGAAGAGCTCCCTGCCAAAGGCCCTGTAGAGCAATATATTTCAAGGTCAGATATGCTCTACAATCATCTCAAAACATGCATGTAAATAAATCGTATGGGCTTAGCTCCGCTGTCATTGACATTTTTCCCCAAGTAAATGCCAGGGCTACTGTGGAGAAAATTCCACTGACGAAGAAGCCCCACACCTGAACAGTCTTCTCAGCTGGGATTTAGTAGTCTTGGTTCTAGGTGGCAGCATAGCCCTTCTCAAACCCTCTGAGTTATGTGGGGTACACCTACTCTCTGTAATTAAGTGCAGAGATACCTGAGTTACTTCTAGATAGGCTGGCTCTGGAAGCAGTGCGGCTGCATCAGCCTGTTCAGAAAGCAGAGCTAGTAAAGCAGGCGCACTGCTGCACCGACAGGTCCCTGCTGCTTCTGGGGTGTGAGCTGGTGTCCATGCAAGGCTGTGGAGACACATCTGCTTGTTCAGAGATAGCTTGTTTATTTGTGCAGAAGTTGCATATTTTTCTGTGCTTCAGCTTCACTTACTAGTGTAGGACTCTGCTGCACTGTGTCTTCCTGTCTGATAATAGTATGAACAGTTTCAGGCATAGATGGACTCTTACCAAGCATTTGTGTATTGCCTACAACAGTAAGCTCTGCTCTTGTAAGAGACACCAGCATGCTGCTACATCATCATCATCATCATTTTTATTATTATTATTACTATTTTAGTCAACAGGTTGTATTCAGAAGTCATAAGGCTTATTTTAGGATATCAGACCTATTCGAACACAGCCATTTAGAAGTGTGAGGTCTAAATTAATATATTGATAATATTGTGTTAGGAAGGATATTTTGAACTTCTTTTTAAGCAGAAATTAACATTTTATCTCAAAATAGTAATGGAAAGAAAATTGTGTGGTCAACCAAGGTATATCATTTAGACCTGATGATAGAATAATTGTTTTCCATCAAGCAAACCAAAGAAGAATCCATAATAAAATTTTACAAGTTAGCTGCCACCAAGAATAAACTCAAGAGCACTATATGAAATGAATTGGGTGTTTTAACTGAATCTTCTCTCAGGACAATAACTCTAATGTAGAGCCAAGGTCTGAGGAGGTCACCTGCAGAAAACCCTCCTGGGGCATTTCAGAGGAGAAAGGAAATATTCTTCTCCCTGTCAGGTTCGCTTCGTGTCCTAATACGTCTGAGGATGTGCATTGAAAACGTAATGCACAGCCACCATTCTGAATCAGAGTTTAGATAACAAGGGTCATTAAGAAATCTCTGAGGATGACAAACTTAACCCTGTATGAACTTAAGGATCATATCCTGCTACTAATACGAAGAGTAAGTCTGGTTGATTGTAATTGTGACTGAACTAAAATGTCACTTACCACTAGAATCAATTTCATTTTTTTTAAAAGTACAGCATTTCTCTAAAAATGTATGTGAAAGATCATAACTGGCATCTACTGAACGTAGTCTATAGTGGCCTTTTCAGTACTATATGAGAGAACATCTGGATTTCCATATATTTGCAAATATTTGCCATATCTAAGATTGTGTTTGCAGGAATGGGGTGTGGTAATTCAGTGCAGGATCCCAAATTAAAATACCTGTTGAGAAATCTCTACATTTGTCATCACAAGTATGTTTCTAACTCCACAGCTTCTGCTAAGGCCCTTCAGGTAAACCAGGGTGTATTGCGACTCTTCCTGAGTACAAAGGATGATGTGTGCTTTCTGAAGCATGTGCAATACTCCTGGTTATGAATAATCATAGGTATTGCTTTGTTTTCAGCACATTGCCTCACAGCTGCATGCACTAGGGCGAGGTGCTCCAAACATGTTTTCGGGGATTCCCGTGTTAGCTGTGTGCAATATACAGTGGAGAGGGTTTGTATTTGCCCTACCAGTGACAGTGTGAGAGATTCCTGACTGTTGGCGCCATAAAAATCGTTCCTTAAGCATTCTCAGACCTTTATCAAAATGGCCCAATTTAAGTCTGCCTGTGTCAAGCGTGGGGGCCACTTTAACTCCCCTTGCCCAAATCCCCATGCTCCATCCTACAGGCATGCCTTTGAGCCTTGAGCCTCAGCTCATGTAAATTTTTATAGCTCCATTAACTGGGATGTCATCAATTTGAACAATTACAAATTACAGTGATATTAAAATATACAAGCGGCACTTGCCAGAAGTCAGCAAGGACGGGAATTATCACATTCTTTGCTCTCCAGTCATGCTGGGGCTCTTCACTTGGTTCCTGTGTGCCCCGTGTCTTGCATCAGGGAGCCAGGTTGTCAAAGATCTGATTTGCATTTTTGCTTCCTTGAACTCCTAAAAGTTGCCCATACCAGTGAAGGAGCTTGGCTAAGCATAGAGGTTTCAGTATGTTGTGTTTACTTAAGGGGATTTAGGTACTTACAGAAAACACTGTGTAGATAGAGACTAACTACAAGGATTATGGGTGAATTTTTTTTAGCTCTACTTCTAGCTCAGTTCAATTCAGTGAGGCTTTTTGGCTTGATAAGCTGTGGAAGTCTTTTGTTCATAGTAAAAAAAAAAGATAGATCCCTTGGGTATCTTTCATGGACAAGAATGATAGAAGGAGCCTCCTTTACTTTACAGCAGATTCAATTCTTTGTGCCCATTTGTCAGCAGTGTCCATCTCTGCATCTCTGAGCTAGTGTCAGGGTGCTGCGTACAACAAAGCCATCTCCTTTCTCCTGGGATCAGGCAGAATTTTCGTCTCATCGGATTTTTTCCTGAGAAGCCTTTTTTGATTCTTGATGATTGGATGAACTGGCTTTATAGCTTTTTTTTTTTTTCCTTCTTTGTCTCTTGGTTTGGTCACAGGACACAATTATATTCATTTTTAGAGTGGTCCAAGCTGTAGTAGCTAACTGAAGGCACTATGCAGCATAGTGTCTTTGGGGTGTTAATAGACACATAATCACCAGGGAGGGACAAATTCGAGTCCCTGGGAGACAGGAAGCCTTGCTTTTTGGCGGACTTGTGGTCTTGTGATGAAATAGACTCAGACTAATTCTCCTCTCAGTACGGTAAATCAGGAATGATTTCCTTGGACTAAAAAGGGGTTGCAAAGAGATAAAACTAGTGACAGGAGAATCATTGCCCTTCTCTCTTAAGAACAGGCAGTTGGTTAAATTCCTTTGCTCCTCAGATAGTGTTGAATGTCATGCAAGTGATCATTCAGTCTGTGGGGAGTGGGATACAATCAGGATGCTAATGTGCTGTGAGTGCAGCTGTTTCTTCCCCGGTGTCACCGTGCTTTGACTCACCTTTGCTGCCAAAGTATTTGTTCACCGGTCTTCATTTGTAACTCAAATCTATACCTACACACACTTGCAACTGAGATTTGTAAGAGACAATTTTATGCTTGAAAAGGGAGAATTACTTTACAACTATACCTGTTGTCTGTGCAAATGCTTGACAACCTCGCAAGAATTCCTTTCACTCTGTGCCTCCGGTTCTCTTTGTCAGTAAGAAACAGAGCATGTATAGTTCTAAATGCTGAAAATCAAATACTGACGTGATATATTAGCTTCTTTTTTTCCCCCCTCAGTGTTCTAAATGTGGCTCTACTTTGAAATTAAGTGCACTACAGAATATTCAGTTGCAGCACATTGCTGGCATACAGTTTATAAATTGTTAGTGTTTGGCAGCCCTTGGTTTTTAAATTCCTACTGATCACAAGTAGCTGGCACTAATCAGCTCCAATAGAGTTATGGTACTGTGTACCTTCTTAAATGGCTGGAGTGGAGATATACATCTAAAACCCCCATATATAATAGCGACATGCCAGAAACACTTTACTCTGAGCAGGGTTTTTATTTTACTTTTTACATCTCTCACATTTTACATCTGGTTCAACAGTTCTGAAGGAAACTACATCTGATGTGATAGCAGGAGATCTATATCACACATCTCAAAACCTGCCAGAAATGCAATTTAAATATAGTTTTGGACAGAGTAAAGAAGTATTATTGGTATCAGATGTCTGGGCAGTGAGAAGTTGAGCTCCGTCTCTGCTTGATTTTTTTCGCACAGAAGGAAATCATAAGGTGAAATCCTAGTTCTGCTAAAACTAGTGAGAGCTTTGCCATTGATTTCAGTCATCAGAGTTTCACCTTGCAGCTATAAAGTAACTGCCAAGTTATGGCAAAACTGTATAGCCTGAGCGGCAAAGGCAGACCTACATGTGGCCTTTTGCAGAGATGAGCAGGGTTTGGACTGGTTATTCAGTGTGGATAACTATCACCTGTACCATGTCACAGACTTCAGAGAGATCTTCTCCAGTATTTGGGTTCACCAAAAGTTTGGGCAGGGAAGGCAGGTTCTGTGTACATCACTTTATTCCAGTTTATTTTCATGGTGCAAGTGTAGAAATATCTGAAGTTTCAGCTAATCTAGTTCAAATCAGTAGGAGTTTTGTGCCTTGGTCATCTGAGAGTGTATATACCACCTGAACTGAGCTTCTGAAGTTTGTGGGAATCATTCATCAGTAATGGATGGAAAATGCGACCTGCTAGCTGCGTCTGTCACAAATTAGCACCTCCTCTGGCTCGAATCTGAAGGGGCTGCCTGCACGTCATCTGCACATGGCAGTGGGTTTAGTTGCTTGGAAATAAGATAGCCTATGCGTTCAGGAGTTATGATTTTAAGACTGTTGGTACTTGGGGTTTGCTGAAAGACGAACCTCACTGATCCAGGACACTGAAAGCTGCTAATAACAGCTGTCAGTCAAAGGCTGGGAAACATACTCAACCACTTCGGTGTCAGTGATATGCCAAAGCACCTATGCAAGTAGCCCAAATGCATTTTGTTCTTGTGCTGGGTACTTAAGATATGTTGTTGTGCACAGTCTGGGACTGTCTGAACAGACAAACCAAGATTCACTTTGTTATTAGGATCATAATTGTTATTATTTTATCACTCCGGAGCCCTAACGAAGGACGGGGGCCCCAGCGTGATAGGCTCTGTAAGAAGACGAGCTTCAGCTCTTGCTTTGAAGCATGCTACACTTCTGTCTCATTACTTCTGATCGTAATCCAGCACCAAAAGAAATCAAAAACCGTCTCTGAATTCAGCGAGAGCTGAGGGCACACGAAAGCTCTCAGGAAATGCTCAGTATGTTGTCAGGATCAGGCCCGTAATGTGTAACTCCAGCCTAGAAAACTCATTTCCTTTGAAGCTCAGTTGAGTGTTACTACTACACATCAGCATGTTGCACCACACAGAGTATATCAAATTTGATGTCATTTTTTTTTCTTCCTTTTTCCCTGGGAACCTGTAAATATCCTTTGGTAGCAAAACCAGGGAGGAATGAATTCTCCTCGATGTATTTACAAATGTGAGAAGCTTTTCAAGTTGTATTTGCAATTCTCTTTCTTGCAATGACCTCTATTTTCATAATCCTTCATGGAATATCATGGTTTAAATAGCTTTCTCTCCCTGCTGTTTTTGTTAAAAGGTTTTTGGTGTGATATTTGGAAAGTCAAATTCTGCATTTAAATGTTGTGTTTTCACAGATATAAATGAAAGAGGCCATATTTATCTTTTTTCCCTCTTTTCCCTTTTCTGAGAACATCAAGCAATTCCACTCTTCTGCATGTATTGTTAACTAAACCGTGAGAGCGTACAGCAGCTTTAATAGTAAAGCAATTGTGATTACATCTTGCTTGTAATTACATTTATTTCCTCACATATGTCCAAAAAGGCAAGCATTAGTTTGGCCTGTATAGGCATGTGCTAATGGCAGGAAAATCATCTGGCAGCTTGACAGCAAGGAAAATAGCTTACAGTCACTTAAAGTCTTTCATGTCATGGACACTTGCAAAGACTCTGAGCGCTTAGTTTTTTGCTCACATGCTTTTAAAATCGATTGCATTTTGAGAGAGGGAGATTTTGTTGTGTGCTCTGGATTTGCATCTAAATAATCAAAATATGAAGAGATACAAATGGCAAGGTATGGGTGTGTGATTGCAAATATGAAAAACCCAGTAATGGCACTCTACAGGACTGACCTACAAATAGCCGTGGGCCCCGTGCTTCGCTGTATGTGAGACTGGCAGAAACACCTGCAGCGGTCTGCGGAAAAAAGGTGGACAAATAAAGAGTCCCTTGTTACGGGATGGACTCGGAGACTCGCTTGTATCCCACATACAATCTCATTCATTTAATTGACTCTGTATGTACAGGGCAGTGCAATTCAGAGGGAGCTATAGGGTCACGAGTTGTTCCTGTTAAAACAGGGCTTTGCCAGCCACTGTATTTCTGGCACAAGATGGCCACAGCAGTAGGCATTCTTTTCGCTTTTTAACAAAAGTCTGGCTAGAAATTTTACGACTGATTTATGTCAAAGCCGAAATCACATGCATATTCTAAGTGAAAAGAAGTTTCTTATTTGAAATAATACATGTAGTTTTGCTTTTAATTTCAACCAGAAAGTTTGCAAAGATCTTCAAAAGCTGTATATAACATTCAACTGAGCAGTGTCTGTGGTCAATCCCGAATGCTGTCCGGGAAGAGTATTTTTCACTGTTCATTTAAGCCACAAACTAGATCTATTTGCAGCAAGGTCTTCTGAAATTAGAGCTACATTGGTATCTTCAGTCTGGTCTGCTTGCCTTCCTCTACTGTGGCTATCAAGAATCTCAACCAATTCACTGTTTTCTCCATTGGAGTAAGTGAGTACCCAGCCAGAACAAGAAAGCTCTCAAAAGGCATGCCTGGATCCCATGTTAGATCTTTCCCAGATTTGTGGGCACACACAAGACATTTGATTGCCAATATTCATGGTCTCTGAGTATACAAATTATGGTCACAGCTGTAGAGATCATTACTGAAAATTTGTTCATGAGTAGGTAAATACATGAACAAATGTTAATCTGCACACCCAATTCAGCAACTAATTGCACAGTCTTGCAAATGTGTCCAATTTGATATTTTTCTTGCTTAGCTGGAGAGGAGACGCTGCATAAATCCCGTAGCCCTGTGCCAGATGATGAGACAGACAGACAGACGGAGCTCGACTGGTATAAATACACCTAGCTTCCCTGACAGGGGCTGGCAGTCGCTGAGTTACAGTTACCAGATGAGGAACGAGCGCACTGGTTTTTGCTGAGTAATTAGGCTGGGCAGCCGGGGTAGCCAAACAAACACTCATACAAAGCTGGTTCTGCCCTCCAGGCAGCACGGACAAAGAAACAGCAAAATAATAATAGAAGTTGTTTACTGGGTATGTTGCTGCTGTCTACAAGGGTAAGGCATTTTCTAGTTTTCTTGGGGCAATAAAGCTCCTAGCGAATGCTGGGCACACTTCTCCTGGCGTAGTTCTGGTCGTCTTTGTAGATGCCCCTCATCCTTTAGCTGCTCACAATATGGGCAGTCATTAAATCTGTTAAAATGGAATTTGTGAGGGTAGCCGAGAGCCTCTATAGGACTAAAACCCAGGGTTTTTTTGTTTAGTTTTGTTTTTGGCTACTTTGTAGCTTTGTTGTGTTTATTGTTCCCTGTCTCTCAAACCTCCCATTGAGCTAAAAACTTTCAATAGCAAGAGCACAGAGTAACTATCTTTATAGTTACTAAATATCTTTTTCCTCCCAGACAAAGAGCCTAAGCTTTCTCCTCCAAGCATTATAAGCAACGGTAGGATTATTATTTGCCATGGCAATGGGAGGAGGAGGCAACAGAGGAATTAGTATGGATACAATGAGAAAATAAAGGTGCACGATCTGTGTTACACTACAGAAATGAGGTTTGTCTTCTGGCTAGAATCGAGGTCAAATTACAACATCTGAGCACTGGATGAGGAAAAGCAGAAGGTTGGACTGGAGTTTTGGTCTGTTCCCCGTGACAGAATTTAGGGAGTGCTGAGAAATCTGGCTTTAGATCTATTTCTGGATTTGTATGCTGTGTCTCTAAGAGTTATGTTAGCTTTTTCCATTGTGCCATCTGAAAATGTTAGTATTTAGGGGATTTTTTTCATAAAACCAGCAACAACATGGAGAATATTTACAGGAAACATTTTAGATGCTACAGGAAACTGCAGCTGTGAAGAGTGTTTCATATTGTGTTAGCAGAAGATTGAATGAGGCTTCTTCCCATCCAAACTTTTAAATCTGTGAAGAGGAATATCTCTGACTCCAGGTACCTGCTCCTAACTGCTATGAAATCTATGAAGAACAGGTATTATTGTCTGCTTTGCTTTCACTGGCCGGGGAATCAGCAGATACACTTACCTTTTGAGACAGCTGAGTTGCATAGTTTGGGGAATAGTGAAAGTAGTGAATGACATGTACTAGTCACAGCTGACAATCTGCTATGCCAGTTTGAGCACTACACTGCAAGGGGTGTTGTCAGCGGGACACAAGTGTCCGGCAGGCAGTGCCTGTTTGGTCCCGCCTAGGATCCTGCTTTCCGAAATGGAGGATGGTCTGTCCTCTGTCCCTCACATCAGGAAGGGCAGTTGGTATTTCCAAACCACTCTCATGGGACAAGTGGGCTGTAAAGCAACCTGAGACTCCAGCTCACTAGCAGCCTAGACCAGGCAAGTTCAGAGCGAGCAATGAAGCTGCCTGAACAGCCAGGTGAATGAAGCTATGCTGAACTTTGTTTTGTTAGCTGGCTAGCATAAGTCCAGTCTGGTTATTTCAATATTAAATTTGCAGTTTCATAATTTATATCCCTCAAGCATTATCGTGACTCACATCAGGTGACTGGTTTACTCTCAGATCCTGCCCATGTTCCTACATATGCGGTTTATTTTCTGCCTTGGTTGACCTAGAGAGAACATTGCTGCTGCATGAGCCTTTCCATGAGAAGACAATGTGATTGCTTCATCCTGTTCAGAAATCTCCCTAGACTTAATGCACAAAAATAGCAACAACAACAACAACAACAACAACAAATTCAGGTTATCTTGAGAGAAATCCTCTACTTTGGAAAATGCATAAAATCAGAGATAACCTCTGCTGCTGATGGGCCTGTCCTCATGCCTGTGTGAGTGTAGGGAATCAACAGAAGGGTGCCTGTGAGCACAACAGCTTTGCTCTGTTTGTAGTCTCGGACCAACCACTGCACTGGAGAAGTCTGCCCTGGCAATGTGGGAGTGTGTACTGTTCTCATCAGGGTCACCTGCCCTCCCTGTATATCCGCTTTCCACACCCACAGGATGGCATCAATTCTACATGTACTCATATCCACAGAACTGCTGTGCTCTGCAGTCTGCAAGGGGTGGATATACCTGATCTGCCTCAAACTAACAAATCCCCCTGTGCTTGGAAATAAAACAAGCCTCAGAAGGGGGGAAAGTTCCCTCTTCTGAGATGATCAGATGCTATAATACAGTTTCTTTTGAGCCGTATTCTGTTGGGCAGACAGCTATTGATGTGATCCCCATTGTCACTTAGGTATTTGGTCTATTCATTATTTTCGTTTATATTGTTTATGTAAAGCACCTAGAGGCCTGTGATAAGCAAATTTCACCGAATAAAATAAGC
Source organism: Gymnogyps californianus (assembly GCF_018139145.2). Lineage (NCBI taxonomy): Eukaryota > Metazoa > Chordata > Aves > Accipitriformes > Cathartidae > Gymnogyps > Gymnogyps californianus. The sequence continues at coordinate 6,216,534 of NC_059482.1, forward strand.
CAACTTTAGTAGGTCAATTAGCATTCTCCAAAGATCATACATTTTAGCAGGGAATTTTGCAGTTTACCGCTGTTGTCTAAGGAGAAAATGGAAAGTAGACCCCTCCCCTCTTATACAGTGTCAAATATCAACTCTAAATTAGAATGTTACTTATTCTTACTGAAACTGGGAATTCATTGTATGAGCTGAGTAATCACAATGCCGTGCTCTGATTTCATTTCTGGAGATCATCCAATGAAAACAGCCCGGTTTTACCTACTGGGAAGAAATAGGCAAATACAGTCATGTCTCTAATATGTGTACACAGTATATCAGCGCTTTCCAGGTTGCTTGCTAAATGCAGCCTAAGAATGTTCTAAGATACAGACAGGGAGATTTGTAATGAGACCTATCCAATGTATTTCTAGTGTCCGCTGTTTGCTTTATAGTTGTAAAATCAATAAAACTTAGGTGTACCAAAGAATATAGCTCAGTAATACAGCAATGCAAGCTGATGGAAGTTGTTCTGATGGTGAATTTATTTTAGATTTGAACATTATGAGCTTCCTTCTTTCCCTACGTACACAACTTCTAGCTGTTTTATTGCCCCTTTCCCTTCACTTGGTTGTCCTTTTTAAGGAGTCCTTTGAGATGCTTTTTTCTTCAGCCTAAGTTTTCTTCAGTTCTTTCATGATGCCTCTCTGCTTGAAGCTCTTTCCTCGTTCTAGGTATCTTTTGACTATGATTTTTTCACTACTGAGAGTCCTAACATAAACCAAATTAATTATGTAATACTGCCTCAGAGAGACGATACAACATTTATATTTTGTGTGCCATGCTACGGTTGTGTCTTTCATCTCAGTTTACTAAGGTCAACCTGCCTAAAGTTGGCTATTTACCTTTATAACTCTTCATCTGAGTAAGTGGTCTAATTTTTGCTCACAATTTCGCTGACTTCTAGTTCTTGACTTGAGAGAGCCTGTTGATGTGTTTCTGGTTTGCTAATTTAGGCTTAAACTTCATGTCATACTCAGCCAGACCAAGCCATACGAGCTGTCTGTCTTCATAGTCTGCCTCATGTCTATTCTTCCTGTAGGCTGTATCTGTGAAGCCGGCCTCCCTAGGAATCAACCGCAGAAACTTAATTGTATTTTTTTTTGGCTAAGCTTGTTCTGACCAAAGGGTACAGAAGAGGTATATGAGTGGGCAGAAAGGTTGGGAGAGAAGAACAGGGAATAGTAGGATTGCTGCTCTCTGGACTCCTGTGTTCAAGATTCAAGATCCTGGGTAAATTCCAAATACACACAGAAGTGGCGTGTGGGAGGAACTGTGCTAGGGTACGATCAAAGGCTGGAGTTCAGAGGTTTAGAGTCTAGAGTTACTAGAGGTTTGCCTTAGAGGTTTCAGTGTAAGCGGTCAGCAGGTCTGCGTGTTAAGGAGACCGTTATCTTAACTCTGGCACTGCAGAGATGGCCAGTGATTCTGGGCCCTTCAGCCCAGGTCCTGAAAGGTATTTAGGTTTCTGACTGCAATTGATTTTGGTGTCTTCAGTGATGATGCAAACATGAATTATTAATGAATCAGTGAGATTAGCACAGCTCTTGTTGGTCAGAGTAGAAAAACAAGCTGAAGGAAGGAAAGCCACTCTTTTAAAGATGTCCAGAATGACTATATTAAGGCGGCAAAGTGAAATATTAGTTCTTCCAAGAAATGAGGGAGATAAATACCTAGAGCAGTCCTCACCCCAGCAAAAACATTTGATTATTTTCCCTTGGTTGCTGATGTTGTTCATCAGCCTAGTCATACAGTGACTATTTCTCTAAACCAGAACTTTTCCATTACAGCCATGGATATTTCTACTTCCTACCTCATCTGTTCACCAGTCATGCAAAAGGCATCATATACTACATTGCAATCCAAATATTGCATCTCTAGTGAGAATGCATAAATTATTTTGATTTTTGATTGCTTTAGACTCTGAAAGCTTGTCCTTTGCTCATGCCACAGAAATCATCCTTGAAGATATTGCATGCTACAGACAGGTTGGAAGGTCAACTTCGGTAGTGGCTTCAGAACTTAATGATTCTCATCAGTGCTGAGAACCAAACCAAGAAAATCAGATACGTAACAACCAACTCCAGCCTAACAACATCAGCTACATCCAACTGCTAATACCATATTGATAGACTTTTAATCCCGGAATGTAAAATACCCAACCCAAGTCAAAACAAAACTGAGAACCAACTACTACCCTAAATCTAGTGAGGTTTTATCTAATTTTTTTCCTGGGATATAATAAATTAAACATAGTATGAAATGCAAAAAGGTTACATTGAGACATATAATATTTGAAGGTTTAATTCATTTTTCTAGTGTATAAGACACAAGGCTATTAAATTTTTAAAGCAGTGATCTCCTGAAGTCCCTACTTTATGAGGGCTTTCTTCATAAAGATAAATGGTTTCCTTGCCAAATCAAATGCAGATTTGAAACAAATTAAGTTAATGTTCAACGGTACAAGGTAGAATGGATGGGGGAACTGTTTTATTTTGCATTGTAATAACCATATACACCTAAATCAATAGCTGTGGAAAAAAAAGGCAATAATATCACGTAACTGCAGGAAATGAAATATAGTGAGATGAAGGGGGAGCGGGTTGCAGAATGAAAGGATTTGTATTGGAATAATGACATTTCATTAAAAAGGGAAGGAGTGCTATTGAATAGAAGTCCATACCAGTAAATTCTATTTCTTATAATAACACTTGAGATGAGTTAAAGTTGCCCAAGTATTGTGATAAAGCATCTTGCTGGATTCCTTTCTTGTATTATGCTGTAATTTTATGTTAAAAGAAAAATTTGAAATGTTAAAGAGGCAGTGCATGTTTTCTAAAGTGCTTTCTATTTCTCCTAATGTTTTGTTTAACTTGTTATATTATCCTGTGCTCCCGCAATCTGGGCAGGAAGAAGTTTATCAGTTTCGTTCTTCTGTAAGCTTGTATTAAAGAAACAAAACAAAATGTGAATCTGGCAGTGGCGAAAGGTATTGGATTGAGAGTGCTGGGGATTAAAGCCCTCTCTTTATCCGCAGCACAGGCTCAGGCTGGTGAGTAACAATGCAGACTGATAGCGGGATGAATCTGTCCTCTCTGCAATACAGAGGATAAGATTCTCAGCTGGTGTAAATCAGCAGCAGCCACTGACAGTACACTGGTTAACGCTACTGAACAAGACTGGCTACAATCTTTTTCAAAATATCTTAGAAAGAAATCCTGATTCCCCTGGAGTCAGTGGCAAAAATCCCATTGATTTCAAGGAGATAGGGATTTTAACCTTGTTTTTACTGTGTGTCACCCCTGAAGTCTCTCTGAAAGACTCACCAGGTAGAAAGGAAAATATGCCGTGTGCTTCACTTCAGTCATTTCCCTCAGTTGCTTCGTTCTTTTGAGATTGCCCACAAAGAGACCAGTCCCACTGCCTGGGCAACTGAGAGACGCATGTGACTGCTAGAAATTAAAATGATACCATACCATTTATGTCCCATGTGTCAGATCAAGAGGAGCCATTAGAGGGACAAATTCATTTTGTTCTTTTGCCTGAAGAGTATCTGCCGAAACAGGAACTTGGGTGTCAGTGTGTGGGCATCTCGGTTGAACCTCTGCCAAGTGATCATCTGGAAAGTCACTTGTAGTATTAAGAGGCGTATAGGATTGTAAAGAAAGTAAGATTGACAGTGTCATAATGCCTTTCTATCAGTGATACAAACATTTTGGAACATGGATGTCAGACAACTGTCTCAGAGCTTCTCTCATATAGTGTGTGCAGACTACATGAAACGGTTATTATCCCTTTCAGCAGTTTTTGAACCCTGTCTTCTTTTACAAAAAATGTCATAAAAATGCCATGGCAGCAGGGTCTATACGAGATAGCAATAGAGCTAGACCTGTATTTGTATATTAATGAAGAGAGGGTTTGGAACTTAACTGTGGTTTACTGAGTTGCTCACTGCTGGGTACAGATTAAAGAGGAGCCCATCATCATGAGAACATGGTACCTCTTTGTGTCGTTCTTATGCCATAATATCAAGGCTTCTGTTTCCTGTGGTGTATTTCTGGCAATTACAGAAATCAAGCAATGCTTTGCTTAGATTTCCTGGACTAATTATACAAAATTACTGTGGTCAGAAATGCATGAAAATTCAGAGGACATTTGGATAAAACTTGGTGTATCATTTAGGGCCTTAGAAATTGTAGCATCTTGTCTCCCCATCATAGAAGAGGCATTTTTGTGCAAAGCTTGTGACTTAAATTCTTTTGAGCAGACATCTGAACAATCCCCTGTGCACAGTTAAAGGATGAAACTTGTCCATACGTTCACAGCTCTGCATCATCGTGTCCCCAGTACAATTTGCATCTGTGCTTGTTCCTACTCATACCCTGCACAACCAATGAGCCGTCCCTCTGTGTTGAGCCAGTGGGGGGGCTTGCTTTGAATTATTTTTATAGTCATAATGAGCTTTGTGCTTGACTTGTTCATTCATTTGTTTCAATAAGGATGGGTCAAGCTTTCTCAAGGAAATTTCAGACCTCATTCAGTTTGAAGAGTCTCATCCCTAAAAGGACTCTAAAAACGTACGTAACTGTACTTGAGTTGTCTCAATTCCTTAGCCTGCTTCCAAATAAGATCCAAAGAGGAGCTCACTGAAGCAAATCAGCTTTTCAGAACTGCATATTTTGAAATTGGTACCCATCTCCATCAGCAGGAATTGATATCGTATCACTGAACGATCCAGGGTTCATCAGGATTCATATTAATATACCTTACCTGAGCATATAATGGGCTGCAATTCTCATGCAAAAAGTGTCTGTTTCAGGAACATTATTTATAGTCTCTCCTTTTGTAAGTTCATCAGCTAAGGCGTCACTAGATTTTTGCCAAGGGGCCAGGGGTGACTGATAGCATCTAAGGATTTGGCTGTCTCTTACTCAGGAAATGAGTGAAATGGGTGCTCAGTGGAATTGAATATTTTTGTGAAAGTAAAAAAAAAGGCAACCAAATATATCCAGGCTCTCATGTAAAATGCCACAGGGAGTTTCATTTTAGAATATGTACAACTAATCAACCTCTGATTTGTGCATTGCTATCACATTTTCTGGTCTCTGTTTCTTCTGGATAGGACACTTGGGATGTGATCCTTTCAAATTGCCTTTTAATTTTACTCCCCATGAAATTAATTATTGACAAGTCCTAGAATCTGAGCCACTCTAACCAACTGTTCGTGGATTTGTCATGTACGCTACCCAGTAAAATTCACAAGTCACACTGTACTATAAATTATATAAGTCAATTGGAGAACAGAAACAGTACTGCATGGTTTATCTAAATAATAAACACAATTTTAATGGTAAACATTCACTCTGAACTTTCCAAGAACATCTTGTAGCATAAAAAAATTTACTGCAGAAATTCTCAGATAGTGATTTTAGATAATGGTTAAATGTAAGAATTTCACTGTGTTGCAGGAACAGTAAAGAAAAAGATGAAATATATTGAATAAAGATTTTATTGTGAGTTATTTGCTCAGCTCTGTAGCACCATCAATTTTTTCTCCCTATATAAAAATAATGAAGTCAATAAATGTGTTTAGGTGACCTCTGAGACTTACAAAAAGGATGTTATGAGATGGGTGAATACTTGGTACAGTATTTCATTCAGATGCCGAACAGCTGTTGTGGTAGACAATGCTGGCATCCCATTTTTCACCATTGATGCTAATGCAAATTGGTTTTTGATTGTATATATATTCTATCATATTGCAGGAATGTGAGAAAGACTACTAGCCTGTCAACCCTTCTGTCCCACCTGTTTATGCAACTTTCTAATGTGTAATTACAGATCGTAGATCAGGAAGCTTGGTGACCCGTATGAGAGCCCGCATACAAATTTGCCCAGCCATTGCTGACGACCAGCCTGCTGGCTGAATTTGGCTGCAGCCTCTTTCTAAAACCCATTGGGCCATATTGTTGTCCTGATGATTTCAAAGGGCATGCGACAGAGGTATGAATGGTTACCTAGTTTTTTTTTTCCCTGGAAATGTAGATTTTCTTCAAATACATTTATGAACATCTGGACTCTATCCTGACCCTGTCACCGTGGGCTGTTAATTGTTCCATCTCCTTTCCAAACGAATGATCCCAGCTTGCTGCACATCACGTCAGATACTAGCAAAGATTTGTTGTGGCACTGAATTGCTTGTGTATATTACAGAAAGTCTCCCACGAATCACAAAATGCGAGGGGATGACACTATGTGCTTTCCTTAGATGTGTGGTGCTCCTGTGAAGTTATCTGCCTTGGTACCTGGCTTGTCATCAGTGCTAAGTGTTCACAGAAATCGGAAAAATATTTTTCAAGGAAATATACAAATTAGCACTTTAGGACTAATTCTTATGCAGATTTAATATTTATACCAGTTGTGCCTTTTTCCTTTGCAGAATGATGAAAAAGAGAGGAATTACACGTTAACATTAACAATTAACAATATGATGAATTCTGTGTTAGCTTAACCACATTTTCTATATATTTTCTCTGAGTTCAGTATTTATTTTCTTTTCAGTCCAACAGCTATTCAAAAGGAGGTGCACACCATGTCAATTACTGAATGACCTCCTTTGTAAATTGACTGAGAGTGTGTGATTTGCCCTGGAGCATCTTTTTTAAGTAATTAGTGTAAATCAGTCAATAGATCTGTGTTAGCAACACCTTAAAAATTGCAGTAGTTTGGAAAATGTTGCGCTCTATTATATGTTATCTCTTTTAAGTGCCATTGGTTTAAAATGTGAGAAAATTATCTGTTTTTAAAAATAGATCAGTAGCACTTTGATTATGCAGCTTTTGATTTAGAGGACTTTATGCATTTATTCAGTAGACAGTTGACACTGAACCTGCAGTTTTCTGCTTATTTAAAAAGTACTTTCAAGGTATTGCTCCATAAACGGCTCACACTGACAATGAGGATATAGAAGAACCCTTTTGACTTGCATATGTGTGACCCCTTCCAAAACAAAGTTGCCCACACTCTGGGATGTCCCAGCAGCTCCGTACAATATTTTCTCTATACACTGATCCTCTGCAGTTGCTGAGCTATGGTGGTGGTGAACCAAGGCTCTCTTCTTAGTATGGGAAGCAAGGGAAAGATACTGGTTGTAGGCAACTGATTGAGCTGAAGAAGGTTTTGGCTACAGAGGGAGTTTGCTTGGGGCTGAGGGATTTGTTAGTCAAAAGGCAAGTTCCAACGTCCATTTTAGCATGTTAGTGAGTCACTCATGACTGTCAGACCCCAGTGGCTGTTTAGCTTCTTGGGTGCAGTTCTTTCATCCACAATTTATGGATGCTTTTTTGCCCCAACCAGTTCTTTGCCCCTTAGTGAATTCTTGCTCATGGAGTCCAGCCTTTTTTTTTTTTTTGAGGGAGGAGGATATCATTTCAGTCTCTGCCTTTGTCAGATTTTGTGGTTTTGCAACTCTGTGTTTCTGTTTTCTTTTCAAAGTAAGCCTGCCCTTCAAAACCGCAGGGAGACTGACTCCAGTGAGGCTGACTGCCATGAGAAGTGCTCTCAGAAGTACATCTAGGAGCCTTCACTCCTTCATATTCATATACTAGAGTCCTCTTATTTCTTACTTGTATGAATAATTAAAAATGGTTTTTTTGAGTAGTTTAGAAAACTTAATCAAAACTGAAAATAGTCTTAGATCCTGAATAGGTACCAGCTTTGAAAATGCTGACCACTGTAGGTCCGTCATCCCCAAGATGAACCTTGCCTGCCTTTCTAGCTGTGCACAGAAAACAAGCTGTTTAGAGGAAAAAAGCCAGGGATTATATTTTTTTTTAAAGAACTGTAATTAAGCAATCATAACAGCCCTTTAAATAAAAACAGCTTGCATGTACATTTTAACATGCACTTCTGGTGTTTGTTTAACTTTATTTCTTTTTCACCCCATTTTAACATAATAGAAAATCTACAGCAGGCTTTCCGAATGCTTCCACTCCTCCAGCCTGTCACAGCCTGTGTGCTGTTCGTTGGAGCCCTCCAGACTCAAGCTGGCAGGATGCCTAACGTTGTCACCCGCCTAGGAGAAGTGGGTTTAAACTGAAAAGCCAGCCATTTAGAAAGATGCATTGTTTTGCCCATCCCCAGATCAGAGTCTTTTAAAGCAATTAAAACTTAATTGTGATCAGAAATCATGTATGTTCTTCTCAGGCCTTGGCTGTATAAAGTTCAGTGTTCCCTGGAGTCAGAGATCTGGGCTGGTTTTTCAGAAGAGCTCAGCGTGCACCAACTCTTGTTGAGAACAACGGGGGTGCTTCTTGAGATTGAATGCCTTTGAAAATCTGATCATGTCACTTTATTTATTTATGTAGATTTGTGTATGCACAAATATATACAACTTGCCCAGAAACAAGCATGCACACATACATGACAGCTCTAGGGTCTGGATTTTCAAAGGAGCCTAGGAGATTTCAGTGAGAGATGGGTGCCTAATTAAAATTCATATCCTTCCTGCCTTTGGCATAACTTAAACCTACAGCTAAATTAATACCAAAACATGACTAAAGGGCAGCAGGATAATTCAGTAAAACCCACAAGAAGCAAGCCAGGCAAATTAGCCTTCCTTTCACCAGCCTTACATTTTCCCATTTCTTATTTTCAAAGATGGAAGAAAAATGACAAATGAATGCCAAATCTCTTTAAAACACTGCCCTTAGGTGGGATGCTTTAGATTGTCTGGGGTCAGGACCTATCTCTGGTTATGTGTTTATATAGACGGCAAAAGGGGTCTGATTTTTGTTGCGAGTTCACTGTACTGTTGCACTAGTGTATGAAAACCATAGCCAGGTAACAGAGCACTTTTGGGTGCTTGTAAAATCATACTGTAAGCTGGAAAATAATAGCAGAAACAGTGCATCTTCCCCCTTCAATATACTGCAAAACAAACAAACAAATAAATAAACCCCTTGGTTTAGGATTCCCCAGAATCTTGTTCCTTATCTACATGTACAAAAAGAAAATCCTGCATCCTGGAAGATGATTTACCAAAGCAATAGTTTTTATGATAGTGCACAATACAGTTTACATTCCAGCCTTGGTCCCAGGAGGGAGGAGGGCACCCGAGTTCAGTGCCTAGCATCTCTGCTTTATCTAATGCATGTACTCTAGACAGCCCACCAGAGTAGAAAATGGAATACATTCATAAGAAGGGATTTTACACCACCATGAATCTTTGCTGCCCAGGATATATCCTCAACAGGTAGTTTGGAGAAAGTATAGAAGATGATAATTTTTGTTCTCTCGAGACCGCTGTGGGGAGGGAGGCATTTGAACGCTACTCTTTCCTAGCCTGGGTGAGAGCCAAGTTAGTTTGTAAATCTAGAACAGAATCACTTCTCCAGCTGCTGAATTTTAAAAGAAAATGGCTGCAAATACATTTTGCAAGAGATGCGATCTCTCTCTTTCTGTTTTCCTTAGAAAAGGCTGAGAGGATTGGGCCTCTAAGGAATATACAAGAGGATTTTTAATTCATGTGTCCTGCTCAGATTTAGTAAGAACCTGGTACTGAATCAGTCCTCCCGACCTGGTGCTTTGGTATGCACAGAGGCAGGAATCGTGGTACGGGGTGACACATACGGGTAGGTGTGAGTTTGGTACCTCTGACCAGATGTATAGGACCCCTGGAAGGGATGAGAGCCTGGCTCACTGTTTTGCACTTTTCCTCATGGGTTCTGCTTGAGTCGTATTTAACCTGGGGCACTGAGCCCTGACGGAGAGCGGTTCGAAACTGTTAGGGCCAAATGTTTTCTTCCCTGTTTGTCAGTGTCAATCTGTGCTTTTCTCTGTAAGCTGCTGCCTTAGGGAGTTACAAAGAATGAATCCAAACCACTTTCTTTTCCAGAACCCGTCAGGTTTGCTGCAGTTCTCTCACTTGCACTCTTGGATGGTACTGACAGTGGCGAATGGATTTTTAATTAAAGGGAAAAAAGGTATTAGCAAATACCTTACATCAAAGCAACTGGTCTCTAACCTAACTAGCCTAGGATGCTTGCCCCTGCTAGGCTCCTGGACAAACACACTTCACCACTGTGATCTTAAGAGGCTGAAGTATCTTTCAGACAAGCTCATTCCTTAGACTTAATTAAAACCTAGTTCACTCCTTTATTCAATTTATGAGGCCTAGCCAGTAGGATTAAGCGATTACAGGCAAAAAGCCCCATTTGTGAAACACTCATAAGCTCAAGCTGCTAGACTGCTCAGTTGTACTCCATTAAATTAATAAGGAATGAATAGACTGATCCATTATGAATTAAACTGTGGGGAGCCTCAGCATTGCCTCAGACTCTCTGCACACTCCTTAGAGAACATTTGTGCAAAATGATTATGTTCATATTCATTCAATTGGAATTCTATAAAAGTGGAATGCATAAATTACTCTAAAGATGGGGAGTTTATCTTAAACATTAACTATGTGTGTGAATTAATAAGACTATTATAAAACCATTAGCATTCAGTGTATTTACCTACGTATGCTGCATACCTAAACTAAATTCGACAATTGTTCCTAATTGCTATTCTTGTTGTGTGATCAAGCTGTGGTTCATTTTCCCTTATAGTCATAATATTTATGAATTACAGTTTTTCCTATTAAAACTTCTGAATCCCCTTTTCCCCCCCCAGCTTTACATTTGCTCCTGTAGTTTTTCAGAATATAGTAAAATACTGGGCCATTAATGTATTGGGAAATGAAAGATCAACAGATGCTTACAGATGTGTTAAAATATAACATTGAATAGCACCTGCAAGTATATATGCTGTCAACCAAACCTTTATCTTTTATAGAGTATTAGACGAGGAAGGATGGCAGCGACTCCTGGGAGAGTCTTCCCTGAATCTACTGCTGTTCTGCAGAACCCAGCAGAATCCCAGTTTCAAAATACAGAGGGGTGCAGAATTCATCCACCGGCCTTTGCCATGTTGTGGACATGCACAGTCTGTTTCTTCTAGAAGAACTCCAAGTGACTTGAAAGGTAAAAAACCCACCAAAATAAACCGAAAAACCAAAATGAGGGGGTGGGTTGGTGAAAAAAAAAAGCTGTTTGTAGAGAACTTGGCAAACAAGGAGTTAAAGTCAGCTAACCCAGGTTAGTTGATAAGGTTATGAAAGCAAGTGCTCAAACAGTGAGTAGTAGGGGTGTGCTGCAGGATGAGAGAAGGGCTCAGGGCTGAGCTGCTAGGGCAGCCGCTTTGAGCAGGCAACTTTTCCTCCTGCCCTGCTTCTCCCTTGCTGTCCTTTGACGCATTCTGACAGAGCGACCAGAGCAGTAGACCCTATGGGGTTATTGAGTTGATTTGCCAGGGACTGGGCTGAAGCAAAAAAGACTGCGTTATTAGGACTGATTCGATGTGATCTCAGTGAAATGGCAAGGAGGGGTATCTAGGCATGGTGTTATTTTCAATGCTGTTCCTGAGCAGAGCGAGGAAGTTATGTGTTAACATAGGTTAGCTAGCACGTCTGACCTTCATTGTTCCCAGTGGAAACAGTGACAGTCTATTAGTCCTCCACAAGGGATATCACTGTCTCACAGCAGCTCTGAAAATCCCCCAGGACACTCCTGGAACAACAATAATTCAACAAGAGTTCACACAACGTTAGAGCTCTGTGAAATGTTTGCAACAAATCTTGCCTGGATGGAGAGGGGGATGTGGTAGGAAGGGGGAGAGGGATCGTTTTGAACTCAGCTGCGTTTGAGAGGAGACACTAACCTTGCAGGCAAGTCAGACCAGGTGGGAGTTTTGCAACAGGAAAATCTTGGTAATTCTCTTGAAATGAAATAGCCAAATAGATAAAAGAAGGTGGAAATTAGTTTTTTAGCTTAATCTTGCTTCTGAAGTAGAATATCAACCTCTAAATCTGAATTTTAAAGTGAAAGACAAAGAATTTAAACTAGGAATCTCGTAGGGGCTAAAAGCCAAAGAAACTGATTTTCAGCTGAACTCTTAGGAAATGGAGTGACAGAGTTTTAATACAGCTTATAGAAAGTAGTATTTGAATCAAAGTATGATTGCCTTTGATACAAAAATAATGCTATGCATGGGTAAGTAAATCTGTAGATTTTGACACGCTGAGTGGCTGCTAAAATCTTTTCATGGCTGTACTTTTAGAATAAAAGGGTAGGAGTGAAGAAACTCTTAGGTCGGCTACTGAAGACCTGATCTTCTCATCTTCGGTTACACTGTCCTTTCCAACCCATTATACCTTTCCAATATTCCTGTACCCTTTGGCCTGTAACACGCTTGTGTGGTGTGGCCTGGCCTAAAATGGAGCACAGTCTGTCAGTGCTCGCAAAGGGATGAGTGATGCCTGTACATAGACGCCCTGATCCAGGTGTCCTAGGAGGACTCCAGAATTCAGTAAAGATACAGCATGGGCTATGTTCCGGGGTAACTTCTACTTGCTGGTTTGGAGATCTTTCGATTGGGAGGTGTATCTCAAGACACAGAGTTACTGGATGTCACTAGGGCCCCTGGATGGCTTAATCCAGGCTTGATCGAAAGGATTAATAAATGAATTCTTGACTGAGCCTGCATGTGAAGTCTGTATTGGAGAAAGGCTTATTCTTTGGCCCAACTCCAAGAGAAACTAATCATCATGAACTTCATGCAGATTTACGATTATTCTTTCTATAGAAAGGGTTAGGCCAGCTCTCTCTGGCAGTCATGAAAAGCCTGCAGAAAAGGAGAAAGCTAAACACACACAGAACAAACATTGTATATAGGTTTGTTTCCTTGAAATCCTTCCCTTGAATTTTCTACATCTTCACCGAAAGCTGATGTAAGAGTACTATCATGTATTAAATCAGATAGAATCGTTATGCTCCTCTCAACTCCAGGAGACAGAAATATCATACAGTCTTATTTTTTCAAGGTAGATGATATCACAAAATAAAGTGATAAGAAAGAAAGTTACCGTGATAGTAACTGGCTATAGATAGTAACTGGATAGATACGTCCACTGGCTGCCTTCAGCACAGTAATCTTTTATGTTCAAACTATTACTCAAAGTACGGATTATTGAAACACTGTTCTTCTGTGGTGCTCTCTTGGGTGATCTATGGAAGCCTGTAGAACTCAGTGAAAAGAATCCTATCATTTCTGGTTGTTCCTTAAAAAATGGTAATAAAATAATATATCTATTAAATTTCAGTACACATATATACATGTATTGAAAATACAGTACGATAGCAGGGGTTTAAAAAGGTGCTGTTTAATAATCAGATTTCTAATACACTTTTAGAATATGCAGAAAAAAAAGAAAAACCGCAACCTGCTCATCCAGGATTTTGGACTTTCTTTTTTTTAATAAAAACAGGTTGAAAACAGTTTTGTCGTCTATTTCCAACACAGCATTTGCAGATACGCTTGGATTTGTTAGGTTATCTCCTACTCATAGGATTTTGTTAAACAAAGTTGTGGAACAGTCATTAAAATGAAAACCAAAGCTCTGTCCCAGAGTTTTTCCTTCATCTTGAGATAACCTTTTGCTTTTTCTTTTTAATGCTAAGTTTTTTGAATTAAAACATGATTTTCCCACCTCTTACACAAAAAGGACATAATGGGGGACAGAGATAATACAGGGGCTGTAGAATTCTTTCATTTTATAAGGCAAAAGACCAGTGGTCTGTAAGATCCAGTGTCTATCCCAAAAGAAGATTAAAATCACTTGGCCAGCCAGGCAGTGCAAGATGGCAACAATTCCTCTGTGATCCTTGCACGTGATTAGTGTATTTCTAGAACCATGGGGACTGTTAATCCTTGTGACTTAAGCTAAATAGTCTAACTACAGATGTTACTACTTTGTAGATTCTGCGTTATTTGGATCTCATTAATGTGTGACATGGTTTATGAGCTACATGATGTGTGATGTGTGAATGGGTATACAAGGACAGGGGAGTGCCTCCCACTTGCGGGGCTGTGTAAAGGCTGAGTTCATTTTGTGCACATGCAGTGAGGGTGAGTGTAAATCTCCTTAACTCAGGAGAGTTAGGAAATTGCTTGCTTCTAAGGCCTTGCCTTAGAGGCAACATAGGGTGTGTGGTTAAAGCACAGCAGCAGCTGATTTTATATGACTGCTGATGGTACTCCAGCTTGCTGGAAGATGCCTTGGCTTATGCTGGTGTGGCCATTCTGAGGGCACCAGGCAGCCCTTTTCTCCTGCAAAAGCCCTTGCCCCCATGTTGATATCTGACATAGCATTCTGTGTAGTCCAGAATATCTGCAAGAGTGTTGAATAATAACCGATGGAGGGGAAGGTGCTTAGTAATTGACAGCGAAGGAGGGTGGACACCTCTCAAGACAAGACTATCAGGACTCTCAACCTAGTGTTCGATGAGATGCTACAATGATGCTTCTGATAGGAACAAGCACCTTTGTACTGCTTGGGTCCCCTCGCCCAAGTAGTCATCCCTACACTGACAACTGTGGCAGGTCTTTGGGTCTCGGATGTGTTTGATTGAAAGGGCAAATAGCAATTTAACCCCTGTTCCTCTGTCATAGACAACAAATACTTCAGGGTAGTGTGGGTGATCCTAGCCTGGGTATCATTTCTCCTTGACATGAAATCTACTAAAAACTTTTTGAAAGACAGATTTGATAAATGATAATAGCAGATACCATGGATAATACCCACATGAATATATATGTTCCAGGATATCCGATTTTCCTTGTGTAGTACTGATATGTATGGATTTTGTATGCTCAGAACCACTGCTTCCACCGTGACATGGAAACAGAAGGAGCCACTGTACATGGAACTGATGAGTCATTTCCTCCCATACTCAGGATAGGGATTTATCTGACAGCTTGTCACGGAAAATGAAGCAAGGGGATGTTTCTAGTGTTGAGAGGAAGGAGAGAGACCTGTGTATTCTGTCACCTTCTGTAACCTTTTTGGGCAATACGGATCACTTGCATTTCTTAAGATGCTGTGATAATACATTCCTGTTCGCCTTCCTCAAGGAGATTCCTTCCTTGTCTCAGTGAAGCAACAGGTGAAAGCGTAATGCTGCCGAGGTTGAGAGGGCTAAATGTCAACTTGATAATAAATGATAGCTATACAACAGTCTAGGAAGAAGTTCTAAGGTTTTCCAAAGTTTGAATAGGGATAAGTGGCCTGTTAGGTAATTTTCCATTTCTTGTAATATCTTGCCTTTTTGGCCAATTTGCCCTCTCCTTACATGTTGTATTTTGGCCAGTTTCCCGAAAAGCCTGCTAGAAACTCAGCATGTACTAAAGGCCTGCAAACCAGATGACCATATAACAATGACTTTCCAGTTTCCATTGCATCTAGCTCTGACTTCCTGTGGTACCAGCAGGATTATACTGGGTACCCAGCATGTCATGCCAGTCCCAGTGTACTGATGTTCTGTTGTCCTGTGGCTATACCATGAATTAAGGGTTGAAGCTACACTGTCTCTTTTGGTCTGCAAGCATGTAATTCCAATGAGCAGTATCCCCCACAGGGTAATAAACTCTTTAATAACAGTAATGTAGCAACCACAATAATGAAAAAAGTGATTACATTCTACATAAAAATATAAAAGCTCATTTGATCCTAAGGTCCCCAGTGGCACATTACCTGGACTTTTATTTAAAATATAACATCTCTTACTTACATCTTATTCAGGTCCTTTGTTAACACTAATATAAAACACCAGTAAAATTGTCATTGGAGGAATTTAATAAGGAGTGGGTATGGCTCAGTGATCCATGCTGCTAATTCTGAGTCTTTCCATGAATCTAATCTAGAAAAGCACAAGATGCTCTGCTTGAGTGTGTCATTACTGAACCCCACTTTGCATATGCAAGGCAGATAAGAAGATCCCTTCTTTAGAAGCGGGGCTCTTTCCTCTCCTAAAATAGGAATGCTTCTACAAGCACATAAGTTTCATGAAATGTGAGAGTCCTTTCTTGTACTTTTACTTGCTCTTCGTTCATGATGGTTTCCCTGCAAATCCAGGCTAACTGCAGGGATCCAGACACCAGGGGATTTTCTTCCATGCCTATGTCAGGGGATCTGAGAGCAGAAGCTAGCCAAACCTTACTCTATAATCTACCTTGCTGTATTTCTATTATATCTAATACTGAGAGGAAAGCAACCCAGCTAAATATTACTTGCCTCCCAGTATAGATAGTATAGACGTTACTGAGCCTGTGGGCAGACTTCAAAAGAATCTGAATTCCAGTGGCAATTTTTTGCACTGTCCCTTCTTGTAATCTGTACAGTTGAGCAGAAATATATTCAGACTTTTCCCATTTCCTCCTTTTTCTGTCAGTACCACATTATTTCCTACTGAAGGCTCTAGCCTTCCCGTCGTGTCACTGAGGAATTAATCCCCTGCACTGTAAGTAAGAACATATGGCAAGCCATTAGTCATGGGCCAATGCAATGGACACAGTTTTGTTCTAGAAAGTGTGCCGGCTAAGACAGTGAATGGAAGGATGGGGTTTTTAATAGGAGTTATGTTCTCAAATCAGAGACAGAACTGAAGATTTAGAAAGTGCGTTAGCAGGTAAAGTGCATTAGCAAATCCCCCTGCGAGGTTTAGCGAGGGCATTGTGGTGAACTTCGAGGTTGTGATGTAAAATAAGCTTCTACCTCCCTTTGTATGGAAGCTTTCTGTGTTCTCAGAAGCCAAGGGTCTACCTTCATTTCTAAGTGTGCAAATTGCTTTCTATCAAATGGAAGCAAACTAATTTAGGTAAAGAAACACATTGCTTCTCATTTTTCAAGTATATGAATGTATTGACAGTCATCCCAGGAGCTCCCTCAAAAATTTGTGTGGCCATTGAACATCATCTATACCTCCCCCTTGCGTGACATAGTCCCTCCAGCAGTTGGTGAACACACAGAATATGCCATATATGTTGTAACCCTCTCCAACAGTGTTCTTACTCCCATTCTTTGATCATATCCACTTCTTGTCTCACTAGATGTGTATGGTCAATCACAGCTCTAGGGCAAGGATTGCCTCTTCGTTTTAATATGCATATAGGCATGTAATGCAACAGGACTGGTATTTCTAGGTGTTAATGCAAAACAAATACATAGTGGTAATCAAGGCAATAGACTGCCTGAAATGGATGTGATAACAGGTGATGGCTTTTCAAAATAGTATCTGCCAACGATCCTTTTACCTGAATAGAAGATGAAAAGTCCCTGTAAAGAGAGAAGTCACGTTGCAAAGCTTTCTTGTGTTCTCTTCCATGGAGCTGACTGCAGCATCAACCAAGATTTTAAAACACCTTTGGTTTTGAAGTGATAAGCCTTTTAAAAATAATATTGCATGGGTAGCCCTAGTGAATAGGAATTGAGTGAGACATGTACTACCATGCTTGTTCTCTTACTAGTCATTGACTGGAAATGCTCACAAAAGGAATAAAAAGTACATTTGCCTTGTTAATACAATTTGTATTACATATTCATAAACCATTTTATAAAGCTCCCAAGGAAAAATTCAATTGTACTGAAAGCACATAATGGTAGAGCGGCCATACAGAAAACAGGCAGCATGTTACAGAATTAACTGCACAATGAATGAAATGCTATGTCTATAATAAACCCATTCAGATATAAATTATGGGAGAGTAGATGAAATGTTTGTTAAGCAATAAAGCTTGTAACCGTACATGTGAAATTGAATGGGATTTATCATAAAATATTGTGGAGGATACAGGCTGAATATGTGTTACAAATTGACTGAATTAAAAATAATCCAAGGAAAGCAAGCTTTTGGGAGACTGAAAATTTTAGGAAATGAGTTCATAAGCTGTTTAGCTCTGACCCAAAGTCCCCTGGTGCCAAGAAAAAGAGAGGCAAGAAAATAAGAACAGAATAATTTCTTAGAGGACCGCAGTTATGTTGTCTTAATTTTAACCTCCTAAATTTTGTCAAATAATCGGACTCCCTGTTGAACAAACAGCGTCTCACTGGAGTGGAGGGTAGAGAATTTGGCCCAGCAGTGTTTGGTTAGTATGATTTACAATGGAAGATTTTTTTTCCCCTGAACTATTTATCTCAGTAAGGCTGCTGTACTGAAGGCGGGATAGATGATATTTTGGTTGGACCTTAAAGAGATATGTGGTATGTTTTCCCAAAAGACCTCACCAGATATCTCAATACAAACAACAGAGCTGCTAAAGAACACATTCTGTGGGATCCCATACCAAGCTTGACTGAAGTCCACTTCTCAAAATCACATAGCCTATGCTTTTGCTCTTGTTACTTCCAAAAATTGAAAATACTTACACTTTTTACAACATGATGGAAATATTGTACTTACGAACAACAACAACAACAAAAAGTCACCAAAACCTTAGAATTAGATTTAAAATTCAAATAGATGTTTATGGGATAGGGGGATAAAAAGTGGGTGGGATGATTTCCTACCAGAAATAACATTTGTAGCTATGGAAACATAGGATAACCTAAGAAAAAGAGAGAAATCAGAGCTGTAGAATCTGTGCCTGAGAGGTTTAAGAGCATTATCCCTTTTCTTAAGCTTACCTAGATGCTTTTTAGGTCATCTCTGTCCTTTTCAGGAAGTGAATAATGACCATTTCTCAAAGTAGTTAAATGTATACAAGGAAGTCTGGAAGCCAGAATACGAAGTGGTGTTTCTGTAGGAGCTTTAAGATGGTTTTTCTGATTTACAGATGGAGGATCCTGCACGTATACTGACGATGAGTGTGGCCAAGTGCCACAGATGTGGTTGACATGGTCTTTATGTGTCTACTGACCCTAAGATCCCTATTTCTGCAGGTGTGTTTCACTGTGGTGACATTCTGATAGGGTTTGTCAGACCAAAGGAGTAAATACGTAACTTCTTCCTGATTAACACACCTGACTAACCAGTAGATTTACTTTAATCTCTTTGACCATGCAGCCTAACAGAATCCTTTTTGGTTTTTCTCTGCTTGCTGTTTGATAAATAAAGGGATTCCCTTCCTCAGAGCCACATGTGAAAAGCACTTATCCAGCAGCGTTTTAATTTCAAGAGGTAATGCCGAGCCATTTCAATGGAATGGGAGCTGCTGGACCATTATTGCAGAGCTAAACATAAATAAATGAGGAGAAATTAACTCAAGTAGACTCCATTTTGCTTCCCTGCCGAATGGATGTAGTTTCCCATGTATAAGAGATTCTGTGGATTTTTTTGTTCCGTGTTTTCACTGGAAAAACCACACTGAGTACAAACATACATTGGCATCCCACAGTGTATCAAGAGGGTGGTAATCTTACCCTTTTAAGAAACGTGGCATGTGCCCAGCACTTTTGGATTGCATTTTATTTGTAGGAATACAGGCTATGAAAACCGTCTTTCCTACCAAGGAGGAAAAGCCTGTTAACGTGTCAGCCTGCATCTGAAAGGCCAAGGGTTCAAAGCTGCTCATCAGTGTTGGTTGACATTCCCCCTTAGTGCCTTTGGAAGTATCAAGTTTGCCAGTTATTGACTGCATTGCTGAGTTATCTGTTGTATAAGCACAATTTCCATAAAGGACATAAGGCCGGGGACATGTTCACCATGCGTTTTAAGACATGGTTGATTTGATTTTCTCATTTCTTTTTTTCTTTAAACATATTTCTCTCAAATAGTAAATTGTAACAGTATTATTGATTGTGTTTTGCTCATGGAGCAATAGCATCTATTTGCCTTTTTTAATATTTTTTTTCTTAATGATTTGCTCAGAGGGTGGAAAGAAGTAGAGGAGGTGAAATACTTTTGTCCCCTAGAGATGAGGGCTTTGCAATCAAGACCGATGACATGACGATATGGAATCTGTTAGCACTGTAGCAGACCAGGCAGAGCCCCTGAACATGAAATCTTTCTCTGCACCTTCAGTAAGAGATTCAGGACTTCACATCTAGACCTTAATATTGAAACACCATGTTTTTCTTCGATTAACAACTAAATTCCCGCATTATTCGAATAAATCTGGGGTAGAATTCTCTAGGAGCATGAGGATTGTAATTGTAGTCAGTTGAGGGGAAAAACATGCCATATATAATCTGCCCTGGGCAAAGAAGATGCATCAGGTTTTGAAATGCTGAATGCAGGCAATTCAGCAGAAAGTGAACTGTGGGCAGAAACACAGCATTCAGCTGGTAGAACAACAGCGAGGATATCTCAGTCAATTCTGTCTTTTTACTATTTACTATGTTATTGCAAGTGAACAGGTAATATCACTCAATGAGGCAAATTTCATTCTTAGATACATGCGCATAATTATCAGTGACCTTTTATATCTGAGAGAGAATTGATTTTGATGAGAGCTCTACCTCCTGCTCTTAGGGCAGGGTCTTGCCCAATTTGTTTTACATGCTCAACAGTCATTATTTGGATGAACCAATCATGGGGATTGGCTGTTATTGATAGATCTTCCAGGAAATATGTCAAAGTTAAGTAAAAAGAAATAAAACATGAAATTAGCATGAACATGTTTTTTTCCTAATCAGATACATGTTTCAGTAGGTCTTGCTAAAGTGGCAAAATCTAACCAGCAGGATGCAATTGATATGAAAGATTTATTAAGAAAAGCAATTCAACAAATCCGTTATACACAGGAGAATATTACTCAGGAGAAACTAATCTGGAAAAATTAAAATTATCCTCCAACAAATATTTGTCTATTGCAAGATGCACAGACCTGAACCAAACCTTCTTCTAAGGTTCATCAAAATGTTATAGTAATTTTTTGCTGTTCTGAAACAGATCTCATCCTGAGGAACTGCCAGGTTTTCTGACACACCATAATAGGAGGTCAAAGGACTCTTATGACACACATATAATGCCCTTGTAGCAGGTGGGACAAACCGGGAGTGCTCAAGCTCATGTGTCCGGTAATTTTAGGTGTCATGATTAAATGCTGAGTCCTGCATCTCTGGAAGAATCTCTCGTGGGCACAGGAGGAGCTCTCAGTTTTCTGACTCAGATGGAAGAGTGCTTTGTGTCTTCCTAAATGAAGGTCCAGATCATGGTCTGGATGGTTGACAGTGGTGCAGTGTGTGCCAGAATCTCCCTCTGGCATTATGAAAAGCGGTAGGTGCTCTGCGCCTACATGTCTCTACTTGTTTACGCAAAAAATTTGGCTCCCAAAATTAGCAAATGCTTTTCAAGAATTTTGTCCAGTTTGCTGCAGTGAGTCAGTAGCAGAGGTATGAATAGAGCCCAGGGCTCCTCACTCCTGGCCCCGTGCACTAACCACCAAGACCATTTACTTTTCTAGCCAGGGCCAGAATGAAGATGTGAAAATACCACAGGCAAAATTTGTTTTTTTTTCAAATTTTCCACTCAGTTTTGCAGACTCAGGAGGTTTGGTTAGTTCTCCATGTTGAGCAAGAGGATAATATTGGCTTTGCCGTGGAGTTTTTCACTTCTAGGTATATGAAAGATGAGTCTTCCCTCTTGCTTTCCCCACTGACCTCGGCTTGAAGGTGACTGGAGATGTGTGTTGAGTTATTTTTCCTTGGAGAAACTGGTACAGAAGGAGGGGTGAGCAAGGAGGACTCAGCCCGTCAGGGTACTGGCCTCAACCTCTCATTGGCAAAGAGAGCAAAGAGGATGGGGAGAACGGGGAGGCCAGGAATAGCAAATGGTCGACAGTCCTGGTCTGTGCTGTTGATTACATCCTCTGGTGATCCAGCCAGGGGATCAACAGGCCAGTTGTGCCCAGTCATTAAGGAAAGGCATGTCTGTAATTAATGGCAAAGGGCCTGATACAATAAAAGGCATGTCTGCCTTCTGCATTGCGAAGCCCGCATAGGGCTGCAAAAGACGCCAAAGAAAATCAATGTTAAGCAGCTTGTATGGATTTGTGCAGACCTATACAGTGCCAAAGTCCAGACATATTTCTCATTGAGCTGAGTCCTCATATGTTTTATTTATAATTTAATGCTAAAATTTATGAAGGAGATGCATGGCAGAGGGAGAACCCATAACCTTGTCATTTCTTTTCTTAAAGCAGCAGCTACTAGATCTAGGAAAGAATTATGTCCTCCTCCTTCTCTCTGACTCCCCAGCATAAAATGTAACATGATAAAAATGTTTTTCACTCTGAGTTTGTTTTCACTGAATCGGCTGTACAGCTGAGTTGCCCGTTGCATATCATGCAGCAAGTTTTTATCAAAATTGCTAACTGCCAATCACTTGCTCTAAACTAAATCACCTCAGATGTTATTCATCAAGCATGCCATGTTACATTATAGACTTTCATAACTCAGACACTTAAGGTATGAAAGAAATTAATTGCCTGTATTATTTTCCATAAAAACAAATAAACAGCACTAGGTGCCTTTTTAAAGTCAATCGGAGGATTGATTTTAAATCAAATTGTGTTTCAGAATAGTTCAAGCACTCACCACTAGAAGCTGTAATCTTGGGACTTTAAATATGGATACTGTAATTTCAGAATGTCACATGCGTTAAACATTTGTATTGAAATTTAAACCATTGCCATAAGAAAATAAAAGAAGTATACATAAAAATGCATTAAACATGACAGCAACATTGACAGCCCTGTTTGGAGGGAGGAAGGATTGTAACAGAATACATTATTTACTGGTCTCTTTTGTGTTGTTCCACCATGATGTCAGGATTACATTTTCCCTGAAACTGTGGATCAGGCTTTTCCCCTTCTGACATCAGCCACATTTGTATTACGAAGCTTAGATGAAACAACAAGGTGCAGGAATTCTGCTGGCATGCATTCAACCAGATCAGCACTGCAGAGCTAGCAGAGCTTAATTGAATTGTACTGGAAACCTAAAAGAGAAGAGGCTGCCAGTGAAAGAACACAGGTTCCGGCAATGGAGAAGACCTAATGACACGAGAACCTCAAAACGTTTTGTTCCGTTAAATTGCCAAGAACAGGTAGGAATCCAAAACTCACACAAGACTCCTGGGTAAAGATCCAAAAGTTGCGTATATTTTCTTGTTCATTTGAATTACCCAAATGGCCTGGTTCAGCAGAATCTGAGCTGGGAGGCTCAGGGAAATGGCTGTCACATGAGATGTCTAGTTAAATTTAGTTAAACAGTTAAATATTAGCACTTTCATAAGCAAAAGAAAAGAAACTCCACCTAATCCAAAACATCTCACATTTTCTTTAACAAAAACATTTGTTTCCTCTTTTATCCTCCCCCCCCCCCCCCCTTTTTGGTGCCATAAATATGGCAGTTGTTTAAAAGATGTGACTGCCCTTATAAATGTATCGAAGATAAGCTAGGTTGTAAAGGATTCAGGTTCATGAACTGTGTTTATACAGTCTATTGTTTAGTACTCATGAATAATTGATTCTTGTCCTTCCTGCACAAATATTCAATCAGATACCATTCAAATTGATAGCAGGTGTCTGATCTAGGAAAAAATGGCAATGTTCTTTGACTGGAGATGTGATTGTAATACAACTGAACTTCAGCCATGGAGTACAGAGGAGTGTCACACATTTTGAACGGGACCTGTTGAGAGAGAGAGTTTCTAATTAAAACAGCATACCGTGTAATTGTCTGGTATGTTTTGGGTAAGCGACCATCCCAAAGCACATTTATTGCATTTTATTTTTGTGTGTATGTATGTGAAATGGAGAATGGATCATAATTTTTTAAAATTGCTTGTTCTGATGAGAGGTTAGATTATGCAGAGAGAATACAGTTCTATGTAGCCTGTAATTCTGTAGGATCCTTACATTCCCAATATTAAAAAAACTGACTATGATTTCCCTGGACCATGTGATGACCAGGAGACATAGAATAATTGCATTATGTGATATATTATTTAAGATCCAGTAAGAAGGTGCCTGTTCCTTAAAGCACAGATTCTTTTCAGATGACTTACAACTTTCCACTACTCGAAGATTCCTGTAAGTCACTTTATATACTGCAGGAAAACAAAATGTGCATAGAAACAGAGCAGGGAGCAGGACCTGCTTGTGTATCCTTGAACCTTGGAGCAGTGCTCATTTCTTGCTCAGGGAGGTTTGTTGGTGTGAGCAAAGTTGTGCCTGATATGGAAAGAGTAGCTACAGAATGAATATAGATATATAACTGGAATTTTGCTCCCAGGCACATGAAAATAAGTCTGAGGAGTCAGAGGTCCAATATGTTCCAACTAAAGCGAATACAAGTTTGGTCATTGAATTAACCAAGACAAAAATCAATTCTTACCTAGTGTTAGGAAATATAGAGTATATTCCACATGTAATTAACTGATATTAATAGGAACTCTTTGGAAGAGCCGTTGAGCAAACATGTAAATAGTTTTTACTTTTTTATGTCATTGTCATGCTGAAAATGTTCCTGTGGGAGGCCTTAGCCTTCTGAAGGGTGTGAAAGAGCAGGGAAGTAGTGCATCAGTGCTCATGGGTTTTGCATGAAGGACCCAAAGCACTGCCCTGTGAAGAAGCAAAGTGTTTCAATTCATTCTCGTTGCTATCCAATGCATGAGTTTCCTTGCTGCATTCTGCACGGATATTTTTAGAGTTACTGGGTTTACTTTGTTGTGCCTCTTCCCCCACGCCCTCCCACCCCCTAAGTTTAATGCTTAAAGAAAGAAAATTGGAAGCTCTGAAAATTATTGTCTTCTGGTTGCCAGTGAAGACAGTTTTCCATATTTCTTTATTTATAGCACTTTATATTTTCATCCTCTTTTCTATCAAAATGGCTCTGTAGGTGTAGAAAAGAGGTTCTGTTGTATAGCATTCACACCCATTCAGTCTTTGACCATACACATTTGACTACCAACATGGAAAGATAATGTTGTTTACAGGTGGGATGTGCTCAGACCACAAGCATTAGATCAATGAATGGTTGGTCACGTGAGGATAAGAGTTTTTTATAGTCCTGTTGGATTTATGTATTTGAACTAGGCAGCTCTTTGCGCTGAATAGTTCTCCCACATCCTTCAGCTCACTAGCTCTCATGTATTTCCGAAAAATTAATTCAGCCATGGAGTGTTAACTCTCATTGTTTATTTGCATCTTAATTACGGCTGGCAATTCTTGAACGATATCAAGTACCTTCCCCCACATCTCTCTCAGACCTTCAGATCCATCTTACAACCCTCCCTGCACTTGTTCCATCCAGTCCCCCAACACACAAACATTTCGGAAAGTCGCAGCTTTCTGCTTGAAGGGGGGAGAGGGGCTGAGGTACTGCGTCTGCTATACTAGCTGCCAAAACCAAGGTACATTTCAGAGAGCTTTGCTCTTGTCGACTGAAAAGCCCTTTTTGGGGTGCTTATTTGGGTAAAGTGTTTCTGCTCTAGAATGGCATAAAATGTAAAAGTTCGCTTCCTTTTCTTTTTTGAATACTAAGCAACTGTCTGTTTCTGAAGGTTCAAACAAATGCTTTAGTTATACTCTGTCTGCTCAGCACTCCAGTGCACAAACCCTGGTATTTTTAGGGAGTGCAGACCCTGAAGCCAGTAGCACACTAAAATGCTCAATCTTCCATAAATATTACCCTTCCCCTGACCTTCCTTCATTTTCCATGCTGGATTCCACTTCTGAATCTATTCATTTTGAATAGGCAGCAAAATCCTTCCCTGGAATAGACAACACAGATACACCTTGCCAGCTGTAGCAGTTCGTAATGTATATATTATTGAAATATTGGCAGTGATCTCTGAAACCACAAACAGAGTTAGTTGTACCCAGAGAAACATACTTTCTTTCAGTGGCTTGAGTAGCCAACAATTACTAAAAATATCCTCCTCCTTTCTATAATTTCAGAAGATAACATAGTATTTAGTGCACAAGTGACATAACACATGAATCAGCTCTTCATAAAGACTTCTTTTTCCCATGGTATGTTAAAAATATTCAGATGGGGCAGCACACAAAGACAGCAATTTCTTTCTGTTCTTTATTGAGAGCATTTAACGCTTGCTAAAGGTTTCAAGTTGCCTGCCTTCCACTATTAAAGTTTCTCTTCAGCTAAGCACAAACCTGAAACTCATCCTGCAACCACTTTACTCGCGTGCATAACCTTTAGCACAGGAGTAACTGCAGTGGTGTTTCTAGCCCACTGCTAGAAACACAGCGGGGAAGTGGCGGCAAGGCTGGGACCAGATCCCTGGCTCTGGTTCTCAGTACGCTCTCCTATTCCTTGGGCCACCGAAGGAGGGACAGCTGTGTTGACTGAGGTGTGTCCTCAGTGTCCTTAGCATGGTGCCCGTGGGGGATTGCCAGTCAGGTGACACTGTGGGAGGACTGCAGAGAAGGGTAATTCCCTTGCAACTCAGAAAATGGCATTTGTATTATTTTTTCTTGCAGTCTCTGCGCTCCACCTCGGGAGTGGTCCATAGCTTGTAAATTGTTGCTTGGATCAGTGTGCTTAAAACTTTGAGGACTCTGAAGAGTTGTCAAACATAGCAGTCTTTGAGTGTTTATGAAGTTATTTATAAGTGATATGTATTTGCAATAATCAAATGATAGTATGAATGATATGCTGTGCACACTAGGAGAAGCCAGGCTGGGAAACCGGTGGAAGAGACCAGTAGAAAAGAAGAAAGCATCTTGGATAACTGCAGTAGTGAGCCTAAAACTCAAAAGTCAAAGCTTTTGGAGATCTGGACTCTGCTGGTATTCCTTGGCTTGGAATTCTTCCCTTTTTGTTGCTAATAAGCCAGGATTTAGTGGTGTGTTCCTTGCACTTCTTTGGTGAGATATCATTTTATAGGAAAACCGATCTAATAACCAGCAGCTCCTGGAAGGAGTGGCTCTGCTTCTCCATCCCTCAGTACCACTGACCTCTCCAATCCCTTGAAGCTGCACACTCTGGCATCTGTAGAAAACTCTTTCCCCCCCCCTACTTATTTTTCTGACAATTTAACTCCATGAATTTGGTCATTCTTTACGTGGATTTGCAGAGCCAGGAGGCAGAGACGTATATGACCGAGTATGTGGGGCACTGCCTTACATATAATGGGAAAATTCACCTATAGATTTGCTTGGAGTTGGAAGTTGGGCTGCTCCTGTATATTCAAATTGAATTTTTAGCTGTTTAGTTTTCTAGGAAGGTCTTAGAATGAGTCCATCAATCTATTAGAAATGAAATAGCAGCATGGATTTCTATTCAGCAAATGCTAAATGATGTTGTGAGAATTTTAGCGGATGAGGGAAGCCCCAAAGTGTGGGAGAAGTGTAAATGTTGTACCTACCTTTTTAAAAGGAGAAAAAGAAGGGATCAGGAATTCATAAACCAGTCAGCCCAATAGCTATTCCTGGAAATATACTGGAACAAATCTTAAAAAAAAATTCTTTCTAACTCTTCAGATGATAAGAAAGTTGTAAAAGATAACATAAGATTGAAGTGATTTGTTCTCAGCAAATCCATCTGATTTCTTTCTCTGAAAGAATAACTAGCCTGGGGAAAGGGGGAAGATGTTGCTGAATTATCCTGATTTCAGCTTTTGTTTTTGTCTCACATAATGTCCTTGTGAAAAATTAGGAAAAAAAATTCCAGTAGAGAGTGCACAGCTAAAGAACTGCATTGGGCACCATATTTTACATATCAAGAAGGCATATTAAATTGAGTGGCGTGTGACAAGAAAATCTGAGATTTATAGAACATGATCTACGAAGAAAAGTTGTGGGGACTGATAAACCTACAGAGAAATCATCGTGATAGTCTTTCCAATATGAGAAAGTTACGCAAAGGCTGGTGCTTATTGTTCTCTCTCCACTTGAGGGAATTCAAAAGAAACCAATTTAATTTTCAGCCAAGATGCATTAGGATGACTGGGAGGAAAACTTTCTAACCACAAGGGGAATTGAGTAATGATGCAGACTTCATCAGAGGGTTTCCAGAACAGGGTAGACAGATGTTAAGGGGGGTCCGGCACTACTAATGATTCAAAGGCTGGGGAGGTCCTATCCAGGCCTATGTTATTACCTGTGAAGAGCGACCCAAGAGGAAAGAGTAAAAGCTACTGCCAAGAGACTATGAATGAATGGTGGTTTTATCAGATGGTGATAAATAGCTCTTTCTTAGAGATGGGGATGATATTACTTTCTAAAAAAATAAAGTTCTTTCATCATGAGTTGATGGTGATATATACATTTTAATATATATAGGAAAACGTAATGTAAAATGTTATAAAGACATAGCATACTAGTGATAGTCTATCACAGACTCTGCTTATATATTGTGATAATAGTCCTAACTTCTTATTTTAAACATCAGTTACATTGTGATCTAATAAAAGATTAGAGTTTTTTAAAGTAACTTTTACTAGACTCACATACAGTTTTAGTTCACATACAAATTTTTGTAGGCCTCCTGAGAACTTATAATAATAGGACAGGAGAGAATGATGCAGAATTCATTTTAATTTGCTTGTCTTGGAATGCCCTTTGCTGTTTATATTACGAATTTCAATATACATCTCAGAGGATCAGAGCACGTATAAATATCTATACCAATTTAAAAATGTACCATTTTTAGAACCTGTCATGTATTTTCTGGTAAGGCATGCTATTCATCATCTTATGAGGACCATTTTTCTTAGAAATATGTAAAAATATATATACAGCTAATGTACAGGATCCCAAAAGCTGTAGTTGGGAACATAAATTAAGCCCAAAGTGCTCAATTTGAAATGTACCTTGCTTTTCTACAGCACTTGGCTGTCTGGATCTCAGAGTGCTTTCAAATTTGAATGAGATGAGTTCCACAAAGTTCCGAAGAAGGTGATAGTTATTATTGGTTTTATGCCTATTATTTCATAACATCATCCTCCAGAGAAAATGCTGGTATTAAGATTATTACCCACCTTGCCTCTGAAGCCCAGGCTGAAAATCTGGTTATGTGTCTAAGGTCACTTAAAAGTTTATTCTCTTTCTTCCCCCGCCTCCTTACCTTCTGTCACTTTTAGTACCGATAAAAAGAAATACACAAGCAACAGAGGCTGGTCTCTAAGCTGAGTTTTCATTGAAAGCCAACGGGCATTAGTTAATTCCTTTTTGTCATGCCTCTGCCATACACAATCCACGTTTTCAGAAGTGGGCATACTTCACCCGTGTTTGTAAAAAGTATGTGTTTATATTGTGTCAATGCTTGTGGAGAAAGTACCATTTCTAATACCTGTTTAGATGTCCAGTATTCTTAGCATATGGAAATGATGTATCTACTCAGATTTAGGATACTAGAGCTGTAATGCACGCTTTGTCTTTTGGACAGATGGGATAGAGGCACTGCAAACAACACTGCCGCTCTCACCCCCGCCTCCCCACTACCAACAGCAGAACGACGTTAGTATCGTAATTTTTGGTGCACAGAGATCTTAACAGTTCTTGATCACTCTCGATGAGTCTTTAGGTATTCTCAGAATCATACCCAGACAATGTGTACTGAGGAATTACTCAGTTGTAGGGTATTACTTTGGTGTGCTGTCACTTGGCTGTTCTCGTTTCCACTTGCTCATCGGCAGTGACCTGTCTGCAGTCTCAGCTGAGCTGGCTTTAAAAGTTCTATCGATCAATAACAATAAGCAGAAACACATGAAAGGAAGTATAAATTATTGTTAATGGTGGAGCTCAGGAGTGCTGAACTTCTAGCTCATTTACTTAAACAGTTAAATATTGCCACTTTTGTGAGCTAAAAAAAAAGGAAACCTCACCTAATCCAAAACGCCTCACATTTTCTTTAATAAAAGCATTTGTTTCCTCTTTTATCCCCCCTTTTTTGTGTGCCATAAGGGTCATCCTTGGTGTGTCTGTTGAGATCCTCAGCAGCCAAAATGTATTAGAGCAGCCACTAAGTAAATTAAATTGACTAAAAATGTGTCAAAAATGGCTGGCAGACCACTCTTGTTGGGTTATTTTATGCTATGCCACAGATTTTAAACAGTTAAGAAAACCAATTAGCATCAAGCAAGCGTACAATACCATTTTGTTCTGTAATTCTACCTGTCACTTTTTTATTTCCCATTTCATTCTCATCTTTCTTCATAATTGGATACAAAAATACTAAGCTGTAACTACTTGTGCGAAGAAAGATGACAGACAGACCCTGAACGGATCAGCATGTGCATTAGAAACTGTGCATTGTGAAAATCCAAAATCAGTTGGAAAGTGATGATTCAACCAATAATATACAGTATGATATATGTAACGAACTGGGAAGCTAGAAAGAGCTGAGTTGTGTGGCTTGACTGCTCTGATAGACACTGTGTTTTACAGAGCAATGCTTGAACATCTGTATTGGGTAGTTTCTATTGAGGAAACAGCAGTAGCCATAAAATACTCAGCAATATCCTATATATAACAATGAAGGTTTGAAGGCAAGGACACCAGGTTATGTATTTCATTCTTTTGCTTTACTGAGAACTTGAACAAGAACAAAAAGCAGGCGGACAAGCGACTGATGTAATGTCTCCTTTGACACAGATTGCACTCCAGCATTTTTAATAACTCATTTTCCCAAGGGTGGGGTGATGAGGATGCTTTAAATATTCTCTGATTTTTTTTTTTAAAAAGACATGCTCCCAAATTTCTGATAGTCTCAGGCACTTCTTGCAAACAGTCCCCGAGTCCCTGGGGAATTCAGCTTGTGAGTAGGTGCTGGCTAGCTGAAGGGCAGCGATTGTCAACGTTACTTGTCTTAGAACGACGAGCTGGAAATGAGCAGATGCTGCTGATTGCACAGGGATGGCTGAAAGGTGGAAAGGGGGTGGAGAAGCACCCATCTTCCCCACTTACAGCTTTCCCAGCACGCTGTAGACAGCATAATTAGGGTGCATAGATGCCTGTCTTTTGCACAACTGGTTCCTTGGCACTGAATCCTTGGCTTATTTCTCAATGGCTTGAAGGTTAAAAACCCTGGATGATTTCCGTGGCCACTGCCACTCCAATAACCTACATATTTTTCACTTTTTAGATAAGCTGTCTTCAGAACTAATTTTTTTTATGTGGGGAAAGAGCAGGAAGGAAGAAGGCCCTATTTGCTTCTCAGATGCACTTTGAAATCCTCCAGGCACATGGCTGAAGGCACTTGTTTATGGGCCAAAATACACTTTGCTGTAAGTAATGTTTTCCTAGGAAGTGAAGTATTGTTGTATGAAGTTCTATTGTTGCGGCTCATTCCTGCAGTATGTAACTGGTGGATTTCTGATTTTTCAAGGAAAGAAAAGTCTTTCCTTATTTCTAATAGAAAAAAATATATCCAACATTCTGTTTACAAATATTGAAGATTAAAAGGATTTTTTTGTACCTTGGCAAAACATAATACAACCATTTGATAAATTCTTACTATGTCCTTGTACTTCTTTCATCAAATACTTCAACTGTTTTTGGCTCCTGTTTCCACAATTTTATTTCTGCTTCAGTAACTTGCACTGCACTGTAAGGAGAAGAACCTTATCCATTCCCTGTCTTTGTTAATATCAGATTTATTAAATATACACAGCCTACACAGCTCTACAATCAAAATTATATACATCATCATCAACAAAAAAAAAGATTACATGGTTGCAAGTATACTGTGTGCCTTGTGGGAGAGTGAGTGCTTGAAAACTGAACGACCCCCACAGTCTTCTGTACAGCAAATTTGCTTTCTGCTGCTCCTGAAGAAACAAAAAGCACATGCAACTCTCCTGTTAGAGATTCCCTGAATGGCAAACCACACATTTCTTCATACAGTGGTATCAACAGCTGCATCTAGATTACAGGGTGGGTATGCTGCATCCTGTGTGCTACAGACCTGGTCTTCTCCTTGCCCAAACCAGGAGTTCAAGCCGTTTCGCATCCCACCCGGGCATGCGGGTTTCTTTCTGAGAGGCCAGGCAGTGGAGGGATGGGCTCAGCCAGGGCTTGCTGTGGTGGGGATGGTGGTAGGGTGAGCACATGGACAGCAGAGCAGGGTGTTGTTCCTGCTCATCCCTCCCCTGGATTCACTGAGATGTCACTGTAGCTGGTGGTATTCAGGAATGGGAGTCAACAGGGAAGTTGTTGTTGCATCCAGAGAAAATGAATGTGTGTGTCCTGTTACACAAATTAAGAGTCTAAGTTCCACCATGTTCCTTCAGTTGCCGTTTGGCAAATAGGTACTATGTTTGGTATCACAAAGTGGTTATTGATTTTGGTGGAATAGCTGCTCAGAAAGATTTAGCAGAATTAGAAGTATTTGAGCTGAATCGATGAGATTTTGCACCCCCTCCCCCTGATGTTGTATGGCACTTGGGGTGTCTTTCTGCATTTTCCATGACATCAGCCTTGAAGTTGCTCTTGCTTCCTGGCTTGCAAGTGTCTCTGGGTCATTTCTGCTTTATTTAGAGAACTGAGTTTGTTCCTTCCCATCCATCCTTAAACTTCACCTCTGCCAGGGAGCTTCATGAGACTGAAGGAGGATATGCTTTCCCACCATCAGTGTGGAAACTGGTTTATCCCAAATCCATCTTTGCCTTTTCACAAACTCTGTTCTGGGGTTGAAAGGAACGTCCAAATGATAAGTCTGCTCTTTGGGTGATAAGATTTCCTTCTTTGTCTTTTCTTGCATTTTGAATTGTCTAAACAAATTAAAATGAATTAAAGATAATAAAAATAGACAATAACTTATGACCCACATCCAGATAGTCTGAATCTGCAATTGCTCAAATATTTTTGGAGGTGATTTGCTTCTTCTAGGATTTCTTTGAGTTCTTAGCCAGTAGTGTAATAAAGGGAGGGACAGACTGACATAGTTGTAGCCACAACTCAAAGTCAGTGTAATTAATGTTTTTTCATACGCAGCTTTTAATTTGAAGAACTTGAAGGGTAGAGTTCCAGTTTAACAAAAGTACATAAATATGTCCCTAACTCAAGTGTACGAAGTCAGGAGGCAGCTAGCAGAGTTGAGGTTAACAATGTATTTCAGTGTTTTTCTGAACTGGGGAGCACTCTTTTTCCCTCATAATATAATATTTCGCACAACCCAAACATGTAGGTCAAGAGGCCAGAAAATTAGCACAAGCTTTAACACTCTTGTAAAGGGGGGGGTGGGTGAAAACAAAACCTAAAACCATTCACACGTTTTAAACGGTTTCCCTTCCCTCCATTCATGCAATGATACAGAACAGCTGGTCATGAAACCTGGCTGCCTATTTGTTAAATGGGAACAGATTACTAAATCAAATTTGTTGACCAATTTTCAAGTATGTGGCCTTGAGATATTAAAAAAAAAAAAAGAAAAAGGTTTACATTGCCTAAAGAGGAGGGGGTAACCGGCCAGTGGTATGAACATTTCATGCTGGTGGGATTTGGTAGGGGGGGAGGGAATCTAATCGCTAACTTTCGTGTGAGTACCCAGCTAAAACCTCAGGGAATTTTATATAGTGCATGTTGTCAGTATTTTAATCATCCACAGCTGTCAAAACCCTTGTAACCCGCCTCTTCTATTTAAAATGTGTCTTCTAGGCATAAAATAATTAAAGGTGCAGGACCATAAGGTAGGCTCAGAGCCGCTGCAATGTGACAAAACTCCACATATGAAAGGCATTATTTCAGGAAGTTTTAAATATAAATTTTGTTTTGTCAGAAGGCTGCAGGGCACACATTTTCTATACTGTCAAGCTTGATAGTAACAATATTTATATTTCAAATAAAAAGATTAAATTGCAGTCTTATGTGTTTCTGGT
Organism: Gymnogyps californianus; assembly: GCF_018139145.2. Lineage (NCBI taxonomy): Eukaryota > Metazoa > Chordata > Aves > Accipitriformes > Cathartidae > Gymnogyps > Gymnogyps californianus. The sequence continues at coordinate 6,250,229 of NC_059482.1, forward strand.
TTTCACATAGTTTTTACCAGTGTATCATAGTGTTCCATATCAGTGTGTCATCGAAACTTTTTTTTTTGCTGACACCAGTTTTGCTTTATTGTAATATTAAGTCTTGTACTGTCAGTCCCTGAATTGAAATAATGAGGGCAGACAGTAGTTTAGTTGACTAGTCTATATATTCCCTTTCCTCACCCCCCTAAATAAACCTGAAAACAACACAAAATAAAAATGAATTTGTTCAAAAAGGCAATTGTAAAGACAGAGATGTGGAGGCTATTAATATAAAATGTCTTTGTGTGCGTGTGTGCACGTGTGCACTTGTGTGTGCTTGTGCACTCTCTGTGTTTGCTGTGTGTCATCCTGCGGTTCAAGACCCCACCTTGCAAACTCGCTTTCATATGCCTACCAAATGCACGTGTACTTTCCAAAAGGGTTAAAGCTTAGTGTGAGAATACAGATGGAAGAGGAGGGGAGGGCAGTGTAATTTATGAATATTTTGATCTTCTCTGTTTGTTTGTTTTTAATATTAAAAGAGCTAACCCAAAGAATGAGTGTCTTGGTCGTTTTGAGCTGTCTGGTTGGCAAGCCTTTTGTGCCACTGCTTGTTAGCTGTTATTTGTGAACTTTCTGTTAATGCCCATAGGCCCTTCGTTCTTCATTGTTCAGAGCTTTGCAGTCCCACGAGTTTGAGTTCCGGGGTTGGGTTGGTGTCATCTGTGCAGCATCAGGGCTTGACAGAACAATGGGGAGACATGTGAAGAGGTTCTGACTCAGGCTCGCGTTGGAACTGCCAATTGGACTCACTTACCCTGCAAGCTGGGGCTGGGTTTGCTCCTTTTGGGTTGAAATGTGAACATTTTGTCACAACCCTTTTGTAGCAGTTTGGAACTGGCAAAGACTTTCTGTGCAAATTCCCCTGGTTTTACCCTCTGATGGTGAAGGTTTTTCCCCCAGTGCTGGACGGTGCCGGCTGATGTGTAACAACTTCGCTGACCATGATGCGTTTGATGAACTGGGTTAATCAGAAAAACGATTCAAAATTTGGCTGTTACAGGAACTACTCCAGAACTGCTGTCAGCTTAGGCGTGATATGGGCCTGATTCTTCTCTCTGTGTTGCTGCTCAATGGCGCTTCTTTCTGTCGCTTTAAGCCTTTGGTCCATCATTTGGCCAGTCATGATTTTACAATAATGAAAATAAAAGTAAACAGCACTAATGATCGTGTGTGTGATGGGAAATGAGGAGGCTGTGTTGCTAAGGAAACTTGTGAGGAGCCGAATGCAAAAAGTACATTTCCATGAAACTTCTCATGCAGGGAATATTTACTTCTTTTATATTTACAACAGTGGTCGGGTTAATATGATTTACTGGTTTTTATAACAGGAAAAGTAAACTGCATGCCCCAAATCTGTGAGCTAGTAAGTGACAGATCTGACCATGTAATTCTCATGAACATCCTTGTGACTACTCAGTTCTCTCCCTAATTTATGCCATAATATCAACTCTAAAACTGTCTAGAGAATAATTTCCTACTAGGCTCCCTGTAGAAACCTGTGGATATTCAAAAGCTATTCAAAGTTATTTGAAAACAAAAGAGTTTTGAGTTTGGGGTTTTTTTAATTGCTACGGATATACCTCACTAAATATGTTTTGTTTCATTTCATAACCAGCCAAGAAGTTTCTAGTCCGTTGTAGAAACTGGTTAGAAAACTTCATGGACTGTATAAAGTACATGAGGATAAAATGTCAATAAAAAGATTGTGCTCATTGAAGAGCAGCCTTGCCTTTTCTGTGCATAAGTCCGTGCCTCTGTACATCAAGCTCCTAAATGCTTTGCAAAAGAGGCCAGCCTGCTGGATTAATCAAAATAGGAGCAATAGGGGAAGATATTTAAAAGTAAAGTTATGTACAAATGGAAGACTTTTGTATGTAACAGGAGACAACAGGTGGGACTACCCATTCTGCACTCAAAATCTGATCTTGCTTAACACCCCCAACTACTTTTTTTTTTTCAGTTTGAACTGATGGATATACAAATCAAGCTATTGCAGCACACACATCTCAAATGAGGGAGCCCTATTCCGATGGAAACATCTGGTTTCATTACACCAGGTAACACCTGCATGAAATTACATCTGTGCGGAAAGTCCTTTAACAGAATTTAGTAATTAAACTGAGGCAATCTAATCAAAGGAAGGCATGGAGAAGGTGATACATGAAGTTTCATTCTCTGCCATGTAAATAAACTGCATTAGTATATTGGGTCTTTCCAGAAACGGTTAACATCAACAGCTTGCAATTGAATAGATTTCATGTTAAAAACAGCCTTCCATACTATATCCACAATATATATTCTGATCTTCCAAACAAATCTCCAGGGTGCTGTTTGGATTTATTGCACTTAATAGCTTATTGTTTGGAGTGTACAATGTGTGGGTCCGACTGAGTTTTACTGGGATATTCTGTGGCTCAATTTCCTTTCAATATGTAACCGTGTCCTTTTCAAATTTTGCTTTAAAGCCTTGTGCAGTCAACTGCTTTGGTGGAAGACCTTTGCTCTGTGCCTTGTCAACTGGTTTCTAAAATGTCAAGGCTAACCTTGACCTGAGCACCAGCAAGGAGCTCCCTCGGTGCAGGGACACGCCTGGGGGCTCTGCGATAGTTAGGGGTTTCTCTGCGTGTTGTCACTGTGAACTGCACTGTGTCTGAGCATGGAACCGGCTCGAAGTGGAGTTTCTGGTGTCGATTCTTGGTTGTCTTGTGATTCTCATGAAAGGAGATGGTTTCCCCGTCTTGGAGTAGGTTCTGTGTTAGCCCTACGTAGTGTACAGGCACTTCTGGCTTTGTTTGCATGAGATTTTACCATCTGGCAGTGTCACCTGGAAGGCATAAATAAAGCCATTGTTTCACAGATTCTATCAGGTGCTGCATACATTTTCCTTGTCAGAAAGTACAGAATAACAGATCTAGCAGAAATCACAAAAAAATTGCTACTACTGTTAGAAACTGATAAAGGACAGCAAGGTTAACACTCCTAGCTTTAGGATGAGTTCCAGCAATTCTTTTGGAGCTGACTGATATTTTTTCCCGTACTTTTTTCCTCTGAAAGCTGACTTTTTGGCCACAGTAAAAAATTTACATGCAAAATTTTCATCTTGGTATTAAATGCCCTTGCCACGATTAATAAGTTTTCCAGACCTTCCCTGGAGAAAGAATAGTCCTTGGAGCATATCTGGAAGTCAAGGACTCATCTTGGAAACCACCTCTTTGGTAGACTGTTTCCCTGTCTGCTTTTGAAACAGCATATTGCTAATCACCTGACCTTTGAACAAATGCAGCTTATTTGTTTGGGGCACTTTCATCCATGTTAATCCAGATGTGCCTTTTAAAACCATATTCCTCCTGTTGATGGATTGATGTTCTCAGAATCCCTTTCCATGTACCTGCCCTCAAGGGTGGGCCACAGAGCAGTGCGGGATTTGGGTGAGCCATAAGGGAGAAGTAAGCTCCAGAGCTGAAAGGTCATCTTGTCAGAAGTAGTCTCCTGTTTGAAAGGGGAATGTTTTAAACTGGTTGCTTCTGCTGATTGCTGCTGCTCTGTCTTGCTACAAGTTGAGGACCAAACAGATCTTTTCATGTAAGCTGTGTTTAGAGGTAGAGACTAGAGCCAGGAGCAAGTTGTAGGTGTCCCACTTGCCCTTGGGAACTCACCTCGTGTCAAACTTGGTGTGCTTCTGCGTTGTGAGTCCAACACGTACAATGTCTCTCTTGCACGAGTGCTTTCAACATGAGGCCATTTGATGCTTCGATCCAAGAGTCAAGTGAGTGCGTGGAATTGTGGCTCGCACGATACCCTGCAAGAGTCTTTCCCTCCTTCTCTAGCATCTGTAAATACAGTTGAGATAGTGTTCCCTTGCTGTTTACAAAGGCAAAAAAAAAAGGTAAGAAAAAAAAAGAAGGCAGTAACAGTAAACTTTCTGCAAAGCTTTAGTCTACCAAAGATTTAAAGGATTGACATTTGCATTACATTTTTTCCCCACCCAGTCCTCCTCATTAGCTGGATATCTTTATTCTCTAAATATTTACCACCTAAACCAAATTTACAGTTTAATTTGCTGCATAAAATCATTTATTGACTGATAAAGCTCATTACTAAGGCCTAGCCCAAGCTGTAGCCTGCCACGACAGTTTTAATTCTTGTAGCAGCAGGCTACTGCAAGAGAAAAACAATCCTGTCACGTTAACGGCAGGGGTCTAAATTATTCAAATACACTAAATCCTCCCAGAACAGTTCCCCTGCTCATAATTTGTCTTTTCTCGCCAACAATTAACTAGCAATATTCTAAGTTAACAATGCCAACTCTTTTGAAATCTCAAGGAAAATGGAAATATATACATGCAACAAATGTTTTTAGAGAGGAATACATTAAAAGGCCAAAACTGGGAGAATTCTAGGGAATATAATCAGTTAAATGGACCCACTGCTTTCTCTAGTTCAGAAAGAATTTGTGTGTGTACAGATGGGTTTGATAGTGAGTTTTGGTGTCAGGTGGCATAGATTCACAGCTCCTTACACCTGCTGATGGCCTGTTCCCTGGCACTCCTAATGGCTGATGTTTGTCAGTTCTATTGAACTCAGAGGAGTGTCCTCTTCCATCTCCTCACTTCTATCAGAGCTTTTGCTGTCTTCATGATTATGAGTTATTGTAAATAATTGCAATACTAAGTGTAACATACTGGGACAAAAGCATGCAATATGCTATGAATACAGTGAAGAGTGAGAGAGATGGGTGGAGGTTGCTGATACAGGTCATCTTGCAGAAGCTGAAGGTCTGAATCTGTCTCAGCTATGCATCTCAGCTTTCTTTCCAAGTCAGCCCACTGAATTTGGGCTGGCAGGTAGTCTTTATACAAATCTCTAGTTAGAACAGTTTACAAAGTCAAGAAAAACTGAAGCTGTCTCGTCTGCTTTGATTGTTGACCCGCTGCTCAGTTTGGTTTCAGTTCTCTGCATATTGCAGAATATGGACTTGGTGTTCTCATAATTTGTGGTTTATTACCAGCTCTGTTAGGTGATGGACCCTGTCCTGTGTCCATGAATAGCCACACATACACACAGGAACACAGGAGTTTGAGATCAGTCCAGCGATAATGAGGAGAAGCTATGATTTCCTGTAAGGGACAAACAGTTTCGTTCTACAGAGGACAATCCAATTCAGGTTTGTCCTTCTGTATGTATGACAACCGCAGCCCATATATCACAGTCAGTGATGGGCAATAGTAAAGTCTTTAGCATTCTGGTGTCTCATATAAATATTGCTTCTACATAGCACTTTACACTGTTTCAGAACCGTAAGTCCATATTTCCCTTGTCCCATTCATTTTCTCCCTTCAATTTTTGTGGCAGTTCCAGTGCAGAATAGCTTCTTGTGCAAGCCTTCAAAGTGAAAATGATGGCTCCAATTTGTGACCAAATAGCTTTGATATTGTCTGTACGTTTGCTTGAGTTTATAAAAGGCTTTGGTTTTCTTATTTAATCCTTTGATGTTAGAGCACTCTGAAAAATCAGTAATTCTTTCTGGTGTGCCCTTAGTGACAATTTTAACTCTCCCATGAAATGCTCAGTTTTTAAACTTATAGTGTGTCTTTTTATCCCTTCCTGTAGCACACAGAGTACTTTAATGCTGGGAAATCTTAGATCTCTGAAAATGTGCGTAAAGATAGGATGAGGTTAAAATATATAAAAAGAATATAGAAGATTGTGCATTATTTGCTAGTTGTGTATCAGCATTTCACAAGATGTGGGCCATAGTTCTGATAATGATGATGATCTGCAAAATGACTGAAATTCCCCCTCATTTCCATTTACTTCTAAAGGTATCTGTGTTTCTAGTCCACTCCCTGGGTGGTGGTTGAGTGGGCAGTAGTACCTGCTGGAATTCCTATGTCTTTATTTGATCTAGTATCTATAGTAAGGAATGTATGTGCTGCAGGAACAGAGGGGTACTACAGTAGATTATGTATATACTTTCTAAGTAGCCATAACCTTTCCTATTCATATGCCCATAAAAGTGGAACTGGACTTTGCCATTCATGCTTTAAAAGCATGTGCTCTATTGCTGAAGATAAAAGGGAATTATCAGTAGGAGTGAGGCTCCTACCCAGTTTGCATTGGCAACGTCAGGACTGATCTCCGTGATACATACTCATGTGCGTGCTCTCCCTGTGTGCTGTATGCGCTGAGATTCAGCCTGGGTACCTGAGAGCAGTGAATGTGATGTTCGTTGTGCTGATTTGCCCCAGAAGCTATGGGCAATGTTAGATGTGCATTCGTGTTACGCACTTCTTCCATGCTTGCAGCGTCATCTTATGTTCTGCTGACATGCTGCCCTTGCAGCTAAACCCATCCTTTGTGTTTTAAACACAGCTGTGATGGATAATCCACTGCAAACTGTTTTTTCAAGTGACGGTAATTTTAAAGCATCACCTTTCCCTCATAGGAGTTACCCATGCTCATGGAAGATTACTTATCATCTTCATCTGTTTACATTACTTATGTGCTGTATATTTGATTGGTTTCTCATTTCACCTTTCTGGAATACATGTGGTGGCATCTCTTTCTCCTGTAACAGTTTTGTGGTAAAGACTGAATAGACCTTAGGCATCTCTGAAACCAAGTACCTTGTTCAACCATGTTAGATCAAGTTTTATTAGAAGACATCGTATGCAGAATTTCTGATGTAGCCTTCTGGCTGAAAGTGCACTGGGGTAGCTTGCATGTAGATCCTCGCTTCTAACTTCCTGTCTCCTTGATTTCTCTTTCTGTAGGATCTCAGTCATTTTCTTGTATTTATTTCTGCTTCTACTCTCTCAGACCTCAGGACAGTCACTAGACTCTAGTTTGTCCCTGGATGAAAAGAAGCATCTGTATCACATGCATCTGAGCGCTTCACCTGTGCAGTGTCACTGGCCTGCACCGTGTTTGGAATTGATGGATTGGATGCTCGCTGGTACGAATCAATGAGACCGCAGTGAGTTCAGTAGAGCTATGCTGATTTACACCACCTTGAAGACCTGGTGATGCAATCCCAGATCGGTTGTTTCGGGCTCCCTTTGACTGTCTGCCCCTGGTTGTCATAGGCTGGGACGAAGCCGTGGGGAGCTTGACCTGCGCTTGTTTATTCCAAATGTGCCCACAACTGCAATAAAACCTCGCTGCTCCGAACGTGCTGTTCCAGCTCCTCTGTGTGTATGAGGCTTGGAGACTGAAGCTGGTTAATTGTGGCAAATGTGGTTTTCTGGGACATCTAAGGGTTATGTCACTTTTCTAAAAATCTCTTTGATCTTGAATCAAAAGAAGGGGGTGGGGTTTTAACGTTGTCTTAACTGTGTGGCTTTTACAAATTAAAAACCTACTTGAAATTGGTTATACAATATGCGCTTGTGTTTCTCTAAGACTGATGAGACCACCTTTGACTCTAAGCTGCTTTTTCTAGCAGATCATCAGGAAAATTCTGGTAACAAACAGTTAGGAAAAGCTAGAGGGAGCTTTTGAAATAGGAACTGTGCTTTTCTCTGTATTCTGCGAGCCAAGGCTTTAATTTACAATAAGCACAATAAGGGCAGAAATGAAGCAGCTATTGTGCTGTCTCATGTCAGTAAGCAAAGTAGTAGAAAGAAATACATTTTTATTCTGTCCTTGTCACTAAAATAATCCCAGTCTTAAGTAGTTAGTATCTAGAGTCTGAATCATATCCCGCTGATTTGGCCAGAATCTTGGAAATTACTGAACTTTTGATTAAACTGCCTCTGTCTTATTACCTTGTAGCTCTATATGCATTTATATAATCTCAGGACTTTTTCCTCAATTGTTTGCACCTTACTCACTCATTTATGTGTGCTGTGAGCTGGGACTATGTGGTTGAGGGGTTTTTAAATTAATGGAGCCTTTCATGTAGATCTGATAGACTTAAATACAGCAAATGTAAGCCTATTGAATACTACTCTTGCCAGATTTCTGTGTAGATTCCTTTGGAGTAGCCTGTGGACTTCAAAATATCTCTGAAATACAAGCTGAAAACTACTTGTCTAATTTATGCGATGGATTTTACATTTTGTAAGCCAATGGGTGAAAGGTCTAAAATGTGTTTGTCTTTATCCTGTTTGTTTGTAGCTCTAGTATCTGATAAAACAGGCATGAAATAGAGCCTATGTTGCCCAAATTATGCTTTTGCTGTCATAATTTTATGGTATCAAGAGTGAAGACATTGATGAAGTCCTGTTTTCTGGAAAAATGTGTTGGATGTTTCAAGTAGTTTGACAAATTTATCAGAGTTTTGAAAAAGGAAAAAAAAAAAGCTTTCCTTAAACAATAATACTTATCACTGCCCCTATTGTCTGAATGAAACTAAAGAAAAAGCGTTGGTGGTACTCAGCTTTATTTAATTCTTTTTTGTGAAAGAAATGAGATTTCTTATTGTGTATATTCATATGATAATATGCTAGTCTGTTCTAAGCATAACTGATCATCACTGTTTGTGGGTAAGTTACTTGCCAAAATACCTGCATACAGGAAAGACATTCAAATACCATCACCTTATTTTATTTGGTTTCCTTGTAGGTACTGTATTCACAGCCAGTGTATATAGTTAATTTCTCTTATGTACATATACACGAGAGAAAGATTCCATATTTCCAAAGCAACCAGTTCTTTGGTACAGTCAGGTTTTTGAGGGATAACTAAAAACAATTTTAAGGACCATATTTTCTGGGAGATAGACCCCCCGAATTCTCAAAAAATCCATCTTTTCATCAAGTCTTTGGTTTAGCCACCCAGAATCACTAGTTGGTAATAGCAAATTTAAGCAGCTGGATTTAAAAAAAAAAGTTCAGAAACCAATGGCAACTAGTATCCTTCTGAGCTCTTTCGAAAACGTGACTGTTTATTTTAATAGCTAAGCAGGAACCGTTTTGAAAATCTGCCTGGTACTTTGCTCCATTTGCTAATGTGGGAAAGTAGATGACCTGGCTCTGCACCACTTCTAATGCCAAAAACGTCCTGGTCTTCCACTGCTTGGGATCTGTAGCCACAAAGTAGTGTTGAGATAAATGCCTGAGAGCAACTGCCATGATCTCATTTTGTCTCCATTTTGTATGACATACACTTGTTGGCTCCTGAAACCCTATTTGACTCAAGGCTACTGTATAAATCTCATTTCTTTCATGTGAGCTTTTAAAAGGCTCATCTGATAAGGTCTGAGTAGCTTATGTGCACATCTACTTTACTACACCTAAAGCTTAATTCTCTCTGTCCTAAATGGAACTTTTCTGCCGTTTAGTTCGAATGATACTTTGCGAGGAAGTCGGTCTTCTGTTCCTATTATTAAATACACGTGATTCTTTGGGGGCACATCACAGAGATTTGAGTTTTTCTTGGGTTGAATTCTGCCCTTGGATACAAATGTACAATTCCCAGAGTGATCTGCAGAGAATTAATCTGTCATTAGCAATATTGGGTGTAGTGCGGCTAATTCCCATGCACCACCCTGAAAATTTCCACCACCTCCACAAATGGAAAAGAAAAAGAGGACTATTCCATTTATTCTTTTTTATATGTAAATGAGACTTAAAATAATTGTTTGATAATGACATGGGTTTTTTGTTGTTGTTTGGAAATATCTCTTGACAATAATTTATCCTGCAATTATTGTTGCTTAGTCCTATCCTTATAATTAAGGCCAAGAAAGTGTTGTTCATCCCCTCATTAAATGTTTTCCCTTTCAGGATGCCTGACTCTCTTTAACACAGCCAAGAGCTGATAAAGCCACTTGTATGCAGAGCTGGCTGCCTGCAGATCTTTGATCTTTTTTTTTCCCCCCTTCTTCAAGAATATGACTTTGTGAAGTAGTTGGTGCTGCAGTTTCAGTTTGTTGTTTTAAACAGTTCAGTTGCTATAAATACTCATTCACTTTGATTTTCAATTGCCCTTGTAAGACAATTGTTTTTTTGTTGGATTCCCACTGAATAGATAGCCTGCCTGCCGCCTTCTTTTTTTAAATGTGATTAAAATATAACCCTCTTAAGCTTTTCCACAGCTCACTTCTTCCTGAAAAGGAAAAATTTCAGCCCTAACCAGCTCTAACGACTGAAGCATTCTTCGCACTTGTGTTATGCCTTTCCCTTGGTTTTAATGATGGGAAATGAGGTGAGGAAAGTGTCCTGACTGAGGCCATGGAGGAAATCAGAAACATCTATCGGATTTTTGTTAGAATTATTTGACGTGAATCTCACTTCATTCTGTTGTACTTTTCCTCCTTTATGCATCTTTTGCATTGAAAATAGTCTGGTTCCAAAAATCTATTTCTAGAACCTTTTCTGTTGTCTCAGATATCAGGGGCCATGCTCCTGCAGAGATTCATCCCCCTGTGAATATCTTTGTGCACCTTGAATGCTCTGTCATCACTGAGGGTACTGATTGTGGAAACCTTAGTTAAGGGTTGAGGAAGGGAAATTTTAGATATTTTTAAAAGTCAAGTACCTTAAAGGTCCTTTTGACCTTCCATCCCAAAAAGAAGCTATCGAGTGCATATCTAATACTGTAATGCACATCTTTCCCAGCTCTGTCAATTGTATTTTTGATAATGTTATGTCTTAGGATGAATGAGTTCCAGTTTCTTGGCTCTTTCGGGACTAAAAATGAGGGACAAAATGAAAACCTTCATGAAACTCTCCATAGAAGAAGAAAAGGGTGCATCCTCTTGCTGTCCCCTGCCATGCCTTGCTATTCCTGGCGTGTTCACATTTCTTTTGTTTCATCCCTTACCCAGTGGCTTTCATTCTGGAGCTCCTTTTTGTCCCTTTCTCCACCACTTCTCCCAGATGGAGCAAAGACCTTTACAAGTTTGAGGGACATACAAATAAGATGACCTGAATTAGGAAGAGGCCAAATCTTCACAGTTGTGCGAACATCCCGTTTGTGGACAGAGGTAGAGAGGCCTTTAACACATGCCACATAAGGTGTGTATATATAAATGTGTGTGAGGAATAAAGTGCCCTCCTCTGGGACATTTCCACTTCTAGACAGTTTAATAACAGAAGCTGAGATTACTCCTTACACCTCTGCTTCAGCTTATCCCATGGTAAGATAAAGTAGCAGCCAGTGAATTAATAAGCCCATGGTGCTTCAAATACATTTGTTCTAGGTTTTTTATTAGGGAAGTGCCAGTGTAATACATCAGCAATCATTTATTGAGTATTATTCAATGCTTTGAATAACTTTCATCTGCCTCATTAAAATTGCCTATCAATGACCAAGGATACAAAGCCAGCAGCACAGGTTTAAGACCATGAGTAATCCTTCAGTTTTAAAGGGGCTTCTCACCCACTGAAAGTCCACTTTCTGGTTCAGGGATTTTGATGAATTAGGGCCTAATAGCTGGGTGGAGCGGAGGGATTATTTTGGTAGCGATGAGTGCAGGTAGGGAAGCTCCTGAAACCAAAAGGAACGGCAGGCATTCCTGTGCTAAGCCACTTAACTGATTAAAATGACCGAGTGATTCATTTAAATAAGAGATTACTTGCTCAGGCTTGAAGCACCTAGTAGTAGTTGATCTTGACTATTTGTTTAACCTAAGTGAATTTCAGTGTTAGCAGAGACAGCTGTGTTCATACCTGAAAGACTGTTGTTTAAAATAAGCGTTAAAATAAAACCCCATAGCTTTCTTTCGTATGTGGAGTAGTCCTCAGGTAGAGAAGGCTTAGACGGTTCTTCTCCTGCTTTAATAAAATGCAGACTTGGTGGCAGGGAATAAAATGAGATTGTGGTGAATAAAAGAGAGGTCACTTGTTTTGTGCTGAAGGAAGGGAGTGCCCTTACACCAGGTGCTTGTGATCCCATGAGAGGTTTGTGTTCACACGCTCTTGTGATGGTCCCGGTGTGTGCTCTGCTGTACAATTAAGAGCAACATCTTCTGCATTCATGCAGCAGTTGGAGATGGTCAAGGAGTAAAAGTCTACTGGGATTTATTATCAAATATGAAGTTACCACTTCCAGGGCAGGAAGGCAGAGGGTGGAGAAGGCTCTGTGGAAGTAGCAGCAGCTGCCTTCCCTGGGCTCCTTCTGGGTGCCCCGGGGGCCACTGCTGCACCTGGGGTACAGCGTCACAGGGACCTTTGGTCTTGTGCAGCCCTTCGTATGCCCCTGTGACTCCCAATCTAACATTAGCTCATTTAGCTGTGCTGCTCTGGAACACAAAATAGTGAAAATACAGCTTGGGATAGAGTCCCAGAGAGGGGAAAAAGTCCCCAGAGACTGTTCAGAGTAAGGCAGACCTCTGCCATCCCAGCTGCCTGGTGTGATGTACCAACCTGGAGGGAAGCAAACAGAAGTCAAATGCTCTTCCAGACACTGAAGAGTACAAGCAACAGGGCAAACAGCAGGACATTGGTGAGACCCAGAGAAGCAGTAGGAAACACTGTCATTGTTTCTTACCATGACACCACTCGGGCAAATGGAGCTGCCCTGTGGAGGAGCAGTGATGCTGAGTCAGCGGGAATTTGTGCATAAGAAGCTACATCAGAGTGGATGGGGGAAAAGCAAGGGCTGCACAAAGATAACTACCCGGAAAACAGAATTAAACCGAAGGCTGCAACTGTAGGAAGCAGGAAAGTTTAATTCTCAGAGAGAAATTGTTGATTAGTTGACCCAAAAGCTGAGTGTATAACTTCTTGTGGAGTGAAGGAAACACCCATTGTAATGAAATAAAAATCAAATATCTCTTTTGGATATTCCAGGGCCTGAACTGATGAAATGCTTTAGCCTCCTGACAAAAATGCAGCTGGTCATGTGTATTCACATGTCTGACCCAGTTTTGCACTGGGTGGTGCAGAAACCAATGGCCCACTTGAAAGCAGTTATTTGCTGCTTAGCTCCGAACCTCATGCCTAATTTCATGGTGTCAACAAGTGAAGAAATTGGATGCTCCCATTTCAGGAAACAGCCTCTAATAGCTGAGGTCAAGGGTGACTTAGGCAGTTGTGCAGTGTCGATCTGGTCCCGTAGACGTCAGTGATCCACATGCTGCCACTCAGCTCATTACGGTATCTTCTGTCCCAGATATTCCCTGAACTATACAAATGAAAGGATCTTCCAAATCATTGAGTGGAGATCCTGTCTAATTATGTACCTCTTATAATGTGCAGCTGGCCAACCTTGCTTTTATCACTAATGCCTCTTAAACGAGTCGCTGGTGCTGCACGCCTGTGCGTTTCGGTAGCATGTAAATTCTCTAGAACTCATGAGAGCAGCTTTAGTGGTAGCTACCTGGCAGCATAAATCTCTCAGACATTAGTTAAAAACCACTCCAGAAGAGAGTGGTGAATTCCAGATGCTCAAGTGCACCTTGGCATGGATGTATTGTGCACATAGAAATGGGATTGTGCTCCTAAGAATCCTGTTTTTGTCAGCTCATATGGTCTACACCTGGACTTTGTTGGCAATGCAGCCGGCTGCAGCTTCAGCTATGAAGATTCACAGGAACAAATCTCAGCTGTCACTTTGCTGCTTGCTCGTGTGAATGTGTGAGGGGTACTTCTGTTTCTTGTGTTGGGAAACCTAAATGTTCCCTGATGAATTAATCTATTACATGAACAATCAGTTATTTGATTCTTTTTAAAATTTCTTTTTACGTATTTAAATTAATAGGTACAGGATAGGACAAAGCAGCACCTTTTTCAAGAGTTGATTTTACTGGCTGAAACCAAGCTGAATATTGGAAATAGAGTAAAATTTGAAGCATTACCTCAGTAACTTAAAATTCAAATTTAGGGACTTGAGATCCTCAGACCTTATTCAGGTTCTTCCATATTCAGATCACTGGGCAAGGGATTGTTCAACACCGTCACTTGTGGGCTGTCTGTTCAAAGATAAAAGTAACCCTAATTTTTGCTATTTTTTCATCTTGCATTTGTTAGCCTTCTGGTCTGCAGTCTCTGATGTAAGAACTGGTAGAATGGTCTGCTTTGTTTTCATAATATTTGTACTCAGGTGATGGCATTAAAAATTGCTTCTGTTTTGGCCTGTGTCAGTTGTATACCGTGATTAATAGGTTAGCTCTGGAAGCATAACTGGAAAAACCATTTCTAGCTGTTGAGCAACTCGGCATTTCCATATCCCATATCCATGAGGGCGAGGCTTCAGCAGTCTGTCCTAACAGGGGAATAGCGTGTACTGAATGTGATGCTGGACACTGGAACAGCACATGTGCTTCTGTAATAAAATCAGGTAGTGTCTTCATCTAACCTCCATGAAGCCAGGAAAGCAACAGGGAAATGTTTAGCATTTTAATTCCTTTTGATACTAACATCTTGGTTATATTAATGATCAAATACATACCTTGTATTTAGATTATGGTTCGTACTTGTCTAAACTGGTAATTTCCCCTAGAAGTAAAAGTTGCTATCCATCAGTCACTTAAACAGTTGCCCTTTGACCATCAGTTAAGCAAATCTTTTGCGGGCCTGATTGTGATCTTGCCTACATCAGTTGTACATAACCTTTGCTTCAGTTATGTTACTCCTGACTTATCCCAGTAGAAATGAGAAGAGGATGTGTCCTGCTTCTATGGTGACCAAGACCTACCTGAGAGATGAGCATGACGCATTTTCTAGGAATTTTTCGCTATTGTAAACACTGGCTTAAATTTATTTGTGATTTTGATTTCAGTAGAATGGAGAGTTGCCAAATGGGCCTTTATCATGGTAAGTTTTATGTATTAACTGCTTGATCCTGCATTCATTGAAGACAAGCGAGGCTCCCATTGACTTTCATGGTGCAGGGTCAAGGCCTTATATATGGCTGGAGTAATCAGATTTGGTTTTCTTTTCAGGTACATGCATGACTTTGATTCCCAGGTTATCAGTTACGAGAATTTTCAAAATCTTCTCTTTTAATCAGGACTAGTACAGCTGAGGACATATTTGGCAAGGTTCTGTTTTGAAGCGAGTTAGCTAGTATGGGTGAAGGCAAGATTTAGTCTCCATGCCAGTCTGTGACTTCCATGGAAAATGCTATTGTAACAAATATATATGGGTTGTAGGGATACCGATCTCTTCTGAATCACTGGTGTCCCACCACCTCATTTTATTTAAACCATTGAAGATTAATAAAAGAGTTAAGCCTTTTAGTTGCAATCACTGTGGACTGCACTGGAGCCAAAATTCTGGTGGCAAAATTCCTGAGCTAACTGGTTTCCACTTTCAAGTTAAATTTTAAAAACCATTATGATGATTAATCCTGGCTAATTATTGTTATGAACACTAAACCAAGTGTGGGGCCTCCAGACTGTCTCATGTCATGCTGCCTCATTGATTATTTTGTTCCCTCCTTGAAATATGTTGTTCTGGGAACAGTAGCAGACTATAGCCTTCATGACATGTCCTCAAATGCTCCTGGAGTTAAACATCAATTTCTATTTAGATTCAGTGAAAAAAATAAAAACAAAAGGTCCAAAAGAGAATAAACATAATCATCTAGGATCCCAAAGTCTGGATCCCATGGTGCTTGCGGCTTACGTAGTTTATGGCTTGTAGCATACATGAGGGAGGAAAACAGGTCAAATATTTCTTTCACCTCTCAGTGCTTAACCAGTGTAACCCATGTTAATCCTGCTGCTCTCAGAGCCATGTACCTTAATTAGACTTCTTTTATGTAAGGAGTGCTGGATAATGCTCAAGCTGAAGTCAGAGTTTGCTGGTCCTGACTTGGTCAAAGGAGATGCTGCAGTGGAGGACAAGCCATTCCTTCAGCTGCAGAGATGTGCTCCAAGAGCCCCAGAAAGAACAAATGAGCTCAGCTTTCCCATAATGCACAGCCGTTATCCTACTGGACTAATTCTCTGTAATGACTTTGTATTGAGACAGTATTCTTTTCTCATTTCTCTCTCCCCCCCCCTCCTTATACCTTTCTGGGTTTCTTCTGACCCTCCCTCTGTAATTATCAGGTATTAGCACTTGGCGTCAGACTTTGCTTCTGCTCATACTCAGGTGCCCTTCCATTTTACTTGTATCACCAATGCTGTGGGCAGCTGACTCTGGAACATGATTCTCTGCAGCTTCACAGCACTGCTGGCACGTGTTCCTGAGAGTGTTGCTGCAATTAAAGTTGATTTAAAAAATCAGGAGGGAAGGAGGTGATGCACCATTCCCCCAGCTGTGTCTGGAGCAGGTAGTTCATTCTTCAGAGAGCCTTATGGCTGCAGGAGAGCTGTATCTCCTGGGGCTGTTGGGTGTTGGTGTAATCAGAAGGGCTGAAATTGTATATGAGGTGGTGGAATTTGATCTTCAGCATGTAGGGGCAGATTTTATATGTGGCACACCAAGGAGTATGCCTGTCAGATTTGCATGACAATATTCCATTGCCTGGGAAATGTGTAGGACATGGACTGAAATACAGCCTTGGGGAAACAGCAGTTTTGTCCAAAGAAATGAAGAGATATTCGTTTCGCATAATTGCATAGATCTTTAGTAGGTGCAACTCTGGAACAGGAGCCAGTGTTTTCTTTGTTAGGTCCTGTCAGTGACGGCAAATCAATCACAGTACACAAACTTGAATTTCAGCTGGTAGATCCAGTCTCCATTGCACCTGTGCTGTTCCTTCATCACTCTAAATAGAACATGGCATGTTAGGTTTCTGTTTTTTGAAGGCAGGCATAAAAGATGATACACTTAAGTAAAAAATGAAATTTGAGTAAGTATGAAACTACAGTTTATAATAATAACTTAGGTGCATATGCTCTCCAAATTAAACATTTGTATGTCTTGTGGGACACCTGTAAAGTAGGTAAACAGCAGAGGTATGTGCCTGCTAGTCTTCCATTAGAAAAAATGGGTGGAAATTCAACCCTGTTACTTAACAGGGTGGCTGGTGCTGCAGGGCATCTTTATTAGTCTGCTACTAATGGGAGCAGCGATGGGAACTGGGGCGGGAAGATGCATTTCTCTGACTAAGTGAAAGATGTAACCTCAACTTTCATATATGGATTATTATAGTGAAGCTGTTAGCTATTTGTCATTAACCAAACAGATATTTAGCTGATCAGGGAAAAATAATTAAATCACCATGGTGTGAAAACATCTGAAAAAAGTTATGCCTAAAACCTAAAATGTTTTTCTCTAGACAGCAGGCGCTAGGCAGGTGCTGTTTGGGAACAGTAAATTTCCTTCTATGTGGTTTTCATGAGAAAGTTGCTGTTACCAATTCTTCTTGTTACTCGCCTCTTTCATTATTAGGACACTTTCCTACAGACTGAGCAGCATATCCTTTGAGCGGAGTCTGTGGCTAAAGGCCTGACATTTTCCCTTCAACGCTCGGCTACAATGCTGATGGCCATTCGCAGAGGTTTAGATCTTACCATGATTATCCTCCACAGGCCCAGGGTCTAGACTAGTCAGTGTTCAACCAGCTTACTTCACCCAGCGGTGGTGCCAGGTAGCCCTAAGTGGCTGTGCGGAGGGAGATCCTGAATTGCCCTGAAGAGATGCCTGCCTTATTTCTCTCATCTCTAGAAGGAGCACAGCCGATATACTGTGAGATGTAGGCGGTGCTACTGAGAGGTAATTTGTGTGAGGCAAATGAGGCACAAGGCATATGGCTTTAAGAAATCGGTCTGCATTGCCTTGAAGGGTGTTACCTGTTGCTGCTTAGTAAGTGTTTGTTTCTTTTCAACACTAATCTCTCACAAAATATTTAACTTAAAAACCTTGGAGGCTTACAGAACAGATAGAAACTGGCAGAGCCAGCTCAGGGAAGGCTTCGCAGCTGCAGCTGCCCTTTCCTGGGGACGGGGTGCATGGGAAAAGGCTACTTTTGGGAAGACACACAATAGCATATTACTTCATTTCTCTCTGGAACAACTCCTCCTGAATTCGGAGTCTATTCCAGCTCCGTGTGCTATAGTCTAAAGGGAAGGAGGAAGCCCTATAAGTTATTCTTTAACTTCCTTTGCAGTACTTTTCTTTGCTCACCCAGGGTTACGTGGTGTTGTGTTGGCTTCCCAGTTGGGTAGGTACAGCTTGTCAAACCCACAGTGAAAGCAGGAACAGGGGATCTGCCCAGCTCCCAGACTAACCCTGCCCACGCCGCACGCCAGCTCTTGTTGCCGAACAGCGAAGCCTGAAGCTGTTTGAGCCTCCCCTCCCTGTGCCTTTGCACTCAGCGTCCCCCGAACTGCTGACCCCCCGCAGCAGCTTACGTCCTTTCTGCTGCTGCTTCTGCACAGTCCAACCTCCTCCACCACCAACTTCGTCTTCGATCCTGTTGCCCTCCCACGTCTCCTCCTTGTAACGACTTCAAAACCCTCCTCATGTCTGATTTCTGCCTCTGACTGTCTTCTCACCGCCTCCTCTGTCTCCACGTCTTTACATATGATTCAACTATATTTCAGTCCCATGATCTAGCAAAATGGACAGATGGGGGTATAGAAGAGCTCATGATGTGGCTCTGCTCTAATCTTAGGTTTTCCCTGTCTTTGCTCCTTTGTTCATAGTTACCCCTTGCTGTGCTCCTGCGATTTTTAACACAGATGATAAATTAGGACAGTGGGGATTGTAAAAGATAAGGTAATAATAGAAATGAAATACCAGGCCAGGTCTTTAGCTGGAGTAAATCAGCTGCTGATCTAAACCAGCTGGGGATTTGGCCCACTCTGAAATGAAACTGTAGGATAGGAAGAATCCATATAATTATTCCCCAAAGAGCACTTTTGTCATGATGCCAGACTGATGTTTCTATTCTTGTTTTTAAAATGATGTATTTTAGAAAGTGATTGTCTCACTATTGCCCACCTGTGGTCACAATATTGGTTCTTTCAAAAGTGAACATGCCAAGTCCTTCAGGCACTCAGCAGTGGCTCTTAAAATGGCTCCCTTCAGCACCTGGAGTTTCTCTTAAAAACTGCTAATCCAAAAAGAAACAAGACCCACATTAGTTTCACTGCCTAGGTCTCAGCGGCAGCAGAACGCTGTACCTCAGAGTTTCGCGATCAAATTCTGCCTTCAGTTCCAGTTTGTGGTTTTGAGTTATTTACCTGCCTGCAAACTCACTTCAGTTTTAGTTTTGACCTGTTACACCCAGCCCTCTGCTAGAAAGCGCTTACTGGGGAGATTAGCAAAGGTTTTACATTATGGGGCCGAAGCAGTCTATCTCATAACCAGTATGAAAGTATCATCTGTTACGTGCTCGGTTCATGGCTGTGGTACTGTGGTGGGAAGATGTATGGATTTTGTTCATGTGATGCGTATATGTGCACCCAACACATAACATTCGAGATGGGACTCCTCTATTTTTTTGGAAATTTGGTGGAAGGCATCAGGTCACCCACTTCCTTTTTCAGGAAAGATGGCATTTATAATTAAATCCAATATCACCCAGTTCTTGCTCAGCTTCAGATTATTTCTGTGTTTACTACCTTGCATAACCAGGCAAGGAATGAACCTGAAAGCTTGTCTCCAGAGTGCTATGATAGCTGAGTTTTCTAGATGGCAGTCTGAAGTCTCCTATCGCTTGCGATCTCTATCAAAGTGTAAACCAAGGAGATGGTCTTTACCAATCATTAACAACAAGGCTGGCACAAAGGGCTAAGTCTAGTAATTGTACTTAAAAAAAAAAAGAAATTAACAACTCTCACTATAGGCTCGGTTCAGCCTCACCAGCCGTGACATGTCCTTTCTTGCACGCAGCAACAAAAATAGACCCAAGTAGTGAAGGAGAAAAAAAAAAGAAATAAAAGAAAACCCAATTTGTTCCCTATTAAGCTGCTGAAAAGCTTAAACCCATTTCTATTCCAGTTAGTAGCTAAGTGAAAATGTAACTGCTTTATATATTTCACTAGAATTAAACTTAAACCTACAGAATTAGGTTTATTAATTTCTGTCAGTGCTCAATGGGGAAATAAGAGTGCCCATTCATTAAGGATACACAATTACTGCAGACAAAAATGAAGCACAGTGCTATTAACCATAATAAAAATGTTGAACACTGTGGAAATTTTCATTAAATAGAATCTATTCCTTATATGACTCTACTTAATCCTTTCTGTCTTTTTTTTTTCCTTTGTGTTCTCCAACTCATTTTATTTTATTACTTAGCTTTTATGTATGTTTCTTAATGTAATTATGATTAAATATTTTTTGGTACTAAACAATATTATTTCATTAAAAAAATCTGTCCCCACACTTACTTCAGTGAAAAGTAGTCTTTGGAAAACAATACAGGCATTAAGTAGAGTTTCATTATTATTTTAGCTCATGAACGTAAAAGAGGAACCTACAGCAAATAAGAAGGAAAACTGTATCAGCCCATCCACTAAAATGCAATTGGCTTCATGGTGCAGATCCATAGGTGGAGTACACTGGTGGACCAGAATAAATCCATTGAAATCAACTGAAAATCAAAATGGTGGTTATGGCAGAAAACAAATAAATATTCTAGAAAGAATGAATGTGTTTAGGCTTTGCTAAAAACATTTTTAAGTCAAAATAAGTATTTATGAAGAAAATATTCTCAGATTTTCAGTATCTTCACGCAACACTTTGGGAAGTCACTGATCTCCCCTGTAGACTCTGAATTCTTTGTAACAAATGATATGTTGTCTGAGGGACACAGCTTTAATTGCTTGAGAAGGATCGTCAGTTAGTAACTATGATATGGATTAGCTGATGACTTCAGCTCATGAAACACTATTGAAGCCAATGGGATTATGATCATTTCCAATAAATAAAGGCTTATCTCCAGATGAGTTAAAAACGAATGTGTCAGTGCCTGGTTCAGTGGATGACTTGTATGTCTTGCATAGAAGTAAATGAATAATAAATAACTATACCCTGTTGATCAAAGATATTTGTTTAACCTGAGGGCTGCATTATTAAAGACCTCCTTAGGAATGTCAAAGAGGATTTTGCTTATGTTCTTGTACTGTAGGGTCCTGGGCAGTTTTGTCAGTGCTGGACCCACAACTCCAGCATATCAATAAGTAAAGTGTGTAGGCTCGGGGAGTATAACCACAGAGAGACTTGGTCCGGTGGGGCCTGGGGAAGAAGGGATGAGGTGAACCTCAGTGTTCACATTAGGCAAAGGAGATGCTGGATTTCAGGATTCTAGGTTGAACTTTTACTTTGGATGACAGGAATCATTACAGGAACTCACTAAAACCACACACAGCGTTGTCATTATTTTGGATTGTCACTGTGCTTCAGAGCCGTGCTCCAGAAGTTGAGAGGCTGCTCTTTAGAGCAGCTGGGCCTTCATTTTGTCTGGGATCATTTAAATGATATGTCCTGATATAGCAGCTTAAGGGGATGGACAGGAAACTGTGTGACTCTACTGTATTTGAGCTATGTGGGGCAAGTTACCTCAGTCCAGCCAGAAGCATGGACCTTCTGGGGTAAGACTTCTGCTCTTCTGTTGGTGCTCATAGGTCTCAGTGAGGGATTGCAGCTGGCTCACTGTAATTTGTTGTTTGTACCGTTCTGTGGATGCAATCAAATGTGAGCATGAAAGATTTTTGACCAACTAGCTGCTTTATAGGGACAAATGACTCTTGTGCTCACAAATAAGGTGGTCTGAATGCTACCATTTGCACTTATGAAGGATTGTATCAAAAGCCTTTTCAGAGTTGGTCAGATAGGTTATTTATAGATCTTTTTCTTGGATGACCTGATTGATGATATGCAGATGGTCAAGGGGGCATTAGCTTATTCTAAAGCCTTATTGTGTCCAGAGCTGTTTGAAGTCTAGTTGCTTATTTCTCTCTATTAATAGCACCTTTCAGTTTGGGCCTTGGTTGCAGGCTTGGATGTTCTGATAGCTTCGGTTTCTTTATCCCATCTCACCAGGGAGCTGAATGGGACACTTGTTTGACTTTCTGGCATTTAAATGCTGGAAGAAAAGGCACTCCGAGATAGAAAAGATGGGAAACCACCGTATCTGTCCACCTCCAGATCCACCAATAACAGAGCACAAAACTCTGTTTCCATGATTTGGTCCTGTATTGCTGCTGTAGGACTCATTTCCATGTTGAGATGTCCTCTGCAGTTGCAGCTCTGAATCAGAGAGAAATTGCCATGACCTTTCTAGTTCTTGGATTTAATAATGGAAGAAGTGAGGTGTGGAAACATATCGATGGATTACAGCCAAAATAGACTGTTTTCTGAATAGACCTAGACTGCTTAACATTCAGTAAACAGCTTTAATACAGGACAGTAAAAACTGCCTATGCACTTATTACCTTGATATGGTTAACTAGTCAGAGTATAACCACAGAAATATGAGTGCATTTCAATAAACACACAAAATGGCTTCATTTTCAGAGTACAGTAGTTCCCCTAGGTATTCTAAAATCTATTCTTCTGTAGACAAATATTCATTTTCTTTCAGCATTAATTGTAGCATTGTTGCTGATAATGTTTCCTGCATTATACTCAGCTGCCTCATACTGTGGATAAGAGAAATCAGATTGAGAGCAAGAACAGAAAATACTAAGATTGCAGCTGCATCTCCTGGGGAAATTATTGCCATTTCAAATGTCAGTCAGCCTGATTCATTATTAAGGGGGAGCACAAGACACCTCCTGCTTGAAAATTGGTCTGCACAGAAATGGCAGGCTGGTTTTATTGTTACTATCCTGATGATGTAACCTTATCAAAATATGCACAGGTTCTATTTTGTCTCCACTATAAGCATAACCTTTGGTATCCTGGGTAGTGGCTAAATTAATCCACTCCTTCAGAACAATGCGATTTCAAACACGACAAAACCCTCCTGTTGTTAAAGAACATTTATCTGCTTTACTTTCATTTGCATTTTCCATAAATTGAGTAGCAGGAAGTGTGAAACACCTGAAGTTCAAAGTCTCTGGAATGCACAGATGTTGATTTTCATTATAGACTCCAAAGATTGGCTCCTAAGCAACACTGCAGAGATTTTTGTGTAACTTAACCACCTTCCATTGGTGTGCTGGGACTCTGAGAACTCTCCAAAGAGCAATACAGTGGATTCCTGGAGGACTGGGAATGACTAGTGTGCCAGAGTGAGAAGTGAAGTTATTGTCAAGTAACCTTTTGATTATCTGGTAGGATATTTCTTTAGTTTGATTTGGTTTCTTTTTAAAGATAAAGTTGCAAAATATCATAATGCTTTTGTTCTTTTAATACACCTCTGCCCAAAGATGTGTAAGTGTGTTGGCAACTCAAATTGTTGGTTGACCTTCTTTTACTTTGGTATCTATAATGCACAGCAGCATGTGTACTCTGTGCTCCCACATGCCTTTACTTATGCTGCCTGCTCAGATTTTCTCCTCTGACAAAAACAAAAGAATGAAAATGCCTTAATGCACATTCACTGCAATGAGTGCTGGGGTTGTTTCTCTGGGGGTTTAATGAGTATTGCCCTACTAAACATGTTCACACAGCATCTTGTGGCATCTCTGACTACAAATCTATTTGTGAAGCAGACCTGTGGCTGGGTGAACCTGAGTGGGGTATTTCATACTTAGTGTTGTGTAGAGCAGTCTTGGTACTGGTATTTACAAGACTATGTAGCTTTTCTTTTTTACCTCATGGGGAAAGATGCGTGTTTAACCTGTCACTTCATGTCCAAATAATCACACATGGTGCTTCCTGTGAGTACCATCCAACACAGTATTGGCACAAGATTTGCTTCCCTTCAACAAAGGGAAGTCCATGGCTCAAAATTCCCACCCTCCCTTTACCATCTATACCAAAGCAATCAGTGAACCCCATCTTGGCTAAATGCATATAAAAGTGTATATTATTGTTTATTGCCAACTAAGTGGAAAGATTGTCTTGTCATCCTGCAGTTTTGCCTCTTCTGTTTTCCCCTGTGGAAGGAGACATTTAAATTGAAACTTTTGGATCGGAAGTACAGAGGAAATAAAGCAAGTCACCAGTGACACATTTTTGAGCATCTCCATGTGAAGCCTAAGCTGTTTCTGATTGCCCAGCACCTTACATGTAGATCTAATGTGAATGTGGTGTTTGAATTGACTAATAACTTTGTAACAGGGGGAGAAGAAGACAGAACTAAAATCCCACTCATCCTGTGGTACCATTAATCAATATTTCCCAATTTTCCATTCTTCTTTTTATCGGAGACTTCCAAAGGCCAATTTCAAGCAAGATAGATACAGAGCTGCTTTGTCATTAATGGCAGTGTAAAATTGTCGTCTTTACTCCTCTTATCAAACTCATGGCCTCACCTGGAAAAATTCCTGCAGGTGGTTCTGAAGGGTTAACAGAGGCGTGAAATCTCACCTTGCATAAGAAATACATTTTGCTCACTTTGTGACTTCTGTGTGATTTCATGATTGTGAGAATTGACTTTTCCTGTCAGGCATTTAGGCAGTATATGCTGACAGATGTCTGTATCAATCATGGGAGCAGTCTTGAGGATATGACCCATGCACTAAGAGGAGATACAGTCTTGTATTGAATTATAGCCAAGAAGCACTCAACACAATTGTGGCCAGGTCAACTTTGCACTTCACTGATCCTCAGCAGGTCATTCAGGCCAATTTAAGTCTACCCAGACGGCCAGCAATCCCTGGAAACCATTACAGCATACAAGAATTAGTTTATTCTTTAACTCACAAAGCAAGGACAGTATTTCCTTTATTTAGTGTAGCCAGAGTAGAGCTCTATTAAAATTCATAAACATTGGTAGATACATATCTTTAGCTTGAAAAAATGATAAAAATGATAAGTGCCAGCAAGGTTGCGTACTTGTCCTTTTCTTTCAAAACGTTGTCGTGATGATCTTGGTTACCTTGCAATGCTGTGCTGTTAAATCATCCAACAGGGAGTGATGCAACACCAGACATGTGCAGAACCTGCTTGAGTGGCACACAAAATTGCTGCGCTAGTTCGTGGGGATGAGTCAGAGAAGGAAGTCGCTGGAAGAGTGTTGCACAAAGCATAAAGAATCTGAGGTAAAAAATGTGAAGAAGAGTGTTAGGGGTGAGGATGCTGGATCTTTATATACAGATAAAATACTGCTGAAATGCTGATCAAGTGAACATCATTTCAGAGCACATGAAACCTACAATTTACATCAACTAAATGTGAAGAGGGAAAAGAACAAACACAAACCATTATGGAAACAAGTTCAGCCATATTTGTAAAGAAGCAAATCTTGTGATGGCGCGTGCACATATTTTAGTGCATGCTCTGCAGTATAAGAACATTTACTTCTACTTGCAAGTCTGTAATTTGCATATTTGTTCCAAATAATAATTGAAAAAGAGCTAGCTTATGAATTATTTGGCCATCTAGTTTTCTCTGTTGATGACGGTCTGGA
Organism: Gymnogyps californianus; assembly: GCF_018139145.2. NCBI lineage: Eukaryota > Metazoa > Chordata > Aves > Accipitriformes > Cathartidae > Gymnogyps > Gymnogyps californianus. The sequence continues at coordinate 6,275,585 of NC_059482.1, forward strand.
ATTGGAGGGGCTTCCTGCAATAAAGGTGTAAATGTAGAGGGTATCTAAGGTCAACTATTGCTACAGCTGAATCTCTCAGTTTGGGGCTTTTTGATAAATAGCGTTCCGAAAGGATTCAACTTGTGCTGAGGAAACTCTTTCAATCAACTGATTCAGTGGTGTGCATGCAGCCGGCTGCTGGAGATCCAGTTCAAGCATGCTCTTGCCTGTTGCATATTCCTGTTTCTTGTCTCATTCACATATCAGTTGATTTGCACTAACCTCTAGAGACTGTGCTGACCCGAGCAAAAGTATCATTTGTTTCTCTGCTATCACTTTCTGCAGGGCAAAATCACCTCGTCTTTGATTTTTGTGTTGAGAGGGGTGTTGCTGCGAAGGACTTGTGTTCACCCAGCATGGCAGTTTGCCTGACCGGACCCAGAGCAACATGGACATGGTGGTGAGGAGAGCACTGGCAAGGTTTGCTTCAGAAGAGCCAGAAGACCTCTCCATAGCAATGAAGGGGCTTTGACACCTTTACAAATATTTGAAAAAATACATGACAGCTTAGTTTTTTTCTTCTTTTTCTGAAACAGTGCAAAACAGTCATGAAGGTCGGGGGTCAGTCTTTCCCCTCACACAAGCAGTGAGCAGCATTATTGTTAACAAAATGTTTACAAATGCTTCTTTTTCTGATTGAAGGAAACTGAAGACCAGTATCTTCCAAGTGACATCAAGTAGGAAGTAATCAGTTATGTCTTTACAGTGTTGGAGAGAAATATTGAAATGATCAGGATTATAAAAATCTCCTGAGAAGTTTCTTTGTAAGACAGGTCTATTCTATCAATGCAAAACAGTGTATCAGCTTCTGCAAGACAGGATATTTAAAAGAGTCCTACAAAATGTTAATGCAGTTTTTTAATGTGACTGTGAGAAAACTGAGGCTGGCTTTAATTTCTGCCTGAGAAGGAGGAGATCACAAAGCAAAGAAATTGCTGCATTTCTGGAAAAATGAGCAGCAGTCATTTTCAGAACTTACTGCCAGGTGTTATGAGAACTATCTGGGTCTGAAATATATGTGAATATTGAGTGTATACTCAGCTTACTTTGAAAAGTTGAGGACAGAAGACGAGTCCATTTTTTACAAGCACCTCAGACAGCTGGATGTGCTTTACTTCTACAAAGACGTTACCGGCAACCAGAGCAATTGCAAGAGCAGTGATTCTAACAGTCACAGAAAGGGTCTTTATCTGATTGTTTTCACATCAGGCAAGATTAGGCAAATTAACAAAATGTTTGCAGAAAACTGAAAGAAAAATAATAAAAACTTCCCTGCTTTAGCTTGGTTTTCCAGGCAAGTAGGAGAATACAATGAAGAATTTTTGTTTGCTGGCTCAAAAATCAGAACTGGAAATGAGAAGTTAGGTAATATTCATGGAACAAAAAATATGAACGTTTCTTTCAAAGTTTTAAAAATAATTTCAGTGTGATACACCTGAAAATAATCTGCTTTTGGGAACTAGGGTGTTTGTAGTATGTCAAATAAAATAACTCTCGGATTTTTTTCCTGTGGTCACATTGTTAAAAAGCTTTTAAATTTATGTTGTTTTGGCAAAAAGTATGAAATTGATGAAAAATTACGGCTGACAATGCAAGTTGGAATGAATAACTACAGATATATGTTGATTTTAGCTGTTGATTTTGAATAGCAATAAATCTTGAATTCTACCAGCTCAACTTATGGGAGGCTTTCAGCACAGTCAACCACAAAATGCAGTTGAACCACTCACATAGCATAATTAGAGCAGATGCTGGTATAACATGCAACTGCTGTTCACGCATTATTGTGTGAAAGCCTGCCCTTCCTGTTTATTTGGGGTTTTTTTCTTCCTTCCCTAATACTCACCAAGGCACCTTTCAGAAATGCTCCACTAAAAGCCCGAAAGGACCATGCTATTTTATTCCAGGAGCAGCCCAGAACAGTTTTGTGAGCACATGTATGTGTGTGATCTATTCTGTACAGTGTATTTTAAAAAGGAAAGCAACATTTTTGCTAGTGATGAGGGACATATAACTGGGCAGCATCAGGAACACTGAGAAGCATCATGATTGAATACAGATTGCACTGAGAAATACAGGTTTTATTCCCAGCTTCTAACCTGCGAATGGGCCTGCCATATTGTTGCTTTTCTACTACTCCCCTTCCCAAACTTCTCTGTTTTGACAGGTTAGACTGCAAACTAAGCTGTGCAGGGGGATGGAAGCTCCTTTTCCAGTATCTTGTGAAGCAGAATGGGGACCCAGTCTTGGCTGAAACATCAAGTCAGTACTTGTGTGATACTATAGTCAAGTCAGTACTATATGTGATATAAATAAAAAATAAACAGAATGAACATAAGTCGGGGGGGGTGTCATAAATTCATCTCACTGAATACAAAGTGGGGTGGTTTTTGCTTTTTTTTCTTCTGGATTTGTTGCAAATGGTTTGAAATTAAGCTCTCCAGCTGACAGAAGATCATTCAGCGTTAGCTATTTAAAAACTTTCACTGAAATGGAGTGAAATAAGTTTGTTATTTATGAAGTTCATCTCACAAGCTCCCAATTTGGTGAAAACAGTTTTATTTTGCTTCACATTTAAAACCTGCAAATAGCTGAGTTAATTTAACTAAAATGAGCATTCTCAAGATGACCCGTAAAGGGGAAAAAAAAATCCAACCCAACTGTACTTTAATCTAGAAACCATCAAAGCCTTCTTGACACATGTATTATTGTAGGGCTCAGAAAAAATAAACAGTTTATGTAGAAGATTAAGAGACAGTTTGGATTTTGCTTTTGACATATCTTGTCTCCAAATCTTAGCTGAGGATTTATTAGAACACTATCATGTCAAAGCTACCTCATTTATATGATAACACATCTGTAATGTTTTACAAGTGCAGCAGTCCTCGTTCAGAATGTTGCTTTTTAAGTCCTAAATTACAGTACCTGGAGAGGTATGCATAATTATAGTGCATGTTAGCAAATGATAGGATGCATTTTCCCCTAGGCTCTCTGCATTAATCATCAGCAGAGTGGGTGCAATAAAATCATAATTGCTTCTTCAAAAGTTATAATCTAACTTATACAACTTTAAGTTAGTTGTATGGCAATATGATATCGACTGTCATGTAGCAAGCCCGTTTCCTTCATTTCCTTAAAATTAAGGCAGTGTTGCTCGGTGGTGAACTGTAATTAGCATCATTTTCATTTACAGATTTAGGTTTTAGATCCTGAGTGAGTGCATGATGGTGTAAGCTCCAAGCTTGATGAAACGATGCTGATTTACATGCGCTGAGGGCCTCTGGGCTGATCTCTGCTTATTTGTTAGGCTGCTTGCAGTCAGTTTGGTGGATGATTAACCTCTTCTATCTCCTTAACTAGCAATTGTATCTGAAAAAAAGACCGTGTTAAGGAAAGAAGTTATTTTACATGACAATCCTGTTTAGTATTCTTTTGCTTAAATATTTGTTTCAAGAGAGAAGATTAGCAGGAAGATTTTGCTGCAGAGGGAAGGCTGGGTCCTGCCGCTGCGGCTGTGCCAGGGTGCAGTTTGACACTTCCAGCGGCAGTGAGGACTGCGGGAGGTCTGGCACCCTTCCCTTGCTCCCCATCTGCCTGCTCAGGTAGCTTCCCTGGTGTCAGCACTGATGATGGTTTGACCTCACAGTGATTCAATTCAGAGATTTAAACTGGCAGGGAACTGAATCCCGCCCCCTCTCCTTGGTTGAATAGTTTTGTGCTAGTTCTGCTTCCTGAATTCACTCATTTTCTTGTCAGATGAACGCCAATGACCCTGTGCGAGGCTGTATAATAGGTAAGTGTAGGATGGAATCATTTAAAGATACTTACATTAACTGTCATAAACCCAAGCCTACAATCAAAGATCAAAGCAAACGTTTAATTATTTAGGAAACATCACTGATGTAATCAATACGCTTTACAAAAACAAATGTTTAACTCTAATTCATTGCCTCTTAAGCTGATACATATGCACGCACACATGCATGCATGACATGCATATGTACACACACACGTGTGTGTATATATATATACATGCATATATATACACACATAAAATCAAGTTTTTGTTCTTTGAAGTTTGGCCAACTTTTTAGTGTGGTTGCAACAGCCGTGTATAAAGGCATGTCCACAGGGCCTGTTGCAGGGTATGTGCTCCCGAAGGACTCAGAAGGGTAATGGATGTGATAACAAAGCAAGTTTTTTCACTTTTGCACAATCTTATTCCTTAAGATCAGGTCTGTAAATTAAAATCTAAACCTACATATTGAAGGCTGGATACTGCAAGCGAGGCATTCTGGCTCCAATCCAGTAAAGCACTTAAATATGTGTTTTAAAATTAGGTGCATGTCTTGTTATGGTATGACTTCAAAGGGACTTCTTTTGCTTAAAATTAAGCACATGCTTAAACACTAAGTTATATATTTGAATGAACTGTATACAAATGGCTGAGCCACTGCCGGAGAGCTCAGCACCTTGTTTCTTCACTGAGCAAATATAATCATAAAGAAAAGACAAAAAACAAAACAGAAGCCTCCGCCTTTTCTAAATAGTGTTTCCGTTGTTGTTTTGTGCCTAATTTGCACAGAAGCATAGAAGCTCACACTTCTTTCCAGACCTTTCAACACGTGGAGGAACGTGCTCAATGTGATAGGAGTTGTAACATCGAGGTCAGTGGAGGGGCTCCCTTCTCATTGCTGCTCTCAGCGCTAGCAGTCTCCTGCTGAATGCCTCGTTTACAGCCTGTTCTTTTGCCGTGGACAGAGAAAATCGAGGCTGTGGCAATTCTTCCCAATATCCAGAGAGGCAGTTGGTGTGTAAATGTTTATCCCCAAGTTGCAAGGCACATGCACGTTATGCTCAACCACTGCTTACATCCAGTTTTGCCCTTCTGTGATTCTGGTTTTATTAGCATGGCAATTACGTACTTTAATACTTGATTTGCATGAGATGAAGCTGCACACTTGTAAAATGCATACTGTTGCTAAACGACATCATACCTTAAAAGGGTTTAGAAGCATCCAAAAATAATGTTTCACACCAGTTGAAATATTTGCTGAAATGCAGAAAATTGGAAAAGTTACTTTCCATGGTTCACTGTCTTGTTCAGTTTTTGAAGGAAACCATCCTTAAAGATACAAGGCTTTCCACCTTTTGTGCCAGAAATACAAAATACAATAAATAGAAAGCACAGTAATATCCTACTAATCAAGGTATCTTCACTTAATTTTTTAAGGCTTTTAAGTCTCTTGGAGACCTGATTTTTGTTTCGCTCTTTGACTTGCTGGTGTTAATAACCAGTGCTGTTAAGCAACCAAATCTCTGAAAGTTAAAAATAGTCTTTTGTTAGCTAAAATGTACCATACAGTTGTGCGTTTAAGTACCATGTGCAGTTTGGGGAAAACTAATCTTAAAAAAAATGTTGACATCATTTTTGTAGACTGTAAAATTAGTCTTAAATTATTCTAAAATGCACCCCAAGTCACAGCAAGCTGCTGTGTATCAGGGCACACTGCCTCCTCCAAAATCATGCTTATCTTTAAATTTTCCTTTCATAAACAGTTGGCAAATATGACATCAATTTCAGCTATAATGACCACATTTAATTTTCATTTTAAATTTATTCTGTTACTATATATTGGTATCCTGGTTGATGCCAAGTCAGCCAGCCACAGGTCTGTTTTTCATTTAGGCATTGAACTTCTTTAGGTTAGACATGCTCAAGAGTCCTGGTTTAATGCATAACCCTAATTATAACTTAGAATTAAGCTACTGCTGACTGCAGCATTTTAGGCAGGGGAATCAAAGAATGTATCTAATGAAAAAAACACAACTCCACCCCTCACTGGTGCCTTATCTTTATACATTTTTTCATGTTACATTTTTTTTTAGACTGAGTGCATAATACAGCTATAAAACAGCAGTTTAGATAATATAGTCAGCCTGTCAGTTTATATATGTCTACTCTGAGCTTAAGGGTTTTCTCTTTACTTTGAATTGGGCCTCACTTCTTATTAAAATGCTACAAGCTTTTAAGAAATCGTAGTATCACAGACCAGTGATAGCTCAACATACTAATATATCATTATGTTGGACTTATATCTGTGCACTATAAAATTGCATTACTGTTTAAGCTGGTTGAAATATTTTTGCAAAATGTTTGGTTTTGGATGAGAAATGCCTTTTCAACCATATAGAACTTCGATGAGGAAATTCCTAGACTGTTCTGATAAAAATGGCTTTGTTTTTTTTATGGCAAAACTTTAAGAATCCAATTCAGAACAGTGTTCAATGAAGATAAAAATATTGGGTTTTCCCCACATTTTTCCAGAAAGTGAAATATTTTTAAGGTCATTGTGGTCACTTCAAACTTGTCTGAATTTCATGTATTGGATTGAATTGTTGGTAATTCAATGGACAGAAAAGGTGGAGTGGTATCATCTGGGTCTTTACTCCCAGAACAAATCTGTTTGTATTAATAGAAGCAGGTTTTTAGAGGGGGGGATGATTAATTCAGAACTGATGAGCCATGCTGCATGGGTCAGAAGGAAATATGGCCTGGGGAGATGCCACAGTCCTGAAAAGTAAGATCATGAAGAAGACTGATGAGCTGGGAGGAGCATCATGCTCCAGCGGGACTCCAGGACAGTGTTACTAAAGCTTGAGTGAATAGCTGACATCAGAGCAGCACCACACAGGGACACCCTGTATTAATTTGCACAAAGCCATAACTTTCAGTATGAGATGGAGAGCAAGTGAAAGTCGTTGCAAGGTACTTTTGTACACCAGCTTCTCTGCTCTCCCTTTTCTTATGGTGCCTGTGTGCTGCCAAGGGGCCAGGGAATCGCTCTCCCGCTCTCCAGGGACACTTGCAGACACTGCACCTAATTCTGCTCATTTTCACTGGCTTCACACGAGGGTGACACCTCCGTTTCCTTAGAATTAATCCAGATATATGCTGGGCTGTGTGGTTGGAGATGACGATCCTTTGCCACTGAAATATGAGACTATGTGTTTTCTTTCCTATAATGGTTCTTAAGCTTGACTGCTGTCTGTAGGAGGCTAGTCAGTAAGAGTTATACGCTGTGTGATAAAATACTAATGTTTTTCTTCTTCGGGAACAGAAAAATGAAAAAATTCTGGGTTTGTACTAACATTCCACTTGTTCTGCGTGGGCATTCAGCTGTACTGCCAGGAGGTGGTAACGCTTACAGTCTTGGTGTAAATGAAAGCAGACAGAAGCAATGGAGAAACAGGCTGCGCAAGCCTCGGGGCTTGTCCACGCACAATAGTAGCATCAGTTCAGCTGCAAAATCCATTTAGCTAAACCAGTGTATGTCTCTGATTGGACACACTTAAATTGGTTTATAACCAGCTTACATCAAATTAGTTTAAATCAGGAAGTTACCATAATAGCTGCATCAACCAGTAGTTGTCTAATTTTTGTATAAGATGGTTGCAAACCAGTAGCCTTTCCTCCACGCAGGCTTTTGCACTGCTTTAGATCAATTTAAAAGCTTAAACCAGTGCAACTTTTGTATGTAGGCCAGCCCTAAAGCCCAAAGTTTGTGTGAGCCGGGACAGGGAATGCACGGGGGCTCTGTGATGACTGTGTGCTGCAGCACATTTGCTTGAAGCTAGTGGAAAAGAAGACGACAGACACTTTAAAGCAAGAATGGGACACAAGGCACTAATTTTCCAAAACGGTTTATTGCTCTATATGGTGGAAAAATATGAGGTAAAGAAGTTCTGAACTCCTAGCTGTGACCCAGGGGTTTTAATGAGCCGCGTTCACAAGCACAGAGAGGTCGAAGACAAGCTTTCCAAGAGCTGCCCCGAGCCAGCATGGTTTGTGTTTCACTGTGCAAGCTGGAGCAGCCTTGAGCCTCCTCTAGGTTTAATCAAAGGATAATGACACCCAGCAGGCAGCGAGGGTGGTGAGACATGTTCCATCTCTCGAGCTGCTCAGGATGGAGCTGGAACCAGAAATGTTGCTTTTAATGTATGTTAATGGCGGTTCAGAGGTGTTTTGGAAAGGCAAGACCCTCTGGACAGCAAAGACAGGCGGCTTGAAAGCGTGACATTGTGGAAACGAAGGGAACAGGAGAATGACACCGCAAGAGGGGTTATCTCAACGTTTCTGCAACTAAAAATGGTCTAAATTGTTTTCCAGAATGAGCTTTTGCAGAGCAGAGAGAAAGCCTCTGATTTCAAGGGTTCCTAAAATACTTTTGGAATGAAACTCTCTGAAATGTTCTGTGGGTGTTGATCGCTGGAGTGCTCAGTAGTACTCGAGCTCTGAGTTCACACCATTAAAGCTTTGTCGACAGTACTGAAAGCAGTCCTCTAACACACTGAAGCAAGCTCAAGAGGCTGTATTTATGTTCTCAGGCTGACTTTAGGGCTGTTGCTGGCAAGCTGTCAATAAAAGAACTTATTAGGCAGGGAGACAGCTTGGAATGGAGAGTTGTTTAAGCAGCTCACTTATGAATGGGACACAAGGGTGAACAGAATGAACTTTTTGCTTGTTTAGTAAACGGCAATACAACGGAGCGTTTTTATCAAGGTAACTCTGTTCTGGATGCCCAGCAGTAAATGTGCCAGATAACTTTTTCCTGAGAAATACGCCTTCTCCAGTTCTGCAAGTATATCTGGTAGAAACTATTTTATCCTTTAAGAAATAGAAGATAAAATTGGTTTTCTGTTCTACCCTCTTACTTTTTTTGAATGTGTGGAAGAGCAAGGCAGTACTGTTTTCTCAGCAATAGAAAGTGTAACGATGTATTTCCCCTGAGTGAGGCTTCTGGATATTTTCATATTTCATAAAAGTGGGTTGAGATGCTGTGGTGAGGAGTATTGTACCCACCAGATAATCCTACTGGACTTGAGAGCAATGCGTTTTGGAATAATACTTGTCTTAAAGGGCAACTTGCAGAGGAATAGAAATAGCTGTGAGAAACAGCGCAAATCTGATGTCCAAAGGAAGAGCAGTGCTTGGAGAAAGGAGCAGTCTGCTTTTGTAAGAAATATATTTCTTACAGTATGCAAACCATCCTTAAAGACTGAAGTGATCCAAGTGAAAACCATGTGAAAGGGAAAATGAGTAGAAAATGAACGGACCCGTAAGGGATCTGACTGAAAACTAAATCACAATTGGTGGGAATCTTTCCTTCACTCCAGGTGGTTATGTGTTGGGCTAAGAGGAACTTGTGATAAAACAAAGATGAGGAACTGGCTCACCATTTTTCACATTGTGGCTCAAACCCGGGGTATAGCTACAGCACCTGATATACGGTGGTACTCCATTTATAAGAGATGGATGGCTTTCCAAAAGCCCACTTAATGTAAATTTTAGTCAGCCCACAGCTCTGAGAAGGACAGCAGATCTGATTATAGACATACAGTTTCTGGATCACAGTTGTGGTGATTTGTTTTGTTTCAGATTTCGCTAACACCAGTGGGGAGTCAACCCTCCTCGGTTCATACTAGGAATGGTCTTGGCCCTTTTTGTTTGCAGCAGGAGGGCTCATTGCCAACATGTAGTTCTAAAGTCACATTTTCACTTGCATTCTGGGCAATACCTCCCACATTTTGGACTCTGCAGTACTCAGTGTAAATGGTTCCTTAGAGCTACTTTGGCAGCCAAAAAGAGCAATATTGTATTTAATTTCTGGCACTGCCACTTGCTGAATTGTCGACACAGCTGTAGCAGACCTCCAGGTCTGGATATATCTGGCTAAAGCAGAAGATCACTACGTTTCCTGATTGGACTCCATGTAATCCATGCCACTCAAGATCTGATCTGGGGCAGCCAAGCAGAAATGTAACTCCTTTCTGCCAAAGGCATTTCGGCAATGAATTCAACATTGTTCTGGAGGAAAGGGAGGACAGAGGTGAATTCCTGGAGACGTTAGCCTTTGGAAGGCTTGATATCTTCTTCCAGTAGGGTCTACCAGGAAGGTCTGCTGTGTATAAGCCAAAGCTTTATTTTTTTACACCACCATCTGCAACTTTTGAGGAACAAAACCATCCCTGCCCCCAGCAGCACATTTCTCGTTCCCCCTTGGGGCAGACACTAGTGTTCATGTGGCTGGGTAGTGTGATATATCAGAGGACTGATGTGGCTGAGATCTAATTGTGGATTTTTTAATTTTTTTTTTTTTTTACTGTGTACAAAGGTAGTGGTGTGAACATGTTGGAGGCCTGGGAACCACTTGTTTCAGCAGCAGTAACCCTTATTCACCTTGACTTGGATCATATCCCTACCACAACATTAATAACCTAGCACACTCAAAGAAAGAAAGAAAGTAATATGAAAAAGTACAGGGCATGTTTGCTATCAAGCTTCAACTTTTGCTTTCCTAGTGGTGCCACCATAGTAGTAGATCTGATTTGTGTCCAAAATGAGCATTTAAGAATTCATCTTCCAGGCAAAAAGGGCCACAGCTTTCAAGAGGATTTTCTGCCCCTATAAGCCATCCAGGATAATTTATGCTGGTCCTCAGTAAATTCAACCAGACATGAGAAATCCCCTGAACACGGGAGTCTCCAGGAAGAATGTCTCCCTTGGCTTAGCTTGGCATGGATGGTGGCAGGCACTGTAATATACTGATGCTGACACTGACAAAAGTTCCTTAGAAGCCCGCTTTAAACTACAGTGCAGCACATGCAAGAAAATTGTTGCTGGTTTAAAAAACACTGCACTGTTGGCAGTGGAAAAAAATGGGTCCAAGTGAGTTAAGCTCCATCATCTTGCTGCGATAAAGGAAAAAGATGGAGCTCCATTCCATGCTGGGCTCCATTTCATACAACATCCAAATGCCTCTAGTTTCCCAGAGCGAACTCTCTCGCAGGGTAAAGTACCCTTCAAGATCAAGCCAAGCCGTCACAGGAAGGTGTTGGTGGGGTTGCAAATGCGTAGTCACCACGGCACGGTGATTTGGGGCAGCAAAGCTATTGGAGCTGAAGTGTGCTGGAAATAGAGCAATGATCTACGTGGGGCCACCTATCTGACATCTGAGAGGAACAAGCATGCTGAAAGAGTCCAGCAAGCCAGCTTGCTTTTACGGGAGATTATTTTTCCCTTTGGACCAAACTATGGTGTATTAAAGTTTCTCTTTACTGTATCAAGAATTGACACCGACACTGACTGTAGATTGCACTGAAGAACACCCTCGGCCTCATGAATCATCTGCTGTAATTCTTCAGGAATGAACAAGCAAGAGAGGTACTGCAAGAAACGGGCATTTCTTGTGCTGTTCCCATGCTTCCCGGCATACTCTGCCATGTGAATCTGCCCTCCCGAAATCCATAAAACCCGCAAGCAGGCTCTCAGACATTTAATTTGAAAGATCTCTGTTTAAATCGTTTTTGACTTGTGCCAGGGCAAGCCTGTCCTCCAGTTAATTATGTTCTAAGCACATAGAGAGCTAGTGAAAACAGTCACTTCATAACCATTTTCTTTTTGTAAACTCAGAGTACTTAGATCTGCATCATTTAATCATAATAGAGCCATATGCATGCAGCTTAACTTTTCTGGAAACCAAAATTAGCTAGAAGATGTTTTGGCCTATTCCTGAAATGCTTGTGTATGGGGAAAAGTGCTTTGAGCGCTCCAAATGGGTACAAGCTCCCAGACCTTGTAGGAGTGGAGAAAAGTTCATGTCAGGAGTGCTCCCCACCTCTGCACTGGCTGCACTGCAACAAATACATCCTCGATGCAATTTTAAAGTAAAGTTTACTGCCTGGTGGGGCTGTTAACTAGCACAAAGAAGCTAAAAGAGAGACTAAGCTGCTGGATGTAGGGCAAAGATTAATCTCATTTTGGGGCAGTTTTAGGGGTGTGATTACCTGGTCCACAGAAAGTTATTGTAGTTATTTCAACATGACTCTAAAATAGAGCAGAGGAACATTTCTTTCTTAGATATTTACATATTTTGCAGATATTTGAAAAAATATAATAGCCTTAATGAAATTCAAACCTATTTACCTAACTAGGCAGTGCTTTAATTTGCATGTCAGTTTAGATATATCTCTGGGTACCTTGAAAACTCTGGATAAGGCACATGCTCAAGTCATTGTCTTAAAAATGATTAGTGAACAGCCACAGAAATGATTACATCCAGAGGAGATCGCTGTAGCACACCCACCAGAAGCTCTAGGGCTTGGTGCTGAGCTTGCAGTTGTGTTTTGCCAGCGGGACTTTGCGGCAGTCACAGCAGCTTTATTCCAGTGGGAGTAGTGCCTGAGTCAATCCAGCATCTTCTGGTGCTCTTTGATACCCAGCTGTGCTTCTCTGCCAAAATCCCAACTGATGTAGAGAGAGGATGGTGAAACCATAGGGCATTCCAAAAAGTTCCTAAAAAGCTTTGGATAAGCTTAAGGAAACGGTGTAATCATCTCCTGATAGATATCTTGCTACTACCCCACTTTCCTGTATTAAAGCTGTCAAAACTTGCTGAGAAAACTTTTAAGAGAATTTACCAATATGGCTTTAGTTTCAAAATACTAGTTACTAACAGGGCGGATACTCTGAGTGTTACAGGGATGAAACTATTAATTAAAGGTCGCTTCCAGAACTCTCTGTGGCTACAGAATTGCAACACAAATTTGCAGAGGAAATAAACATCGTAGGCTGCAGCCCATCTTGCAGCCAGCTGTTGGCCACCAGCTGAATACTCCCTCGCAGGGATAATGTGGAACATACCTTGGTAAGATTAAAAGGCATATTTTTGGGATCCCCTCATTTGGGTTGGATTCTACTAATTTTTACAGTAATTCTTTGCCCAGCTCTCGGTTCAAGAGACTTAATAAATTTTCCTCTGGCCACTGTGGCTTTTTGTCATCCAAACAGCCTCCAGCCTGCTAGGCTGAGCTGGTCCTGCCAGAAGCAGGGATTCCTGTCTGGTGCCAGTCGCACACAGGTCCGGCACAGGGGATCAGTGACAACCGAGGCTCCTTTAAATGCAGAAGGGAAACGAAGTGCATGGAGGACAGGAGGATGATGAGGGAGAGGAATATGGTGAGAAAGGAAAGGAGAGTAAAGCCGGGGAAGTGAAGCTGGTTGCAAATGCATTTATCCCTTCTCAGGAAGCTCATTCTAGAAGCAGCTCCAGAAGGTAGTGCTGGTAACTGATGCTACCTGGTCTAGGTCTAACTTGCTGTCATGCTGACACATATCAGGAAATCAAACCCCCTCTCTCTTGCCAGTGCTCCTGAATATTGATTCCTAATTCCACAACCTGGCCATTATTTGAAACTAAAGCTTGCCACAAAGGAGAGTGTTAAAACACAGGTCAAGGACAAGCTTGCCCTCCATGCCTGCAGCAACTTACCGAGTGCTTTGTGAAAGCCATTTTGCCGTGAATGGATAGGGGGAAAAAAAAAGTATATTCAGCATGAATAAAACATGACAGTGATGTGCTAGCAAACTGTGATCTATTTTGACTATGATAACAGTGTAAACCTCAATGGGTGAGGACAAGACCACAGTGCACTGAAACCATGAAGTCAGCTTAACGTGACCATGGTCCACTTGAACTTCTCTGTTACTCCTGCCAGTTCCCCGCAATGTGCTGTGACTGTGATGTGCATCCAGTGAGAGTGAAGTGACACATAAGCATGGCATGACAGCAATGCCAGAAAAGATTTGGTGCTTGCTGTTTGTGGCCAGTTAGCCATGTGAATGCAAAATGTATGGGGCAGTTTGTAAAGAGCTGGTAGTAATCGTTTGTATGAATGATTTTGACTGAAGAGCATTTGGGTTTGAATGTATAATACAGATTCCTCCTGTAGCAAGCCTCGATAGATGTTCAGTTACCACAGCTGTTGGCTGGAAGATTCACCTTATTTTAAGCGCTTTCTGATATTTGATGCTGTCCTTTTTTGTCTTCACTTAATACAGTGACAGATTATTAACTGAGATACGTATGAAGATCGATATAATATAAAGATCAACATGTCCTTGAGTTTAGTGCACATAATTTTATAGGGAAGTGTTTTTTCCCCTCTCCATTTGGCTTGATTATTCAAGAGTTCTTTAACCACTACAACAGAATCCTTTTCAGAAGAGCATTTTTCTTTCACCCTAGTTGCTATGAGAACATGAATCATCTCTTTAGCACAATAGCAACAACTGTAGTGCTTAAGTGCATCCACTGATTTTTTACTGTTTGTTCTTTGCTCTCAACAAGATAAGCTGTTGTTATTTCTTTCTTCTTGAACAAGCATAACATGATTGCTGAAGTAGTAGGAATAATTGGACCAAATAGTGAGGCGGTTAATGTAAACAGAAAGAATTTATCTCTTTCAAGTACAGTAAATTGTCCTCCAAAAATATGGAAATCTTGTCTATTTCTTGTTGTACCCTAGAGCAAATTTTGTTGAGTTTGTTGTCACATCATTATTTTCGGACTCTGTGAAATTGCTAATGAGGAACAGGCTGCTTTCATTGGAACAGTTGTGTGTGTTTAAGGCTGTGATGAGATGTGTATAGACCGGGGCTAAATCACTGGCACAAGGAAGGTTAACGTTCTCCTTGAACTAAACGTCTACCACAGGTGTCAGTGATCACCAAAACTGTTGCTCGGAGCCCGGTTGTGGGAGGGTGGCGCTGGCTTCAGCTGCAGTGAGTTAGTTTCTGCGAGAGAGGGTATAAACCGTGTAATCGGTTGTGTGAGGCTCTTTTAGCTGTGATGGGAGTGAGTTCTGCAGTGGAGGAAGATGGTATCAAGAACTATTTTGCTTGGTCATTAAGACCCTGAGCTGTTGCCTTAGATGACCTGCTTTTGGGAATTGTAAGCATGTTTTTAAATTTCTTAAATAACCAGTAAAATTAGTTATTCTCTCTGACAGAGGAGGGATTTTTGGGTGTACTTTGTATATTCATTTTCAGGCTACTCTTTTGTTTGCTCTGTACCCACTGCTAAAGGCAGTATTTTCACAACATTAGGTCTGCTTGAGTAAAATGGTTTCTCTGGAGAAGGATCCTTGAAAAACAAAGGTTGGTGGACTTATTTGACAGTCTCTTGGTGTTTGCTAACCTTTGCCTACCTTCCTAAAGCCTTCCTTCAAACTTCCTAATCTTTAACTCCTAAGATGGTTGTGGAAATCAATGTTGTTTGTAGATGAGAAAGATGGGTATCTGTGTCAAGTGGAAATGAAATGTGTTCTAGATGGGATGAGACAAGAGGTTGTGAGAAGTTTGTGAAAGCACTTAAATGTTGGAGGCTAGTGGCTCTTGCTAGGACTTATGTGCCTGACTTAAGAAAGAAGCTTCTATTCCATCCTCGTTTGGCACCTGTGGTTCATATAATCTATAGCCCCTTTTAAAGATGGGAATAAATGCTATGCAGATGTGTCTAGACAGGTGAGATATGGCTAATGATCAGCTGAGACAATTTTCCCAACAGCATCTTAGATTTTAATTATTTATAGATCTATAAGCATGTACTATGCACTTCTGTAGCACAGGTGAATTAGAATGGAAAACCATGAAAGCTTATATTCAACCAGTGTTTTCAATAGTATCAAATTATTATGCCAATAAAACATGTAAAATCTCTTCAAGATCAAACAGGCATTTGATGTGCTGATTCTGATCTGGAAGAAAAAAAAAAAAAAGAGTGATTGTTATCTGGTACTTGTAGCTTTGAATAGATAAAAGCAATGGCCCAGACCTTGGCTAAAGTAAATTAATACAACTCCATTGACTTCAGGGAAACAATGTGGATTTATACCAAGTGATGGATCTGTTTTTACTGCTTGATAAAAATCTAGAGGTTAGGCTTCTTCATCAATTCTTGTCTAAGAACTAAAGAAGGAAAAGATAATGGGGCTACAAGTAGGGATATGATTCAGTATTATTCTGATCTTAAACTTCTAACCTCAGGGGAAAGAGGTCTGAATACTTGGCATGGATCTTCCTTAAGTTTGATGAACTGCTTTACCATTGTATTTAATTGTTTGCAGCTAGTATTATATTGAGCTAAACTAAGATTATATGCAATTAAGCAAAAGAGGAGTATTGCATTGACTGTTGTTTAGAGTGCCTCATTAATTTGTATTATGTTGTTAATGTAGGGTAATCCACCAGCATTATTTAAACATAAAAATACTTAGGTAATCTGGTAGACCACACTAAGCTTCTAATCACTCTTTTTGGATACTTTCTGAAAATAACTAGGACCTCACTAAGCTATTTTTATATGTCATGTTTTCCTATTTGAAAAAAAAGAAATCTTGAGGCTCCTATTGCCTCAACAACAAGAAGACAGCAGAAGCTCTAATGCAGAGGCAAGCAGTGATATGAATAGAAATGAAACCTTAAAATATATATTAAGAAATAACCTGTATGTGGTAGTAAAACCAATTTCTTGGAGTTAACTAGATTTTGAGGCTTAATCATAATTTGTGAAAGTTGACCTCAAGTATGGAATCATGATGAAATTTATAGATAATCTAGTGAAATCTGACACTGTTACTCTTGACTGATTATGAATCAGAATTTACTGTCAGGGATATGTGTGTTTTGTTCTTGGATTTAGTGAAAACTAGGTTTTGGGAAATAAGTATATTGCTTTGAGTGTGGGCCTTGTTATGTCTCATCAAAATGAACAGTAAAACTCCAGCTAGTTTCCAAGGAAGTGGGACTGATCTTGATTGTCCTCTTTGCAGGCAAATTCCTTGGGGCAGGTCACATTTTATGCAGTTATATGGAAATTTATGTTAGTAACTTGTAGGCAAAGACTGTTTCACAAAGCTGTGATAACCTTTCCTTACAGCAAATGAAGATCTGTGATTGACTGCTACAAAACATATTTTAAGAAAATTGTGAAATCCTGCGGCCACTTCATTTTATAAATACATAGCATCTCCCATAATTTAAGATCTATTTTCAAAAAAATCTATTTAAAATTAGCCATTAAGAATGTTGTTTTAGGCCTAAACCTTATTTGAGTGGATATTAACTACCAGTGATGACCAATTTTTTTCAATAATTATGTTTTAAATTATGGCCATATTATGACTTATCTAATGTGTAGTTTATATGTCTGGATCATTAGTAAAACAAATATCTTAACACTTGTTTGAAATCTTAAATGCAATCTAGAAATATTGTTATTTAACCTACTTTTCAGTTAATATTATTTCCTTATGTTTGAATGCTATTACCCATTCCTGAGGTCTGATGCAAAGACCTTTAATCCAAGGAGTGGCTTCAGTAGCAGTGGGTCTTGGACTGAGATGTGGTTGTTTCTAGGTCCTTAGTGTCCCCCCATGCAAATCGATGGGAAATACCCCACTGACGCAAGAACAAGTTCCTAAGATTGCAGGGCTGTTGGAGCCTTCAGGACACAGGTTCAAGCTCCAAGATATGTGGTTTGAACCTGCTTTTCCCTGGGAGGCTTGCTTGGTTTTTTAAATACTTTGCAAGAAAGCGAAAGGTGGAGAGTGGCATCTCTTTACTTCCTGACTCTGTAGTGCTTTTGCCAGTAGGTGCAACCGCTGGATTCACAGAGCGCAGCACTCCAACCATGTGAGATTGCAGAAGCATCTTCTCCGGTCCTTCAGATGCCTACGCACAATGAGTTCATTGCACGTGGCTCTCGTGTGATATCACTGAGCAAGCGAGATGTAAAATGTCTTAAAGGCTCCAACTGTTACAAAAATAAATCTTGCTGATTCTGATTCAAGTGAAACATAAAAATTAATGTAAACTCACTATCAGCAGGATCTTAATTTGATTTTTCTTTATTTTTTCTTTCAAACTTTTTAAAGATGTGTTAATCTTTAAAATCTCCACATAATAATAGAGAACTGGTTTTCCCACCCCTTGTACACAGCATCATCAAGACATAAAATATGTTTCTGGCCATCTGAGTATAATAATGAGGCAGCTGTACAGCTCGCTTTGGTTGTTTATACCTATTGGGCTCAGACCTGTTGCAGTGTCCTCTGGATGAACCTTTCTCATCTCAGACCCTGCAATTTGATGTCTGCTCCAAGCATTGGTTAAAGACCAAGTTTCAGCAGTTCCTTTACTCTGTGTGAAATTTAGTGGATTTAAATCATCACCTTTCTGGTGAAACATGCCAGTTTGAGGCTTGGAGATCTTGTGGCTTTGTTTTAAATAATGTCTGGGGCTGGGCTTCAGCCTTTGGCTTTGAAACCTGTCAGTATGCTGCATAGACTTGTGAAGTAAATCAGTACAGTTTATGTTATCGTAAACCATTGCATGTGGGATTTTTCTGAAAGAACTAAGAGAATTACAGATATATAGAGTGTGTATATATAAGTACAAGCACAATGAGGTGAAGTCTCTCTAATTGCTTGAATTGGTACTAGCTTATTTAAATGGCTTTCATGTACACCTCAGCTAGTTTTTTATTTTAGTTTAGCTGTCAGTCCTTCCAATTCCAGAACCGGGAAGGGGATTTTGTCCTACTCCAGATCTCATGCTAATGTGTTTCTGATGAGTGTGCATCCTGTGCAATACCTTCAACTGTAATTAATGGATGTTCATGTAGCAATTCTTTTTGCTGTGAAACTGATCCCTACCAAACGGTCTTTAAATCTTACGTGAGGCTCCTTTTCCTCTTCAAACTGAAAGTCACCTTCATTCAGTGTGGAAACTGGACTAGGTACTCAGCCCTTTTTTCTTTTTTCTTTTTTTAGTGTTTCTGTTTTGAGAGGTCAGAATTGCCCCTCACTAGGATTGCTGTCAGCCAGCATGACAACCAGGGAGTTCTGCTGGAGAAATATTTTGAGGTATGTGAAATTACTATCAGAGATTCGCCACTGACCATGTCACTTTGTATGCAGCATATCCAGCAGAAATATTCATATGCTGAAATAATTGTGAACTTACAGGATGTTAGCCTGGGATAACTATAGCTTTACTGTGATACAATCTGGCTTGTAAATTTTTATCCTGTATACAAGCCCCCATATACATGCATAACACATAACTAAAACCATGTTATCACTACTACACAAGCTAGTGCTGTAAAAATGCAACCGAAGCTAAATTTAAATACATGTGGAAGTGCAAAGCACTCAGCTTCTGTAACAAAGGTAAAATTGGGCTCCTGTGATAAAGATATATGTCCTTAATTTAGCCTGAGAAGTCACCAAACGCATTGTGTTGATGGTATGACCTAAACTAATCTTCTGTCCAGATTTTCAAAGATGAAAAAAATTCAGAAAACTAATCTAGTGCAATGCTGATAGCGTATGATGGTTGAGAGGTTGTAACATTATTTTAAAATATTATAATGTAGCTGATGTGGGATTTTCTGTAATGCAACATCAGTTGTCTGTTATTTGCTTCAGACTATATTTACATGGGAGAATAAGACTAAAAAAAACTCAGCAGGTCTGTTAATACTCAAGGTACAGGTTATCATAAATGCTGGTAATGTTTTTCTATTCCTGTTTTTTTCCCTGTTATTACAGGGTTTTATGAAATGTATAAGATATGTGGCAACATGAAACATAATGTAACCTGGTATTTTCCTTGTTTGATGCTGCTCTTCATTTCTCTAAATCAAATGGGAGTGCTACCAGGTGCCCAGGCCCTTTAATATTCTGTTATACACAGTAGTCTACATAAACAGAGTAAACTCTAGAGCACACTATACCTATCATACACCACTAAGTGATTTTATTTGTAAAGCAAATTAAACATATCAAAACAAACAATTCTGGGTGAAGAGCACTGGAATGGAAGCATGGTATGTTGGTAAAGATGCTGTACTGAGTTTAAATTGGTTAAAATCTCAGTTCACTGGTTCTAAACCCATTCATTTTTCTTGGAGGGTTTTTGGGTCTGAAGCCTCTCCTGTGCTCAAGAGCTGCCTTTGGCTGGTGGCCGTATAGCTGAGGAAGGGATTTGTTACTGAGGAACAGTCTGAGAAACTACTGGCTGGAGGGGCTGAAACAATCCTGCTTTGAAGCAGGAAAAACCTTGAGGTGTTGACAGTATAGACAAGAGTTTGTTTTGTTTCCTCAAGTATAATTTTTGTTGCTTTGAGAACCTGGGCTACAACTCCCATTTTTAAAAGATTTTTAAAGGCTGTTTTTCATTTTTGTGTAAAGGACTCTTTTTTGGTATTGTCTACCTATAACTCTGGCCAAATATTTACATCTCCCCATGAGTGTGCTATATGGAGCAGTTGCAAAGAAAGTTGTTCCAGCTCTGGGAATCTTATGATACAGATATAAAATATAACAAGCCAGGTAAGTGTGGTGGTGGGAGAATGAAAGAATTAAATGGCAATAGCAGTGATAGAGTATCAGAGTAGAAATACAAGTGTCATTCTCAATCCCTGCCTATAGGATATCTTGGACAAGTTTCCAGTACTGAAATCTCTACTATCATCCAAAACTTGGCCACAATTGATTGCTGTAGTTTCCAGACTCATCGTGCAGGCATCATAAGAAACCAAACTACCAAATTATTTTAAAATAATAGTATAGCATTTGCAAAATTCCCAATTTTCCCAAATAGCATCTTGGGTGAACCACAAGAGATGCATCTTGCAGGACCACAGTCTCCTCCAGCAAACCTGGAGAAACCCCACTGACTTGAATCGAAAATTCAAAGGATCCAAAAACTTTGAATCTTTTTTCCCTTTTAAAATTTTGGACTGTTTTATTAAAATGGTAAAGAATTAGAAAAATATTTCTAGTTAATGTGTAGATTGAGAATATGTTAGGGAGATGGAAGACTGAAAACCAAGTCATAGCCCATTTTGCAGGCAGAGTATTTTGTACAGCTTGAGTATCTGCCACTAAAAAGTTGTCATTCAGCAATGGTTACCACAGTATCAACAACTGAAATACCACAGCTGGTATAGGAAATATAATAACTAGTTGTCACAGGAGATTCAGGGTAGGAAATGTGTGCTATCTCCAAGGATAGTCTTTTTAATGCCTGTTTTTATAGGCAAGGTTCATCTCTGCACTGTTACTAACTCCAGATGTTGCTTCCAGCAGGGCATAGCAAAGCAGAATCCAATGGGGAAAGTAGGCAAATGAATTATGATATAAAGCACTTTTGTTCAAACAGACTTTTTCTGGAACAAGATAGGCATATGATGGAGTCTCTGTTATTGCAGTCTTTAACTCAAGCTTGGATATCTTTAAAAAAGTTGTGTTCCTGTGTTTTTAGGCTTTAGTCATCCTAATTCAATATTCATAATGATCCTTCTGACCGTGGATGGTTACCCCATCCTTGTTGGGGTGGTTTTTGTTAGTGACTGTGTATCTTACAAGAGTGCCTTAATAAATCAGTAAGTAGGAGCTTGATCTAGTCATGTTTTTAATGACTACATGCTCAGTGAATTAAATCTCAATCCACCAGGACAGCTAAGTTATCTGAAAATGTTCCCCATCTTTGTGTCAAATTAACACGCTCCTTGTAATAAACGCCTACTTGTCTTTTCACAGATCAAATTAGTAGGATACTTATTCAAATATTACTCCAAACAGAAGAAAGTTCATTTAACTTCCTTTCTTTTGTCACCCAACTTTTGCTTCTAGTAACAAAAACCAACAACAAAAACCACAAACAAAACCCCCCACACCACTAGCTTGAGACTATCGAAATTTCAAACCTTGAAAACAGATGGAATAAGGATATGCTATACATACCACTATGACAGTGGAGTAGAAAGGTAGCGTTTTAAGAAAGCCTGCCCAAATTGAGAAGAAAAATTTTCTATTCTGTGCTGAATTTCAAGGATCCTTTTTCACTTGGATCTTTGTAGTTTTGTTTCCTTCTGAGAAGGCAGAAGTTCAATTGCTTGGTCGCCCAACTTTGTTCCAAGATGTTGGCAGTGTGAAAGACTTTAATATAAAATAACAAATGGACCACTGCAGCTAGGATTTAACCACCTACATTACACTGTACCAAAATCTAATACAAACCAATCGTCGTCTAATTTCTACAGCTGTAAAGATAAAGATTCGAAAGAGTGATTCCTGGATTGCACCAATGAGAGGTCAAAATCCCATTCTCAGGATTACTACAATAATTAGATCCAGATTCTTTTTCCTGTGGCTGAAAGGAGACTTCAGGCTATCTAACTTCACATTCTGTTGTAAAGCTTCTAACAAAATGTTTTACTCTAAAAGTGTGTTAGATGTTAAAATTCCCAACAATACTCACAAAATATGGCTCCTATGCTGAGCTTAATTGAATCTGGTTATTTATTATGCAACATAAAACATTTATTACATGGGATGTGTTCAAGAACGTCTCCATTTAACATATGTTTTCAGAAGTGCTTTACACAGTGCAAATTGAAAAGATAAATCTGAGGAGTGAAACCACCAAGGGTCAGGTAGTCCAGCCTGAGTCTTCAGAGCCAACCATGGACTAATCCCTCTTGAGATGCCTCAGATGCATACTGCTTACATTGGGCTGTCCTTTTTCTTTCTCCAAAATTGTCTGTGTCCCTTCTGCAGTTTTTGTTTATCTGGTTTTTACAGAGTTTGTCAAGTATAACCACCCAGATTTTGTTCAGTTGCACATGATTTTCCATTTCTTCCCTCTACTTTTTTTCTCAGTTGTCTGTTATGAAATGTTACGGTCAGTGCTGTCCTGGCATAGTCCAGCTGTGTAAAAGGCACTATCCGATCACTGTCCATTTATTTTGTTGACAGCATGTGAACGGCAGGAAAGCTTGTGTGTGGCATAGCGTTGGCTGAAACCAGGGTCTAGGAAGCACAGGAAAATGGTTTTACTGTTTCAGATTCTGCAAAGCTATTTACTGTTCTGTGCAATTTTGCAATTCCTGGCAAGTCACCATAAATGTATGGTCTCACTCTGTTATGAATCCAAGACCATAAGTATTAACATTTCTTTTTAAATACTTTTTCTGCTTTTCCTTTATCTTTCTTAACACTAGTTAGGATGAATTTTTGAGTGAAGGGGAAGGAGGTGGTAACTGTGTTTTGCTCTTTTGCAATAAGCTGTGCATATAAAATCATAGTAATTAGATCCTAGGGCTTCTTTTAAATCTGTCTGGCCTTTTATGCCATCTTGTGATGGGTAACAGAATTCGAACTTCTCTGAGGCATTGTCCTTTAAGGACATTGTAAACTCTTTCCAATGTATTTGCACTTAGATGTAAAACAGTGACTCTTCCATATTTATTTAGCAAATCCTTTCTTCTAAACACAAATAATTTGTCTTGTTAATTATATCTGATCTTATATAAATGCACACATGACCTGCTTATTTCAACAATGCTTGAAAGGAGACTGCCTGGATAGGGAGAAAATCATATGCAAGGTTTGTATTCTATCTCAGATTAATAGGCCAGTCGGTTCCTAGTGAAGTAAATAAGAATGCGAAGATGCACATCCTTGAGCAAAATGTGACACAGCAGATGATAGAATCCTTCCCAGACATTGGCACATCTTCTGATTAGATTAGCATAGTTAAATTTGAGGACTAAACCTTGCTGAAAGTTTTCCATTAAGTTTTTATTTATGCCTGTACTAAAACAGAGTCATTTGGGTCAAAAGATGTTTGTTATATTCCTATATAATTAAAAAAAAATCTTTGAATATTTGAGATGAATCCAGATGAAAATAAAGTCAAGTGATCTCTGTAACTGAAAGTGACCCATTTCTCTGACCTGAAGAATCTTTTAGCTGTAACAGCTGCTTCTGGTAAGTTTGATTGATAATGGCTGTTGAATCATGGTGAACTTGTACGTCTTAAACCAAAGACCAAAATGTTGGTGCCTGAAGTTTGATTCTCGTGTTTTCTGCTGTAATATTTAATGAAATGGCTGCTCAGTACAACTTCACTTGAGCTGCTGACCTTGTACAGTTGTCAGATGAACTTCAGATGGTGAAATCCATGTTTAATTTGTTTTATTTCCCAGCCACATGGCAACATTTCATTGACATGGTGATAGTGGTTGACTCACAGCTACCGTGGTTTTGAGCAGTGGGGTTCTGGCCTCTGCATACTATGATGAGCCTCTTCCAGTTGTTGCTTGAAAAATAATTGTGCATCAAGGCAAAAAGGTCAGTTTTGGCTCTGACCCAAGTGGGAGAGGCGTCCATGCTGTGCTACTAAGCAGATGTTTAGTCAACTTTGCCATGGGGTTCTTAATATCAGGAGAGTAACTTGCTGTAGAGAATATTCACACATTCAATTTATAGAAAATTTATAGGAAACTTAAACTGTATTCAGTAGTATACTTGTTCCCATAAAACTTACATTGGATCAAGCCAAAACTGAAATATACTGCTGTTTAAATAGGAATAAGTATCCCACACTAGGTTAATTTAATATTACATTCAGATGTTCTGGAATTGAGCAATGGAGCAGATGGGACAGTGATGACCAATTCCTAATAAAATAAAGACAGATGATACTTTTTAGCTTATTCTTAAGAGCCATCAGGAATGGCTATGGATAACAGGAAAAGCCCATTTTTACTCTGATTCTTCTAAGAGTTAGGATTATACTTGCTCATGTGTCAACTCCACCTCCCTGTAATAACGTCTCTGCTTACAGTACTCAAGTATCCACATTAATTTAACTTGCTGCTAATAAAAGTAATACTCCTTACTCTCTGATAGGGTTAGGGGAGCAGCATAGCTCTAGTCTACAGTAAAATTCTGTGGACTGTGCTTTTCGAGTAAGTAGAGGACGAACCTGTTTGGCAACAGGGCAAGGCATATATATATAAAGGCTGCATCAGCTATTAGGAAAGCTTGGTGAATACTCCACTATTTATTGATCAAACACATTTATACAAATAAGTTGTCATTTAAAATGGCTGTAATTGTTTTTCTTAAAGATGGAATTAGTCATACCCCAGGTGTCCCTTACCCTTGCTCTTCTCTGTTTTCTCTCTGTATAGCCTCTAGATGACCAAACATGCTCTTTATCCTTCTCAAATTTCCCAGACTGACTAAATATCCTGAGGCAGCCATATCTGCAGTCCTATCTAATCCTGGAATTGAGGGTGAGAATAACAGAACCAAATTAACAAAAAGCCATCATTAGGAAAGCCACTGGTGGTCAACAATGATTGAAATAGGCGCAGTTTTTAGGCATATGCTGGTGTTTCAGGATCACCATACCCATGACTAGTTCTCTTGCTGAAGGCTGGCTTTAAATTAAAAGCATGGAGACACTTTGTAATGCAAACCAGAATAAGATAGATGGTGGCAAAGCCAATTTAGTGAAGCTTAGAGCAAAGCAATGATTAACAGAAGACAAAACAGCACCCAGGTAAGTTGGATTTCAAGGAAAAAAAAGCCATATCTGGAAATAGGGGAAACAAAGCAGAAACTTTTCCATATAAAGTGACAATGGAGAATAAAGATCAGAAAGTAAAGATAAATCTGTTTTACTGTTCCTCTGGGGAAAGGATGAAAAGCAAGCAAAACGCTGTTGACATGAATAATGCCTTAAACACTGGAGCAACTGATAAATGTTCAAGTTCTGTGAACTTGAACAGAATGCAATTGTAAAGTATGTTTCTTTTCTAACCTAAACCCAAGATGTCGAAGAAAGAATAGATGTTCATAGTGCAGAGCATTGGTGTGGGGGTTTGGGAACTTTAAAGATGGTCTCAATAGAGACCAAACCATTTATGAAATGAGGTTCTTACTGATTCTTGGTAAAGAGCTGCAGCGAGGGAGCGACTGTGGCAGGTGCCGAAGCCCTCAGTGCGTTTCCACCGGGGAAGGCTGATGATCGGGTTGCTGGTTTTGCACTGTGCTTTTAGTTCATTAATGGACTAGTTTGCAGTGGACTGTAGGGCCAGGAGCAACCTTATCTGAACAATGCTGACAGACTGCAAAAATATAAGCAAATGTTATGCCATTTTGTGTCCACTGGCTGCTTGGTTAAAGACTGTCAGCAAAGAAATCTGTGAATCAAGAAATAGTGTTACTTGGATTGTATCTAGTTGACAGACTGAAGTACCACTGATTGCTGTGCAATCAGAAAAATCCTTGTGTTGCTAATATAATGACATTAAAGTAAAGGTTAAAATATCAGAGCATATTTCTGAAAGATTGACATTTCAAGGAGGTTAGTTTTAGGCATCTAATATAGACGTGTACATTATGGTTGACTTTTTCTATGCCAGAGGTGCCTCTGCTGTCTAGGTAGAGAACATGAGCTCTAACCAGACGCTTAAACACTTAAAATTAGGCAGTGCAAATATGCACTTGGGACATGGTTTTGTGTTTGAATGTCTGTGCAGCAGAATGAGGTGACCATCTATGATTTTACTTGAGTTGTTTTTTAAATCAAAAATTCATTTGTGCTGAGTATAGACCAGCTGAAGCTGAAAAGAGCAGAGACACACTCAGGCACTGGATGGCCTGGGAAGGTTTCCAGCCACACCATAAGACTTGTCTGCAATGCATGGTTACCTTGAACTATAACTTCAGTTTTGCCATTAGTCCACCTCCCATCCATCTATTGTATCTGTATGAAAATTGTTCAATGAAAGGATGGAGTAACTTCCATGAACCAACAGGGAGAAACAGAGGAGGAGAGCTGCAAGAGGTGGTGGAAAGTAAATCCTTATGCTGGAAGGGTTGCTACTTTGGAGGTATCTCTCTTAACAGCCCTCTTAAAAGACAGTCTGTTAGCCATGGAGACACAATATTGCCTTGTGTTATCACCCTGCAGAGAGTCAACAGGATTGTATTTCAGTCTTTGTTTTGAAGGATATCTGTGTATTCCGCTTGAAACAATTCCTAATTTGAAAGAAATGAAGGTTATGTAGTTCTTCCTAATCCAAATTCTCTTTAAAGAAATAGCTTCCCTGTTACTTTTTGCTTCTGTCCTCATAACTAAATGAAAGAAGTTAAGTCATTAGTACACTCTGCTGGTCTTCAATATTCTTTGTACAAAGTTATGGGGAAAGTAATCAATAAACATTTTTGTTTCTTTTAGTCTCTTGGTTGTAGTGTGATTGCAGTGGAACTGAGAGCAGAGATCCATCTTTAATGCTGCTTTTTTCCCAATAGAGCTTATGAGCCAATACACATTGTTTACTCAAGGGGCCATATGCAGCTAATCTTTATGGAAATAAAGGATGAAAATATTCATATCTAGAAACATTTACCTAACTTGTTTTTTCCCCGTCTAAGTAGGGCAGGTAAACACATCCCTGATATAGAGTAAATCACTTGTTTGAAGGATTTTATTATTTTCACTATTCTTTTCTGCATGTCTTGAACTAAGAAAAATAAATCCATAAAAAGAATACATTAACCTAATATAGGTGCACTGAATATCTACTGCTACTTTCTGCACAGTATAATTCTCATCTGATTTACTTCAAAACATTGTGATCCCAGCTGTAGAATAGCAACAAATGCAAACTAAAAATACTTAGAATTACTGAGTAAAAAAGCTGTCTCTTTTTAATAGCATAAAATCGACTGGGACCAGATGGAATAGCACAATCTCCATCCACACCCTTCAGCAGGAGAGCAACTGATGGTTTTTAAATTCACCTTTTCAAAAGTGCGATCCCTTAAAAGCCAGATAAAGGCCAGAGCTATAGGTAAGATTCAGGAGTTCAGGCAGGCAGGGACCAGAAAGCTCAGACAGTCACCAAATAGAGCAGTAAGCAATGTGTGACTTCGGGATGTGGAATACTGTACGGTTCCTCTCACCACCAGCACCATCCCAAATGGAAAAGGTGAATATATTTTTGTAGTACTGGGGGACTTCCTGCATGTGAGCTGAAAAACAAGTGCTATTTCTGGAAGGAATGACCAAATATTTACTGAGCCAATAAGAAGTGACACTTTTTCAGTCTTGGTGTCAATAAATAGTGAGGATGTTCTGAAGGAAGTATTTGTTCAAAAAAGTTTCGACTGAATGATCAGAAATGTGATTTACTTGAATTCAAAAGGAAAAATAAGTAAAGGGAAGTCTCTCTAAATAAAGTACTAGATTTCCAAATGATGGGCACTGATAAATTAATGAAACCAATGAAGCCTGCTGGACGGAAGAGCTGTTGGAGCTGAAAGTGGAGGAGGCAGGGAATTTGTCACAAAATCTGGCTGGAACTTGTGTCCCAAAACCATATGAGGATAGGCTGCAGCTCTCCCTGGAGCTATGAGCCTTGCCTTATGGGCTTCCCTGCTTATTTACTTTTGCTGCTCCCTTCACTTTAAGGTAATGTGCTTTTTGTAGGTAAGGCAAAAACTTTTAAAAAGCCTTATTAGAGCAAGCCAAATGCCTGTGAGGAAAACGTGGAATCAAACAGAAAAAACAACGCCCCCAAACAAATGGCTGAAAAGACAACTGTGTCTTAGAGGTAAAGTTATAAATAAGCCAGGAACAGGTGAGCTTCACCCTGCTCACGGAGGACTGCTAGACAAGCCCTTCTTTGCCCAGCTGACTGCTGCTCCACCAGCATTTTTAGACAGCACAGCTGCCCAGTGGGATGGCTTTCCTTCCCTCCTGCTGCTCTCCTTATGTGCCTGGCTGCATGCTCCTGTCACCTCTCCCAGGCCAGCACTAGCATTCATTGATCTGGTCAGCCCAGCAGTAATAGTAAAAGATTAGCCTGCAGCTGAATTCCTTCTCTGCCATTGCTCACCCTGCAGCCATCAAATGCTAATGCCCGTGGGGGTGAAGCGAGGAAACCTGGGCCCAGAGTGAAGGGGTGTCTCTTCCAAAGGCGGCATGTGCTGGTGGAAAGCGTTCACAGACCCATCCCTTAAGGTGAGCAGAGTAGTTCAACTGCTCTGTAGGCGTGTGCTCCAAAAGGGTGGTGAGAAAATAACCTCTCTGCCAAGCTAACTGGGGAGGTAGCAAGTATGAGAAGATGTGCAGCTCCATTTGTTCTAGCCTGACGCAATTACTCTGCATCTGATCCAGCCTCTTCAGAGAGTGAAGTTATTCACTTGCAAATGACTGTACGAACAGAAAATAACGAAAGGAACAAAATTGGGTTTAGCTGAGTAATGAGAAGGGTGGAGAGAATCCTGCCTGTAGCATCATGGAAGACAGTCTTGCTTTTTTTTGCCTTTATCAGATGGATGACTATGAAATGCATACTAATCTATCAGAAGGGTAGGAAATAGGTAAATGGTTTTAAGACCTCATTTGGTTAATGAATTAAAATGCAGAAGAAAAAGAATTCATGTAGATATACCCACTTGGTCATTTATCATTGCAAGCACTCCTAACAACCATGCCAAATTCTGGTTTCAGGTTATTCACTAATAGCCATAGGCAAATGAAATTAGCATACTGGTGAATAAATTAATCCTGGTCCAGGAGGAAAATCTGTATCCATATGAAGTGCTGAAGTACAGTGCAAAAGTGTTGCTTTGGGTGTTTTCCCACAGGGTGTGGATAATAGACCAGAGAGAAACTGGCTGTGTAGAATGAGGACATGTCCAGGTGACACCTGTAGGCTGAGAAATGGGAACCGGGCAGGAGAGTATTGGGTTGGAAAGGACAAGGAAGATGCTCAACAGCATTCCTTTTAAAGTGCTCAGCAACTGTTTGGATCTAACACATAGAAAAGTACATTATCGTACCAAAAAAAAAACCCCTCAAAAACCTAATAACAAAAAGATAATTTCACCTTAGAGTGAAGAAACTAGGGAAATAAGGAGAGAATTCCATAAGCTGCCTGTTTCTTCACGTCTCTCCTGTTGGTAGTGTTTGAGACCTGTAGATAAAAAGTCACTCGCAATGTTTGGGGGGTGTGTGTGGGCAAGGAAGACTCTCATTAATGCTGGTTTTTTACTTGGATTTCTGAGAAGCAGTCCTAAAAAGAGTATGCTGTGTAGTATCACTATAGTTTCCCATTATAATGCCTAAATTGTAGTGAGGATAAAAAAGATGATGACATGCCTCCCTGAAAGGTCTGATGTAACACTGTGCCTAATGGGTAAAAGATGAGGAAGAGGGAAAAGAAGGGAAGGAGAGGGATAAAGCGAAGAGATGATGCAGTTAGCTCTTGCAAGTACCTCTTGAAGACAGTACTATTCAGAAATTATTCTCCTGTTATGAATATTTGTTGACTTAAGTATTTTTTAAAAAGAGATGACCATATCCTTTCTGTTGGGAAACTTGTTAGATGTTTGCTAACAAGTGAGGTAAAACAAGGTAACATGTTTGACAGCTGTAATTCTTCAAATAGTCACAGTGGTGTTACTCTCTGCCCACGCATGGTATTCCCTTGACTTCAAAGGCAATTCCTGTTACTCATTGGCACTGGTCCCTGCTGGCATGTTTGCTGCAGGGTGAAAGACTAAAATAAAGGAATAGATGTAAGGGATAGGTATCCTCCTTTTACTAGATACTAGTCCAAGAGGATGGATAAAGCCTCTCTGATGGGCTTCCTGTTTCTTCCTTAATTGCCAGAACTATGCATTTGGTTGTTAATGTTGGTTTGGGGTTTTTTGTTTTGTTTTTTTTTTTTTTCCAGTACTTAGAAAACAGAGAAGAGGAGTGCCAGTCAAAGATTGCTAGACTGGATGACTATGGTACGGTCTTATACATAACAGAATTTTTTGTCTAGTGTCTGACTTCTATTTGAGCTACCAGATATCCAGAAAGATACTGCTACAATCACTTAATGTACCATGAAAAATTGCTTTGCTGTTACATTGAAGAGCTGGGTACAAAAAGGGACTGGTGTAGTACTCGTGGTGTGGGGGGAAACTGTCTGCATTGTATGGGGCCCTGAGAAAATTTGTTCTAGTGTGTTTATATGAGGACTGAGACTATAGGACACTGGAGTTTTCTTTATCTTTGCCCCACAGTGTGTTTTTACTCGCCTTCCCCCCCCCCCCCCCCTTAAAATCACTTCTAATTGGGGATATCTTGAATTTTCATTTTGCTGGGCATGCGGTGACAGCTCTGCTGCAAAAACAAACATTCCCTGTGCAGCGTAGTCCATCACTGTAAGCCACTCAGCACTGTTGTTGCAGTGATATAAATGGATCTCCATGCAATGAGATAGTGATTAATAGCAGGTAGAGCACAGTGCGCAAAGATGTGGTACTGTATTCTTCACCCCCCAGCAGTTGTCATTTAATGCACTCTATCAGGAGCAGTTTTATATAATAGACACAGGAAGATCCATAAAAGTAACATCTGAGACTGCAGTAGGGCAAGTATTGATTTACTTGTTACAATAAAATTTTTGTCATTACTATGCAATTGCTCTATCTCTGGAAGAATTGATATATGTTGTTGGAAGCTACAACCCACTATGCAAAACTTTTCTTTTCTTTTTTTTTTTTTGTCTTCCATAATTTCCTGTAACTCTTCTAAAGAATCATTATTCCTTATTACATAGGCCTGGCATGCCACCTATTTAGATAAATGCCTGAACAAGTGTGCAGTAAATATTCACAGCAGCTCATGTTTCAACCATATATGCCACTAATTAGATAATTTAGTGGCTCAAATAAACAAACACAAAAATAGAAGCAGACCTGAGAAAACAGTGGAGTAAAATGTACTGTCACTGTCATTCTGTGGACCGAGATACCAACTTTTAGTCTGTATTAAGTGGCTCTAATATACTGTAGGTGTGAAAAATAAAGAAGGAAAAACAATGAGAGCAGAAAGAAAACCCTAGCTTACGCTCAATTACCCAGGTAGAATAACAAATGATCAGGGAATAGTCAAAATATTGACTGCCTCGCATCGCATTTATTTATCCATATGTTTTTGCACCTTTCTTGCCAAAAGCTCAGGGAACATGCCGAGCTGAGCATACCCAGGATTTCAATATCTAGAGTCCTTTGTTTACAGATCTCAAAGCGCTTGTCAAAGGGTAGAAGCATCATTGTCTCATTTGACAGAGTTAAAATAGCATGTGGCTCACCCAAGGTCATGGCAGACAGCTCCCGTGCAAATAAGCTGCTGGGGTTTTCTGCCCATGTTTGCCTTTTAAGGTAGATAATGCAGCGCCTAAAAGTGCTGGCAGGAGTCACGGCCTCACTGTGCTGGGGACTCCCACATGCTAACTCAGATGATGTGGAATTGATGCAGCAAACACAGCAAATGCTTTTTCCATATCAGAGATCTTTTTTTTCAGAATTTTGACCTGTTGACAGGTTTACAGTTTTCCTTAGATTTCCTTACAACTTCATTTATCAGCCCTGTGGAATCTTGAAGTTAGATTCTCCTTAGATTAAACCCATAGATCCTGAAACTGTTAAGCAATTGAATTAAGCAGGATGGAGACAATAGATGGAAGTTTTCTTTGGAATATCGGCGTGAACCATTGCAATCAACAGTGATAGTACCTGTGTGAAGGCACCTTAGATCCTCAGGTTGGCACAGTTCAGTCTTGTTCACCGTGTCTGATATGGCAGATGTATTATTAGTCATATACTGGCTGTCATTTTCATTGCTATTCCTGATCCTAGTAAGGTCCATTTTTGCTCTTGCAAATTTTTGGAAGCGAGTGTTGGGTGGGAAGGTATGGTAGGTTTTCCAAACTGGTTTATTTTTAATTTCCCTTACCTCAGTAATTGGCAGCGAGCATCCTAATTGGCTGTTTTCTTCTTGATTGTAGTTTTTGATAAAAACAGCTAGCGATTCCGTTGGTCCTAGCAAGCTCTCTGGCTAGACTCTGGATTTTCTTGTTTTCTTTCCTCAAAACTTACCCAGCGCTTTAAAAAGAGTATATGACGCTTTTTCCTAAGACTTTGCTTCAAAAGTTAGGTGTGTAGCTGGCATCTGTGTGTCAGTGGCTGCAGCATCCAGTGACACAGAGATAGTCACCCATTTAACAGTGATGCAGTTCACTCCTTTTTATCAGTTAGGACAAAAATTGTGTTTAAAACCTTCTCTAACATATTTTGCAAGGCTCCAAGCTCCCCTTTCAGGTAACCTCGTTATTCAGTGCAGAGGGTTCAGATACTGAGGTCTCAGTCTGATACTCACTGAAAGTTTTGATGGTAAAAGCAGTATTCACGTTGCTCAGTTTAAGCACTGGGATTTAGGACGCTTGCTCTGGGGTCGGCAGAGACGGGGATGAGCTTGCTTGGGGGTGGCTGAGAGCATGGGAGTTAGATGGGAAGAAGCCCAGGTGGAGGGTGGCTCTAATATAGCGAGGGACTGCTTTGGCTGGTATGAGATGAAGAAGCGGTGGTGGTGCTGTGTGAGCAGATCTTGCCGTGTGCTGTTCTGTGCTAAGTCAGAGAAGCTGCTCTTGGAAGGTCTTGCATTGAGCTAGTAAAAATGGGGTGCTTTAAGGACAGTGTTCCAGGCTTGACTCTGTCTTTTATCATCTTAAGTGTTTTAAGGTGGTTTCAACATTGATTTTCATGTCTGAGTTTTTCCATGCTGGATTTTCATTATTGCTCAGATAACACAAACTACAAATATTTGTGGTTACCAATCAGCTGATGGAAATATGAGGATTGCGTGACTTGGTAGTCGGTTCCATCTGAGGATATTCAGTATCAGCTAAGGTTAGTATCCAACAACAGCCAAATGAACACTCAAGAGAGGTCAATAAACTGCAAATAAGATCTCTTCCTGATTATTCTTTTTCCAGCATCAAGCCGTTTGAAATGAACTTTTCTTCACATTTTACAGAGGCTTGCTAGCACTTTGTCATTTGTAAACTGATCAAAACTGAATCATTTACCAGTTTATAATGTTCATGCCTGCACTGCTTGATATAAACCCACAAAAACATGTAATAAATAAATAAAAGATACCATTTTGGCTTTAATTCTCAGCATCCAAGGAATATACTGCTTGTCAGTAGTGAGATAATTTCCAGCTATTCAGAGCTAAGCAGAAATATCATACCACATCACTAAACATCCGTGGTTTATATAAAAATATAGATTTCCTTTAAGTGCTTTACTTAAGTCTTTGGTAAGTCGTATTTACGTTATTATTGTTTATGTTCCGAGAAGTCAGTAGAAGGACAGCATTGTTGCAGTTTATGCGGTTTCATGATTCACACTTGATGAGGTCGCTTTCAAATGAGGGAAAAGGAACCACTGACAAGTTTATAGCCGTGCTGTACCGTAGGACACATGGCAAGAACACAATAGCGCAGGCAGGTCGCTGTGGTTTCGGAATCGGTATTTTATTTTGACAAACATGTTTTTGTTTTGATCTGCTAAAATCAGCCCACCCAGAAAGGCATCGTTTTTACCTGAGGCTTGACTTTGCCATGGCTTGAATATATTAATCTGGTTAAATATCACCACCTCACAGCTAATAACGCTTGGGATTTGCAAGGTTCAGCGTTTTGCAGAGACTTCAGTCGAATCCTCAATAGAGTGCAACCAATCCTAAATTAAAGTGCAAGCAGAGGAAAAGGGGACCGTAAAAAGTAATGATGGTGAATGGTGCAAGAGGCAAGTGTCTGGTTCTTATGATGATGTAACTGGGCAGATCCGGATTACCAAGGTTTTGACTCTGACCTTCCTGATGCAGATTTTTTCCCTGCCATGTCAGGAGTTTGTTTATTTCTTGCATTGTCACATTCTGTTTGCTTTGTCCAAATTTCAAGAAAGTACTTGGGAATTTCAAGGGAAACAAACAAAAGTGATGCAGAGGACATAGTCAGAACAGACAGATGACACTGGCACAGCAACAATCCTTCTGTGCAACAACTTTTTTTGGATCAAAGTTGCTTCTGCCAATTGGAACTACTTCTTTTATTTATGCTACCTATCTGTTAACGATAACTTTAGGGAAAAGGACTTTTACCCTGTTTAAGGCACCAGTTTGGATATCTGGGTGCTATTTTGGGGTTTGTGTTGACCTGTGTGTCAATGTTAAGATAAGCTGTGTCTTTCTGTTTCTCCATCTGCCCAAGGTCGATAGGAACCAACTGTGCTGGTAGGTGAAGGATGTAGCAGTAGATGATGGTTGTTTCATGGAGGTGGCTGCAGTGAATCTCTTGTGGTGAATCTTTCATTTATCTATCGATTGTTAAGCATGATCTGCTGAAGTTTCTCACCCTTTTTTGATGTCTTGATTGTGCAGTGCTGGACTAAAGAGGAAACTTGTAGCATGTCCGCTGTACTGCTCTACAAAATATTTGCTCCTCTGTATATTTCAAAAACTCACTCATTAGGTTTTTAAGCCTTTGCAGGGATCTCTGGAGCTCAAGTCTTATGCTGGAAAACTTCATTCAGAGTACACTGTAAATTCCTATTTGGATATAAGTGCTGTTTTGTATGTCTCTAGGGAGGATGTGGATAGTTTCTTAAAACTTCTTTCTGAAAATGTATATAGGTATATTTGTGACATTTTACAAGGCTGATAAGTCAAAGCAAAGATGCCAGGAAATTAATTTTAATCAGATGAAATACAAAGTGCTCTGAAGGTTGTTTCTACCAGCTTTACTGAGTTTTGGATCAAACTATGTTAGAAATTTTAAGCAGTTCAGAGTAGAGCATATAAAACTGCTGGTAGATGGAGCTGGGACTCGTTTCTGAACCAGTAAACTATCAGGGAAGTCCATTGCAGGAAGAACATCCCTTGATCCCTGTTTCCATGAACAAGAAAGGAAAAGACAAGAAATTAGTATCAGGATAACTTAAGAAAAGCAGGGCTAGATCATGCAGTGCTCCACCCCTCAGTCTGTCCAGCTTTAGGCTTTTAGGTAACATGCACCAACAGGAAAGGCAGAGTGGTTATTAAATGCTAGCCAGAGGTTAGACTTAGTGAGCTGTGGGAAGGGAAAGAAGAGCATTTGCTTGTCTGGCTTTTGTTGTAACATTTGAGAGAGGCAGGCAGGGTCATTCAGCCCTCCGTTGCTAGACCAAAAACTGAAGGGATGTGAAAGCAAGCCAGTTCTTGAAAACATCTTCCTTTTGGCTCTTTCCAACAAGATTCTTCAATGTGTTTATTATTGTTTGGATACTTAGGGATCACTGAGTAGGGAGTTTTTTCTTAAATTGAGTTTGCAGGGCTAGGACTTTGCTCTTCGAAGCTGGTGTCAGAAGCACTGTGCAGAGCTGAAGTGAACCATGATCATTTCAATATCTTTCAACTTTCCCATTTGATATCTCCCTCTCGTCTTTGAGGTTTTTTCCTGCGCTCCATATAGAGAAAAAACTTAAATACATATTTTTCTAAGAGATTGCTGTCTAAATTTTCCTTAAGTTAAACCATGTGTTTTGTTGGAAACTTTAGATGTTTATCTGTTTCTGAGTTTTTTTCTTTCCCTTTTATACTTTTACCCTCTCCTTAGGGAGCAACAAAGCAAAACACCAATGTCTCATCCAGACAATGTTAGAAGGACAAGAGATAAAGCAGGGTTATATTTGCTCTCAGAAAAGTTTGACTCCTGCTTGCAAAGCTGTCTGTCTGTGTGGATGAAGAGCAGTGAATGCAGAGCCATGCACGTCAGCTCCATGGGGACCACCGCAGTGAAGCTCTTTCTTGCTCCTCTAGGGAAAGTGGACAAACTCTATGTAGACTGTAGCAGAATTACTTGCCATCTGTAAAAGGATTAGAGCTCTTAAAATCTCCTTTAGCAAATGCTTGCCTTTCTACCACTGGAAATAAAGGGCCCTATTCATGTTCTTGGTGGCTGTGAATTTGGCATCTTCCAAGAGCACTATACAATTTCTATTTTTAATAACTGGTATGCAACAGACCAAGAATAGAGCAACAGATGATATTTTCAGATTGATTTTCTCATTTCCAGGCACAAAATTTCTGGGAGTTGTCATGAGCATCATCTGCATTAGCTGTTCAGGGACAGTGCTTCCTCAGGAGGAAGGTGCCAGGTCTGTGCGAGTGGAGAGTACCTACCCCTCCTCCCCCCTCCGAAGGGTATTTATGATTCAGAAATGAAATCCACTCTGTCTTACTAGCGTGTGTAGTAGGAAGTCAGCAATCGTAAACCAGCCCTATCTTGGGCTGTTCCCTGTCGTCTGAAGTTCGTTATGCTCTAAAAGCAACGCTGCAGTTCTATCCATTTTTTTAGCCTAAGACTCATCCAGGAATCCTAAACCATGGTACTTGATAAATGTAAAAAACGTCTGCATAATTGAGTGACTGTTTCATCTTTCTTGTGTTTCAAGATTAAACAACCCTCCTTCCCCACCAACGCAAACACCATATAACAATTTTCTTAAAAGCCAAGAATTCCAGGAAAACTCAGTTTTTCGGCTGTGTATCCACCCAGCCAGTAAGCTCTGTCTGTGCAGCTTTTATAAGCAGGTACACATGGATTTCCAGAACAAAACAACCATAAACCGCAGAGACACTGTGATGACACCACAAAACAAGACCTAAATTTAGACCCTGGGTAAATGGATGACACTCAGCTCAGTGGCATGGTTTGCATTGGGTTGGAATATTAAAAGTTAACATATGAGAAACATGTAGCTCACTAGTGGTGTAGCTTTGGGGATTATTAGGGAGGATATTAATTTAAGTAGCTCAGGACTTAATCCAGGGAGGTAATTTAAAAGGAGTTGGGAGCAGAGCGAGCAGGAACCTAACACTGCTGGAGAAAATGAAGAAACAGCTGGAGAACAGGGCCAGCCTCACATTTATTGTGCACGGCAGCGAGCAGCATCAGGAATAAGTCAGGCAATAGTCTCCTATTCAGCCTGTGGGATGTATTTCCTACTCCCGAAACCTGTGTTGTGATTGTCACCAAAATGATCGTTCTTGTACAACAGATAATCTCATGGTTTGGGTGGCAGAAACTTTTACTCTGCTTTGGAAGATAGAAATAGCAGAGTGAAACCAAACTTCACTGCAAAAAAGAAAGGGTTTTGGGGGAGCGGGGATAAATTAGTCTCACTTCACTGAAGCAAGTCATGCTACAGAGCTTTACACTATCTGAGGAATGGGCTTGTGCAGGGATAAAATGATGGGAGTATTATCATTCTGCCTTAAACTCCTGTAAAAGGAAGATTTTGTTTGTAGGAAATTTATGGTGACATATAGGAGTGTTTGTGTGAACAGCAGAAGGAAAAAATGTGTTCTGTAATATCCTGACCTTGTGTGCTTCCTAAACTTAGCTTAATTTTCCTGTGACTGAATTTTAATTTGAGTCTATTCCCCCTCCAAATATCTGTTTTATTCTTCTTCACTTCTGCTTGTTACTGTGTTAACAGTGTTGTGGTGCATTGCAAGAAATGCCTTTTTAAGTAGTCTGTCTGCGAAGGACCATGTCCAAAAGAACAGTGCCAGTGATACGCAGAGCATAAAAATGCTGTGGAGGTTGATGTACATATATAAAGAGAGGAAAAGGGAAGTGGAGCAAAAAGTTTTGAACTGCGGTCAGTTACGAGAACTGACTCTGTAATGCTTTTTGAAGCTCTTTGCATCTGTATCTTCTTTGATTTGCTGTAATGAGTAATGTACTTGTAACAGATTATTTCATCTCCCAGGGGACAGCCTGACCCTTATCACATCTCCTTGTTGTAGGCGTAAGTAGCCATGGGGGAGGCAAATTGTGTTTCGCCCTTCCCCAAAGGGAGTGTGCAGGGATGGAGTCCGGCAGACTGCAAAAAGTCCTGCAAAATTAATTTACCGGCTCTCTACGTGGCTGTTGAGGATTTCATCTCTGCTAGATGGCTGTAGATGCTGCACCTTGCATGTAGCCTGGGCTGGGAAGAGCGGCATGGCTGGAGGCTGAGCTCCGTCCGTGCAGGGTGAAGCAGGGCATTGTTACCTATAGTGCTTTTAATGTACTGGATTAAAGTCGACCCATAGGTACTTTGTTGAAATATGTACATGTTTATTACTAAATCCTTATGTCTATTTTGCACCTCTTTTCCCCTTGATTTAAATGTCCTGATGAATATTTATTATGTCCAATTAAACTTCAGTAGCATCTTTGGTTGTCTGAAATAAAATCTTTATTATTTACATATCCTTATTTACATATGCAGCTTTATTATTAAAGCACACATGCAACTTTTAAAGTAAAGACAAAATCTTTGACTAGAAGGGTGCTTAAATGCAAGTGTTTACACTGCTAATATCTGCCAGAGAAAGTATAGAACGGAAACTTATGTCTATAAACTGGCATGTTCAGGAAAAGACTTATTCCTAATGTCCTATTGCTATTCTCTTTCCCTCATGATGAATTTAAAATATAGAAGGTTGGCACGTGGAAAAAAAATGTGAATTTCTGCGTCTGATCTAGATCTACGCAGTGAATATCTAAGAAGCATGCAATTCATCAGGAGTTCTCAGACTAAAGTTCCTATAGCACATGGCTTGTAGGGAACAGTGATTTACAATTCCCTGTGAAAGCTTTTCTGGGCTGAAAAGCTAATAGATGATGTTGCTATTTAAGTGCTAAGAGAATGTTTTCAGCCCTCAAAGGTTAGGATCAAATAAAAAGTTGTGTTCTATGGAACACACAAGAGAGAGGTTATATCCTGAACTGATGTGTCCCTGTTATTTATCTGTTTGAATTCATTGAAAAAATAAATGTTTTCACCAGGGAAATATTTTATTTCAGTATGAAGAGTCACTAAGCATATACGTCTGCCTTGGAACAAAATTAGCTGTGATATTAAACTCATGTTCAAAGGTATATTGGCAAACATTCATGTGGAGTCCAAAAACATTCGTTACTCTTCTTTGATTCTACAAAGCTGACATAGGTTTTGCGTATTAATACGCACACAGCTACCTGGTGAATGAGATGGATTTAAGGCCTTAGAGATGTTGACAATTCCTTGAGGACTTTTGGAGCCTGTCTTGATATGGGGGTCTAAAGTACAATTTATAAATTCTGGTTGAGGTTATGAAGTTGCCGTTATGAAAAGTGGTAGCATCTTGGATTGCTGCAGATAGTGAATCCATCATTTTCTCACAAAGTCTGTCACATACTCTGGTATAATGACTGTGGAGAGTCACTCATCTTAATGCCTGGGTTCTGAACGACGAGTCAGGAGAACAGATTTTCTCCCATAACTTCAGGAGAGGGAGATAAGATGGTAGTTTCTTGGACAGAAGCAAGGGGATGAAACATTTGTTGAAAAAAGTCATGGAGGAACAAGAAACACAGACATAGCTCTGAGGAAGGAAAAGATGATTTCTTAAGAGAAAAACCCAACCTAATGGCAGGACCTAGAGTAGGCCAGGGAAAGTTGGCAATTTGGGCTGAAAAACTATTTCTGAAAAGAAGCCATGAGACAGCAGAAAAAAATCCTTATCAGCTAATGAGCTCAGATTCCTGTCCAAGGGATTCTCCAAAGTGCTGAGGAACCTGAGAGAGGGAAATAAATATAAGCATCGTTATTTTTGTTTATGTATCTTTTGACTTCGTAAGTGACAGGGATATTTTGTAGTTGGACACACATGCAGACATGTAAAGGATCCTTGTGTTTAGAGTCTGCAACTTTCTAATGTTAAAATCCTCTGGCTGGAGAGGATCCCCCTGATTAATGACCACCCGCAGATGACACTTTGCTTTCTCTCCCAGCAGTGAGTTTATGTTCTTTTTTCACTATTAGTGTAAAGATGACCACTTTTTGCCAATGTATCTAGTTTTCTGTCAAGATTGAGGAGCAATTAACCAGACGACAGAGAGCAATGGAGCATGGTTTGGGTTCGCTTTGCTGAGAGCCCCTCGGTGCAAATTCTTTTTGACAATTGCAAGTCTGGTCTGAACCGTGCCTTTTGCGTCTGAAATAGAAGAGCTTCCTCATGCTTCAGAGGTGTTTGGGTTTTGTTTCCCACATCTGTCCATGTAACCCAGACTGTGTAGATTTGCATTGTTAGGGTGTGAACTTCCCCAAACTCGAAACCTCTGGAGAAGTGGGGGAGGTGGGGTGGGGTGAGAGGAGGCAGATGGAGTGTTTGTTCTTTCTTGGGTCCTGTCCCAGCTCTTCTTCTGTTACACCATGGTATCTTGTCCAAACATTTTAAATGAAGAAGCTACCATTTTCCTGGGGTAAACAGTGTGCAGACTCTACTGCCTGCCTCTCTGCTTCTGCTCAGTCAGATCCCACTTTGCTCCTTAGCCTTATGGTCCAGATGGCAATTTTCAGACTGAATTTATATTTTGTAAAGTAATAAAGGGTCAGGCCCTCCATTCCTGCTTACCCATGCATTTCAGGATGGGAAAGGATTTGTGAGGATGGGCTTTGCTGCCTTTCCAGCCCCTGTCCTGTGCAGAGGGATGCATGGACAGGAGAGCTTTGCCTCACCTTGCTGCACATCTACAGCTCACCCAGGGCACTTGTCTGCCCGTGTCCTGCTGGCACCGGGGCCAAGCATAGCTCCGGCTCTGTATCAGCTGCTGTGAGAAATGTCTTGCTGAAACTGCTCGCTGGCCATTGAGGGTTGGCTGATGGGCAGAGGTAGTTTGCCAGGGTATGGGTCAGTGATGCTGCTGTGCTCGGAGATCCTGGAGTAATTTTGCTAACGGAGGCTGGATTGTGTCCATCTGTGCCCACGTGTCCCCCAGGACCGCATGTGCTGGGTGGTGTATGTGCAAAAGTGGAATTGTTCATGGAGCAGCATAGCCTGAGACTGTGCTGAGCCAGGGAAAGCCTTCGTTACACAAGTAGCTTCATTTTGTCGCATTGGAGCCACTGTTCCTTTTCTTTGCAAGTCGAACCACATTGAGCCCCAGTGAGAGGACTTCCAATGTGTTTTTGAACTTGAGAAATGACAGAGGCCTCCAGCATAGAGTGTAAAACGTAATTCCTGCCACTTCATTTCTTTTCAGCAACAGTATAGAGGAAAGCAGAGCTGAACACATAATGCAGAGTCACTTTTTCCTGTCTCTGCAACATATCGCTTTAAAATTAGGTGAGGTGCATTGATTTGAGAAAGCCAGGAGCAGGGGCCAGAGGAGGTGGAAGAAGAGATGCTACTTGCTCTCTTACAGAGCTGTTTACTGACCAGCTATTATTTTTGTCTTTTGTATTACTGAGAAATTCATACATTGTATTTGCCTTTTGTATACAGCTCTCAACAAGTATCTCTTTGTCAGCCTTACAAAGGGCAATAAACTCTGTGTTGCAAATAAGCCTCAGTAACTGCTGGACATTAAGACTAATTGTAATGCAGCATATATCCTTGAGGACTATAAACCTATATTAAAAGACAATGGTTGAGAGAAAAGCTATTGAATTGAGATAGTACTCATGTAACCCCATGGGGGCTCAACAGACAACAAGGAGGCCATTGATACAAGCTCTAATACAAAAAGCCACATAGACAGAGAGTCATCCAAACCAGTATGGTGTGTGGATGACCACATAGTTCAGTTTAATGCTGCTTTTGTTTTGTTCTCACTTAGAGGCAGACAACTCACACTGGAACATCAGAATTAGTTCTGTTTAGATTGCTGCAGAGGGAACAAAGGGGCAAACGAGAAAATTAATGGAGCAGTGCCCCCCTCACCTTCTCTTGTTGTGTACTAAGGCTTCTGAAATCTGTCCCAGTCCCAGGGTAAATTCTGTAATGCAAGTGAAAGAAAGCAGGCTATTGTCTTTTTTCTTTTTTCTAAAAGACTGAGCAATGTTGAAGTTTCTTTTGCTATTTCTATCTCTGTCTCTTTTCCCCCCCCCCCCCTTGCATGTCCTAAATAAGTTCAGGTCTGATACTATAAGCGATCTTCTGAAACTACCATCTGAGTTTTCAGTTAGGACATTAAAATGTAAGCAGTCGGTGTTTAAAATGCATTGCCACTGAGGGCAGAACTGGATCAGAAGTTGGGAGCGATTTCAGATTGAGGAATCCTGGTCTTGGCTCTCATCTCTTGAAGTGGTTGTATCTTGGGTTTGGGTGCATCTTTGT
The DNA here is from genome assembly GCF_018139145.2 of Gymnogyps californianus. Taxonomy (NCBI): domain Eukaryota; kingdom Metazoa; phylum Chordata; class Aves; order Accipitriformes; family Cathartidae; genus Gymnogyps; species Gymnogyps californianus. The sequence goes on from NC_059482.1 coordinate 6,318,375, forward strand.
ACCCCAATACTGTATTAGTCACTGAATGAGTTGCACTAAAAATCGCTTCCGTCTCTGGAGTGATAATTTTTCTCCTTTGTATGGCTATAATTTCTTGGATTGTAACCTGCGTGTCTGTGTGCAGAAAGCCAGTTTTTTTACTGAGACCACTCTGAGATACAGGTGATTCTTAGTTATGTGTTTATCTCTGCCTTTTTTCCAATATAAGGAACAAAAGCATCCCTGTAATTTAAAGATGACCAAACCTGTAGTTAGAGCCTACTTGATATACTAATTAATGATAAACTCCACCCAGAATAATCCCAATCTATTGCTTTGCTAGCTTTTTCAGGAAGGCCAAGGAAGGATTCATGAACATTTGATCCGTAAGCAGGAAAAGAGCAAGGAACTACCTTCCTTTTGTCTTTTCATTGTTTTAATTACAGATAACATCCTCTGCTAAATATTTGGTTTATTTTGTTTTCCTAGGTCTCACCTCTGAATCACTCAGGAATCCTTTTAAATTGCATGTAAACTTCCCGCTTCTGAGAACGCCACCTCAGCCTGTCCCTGGGATGTATGTTTTCCCTCTTCTCCATGTGCTATATGTGCTTTTCCCCACCCCGATGGCTGAGGAAGTTTTGTCCATTTGGTTGCATGCTGTCCTGCTGTTGGAGACCTATGTTTTGTTTAAATATTTTCCATTTCTCCAGTAAGTCTCCCATCTCTGAACTCTTCTTATGGATCAACGTGTGCCGGTGGCATCTTCCTGGCTTCATTAGAAATGCAATATTAGCTGCACTGAGAATGAAAACTCTTCATGGTTACCACTTCTGCTAAATGGGACCCATCTTTGCTTGAAGTCAATAAGGCTGCGTCTACAGCAGTAAGCGAAGCAGGACTGAGAGACTAGTTGTACGTGTTCTTAAAAACGGCATCCTGCAGTTTCACTGCACTGAAAACAGCTTTCAAAAGTTTGAGCTTTATTTTTATTTAATTTCAGACATGGGATGGGAATTGTTCTCATTATTGGTGACCTATAACTAACCCTTATCTGTTAATGCATTTCAAGCAGGTGAGATACAGATATGCTCCCTTACCCTGGCAGTACTGCTATTTTGGATTTTGCCCCCAAAAGGGAGCTCACCATGAGAAGCTAACTGTGGTAGAAATGAAACTATGCAAGTGGCATTTACAAATACACCAATAACTTTGATTTTCAACGTTACACACTTGAAACGGTCGGGAGTTCAGCAGCTTGTAGTGTCTGTTCAGGAACACGTTTCCTCCCATGGCCTGCGTGCAAAAGAAAACAACCACCTTTTTGTGCTTGTTTCCCCCCCCCCCCCCCCCCCCCCCCCCCCCCCAAGAGAATAGACAGTTTTGTACAAAGCCTGAGGATGGGATTTGAGAGGTTTAGGCACGGTGCCTGGCTGGGCTCTATACTTGCTCTGTCCCCTGGGCAGATGATTCCCACCTAGCCGTGCCCGTAATGCTGCTCAGCGTAACAAGTCAGAGACGGAGCCGCAGCCCTGTGGCACGGGCTCTGCCGCCTGCCTGATGATCTCCCCTCTGGCCTGGGCAGGGCAGCCATGTCCAGCCTTCCTCCTCCTCTCCTCCCTGGCTGTTGGCAGCCGTGGTGGGGCCCAGGGCCAGCTGGCACCCACCCAAACCTCAGCACAAGGCCAGCACGATGGAGATAAGCGAGATCCGGCGCTTGAGCCCGTTTGCTGGCCCAGAGCTGGAGGTGTCTGTGTCCTCCCCTCAGTTTGTAACATAGGGAAGGTCGTAGGTCTTTTTTCTCAGTTTTTGTTGTCTCATCTATTTAGATTTAAAATTGTCAAGGCCTTTTTAAGTACAGTTGCTACCACAGTGAGTGTCTACCCACTGCCCCAGGACAGATAAATACACTACTTCAAGTAGGCTTGCTCAAGTCCCATGCAGGGCCATGTTTTTCTCACTCTTTCCTAGTACCTTTTCTCTATTGCCAGATGCCTCTCTCAGACTTTTCTGCAGACTGTTCTTTTTAACTTCCCCCAAACGTGATTTTATTCCTTCTTTCATATGATGATTTTTGCCTGATCCCAGTTTCTCAGCAATGTCTGCCTGGCATCTCCATCTGCTTTTGTCCTGTGAAGGAATCTGCTCTAAAGAAACACCCTAAGTGGGAGTTATACTTTTATAGGAGCCAATATTTTACCCAGTGAATTAGTCCTAGTGGAATGAATGGGACTATTTGCATTCTTAACATTAGGCACACTGAAGTCCTTCACTAAATCAGGTCTAATGTGCACATTGAACTTCCCCTGACTTAGTAGAAATTCTGCAGTCAAAAAAACCTGCAATTTAAAGTCACCATGTGAAAACCTGGGTTTGTTGTGGCCAGTGCCAAAGCTGTCTGTGACATCTGTGGAACTGGGATGTCACCTCAGCTGTTAAACCCTCAGACAAATACCCCAAGAACACAAAACCTGCAGTCAGGAGTCTTCTAGCAAATGAACCCTGTCTTGTGTCAAAGGATTAGGTATTACAAGAGTTAACCTAAAAATTTAAACACGGTAATTCCGTATGAATCTCACTGCCTTCTTTTTCCTGTTTAAATAAATTTGTTTCTTTTTAAACTGACTTCAAGAAAGAGTAAGAAAAAAAAATCCTCCTATTTGTTAAATTAGCCTAAAGCAAACAAACTAAAACTTCTTGATGTTGTCCACCGTAATTCATTATTCTGGTGCAGTACTCTCTTCTTTTTTTTTTTTTTTTTTTTCCTTTCCATTGCCTGAATAATGTTCTTTGAAGACTACATCATCAATAAACCACTCTGGTGAGGTTTAGAGGGCCTAGAATAATGAATAACAATTAGGGGCATTTAAAAGGTAATATTTTTTCCTGCAATTTGGGAATTGATTTATGAAGTTGAGGATCCTCCAATTTCATCAAATAAATGGTTTCTTAAACCAATTCTTCTTACCGTCATGGTAACACCTTTAGATCTGGCACAGTTAGCGAGCTTTCTTGCCAACTTATTGTTTTTGATGCAAATGAAGCATCTCTCAACTTGCACAATTCACAGAGTTCTTGTCTAAAAACATAAGTTTTCTACAGCCCGGTTAAACTAGTGCAATATCAGTTTTACAGTGAAAACCATCCTGTTGAGCTTCATCTGTGTGATGTTATGTTTATTTTTAAAATTAAAGCCATGAATATTTTTCCTCATGACATTTCTTGAAAATGTGTTGGAATTTAAAGGCCTGATGAGCACAAATGGAGCTGTGTCGTTAGCTTAGATAAGCGAGTAAAAGGTCAAAGTCCTGCTTAGCAGCTTGGAGGAACAGATCATAATGCCAAAACCAGTCAGTGAAATCAATAAGCGAATGTGTAAAACATATGGAACAAACTAGAGAGTTTGGAGTGAGGGGTAGGATTTTCATAATCACCCCAGTGACAAGGAAGTGTCCACGTCCTTAAAAATAGCTATCGAGAAACCCAACCTGTACAGTCACCGAATCTCACGATGCCTAACTGACCTTCATCTCCAGCTCAGTGCCAGCGAGCTTTCTGATTCACCTTTAAACACCCAGCCCCTGGGACATTTCCAGTATCTTGCTGGTGGGTCTCCTAATGGAATTAAACTATAATACCTTGCACTCTGCTAGGGATGAATGTATGGATAAAAAGATGCTGAGGCAATAGTCTTTTCACAGATCCTTAACCCTCTTTGGAAGTACAAGCCAGAATAATAATTTTCTGGAGGCCCTACGTAGAGCAAAACCCCAAGGCAGAGTATGTAAAATTTTGAAAAGCATGAGAATTTCCTTGTCAGCTTCAAAAAGGGTAAACAGTGCAACTTGCAGCAAACAAATATTTAATGCAACCAAAAATCGTGCTAATAGTATGGTGCAAATAATATTTGAAAAATGGGAATTAACTTGCAAATAAAATCTATTTCTTCTACAGACTTCCCCTCTTGTGTTGGGTGATGTATTGAACAGTAACACTTGTACTTAACATCACACCTCGGATGTTCTTCCAGAGGGGATTTCTCAGCCTAAGTAGTGTGTGTGTAATGCAGAGGAGGGAGGAGGAGGAAGGATGATCCTGGAATTTCCCAGAATTCAAGAGTGGGGACAGCTTCTCCCAAAATTCTTTCAGCAAACACATGCTTGGGGATCACCTCGTGTAGTGTTGTTCCCAGCCTTGGGCTAATAGCTGACTGCTCCTCTGCGTCCAACGTAGAAGAGCATGAAAAGCGTCACCTCTAAACCTCTGCCGGGCTCTGAGTGTGGATGTCCAGGTCTTTTCTCCATAATGCTGACTAATACAAGGATTTGCAAGACTTCACATACTTCCTTTCCTGTTCTTTTTTTTTTTTAATTGAGCGAAAACGTCAGCTTAAAGTTAGGTATTCACTGCGTTATGTTAGCTCTGTCCCAGCTACTGGGACAACTCAGCAGCTCCTGAAGCAGTCGCTCCCCTGCTGTTGCTGTACGCAATGGGTTAGGGAAGCCAGTGTTAATTCATTTTGCAGGCTGTATTTGGTGGCAATTTGATAGCCGCTGCAAGAATCCTTTGACTCATTCCGGTGGTGGGTGTAGAATAGATGGCTGGTCAGAGGGTGAAACACAGACGGGGGTTCTGCCTTGCCTTTTTGAGGGTTTAGGTATACCTTGACCAGGCTGAACTGAAAGGGGTGGCTCCCACCTTTCTGCTCAGTAGGATACAAGGAACTACTCCCAGAAATTTGATGGCAAGCATAAAAGCAATAGAAAATAGAAACATTTTTTACCCAGTCAGGACTCTGTCAGTGTGTCTCGTAGAAAGCCGGACAAAAGTTTGGAGATGCCCAGTAGGAGAGACGTGTGCAGAATCATTAAATCAGATTTTTCAGTGTGGCACTAGATAGGTGGTCTGGAGAGTAAATAACTTCGTGCTGGCTCAGACTGTTTTCACACATTCAAGGGTGTATTTTCAGAAAGAGGAAAAAAATTAGCTTAAAACAGTTAGTTCTTTTAATTTAGGAGATCTTTCCAAATGCTGTCGCATAGAGAAATGGTATGGATATCACAGTATTTATGAATCAACAACTTTTATGGAGCTTAAAGATGAAAAACAATTTCTTTTTGCTACTTCTAAAGTATACAGTTTGAAAAGCAAAAGGTTTATGTTTTCCCCGCTGCAATTCTGTAGGCTGAATATCTGTCACTCCTTTTCATGAGATCAGCCTGGAGCTACTAAACCCTAATTCCCTCAACAGACAACAGCCACAGTGCCAGGGAGGGATTGCCTGGGCTGTAGCTTCCAGAAACATGTGAATCACCCCAGCACTGTGCAGCTTTTTGTGCTTCTCTTGCAATTTCAGCAGGAAAATAAAAGTAATTAGAAAGCTCCATTTGGCACCAATGCTGCTAGTTTGAAAGTGACCTGCTAAGCTGCAAACCATTTTCCCTCTCTCCTTTCTTCTGCACCCCACTCACAATCTAAATCTAAAATCTGGTCATCACTAACACGGTGCTGTTTGGAACTGAGCTGCTGCAGTTCATGCACATTCCTGTTATGTTTAGAAACTGTTGATAAAAGATCTCGAAATATTTATGTTGGACATCTCTATGTGTGTCAATACTGCCATGTCCTCGCTGTTGCCAAATTCTGTCTCTCTCTATTATTTTGATATATGGTGGGTTATTGTAGAGCACTTGCTTCTGTACTCCTTCAAATGCTTGAGTTATTCCATAGTTCCTCTCTGAGAGCCATTTGCTGCAGCTGTGACATTACTCATGGTTATCCCTTAACCTAATTAGTTCGGTTTATTTACTCTGGGAGAAGGGAAGCACAGAACAGAGAGCGTATTGTGATACGGCCCATACTGCAAACTGTGCAGCAGAGGTAGGCCAGAAGAGTTTTCATGAATCTGATTTGAGAGGTCTTTGCTGCTGGAAGAGGGTGGGTATTTTAGCTGCTGGTCCAACAGCTAGTTGATATAAATGGAGCCGCTGGGAGAGACAGAAAAAGATGAACTAGCTGACTCAATGTTTGACTGATTGGCCAACATAATGAAAGTTTTGCAATCCTTTCTAAGCAGGAGTAATATGATAGCAAAGGAACACTAGGGGATCCATTAGATTTGCATACTAATAATCCATCACAGTGATGAAATTAATTCAGTTGCATCTTATCGCATACTCTGTATGATGCAAGAGCGGTAAAAATGCATCTAAAATATGGATTCCTCAACATTTCAAGGAAATTATATGTAGTAGGTATGCAAAGCAGATGAATATAGAAGTGATTGTTTAAACAGTAAAAAATGGAAAGATGTCTTTCCTAAAAAGAAGGAATAATTTGATTTAATGCTGTCTGTTCAACACAACAGTTTTTAAATGTAAAGATTGGAAGTCACCTAAATATCCATTTTTCAGGACCTACATATTGATTTAGATGTCCAAATGTACCCAGCTCCCCCAGTCAAACTTTGGTTGATGAGAATGATGTAAATTTTTCCTAGCTATGATTACAATATTTGTTTGTTTTGAGGTAGATTTAATGTGCCATATAATTAACTGGTACAGAGAATTAAGCTATAAAGCATACTATTATCTCTCAGGCTTTTGTCAGGGCTATATGAGATTGTCATATATGGCACTGGTTGTTGATAACTAACCTAATGAAATGATACCATCACACAGAGGCTGTTTCTCAGTATCCGTTCCTACTGATAAGAAGTTATCTGTCTTGATATTGATTTGACATCTATCTGCTCCGTATGTGACTTTGGAAACTAATGACTGAGGTTGCACTGAATATTCAGAGATAAATTTTCAGATGAGCAGAGGGCCAGCCTTCCTATTTCTCAGAAGCTTTTTTTTTTTCTGCCTGCTAATGAACCGTGGGTGCAGGCATTAGCTCTGAGACAGCTTTTTATGATTGAAGATCAGATCAGCTAAAGGCTAATATTTGTGCTTGCAATGCATTGTATAGAGGAAACCAGGAGTGCAAGTATCGATGGTATTCTGACAAAATGAAGGGCAGCTTTCTTAAAGTGTCAGACTCGAGATACTACTCCTTCCCTTAAATTACAGCTTGATTTCAGCTGAGCAACTTGACGAGCCGAAAATTATGAGAGAAGTGCATTGCTGTCGTTGACCACCCCACTAGGGATCTGGAGCGTTTGGAAAGGAAAGAACCGGTCTGATTTTGCAGGACTAGCAAGCCATTTATATGCGTACATGCCAAAACAGCAGTGGAAGGAAAACAGAACATCTAGGTCCACGATCGAGTGTGAATGGGGCTGGGATTGGGGAAAATACATCGTTTGGTGGTCTTGATGCCCTTGCCAGTTTTACTGGCATGACGCTACCTGCTGCAGAAGTGGGGACAGGAGAGGTGTGCTAGGACACAGCCAGGCTGCCTGGCCTGCCTCTTCGCTGCTGGCTGTGCTCTGGCCAAGGGACGATGGTGTGGGGATTTGTGTTGTGAATGCAGTGCACAGAGAATAATTCATTTTTTGTGGTAGCCCTGTGGGCTGGGTAGGAATTTGGTTGCATTGCTTCTCCTGAATTTGCCCAAAGTGACTTTGGAGAGTGTCAGAGGGTGACAGCTGGTACTTTCACCCCTTACATGCAGTCGTATCTGTCAAACAATCCAGGACATCTTTGATTCTGGTCTGGCATGTGTCAGGAGTGTGGGCTCTCCCCTAAGGCAGAGCTTTAAGAAAAACACCAGTAATGTGAAACCCCTTAAGTCAGTCAACATGATTTTATCACGCATATTTATGCCGCCTAACAGCTGGCACTGAAAGAGAATGAGAGTGAAAAACTCCTACCGAGGGCAGTACAGAGTGAACAGCATCCCTGTTTAGGTGAGTTGTCCTCTGGAGAAGCCTGTGTAAAAGCCTCGGTAGAGCAGCCTCCAGCCTGGGGTACTTACAGGAGGGTATGTCCGTGTCAGCAAGGGCGCTGGGGGCACTGGGAGCAAACCACTCAGTGCTGAGTACCCAGTGTCTGCAGGGCTCATTAGTGAGGATTTTGGTTTGGATTGCCACTAGTCTGAGACCAAGAACTCATTAGTGATTTTGGCACTTCAGGTGCATCCTTGGAGTATGTTCTCTGGTTTCCAAAGGGGGTTGTATGCTCCAAGACCACCCATGCCGTGAGCCAAAGCATGGTAGGTGAGGACAGTTGGGAGAAGGACTTCAAAAGTGCTTCTCTGATGCAACCTACACTACTGAGGAGGGCACGTTGTTCAGTGTTGGACAAAGGGGATAGGAATACTTTCCTTTGGGTTCATATGCAGTGTCAACAAAATCCCGAGGGGTGAATAGGTGATGAATGTTTGCATCAGCTTCCATGGAGCTGGTGCCACGTTAGAAAGCTCTGTTCTTCAGTGCTCTTGTTAGCTATTTAACCTTTCTGAACTGCCTTTGCCCAGCCTGCTGCATGCTGCATTCTTTTCTCAGTCCATTGCAGTTTGTTTCTGTATTACACCATTTTTTAGTGTTTCCATATTTATGAATTCATCCATCTACAATAACAATTACAGTTGGAATGTTTACTTTGCCTGATAACATTTACAGTTCATCTACTGGGCAAATACTTGTTATTCTTTGCTTATTTTTTTAAATATATATTATTAGAAGAGCTTTTGTAAAATTTAATTCATTCCTCCCAAATACGTTCCATTTCATACAATTGGCAGGAACAAAAAAACAAATCAGAACAAAACAAAGCAGCCCCATCTTCCCCAAAGAAAAACTAAAAAAAGGGAGTTGAGAAAGGTACCTCATTGACAAAGATAAAACCAAAGTCTAGCATTTAATTTTAGTTTTCTTCTGGCGGTTTTACAACATGGGATGCGATTATGGGTGACTTAAGACCCCGTTTTGTTTTATGTGAAAAAACACAGGGCTGACGTTCCCCCATGTGCCAGATCAAGTGCTTGACGCCCATGGGTTGTTCAGCAACGATGTTCATTACAGGGAGTTCCTGATCCCTGATGTGAATTACAGCAGTCTGAGAGGCTTTTTTATATTGACATATAGGTGTTTGGACAGCTAGGCTCAGTGCAGCCGACAGCCTACGCCTAGTCCCGCACAGGGAGAGGAGAGGGGTGAGCACTGGCTGCTGGCGCCCGCGGAGGCATCCCACCTTCAGCCACCGCAGTAAATGCCACTGAGATTCCTTGAGGCTCTGCATGGCTTCTCCGCTAGCCCTGGCAGCCCGCTCACCCAGCGGGGGTTAGCCCTGGCCCACACAGCGCTGTCTCCCAAAGTGCCGGGCAAAGACCACGCTGCTGTAGAGGCGAGTGCAGGCGTGTCGGTGCCTGTGGAGGGGCAGGATGTGTGGAGGACTTCTCCAGCTGCAGATCAGCTCCACAGAGCAGAGCATGCCCTACCCTGTCCGCCCCGGTGCATTAAAGTGGTTAATGCTCTGTGCAGTGCATGGGAGTTAATTTAGTGCAGATAGCTGAGAGACTTGGGTTTAATGTGCACTGGAAGGATGTTGGCACACATTTTTGGACTGCACGTTGCTCTCTGCCTTGATGAACTAAGCAGATACTGTACCATGAAAGGGAAGAGGAAGCTGAAACTTGGAATAATGTCCCTGTTTGTCTCACAGCGTGCTGCTGCTCATGATGTTGAGTTGGCGACAGTCCTGCTCTGCTTGGAGAACACAGCCGTAGGCTCTGGTTGCGGGAGGATGAGCCCGTTGATATCTGGCAGGGTTGGTGAGAAAGGAAAGGAAGGCTGATTCTGGCCAGATGGGAGATACTTTCTCAGTGTGAGAAAAGTGTGCGTGGAAGCAGATTATGTTCTGACAAAAGAAGCAAGCGAGAGCCCTGCAGTAGGTGTCACGGAGCGCAGAGCCGCCAGCCAGGCAGGACAATAGGTATTGTCAGGAAACACCTGGCTCTGAGAGCAAGCTGAGGGGACCTTTCAGTGAGTGAATGCGCTTGTCGTAAAATGTGCATATTGACAGGTTCTGCAAATGTATCAGGCAAAGAGAATCCAACCCTTTGTGAGGAGGCAGGAAAGTCCTTCAGCTGAACTGTGTTTTAATTTCAAACAGTTTCATATATGTATTCTCTGGGGTTAGATCAATCAAGATACTTTCCATGTGTTAAGACTGAATATTTGGGGGAACAAGCTCATAGGGAGGAGCCCAAGGCCTCTACATTTGAATGCTGGAAGGAGTCTGCTCAATACCTTGAAAGTGGGGTTTGACTAATAGGAGAGAATAAGACCTGAGCGTTCATTTTCCCTGAAATATTACTGCCTTTATGAGCAGACAGGTAGTAACAGATGAGTAACCTAATTAACACAGGCTCAGAAGTTCTGTATTAAACTTCTAGAGAATAGTAATAGTAGCAAAGAAAACCTCTTTAAATAAAAAGATGTGAAAAACTGCAGATAAGAGGGTGTAAAAATAAGATAAGGGAAGTAAAAGTGGAGAACAAAAGGGAGGATTGCCCAGGAGGTTAAAATAATAGTAAAGCCTTCCAAGTACACACAGAACCCAAGGGTCAGCAGAGAAGCCATCGGCGCTCTGACTGCTACTGAGCAAACACCGTTTGCTGGTGGGGCAGATGGGTGTCACTGTGGGTGCTGTGTGTGTGCGGACCCTCAACAGTGTGTTAGCGGTGGAATCCATCCTCCAGATTTCTTCAACTTCTATTTTATTCTTTTGCTAAAATCTGTCCATGCTGTTGTAAATGGAGGAAATTAGCCCAAACACCTAAAAACAGGTATCTGAAAATGTTATAGATGGTAATAAATCGCAGATCAATTATGGACATGGAGCAGAGCAGGGCAGCATTGCTGTTGTGAGACCAAACCCAAATCTGAGACAGAATGTTTGTTGCTCCACACTTAGGACCACATGAGTTCAGTCCTGCTGTTTGCAGATCTGAACTCACATCTCTGCACTGTCCTTCACTGGGCTTGTGGAGACATGACCTGGAGAGGACAGTGTCGGGTCAGCAAAAGTCAGCTTAACCGTGTTATGATTGTGTTCTGATGGATTTAATGAGGGAGAAATAAACTGCACGGAGGAAAAAACAAAGAAAAAGGCAGGCATGAAACAGGAGAAGGGTGAGTGTAGGTCACAGAGAACAGGCTGAGAAGGTTAAGCACAGATTGAATATGAAGCAAGGAGAAGGTGAGGGGACTGGAAAGAGAGGGTTAGTGCAACCACTGAGTGACACGGGCAGAGAAAGTGCAGGGCTGACTGTACAAATGTCTGTGAGTCCACAGTGGCTAGAGTCAGCCTTAAGGTGGGAACATCAGATACAAGAGTCGTCTGTGAACCCTTTTTTTTCTCTTTTGAGTCATGGATTGAAGTTTTCAGTTTCCCATTTTTACCTTTCCCTTCCTCTCTATTGCTATGATAATTTCTGGTGGTTTATATTTGCACTGCTTTTATGTCAGAATGAATAAGGAAACAAAAGGGGAAACAATTTTCATTTCCCATTGCATTTTGACAGGACAGTGAGGTAGATGTGGAATGGGCTACCTCCTCATCTGTATCATGATTTTCCTTTCAAACTGAAAGGACTCTTCCTACATCTCTATTTAGAAGTATAATCCAGAATCAATTAGTCTGAAGCTCATAGGCAATGCAAATCATCTCCATCCTATCCTGGATGAATAAAGTCAATTTTCCTGCTCTGCCTGCACTATCAGATCTGTATTGGTGGGCATTGCCACAATCCACACAGTTTTCATCACGGCTAAGAAGTTAAATCCACCATGTCTTTACCATGCCAAATAATAACAAGAAATCATGCTTTAAGTATGCACCTGTGTAAGCTATTTTTATGAGACAAAAAGGCTTCCTGGTCCCTTGTGGGATCATTTATATGATGGAAATAAGAAATATGGTATTGTTTGGCTGGGGGGGTATAATTCCTTAATTACCTGAGGCATGTCTGAGTTATTTTGGAAAGGTTGTTATGAACAGCATGGTATCAGCTCTGCGACTGTAAAGAACAAGAACCAATAATGTAAGACCCAATTTGTACTGGCAAATAACAACCTGGGTCAAAGGGGTTGTAAGGGGCAGTAAATTGAAGAATTTACCCAATGGCAAAGTACTCAGATTTTCTTTCCGAAAATACAATTTCAGCAGTGTTGATGCGGAGGTGCTAGAAGTAATAAACTGGGGGATAAAACAATGGAGGTAAATGAGGTGGTGGTGCAGATGGTGGTGGTGCTGGCTGCAGGCGGGGAGAGGAGTGCTGCCTCTCTCCCAGCAGGATGGCTGGGCTGCTGGAGAAGGGCTAGTAAGAAAAGACTTCTTCCCTCTGCTTTTGGGCATCTTTTTCTTAGATGGCCTTTTTGTTCTTTGGTTTTTGGAGGGGTTTTTTTTGCTACCCAAATGTCTTTGTTCATTGATAGATCACACATGTTGGGGGTCAGATTTTACCTTCTTCAGGAGTTTCTGATAGTCCTACAAAGCCTCTGTAGAAATTGGCTTAATCCATTTTAGGGCCTGTATGGGTTTTGTACCTTCCATACTTGCTGGTGGCTGAGTTCTTGACAAGGGTGGCTTAAGGAGAGCTTGCCAGTGCTGTCCGCATCTGGTACCGAGGCAACATTCCTGCTGGGTTTGCCCTTCCTACCTCTCATTATTTTATATTTCTTTCTATCAGCTCATTCTAAGACAAACCTTTTTTGTCTGTGCAGCAGTAACTTCACCATCACCATCACATTTCCTGCAGAAAACCAGTGAAAGATAAAATCACCTTTGGTCAAAATATGATTATTTTCTAAGGGGACTTCAAAATGAGGTTTCAAAATCGTGGTAGAGGACTGTGGACATAAGAGTTTGTTTCAAGTGTTTCCAGTGATAGTATGACTGAATATATATGATTTATTTCATTTTTCTAAGAATTACAAAACTATGAATTTGTGATGAAAGGCTTGATGGCTTTATGAATAAGTGCTAGTTGATGCTATTTAAGTAGGATTCAATTAAATCTTCATAAAATGAACAGAGTGAAAAGGCTTGACATGAACTGAGGCCCAGGAAGGCAAACTGCCATGTATGAACTATTCCATGGAAATCAGATTACTTTTCATAGCTGCAAAAATGTGCTTAGCTTAAACATATTGGGCCAAATTCTGTTCTCATTTATGCATGTGTAATATGGAACTAAGTGCAATATTTGGGTAAATCTATTTCAAATAATTAGTTGATAGTCTTGGAGGGAAAAGAAACCATTGCTAATTTAAATATTGGCATATTCTATTTTTCAAACAGATGTTCAGACTCTTATATTTTGGCATCGCAAGATGAAAAGATAGTGAAGTTGCACAAGAGGATTTTTATGGAGACTGTCAAAGGAAATGAGAAAACTCTTGGGCCAAAATTCAGACAAGTTCTATACATAGTTTCCCACAAATTTCTGATCCTGAGAGCTGTGGGGAATCCCACTGACTTTAGAAATTCCCTTCTCCATCGCACAGTTTGCAGGATTGGGGCCCTACGAAACACAACACAGTTGTCCTGGCTCTGTGGAGGTAGATGGCAAAATGCCTTTGGCATAAACAAAGTCAGGCTTTTCACTACTATCTTTTTCAGAGGCTGAATTAAACCCGCCTCCCCTCTTTTTTTTCCCTAAGCTAGTTCAATGTCTTGTTATTTTACCGAGGTTTTAATTTAGAATCTGAAGTAATTTTTTACCTTGATATGCTTCTATAGCTTTCAAATGTACAATAAAGTAGAGTAGATGCGTTATTGCCAGAATATGGATCCATGGCAACTGAGTCGCTTAAAAACAAATCTAAAGTCTTCCTTTTATTTTTTTTTTTTTTTTAAACCAGTGGGTGTCTTTATTCTGCATTTACTCGCAACACTTTTTAATACAATAAAAAAACCTGAAAGTAGCATTAAAATTATCTCACTCTTCTGAATTTGCCTGTAAAACTGCATTGGTATTTACTAGAAAAACAATTTTCCTGCTTGCTTTTAGAGTTTCTAACTTTATTTTTTTCCCCTTTACAAAAATCCTTAGTGTTAGGAAAACATTAAGCCAGCTTCCTGGGATGCTGAGATACAATAATGCTAAATGGTTTGCCCAAATTATAGTGCCAAAGGTCTGTGGCAGAATGGGGAGTAGAGTTGCTATCTTGTACTCTCAGTCCAGCCTCATAGACCATCTTCCTCTTTTCAGCTGTGCTTCAAATGAGAATATATACTGAACCAGAACCACTCCTGCTTAAAATAGTAGCTGTAATTCTCCTTCCACCCCAGTTATACAGTGATAGAATACTGACATCAGCAAAGTGTCTTTTGATGTACTGCAGAGTAAGAGAGAAGACCCATAGATTAAAAGAAAAAATCCATTCATGTCAATTAAAGATATTTACACTATCAAGCACATTACCAGCGTGTAGTAATAATGGAAAATGAAATCTCACCACTATTCTCTCTCCCTGTGGAAATTGGTATTCAAATCTCTATTTATACAATGTCTTGACTTAAGATATCACCAGCCTTTGCTTTCTCTGCAGCCTGCCAGTGAACACATGTTTTTCTCTAAGTATGGTGTAATCATAAATGAATATAATAAGGTAGGGGACGCGCATGATTAAATTGCATGACTTCAGCTTGCCTGATGTGACTTCCATTTGCTTCAACTGTTGTTCAGAACTCGGTGTTTTACCCTCCGGGAAAAAATGGCCTGGAAATAGCCCCAAATGATTCAGAGAGTCTGGGGGCTCAAAATATTTTCAACTAATTTCTGTCACCTTGAATTTTATCATACCATCCACCCGTATGTATAGATTAGAAGCTGTACTTCTCTGCTTTTAGTCTTTCTCTGTATACTTTTGTTTTCAATACCTAAATTGCCTCCTTTTTAATGCTACACTATTTGACTTTTCTCCTCAAATAGAGTGAACATATGCTTTACTAGCTCTTCCTAACTGCTGTATTTCCAGAGTATTTTATGGATTGTGGTAAGGTTTAGGGTCATATGAAATGTCTGGTTAGTTCATCTCTAATCAAGGTAGTTAAGATAAAGTCAAGGCGTGTGGCTCCCAGTCTTTCATTGCCTTTTTGGAGCACACAGCCTCTCTGGTGCCAGATGTTCAGAGGACTCCACGTTTCAAAGTTCTCTATTTGGGCTGAATTTTTTATCGGTTCCCACATACAAAGTAATGCAAAGGTCTTCAGAAGATCTTAAACCAGATGTAGAAAACTTTACTTGACCTGCTGAGGTGAACTGTACAAGGTTTGGATTCTCATTGCTGATCCTGCCAAGTTTACTCTGCTTTATCTGGGGCAATGGACAACACAGAAAAGTGGACAACTGATGATTAATAGAAGTTTGAGGATGAGTTTATCTCCTATAAGAAAAGCTGGTCCCTGCTGTGAGTGGCCAAATCCATTTTTAGAAGTAGTAATAATAAAAATGATGCCAGTTTGGCAGCCCAGCATTGCACCAATTAATTCATGTTGACTTCTCTGAATTACTTGTGTCCAATCAAAATTTAAAAGCTTAAAAAGTCAATATTTAATTTCAGCATTCTCAGCTGAAAGGACTTTTTCTGCAATTTTTACATGAAATATAATCCAAAATCTTTTGTTCAGATTGAGTGAATATTTTTTTCCTCGGCCAAGCAAAAAAAAAAAACCCGCACCAAACAAAAAACCCAAAACAAAACCCTCAGCCACTTTTGCATATTCACAACTGAATAACGCTCTTGGATTTGCAAGCTCCATAGACCTGACCCCAACAGCAATTAGAGTAGGTCAAGTGCTGGGTGCCAGCCATGAAGTGGTTTAGCAGAGCTCTCTGGTGTGCTTGAAGTCCTTCCTCTGCAATCGAAGTGTAAGAAGAGATTCCAGTGATTCAAAGCAGTTGGAGACTTCTCCATAATTGGGAGAATTCTCAAACATGCAGTTGTGGCCATCTTCCATCCCCTTCACACGACTCAGCCAGTGTAAAAGGGCAGCTAACTGGGGAAAAAAAATTCTGGCTCAGGTTTGATTTGGAGAAGAACTCTTGAGAGTAGATGCTTATACGAAGTTAATCTGAACCATCCTCATTTCTTGGACCTATAAATCTGGGCAGTAAATTGTTCAAGAACAGGTTTCTTTATAAGATCTCCAGGACTTATTACTTCTCAGTGGGATGGAAATTGCGTGAAAAAACTGCTTTGTTTTAGGTATTTTGGCACGCCTCCATCTTGTTTTAGAAAATATAATGGGTAGAATTTAATGGAATTTTTCTGATCTGCAGTGTGTTCTGAATTCCTTCTATGTTTTGGGCAGTGGCTTGGGGAAGTAGTATTTGCTTCTGAACAATTTTCACACCCCCATACTGCTTTTCTTTCTGCAAAGGTTGTGAGTGTGGAGCACACATGCATAGGTGGGCATTTGATAGGCACAACAACTAAATGTACAATTCTAGCACTTCAAAATGCTCCTGTTGTTCAGCAAGAGAGAAGTCTCTACTGATTAGGATCAGACTGGTCCATGACAAAGTTCATGAGTGGCCTCTCACAGGGATACATTAGTCAGTACAATGCTAAAGACCTCAGCCCAGATAGTGGAGAAACTATATCAAGGCAAGAAGAAAATGTTAAAAGCGTTTTTTGCTCCTCTGTAGGCTAGATCATGTTCCACTCTCTTCTGTAGACTACTTGGCTACCACGGTCCACCTAGTTCTGTGCCGTTGCCAGATCTCTGCTTCCCTATCTGCAGTGAGTGACAAGTCAGTGATTTGCTGTCTCTGCAGTTTTAGGACCCCATGAATTCTTAGGTGCACATTGCCTAATACTCAGAACTAAGTAACTTGTTGGCACAATGGCATCTCTTGTGCTGTTCCTTCACCTGCCAACTTTTCTCTAGCACAGGCAAATTCTCTCTCTCCTTCCATTAATGCACAAAACAAGACTTTTAGAAGCTGCCAAGAGTCCCCTATAGGACTGAAGGACTTGGATGTCACACAGCATCCTCTCCGGATGTAACCAGAGTGTAACCTTAATGTATTTCCCCACCTTGATGAAAGGCAGCTCACAAGATTAAAATAACAGGCTGCAAAAGCAAATGCGGTATTATACCACATTAATCCTCTGACACAGCATTCATCTAAATGCCACAATGGCTGTGATACTCCTGTACAGGCATGTGATTCATTCACCATTATTTGCCATAATTATCTTGCTCAGAATTAGAAAGGATTAAATGAAACTTGGTGGTCCCTGCACTTCAGAGAAGCAATGGAAAAGAATTTTAAAATAAGTGGTACTAATCACCTTTGTTAAGCATTTTCCCATAATCTCTGTTTTTAATAACAATTTATTGCAGTAAGTGTTTGTTAGTGGCCATTTGTCATCAAACGTTAAACACACCTTTGATTTTCTTGTGATTTATCTTGATGTTTTGAAAGAATGGCCATGTGGTTAGTTGTGTACTACAAATTATGATGGTTATAAAAATTGTAAATTACCTCCCTCTGTGATGTAAGTTGCTGTTCAATGGAACTAATGGAGCTTGGTCATAATGGAGATGTTTGGACCAAATTCTGGTCACCATTGGTTTTGATGTAATCCTGGAGTGCTCTCACTGAACTCAAGAATTTAAGCTAGTCCACTTTTGGTTTAGCTTAAAAAAAAAAAAGATTTGTGCTGTGCATCTTCTGCAGGACTTGTGCTCTTTTTGTTTTGATTCACATTTTAAAAATATTTTTTTCTACCTGAAATGACATTTAGAAAGCAAGAGGATTTGAGATGAATATAGTATATTTGTTTAAGAACTGGGTAGACCAGATGATTTGAAGAAAATAATTTTTATGTCTGTATACACAGTGATTATGACAATAATAAAAGTGAAATAGATGTTCAAATGTGGAGACTAAAAATATGTTAGGACCTAATTTCTCATTTCACTTATCAGTTTCGTATTAGAGATACAAGTTTCTGGAGTACAACTCTGAGAAGGTTTGGGGACCAATTCTAAACCTGTAGTCAGGTACTAATAATCTCTCTGAGCTGCTTTTCACAACTAAAATACGGTATGCAATCACCATTCTGTAAAATAGATGTGGACATATTATATTTGGACATTTGCTATTTGGAAGAAAAAATAAAAAATCGGTTGTGGTCAAAAGGGGAACAAAGAATCTGATCTATTTCCCATCTTTGCTCTGGTGAGAAGAGGTGACAACTGTAGTATCGCAGGTCCCTCTCTGTGGCACCTCCTGAACTGTAATGGTCATCGCAGTGAAAGACAGGAACAGTCTCATTCTCCGCTGTTATTTCTAAGTCACTTGCACCTAGGCAAAATGGTGAAAATGCCCCCCAGGACAGCAGTGACACAGGTTCAGGCTGCTGAGAACAGAAACAATGTACTTCACTTATTACCTTGAGAATAATTATTCAGGACAGGGGTTAGGTTGGCAAAAGTCTGCACACAACAGTTTCAGAAATCACACCGAAAATGTCTATGGTGCAATCCGAAGAGAGGAAAGATTGACCCTTACTTAATAAAAGCATAAGACAACAACTCGCCTTAAGGTGATCACCTGAAAAAGGTGAAATAGGTTCATAAAAACAAAAAAAATGTTGTATATTCTCTTCCATAAGAAAAATAATTTCTCTCCTAAAAAGGAGCAAAATTTGCAATGAGTCAAATAAATCAAAATAGTTTTTCAGTGGGGTGATATTGTCTCAAAATTTTGCTTCTCAATAAAATATTTTATGTGTGTTTGTGATCAAAGAGTCACCAGCATCATTAAGTTTTAAGTCATGCCTTATAGTGACCTTGATAAAAAATGTTAAGATCATATAGTATCATAGTTATTCAGTCTTCCATATGGCAACACCTCTGTCTCAGGAATAAGTTTATGACAGTAATATATCTTAGGAAGAGATGTAAGGATGTGCTCTTTACAGAGTATTAGCAAAATTGTGAAGCCAGGACTTCTGTAGAGCACCAAATATATTGTTGACAATTAAATATTTGTCCCCCTCGTTACATACCTGCATGAAATTAACAAAAAATAATTAACTGAGCAGGAATGAGCATTGCAAACTTTCTACATTGCCTACTTTCAAAACTGTGCACTACAGATTTGGTGATGTAGTTTAAAAACTTATTTTTGATTATTTATGGTGATCTTGCCTGGCCTCTGCATGAACACTACCCCAGAAGTAATCTTGCCTGTCTTAAGGATACTACTCAGAGTGACGCAAGGCATCAGAATCTGGCCCTAAATTAGCTGTATTGGGGAACTGATTCAGTGTTTTTGAATGCAGACAAGGGGGATCTGGGCTCCTCTAAACTCTGCAAACTAACAGAGCACAGCACTGGTGCTGGTACTGCAGAAGCGCTGCCGGGAGGAACGGAGGAACCTGTGGGGATTAGAGGTTTTGTGAATTTACTCTTTCTGCAGAAAACTGGCAAAGCTGCGCTGCCTCAAGAAAGTGGTGTTACAAAGCCTTGCGTGGAGACACCAAAGATTTTTTTTTTAAAATATTTCTATTTCTGAATTAATTAAATTACTGTTAGGATTGATTGTGCTGCTTGCATTAGGATAATAAGCTAAGACGAACTTGGATATCGCTGGGATCCCTCAGGTGAATAAATGCTTCAGCAACATGCATAGATGTTGCACAGTTTATATGATAATTAATATGCCTTTTATTTCTCAGTTCTGGCATCTCTGTACTGTTTTATGAAACAGACCTTATTGATTAAGAAAAAGAAGACTTAGAAGAGGAGCAAAGAAGCCCTGTAAATTCGGAAGCCAGGCATAATTAGTTTGCACAGGTTTTGTTGTTAGAGTTTCGGGTATCAAATCAATAGAGTTAACATTAATAATTAAGGACTTGGATAAATATACCAAGTCCTAGATTAGAGCTTTGAGCTTTAAAATGCTCACATAAAAGGTTTTCCTTAGGCTCTAAATGTTCTAAAGTGCTATAATGTGACTTCTCAGCTACAGATACTGTTAAGAAATATCAGGCTACTGTACCAGGAG
Source organism: Gymnogyps californianus (assembly GCF_018139145.2). NCBI lineage: Eukaryota > Metazoa > Chordata > Aves > Accipitriformes > Cathartidae > Gymnogyps > Gymnogyps californianus. The sequence goes on from NC_059482.1 coordinate 6,338,334, forward strand.
AGATTTGGATATCTCCAGGTTGGGGACAACCTACTGTATGTGCAGGGAAAGAGTTGGCATCACTTTTGCATGGTTTGTCTTTCCTTGGCTGCAACTGGGAAAAAAGAAATGGAAATAAATAATAGCAGACAACAGAAATGTTAGGAATGTTCTTAAGTCAAGTCGAAGTGGAGAATGTTGCCGGGGGTTTTTTGGTACTTTTTCCTTGTGAAAATACCCTGAACATGGCAGGACATCAGAAAGCCACATGGATTCCAAAGGATCCACAGGGACAAAGATTAGCCTGGTACCTCCGGCATCCCCCAGCATTGCAGTCCCTCTGCGACTGTCATCCTACAGCTTGCTCGGAACAGAGCAGGGTGAGCTCCTCCTTTTTCCTAATTCAGTGTGAAGGCAAGTGGACTCCTTACTTTGCTGAGTTTCCTCTTTGTATATCATATGAAGAAACAAAAATAATAAAAAAAAAGGTATTAGTTTTCTGTCGTGACAGTCTGTAAGTCAGGAATAATGTTAATGCTTCCTCTCCAAGTGGTTTACTTTTCACCATACTATTTTTTAACAGATAATCTAAACCAGATGTTTCAGTTTTGGTGTAATTAAGTGGCTTTTTGGGTAAGCTGGCTCACTTCAGATTATCAAAACATATGTATCTCTTACTCCTTTTGAATCCCTTCTGTTAAGACTTCCATCTGGAAGCACATCCAAACCACTTTTGAGTAACTTACTTTAATTATTATTTGATTTAGCGTACTGACATAAACTACCCAAAAAGCCATGCTGTAGAGAGCCTGATAATACACTGACTGACATCACTGGAACATTTTCCATTGGCATCATTCGTACGAAGAGTGCAAAGAATTTTCTGTAGGACTTGCCTGGAAGGAACATAATATTTCTAATTGCATTAATAGTTGCTAAGTAAGTAGGAAGAAGATGAGCGGGAAGAACACGAAGTATGTGTGATAATATGATGATCCACACAGCTATACTGACATGGTAATCTGTGTAGATAAGAAAGAAAACATAGAATATTTTCCTTCTGGAAACACAGGGGATGAAATTAGGCTAGACTGCGAAGTCTGCTAGAGGAAAAGGAAAGCTCTGTATGGATGTTGCCCTGTCCATATCAGTGCAAAGTCAGTCAAATTTTGACTGACTTTGCAAAGACAGTCAAATATCTGACTTTGCATTGAAGCAACCGGTGAAGACTTACGTGATTCCCCATGCTGGCTGGGCTGCAGGATGGTAACCTCTGCCTGATGAGCAGTCTTCCAGCTTCTGCAGCTGGATCTGGAAAAGATCACTCGTTTGCACCTGGAGTTATATGTGTGCTGCTTCGGACTGGAAGCATGGAGCCAAACTACAACCAAGACTTCAAAGTGCTATTTATTCTGCTAAATACCTGATAACTGACTTAAAAATATAGTGAGGCTAATGTAGGAATGCATTTAAACAACTTTACAAAGGTGCCTGGAAATACTTCTAATTCAGAACTAAAAGGTTGGTGTACCTTTCCTGCGTAGGGATGGGGTGACATTTTTTAAACCTATTGCTTAATATTTTGCATTAGTTAGAATATTGCTTCTCATTTCCCAGCAGAAATGATCTTTAATTTGTACAAAATAGTTTTGCTTTCTTTGAAAGAGTAAGAGAGGTCAAATTACTGCAGTTGTTATTCTGGAGTGATTCACTCTGGTTTTGTTTATTATGAAAATTGCAAGGAATTTATTTGTTTCTCCCTGCATGCCTGTTTGCAAGTCATCTGTTGTGGGCATAGACTTATTGGAGGAAGGTTTTGGAGGCTCACATCACTCCCAGTAGCTCTCATTTCTCATTCCTGTGCAGGCAGTGGCACTGGCTCCTTCATGTCGTAGCCCAGGTTGTAGGGAGCTCCAAAAGCACAACAGAGCTGTGCAGCAGCTGCCAACGTCGCCAAGATACTGGCAAAAGTTCCAAACTCAAGGTCTGCAACAGGGCTGGGAAAGATGTTCCAGAAGCTGGTTTCCACTGGGCTGTGGCCTCGCGCGAGTGGTATAAATGAATTAATTAGCCATGTGGTTCCACCATATTCTTGAGGAGACTTTACTAATTACTTGCATTGTGATTACAGATGGAAAATGTGTTTCAATAAAATTTTGTGTCATTGCAATCTATTAAAAAGTTGATCAGAAACCAAGAGATATGTCTGCAAGACAGCTTCCTTAGTATTGAAATTGTGTAAATCTGCACGAACTACCCAATGTGAGTAGGCTGTGAGATTTAACTGGTAGCAACTTTTCATTCAGTGATCACAAAAAACTTTACAACCCCCAAATTAGGCTAGGAATCCCACTACCCAGCCTAATGAGCAAATACTCTCTTTCTTCAATCTCGGTGTCTCATGGCCTTCCATCGTATGAAAAATAGTAGGAAGGCATTCCTTTCATTAAACAGATAAACCAAAACTAGAGGGAGCAAAAATTGGGGCTCTAGGTGTAGGGTTTCACCTTCTTGACTTGTGTAAATAATACATCCACACATTTGCTTCTGCACTGTAATATGTAAATATCACAGTACAATATGCATATATTCCACTTAGTTCATCTGTGTCTTCATGGGAAGTTGGATGGAAATGCCAATTCCTACTGTTTTTTGTGGGAATCTCCCCTATGAAGTGCAACACTAAGCCAGAAGGTCAGAGGCTGTGAAGAAGGTAAGCATTGTCTTATCCCGTTCTCTCCCTATTTGCAGTGGTATTTTTTAAACAAAAGTACTTCATGCAAAAGAAGTCTTTTCTTCATCATCTTGGTAGCAGAATCTGAAAATCCTTCACGAAGGCCACCCAAGCTCAGGGTTTTGAGCAAAGCAAAACAAATGCTTTGAAAAGGCTGTGCACAGACTGCAAATGGATCACAAAAAACCCCTGTCAGACTTCCAGGCTACATGACAAGTCCAGCAAAACAGTAGCTGTTATCTACAGAGTTGGGGCAGCACAAGATAGCAGCTGTGAATACTTGTGCAGGAATGGATTTCTTCATGTCAAAGTCTGTTTTTTACGTGCATCTTTATTTCTCATCTGAATGTGGTAAAGTTGGAACTAATAATAGTTCCATAACAGCTAGTTTAATTAAAACAATTTAGTGGAGACTTCTAGATGCCTTCTGATATAAAAGATACAATTTAAACAAAACATTAGACGCTGGTCATTACTATCCCAGCTTAAATTTAGAAGAGTCTGTGGATATTCAGTGGATCTAGGCTCAGCCAGTACACACTGGAAATTTCCATTCCAAGCCTTTATTAATTACGTTTGTACAATTTACTTTCATTATCCATATTTTTGACATCAGATTCTTTCACTTATTTGTGCTGTGTATTTTTATTATGGATTGTTGGCACCGTAATTCCATATATTATCCGAGTCTATAATTTTGGCTTGAATTAGTTTTTTATATACTGTATTTTAATGGTAAAACTTAATCACAAATCCACAGTGGACAGAACTGGCACTCTCAGCCTGCTTCTAACTTCAGCTCTGTACTTTACGTTAAGGAGAGTGAGCCAAATGCTCAATGGCACACGATTGTAGCCTGTGTGCGAGGTTGTGGTGGGATCAAGCGACCTGGTTATTAGTCCCTGATGCTGGTCTCTGTGGGTCTAGGATCTGCCAAACCCAACGAGGAGAACAGCGTAAGCAATGGTCAGTGAGGAGGCAGGGACGCAGCATCCTCTGGCTGTACCTACCACACCTCCCCTCTTCCTGAAAGACAAGAGGGGAAAAGGAGTGCTGGAGTTTGCTGTATTGGTTCTGTGCTGGCTGGAGACTCCTCTGTACAGCAGAACGACAAAGAGAAGAGGGGAAAAAAAGAAATGGGCCTTTTTTTCTTGGGGTGAATAGACACTCAGTCCCATACAAAATTGATTTTCCTTTTGGTTTTATGCTGTTGTTATACCGTTGGCTTCTGTGGAGTTACTGCTGATTCACGTTGGCATAAAGGGAGGATTAAGCCTATGATGTATTAAACTTAAGGGTCAGAAGCACTTGTAAATCACACTTCTGATGTCTCCTGTTTGTCCACAGAAGAGTTACTCATGGGCAGCAGCAGTGCAGACAGCCCTGCCTGACCTAACCCTTACTTTGCCACAGCAGTTTAGACTGGGAAAGAAACTCTGCTGTACGCACTCACTCTTTGACCTCTCAGATGAGTCTTAATTCCTTCCGACTTCTTAACTTGCAATGATTAAGTTATTTCATGTATTTTTGACCAAATCCTCTTTGACAAACATAACTATTTTGGCAAAATCATTCGGATTTTCCTCGTAGCATTGGTCTAACAGAGTTCAGTACAACTATTTGAGTAAGGAAGGGAGCTTTGGAAGCTTTGTACTCCCTAAAGTATTTGAATAAGCAATATTTTCCAGCTGAAATAATGTGCAGCAACCTGTTTAAGATGATGTATTTGCAATTAACCCCTAGTTGATAGCTCCTGATGCAAAACAACCTCTTTTTAACAGTGCTCTGTATAGTTATTTTATGATAGCAAAAAAATTGTTTTCTTGCGGAAGCATGGTGGTTGAATATGTTTGGAATGTTTGGAAATGAACTGCTCATCCCTGATAACCCACCACCTCTCAGAATCTTACCAAAATAGTAAAAAATAACTTTGTCTGGATGATTGCTTTGGCTGTGTTCAGAATCCTCCCCGGAGCTTGTTGCTGCAGTATCAATGTATCAGATGAATCGATGCTGTCGGTGCAATAATTTTAGGCAGAAGACAAAACCACTTCAAAGACTATAATGACTTGAGAGTTTGTCAATAAGATGTCTTAATGTTTTTGACAACACCCATTTTGTTGACACAGTGGGTGAGGAAGCCTGACATCATTTATTGTGTCAAGTGAACAGATTTAGCTGCTGGTGAACCACATGGTAAATTACACTTTTCTCCCTTCCTGTTTGTTTGAGCTATCAATCCTGTTTTCCTTTTGGAAGCTGATGATTACTTTTTTTTCCCCCATCAACTAAAAGACAATTTCATTATTTCTCAGGAAAGAAAAGGAGTGTAATTTCTGAATTCCTCTGGAAGGAGTCTCTGAAGTGTCATTAATTCATATTTAGCAAACTAGTTGAATAAGATATCCCATCCCATTGCTGAAAGAAAAAGTGAGGTAGCTTTATTTATAAGCATGGATCTTTTATAAGCTGAAATCTCTTTTACCATGCAAGGCAAGTTCCCAGCTAATTTAAAACATTTAAAGTTATGCAAAACCACTTAGAGAGTTGAAAAATATGTAAAGATATGTAAAGACACTAAGTATCTTGTTCACTACTATAATAACAGAAAAATCAAGACCATGTTTTGACTTGGGATTTTATCTTTAGAGCTCTTTGCAGAGAGGCTTTTTTCTATACCTGTGTGTGGGTTCAAGTTTCTTCAAATGTTTTCCCTTCTTGTCTACTTAATCCTTATAAACTTTGATAGTCTTTCATAATGATTAATATTATTCATACAGGGAAGTCCATAAAGATTGTTGTTCATCAGTATTTGTCTTCAAACTTTGAAGTCTCCTAATTGCATGAAGATAGATACATTAAACAATTACCTAAATGCTCAAAAGAGAAAGAACAAAGGAAATAAGGAATGATGTAATTCTCGAGGGAATCGCGTTTCTCTCTCCAGGAGGAAGCTGTTCTCTTAAAGTTGGCACAACTATTGGGATGCTCAGCTGTCACTTTCTTCTCACATTTATTCTGAATGAACACAATCCATCCATCAGTGCTTAAGGAGTTTTCTAACAGTACATTGACCTTGAATGTGGCACATTGATTTTCAGTAACGCATCGCAAATAGGGTCGTTACTGAGTCATCCAGCAGTGGATGTGATTGGGAACAGATTTCTGAAATTCCAATACTGTGCCACCTGCCTCGGATGATGGATCATTCTAGTGCTCCCCATCAATCCTCACCTCCCGCTAAAAAATGTGACACCTGTATGAAATTTATCATTATATACAACACAAGGCAAAACCAAACTGTTACAGTGGGGGCTTTTCGACAGCCTCCACTCCTCTTGTAAGGATGGTTTACAGTGGCATTTATTTAAAGAGGTGCTTCTTTTAAAAGGGCCGGGTGGCAATGGTGACAGAGATGTAAGCACTATAGGGAATTAATGCTGCAACTGGGACTGAGCAATAGATAAAAACAGTCTGGATCTTAAGCTGTTAGAGGTTAACACTAGATCAATTAGGATGATTGTTCTGTAGATTGTAATGGACAAATGCACGTATACAAAAAGGGCATTAGTGAAATTGGGGAGGAAGAACAAATAGAAATTAACTGATGTTAAAGTAAAAATCAAACTGGGAAAGATTTTGTGTTCTTCTAAAATGCCTGACAGTCTCACTGAAGCTGGGAAAGGGATCTTTCAAAATGATTCTCTAAAAGTACAATTGAAAGAAAGGTGCTTGCATTTCTTCTGGAGTTTGGAAGGGTCAAGTAAATTAATTACTTTTTCCCCCCATTATGCATACAAATGAAAGAGTAAGAACAAAGGCCTGGATCCTCAGTTTTTAGGTCCCTGATGTCCACTGAGATCAAGAAGGATTTGGATACCCTTTAGATTTCAGGTTTATGACTTCTGAAGCAGTAAAGGAGGAATAATACTTCCTTTTCTTGAAACTGGCATTTGTTTTGGGTATAGTGGTTCTGTAACCAAGCTGATGCATCGATGTTTGTTTTTTCATTTAAAATGGTTAAGAATTAACTACTGCATTGAGAAGGCTGGGAGAATAAATGGCCTGGTGGCTTGTAAAGTGGCAAATTTTACATTCCTCCTTATTTCACTCAGTTGCAGCTGATGCTAAGAATCTTGAAAAGAACTCAATTAAATAGCCTGTTAATTTATTCTCTCTCTGCCTGTGGGTAATTTTGCAATGATTTTATTAAAAATATGTATAATATATACTCCACAAGCAGAATAAAACCTGATACCAGAATAGGAAATAACCATCTGAAAATGAAATCAAGTTGATAATATTTCTTTACTAGGTATTATTGCTCCTCTCTAATGTCTAGTTCCTAGTTAAATCAAGAGGGCCTTACTGGCCAAAGTACAATACAGTCAGGCTATTATGCACCACTATGGAAAGAGTTAGTATCTATTTTGCAACTGCTTTATAGCAAAACACATATGTCTTGCTCCTCTTTAATACCAGCTTCAGCGTATCTGCTGGTCACTGTAGGGGCACTGGATGTTTGAGCAAGTTCTCCGCATCTTTGGGGCTTTACTTCAGTCTTGGTCCAACCTTCTTGGAGTGCATGGGGTGGTCACCTCAAGGTGGTCAGTCATTATTGGGCAAAATAAGCCCTGAGCATGCACCCAGAGACTGCCAGTCAGCGAGCGTGGACCCTGGAGTACTGGAGTCAGATGCTGCTTGTGAGACACACGTCTTATCAGGAGTGATGTCCTGTTTGACACTGATGGATTTTTTCAGGTATGGACCCTAAACATCATCATCATCTAAATGGGGGTGATAACAGAGAGGTCCTCCTTTTTCAAAGGATAGTAGCTTTTGGGCTGGATATGAAGAAACTTTTTGTGACATTGCTACAAGTTCTGATGATGTTGAAGGGCTATATGTATATCTAAAATCTTTGTAAGATCTTCTTTGCTTCTTCCAGCCTACTTATGTTGCCCTCTTCCTCCAGCTTTTTTCTGAAAAAAAAATGTTACAGTTATTTGGGACACAACTACGTACTCCAATTAAGTATTAGGCAAGCCATCCAGCATCTTTAGGTATCATGTGGCATGTAGCTCCAAGGTATGCATCTTCTAGAAACACTGCGGTCTCTAGTTAAACAGGTAAATTGACCTGTGCTCCTTGCTAAATCTCTCAATAAGCCACAATTATTTTAAGCATGAGAGAAGACAAAATAAAGAGAAAATACAGTCCTGCTGCTAGGGAGAGAAACAAGGAGCCTGTGACTCAGTCTACTCCTAGCTCTGTTGTAAACGTCACATACAGCCTTGGACATCTCACTTAGTCTCATCGTATCTCAGATTTCTCATCAGTAGAACTGGCATCATAAAATGTGCTATTGTCAAATAGGTCGATTGAGGTTTAACACACAGCAGTGAATCAAAAATAAAGCACAGCAGGGAAAGCAGACATCATCTGAGCAGAGCCCAAGACACAGAAATCTGGTCTGGATTTTAGAAATTATTTGGGGGGAAGAGGGAAGTTTCAGAAGTGGGACTTCAGTTCTGGGTTTTGGACCTACCAAACCTCTTGTGTAAACAGCCATTTTCTGTGGGATGGCTGCTGGAACCTCACCTACTTGGGTAGAACGTGGCCGCAAGGAGGGAGAGGTCATCAGCAAGGTTCAGATCCATACCTTGAGTTTTTCAGAGCGTGAGGGTTCTGGATGCTCGCTTCTGGGTTTTGGCCCACCTCCGGTTCAATATAGGTTAGTGTGTGTGCACTTCACTGTAGCAATTACCTTTGAATGCTACTAAAGATATTATTACCTTAGTCTAATTATACGTTAATTGCCTGAGAGAACTCACTTTGACTGATCCGAATATTAAAATATATAGTTTATTGAAACAAAAACCCAAAGTATGTGCTGATGTCAGGCTCAGCCGTCTGTAGACTATGCTGGAGGATGATAACTTGGTGAGAATTAAAGAATTACCTATACCATAGTAGCGATGAAATATTTCAGGTCTGCTCTAATTAGAAAGCCAGCCTGAAGCGAGTTCCTTTAAGCCCTAAAACCACCTCAGACCTTCTCTTATCTTTAGCAAAACAAACTCGCATTTTAGAAAAGGGAAGAGCATTTTTGGTGGTGGTATTTACTGCATGCACTTGACTTACTCCCTCAGGTTAGTTCCTGTGCAGAGGTGGCAGGAGCGTGGCACGCGCCGGCCAGGCAGTCAGTGAGCACAAGCCCTACGGCCCCGCGAGCTGGGGTGGCCAAGGGATGCCCATACCACCCCTTCTGCTGCCTCTGCTTCGGGGTGAATATTTTGGGGAAAGGGGCAGGAAGGGAGCCAGTGTGCGTCCTTATCTGTTGTCACTAAAGCCCCTGAGCTCTTCTCTCTGATCAGCAGAGGCGGGGGAAAAAAGCCACGAATAGGGAGAGAAGATAGAGCTAGGTTGCAGGGGTTTATTTTGAGCTAAGTATTTAACCTCTCGGTGTCTGACTACTGTAAAACCATATTTAGAATTGTAAAAGAGATTATAATCATGCTTACTATTCATCTGGGATGTTGCGAGTTTCAATTTTTGTGTTACAGAGTACTGTGACCTCCTCAGATAAGTGTTGCTATAAATCTAAAAGATACAGATCATTAGAAGAGCTAGTGGAAGATGTTTTATTTGAGATAGTTTGAATATACTTCTGCATGTATTTTATAAAGACATGCATTTGTTTGAACTCTGGATATCAGAATTATGTGAAAACAAATACAGTTGATGTACTAATATAAACCTGGTTTAGTTTTTCAGAAAGCAATTCATTGTCTGTATATTTTTCCCAGGCACGTTTTGCATATATCTCTGGTCATTCTAAACAAACAGCAGAATTTTCTCTCAGCAAAAGTAAAAGCCATGAATACTAGAAGAATTAAGTTGATAATTGAATAATAAGTCTCATTTTTCAGGGCTATATAAGTCAAGCAGTTGAATTCCCTCAAGTCTGAAAGACTATGTCAACACAAGAAAATGTTTTAAAGTTAAATTTTATTTGATTTTTTTATTCAGTTCTACAAGTTACACTGTTAGGCCAGTGATGTCAAAGAGACAGTGCTCACAGTTTACTTCTTGGTCTGCAAATGACTGTTTCTTGTGCTGTGAATGTGTCTTAATATCCTAATACATTTTAATGCATCTTAATACCCCAAATATTACAGACTGTGATACAATTTTCTTCCTTTCCTTGGGAGCTTCTTCCCCGAATTCATCGGGACTCCAGCAGCGAGCGCGTGCCCCTGAACGTTTGTAGTGTTGCAGCTTGGCGAGTGCTGTTTCACAGCTAGCTCTTGACGGAGGGCAGCAGCACTGGAGTGATGGTCTCTCAATGTCCCCCTTCTGCACAAACCTTCTGTTTGCAGCAGAGCGGCAGCAACATGGAAATAATTACCAGACCTCTCTGCGTTACTCATCTTCAGCTGTACGGAAGGAACATGTCTGAGTAGGAACAGAAAATCATGCTGGCTGTCAGAGGGGTGTGAGGTGGGAAGGGGATAAGGACCCTTAGGAAGCCCTGGCCACCAGCTCTCCTTACTGGAGCAAGAAAGAGAAACTACCGTTCATGTACATAGACATGTGAATGCTATTGCAGGAGCAAAGCTGTTTTAAAACATTTGTTGCCTGAGTTGGGCTGTTTTAAGCTCAGTGCATCTTCCCTGCCATGCCTCCCCACTCTCACAGTGAATAAATCCTTGCCGCAATGCCACTGGTATAAATGAAGTTACTCCTCATTTATATTGTTGTGAGAGGGCAATCCAGCCTGGGGTTTCTGGCTAGGAAAGGGTCTTATTTAAATTGATGGCTACTTTAGGGAGTTAAAATGAACCCACCGTACAGGTTGCTTACGTGTTACTCTGAGGAGCTGATGCTGCTGGAGACAGGATACTGCAGCACATGAGCTTCTGATCTAGTTGGTGGGCTGCTTTGCCCCTGTAATCACACAGAATGGCTCTCGGTCTCTAATAGCCAGGTCTCCATGGCTGGACCTGGTTTCCCCTTCCTCTCTGTGTATGTATTCAATAAATGGCAGCTTGTTGTTTGTTCCACTAGTAAGCCTTTCATTTAAATCAAATTCATAGTTGGAAATGTCAATTAAAAAATTGTCATTTATGTGTTAGTAAGGCGGTGTTCACTGCCAAGCAGCCTGAGATCTTACCGTATGCCTTACCTCAGCCACGTTGGCAATTAGGCCATCAATCCAGAGAATTAACTTCAGCAAGACATTAGTCATTCTTGGAAATTACAGTGCTCATTTCTCTCTCTTTCTCTCTCTTTCATATTTAAATGGTAGGGTTTTCAAGCATATTTTTATGGACCTAATTAATGCATGTGACAGGCTTCTGATGTAAGGTGGAAGAAATGACAATTAAACATCTTGGAATAAGCACATTCCAGAGGGTGCACAAGCAAGTCTTTATGCAGGGCACTGTGGGAGAAAGTGCTCAGCAACAAAGCAGCGATGTGTTTTCATTTGAAACAACAGGATTGGAGCAAAAAAAAAGAAAACAATTCATTAACATTTGTGAGAGAAGTTTGCAATAACCATCGATGTTTTGTAATCCTGCGGTTTTGTAGTCTTCTACAGGGTAACTTTTGTGCTATAAAAACCCTTATTTTAAGTTCCTACTTTGGACCCTGGCGATCAGGATGAGGTTAATGGCAGTGACACTGGTTATCCGCCAGATTTTGTTTTGTGTCTGAAGAGGTGGTGCTTTGCTGACACATGAAATTCAAGGTGCACATGAGTTTTTTCACCATGCAAGTTTAAGCTCTTTTTCCATCTACTGCTGATGTACCTTGTTACGTGGCCGTATTCTCCCTAGCTCTCACAGTGTAACCAGTTCATCATATAACCAGTTCACCTTGCTGTGCAGGACTCTGCTCAAAAAGGAAAATGTAAATGTAACCAGAGCTAACATTAATGGAAGTATTCATATTTCCAGACATGTCATCTCTGGAGGCTAACACTGGCAAAAAGATGATAACATAGTACATAACAGACCATGACAGATTATACCCTCTCAGTCCCAGATTGTTCTCCAATCATAAAAGAATAAATGGGAACAACATACAATGTTTTAATAAAACAGCCACCTGAATTATAGAACTCTGGTATGGTATTTTGTGGCATAAAGAAGTAGCCGGGTGTTCTTTTATATATTTTGACTACCCAGATATACTGTCTGTTCAGGGCTTTTGATTTTTCAAATGTTAAGCAGAGGATTGCTGCATACCATGGGATTACTGTGGGACTGCTAGGAATAAGCTAACAGTTTTATTTTTGCGGTGTATGTTAGGAAAGCAAGTGCAAAGTTTAGGCTCTCTTAAGAGGTGATGTCCTTGCTCCCTTGAAGGCAGAGGGAGCATCGCCATTGACTCAGCCCAGGTGATATCCACGGTTTAACTTAGTCCAGTTGAGGTGAAGTATCATCTCAAGCTGCTGCAGGCTGATAGCCAAATCCAGGGAATGTGTTTGTCATCTCCCCATCTCGCTCAGGTATTTCTGCAGCCTTCCTTGTGTCTGTTCAGCGACGAAGTTAGAACAGACAGTGGTTAAACTGCATTATCTCCCTATGAGCAGGCAACCACAGTACTCTAAAACTGTTTACACTGCGAGATAATTAATGGATTTAAACACAGGGAGCTCTGTGATACACGTGCTTCCTGGCCGAGGTCCAGCAGCAGGCTAGCTCTAGCCTGGGTTCAAAGGACCCACCCTGCCCAGGAGAGCAGGGCTCGGGCATCCTGTGAACATGCCCTGGGCTCCCCGAGATCACTGGGGTGCTGGCGAGGGGCCGGGGCCCTGCTGGTGCTCGTCTTCTCCCCCTTGGTAGATTGCACTGGAGGAGCTGGTCCTCACGCAAGGGGTTTCACATGCTGCCAAGGTGCATCTAATTCCTACCAATGATGAGCTCCACCTAGGATGAGGCCCCTAGAGCTCTGGCTAAGTGATTTTTTAGGTTACTGTATTTAAAGCTTACATCAGCAAGCAAAGTACACAGAAAATGAAAGTAGCTTTTCATGGCGCTATAAGACAAGTCTACATCTTGTTTAATGTCTGTATGGAGATGCAAGTAACAGTAACTTTAACTTCTAGTGCATGTATATACACACCAAGTTGTCACTTTCTTGGGATAAGATTGGGCCTATAAAATGATTAGTGTTCTACTGATTGTTTTAAAATAACTCAAGCAGCATCTGAATTTATTTACATACATGATACTGCCTTTCATAAACACAGCTGTATGCAGAATGCCAATTCAAGGATATTTTTGGAAGTTCATCCAACAGTTCAGCTGGGATAAAGGCAGCTCACTAACCTAATCTCGTTTTTTCTCGCAAGGGCTATGGACCTAGTAGGTAGCCACCACCTCTTTGTTTCTATGCCCTGAACACCTAGAGACGTGAAGGGGCTTGGAATGATTGACTGAGCCCATAGGGCTGCTGCTGCAAAGATGTTGGAGGAACTGATTGCTCCTGCTGGGAGATGCCAATGCATGCTGAGCGGTAGCCACCACCCAGCACACCTTAGCCTTTTCCTCAATGGCAGTCACAGCCAGCTAGCCCAGGCGTCCAGGGCTCGTGGTAGCGAAATAGGCAACGGGATCATACCTGTGCTCCCTCCAGGAGTCCTGCTGCTCCAGGCAGCTCCCTGCTTTGTTCACGCCCTGCTCATCTGCCGTCTTTGTGCTGTGAGAGCTGGCACTGAGTGACAGCAAAATTATGGATATAGGTCAAATTCCATTAAGACCACACCTTTAGCAGCACACATTCACCCTCTGGAATTTAATATTGCTCTTCGTTTAGCGATTTCCTTCTCCCCAGTTGTTTGCTTTTGAATTTAGGATAATATAAGTCATTATTTGAAGTAGGCTATTTAGAAAGCCCTGCACTGTTATTATTTAGTAAGCCAGAGTTACATTATCACTGGCTTCAATCTATGTTTGATGAAAAGATTTTTCCTATTTAAGAGGCAGGAAAAAAAAAGTAAAAGTCTTTAATGGTTTTTGTACCTATTCCAAGATCATCAACATGCAGTATAATTAGAAAGTTCTTGTCTCGTTTAAAGTCTTTTTTCTGTCTCATGGGACTTCAGCATTAAAAATGCAAGATTTATGTATATCATATAATTATTTATTTGTAGTACAGCAGCACTTAGAGGTATCATTCAATCTTGGGGCCCCATTTATGTGAAACTCTGTATTAGCAATAGCACTATTGAGTCAGACTAAGAAATCCCAAGCTGAAATTGTGCTAAGTATTATACAAATATATTGCAGTGATCGCTGGCTGGAAGAATTTATATTATAAGTAGTTAAGATGGACAAATAGTTAAGACAGGAGGGAGGAAGGATTACTTACCCAAATACGTCAGATGAGGAATTGAAGAGTATCACGATCCAAGACCAGATTTAGGTATGCAGAAGGTTAAGTTAGGAACCTGAAGGTCTTTGTCGATCTGGTCCTTGTGAGGATTTACCTGCCTTGCACATGCAGCCTTGCTCGGGGTGCTGGCTACTGAAGCTAGGAGTCTTAGAGCCTACTGCAGTGCTTCCAACCAGAAAACCATGGATAAGATTTTTGTTGCCTGCTTTTGTTTACTGTGAATTTTGTAGGTCTGTGGTCTGGCTCCCTAGAAAAAGATAATGATTTCCTGGCTAATCAAACCTGTATTAAACCTAGAAGGAATCCATGTCACCAGGCAGCCTTCCAGACCGTTTTGAAAGCTAAATACTAACAAGATTTATTATGCCCCTATGCTTCATTCTCTTTCTTGGAGTACTGAGTGTTGCATGTGACTTTCTTTGATTATTCAGGCTATTTGCTTTTCATATTTTACATTTCTGAGTTAGGGTAATTCTTGGAAGACAGAAAAAAAAAAAAACATTTTCATAAAGACCGCTATGCAAAAGGCAGCTTTTTGAACCATTGCTAGGAATACAAAGGAATTAGTAAGTAGGAGAGGTTATTTTTCTGGCTAATTGACAAAATTAGAAGTAGACACTTGGGGACAAATAGTCCCAAGATTTATCTGTTTAAGATCTTCCCAAACAGCTAGTAACTGACCAAAAGTCAACGGTCAGCTGCCTTCAGTTAAGTGCAGGATTTGGCCTAGTGGGTCCATGCACACAACAGAGGAAATTTAACTGGTCAGCTGGGAAAGAGAAATGCTCACTGGCTTGGTTGGAAGTCCCTGGAGCTATATAAAGTCCGTATCCATATGAACGTAAGTCCTTCTTCATGAAAAAGCAACTCTAAAAAGGCAGGGGGGGTGGGAATCTGACCAAATGTAGTTTACAAATCTCATTTAAAGGTTTTGGACTAGGTTTATCACTTGAATGCTTTATTTTAACAAAGTTAAGCCCCAAAAGCTATAGGAGTGAATAGCAAATTGGGTCACTTTTCTTCTGATTCGCGTAGGGCTTTTGGAATTCAGAAGCAGATGTCTAAATTAATATACGTATGTGTTCCTTGTATTAACAATCCCATTAAACTGTGCTGCCCTTCCCACCCACCCCCCTTTCCAGAAATATATCCTATCATTAGCTGCTATCTGGAATCGACAGCGGAGTAATTTGAACTCTGGCTCCCAAGGGCCTCCTCCTTTACTTCCTGCTCTAGGAATAAGGTGTGTATTGATTAGATATCAGGCTGTAATTGGGCTCCAATCTCTCTGCCTCAAGATATATGATGGAGATGACAGGAAACAGATACCCTGTTGCTACTTGTAAATAGTCTGGTTGAACAAAATGGTTTGTAACCACTTCAGTGCCATAGTCTTTTATTACCAGAATGGGGTTGCTTTATCACTTAGTTTGATGGCTTTTCGAAGGGAAATAATATCTTTCTTTCTGAAGGAGCTAAAATAATTTTAAACAAATTGAATTCCTCTTTTGAGGACCAAAAATAATTATCTAATAGTGCACAGCATGGTATAATTATACAGTGAGCATGTCACAGACATAAAATTAATTAAGTCCATAACCCCAATCTGGCATCCATTGACTAATTTTAAAAAAAAAAGGATGGTGTTCAGAATGAGGATGTCGAAAGAAGGTGCTTGTGGTAGTTGAAAATCTGGAATTATTCATGGCTTATCTGTTCCAAGATGTTCTCTCCTATACATCAACTGTACCAGGCTAAATATGAGTCTGTTGAAAACAAAAGTGCAGAGTAGTGCAGATGTCTTGCTTCAGTAGGTCACAAAAGCAACTTGGGATACCAAGCAACCAAGCATATTGGTTTGAGGGAAGATATACGCAGTCCATCTAAACTTCAAATGAAACCCAAGTTTGTAATCTTAAACGTATATTCTGATTGTGGGGCGATTGTTCCACAACTTAAGAGAAATGCAGCTTTTACCGTTCATACAGAAGACTTGGAAAAAAATCCAAAATGCATAGACTGAGGGTGAAAACCCATGGCCTTTTGAGAAGTAACAGACTTGGGTTTGTTTTCTGAACTTATCTTTTGCGCTTTTTTTTTAATCCTACAAAAGAGAATCCAGAATAGACAATCAGTTTATTCTGATCAGTGATTTATCTGTGAGATTCCTGGAGCCTTGTGTGAAGGTTTCAAAGCTGTGGACCAAAGTAACTAATGTGTTGCAATAACATATTTAGCACATGATAAGGCAAACCACAGAGAAAATAGAGGGAAGGGGAAAAAAAAGCACATTCCCTGGCTGAGAAGTTATTGAATGTTTAAAGCTGGGGAACAGATAGTTTAGGGAGAAGTAGATTTCAATGACTTCCACTCTGTAAATAAATTGCGAAATCTAATGCGCTAGTACTTCATTTCTCTCTTTCAAGCATATTTTGGATGGCATTTGTATCACATTTATACCCCAAACATAGTTTGATTTTGCATACAAGACATTTATATTCTGCTGCTCCTCAGAGTGACCTTAATGTGATTTATTGACAAAGGGAGGTAGAGCTATTCTATTTTTTGAGCAATAGCAGAAGGGAGAAGAAGAAAATATTTGTAGTTTTTAATAAGATCTACCAGGCATACATATATTATCTATGCTGCATATTACATGCATTTCTGTTGTTATTAGAGCTGTAATTTTCTGTTTCCTTTCTATTGTGCCTGATTTTCTTCTTATTTGCCCCAGTATTGCAGCAGTGTAACTCCACATGCTTCATCTGACTTCTTTTTCTTATTAGCTTCAACAGTGCAGAGAGATGTGGTCTTTTTGTCCCTTCCCTCTCCCATGGTGCCATATCTGCGCTATTGACATATTACACTGAAATCACATAATATGCCTCCTAACCAAACCTCTGAAAGTCCCAATTCTTTGGCTTTCAGTCAAAACAGAAGCAAGGAAAAATAACTTTCACAGTGATTGATCTGTAGTAGTGTTAGCCCTGTTTATGAAAAGAGTCAGAAAGCAGTCCTGTGAGTTCAGTGTTCTGCTTTTAGATTTGAGGAGTTAGAATAAGAAAATCGATATAAGTAACACTAAAGTAGGAAGTAATGAACGGAAGGAAAAGCTTTTAGTGGTAATCTGCTTGGATCTCAAAACAAGGTGTCTAACCACAGCGAGGTAGCGAGTCTGCAGAGCTTGACACACATGGACATGCTGAGCAGATGCTGTCACGTACCAGCTTTTAATGTTCCCCTACTTTGTCTCAGATGGACTGCTCTGAGTTGAAATACGGTGAAGGTGTGTTAGACTGTACTTTTAGGTGAATTGAGGGTCCTGACTTGTATTTGCAGGTGAGCTGGTGGAGACGCCTGATCAAGTCATTCCTGCCCTCTATGTCACTGCCTGATGCTCTCCTGGAGGTCGCTGCCTTAAGTACCACGTGCAACTCCTACAGATCAAATCACTTCTTAGTTTCAACCATCCGGGTTTCAGACTTGTGCATTTCAACTCTGCAGTCTGTGCCCCAGTCTCCCTCCCTCTGCTGCTCCCCACAAAAATTCCAACAGAAATCCATCAGAGAAGGTTTGGCTGGGGCACTACTTTAATTTCATATGTTTATAGCACTGTCAAACAAAAATGAAGCAAGACAAGATCCACTTCATCACATAGCTAACCATAAAAGGTTAACATTTCATACTCACTCATGCTGTACTTGGGTGCCTGAAACAGGGACCGGGGAGTGAACCATTTTGTGGGCTCATATGGGCTTGGTATCTTTACTCTTAACCATTTTTCAGGATTGCTTTATGATAATCAGTTTTTTTCATTAGGACCAAGTGGAAGGGGCAGTGCAACCGTGTTAAACACACACATGCATGCAAACATACCCGGGCAAGCATTGATACGTGTATTCCTCAGAGAAAGCAGAAAGAAGTCACGGTCCTTTATCAAACTGCTGGTATCAGCACAGTGTCTTCAGAAATCCTGTTTGCACCACAGAAAGGGTGGGGCAGAAGATCTACGGAAAGAATATGTTAGGAAACTTGGAACATGGGAATTTATGGATGTCAAGGTTAATTTCTAGGGTTATAAATTACAGAAATCATGGCAAATACAAGTTTGGTTTAAAAAAGAGCAAGTCCTTAATTTCTGGTTTGAGTTGTGGAATTTGAGATTCTTGCTTGCTCCTCTGCCTGATGCTAACAGTATGTCTAGATGGCAGACAAAACTGCATTACGTTTTATTAATGTAATTACTCTTAATTTGTCCCATTTCATTTCTTTGTCTCCAGGCAATTTCAGACAGTCAGCAGGCCAGTCAATTAGAGACCAGTAGAATACACATTTTATTATGAAGGATCAACTAAATGCTGTCAATATAGGATGTACTTACCTTATAGAACGTGCCTACACAGTCTGGTGCAGTCACAGGCTAGCTCCAAGCCACTGGGGCATGAGCCAGTTTTGGCCAGGAAGCCATTTAGACACATTAGGGTGTGAATGTGTCTGCAGTGAAAAGTTTTACCTCTCAGGTGGATTTATCAGCATCTTCACAGTCGTATGCTAACATGGCTATGTGCCTTCCAGACTAGAGCTGACTGAAGCTCTGGTGATTTGGAGTCTGGGCAGTTCTTAATGTGCGCCCGTTTGTGTCTGACTGTAGGCATAACTGTAATTCTTCTCTTGCAAACTCTGTTCTCTGAGAGTAGGTCCCTTGGCTTGATCTCCTCTTGTCATGCAAATCAAACTGAAATCAGCAGAATTAGGTAAATGTAGATGAGATGAGTAAGCCAGCACTCTTCATCCGTTAGGACTGCTCACTTGAGTTAGGACGATAGATATGAGCAAGGATTTGCAAGATAAGGCCTTTAATCACAAGAAACCCACATGGAAAAATCTGCTTAATCGGGAAGTCTCCCAGGGAACTGGCTGAATAGCCAACGATTCTAAATAGCTTTGATTCTTAATGGGAACAATAATTCTGTTTAATGGGAATATCTTCAGATGATTTAATGTTTCTTTGGGCATTTTATATATCTTGGTCTTATGCTGGTCTTGTTTGTTTGCTTTTCTACCAGGAGTGTTTGATGGTTTTAATGCTATGATATATGCAGGAGGGGCATGTGTTGGGGCACCCCTGCCAGTTCCTGGCTGTTGACTTGCTCTTTTCATATCAATTACACATGTCGGGTTGCCTTACTAAGTGCTGCAAAGTTGCTATTGGCTTTGGAATGCAGAAGTCGGCATTTTTTCATCTGGGCAGAAAGTGGTTTTGCCTAACTGCATCAGCCTATGCGGCATCCCCAGAGCATCGCCAGTGAAAACGTTGAGGAATGGGAGCTTTCTCGTCACGGGGAGACGCATAGCTCTGTCTCGGGTGTTTTGCTGTATGAGCTGTACTCTGTTCTATTCAGGTCAAACGCTGTTGATAAATCAATGAAAGGGAAGTGCAATGATGTTTGGATGAGGACGTGCTGGGTACCCCCAGACTAAGGAAATGAGACAGCAAATCACAGAACAGAATCCAACATTTTGGCCTTTTTTTTCCCAACACATCACAAGTATTCCTCATGTGATCAACATTGTGTACATCTGTCAAAAGCCAACTGTGTCAGAATAGATCAGAATAAAATAAACTGGTGCAAAGAGGAGCAAGCAGTCCAGGTAAATATGAAACTGAGTAGCCTTACTGTCTTAGAAGAAAATCACATTCAATGCACATCACCACTGCTCTGGAGATGTGCTTTCTGTCTTTGAAAATTGGCTGTGAATTTGCAGATGCCCCAGCCTTTCTTAAGTACTGGCTAAAACAAAAATCCCAGGGATACTTTGATTTTGCAGATGCCCTGGTCTCATCTGAAGCACAAAGCTCAACTTCCCCCTCTGTCACCAAATTTCCTTAGTTCATCTTCTTGTAGTGCAAATGCTACAACGTTAGCTAATGAAAGCACAATGCAATTAAAGGACAAAAAGTTTCTTGCCATTTGTCCTTCCCTTGCTGTTGGTTTCTTAATTTAAGAACTAGTCCTTGTGTCCATTATTGCACTGTATTTCTTCAGGACATAATGGTGGGAGGGAGGAGCCCAAAGTATAGGACACACTGATGAAGTTCCTCTGTCAGATGCCAGGTTTTGGCTGGATTCTTGGAAAATTTTGCTCTTTCTATTAACTGATGTGTAATCCAGAGTAGGGAGATATTGTGTGCTGGTTTCTGACCTTTGCAAACACTAAATCATGAAAATATCTGATTTATTGAATTTCTCCTCCCTCCCCAAAATCTTGCCAAAGTGGTCATGACCACAATAAGTGAACTGAAGTGACTTTGGTATTTGTATCATATATAAAGTGTTTATTTTGGGACGTAGTTTGTGAAAATATTAATGTAAGATAGTTTTGGCCAGAATGAAGCTTACAAAGAAGTAACATTTAATCATTAGAGACTGAACTGCACTCAGGCTGAACAGTGGTGTTCAAGATGACTTCTTGAATCAATTTATTCTATTTCTGGTATTAAGATTCAACCTGGCAGGGTCCTAGGGTTGTCCATAATTCTGTAGATAGTCCTATGTCAGTGTGCTCTGAAGTGCTGTCTGTAGCATTCTGCATTGGATTTATTAGAAAGTTATCATCCTTAAAAAAGTAGGGATTTTTTTGTTCTCTCTTGGCTTGAATAGGCAATAGCATATTTTGGAAGAATGATACAAGTCTTTCTGTTCTGCACCAGACCATTAGTATGTTTCTTCAATATCAAATACCTTGAAGGAGGTAGAAACTTGAATTAGAATATTATTAATTAACCTCTCCATGGGGTAAAGTCCGTCTGAGTCTCCACCATATATTCTTTGGTCTTGTAAGATATTAACTATTCTGGTCACAACTAGGCCTATATATAAAATGTGCTTAGTTTTAAACACATGTACAATTCTGCTTGCAGACCTGTTGTGCCAGGGACTGGCATATAGACTTAACACAGGAATTTGATCTTCCTCTTCAAAAGAAAATACATACTGAAATTGTTGTCTGATTTCTTCTTAAAGTCCTTTAGGCACATGTATAGATAGACATGTAAAATGTACAGAGAGTGTACACAGCTTAGAACCCTAATAAATGGGGTGTTAGCACTATTCATATATTATTGTCTTCTCTTTTGCTATTCAATGAATTCCAAAGGTAAATGTGGGACTGTTTGTTCGGGTTTTGATTAAATTTTAAAAGTTTTGCTTCTAAAGTTGCTGCGTTTTTGTAGTCCCTCTTAACACGTACATCTTCCCCATAGTGTATTTGCATGTTTGTGCTGTTCTTCTGCAAGAGCAGTGTTTTCTGCTGGGTCAGCCAGGGCAGGAGGGGACCGGATCAGGTAATCAGTGCATGGTGCTGCAGGCTGGCGCCCAGCCCTAACGAGAACCTTGACATGTTGTTTTGGGTACCATGGAATAGGAACGGTCATCGTATGTGCTTGGGGGAAATTTGGATTTGATAAGTGGAAACTGGGGAGGAGAGGTAGTATCTATTCATAGGTCAGGTAAGGTTATGCGTTGCCTGGAGTGACTTTCTTTTGCACAAGCATTGGATCATCCATAGTCTGAGGCTTAGCTCTTCTTTTTTACCCTAAAAAACCTCTCTCCGTTAGCCTTTTGGAAAATGATAACGTCAGTGAGGTCATTGCGGAATTAGATGTTAGGCAAACCACTGGATATTTTGTTAAATAAAATGGTCCTTGCCAATATTTTGCAATCAGTCCTTTAAGTTTAAACCACATCTTAAAGTTAAAATGTGTCTATGTCTATGGATAGATAGATAAACTCGCGTGTGTATACAGTAAGGCCTAAACCCCTCATTAATTATAGTTCTTTTTTCATTGCAGAGATCTTTAAAATAGATAAACAGCAGTTCTGAAATCTGAACTGGAGGGTGAAAAACTTGATGTGTTTTTAAGATACTTAGAAGGAGACATATACCAGGAGCTGGCTATTTCTTAGCAAGAAAAATGACTTTGAAAATCTTTCCATAGTCCAGGTATCTTCTTCAAAACCACATCTGATAGGGATCTAATCTCTGTGTTCAATAACATCATCATTAAACATTAACACATCACAAACAACATGTTTATCATTTTAACATTACTTTTCAAGATCAGGTTTAAATTATGGTCTGTAAAAACAGTGTAGGTCCTGTTCTTTCTGTCTTTTTTCTTTTTTTGTTAAGAAAGATGTATTTGTTTTCTACAAAATGAGTATTTAATACCAAGTGAAAAGATGAATTGCAAATGGTCTTTGTTGGCTTTAACACTTTGTGGTCATGGCTCTGCTAGGCGAAAAAAGCTGCATGATTAAGGGACAACCAAAAAAAGATGCGTAGAGGTGGCAGCAATCTGAAATAAAGACGACTACATCTCAGACAAGCTGTTACTTATTGTGGAGGAAAGGGCTTTGGTTCATGAATGCTCTGCACGTGACAGCGAAACGCTGTGCACATTGTCACACAACTTCTGGCTGCATGTTTCCTGTGTTAGTGTGCTTTCTCTGCGTGAAATGATGCTCAGGCTCCTCCTGGGCCATCTCTGAGCAGCTGAAGGGCTTTTCCAAGGCTGGGGCTACATCCCATGAGCAATGGCAAAGCTCTGCTGCTGCTGGGGTGTTGAATGGGGAGAGTCAGTGGTGGTGGAGGAGACACGGTGCCCTGGAGCTCAGCTGGGATCACTGTCCTCCACTGCCCGACAGCCCTGCCTTGTTCCTCGGGCATGGAGCACTTGTTCTGTTGTTCTGGGCCACGAAGATATTTTGGAAGATGACTTCTAGACACTTCCCTGATATACAAAGTGATAGCTGTCTCCCAGATCATTAAATTATGCCCTTTTAGACAGCTAGCAGAAGGTAGACTGATGTCGTACATCTCTGGGAAGTGTTGTGATGGTGCCTCCTCTATCTGTGCCTTAGTGCAAAATGGCTGGGAAGACAAAACAGTTGCACAATGCCAGCTTGCTTCTTAGAAGGAGGAGGAAAACATTCATGTTGTCTCAGTTTCAGGGACATGAAACAATCTGAACTTTTCTTGAACTTTTGTCACCTGCAGTTTGTCCTCTTCTTAGTAATACCTCCTTCTCAGTACCATATCTCACTATCAAAAGAAGCTTGAGAAAGTATTTTTCTCCTTTTCTGATCACAACAGGCCATATTAAACCTTGCATCCAAGTAGGCCCGTGCACGTTGGTATGTGTGCAAGTTCTGGGACTTCCTCAACTATCAGACTTAGCAGTGGGAGCTTTAGATTGCCAGAAAATAATACAAATACCCCCTTCTAGTTCAGCAAGAGGGTTTTTAAAAAGTGCTCTAATGTAATTCTTCAGCTTGCTGATTTCTTTTTTTTTTTTTTGTATTTAGAAGCTTTCAGGCAATTTTTCAGTCTGTCAGTTCAGCCACTCCCTGTAATGCAACTATTTTCTCTGATTCTCCCAAACACAGAGCTGCGGAGCCTTGGGTATTTTAACCTCCTCATTCTTGGTCTGTGTGTTGGTTATGTAATGGATTGCAAAGGGAAACACAAAACTTCGCAGCCTTTATAGGAATGAAACACTCTGAACTCATCTGTAGAAGCTGACATAACAAATATACAGCTGTACAGGGTGCTACACAGGGAGGTGGGGTTGGACCCATTGCACGTAGCTGGCCCATGCACGTTCTCAGGCAGATCTCTGATTTGAGATAGTTTCAAGGTTCTTGCTTCCTCCGAAAGATCTAACATCCTTCTGTGAGTACCAGGCCTTAAAACATGTTTCAAATTGAGGCTTCAAAAATAATGATTCATTTCTGGCAATTCTGGTCACATATTTCTTCATTTAGAGAAAGGAAACCTTTCTGAAGAAGGTCTGAGGATCATCAAGGTCTGGGCAAGTGAGGTCTTGTCAAACTTTTATGAACAAATGTTCTTAAAATTGAATAGCCTGTTTAGTGGCAAGAACCATTATTTCCTTATCTCTGGTTGTTCCTTTCTTTACTAAGATATTGCTTTCCTGTGTCCTGTTAAATTCCTCATCCTGTTAGAAGAGGGGAGAAAAAAAAGGAGAGAAATATTGTACTGAACTGCACGAACATATTGTCATTGTGGTTTCCTATTAACTTTTTGCTGATTCCTGCTTACTTATCATGTGCTTTAATGTTCTGTTACACTTTCCTAGCAGCAGTGTGTCTCTAGTGCTTTGTCTCTCAAGCACTAAAACTTACTGTTCGCTGCTTTGCTGTTGTCTTCATCATGTAAAATAGCCTCCTTAGGCTCACAAGAACAATGGGGCCAGTTATTTTAATCAAATGATGTTTTTCAGGATCTGGAAAGGTTGCAATATCAACCTCTGCTCTGACCCCTAAAACAAAATCATTTCCATTCACATTATTATCTTCGGCGTGTGGGAAACAGCCAGAGTCTGAATATTCTTTTTATCCTCCCTCCATATTTTTTCTTTTCTTTTTTTGTACTTGCTCGGTTCCTGTTGAAAATGCATCTAACCTATAAACGAACAGCCTCCTCTGTGTTCATTCCCCAGCATTCTCCAAATATTCACATTCTTAAAATACCATCTTCTTCCTTATTTTCTCAATTCTTTATTTGTTTACGCTCAAAAGCTTCTTTGTAGCTGCCTACACTGAGCTGGGAAAACATATAGTCTAGTCCTCCTTTATTTAAATGTACAGTAGATTGTTAATGTCTTTGTTACCAGATACTAGCAAGCTTTATTGAGGACAAATCCATATGCCGGTGAAATTGTACAACATGAATGTTCCCAAATGTATGCAATGTTCTTCAGATTAATTGAATTCCATGCAACATATTCCCATCACAATGCGCAGAGGTTTTAAACATATAACTCCCATTAATGTTAATGGGAGTCACATGCTTAAATCCCAGCACTTCTAGATGGGAATAGCATTACTTTAAATGAAACCAGGGTCCACCTTACTGTGAACTATTACAAATAATGATTACAGTTTTCTCCTATGGATGGGAAGGGAACAAGTGCTACCAAATCACCTCTTTAAAACACTTTGTATTGCTAACATTGCTGGACAAAAAAACCTGCGCTGAACTGCATAAATAACTTGTCACTGGAAATTTTGCTGTGTCATGTTAAACAGTAAAGTATACCTGTTCAACAGGCAGTCTTAAAATAATAGAAATGAGCATGAAACAACATTCTCTTTAGCAGAAGGAAGGAATCATCATCTTTCTTGGTACCATCCATCCTGTTTTTGTGAATTTGAAATAGTATATATACATAACCAGGACTTCCATTCATTGGTAAGAATCCTACTAGCTTCTCAGTGTGGGCTGTTTAATTATGTTTTTCCTAAACGAAAACAATAGCTTTGGTGGCAATTTTGTTTCCAAGTATTATTTCACATTAGTTAATAATACAGTTCTTTCACAGTGCTGGAAGTGCAGCAGGCACGGCACACTGGAACTTAGTTCACCATACTATGGAACTTAAAGCAATTCTTGAAACGGACAAAATCTATGGACCATAAACAGATAACTAGAGAAATTGCACTCTGAGATTGTTAAGGAAGTTTTGGATGACTTTACATCAGCCTTTTCAAATTTGTTAGTTAACATCTGTATGTTTATCAGTTAACTAGTCATTAAGGGAACGAGTAACAATCTCTTCAGAGATACAGTGCAAGTAGGTGGACTAGTGTTTTAAGTAAACGTCTTTGTGTCTTCCTAGAGTCTGCATGAGCAGTGTTCAAACCAGGATTTGTTCTTATGTGACTTGCGCCCATAAGGAGCTGTGCCTTTGAAATCCTACTATGGAGTAAGAAGAGCAGATTTCTGACATCACACAGATTCCCATGGAACCTGATTTTGTAGTCTCAAGGATAGGATTATGTTTTGCTTGCAACAGGATGCAATGGCCTGGGAAGGAGAAACCGTTTACATAGCAAGAGCAGATGTAGCTGCTAATGAAAATTACAGCCTGTTTCTCTATTCCTCACTTGCTCCTGTAGGAAAATACTGCTGTAATGTTATGTAATCATAGGATAGGTTTTATATTCCTAAAACAACCAGGCCACAAATAGAAGGGACAGAAAGGGGATAATTCTGTGTGACATAATTGGATATGGCAATAGGCCAAACTGTTTGATTCTACTGGAAAAATCCCAAATCCTGTGTATGGAGGATTACTGTGGGAGGCAGAAGCAACATCATTGCTTGGTTTACATGGCATACATGTTGGAGAGGTGGAGGAGCAGAGCACAAAATGCATCTGGTCTTCTCGAAAAGGTCCTGGGTGTTTGTCTCAGAAGAAACGCTCAACCTCCTGACTCTTTCTTCTTCAGTCGAATGTATAGGGAAAAATGGTTTATCTAATACCGTCATGAGCTGGGGTTGTTGTGTGGGCAGTCTAAGGGAGGAAGCCATTGATACCTAAAAATATTTCGGATGATTGCCCAAATTTGAGTCTCTTTTGGTCAGTAGCGGACTTTTTCCCGCTACTCCATTTCATCCTCCAACATCATGTTTTTCAGTCCATTCCTCTGGTGCTGGCAGTCCCCCGTTCCTCAGAACAAGGCCACGCAGACAAGCAGTAGATCTGCTGGTTTGTACAATCATATGTACAGAGAAGCCTTCAGAGGTTGGGAGATGGCTATCACTGATCACGTGTCAACATCTTCAAAACTCATCTAGGTATGAGCAAACTGTTGCTCAAATAAAGCTCAATTCCTTCCTGCTTATTCAGTGCTTTGCTTGTTATACTAATTTGCAAGCTTTCTGTCTGCAACATCATCTTTCTTATGCTGGCTTTCCTACAATCTACTGATTGATTTACATCTCAAAACAGCCATCTCTGTTGCCGGAGTATCTGAGAAACTAATTTAACTGCAAGCTCAACACTTGTAGAAACTGGAGGTATTACGTAGTCTTTGCCTTTCCCCTCCTATTCCTTATGTACCGTCAGGCTTTTTACTCGCTTCTGCTTCTACCACTTCCATGCTTAGAAAGGGTGGAAACCTTTTCATTTTTTTTCTCCCCCATCTTTTCTCATGATGTCTCTGCATCTTATCGCTGATTGATTTGTATGCATGAGTCATGGCAAAAATTGAATGCCTCATCTCCCCAACCAACCACCTCCACTTTCTGTCCTGTCTCCCAGTCCTGCCATGTGAGTGTCATACTTGACTCATCTCTCTTCTTTATGTTGCTTCATCACACAAGTGGCCAGGAGTCCTGTTGAAACATTTATGTTGACTCAGGATTAAGTTGGTAGATAGAGGGTTCACTGATACTTTCCATTAGGTTGGACTGTTCCAAGAACTAAAACAATCCTTCTTCAGCATCTTTGTCCATCAGATAGTGTATCTAGCTAGTGTTAAACTGGGAAGAGATTAATTGAGGTGGTTTGACTGATTTGCCCGGGGGCCAGGAAGGACACTGCACAAGGGCAGATTGTGCCAGAGTATTGTTTGAGTGGAAGGAAAGGCACCAAATTATTTTTCTTCCCTTCGCTGGTTTGGCGCACAGTGACCCAGAATGAGTGTGTCCTTGTAGTCCAGCCAGATAGAGAAGTTGTTCCCTCTGAGCATCCTTGCGCAGACTGCAGGCAAAGACATCAGGAAGAGCAGGGGTGGGCTCAAGGTTGCCTAGTATCAGTGGTGGTTCCATGGGTACAGTTCTCAGCAGTGGAGTTAGTGTTTCTGGGTATTTTAAGGTAATATATTAGCCTAACTTATCAGCTGCATATATGGCTGGAGTGTGAAATGAAGGAAGAGATGTGAACAGTGAGCGGCCTTCAGTGAGCAAAACCTGAACAAAAAGGCTGTGTTCTTGGCCAAAACTTGCTACAGAATTTTATTCTAATTCTCATTGGCACTAACCAACACTCCTACTCTCCTAGTTTAAAAAGCATAAAAAATACACTTCCAACTTCGTGGAAATAAGTACAGTAAGAGCAATGAATCCTCTCAGTCAAAAACAGAGGATTGGTTGTATTACAAAAACTTTGTAAAACAGTAAGTTTACTTGGCTAAGACGGGCTGGACAACACATCCTGTCAGATTTTGCATTACTGTTTACTGCAAAGTGGCATT
Source organism: Gymnogyps californianus (assembly GCF_018139145.2). NCBI lineage: Eukaryota > Metazoa > Chordata > Aves > Accipitriformes > Cathartidae > Gymnogyps > Gymnogyps californianus. The sequence continues at coordinate 6,366,519 of NC_059482.1, forward strand.
TTCTTTTCTGATTTATTCAAGGTAGACAACTCAGTGCAAGACACTTGAAATCACAACAGCCGCTCTGGCTGATGGGGAAAGTACTAGCCTAAATGCTCCTGTACAAAGTCGTGGTTGGATTTGCACAGGCATAATAGAAAGCAGAATCCACCCCACCGCTATTTAAATCTCCGCTGGGTCCTGCTGACTCCTACGCGCTTCCCAGCTCTAATGAGAGGCCCGAGGCCCATTGATCTTGGTTACTGAGACAGCAGAGCATGGGATATGCACTGAGAGTGTGACTGGAGCGTGGAAGGAGACTGGTCTGCAGGTGATGCAGAGGATTTGTTGGGAGAGAGGGAGCGGGATAAACATTATGGTGCTGTCTTTGATGACTGGAGACATATAGAGAGGAGAGAGTAGGTGTATATCTTTCTCCTGGCCTACTGTTCACTCTGTTCTCTTTACTAAGCTTGTCCTCATTTGATTCCCCTATTGATAAAAACATTATAAACGGAAAGTGTGACATAAATATAAAATTGCATGGGAAAGCAGTGAAACACCTACTTAAGATGTTTGGCTCTGAACATCCCTTTGTACATGGGTAAAACAAATTTTAACGTGACAGTGGCCCAAGGCTGAGGATTGATGCTCTTTATGTATTTGGCATGGCTCTTTAACGCTTTCTTTGGACTTTCACAATCCCTCAGCTAATATTGCTGGAAAACCTATTTGTGGAGAAATGTTGACCATCATACTGAAGGCTGCCTCATCTTTATTCCTTCTAATCTGCTGTTGTCTGGGTGCCTTCCACTGTATTACAGCTCCCATTGCTAGGCATTATACTTGGGAAAACTGCTTGCTTGTTTTAAAAAAAAAAAAAGTGGGGAAGAAAGAGAGGGGAAAAAAAGGACTTGTGAGCCTATGGCGAACTTAATTAACATCGCTGGAGGGATCGCAATAAAGTACTTAACAGGGCTATAGTAAACCTTGCAAGGCATGAACAAGTCAAAATATTATTGACGTATTCAATTATTTGCAGTTGTGGGGGTTTCGTTTTCTCTGACGACTCCTGAAAATAATAAAGCACTTAAAAGTTCCGCTTTCACTTGGCTGACCTAGCGCGCTTGCAGCAGCACAGTGTGTTACCCCGGGAGGGAGCTGAGCCAGAGCCAGCACGGGGCGAGGAGCGCTGAGAAAGCAGTACACGCAGTCCCTCAGGAGGGGAGCAGCTCACATTCATCTCTAGGGGCTCTTCCTGCCTGGCCTGTATTATTTATTTTACTATTATTAGCATTTCTGAGACACCAATCACTATGGTAACTGGGTGCCCGTAATAACTTTGCATTTATGTGATTCTTTTCGCCAACAGTTTCTCTGTACTTCGCAGTTACTAATTACTTTCACCCCGCACGCATGGCCCATTGCACTCTATAGGTTATTAAACCTGAGAGCTTCTTACAGATGGGAAGACTGAGGTGCAGCGGGTTTAAGGGCTGAGTCTTTATGGGTCTCCTCACTCCTGGACCTGCCTCTCCACAATAAACCTGCATTTCAGCTTCTTTCCCTGGCTTCCTAGAGGCACATTGCAATAGGGACTTAAACCAACAACCCCCTGTAGGCTTCATCTTTCTCTTGAAATTGTACCCATTGCTTTCCTTCTGCATGCTGAGCCTTTGAGACCCAGTGCTGGGAGCCAGTGAAGGCTTTGGCTGAATGATCTTGACGCAAATATTTCTCATAGCTCTTCAAGAGCGCATTTTGCATCCAGCCTTGCATGGACAGACAATAGTGAGCATCGTGACCCCATGGCAAGTGTAAAGAAGGAGTATGGGAGGACCTCAGCGGTCGTGCAGCTCAGCTGTGCCCTCTGTCAGCTTCAGAGATGCAGCCAGGCTTGGCCGCATGGTATTCAGCATCAGAGATGTTTGCTGAGAGACGACTGCTATGATACGCGCAAGCCTGCCGGCAGGTTAGCTGGGTACACCTCGGAGGAGAAATCCGCGCACAGCAAGATCGCAGGGCAGCAATCTCATCCCTGCATTTTGCTTCGGTTTTCAGCAGCAGTCGGGACTCCGTGGTTGCAGTCACCCACTGGCTCAGTAGTGTCATTTTTAATCCTTTTAATATTTCTCTTTTTAAGATCATCTTAGCTTGGGGGCCACATGGAGGCTGAATGGCAGGAAGCCTGTAAGCTCTGGGGTTGTGGAGGGGAAAAGCACAGTCTGCAGCAGTGCCACTATGCACATCACGGGAAGAATTATGGTTGATTTTCACATATATCTGTAACATCTGTGTGGCTAATAAAATTGACGGAGTTTGTCATAATCAGCCTGTACTCTCCAGTGAGAGAATTATGTCTGAGCATTTGGAAATCTCATGCACAGGCAGTTACTGAGGGAATATGCTGTGAAGATTAAGTTGTTTCTGCGTGGCAATGGATACCCACGCTGAAACGCAATGCCCGCTTCTGCGTTGCAGCAGGGCTCTCAGAAAGAGTATATTGTTAAATGGGACACAGGTGTTAGCTGAAAAACCATGCATTTGTGTGGGCATCCACTGTCACAAGTGTGTGTTTACATGCACACAGTTGCACTAGGGTAGCATATTTCCAACGTAACCGAAACTAATCCCAGAAATGTTGCGTTGAACAGCCCAGTCCCCCAATCTGTGTGGCAAAGGGAAAGCCCCCATGAAGAATAACATAAAAGACACCGCTCTGATTTCCTACCAAACCCTCACCCACCAGTGTGCCTGACATTGCCTCTGCCCCGGGGTTGGCTCTCAGGAAGATGTAAGCCCTCGCAGCTCTCCTGGGCTGGCTCTGTCGGAGGGCATTGTGCCCTCCTGGTGCTGGGCTGCCCGCTTACTTCCACCCACTGCCTTGGTGCTTTCTGAAGTCCAACACCCAAAACCAGCAGGGGTTGGAATGCACTGAACCTCAGACCTGCTAGTTCTCCAAGGGCTGAAATGTGAGAAGTCAGCACATTTTGTAAAGTTACGGCTTTGTAGAAAATCATACAGTAACATTTTGTAATAATGTTACTTAGCATGCTACTCGGTGGTGGGTTGTTTTTTTTTTTTTGCTGTTGCGATGAAGAGTTGGTGCAATCCATGTTCCGTTGCCGGATCAAATGTAATCAGCTGATAGCTGTCAGGTTCCACAGGTAAAAATGGACAAATAATGCTGTGATGACAAATTCTGATCACATTCATTTTATAAGCAGAGATAGTTGAAGTTTCATATGTGATGGATTGAAAAACAGTACTCAAGAGCGGTTCATACATTCTGTATTTATTTACTGCATTTTGTTGGCTATGGGCTTAAACAAAATTGGTTTTGCATCCAAAATGTAATCTGAATGCCTGTGAACACAAGAAGGCAGATGAACACAAGTCATTTGGGCATCCAATTCCTTTGCATGTGCACGTAAACACTTCTTTTTGAAATATCAGGGTGGGCAACATTTAGCAGTTTGTTAAAAATACGGACTCTGATTTTTCAAGATGATGACTCGATTTGCTATAAGTCTGGAAAATGTGTGTTTCTGACTGTGCCAGTTCTGTACGTCCCACTTCTTCATAGCCCTGTCAGCACTGTGACTTAAAAAACCTCTTGGAGCAGCATCTGATATTACTCATTTAAGTTCAGAAAGAATCCAAACCAAGTGAACCTCTTCTGTAACTCCCCTGTCTTTCTGGGATGGATATAGCCATTCCTGCTCCACCTTTTGAGAGAGTTTTGGGGCCTGACCCAAAACACATAGATTTCTGAGGATTTCAGATCAAACCCACGTTGCTATAAGAAGCAAGCACAGAACTGCCATTTAAAAGTGAGTTCAAGTCTTCTATTGTTTTAGATCCAATGATAATAAAGACAAACACATTGGATTAATAATGCTCCTACCTTGAAACTTAATTTAAAATCCCTTGTAATGTAATCACATTTGGGTGTGCCATTACCCAGATGGAGAGAAATTTGTTTTGTTGAGAAATTACTTTAGCATAAGAATGACTTGAGTTTATTAACAGGGAAAAAACATGACTCCCCTCCCCAACCACTCCCCATGCATTCCAAAAATAAGAAACTCATTTCAACATGGACATTACCGGTTAAAATATAATTACACATAATGAAATGTCATATTTCACACATACTCCCTGCAAACCACGCTTCTTAGTCTTCCCCAAAACACTGCAGGGTGTAACCAGCTCTTTCTTCCTCCTTCATGAAAAGAATATTTCACAATGGAATTGTGCGATGACAAAAAAAAAATGATGCTGGAAAAGCATCACTACCCAGAGAGACATAAGGAATTGCCACAGGCCACTGCATATAATCCCACACAATATTAAGTAGTCATTGTATCTCTTTCCAAGGCTTCATTCTTCTTTTGTGACCTACAGCCTGAATGAGAGTTTTTACAGAAATAGAGCACCATGGAACAGCAAATTTGGGAACTGTGTCATTTGACAAAAAATATTTGGCTTAGAATGTTTTTTTTTTTAATGTATCTTTCAGCCGCTGTCATTAAAATTGTTAAATAACATTAGAAGTGTGTTTTGTCAATTACCTTGGGGACGAGTATAAAATACTGGGCTGTTAAATGCGTGCCACAAAAAATAAAACTGCAAAGCGCGAATGCTGCATGAAGAACTTTCTTAGGTCGGTGTTTGCAGGGCTGGACACGCATCAGCACACCTCAGCCTCCTTACAGAGTTTTTCCACTGTGGGGACAACTCTAATTAGTTGTGATTAGATATTCACAAATCAGGGAGATGCTTTCCATAAGTGTTTGTTTGCCTTTAAAAGCAGATTTCTGCAAAGATTCTGGTGCTGACAGTTTCAATCCAGGAGCGCTTGCAAAGCGCAGATGCAATACCCGCATGTACACGATGTGTGCAACCCATGTTGTGCACTGAGGCCTCTTTTACCAGCTAAGTTTTGGGTTATTTCTTCAAGTAGGGCTTTGGTGGAACTGATACTTGTTTTGTCAAATATATTCGGTATTTAAGAAACATGTACATCATTCTGCATAAAACTGAATTGCACAAATTAATTTTGTGCCTGAGAACAAGAATATTCAGCATATGCATTAATGCTAGCTCATTTCTAATTAGGTATTTCTTAATATGGGCAATGCTGCATATCTCTGGAGACAGGTATTGTGGTTCTGTGAGCTTAGGTTTGGATGGATAAAATTATTTTATTCCTACGATATTGCTTTTTAAATAAATATCTAGAGATAAGCCTGTGACATTACTAAGAAAAGAGACTGCTAGAGATTATCTGTGATTATCATGACTGCAGTAGACTGGGATAATGGTGCTGAGTTAAAGTGCCTGTGGCAAGATTTTTGCAAATTCCAGGGATTTTTGAGGATAGCAAGAGGGAAACCAAAGATGTTTCAGTTTTCTTTACTCCTTAAAGCTCCACCCTGAACTAAAATAGGTAGCAATGTTGGAAGAAATGAAAGGAACAAAGCAGGCAGGTGAGGAGCTGATCAGAAACCACGGGAACAAAATAAAGACAGGGAAGGAAATTTGACAAAACATTTTTAATTCTTCTCCTTGAATGAAACAGTTATGTGGGGGAAAAGAATGTTCATTTAAATACTGAAAAGTAAAAAATCCTCTCCGTTTAATGCCCCAACCTACTCCTGCCTATAATTAACAGTACCCAATGGTAGCACTTATTAACCCCAGTAACACTTCATTTAAAAAAATATTTTGTAAAATTGCAGTCTGTTTTTTATTGCTGTGCTTTGCTGGATGTCTGGGAGAGGTGATACAGCCACCCATAACCCACTCCATCCTCAAATCCAGGCATGCTTTAGATTCAGAGCTTTGAAAACCAGCTAAATTTACACCCAGCTTGCTCTGGAAATAAATCTGCTCATTTAGATGAGGTCTCATTTGAAATGGCTTAGCCCAATAATTAATCATTTCATTCTCTTTATATATTTGTGGGTATTTGAAAGAAGTTTGATTAGTTACCAGTGATTACACTTCCCAACACCCTGCAAAGGAAATAATAAAATAAAACCCATCAGGCTTTTGGAAAGGATTGCTGGGGCTGAATTTGGGCTGAATTTTATAGCGACTTACTAACTGGCAATTATTTGTCTGCCTTTAACAGGAACTCCATAATGAAAGAGGTTATCATCCAGGAGTTATACGGAGTTTGTTTTTAAACCCTGCGATGGGAAGATACTATGCTATGAACAAAGCAGCGATGGCTTTCAAGTTCCTCCCCAGGCAGGGGCAGCACGAGGAGAGCAGCGGTGCTGTTTTGGATCGCACGAGCCCAGGTACCCACCGACCCACCCTCTGCCCGGCCCCGCGGGACACTCGGCCTCCTCCTGCTCAGTCATTTGGGCTAGTTCAATACGTGCAAGAAAACAGACAAGCTTCCAGTTGCTGATCTGTTATTTCTAAAGGTACTAAATTATTTTAAGGAGTCCTGAGATTCAAGTCTGAAGATGTTTGCTTAATCCCAAGGTTTTTTGCTTGTAAGGAGCTGCAGAGGCGAAAAGATCATGTCAGTCTGAGTAGATATTACACATCTAATGCTGCCCATCGTTTCTTATCTATGCTGTGGCCACAGTGGATGAATGTCAGAGTTCAACATACCCATGCTGTTTAACCTGGTGCTATTATCACAATGACCTTAACCAGCTAGGCAGTCCACAGAGCAGGCACTAAACAGAGCATGAGATGAATTTAATGGATTACTAGGGAGTATGTTATTGCAAGGAGAAGCACCTGTGGAGCAACATATTTACCTCAGTTCCACTGAATGAGCATGTTGAAAGTGAATTGGCACAGCCTTCTGCTTTATGAAAGGAAGTATTTTGTCATTCTTCATGCTTTCATTAAGAGGATTTAAGGCAGAGGATGCTGAAATGGTTCTGTGTTGGCACCAAAAAAAATCACAGATTAATAGTGAAGCTTGAAAATAGTAAAGCATCTGATTTTTGCTTTTTCATCAACAAGCCTAATAAACCAGGATGAAACTATTAACATACAAATAGACAACCTTCTGATTAAAGCAGCAGCAGCCAGCCCAGCCTGAAAAAGACCTCTTCACGCAGAAAGCAATTATGATGGCGAATGTTGTCCGATTCACTTCCATTTGCAACAAACCTAGAAAATCAAAATGTAACCAATCATAATTTTGCAGAAAACACTGGTGTTATTTAAAAACTAAGATGCTCTTGATTTTTATGATCATGATTGGCATTTTAGAAGCCCCCAAATCTACTGTAAAGGTTTTACTCCTTTGAATTTCTACTGTAGACATATACTATAAATAAGGAAAAGTAAGCCCTCGGGATAAAGTATTGTGGGAAACCTCCCCAGAGTAAAGGCAGAAATTATCCTAGGTTATACTACTATAGTATACTTACTTTCCTTTCCTGCGTCTCTCCCCCAAGATGATCTTCTGTGGGAAGAATATACTTACTGACTTAACCATCATTTATCAGTCTACCTCCTGATGATAATAATCTAGTGGAAAGAAGTTTCCTGATTTTCAAGTCAATCCACGGCAACTGATACCGCTAGGCTATTTCAGCTTTTGCATAAAAGAAATATTGTTTGGTCATGAAATGAATCACTGGCACAGGAGAATTTTGCCTCGTGACAAAGCAAACCCGGTTTCCTGTTTACGTGGACCGAGCGTTCCTTGCACAAACCATCGCGAAAGCCTGTCCAGAAGCACGTTCGCTCCTCTGAGCAGGGAGGCTTTCCAGTAATGCTGTGCTGCCTAATTCCAGCTTATACAAGTGGAGTATAAGTGGTACCAAGCCCTTCTGAATTTCCTCTTGCCCCCATTCAGAAAGGGTGTAAATACCTGCCTAAACCCCTCCTTATTCAGGAAAGTGCAGAGGCTCATCTGTAATTTAAAGCATGTGTTTAAGTCCAGTTGATTTCTGAGGTGAACGCATGTGTATGTTGAGATATATTTTCTCCATATCTTGAACCTCAATATACCTTGCTGCTTCTGGAGGAAGGAGTCAAGAAGCATTTTTCCAGGTGGAGATAGGAGTGCCTATAGAATTATCTGAAGGAATCCACTTCATTTCACCTGATAGATGCAGTTCTCTTGGATGTTTTAAAAAGAAGTCTTAACATGGTAACTCCGAAATGTTGACACTTTTTGGTATCTGTCCTAATTTTGATATTAAGGCACGTATACATTTAATGTGTCAGTGAGCTCACCATCCAGTTTCCTTCTCATTTCATAAAACTTATTTTGAGTATTCCTTTCTAGCAGGACATAAAACTGGTAACTTCCCACTTATTTAGGTGGTCCAAAACCTGATCACCATATATGATGAAAGAATTCAGGGTTGGAGCATGGTGGAACATGATTTCTGCGTCACACAGAGTTTAAAACCTAATTAGACAGCTAAAGTAGCCTCCAAATATGCAGACACTCTTTTGCACTCCAAAATAGTTGCATCAGCTATCAATCAAGTGGACAAATGATGCAGACAGGCAACCAAGGCTTTTCATTTGTGAGTAATATTAATTGTGGGTGTAAAATGAAAGATATACTAAGTGATGAAGGTACCACTCAGTACTTGGATGAAACGCTTTCTAAAGTTAACTCCAAATGGGGAGCTACAAACGCGACACTTTTATAAGCAAATAAAATTTCCGTTCTGCACTGACCATTGTATGTTTTTGAAAAAATATATAGAAGTGCCCATTGATTATTGTTCTCCTTGATTTTGGTTTTCAGGCACTGTATTTTGGCTCACTGTTCATTAGTCTGGAGTAATTGGGCTGGGAGAGCAGCATTCAGACCGCAGTTCAATATGCAAGGCAAATAAATTATGCAATTATCTGATACAGAGTCAGAGAGTAGCATCATATGGAAACAAATTGTGCCAAATCAAGACCACATGTTTTTAAGAGGATTATGAACTTCAGTGATATGCAGCTAAATGTCATCTATTTGCAAAGAATTGAGGAATTTGAAAAAAATCCTTTTGAAGATTCTAGTGAATATAGTAATTGTAAAAACACTTGCCAGGATTTTTCCCAAGGTCAGTGTCAAGAAGTCTGAAATTCAGACAGAAATGACTCTGTTCTTGATAATCCTTTCTGAATGGGATTCCTGATTGCCCTTCACTAGGGTCTGATCATTTTCCCGTGGAATACTGGACATCTGAACCCATGATTTCAAGAAGTGATTGACCCCACAAGTTTTCAGATATTTAAGTTTTTTGTAAATCATGTTAAAATGGACCATTCGTTATTTACAAGGATTTAAAATCTAAATATCTCAGAGATGCTGTCTGTATTCTTTTTTTTTTTTTTTAATAAATAGTGCATTTATGGCATTTAATGCCCTGTGTTTGCAGTGCCTTGACAAAAGACCTTTATATTTTCCCTGTCTAGATACTGAACAGAGCTCTTCACCTCACATCTGTCACTGAGGTCTACATGCGGTTGCTAAGCCTCCACTATCACATAAAGGGGTGGAGACAGGGTAACAGTTTTCTCTGGAAAAGAGTCAGATGATCATTCCAAGTCGCATAGAAGTATTGGCAATAGCTTTCTTGGGGAGAGATTGAGACAGCTTTTGACAGGAGCCAACACCCATTTTCAGATGAAAAACGTTCATCCCACCATCTAACTCCTTAGTCTCTTCTGCAGCAGACATTTCTCTGGGAAAACACCCACTGCTGCGTGTCTGAGGCCAGTGGAGATCCTGTGACTTGTTCTGTGGTTCCTAAATCTGCAGTACCCACCCTGCCTGTGCTCGTGCTCTCTTTTTATTGCATTTTTGCCCGCATAAAATGCTATGAACAGCCAACTGGCTACATTTCAACATAAGAATGCAAGTGAAAGAGGTTTCTCCCTGCTTGTTGTCTTGTTTCTAGAGACTTTATGGTGGTATCTTGCCTTGTTTGTCCTGGTATCGGTCTGGTCTTCATTTTATATCGTCTGGCAGTTTGGGGTTTAGAGTGTCCCATCTGCAGGCAGCAGGAGTCTAATGGAGCTCACGTCTTCTCAGATTGATGTGGGAGGGATAAGAGGGAGCCCGCAGTTGGTATGTGCACTGCTGCTTCAGACAAAATGGACTCTGCATACACAAATGATGTAATTTTGGCTAAATTCAAGCCCAAAGGAATCACTATTTTCTTATGTTTTTCTCTCACATGTGTATTTTTAGACTAGCTGTAGTTTGGATACTAGCTCACGTAAGTCCCATTCTCTGAATGGTTTGGGTTTTGGTACTGGGACAGGGTCATATAAACGTGTTTATTCAGTTAACTTTGTTGGCTGAATTCAAAGCGATTTGGACAGGTCTGCTGTAGGGACCTGAAACACGTAGCCAAGAGGAGGCAATTCCCAAATCATCTAAAATCTCATTGACAGATGTAACCAAGTTAAATAGTCAATTTTAAAGCTTTTGTATAGAAGACACTAAAGATCCTTGTAACTAAGTCATTAAAATACATCTTAAGAGTGAAAAAGGATGAAAGAGTATTTCCAAATACGCATTTCAAAATAGACATGACAGGATTGCCAGAAATTTTTGGAAATTGAGGAGATAGCAGTATCTCCCATTTAGATAACTGAGCAGGAAACAAGTGCTGTGAGCTTTGGAAAGCCCGTGGAGCACAGGGATGGGGATCAGAAGGCAGAGGTAAGGGAAGGGCACTTTGTGGGCTTTATTGTGTCCCAAGACTCTGCATCCTATTTTCTACACTAAAGGAACACACGGTGTTGGTTTCCTGCAATAAGCAGGATATTGTTTAGGTGCTTGTCCAATGAAGTGTTATCAAGGGGTTTTTTTTGTTTTGCTTTTAATTGAGGGCAGCAGCAAAGTTCAGAGCACCATATGCAGATGTTACAGGGACACGAAAGTACAAGATAAGGTGCTTCCTACCACAGGAAGGCTATTTTAACAGTTGGTTTTTAAGCTGATATTTACGAAGGAAGGAAAGTCAAAGGCAACAATAATTAATGTCATCATTATGGTCCAGATTTTCAAAGAAACATAGTGGGATGAGGAGCTCAGTTGCTTCAGCTTTTCAGAAGACTTCAGCACAAGATTAGGCAGCATTTGAAAGACAATGAGCACCAAAATCTAGGGGTTTTTTTTCTAATTTTTTATAAGGAATCTATGTTCTATTCAAGTATATGGATTGCAGATGGAAAAGAGTGTTAACGAAAGGGAAGGTAAATTCACAGGCCTCACCATCTTCCCTCATTAATGGTTCTCAGCAAAACATGCTGAGCTTTGTGACTTTTTATTTTTCATTAAAACAATTTTTGTTATTTGCTGAATGGTTAAAATTTCTTTTCCTGATAATTTGAGGAGGTAGCTGTTTATCATACAGAATGATAAACAAAAGCAGTGAAAGTCTTTTCAAATGGGTTAGTTTGCAGCCCTATAGAGCTATGCTTCATGAGTTTATTTGCATCGTCAGTAGAATCTAAACTAATTTAATTCATAGTAGGGAGCGCATATTAATGACTTCACTGGGTGGTTAAAGGTAGTGCACACCTCCCGACTTAGTCAGTGGTTCTGATCTACGAGCAGGTCAATAGATCAAAAACACATGCTATCTCGTGGGTGGTAAGGACCCTATGTGAACTGAATTCATGGTGGCTGTGTCATTCTCCGTAGATACTTTTATACATCACAAAAACTACTGGTATGTTTGCTACGACATCAAACAGTCCGAAGGTTGAATTAGGTGCAGAAATTAGCTATATCCCTACCTAGCAGAACGAGGTGCTGCTGGCTAGTGGGAGAGGAAGGGAGGGAGCTCTGTTGTCAGCTGAACAGCATTTATGCTTTCCCAACTTCCTCCCTTGCAGGCTTGTTCTGACTTCAACAACTCTCTGGCCTTCACAGGCTTGAAAAACTGTATAAAGGAAGCAAAAGAAAAGGTATTTCAAGGAATGAAATTAAGAATTGTAAAGATCTTTGAATAACTAGTGTTTTCAAACTGGGTTAAAGCAGACTTAGAGTAATCTGACATGATGTAATCCTAGTGAAGTTGCAGGAAAGCAGAAATTAAGTATTTATTTGGGGTATTACAGTGTCTAGTATAAGATATTAAGTACTGTCAGTAACTCATTATATATTTATTTTAAAAAATAAGAACTTAAAAGAAAAAAGAAATTTCAGATTAGAATGCGGTTGCTGTACATGCATTATACATGCTTCTCCTTCTGTTCCACTAATGGATCCTGACTGCCAGAACAGTGAAACGAACCATTGAAATTAGCGGAACTAAGACCCAGATCTATTAAAAATTTTCATTTGCCTCCAGTGTAGAATTTCAGACAGATCCCTGATTTCTGTGAAGCGTTTCCAAAATATCACAGCCGTGCTGTAAAATGAGTTTTCTGTCAAAGGGAACGAGCGTGGTGGTAGAAGCCATTGAATCTTCTGCTTCCTAATGGCCAGGCAGCAAAGACATGAAAAACAAAGGATGAAGCATCTCTAGTGGCATATCATTAATGCTGGTGGCAAGTTGAGGAACTACTGGGAAAGAAACATCAATAGCAGAAGAGGCTGCGATGAATGAAGCAGTAGTCATCAGCATGGAAATGCCACCTTAATTATACCAGATTCTAAAGAGAACTAAATCAAGGCAGATATATTGTACCGAAAGCTGAAGCTAAGAGGCACAAGCCATCCATTCAGGCTTTACTACCAAGCAGGAGAATCTGAAGTGCGGTTCCCCGATCTCATCAGAGGTGTATCACAAGTCACTGCTGGAAAATAATACCTCTTGCCTGTCAGTCCTTGGTGATCCTCCCACTGCTGGAAGAGTCACTGATCCCAAGGTTTTCACATTCTGAGCTAAAATCAGAGATGGAATATTATTGCAGTTGGAAACTTATTTATGGGTTATCAAACAAATGATACGGAATTTATTGGCTACACCAGTTACCGTCTTAAGGGGAAAAAATATTGGTGAAAATAACATTAAAATGTACTGCAGAATTGTCAACAACCCGATCTTCAGTACAGAGCACTTATCAGGAAACCCTCCAATATTAAGTTATGCTTCGTTCTTAATGCTGCCCAAGCATGCTCTGCTTTTGCCAAAATAATGGAAGTCTGAGCCTTTGCTGGGAATTTCCATACTTCTGTGGCTTGAAGTTATATCCTTCAATTTTAAATTTTTTTTTTCTTTTTTGGTAATGGAAAGTTTTAGTGCTTGGAAAATTTGAGACACTAAAGGAACCCAAAAAAATGTATATGTAGGAGAGGGTTTGGGTTTCTTCTGAATCCTGGTCAGACTCTGGAAAACAGAACCAAACCTCAGAACCAAAAATTCCTTCATGATTTTTCAACATTTCTGCTAATGCCGAGTTCCAGGGTCTGGTTTACATTGGGAAACCTTGACTCCTGGCTCCAAAGGGTTCAATTAGTCAAAATGGTTGGCAGATGGAAAAAATAATTAAGTTCTATCCAGTGTTTTGTGCAACAAAAATAGACTCAAGACACAATGGCCTTACCTTGAACTTTGCAGGCCAACGTCATGTAATGATAAAGAGGGAGTCAGCTTTTAAAACCTGGATTATCTGCCAGCACACGTACAGAGTGCCAAGCTGGGCTGCAAGGGGGAGAGGCACCAGAATCTAGCAGGCTGAGCGCCTGATTATTAATTTAATGATTTTTTGCCTAGATTGAAGATGCAAATTCTGGCAATGAGAAATAACTTGACATGGATATGATGAGATTACCAAAACCTCACAATAGTAGTAATAACAATAATCATCTGTTATTTGAAGAGATGCTGAAATCCATGGAAATTTTAAAATATTATTCTTAGAAATCTTTCTCCTAAATGCTTTGTCTTTCCTGAAAGTGACAGAAAAGCAGATAGATAACACTTTTTACAAACAAATTTTTTTTATTTTATGCTTAAATACAGACTGAGATGCCCAACTTTAAGACCTTGAGTTTGAAAATACAATTATGGAGCAGAAACATAACCTGTGCCTTAATTTGACATCAAAATTATTTTTACTCCAACTATCCCATAAGATAGGTGGGGCAAAGAATTATACCCGACATTACACAACTGATCATTCTGAATAATGAATGTATTCACAAAAAAGGAGAGGCATGTAGGGAAAATTTGCAAATTGGGAAGAGTGACTTATTACACAAATGATTTATTACAAAATAAGCTCTAGTGAAAATTTCATGGCTGAACTGATGTTTTGGATAATAAATGATATAATACAGACAATAAAAAGTGGACAAATTTTCCACCATTGTCAATGACAGCACCTGGCAGTACAGGGCACATGGGCTTGGAGATTTATCTCTAAGTATAGAATGAAATTCCCAGCTGGTGGGAATTACTAGGGCACAGCTGAGGTTCTAGATTGTGATATTAATAAAGTTTTCCAGAAAGCGTAAGAGCTCCACATATCCACACTTCTACATCTACGGTTTTACATCCGCTCTTGGCTGTCACTCAGTGTTGCATGCAACTGGATACTTAACACCTAAAGAGTTGGAGAAATAAATTGCGTTGCTCTCAGTGCAAGTCTGATCAAGCTCTGAAAGGTGAGGTAAGTTTGCTTCGTATTGCTCATGTCCCTAAACCTCTACCAGGTTCGATTGCCATCTCTTTCCCCATCTCTTTCCCTCTCCCATATCCCTCCTCTGAGGCTACCCTGCCCCGCTGGGGCTGTAGCCTCCATTGCCACCACGCGTTTCTCCGTGGCAGCAGGGCTTTGCTATGCGTTTGAGCAGCGTTGCCGATCCAGGGTGAGGACAGGCGTATGCGGGGTGGCTCCCGACATGATATCATGAAGTGTTTTGGCAGTGCTCGTGCGGTTGAACCACGTGACTGGTGCTGCAATGCCAGCATTTTAAAGAAGTGATGTTCATGTGTTTGCGATTGCTCTGATGGTTTGGACTCCTCGGAGTGTACAGCAGATGGCCCCCACCTTTATCTTCAGGGAGTGTCTTGTGTTTATTTGTGGTGGTAGTCCAGAAAAGCCACTGAATCTATCCCAAATTGTATGGTATTTAGAGGGATAAAGATGTTCAGCTAAGCCTGGGAATCATTAGGTGGCTGCCTTGGAGCCAAGGCTGTTTGGACGGGGCTCAGTTTCGCAGCTGGCAGAAGGAGGAGAATCTTTTTCTCCTTCAACTGCTGAGACTGTCAGCAGCAAGCTTGCTGAACCACCTCACAGTTCTTGGGGGTTCGTGGGATGGTGGAATGGATGTCCTGTCCAGTGAAATCTAAAGACATCTTTTTGGTGTGTGTGTATGAGAGGGTGTCTTTAAATTTGGAGCCTGCTCTCTATTGTTTCATGGTTTGGGTCAGAGCATTGGATGTGTCTGACAGTCTCCTTGGGATAGCAGTGGTGGATCCTGGTATTTAAAGTAGGAGGTGGGCATGGGTGGAGGGTCTCAAGAGGCAGAATTTTTCCTTTGAATCATAATATAAATTCACTCCGCCTGAACTTCCAAGTGAACCTTCAGAGCCCTGATTTCTCTAGTCTCTCAAGGACCAAGCTCCTGGGTTCAGCCTGTCCCAAAGCACATGCTTCTGACTTGACACAGCTGTCCTAGAGGCCAGGAAAAATCAATGTATATGGTTGTGTTAAACCCAGCGAGGATTAACAGGAGGGATGTGCTAATGAACTCCATGTGAATATGCTGCAGCAGACCAGTCCTACAAAGAACAGAAATAATTTGGTAGAAAACTTGCCTAGTTTGCTTTCCACCTTGGACTAATCACTGAGCAGGCTGTTACTCAGAGCAAGGGCTATTCCCTGAGATGCCACTAACATCACCGGGGTGGTGTGAGGTGTGGTATCCTGCCCTGCGAAGGCAGAGCTGGTGCTGCGCAGATCAGAGCAGGCAGCACATTTTGATGTCTACTGCGACTCATAAGGTGAAGGCTTTGATGTATGTCCAGGACTCGGCCGCTATGATGCAAGATGCACTGCAAAACCTGCTTTTCAGGGAGCACATCCGTAACCATGGGATCTTTGCAAACAAAATCTTGTCCATCAAGAAGCCTGTATCAGTTGATTGATCCTCGGGAGTTCCTGAAGAGGAGTTCCTTGTCCTAGATTTGACGCTAGTATCCTCCACCTCCTGGGAAGCCTGTCTCAAGCTGTTACGTGAATAACAAAAGCGAAGGCTTTGGGTTTTGCTTCCAGCTCAAAATCACTTCAGTTCCAGCATCAGTGCTCCCATAGAAAATGTTAAAACGCCTTTTTGTGTGATGTTTTGTAATTGAATTTAGTTGTAATACCTCACTTACAAAATACACTGCACTGAAAGCCTCTAGGTTTTCACTAGCGGAGCAGCTATGCCAGCTGGCTGAAAGAAACTGTTGTGATAATTTTTCTACTTTTCTCACTCACTTCCCTGTAACTCACTATCCTCAGATTTACTTCTTTTCACGAGCCTGGCTCCAGCTCTTCTCTTTGGCAATGCTGCTGGTTGCTCTCCCATGCCCATGTGCCTGCATGCACACACACAGGCTCAGGCAGATGCTCATAACCTGACTTCACGATTCATCCCTCTCCCTTGCTAATGGTAAGAAAAAAAGGGAAGGAAGAGTGAAAACAAAAGCGTTACACAGAGGAATGAGGCAAAAATAGAAATCCAAAGATGTGGTGGTTGTAAGGGATGCCCAGAAATTTCCTTCTGGAGTCTTGAGTCTCTTTTAATCATCTCTCATACTTTGCTTCACTGCTCTCCTTTCAGCTGTTCAGGCCAGGTTGCTTGGTAGACTTTTACTGCCAAATGCTATTATAACCAAGCTGCTCTGATCTTTAGCCAAATCTTAGGAAAGAAGCGGGTGTGCTGAAGCATTGGTGAGCCAGTGAGGGAACTCTTTACCATGGCTGGAATGGCAAACATGACTGTACAGTTGAGAGCCACTGGAGTAGGGCTACAATGCTACCATGGGGTCTGATTTCAGCGGCTACATGCAGGAAAGAGCAGCCCTGAATGTCTAGAACATAAAACTGTTTTGCCTACAACCACCCTGATATTAGCACACAACACAGATAACAAGAACAACATCTTTTAAGGTATTGGGTACCCGAGACAACCATCTGGGCTTTGCTGACGTGTCCCCAGGCTGTGCTGACTAAGTGCAGATCCCTGGTAGGAATAACTGAGACTGCACTGAAACTCGTGCCCACGCTATCCTGGAGAGGAATCATCAAGCAGGCGGAAGGGCTCCCCTTGGGCTGTCAGGGCTGCGTCCCCCCTCCTCAGGGGCTTGGGGTGGGCTTTACAGCTATGCCTGGCCAGCTTTGGGCGAGGGCAGCTGGAAACGTGTGGTTGGAGGGCGAGGAGAGGCAGAGCTGGGAGCACAGAGGCTTTACAAGTTCATCCTGCTACAGCGCGTTAAAGAAGGGCTGAAACACCATTTAAACATACTAATTTCTGCAAGACCTTGCTCCGTTCTAATTATTAAAAGAAATGTCCAAGCAAAAGAACAAAAAACCTCCAAACATGCTATTCACAAATGCAATGAGCTTGCTGGTTCCCAGATCTTACACTGACTCTGTGCTGTACATCTGTAATAAGAGTGGCTTTATTTGCTTAGCAGATGCACTGGAGTCATGTAGAGTTCAAATTTACCGTGCCCATCAAGATGCAAATCCCAAATTTTGTTTAGCATTGTCCCATTGGTAAGGATGTTGCACATGGGTCGGGATTCTGTCTCCCCCCAAGCCCTTTAAATGTGTTTATTCATTTTGTTTATTTTCATTTCCCAGTTTCCACATGTCGCTCAGTCAGATTTTCTGTTAGCAGGACTGAGAGACGAATAACATATGTTACCCCACAACTGACCTTGAAGGGGAACTGAAGAAACCATCTTCCCTAGGGCTGAGATGTAATTGAGACACGAGCTTGTTCCGTAGAGGTCCTTTTCTGAAAAGATACTGCCAGCTGCATTGCAAGCCCTGGAAACATTTCTGCCTGCATCGATAGCAAAGCGTGAAGTACGTACCAGGGGGATGGTGAGGATTTAGCCTTCTGTGCCATCCCTCCCTCGGCTCTCATGAGCAAAGCAAACAAATTCTTTGTGTCTTAGATGAATCGGATAATTCAGCCAACTCAAGTCGTTTCCTTGCAGTCCTGGCTTTTCACCTGGGGGAGTAGGTTTGCTGATCCTGCCCAGGTTAAAATGACTGAAAATCAATGTGGTTTGACAGCTGCGGGGAAAAAAATAAATGGATGTACAAACTGTTGAACAACAAAGGCTCTTCAAGTGGATACAAAATGAGGCACAAAAAGAAACTGTTGTCTATGATCTTCCTACAGGCTCTTGACTCATGGCGATCTGGACAGTCCCAGCCCCATCTGATAGGGTTGGTCTGCCTCTTCCACAGTGCTTTCCGCTTCCTCGCACACCCTGCTCAGGAAAAAGAGACACAGGCGGGCCATGCTCCTCTCTCCTTTCCTTGCGTGGCCAAGCCAGACACGTCAAACAGAGGATGGGTACGTCCGTGTTGCCTTGGCCCGATGTTGCAGTCTGATTTGGTGATACCCCCTGCTCCACTGCTGAGCTCAGTTTGCCTTTGAAACAGCAAAATGTGGAAGCCCTCATCCATGGAGCCCGGCTCCTGAGGACATCTGTAGGGGGGTGTCGTTGGTGGCATTGTGAAATGGAGGTGGTGTGAGAGCCTGTGCAGAACTGGAGAGTGATGCCAAGGCTGCTGGTTAGACCCACTTGCGTTTATCACTTAGACCAGTGGTCCAGAACAAAGTCTGGAGGAGCAAGTCTAGGTTTAACTCGGAGTCAGCCAGCTTGTCACATGGCTCCCACAGGCCAGCTGGATGCTCAGAAGTTGCTGAATTTCGAGCCCTCCATGCTGGAGGCTCCACCTCTGCCTGTCACCCCCCATAGACATCAGCTTTCCTGGTCCTGCCACCCTGCATTGATCCCAGGAGCTCATATAACTTCCCCCCTTTTTTTCCAGTGTTTCCAGGCTGTGGTTACTCTTTGTCCATGGTTCGCTTCTTTACCTAGGGAACATGACTGCTCTGTTTCCTACAATAATTCAGAATTGAATTATGTCTTTGCCCCAAGGGTAGGGCAGTTTGGGAAGGGGCAGTCTGTGTGAGCAGGTATCATAGCCTTCCTTGTTAGCTTGGTGTCACCTTCCTGTGAAATTTCAGATCAATGCTGAATTACAGCACAGAGAGGAGATAAATGTTACGTTCAGCATGACTTGCCAGTTCTGACACATAGAAACACTAAACACATACCCAGACAAAATCCCGAAGTCACGCAAATTTGAATCCAAAAACCTGCCTCCCCAGTTATCGCTTAGTAACAACTTCATATAATTTTCCCCCTGTAATTAAAATGTCTTTCCTGAGCCAAAAATGAAATTTTCTCTACAGCAGGCAAGTGTTACATAAAACTAGTTTTCTTTTTAGTTTCTGTCAGTTGAATGTAATTTTTTTAGCTGTATTTGGAGAAATCCATTTTGGGAGGTAACACATTTCTTATCCTAGTACTTCACGTTAGTGGGGAACAAGAAAAGTAAACCGTGTACTTAGATTTCAGCTGGGCCTGGTATCAGCCGAGGTGCTAGATTCAGTGCATGTTTCCACAGGTTTGTGGGTACCACCTATGGCTGGCAACGTATATAGGCAAAGTATCACTAATGAAGCTTTTAGAAACGTTTGTTAATGCTCATGGCAGCCCACTAATACCTCCTGTTATGACATCTATTTTAAGGAGAGGTGAGCAGGGTCACGTACACATTTTCTTCATATTTTCTTCCTGTGGCTGCTGATTTTGGCTGCTTTCACTTTTTTCAGCTCACCCACGACTCTTGCTCTCCAGCAGTGCTTAGCAGCTCCTGGGAGACCTGGAGCTTTCGATGGCCATCACCTTCTTCCAGTTTGGTGTTTAGAAATCTTCCCCTTGTTCCTTTCCCCCTTCTCCTCCTCCCCAAATAGCTGTATTTCAGTTTAGTAGCCACTTTTAGAAATGTGGGTTCCTGTGATCTCTCAGATGTGCCAATGGGCTCACTGGCATTACAGGTCAGGATTTCTGTCACCACCCTAAAAATGGCCTTATTGGCAAAGGAACAAAGCTCAGAAAATAACGTTTTGAACCTGTCAAGTCTGATTTACAGAAAGCTTCCATGATCTAGAAAAGCAACAAGCAATGATTGCTTTCTGCTCCACCCTAATTTTAATTATAAAAAATGCTAGTATAGTTTTCCAGTTGACATCCCTGTAAAGGAAATAAGTAGAGTTGGAGTAAATCTTCCAAATAAACATATTTCTCAGACATAAACATAGTAAATCTTTTCTTTTGAGAAAGATATAAAGAATAGTTAACTTAAAATATGCATATAATAACATATTACCCACAGCTTCTCATGTTTAAAAAGATTCCATATGCTGGGAAAATCCATAAAATAAAACCCAAGAAATGCTGCATCCTCTTTCTATTAATTTGAAACAGTCACTTAATGGGAAAAAGGAAAAGAAAGAAAAAAAGCCTGGTGGAACAGAATTATTTTATTTTTTCTTAGAAAATCCCAAACAAATCAGTAACTCCAACATTCCAATCTCTTCATCCTGTTTTTAGTGGTATATTAATATGTAAACTCAATACTTGTGTTGAAAAATAGCTTTGGGTAAGGAAAAATGGTAGCAAATTCCAGGGTGGCCTTGCTAGCATTTTTGATTGAAAAAACTTGGAAAAATGTTGTTGTTTTAGGATGATGAGAAGTGCTGCCATCTTTTGTGGTTTACCCAGGATTGTCCCAAGTTTGACTGTTGTCTCTGGTTTGGTTTAAAACCTAAAAAGGGGCCAGTAACCGTGGCTCGCTCTCTCCCCCTAAGCCCCCCATTCTTGCCCCATATTTAAATGAGTAATTGACTTTCAAATAGTCTTACTGAAGAAGCTTTCTGTTAAAGTACCATGGATAAAACAGTCTGCTTTTCTTATTTTTTTTAAGAGGAGTTTGTATCTCCAAAAAGGTCTATTCCATATGGTTGTAGGCTGCATAGCTGGGACGGTGTAAGCTGGTGAATAAGACTGGGACTCAGCGGACATGGGCTCTGGGCTGGTTTTGCTCTTGACTTTGTTTATGAATTGGAGCAAATCACTGTATTTCACTTGACTTCATTTGTGATTCCCCCATTTTGTCTGACATTTTCACGCGGAAAACACTTCATGTGCAGATGCTGGTCGCTCCCTGGCAGGGGCACCCAAAACTGTTCCTCCAAGGAATGGAGCGGAGTCCAAGACTTTCAAGACCATGACATGGAGATGATGACTGTCCTGGTTTATATCACAGCCCAGTGGTCAGAGCCCATCCTCAGAGACCTGTTTTCAACCATCCACCTTCAGTTTTGGGTATTTCCAGTTCTCATCCGTCAGTGTCTTGTGAACATCTTGATCTTTGGGCTTTTGGCTTTGCAGGGGGTCCCAGCTCCCACCCAGCTGCAAATTCAAAACTCCTCATGCCGCAGAGAGGCCATGAGCATGAGCAGAGCTGGGGACACGGCTGGGCTAGGCAACCTCGAGCTCTGCCCTAGGAGAAGCACCACGCACCCGCACCCCATGCTTAGCACCTGCAATTAAACAAAGGGGTGTTTAACCAGCCCGACGGCAGCCAAGCAGGTGCTTTCCCAATCCGGGCACCCCAATTCCCTCTCCGTGCCCCCCTGATGGGGCTCGCCTCCGACGGCAGTGGGCTGCTGCCGCGAGGGAGGGGGTTAAAGCGGGCCGAGCTGAGGGCTCCCAGCTGCGTGCACTGGCTGCCGGCGCTGTGAGGGGAGCTGGGCTGGGCCAGCTGCGCCGAGCTGAGTAATTCCCCCCAGTCAGCTAGAAAAGGGCTGTGTCTCTAGCACTGGGATTAGCACTGGGGGGAGTTCGGTTTTTATGGTAGGGAAGGAGGTGGAAAAAAACTGCCGTCGACTGATTCCTCGCTTGCGCAGTGTCTAGGGAGGATTTGGGCTGTGCAAAAGCTGTCCTGAGAGGAGCTCTCTTGGCAGTGGGGTTAAGAGATGCCTGACCCGCTGACTTCTTCGTTTAGCATCTAGGCTGGGGAGATGCTCGTTTAGCCCAAAAGCTTGGGTGAGGCAGTCAGCTGGAGTTCAAGATCCAGGGACTTAATGTCCCATGACTGAGTGTAGCTTGTTTGACCTATAGTGCAGATCTTGAGAATAAGGAGCAGAAGTATTTTTATGGTATGTGCTGAGCCTGCTCTCCCTGACTCAAACACCTCCTGGAAAATGAATAATTGAACATACATGTGACTATGTATAGCCCCTTCTTCAAACACAACCTGAAATGGGACAGAATATCTTCCAACTTCACAGGCTTTTTCTCCTGCTAACTGCATAGGACTTGGCTATAAAATCTGTAGGGACAAGGCTTTATAGCAGGGAGCAGTCTTTTCAGCCCACGCTTCTGAGTAGTGGCCTTCAATTCTGAATTTTTTAAGCTAAGCGGTGTGGTGAATTTCTGCTTTCTAACTGAGCTGGAGTAGAAGGAAAAAACAAATCAGTTCTGTTGGGTTTTTTTTTAATTTGCCAAGCCACACTGCTCCCTGCTAAAATCAAGAGATGTTACTATTGGCACAGCGGGTTTAAACTCACTACTGTGTTTTGCGTGTTTTAATAAAGGAAGAAACTGATTGAATGAAATTGTCTATTAGTTGCATTAGATCAGCAGTTTCTTCTTTGTAGTGATGCAACAGACTGTTTGCCGAATAATACAGTAAGAATAGACTCAGCATGCAAAGCCCTGTAAACTGCCTGAAGAAAAAGTTGTGTCCTTTTTTTCCCCAATTGCTTCCAAGCCAGTAGCTGCTTCTAATATTCCTGTATCCAGTACAAGCCCAATGCTGTGCATAGCACACATCTAATGTTTGTCAAGAGCTGTAATAGTTTGTTAGGAGAAAGGGGTGTTGAGGAAAGCAGAGTGGAAACAATATAGGAGGGTTGGCCATGTGAGGAGCTCCCTGGGCTGTGTTTTGGGGCAGCTTGGTTCGGTTCCTGGCTCTGCTATATCCTTCTCATGTGATCTTGGGAAAGTCTCTTCATCTGCTGTCTCAGTTCCATAGACTTGTAGTAAGAGGCGCCATCTTGTCTCTTATATGTAGTATGTATTGAGTAAATGCCTATAGTAGGTATTAAGTATATGCATGTAGTATGTACTAAGGTGGTAAAGCAAGAACCAATTCTGTAAAGACTTGTGTGATGCCCAGGACACAGGGTCCTGATTTCGCAGCGCATCAGTTGCAATGCGAAACCCAACTGAATTCTGTCCTTCTAATTCTTGACAATGTTCGTTATCTCAATGCTAAGTTTGGGTAGATGCTTATTTTTAGCGTGTGTATTAGTGTGCAAGGGAATGAAAGGGGAGGATCTCCCACACCAAGCATTCTGTTTTCCCTATAAATACCTGTCGTGTAATATTACGGACAAGTAAAGGGTTCTTACCGCTCATAAGGTGTTATGGTAATCCTTCATGGAGTCCTTTTAATGAATAAACTAGGGATGCTTCATAAGTCGTTTATTAAGGGTTAATGATGTATCTTCTCTCTTTGGCATCATTCCCAGCCTAAATCAAGCCTGCTTCATCTCATATGGATATGAAAGACAAACTGTACAGATTGAAAACATCTGTATACTGAGTGAATGAACCACATGGCAGCAGTGTCATGCAGAGATTTACTTAAAACTGTCCCCTTTTGTTTGACTTTAGAGGAACAGCACAAATAAATACAGTAGGTTCTGTTTAAACAAAGAGGACTCTGATCAATAGAGGTTTGTATAGCTTATGACCTTCAACTATAAACAAAAAATTGGGGTAAACCCCACATGTCTCAGGTCAATTGCCATCTTATTTACTTTATTACACCGCTAATGTTCTAATCTGTCTTGCATATAAAATGCTTTTTACAAGCCATCTTGCTTTGCTTCTCCATTTTCGCCAGAGATAAAAGGGAAGGTTGCGTTTGTTATTCAGAGCAACCTGTGAGTGTGGGTATGAGTGTGCTGTGAATTTTGAGTATCGGTGTAAGCAGAGAACTCAGACAAAACAGCTCAGGCAAATTTCAAATTCCGGTAAATTTTGGTTGAGGTCTCCGATAGCTTTCTGTGCTTTTTGAGGGGGTTCAAGCATCCACAAAGAAAATCGCGATGGTTTGTGGCTCACCATAGCCAGACCTGTGCACAAGAAACAGGACAGAGGCAGTACTAGATAGAAAGTGGTCACTCTGTTCTGGCTGCAAGCAGGGGTTATCCCTTCTGCACTGACACTTGAAAACATTTTCAAATATCTGCTAGGGACTGACCCTAGCTGTGAGTCTTTATTATTATTATTTTTGTTACCGTCTCCCAGCAAGATTAAGTAATTCCAAATACTGAGGGGATGACACTCCTGGATGTGTTCTGCCCTTGTCTCCAAATAGCTAACTTAAATTGTAATTACTTTTTTTCTGGCACATTTTCTCATTTTCTAGAGGGGAGAGACTATTATCATATCCTGTTTCTGTCCATCTTTATCTTCCCTGGCTAACTTTTAATCCTTTCGGTCACTTTTAACAGAAGACAAAAAAAGGGGATGCCACAGGGAAAATGTGCCTATACAGGTTTATGAAAGTAGACAGCAAGGTAGAGGAGAAAGACTCCAGTCACGCGTTCCCCAATGGATGAAACTACAGCAGGAGCCCTCACGAGGTATCAGAGGAGCCAGTCAAGACACACAAAGCCATGAGAAGCCAGATTTGTTAGCCCTGCTGCTCAGTTATTCAGATGTTTTCCTTTGCTGGGGGCATTCCTGTTCCCATTGACTCCAACATTTTTAACTTCAGTGTTATCTGCTCTAATCTAGGAAATACTTCACTTTTGCTTCAAGTGCATTTTCTTGTGGAATTCAAATACTTTGGTGGGTAATGGAGGGGTAAGTCCCACTGGACACGTGTCTTTCCTCAGAGCTTCGAGAGATGCAGAGAGATATTTCTGGAGTGTTTGGTTTTGAATTTATGTATTTTTTTCAGTTAAAAAGAAAAGAGTACCCAGGCTGCTTGCCTATCTGCGTTCTCGTTCCACTAGCCAGGTGACTTTTGATCCATGAAGCAGTGTCTCAGCTGCATACCTCACTGGAAGAAAATCTTACAGAGGTTTAGGTTTTGCAACTGAACAGTTGTGCGCTTGTCTTGCTTCCAGCGTTTCTTCACAGTCCCCATTTAGGCCCAGAAACTAGAGCTGCAAGTTCTAGTCTCAGCAGTAACGTCTCCCTCGTCATTAAATAATTGAGTTAGTCCTGCAATCTCCAGCCCAGCAGTCGGAGACACTACCTCATAGCTGGTGGGTCGCTGGCAGCAGGTTTGACAAAACCCTTCGGGGATGGCTAGTGGAGGCTCTTTCCTGGCAGGTCCCAGCTTGGTTTGTTAGGTCACTGGGGAGACAGACAGGGCTAACCACGCCATGCCCGTGCCAAGCCACGCTGGCCAAGATTGGTTACGTTTTGGCTGTACCTTCCAGCACAGCGTTAGAAATACTGAAGAAGAGGCTGTGGTCCTTCGCTGAATAAGGAAAGCGAATTTAGGTATTGGAGTCCTCAGGAGATGCTGTTTTGCTGCCCTCTAGGCAAAGATTAAAGCTTAAAATGTGGAAACTACAGAAAATGCTGTCCTGAGCACACCAAAGCAAAGCAAGGGGTTGGGAAAGTTGAAAGACTTTTTGTGGGTCTTTGTTAAGGTGTGAGTATAAACTCTCTAAAAAGATCTCTGGGCTCAGATAAGGAAGATCCAGTGGTGTACAACAAAGAATTATCAGTAAAGGCATCATAATTACAAAGTACTTTTATATTAAAATGATGTCATGTAATAGGTTGAAGAACAAGAAATAAATAAGCCATGCAGATCTCCTTTATCTAAATAATTGTTTTCTTATGCGTTGGGCTGCAAACTTCTCATATAATTCCTGTCCTTTAATGGTAAAAACATATTAAATAAAGACTATGAAACTGTTTTAACATTTCAGTAGTATGCTTCATCTTGAGGATCCCAAAAGTGCATCACTGAAATGCAGATCCGAGGGAGCCATGGAAATAGAGAACAGGATGTAGAACAAAGGCTTAATAGGGAGTGTGTCATCACAGGGCTCTGTGGCCAATATATAACCTCGTTTTAAAGTGTATGAACTATTTTATGGAGGATCAGATTTTTTAAAAATCAAACATATGATGATATGTCTTTGAGTGTTGAGAATTCTCTTGTAGGTCTTTTTTACCTGATATCTGTTCCCTGAGGATAAATCTTCATTTCTCCCATGTGAAGAATTATGCTGAGATCTGCCCATGGAAAATTACATTCTAGGAGCAAGAATCACAAAGGACCTTTGCTTTTAGACTTTCCTTTAAGAGGTCCACAACATAATGAGCAAAATGGGATGAAATGTATTAACCTTTGGAAGATAAAAGGTAATCAGGACTGAACCAATGCTCCCCGTGGTTAGACCACAAGCTCTTATGAAAGCTTTATGATCGGTCTGTGTGTGTATTTCAAGAGTTCCTAGGAAGACATTTTCATAGGTCATATGTTATTGGGAAAAAAAAACCCATATAAAAATAACAGTTGATCCAGAAGTGTTTAAGTCTCATCTTCTAAACCAAAATAGATACAATGACCTTAGAAAGACTTGGCTCTTGACTGCTACCCACACAATGCAGAAAATGTTAAGGAGGTGGAAAATGAGCTCAAGTTCCTATTATTTGTGAATCAACACATTATTGTGTAGGGAATGTTTCCTCCTCTTTTGTCTTTGTAGGCAAAAGATCAAATTTTCTTCTCAGTTTATCAGGATAAGAGAACATTTTTGATAATTTGGAGAATACCACCAGGCAATAATCTTTTCAACAGGGTTTCAGTGGTTTCTTTGCCAGTCTAGGGCACTGAGACAGGTTTCCTGCGAGCTGCAGGAGAGCTGCGAGCTGCCTGACCTTCCTCTGTTCGCTCAGTGGGGGCATGTCTCTATGCTGCTGTTGGATCTTTTTATCTGCTTGTGCCACTGGTGACCACGACCCCCTTCTTTCTCATCTGGGCTTGAGACTGACCTGCTTGACTCCTGAGCTGCATTAGATCTCGTTTGACTCGTTGTATTTCTTTGGCAGCCGGGACTGGGAATCCTTTTCATTCAACCCTGCTTACCTTAGGCGACTGCCGGTGAGCAGCTGTCTTTTCTCTTGCAGTGTTATCTACCCACAAGAGCCATCTACGTCAATTTTAGTATTTGCAAGTTTTTCAGAGCTTTCAGTTTGTGCATAATCTTGAAATGTACTTCTCATTCCCTGCAGATTTCTGAAAACAGGTGCTCTTCGTAGATATCTGCTATATTATGAATGGATTCAAATGTACTTACGTTTAATGTGTCCTGTGGTTTGGTCACTTTGTTCCAGTGGGCAGTATGGACATCTGAGTGTGGTCTGGTGAACGAGAAGTGCATTTCCAGAGCAGGAACAGGTTAGGAATATGCTCTGTTCTTCACTAAAGAGAAGATGGATGTTTATTGAAGGTACATTTGTAAAAGCATTTATATAGCAACGACGTTAACCTGCTCTTTTGTAGTGTCTGGGGGGACGTAGGTGGCTTGTGGGGAGAGAATACAGGATAGGCCTCTGAGATGCTGGAATGAAGTAGTATTTCTCCAGAGGTTCCTTCCAGCCTAAATTTTCCTAGAAACTGTGGTTTGAAGGTATTAGTTAATTCCCAACAGAAAAATGGGAATAAACATGGAAACACAGAAGAGTAAATACTCACCCATTCTTCTCACAGCTCCATAGTCTCCATTCAAAAAATGTCTCCTCAAGTAACAAGGTCCCTGTGTTTTAACAGATGTGCTACCAGCAAACAAGCAGTCCTTATGAGCCAAAACTCACTGCCACAGCCACAGTTTATAATCAGGAGCATCTCTGTACAGACACACAGAGAACGTAGAATGTTTCCTTGGGGCACAAGCGTTGGGATTGTACCCTTGGAGGCTGAATTCTCTCCACCTGCAGAGGTGACAGTCCCCAAACACACAGGAACAGCTCTTTGGCTTCTTGAGATACCTTTAGACTTTCCCTCAAAGCCTTGCTGCACTGTGGTCTACATCAGCATTTGGAGTATTTCCATTAGCACCAGATTTAACGTGTGCGAGAACTTTCTCCCTTATCCTTACACCAGACTCTCATAGGCCGATTTCATTACTAATGATCCCAGAGTGATTAGACTTCCAATGCTGGGAAGGCTGAGTTGAAGGGGGCGGGGGGGGGGGGGGGGGGGGGGGGAAGAAAAGAAAATGAAAGAGAAACAGAAAATTGTGTATCTCTTAAGAGTCATGGACTCCTTGCTGCTAGCAGGTAAAGGCAATGGCACACATTGCTTGCTTTGGCTCCTCTAGTTGGTTTAAAATTTCAGCAAGGGGTTATTGCAATGATGAGACAGTTCAGTCCAAATTGCTTTTACCCCGACAAAGAGCTGTTTACCTGTTTGGAAAAGGAGGACTCATCAGTACTGGAAAGATTTCATATAGCTGGTCTCAGGATCTCTTTCCCCTCGACTGCTGGAACATGAAACCTTGCAGCTGCCTCTCACCACACTTTGCTCAGAGAAGAGAAAATATTACGAATGAATGTTTCTAAATCCCTCATTCAGTGTACTGAAGGCCAGAGCCTGAAGTAAGACTCCTGATAAATATGGGGATCCAAATCTGGCCCTCTGAGAGCTATCATCTATTACACTCTAGCGAAGGAGCGACCTGATGTTAAGATCTGACTGCTCATTGCAAAGCTTATTTTGTTACATCAGCAGGCCACAAGGTTCAATAAACTATGTGGCCTTTATCTGTTCCATATGTACTGGCTGCCTCCTGTAGTTCCTATGTATTTACACTGTATATGAGCTTTAAGGGAATCTGATGCCTTTAGACAGTAGAAATGCAGATAATTCTTCAGTTTGTAAAACACAGTTTAAATTTGATTCTGCATCAAAAAATAATGCCAGTAATTGCAATTTTTGTTTTCAAGATAGAGGCTTCCAGAGGGGCTTGTGACTCAGAGGATTTTATAGGCATTGAAATTTGATGGATTAATTGTTAATAAAAGTTAGATTGGGTAAGTGAATACAAACATCATACTAAGTTTAGTGTTTACATTGGCTCCCAAACATTTTAAAAGGGCAGTTTTGGACTGAGATACCTGACAGAATTTTTTTAGTTTTAGTTTTGCGCTTAGAAAGTTATTTAACTGGAGAACAATCCACCCCATCAAAACCAGAGTTTTCTTCTGGTATTTTTTTTGCATCATGTTATCACTATCTCCTATCAGGATCTCACTGTACAAGAGTGACCTCTGATGTAAAGGAATTAGGAGTGCCACTTGCAAACCCTACCATACAGCCTTGCTGAGCAATTATAAGCCTATTCATCAACAGCCAAACAGTTTAGGAAGGAAGGGACATGTGTGCATGTGTGCACACACACACGTACACACACAGACAACTGAATAACTGGTGATAAAATAAAATTGAAGAGCACAATACTGAAGGATCTGGAGCTGTTAATTTTTATAGCTGATACAGATACTAATATTTTATGAGGTTTGGAACTATCAGTATAAAAAAAGTAATATCTAGGCTTACCCTTTTTGTTTTAATACAAAGATAAAACTATCACTCGAATAGAGCAGCGTTATGGTTAATAGACCTCCTCTTTATGGACAGACCTATCTTCCTGTTTCCTTTTGTCAATATTTATAAAAGCAGAAGGATATGTGTGCCTAATTCTATCCAAAATCCATGGGTTGGTTTCTTTAAAGAAGCACCTCCCCTGCTCACTTATATCTCAAGGCATATTTCAGTTAAATAGCAGAGCTGGGTTGATGCTAGCCAGCTTTTATATGTTGTAGTTTGTGAAATGGCTCCCTTTAAATGCAAACTCTGAAGTGACACCGGGAAATTGGATAAGAGACTTTCCACTGCAGAATTTACATGATGGCGAAGGCGAACATCTGAACTCTTCAGAAGTGCTGTGCCCTTCCTCTAGGGACACACGAAGGGTGTCTCGTTTGAGTGCTCTCCATCGTTATTTCAGAGGGTTACAGCTACCCCAGAGGGATCACTGGTGGGCCAGTTGGCTATCTTTGCAGAGGCTACAAGGTAGTCCTTGAGGTCAGGGGAAAGAATTGCAACAGGATGTAACAGAAACTGGGGAGAACCCTGGCCCCAGGTCATGTGAGATGTCTATGTCCGTGACCCTTTAGAATAAATAATAAACATTACACCTTAGGAATAACAACAGAAACATTTATTTCCAGCTTACTTGACAGAAGATGCCAAAGACATAATACTTTGAAGAAACAGGATATTTGAAGAAATGCGGTATTATATTGGATGCAGCTTTAAGAAATATGTTAATATAATAAGAGTCTCTCAGTAAGAAGCTGTTTTATTTTATGTGTAGAGCAAGGGCGATCTCAGAGGCAGGACGTTGAACTGGTATTCAGGTGATCCACCTTCTGCTGTCATGCAACCACAGACTTCCTCTGTGACTTTATTTACCCCTTACGACAGTTTGACAGCCTTTAAAAATATGAAAAACTTTTTTGTGCTCCCCAGGAATGTTATATGACGAGACACAACAATTTGAAAAGTTTTCAAGTATTCAAGCGATGAAGGTCATACAAACATATGGATAGATCAGATTCCTGGAAAATGCGACTAAGTTATGAGTTTGTGGCAATACGCTAGTCATAGTGAGCGGGAGGACACGATACAACCTGAGCTCTAAACTGTCCTTGTGTGAGCTTATTCTTTATGTTTTTGTACAGGATTTTATCAAAACTGCTAAAACCCTGAGAAAAAAATTATGATGAAACAATTATGCCTTTTAAAACCTTCAGTAGAGTAATCCTTGTTTTCCAGGAAGAGGAAAGCTGGAGTTTTCCAGAGGCATTGCAATCCCAACATAAACATTTTGGAAGAACACATATGTTTAGGAAGTACTTTGATGATATGTAAGGTTGAGTGGATTCTTCAATATACTGAAAGAAAGATGTGTATGCTTTGTAATCTGAGCCCTGGCTGGGCATCAAGCTTCCCATAAGGCATTCTGTCCTAGCAGCAGCCAAGAGACCTGATACCAATAATGCTCCAAGAATTCAAGGTGTTTGTTAATATTCAGCTATAATGAATGCAGCATGTGTTTTTGAATAAACTACATGCTTGAATGAGGACCTCTCATTCAAGAAGGTGAGGTGCATAGTATAGTGATTAGACTTGGCAAAAAGCAGTTGTTTTGTACGGATGACACCAGCCAGCTAATTGTCATTGCTAACAGCGCAGCTCCTCCAGCGTCACTCGCAGAAGCAAGAGGCTGAGCTGCTTGGTTGTCCCAAACCGTGCCAGACTGGTAAATCCCAACGGAGTGCCGTGACTGAGAAGTCCCTGCAGGCTGGCACAAATCTGCTTTGCATTAGAGCACACTTGTTTCAAGCTTGATATATGTTCGGCTGAACGCTCAGCCTTTTTCACTCTGGTTGATTTGTTAAAATTTTACTCGCTTCCAGTAAACTGAAAATGGCTCTGCTTTCTAGAAACCATTTGTTTGAGCTTCGAAGGAGAATCAGTTTCAGTTACACCAGATCAGCCCAGTAACCCGTACTAGCAATGCAAAACTTCGAATTTATTATGGAAGAGGTGAAAAAAAAAAATAGAACCTAGGCTTTTATCCTTGTGAGACCTAAAATTTCACCAACCTCAAAAGAGGCCTTCGGTCTTCAAAGCAAGCAGGATCCATCCCCCAGTAATCACTTAGGTCCAGCCTGTGGTGCGTATTTCCAGTGCTGAACGTGCAAGGGAGGCATTTTCATCCTCGTATGTGCAGATTTTGGGCCAAAACTTCTTCTCAGTTGCATAATGGGGTATTAGGGTGGAGGCCCTCATTTCCATACTGTTCAGATGATCTTCTTTATACAGGGAAGTGAGATGTTCTAATACCCTTATCTTACCTTACATAACTCCAGATGTTAATCATCAAAAAAAAAAAGATCCAGCCCTTTTTAATATTAGGGAATGAAATGATAAGGCTTGACTTAATTTTTCAATTTTCTCTTGATAAACCTTAACTCTGAGATGCCGCAGGAGGTGGATTCAGTAGACTTCTCAGTAACCTTCAGATGTAATTACATCAGCCTAAGCATATATATTCATCTTTTCTCCTTATAAAACATTTTTGCATTAAGTTTAGAGTGGAAATTCTCCAAGAATTAATTGGAAGAAAGTATTTGGTGCTCTTTTTAGGGGGAAGAAGGTAATATTTTTAAGAAATAGCAATCTGGAAGAATAATCAAAATACATTTATAGTATTTAGCAATAGTTTAACGAGTTTTCAGCGTTTCCATTTCTAGTCAACCAACTTCATCAGCCACCAATACTCCTAGAAAGTGATTTGAAGTGATTATTCGCTTTGGTACTATTCCTCATTAAGAGTAGAGCAAATGCTTCTGAAACCAGTGTGGAGGGGGTTTTCAAAGTGAAACATTTTTTTTAAAGTGTGACTGTGTATCTCTATAAAGTTGCTTATGGTTCCACTTTCCACACCCTATAAATAATAATAATGATTGGAAATAACAAAAGCTTCCCACTCAGAGCAATTTACTGCAATTTTCCTTTCACCATCTTATTCAGTTTATTTAATCTTTAAGCTATCTCTGAATTGCCTCTGGATTTCAGACACATGTATGCAGATAATTAGCATAGATACAGATATTACACAAGATGGTCAGGCTTATCAGATACAGGCATTTCTAATCTGTCGCTCCTTTACAGTTGCTTTTTAGATTCCCACTTTCTAATAACAGTAGAAATTTTTCAGAGGACGTACTCCTGGTCTCCCTTCTCCAACCGAAGCAAGAAAATCTCACAAGATGGGATTTAAATGCAGAATGAGCACTTAAGGAAAGGCTCCAATCTGCATGCCACACCTCTGCCCTCTCCTTGTATACAACGGAAAGCCCGTCAATGTTATTGTAAATCGTGATGGCTTAGTCCAGAAAAACCATATTTTGCACCTCATCTGGTCTAAATATTGAGTTTACGAGTGAATGTTGCTTTGCATTATGTGTTATAGATGCTTTATGTTTATTTAAGAACTCAGTTTGCAAGAATGTTTTCCAGACATGCGGTTTACCGCAATAGACAGTTGTTGATATTCTGATCCCAAGAGCATTAGAATATGTTTAGAAATTGCGACACTTTTAAAACCAGATGTTCTACATAAGCTACACAAAAAAAGGGGGTGGGGGAACAAATAGAACTGTCATTTGGCATGAAAACAGCCTGTGTTAAAGCAAAGGCAAACACATACCAAGTGAAATAAACGTGGTGAACTGCCCTCAACCCTTTCTTCCTTTTGTAAGTAACTGTTTTAACAAAAGATGGAAAATCCCAGCTCCCAGATGGTGTGGGAAGGGAGAAGGAAGGCTTTCAGGTCCACATTCACATCTGAAGGAAGCTGCTGGATCTTGTTCCTGGGATGGATCAAACCAGAATGACAGAGCTAGGCAACTTCAAGCAAGGAAAGAATGTAAATCTGGATTCAAAGCCCAGCACAGAAATTCCTTTTCTGTGTGTTTCTAAAGGTAACTGATTGTCAATGAGGAGGCAAACAACATTCTGCCCTGCATGGTGAATCGCCGCAAGAAGATTCCTCCCAGCAGCCAGAGGATGGTGGCACACGCTGCCCTGTCCTCCAGCATGATTTGATGGAGACATTTCTGCAGACAGGTGGGGGATCATCCTGCACTAGGCACAGTCTCACAGACTGAAGTATCTCTCAAAATACCTCTGCTGTGGGTCTCTGGTGTGAAAGCATGGTTGGGCAGCAGAACAATCCGGACTCACAGCCATCTCCAGCTGATGATAAACTGTCTCTTTCCATTCAATCTGTTGCTGTTTTTTCTTCTGACTTTGAATTCTTTCCCTTGTTTATTATAAAGCAGAAGGCAAAAAAGTTTCACACACACCAACCTCAAACAAGTTGGCTTGAGTCATGTTACTCTCTGAAGTATTTTTCCCCTCCTATCACAAATTAGCATGCATTAGGGTAATCAGTGATAACACTATAGGTCCTGACCTATAAAAATAAGACCAACTGGCAGCCAAAAGAAAAGGAAACCAAGGCACCTCTGCTTTCCTTTACAACAGCATCCCACAGTGATGGAAACGTGTTACCGGCAAGTCTGGATTAATTTGCACAAAACATAGTGGCATAAGTAACTAAAACAATGCATGCATTTGCCCAAAGGTTGAAAATGTTGTATTTGTAATATAAAAGTAATGTAATGTCTGACAAACAACCTTGTCCAAAAGCAGGTAAAGGAATGCTGTGAAGAGAAGTGCTGTGCAAACATGGTTTTGCCAGCAGGTTTTCTGAGCATTGAGAATCAGAGCCATTTGGACCCTCCTGTATCTCTTCTGAGCTGTAGCAAAGCTGCTCTGCACATTGATGCTGCATTTTTACAGTTTGCTCGACTTCATAGGAATAGGCTCATTTATAAGTCTGTGGTTTCGTGGGAAGGCAATTTACTTACGTTAGTAAAAGGACCAAACTGCCCTACCAGCTGAGTCACTCTGCCTTCATTGAACAGAAGACTCCTACTAACTTCGGTGGATGTTGGACCAGTTCGTTAGTCCAGCTTCAAAGAATTAATGCAGTAGTAGGATCTGCCCACTGACTCATTCTGCTCCTCATGAGTACCTGAAAAGCCAGCTCTGAAACTCTTACTAGGTCTGCCTCACCAAAGACAATTTATGGCGGAAGTTCATGTACATATTTATTTTGTTGCTAAAGAGTTTGCTGGCATACTTCAAAGTGTGGGCTCTTACCTGTTCAGGTTTATTGCCTGCTCGAGTGAATTATTGCCTACCTGAACAGGCCTGCTGAGCAATAGTTCAAATTAAAATGTGTCATTTATCATGTTCACACCAATCCAAAATGACCACAAAACCCAAGGTGTAATTATTGCCAGGCTCTGACTGCAGAGCTATCATAACAAGCTCTCAACCAGTGGGGAATACTGGTTCCTCTCTTTAAAGGAAATCTGCTTCTTTCTTCATAATCAACAAATATGACCCTACCATTAACAGTAATATCGTTTCAAATGCTGATATTCACCATGGAAACCAACTTTTAAATGTGGTGGAAGAATGTGACATGGATCCCATCCAAGATTAGTTTTTCTGCAAACTGCAATTTTAGACTTAAGGTTTTTCATTAAAATTTCTTCTAAAAACAAATCTTGCGCTTCTCACCAATATTTAGAAAGTAGGTTGTCACACAGCCCGGAATGATGGTGCTATTTTTATTATCATTATTATTATTACTGTTACTACTATTATTATTTTATGCCAATTTCAGAAAATAAATGAAAGCAGACTCTCAGTACCAGCATGGGCTGTGGACGCTCCAATGTGCCTACAGCTGTAGTACATCAAGCCCGTACATCCATGTTCTGCTCCATGCTCTTCTATGCCTGATGCTTGCTGTGTCATCTTTTCATATTCTTTGATACATCCCAGGGTTTGTGTCCCATTTTAACTTAAAACTTGTGGGCCTGCAGCTGCCTATGGTATGTATATGAACGCAGTGAAGAGCAGCAATATATATAGTGTGCTGTTCCCTCACATCCCTCCCTAACCCTTCCTGGCTCATCTAGAGCTTTTGAGCTTTTTCTGGATAATGTAAAGCTTCTGAAGTAAGGGAGAAATAAACCTTTTTGTCTATGTCTTTACTGAAGCATAGTAAATATATATTGTAAGGCTTTTTTTTTCCTTTTATTGTTGTAGGACCTGAAAGGAAAGGGAATAATCAAACAAGACCAAAACAGGAAACAAAAATCAGAAGTATCTGCTTTAATGAAAGAATTGTGTGATAGGTATGGTTTTTGTCTGTGCAAACATGTAGGTGTAAGTACAGGGAAAGGGGGAAAAAAAACCCCAAAATGTGACTTTAGGCTGATCAGAAAACTCCTCTGGGATGCAACTGTTTGTGCAGTGGGATTGAAGATGGACCAGGACTGCAACATGTGGTAAGACTGGCCATAATTCATACGCAGACCTGGTTCTGAGCATCCTGATTCCTGTCTCACTTCTCTGTGAACCATACCAGGTCTCTGCAACTAAACACTTCCCAAATTATGGAGTTTGCATCCTGATCTGAATTTTGCAACTCAAGCCTACCTGTGGTTATACAGTCAGACAGAAAAGCCAACAAGCCAAGAGCAACGCCTAGTCACTGACTTTGATCTAGAAATAGTTATTATCCAGCTATCTCCATTACAAAACATCCAGTTTGCTAAACCTGGGTTATCTACTGATTTGGCTTCATTTGATAGACAAGAGCAGGTCTAGCATAGGAGAGCTTCACATCCTGAAACGATGCATCTTTCAAAAAACTGATAAGTGATAAATCTTGCAAAACCTGTGAGTAGGAAATGACATTTCTGTCCGCCTCCCAACTCCATCTCTACAGTTAATCCTAAATAACACCACTGGCAGCCTTTGCAGATGAGGTGGAAAAGTGAGTGAATGAATGCTTCGCCCTACAGAGCTGAGACTCACCAGTGGGCAGCGAGAGGAAACATATACTTCTAATGATAAGTACATCAGTGCGGTTACGCAGAGGATTTCAGTTTCCCAAGCTATAAGCTTATGCAGATTTTTCATGAGGGTAAATGACTTCTTTTCAAACAATTTCTTTGAATTTCTTTTTCTTGGAAGCTTCGTGGGAAGTTACTTAAAAAGGAAGTAACTTTGAATTCTCTCCTTTTCACTGCAGATTAGAAGAAACTCTTCTTTCTCTGAAGAGTGAATTTGGGTCACAGTGCAGGAGCGTTCAGCCCTCACGCTGAATTACTTGCTGAACATGTGGTAGTGTTTTGCGACATGGTCTGTGAACTGGAAAGTAAGCTGAGCTCACCCAACCCATTTCATTTATGGCTTTACACAAGTAAATAAGTATGTTTTCAGCCACTCAACACAAGAATGGCTTGCAAATTGCAACCGCCATTGCCTGGCAGGTTAAAGGTTAAGCTTTTCAACAGGTCAGACTACAGTGCTAATTCACCTCAGTAGTGAGTCCCAGGCAGCCTGTAATGCATATTTGTGGTGGTTGTGTTTGTATAGCATGCACATAAAATGAAAACCGTATGACAGAGGTTAGTCCTTTTAAATGGTTGTCACATTGGCTTGGGTAACTTTCGTACAGTTATCCATACGCTAGCCAAGATTCTGGTGGTATTTTCGTATAAATTTTATTGACGTGGTGAACTAAATTGGGTAATTTCATAGCTATTATAATCAGCTAGTGGCCCAAGCAATGCACTGCTTTGTTTATCATGAAAATGTTGCTAACTGGTCTGGCCAGGTTCAGCTTCCAGTGATGGCCCTCTTCCAAATGTGGAAAACCCCTTTTTCTGACATAGAGGGTTCAGACAGGCAATCCTTGTGTGCTTAATCCACAAAAGCACTGATGCTGTGGGCTGAGGGCTCAGCCCCTGTCGCCAGATGTGTTTCCTGAATGTTACACAAATAAGGAGCTCGCGAGAGCTTCTTGAGTTCAGTTCACAACTGCCAAAGCTTGGACTAAGGCCTGGATTAAATGAAATGTCTAAATCAGGAGCCTAAATTAGGCACATAAGCTCCCTTATATATTCAGTCGGGAGAGACAGGCACTCCCAGAGATACCACAGGGAAGTGCATTTGTCCTCTGTGGGTGCCTCTCCATCCATTGGCTCTAAAAGGAGCCCAAGGTAACAAACATCCTAACGCAGGCATCTTAGTTGAGCGCTTGTAGTGCTATGGATCTGGACCTAGATAGCTACACATCATGGCAAAAAGTCACCTCAAATTGCTTGGTGGACAACCACTACATGCAGGCATAATCCTGTGGATAGTACTACCAATATTAGTTCAGCAAGCCAAAGATCTGTGTGTCTGAATGACCAAAAGAAGTCATTTACTGTCTTTTGTTGGCAGAGAAGTGTTAAAATTTCCTCCTCCGCAAGGCAGGAAGAGCAGCCACAGCCCTGGACTTCCTCTCCCAGATCCTTCCTGACCAAGATGCCCTTCTCCAAGGGAGGAGCTGTGACCTTCAAAGGCCATGTCTTGGCACATCAGGACGTACTCATGTGCATAGCACACATTCATTGCTCTGTTGCAAAACAGGTGATTTTAAAAACTTACTGTATAGGCCAATTTTTGAGAGATTTCTGCTGAAAGGCAAAATACATAGCGAATACAAGAGAAACCCGTGAGTGCACATAGCAGGAGACAACTGAGATGTTTTGGGAAGCTCCCGTTTCCAGCTCCCAGAGTTCCTCTACATCCCTGAGAAAAGAAGATGAGTGGTCGCCATCTTTGGTGAAATGCTTGATGGAACTGGCAATATCACTCCGGTTTAACACTGACTATAAATGATGCTTACATTTCAACAGCATTTTTTAATAGTATTTTTCATAAATATAAGCTAAAGGAGTTACTTTCCACCAGGGTCATGGAGAGTTCACTAAATGCTGATAGACTGTATTCTGTATTAATGGTGCTAAGCTAACTGCCTCACAGAACTGCCAGAGCCCTTTATTTAAAAAAATAGCACTGTATTTCACAAGAAAATATTTTTAAGGCTTTCCCTACCAATAATTTGTCTAAAGAGAGACAGGTCTAATTATTTATACTGAATCTGGAAGGCCCAATATTGGATGTGTTCAATAAGATACGTGCTTTTTTTGAATATACATTTAGAGCAGTGTGCAACACAGATCATTAAAGCATTTTGTTTTCTTTTTATTTAATGGAATATCAGCAATTAGCTTCTTCAGCTAATTATTGGGTTTTATAACTGACTCTTCACAAACAGCTACGAGGATTAGGTTGAGCCTTTATACCGAGCTCTGGGTAAGGGGTTCCACGCGACAAGAGGAGAATCGCCGTCCAGGTTGCAATTTCTTCTCTTCAGCAAGGGGAAGGGATCTGCGGCTCATCTGTATCAGTTCATCTATAGCAGCAAGCCGGGTGACAGAGCTGGGACTTACCCCTGACCGTGGGTCATTTGTTCACCAGGCCAGGAGCTGGGGGCTCATATCTGGCTGTAGGTAAGATTCTTACTCCCTTGTATGGGTAATGCAAGTCCAAAATTGGTCCTTGCTGGTACTTGTGCAAATTCCATAGTGGTAGTGGTTTGAAAAGCGTGGTACTAGTTAGAAACCAGTTCTTGTTACAGTCACAAATGTGAAGTGACCTTAAAGCAAAATTACTAGGAAAGTGATGTAGATTAAATAATGAAAGAATCACTAGGAATAACTTGTCCCTATCAAGGCAGTGCAACCCACTGAAACCCACGTGATTGCACTGAAAATTAATTCCTTGACTCCTTATTGGAGAGTGAATCTGTAAAGAACAATCTGCTCACACTTCTCCCCTACCGCGTCCCGTTTCAAATCTATACAGATGTAGCAGAGCTATTTCAAAGCAAAAGCCTGAAGACAATACAAAAGAGCTTCTGCTTTCTACACATCTTCTGCCTACCCATGATGGACCAATTTACGAAGCTGACAAAACTTACCATTAAAATGTGAAGACCATGAAAGTGTAATGTGTAATACCCAGCTAGACAAAATGACTCTTTTAGCTCTGACTATTTGGTTTAACAACTGTAGCAAGAGCGTACACAAATTGTCAGAAATATACTTACTGTATATGCCTCTCCATTAAGGGCTAGTAAAGCGGCCCATACCCTGCCAGCACTGAGGTGACATCCAGAAACAGTGATATCTTGAGAACTGCAGGTTCAGCTTCTCAGGTGATAAACTGTCCATAAGTGTAGTGATAGAAATTGAGGGTCATATTTAATGGGAAAACAATTGCTCAGACACTTACCTCTTAGCTTCCCAGTGTGTGAAAACTGGTTCCAGTGTATTGTTTTAGAGAAGCTGTGCTCTTGCTTATCTGTGTAAGATGGCATCAAGTGACTCCAAACAAACTTGAGTTAAAGTACACAGGGAGGGAATTAATCAGTCAGGCACTTAAGCATAAGCTTAATGTTAAGCATGCAACATAATTTTGTTAAAGTGAATTCAGTGGTATTATTTGTATGTTTAAAGTTAAGCACTGAACTTATCTGTTGTACTATATCAGGGCCTAATAGCTTGTGCACTTACTTGCAAATTTAAGATGCTTAATGTGTTTATCCTGGACTCTTCCTGTTGTTGTGCATCAGAAATTGTTGCCCACAACCAAGTGGGGTAACACAAGCATACAGCAACAGTGCAGCCCAGCTCTTCCTAAGCCAGGGACAAAGGGACGGTAAGGAGCTGAATATGGACAGGGAAAATGCACAAAGCAGGTCTTCAGCAGCTCTCAAGCAGCAGATCAGGTTTTCCAGAGCCCTCAAGCAAACATCACTAGTTTTGGCATTAGCCCCAAGGGCAGCAGAGTTAGGCCACTGCTGAAGGCTTTTGAAAGTTTTTGTTCATTGGGTTGGGAATAGTAAGAGGAACATTGTGGTTTCGATGCGGCTGTCGGAGACAGAAAAGCTGAGCTGTGGTCTTTGCTCAGTCATGGATGTACTTACTACATTTGTGCAAGTCCTCTCACCGCATCACTAGTCTGGGGACAACTATATTTGGCTGTCACGACTCATTTCCTCCATGTGTGCAAAGGTGATGGACCCTAAGACCCAGAGACATGAAACCTCCGTGTAAGAGTGGCATGTGAGCTGGGCCACCCCACCTGGCTCCATCTTGATGTGTATGGAAGGGAGGTCTGGGGAGATTTAGGCAATAAACCAATATTCCCACCCACTAATGACCAAAAAAAAAATGTTCCCGAGTGATGTACTCAGCACCTTCTATTCTATATGTAGTAAATAGTTCCTTTGGGACTACTTTCATGTGTCTTTAGGGGATGTAACCAAATTATACCACATGAGAGCTGGTAATTTTAATGTTATGCTGTAAGGGAAAAACTATAAACATAACAGGAAGGACTGGATATTTTTAGAAAGGTTGCATCTCATCAAACATTAGTTTTTCAACATCTCTGGCAAGATTTAAATGAATTATTTAACTGGAATTGAAAAGCAAGTCTTACTTTTAAATTAAGGCAATAAAAGCTGGTTTTCAATTTTTTTTCCAATTCTTAGAATGTTACCATAGAAGACAAAGATCAAAACCAGATCCAAGAGGTGATAAGGCTAACAAAATACCCAACCTCTAACCTCATAGGCAGGAGATAGATCATTTTAGAGAAATGACTGGCTATGATCAGAAGTATGGTCAGTGGAGTCTGATGAATCCATGAGGTTTTAATCGGAAGCGTTTCCACGTTGTGTCAGTCTTTTGTGATGGGGAGTACAGGGCACGCGGAGCCGGGAGTGGTGCGGGGCCATGTGAACAAGCCGCAGCTGCAAGAACCATGCCAAGTTTTCTGCAAAACATGGGGGAAAGCTGAGAATGGGCCTTGTGTAGAAAGATTGGCTTGCAATTTCAGTTTCTTGTCCTCTGTCAGTGGGAAATCTGTAAAATATGGTGAGTCAGAACCCAGCAGGAGATTTTTGGTTCAGAAACCAAAACTGTC
Source organism: Gymnogyps californianus (assembly GCF_018139145.2). Lineage (NCBI taxonomy): Eukaryota > Metazoa > Chordata > Aves > Accipitriformes > Cathartidae > Gymnogyps > Gymnogyps californianus. The sequence continues at coordinate 6,408,141 of NC_059482.1, forward strand.
CCAGGAGAAGCACTTGGACAGTCGGGTGAGCTCTGCTCATGCGGTCGGGGTTTGGCCAGTTTGAAGCTGGGGATGTTTTTATAAGCTAAACTGACCCCTTTGAGGGCAGGAAACATGTTCTGCTTTGTGTGAGAGGTGGCAGCACCCACTCCTCACTCCACAGAGCTGAAAATTCCCGTTTCCTTGGGTGAGGCACGGGTGGGATCTACTTGCTGGAAAAATCAGTCATCTGAACTGTAGAGCAGGAGAGTTTCTATGCCTACACCACCCCCCCCCCCCCAACTCTCTCCAGTATTTCCATGCTTCCCCTTTTGCCATTAAGGCGAGATTCTCTCCTGCAACTGAACAGTAAATGTTTCATAAACAGTTCCTCCGTCTGCAAGTGGACCTTGAAAATTGATTATTTTTTGTTTGTTTCTTTTAGTCTCCAAATGTTTCTGCCATTATAAGGCAGGCAGTTATTTTGCTAGGAAGGAATGTGAAGAATTAGAAAAGTTGAAAGCGATTAGGACTCTGTCTTTTAAGACAGAGCCATTCACAAAGCCTGGCATTCAGCCTGCTCAGAGCCAGCATCGTAAGACACCCTGAAGCCTTGAAATCCCTCAGTTTTAAACCCCATGGGGTGGCTTTTGCATTATCAGGGAAGAGATGATATTGCGGAGACTATTTTCTTCATATTTTAAAGGTCTCTGAGTTAATATTTATTCTAAGTAGATGTTTATTTTTGGATACTTTTATTGTTTCTAGGAAGGCCACAAAGAGTTCAATGTTATGGAGAAATGGTTACTTTGTATTTATGGTTAAAGAAAAAAGAAGAAGAAAAAAGAAAGTGCCAAACAATCCTGCCCCAGTTCTTTATTTAAGGAGACAATGTACTTTCCACCCATGCACAGGCAATGCTTTACAGGCTGTATAATAAAACGCTGTTCCAGATATTGTCTAAATAGAAACAGATTTAACCCTGCTGTTGTGACTTGCATTGCTGGGTAATGAAAGTTTTCAATCTGGTTTTACTTTGGTTTATGCTCACTGGAGAACTGCACATCTACAAAACCCTGCCTTATGCACAGAGACCTGTTGTTCCAGTGCCATCTGTTTGTATATAAAAGGTGAGCATCCCCAAAACCAAAAAAAACCCCTAGGATTTGGCCTTTTCTGATAGGTAACGAATCATAATTCAGCCCTCAAAGTGATATTTCCTGCAAAGACCGCAGGTTATAGAACAGAACCCAGCAGTTTCATAGGAGACTTGAAGGTGCTCATGACAATGAGGTGGTGATGCCTATTGCTTCATTTCATGACAAGAGGTCTGAAACCCAAGAATTTCTAACCCTAAAACTCTTTGAGGGTGAGTCAAATCATTTAGCTATGCAGTCATCCACTAATGGCATACTCAAAACTGCTGAAAAGACTCTTTAATTTAAGTTGGCTTTGAAAATTACCCATTGCTGTGTTACCTAAAGCAACCTCCAAGTGTTTCTCCATAGGGGAAAAGACCTGTGATAAGAGATAGTCCCTGAAGATCTGAGAACAAAAGATGGGCTGCAGCATATGCATATCAGGAAACGGTCCATTACTCATTAATTGCTCCATTTCCGTACAGCAACGGGGGTCACCCTGTCACTGAGGACCAGAGAGATTGTAACAATAATATAAATACTGCTTTATTTACAATTTTAGAAGAAAACAACTTTCCATGATTATTATATAGAGACTGTTTTTTTAAAGTTTCCACAAATAAAACACTCTGGGAGGACAGTAGGAAGTTTGTAATTTGAAGCATTTTGCAGTGGGACTAAAGGCATATTTCCATATGTCACAGAGCCGCATCCAGCTGTTGGGGCATGAACTAAGGACTAGGAGGAACCAGATTCTCCCCGCTGTTCCCCTACAGATTTCCTATATGACCTTGAACAAGTTACTGAGTTTCACTGCCTGTGTGTACAGGCAGTACTCTATTATACTCCCTTTTATACTCCATGATACTCCCTTTTATACTCTAAGTAAGTATTTTTTATCCACAAAAGTCACCCTTGCTCAGGTTCCCTTTGCTCCTGTGCCAGCTACCTACTGACTGTGGCCTATGCAATTACCTGCTCCAAAGCGGTCCGGTCCCCGAGCTGGTGCTGGGGGAGGATGGAAGGAGGGTACCGGTGCTAGGCTGCTGGCAGCGTGTGCCCTGCCTGGCTGGGGCTGCCTGGGGCTCGCCAGGGCTGGGGTCACTGTGGTTTTCCCATCGGCAGATCAGAGGTAACAGGATTCACCTACTGCATGAGAAACTGTGTGTGGGTAAATACAAGTGACACTAAGGGCAGGCATTATTATCATAATGTGTATCTTAGAAGTGCTTGAGGTAGTCACTATAACAACATCTCCTAAAATTTGTGTCCACTTGAACTGCTCTGTCTCTGTAATCGCAGAGCAAGAACGGGCAGGTATGACTCTGATTCTTATCATCTAGGATTAAAACACAGCAATCACCCCAGCCCACCTCTTAGTATTCATTTTACTTATTAAAGCTTCCCAACAAGTCTCTGCAGTGATGTTATCTGCTAAATTGTGTGAGGTTTCTGATCATTAAGTGGATTGGTCTTCAAAGAGCTAAATGAAAATGAGCAATAAATATCAGTGTTACTTAGGTCATATAGCGCAAAATGACAAGGAGACCGAAAGACCTTCTGGCAACTGTAGAACAAACAAATATGAAATGGATTCACTAAAGCTTCTTGTGGGTTTTTGTAAAGTTTCTCAATACTTTTAATTATTTTTAAAAGCAAGTTAAAATGGAGAAGCAGACTTGGTCTTAAGGAGCAGGAACTCCTGAAAACCCTGGCTTTTTTGTTCCATTTCTGTGACCTGAAGTTATGCACTTTTACTCCTGCACTAACTTTCTTCTCTGCAGAAGGGACATTACAATATTTATGTATGCGCTGGAGAAGGTGTCGTTATCATGGCAATTTCTACAGTGCTTTGCACATAGACAGATGCATTTAAGAAGGTGAGCCTCCCGCTGGTGGGTGTAAACATGAGCTTGAAGTTTTGCACCTGCAGTTGTATTTCCTGTACAAAGCTGAGCACTTGTACCAGTAGCAACCTGACTGCAGAGGTAAATGAGGCAGCAGTGGTTGCAGTAACTTCTGCTGGTATCTGTGTTTTCCTTCACTTGGAAAAATAACCACCCACAACAGTTGCCAGAGCAGATTGTATCCTCAACCAAATACTATGAAAGTCTTCCACTGCAAGTAGTATTAAACGATTGCATGATTTCTTAGATAGTATTTTAAGGACTTATTTTTACTCAGTGAAAAAAGTAATGAAAAAAAAATCAAAATGCTGCAACTTCTTGTCTTGATTACTCCTTTTAGTCCCTTTCCCACAGTGTAAAATTATGACAGCAGCCACTGTGAATGGGAACTTTCTCCTTGTATAAGCAGCCTAACCCTGTGAATATTGCTCTGGTGAAGCCACATAGTCCTCCTTTATAACATGGCAAGGGAACAGCTTTCGTAGCAAGAGCTCTGCGAGCCTGAGGTGTCCGTGCACGCTCCAGCAAACCGGGGACAAACTCTTCACACCACTACAAACCCGCTCATCCTGTTCTCAAAGGCCAGAGTTTTGCTCTAGCCAGGAGAAAGATTTTCGTTGTCCCTTCACCACCTTTTCTCCTTCTGAAGAAGCAATGTTGGAATGGGGTACGATAGAGAATTTCTCTTGTAATAAAAATACCAAAACTTGACTGTACTCATTCCTTTGGCTCTTCTAAGGTCTTAGCTGTTGGCATCTCTTTCGTGGTGACTGAAGCACTCTTGAGTTAGAAGTGGGATCAAAAAGAAAGAGGAGATTCAATTCAAATAGAGTTGGAAGATGGAGGCAAACAGAGAGAAATGGAAGAGTCAACTTTTTAAACAGGAAAGAAAGAAGGCTATAACCTAAAAACCCACAAGCCTGAAGGTAACAGTCATTTCCTATTTCTGTGAAGACTGTTCGGGTTTCTCTAAAGGAAGTGGGGGGTGGGGAGAGGACAGTTCCTGGTATTTTCCTCAGCTTAGAAAGCAGAGAAAAGTCATCGGGCTTCCTACGTGACTAAAAAGAAGTGTTACGGAAAGTGTGAACTCTACTGTAGTACCATTGCATGCTATATGGTGAGGGCTAAGGTACCATGATGATGGCTGTCAAGCAGACAAGAAATCTTTACTCATATTTGACCCCACAGTGCTGTTCCCTGTGTATAAGGGAAAAATTCTAGTTGGATGCTAGAATGATTCAGGGAAGGGTTAGAAGTGCCTGGACTCCATTCTTCCTGCCGCTCAGTACTACTTGAGTCCTTTACACCTAAGGAGTGTGCAGTCCTCTGCAGCGGGATGCCTTCCAAACACATCTGGATGATGGGCTACATCTGCCATGTGGTGACTTAGACCAAATACACTCGAAAGCTTTCTCCATCTTGGTGAAATTTTTATTCACAAAAGGTGCCAGCAACAAAAGAGTCAATATGAGATCGCTGGAGAACACCCGTTAAATTGGTTTCAGAAGATCTGCAAACAGGACTCAGAAACAAATCAAAGCAGTGTAGGGTAACTGTGAAATTTATAGTTCAAAATTAAATTATGCGGTACTTGTTAAACATAGTATTTTAAACTTCTGTGAAAGCATCATAAGGCTTTTAAATTATAACTGTGATCAAGCACGATGTGAAATACTATGGCTCCCATTCTGCAGATAGGTAAATCAGGCACAATACAGAGCGGTGAAGGCTTGAACGTGTTTCCTAGGTACAGGCATAAGGACACACATCACCTGGGTTCTCATGCGATTGATGTCTGTCTCCTGTCTCCCTTTCCCTGGTGCATATAGAGATTATCCATCCGCACAGCAAAGGCAGGGGGGCCAGCTACAGAGGTTTTGGTTGCTCTTATAGGATCAGATCTCTAGTGACTTGGGCAAGGATGCAGAACCAAGTAGCGGCGTTAGGATGAATGCCAATGGGTTCTGCTCCCATTTTCCAGTTAATAGTTATTCAGCTGAGGAGGGCAGTTCTGTACAGGGAAAAATTCATTGTATAAATATGTACTGAGGTGAAGCAACCCAGAATGAAGATTAGAAGGAAGAAAATTCTGGTCTCAGGTCTCAGCTCCTAAAGTATGAGATTCTAAAGCTGAAATGGTTTGACTTATGCTGGACTCTGATGTGCAGGGCCCGTGTTTTTAAGATGTCATTTTGCATTTGTTGCATCAGTTAGCATTTACATAGCCTTCTATAAAATCTGGGCCATAAATGTTGATTTTAAACAAAGACATTTCCATAGGATCTTTATTGTCTGTGTAGTGGTAAAGTGCTATGAATAATTTTTCCCAGGTGCTTAAACAGGTGGTGTCTTCAAGGGAAGCAAGGTTTCTTTCATGTTCCCTATAATTTGTGCTGTCTTAAGCCTTCATTGTTAATGTCTTGGGTGAACGTTTATGGCTGTTTGAAATGTGCCTTCCCCACAAAGATGCTGGATACCCAGCTCCACGATTGGAATATAAGTGTTACAGTTATTTATTTACAGGGAAGGAAATAACACAGTGGCTCTATTCGCTACTCCTAAATTTATTTTCTCTTCTTTTGTGCAGAGTAAAAATGTTAGTCATCTCCAATGGCCCTTGGAAATAAGCTTTCCAAATATATTCTCATACTCTATATAGACGCACTGATGACACTCCAGCAGTTCAGCAAGAGGAAATCTGAAATAGTGGCACTAAATGACAAGGAAAAAAAATCACTGGGGAAAAAACTCTCCATAAAAATCTGAGGATGATTATGGAGCATTGGGAAACGTTGCCATTGCTGGACTGCATACTCATTGAGCCCTCATTTCTCAGACATCATTGATTAAAGGCGGATGGAAAAGTGCCATATAAAAGAGCAGACTCATGAGCTTCAGCTTCTGTTTCCATCTGCTTTTGGGCTGCAAGTTCAAACCCGTGTGACAAAATTGGGATTTTTAATCTTGTACTTAGGGCCCAAGCAAAAATGGCTGGACTGAGAAGGGGCTGGATCACCACCATTAACACACGATGCTCGTGAAGCTGTGCCACCATCGTTAGGAGCTTACGTTCAGAAACGGGAAGCAAGCTGTGGCAGCCAGATTTGAAAAAGGGGATTGATATGACTGCAAGTTTCCAGTTCCTCATTCAGTTTTTTAAAAAGCCATAATACTTGCTTTCCTAAGAAACATGTGTCATGGACTTAGATTTATCAGCATTTTTAAAAGCAATGGATGTGTGTGCTTGCTGAGATCCATCAATTATGAGGGCATATATAAGCTGTATAAACATTTCCATGTGGTTTTGGGGTCTCCCTCAGTGATGTCCGACGTCCACCCTGTCCACGCTCATTTATTGTGACACACAGAGAATCCTCCATGACTGATGACACTGCAAAAGTGAGTGATTGACCTTTCCCTGGTGTGTATGTGCAGAGATTATCCATCTGCACAGACAAACGGAGGGGGGAACTGCACATAGGTTTTAGGGGGTTGCTTGAAGGAGTTAGTGCTGTGACAATTCAAGACACTGGTTTTTCAGCCAAAGAGCTCAAAGAAATAAGAAGCAGAAATATGGTAGTATATGAAAATATCACCTCTGCTTCTCCAGCCACATGTAGATCATCCCTAGGATGATACTATATATATATATTTATTTTTTTAATGTATCTATATAGATATTTATGTGTGTATATATGTGTATATAAACCTTTTTTCCATTAAAAAAAAAGCTGTGATTAGGACATGTAAGCTGAAGCAAACTACTGAGTATCTATTTTGTTCCAAAAACTCTGAAATTAATTTTTCTTCTTCCTCCTCATCATTTTTGCAGCCATATGGATTTGCCAGTTCACTGCATCATCGCATGTTTATAACACAGCATTTCTTCAGCAGCTGTCACTATCTCATAATGCCATAGTACATCTTGTATGCTGAGTTGCAGGCCACAATACAATAGAAAACAGCTTACACTTAAAGAAAAAAAGACCCTCTCTTGACATCCATTTGGATGCTGGTTGTGAACTTAGGGAAGGCAGAGAGAGCACTAGCAGCTTTCTCAAATATGTCCACTGTTCCAGCTTTGTGTCAGGGCTGCTAATTCACCACCAGTGCTTGACATTTAGCACGATACAGTTTAGGGTACATTTACCGGAGACATGGTCGTTTTTTCCCTTCGCTAACCTGTGACACACAAGTTGGCTACTGGGATGTAGCCTGGGAGCCTGACTTGCTAACAAGTGTTTTCAGACTAGGAAAAAGATGGGTGAAAATAGAATAGGTGCATGCCCACACAGAAGTTGTGTGCAAATTTTGGAGATTTCAATGAACTGGATTAAAATTGCCCTCAGTCTCGCCATAACAATATATTCACTGCAGGGTTACAGCTGAGATGACAGCAAAACATTAATAAATGTGTGATCTTCTTCCCTGTCCAAAAGATGAAGAATCTGTAAGAACTGCCCTAAAATGATGTTGTCTGGAAGGAGGAGAGAAGTATTGAGGCTATCTTCTGCCATTGCCATTATCTTCCTTGTCTGGCAGTCCTCAGAGGTGGCCAAGAGCTGGGGAAATTGCTCTATGGACTCTCCTGTCACATCATCACTCGTTGCATGCCCACTTTGGGCCAAAATGCAGGATTTGCTGAGCACGTGGCATATGTTCGTCTGGTCGTGTGAGAGCATGTGTGGGTGTTGGGTCACAGGGAAAGGAGTCTCTTGCCCTATTTCTCATGTAATCACAGAAAGCTTGAGTTTGGTTGTGTTGGGGCTACCCCAGCTGAAAGCTTGCCCACATAGGCTGTATTTGATGCAGATGTTCAGGCTGTGGTACTTTTTCAGAAGTTTGGCAGATGTGACTTTCAGCTCGTGCTTATCATTTGACCTTCACCAGAACAGGAAGAAAGGTTTGGCTTTTTTTTTTTTTTTCTTTTTCTTTCTAATGAATATTGTGACATGATAGCTTGAATTATCAAAGTATCTTATGTTGCAGGTGGTGGTTTAATGATGTAACATCCCTTCATAGAAAATAAGACACATACCTTGTAGTTAGATTGAATGTGATCAGATAGCACGAGATCGCAAATTGGTGTTGCTAGCTCCTCTCACGTGAGCCTGCGTGATGAGATTTTACAAAAACTAAATGCAACCAGGAAATATTTCTTCTTGTAGTCAGTCATTAGCAGAGAAAGAGCAATTGTACAGTACTAAGATTATCCAGCAGTAGAAAGAACATCCTAATCCCAGACTTGAGAGACAGGATGTCCATTAGGAATGGTAGCCACTGATCAATAGTCTAATTTAGCATAGAGAGGTTTTATTGCTTTGGGAGCTGGAAGGAGAAGAGGGAGGTATTGCAGTGTCTTCAGTTCTAGTCCTGCCTCTGCTGCTGATGCACCCCAAAGAAACACTGGCTGACTCCACTGCTTTTCCACAGCCATAGGATCAAGCAATAATTTTAAACTAGCAGACCATTATGTATTTTGAATGTGTATTTGATTATGTATGGGGCAGCACAAAGGAAGAAAATCCATTTCTGACAATGTCAGGAGTAAGCTGACATTTGTCTGCAGTTCGTTTCGGATCAAATCCAGCAAATTTCTAGGCCATCAGCAAAGAAAATAATTATGAAAGTATTTTTTCAGGCATTTGGTGCCTTTTTCAATTTTTTTTTTTTTGGTAATAAAAAAATATAGAGATAAAATTCCAAAGTAGAACTTTAAAAAAATTATTTTCTACAAATATGCAAATATTTTCTACAGGGTATTTTTAATGTTTTCAGAACACTTCTGTTCCCCGTTCTCCTCCCATGCTTCTCAGAAATGAGATTTCAAACTGTAAGCTGGTGAAGTGCATCACCTTCAATGGTGAACTCAGCTGCCAAAGGTTTTTCTAACCAGGTGAAGGGAGAAAAGTTTCTAATACTACATGAACTAGCTAATTAAGAGTAAGCATTACCAGTAAAAACTTTATGTGCTGGAATTTATATAAGGGTCAGGTAACGACATGAGTAGGAGGTCGCAGGCGGTGTGCTGGCACACTGCGGTTCTTGCTCCTGCTGTGCCTCCTCTGAGGAATTGCTCCCAGTCTAAGGCTCGGGGAGAGCATGTCTAACTTAACACAGGAAAAAATGATAAAACGGTGGTAGCAGAGCCTAATAGATTTTCAAGGAGATTGAGCAGGAGCCACAAAAGGTAGCAGTGAGGCATAGAAAGCAAAAGTACACCAGGCCTCATTTAATTATCTTTTTCACACTGCATTAATCATCACAAAAACAGGATTATGCCTATTTTTACATCAGTGTTGCAGGGTAATACAAATGTCATTTTGTGCACTGTTTGTCATTAGCAACTGTTAAATTAAAGGTTTGAAAAGCAAAATAATGAAGGCAGGCTGCTCCCTTGACCTATTTTTCACCAACAACTTTTCCCCCTTTGACCTCTGAATCTGAATTTCCCTTATCAAATCATCATCTGATTTCCTGTGACTGTTCTCACTTTCCCCAGACCCCACAGCCACCCTGGTATTTGTTGTTCCCATGACCTCTCTCTTCAGCTGTCTTATTTTATGTGCTGGTTTGACAGTCAGTCATTTTTTTTCTTCCTACAGCATCCATAACTCCTTGCTCTCCAGTAATCTTCCTTCTTCTCCAGTTGCTCTTCCAGCAGCTCCACTGGTGCCTCCTGTGACCTTGAGCTCCTTCACTCTCTGCTCCGGGGCTCGGCTCAAACCCTCGCCCACCAGCTCTCAGTTACCATGGCCCAAGCCTCCATCCCTACCTTATGCCTTCTCCCTGTTAAGGTCTCTATAGTTTGTACGTGTAAAAGGTACCTAACATGCCTGTTCCCGCTTGTCTCTCTGCTTCGGTTTCCTTCTCTGTTCCTATTTTTCTCTCTGGCTTCCTCACTCTCCTCCGCTGTCCCTGTTTCCTCTTTTTTGCCTCTACCCTTGAAATAATTTAAATAACTCAATTTTTTGCTGTGGTCTCCATCCAGATGTGGCCATGATCTGATATTTCAAAAAGAGGCACACAAATTTGGCTAGCTATAGGCTTAGAGTATGGTTTAATGATGTGGGATCCTTTCTCACCCCCACAAGGGCAATAAATGAGTTATGAAGTTAAATATACCTGTTACTATGCTTGCATAATTATTCTTCCTACACTCAGGGAGGCAGAGGTTCTGTATTAAATTTAACTGGAGCAATTGTCTCAATGATGGCTTAGGCTGACTGTTGCAGCAAAACAAGCAGTTTTTAGTGTTCTTAAAAGACTGACCTTGCACTTCACCAGGAATTCCCTTGGTCTGAATTTATGGGAGGGGGCTGAAAAACATAAGTGCATGATGTCTTCTCAGGTGGAATTTATCCTAATCTTTTCAACTCCTTATGCTCATGTATCAGTACAAACCCTGACATATAGCTCACCTTTTTCCTGCACACACCTGTGATTGCTCTGTATTATCTCTGGCTTGGAGGTACGGAGGTGTGAGTATTGCAAAGTTAGGCAAAATTCCAGGCTGGTGTATAATATGCTGTGTTTTTCATGGAGGTGAAATAGTAGGACATAAGTCTGAAATCCAGACTATGACAATTTCCAATGATTTAAGGATACGAGATGAATCAGATCGGTCACAGCTCCGATTTCAGAGGAATGCGCAGGAATATATCTTCTCACATTAACATCCCCTGACTGTGATCAGTCTTTATCACCCATACCTCGACCTGAACGATGGACAATCGACTGCATCTGTTTCTACTTTACTAATTTGATCTACCTAAGGAAACTACTCTTGCAGGAACTTTAAAGATGAAAAATGGCACCAATTATATTCTCTAATACAATTGATTTCTAAGTACCCATGTGTATGTTTCTGATTCTGTACAATTCTACTGCCAACCCCATAAGAAGGGATTTTATGATGATCTGAAAACTTTCTTTCCCAAGACTGTGCATAAACACACTGCTAAGCCATATATATAGGCAAATACTCCAGAACTGTTGGTAAGAATAAATAAGGTTAACTATATGCAGATCCAAGATTTTACCCATTTGTACAACAATGGGTGAAATAAATGTAGCAAAAACTCTTTTTGGTTCTTGCCTTTTCCGTTTTTGTGTCCTACCATGTGCAACCTTGGTTGCAGTTGGCACTGAAGGCAAATTTGCTCTTTTGCTACTGCACCCACAGCAAAGGCATTGGGAGGTAGCTGAGATCTTTCACGGAAAAAAAAGCTGTGTTCATATGATATCTAATAATACGGTGTAAAAGACAGCACATTTTAAAATTAACCAAAGCAGATGCCTTTTCATGCCATTGAAAACTCTCCTCTGGAACTCAGTAACACAGCCTTAACTTAACTCAGTAGCATAGCCTTAGTTGGGGATAATTACACACGTTTGTATTATAATAATAAAGTTTATAATTCAGGATTTTAAAAAGGACATAAACCTTGCTCTTTCATTCAGGAAATTGGTATCTGGTTAGGCTCTGAAGAAACGCCTGTACAAGTAGGTTATTCCATCGGCTCAGTGCAGCAGATATTTTTCACCTTGCTCCAGAGAAGGGTGGGAGGATCTAGTAACTGATGAAGACAGGATACCAGACAAGATGGAGCGTTGGCTTGATTCCATATGATAATTTCAGTGTAATTGTTTTGCCTTTAGGCTGCTGTATCTGATTAGACCAGTCTCTAGCTGATCCAAGGTTAGGAGAACGCAAAACCACTGTAGTGTTGTGCTAAACACAATGCAGCCAGACCAAATAGTCTGGGTCAGTTATCCATGCAGATCTGCAGATACAGGCATGCATGCAGTTTTGCATGAGGAACATAACATACAGTAGCTCCAAATTTGGGAGGAGAATTAGTAATTTGCTGAGATAAAAGTTGTGGCCTCTACAGTAGGCTGGGTAATCATATAAATAAATATAAAAGTCCATTTTAGAGCAGCGTTCTTTTAATACTAATTGGATGCAAAAATCTTATCACATTAGTAACCTTCATACCTTTATAATAAGTCTTTTATTGTATTAGCCAGCTTGGTTTTCACTAATATGATACGAAAGACTTGCTAATATATTAGGAAAGTCACTAACACTATTAATTTACTAGATAAATTACTTCTCTATCTTGGAACTTTAAATGAAATGGAATTCACTAATCCTAATTGGTTTGCCTTCTACCAGAATTATTTCCCATTAGTTCAGCATGTTTTCTTTTTTCATACTTGAACAGAAGAGATTTCTTAAACTCAGAGCCTTGGGGTACAGTATATGGGTTTATTAATTATCAGGTATTCATTCAAGGGGGTTAATTAAGCAATAACTTTCCATTGACTGGAATATACAAAGGAATAAAAGGCTTGACTTGTCCTGCTGATTAAAGCACTGAGGCCATTGTGTCATCATTTTGCTCCATTTGGTTGTGGGGGGATAATGATTTTTCTACTATTTAACATAATTGGCCGAGAGCTCGGAGACCCCGTTCCTTATGTACAGGAACTTTGTTGGTTTGTTGATTTTTGTCCTTTTTGTTCCCCCCATCTCTGCCTGGCAGTGAGTGCTGTGACCTTTCCTCGTGGTTGTGGACCTTCGTGCTGTTATCCACGTTTTTGTCACCTGAAGACTTGAGAACTGCAATGCAGTAAAGGGAGCTAAATCCCCTGGGAAATGAGGAGCTGGTGCTGATGGCAAGCATCCTGCTGAGTAAGCAGGGTATCTCGCTGTAAGCACATGACACCGATGCTGAGGAATCGGTACTTGGCTGCATATTGGGTTCCAGGCAGAGTTTATGGTGTTGGCTTTGACGTTTGGGCCTAATTCAAACCTCTTTGGAATCAGTGGAAAGACTCGCCATGTACTTCAATTGATTTTGGATTAGGCCCAGCAGTCTCGGAATAGCTTGTCTATGCGAGAGACACCCTCTCTTCTCAGGGGATATTGCCTCATCGTTTGAGAGGAGCAGCATGTCAGCTAGAACATCTTTTTTTGGGAAGGCGGGTGAACTGCTCTCAAGTGAGGACTTGAGACTCTTGCAAGGGCTACTTTGGTCTAGGGCTCATCCTGCAGGGACTTGAATCTTTTAGGGCGTACCTTTGAGAAGTGGATCCTTTGAGGGCATAAATTAATATATTAGAATAGGTGGAAGAGAAAGGGGGTTTTCCTAGAGCTTCCCTAGGTCCGACTGAACTCCATTTCATGTAACAGCCTCCCCAGGGCCGTGGCAATCTGTTTTAATTAGAGCAGCCTCCGAGCATCTCTTGATTATGCTGAGGAATGGGGCTTCGCTGAGAATTTAGCTGACCCAAGCTGTGGGAGCTCAAAGGCCATCGTTGCGCAGGCCTCCCACGTACCCTCATTTGCACTGTGTGAGTCTTCAGCCCGAGCCAGCTCTCTGCCGTCCGGGCTCTGGAATCCATTTATAAAAGAAGCTTGTGGTTGTGTCTGTTTGTTGGTAAATGCATATTATACACTAGCTGGAGCTGGCTGGCTGGCTGAAACTGCCGCTCGCAATCAGCCGTGCATCACTGAGTCAGCGCATCCCGAAGCCTGAGCACATCTCTGCCCAGGGGAAGCAGGGCTGGGTCCCCACCACGCCCGGGAAGGTGGGGCCTCCGGATACCGGCGCAGGAGCCCACTCGTCCCGGGCAGAGAGGGAGAAGGAGGTGGAGCTGCAAGCTGGAAAAGTGTGTGATATTAGAGTGACTGCTGAGTTTATTCTCCAACAAGCGTTAGCATGCTTTTCTTGCTTGATTCTTTTGGTGATTGTGGTAAAGTGCAGATATTATGCAATGGTAGGACTGGTAACACTGGCCACTGCCAACTGTAGTGCCAGGAATCATTTATAAGCTTCCCAGCAATGAGCTCTGTCAGCACATGCTTCACCTCCTGTTACCATTGCAGGCACCACCATTGAGCCAAGCCGTGTCGTGACTGAGAGTTCCATCAGCAAGGACTGTACCAGTCTTCTGGGAGAAGGGCTTCTTGCCTCCATGAAACCACTGTGCTGTGCCCACGCCATCCTCTGTTAACTCTTGCAAACTAACTATGCGGCTCAGCCAGAGAAGCTGAAATTCCAGCATTGCTTTACCAAGAGGGACGTTTTGGTAAAATGAAAGGATTTCGAAATCTCAACAAGAAAGCCTGTAAGATTGCCTTGAGTGTTTGAAATAATATATGTATGCATATATCTAGGTATACCTGTATAACTACATAAGCCAAATGACTTGCTTTGGCTTGCTTATCATTCTAAGACATAAAACAGGTAATCGAGCTTTATTTGACACCTACGATAATCATCCAAGAAAATGAGAGGCTCTATAATGGAGGTCTATAAACAGGTCTTGCAGGTCATTCGCACAAGCTGGCTCTGCACGCCAGGGCTCTATGGAAACATGGCTATAAACACTGTGTTGGATCAAGAGCTTCTCTACTGACAGAAAAGATGAACACTAAAGCTGTACAAAACTGAATAAGTCTCAGAAAATGATTCACTCTCTTAATTAATTTTCCATTTTGGTTGGTGGAATGCCCTTAGGTGGCTGCAGTGGGCTTGAATTTCTTCTTTCTAGGCAGAGTTCACCTTTGCACAAGGACTGGGAAACTCTTCTCTCCCACCCTCCACGCACTGAGCAGCCCAGGCAGGATCCTTTAAGGGAATATTTTCCTCTACCCAAATCATTCTGAATCACACTAATTTCTTCAGGCACAGTCACATGTGGCTCAGAGGCTTATTTAATTGCCAGCGCAGTGGTATGCTGGGAAGCCTGTAGCCTCGCTTTGTTAAGCAATGCCCCATTCCCATCTCATAGAAAGTATCCCCAAGTGCATCACTGCAGTTTTCTGTCATGACAGCTCCCAGTAAAAGCAACCGTACGTGTGAGCAGTCCTTCTTGCAAAGGGTGCAGCATTGTCCGGGTTCATTTTCCAGTTGCCTTCATGCTAGGACTCTTCATTCGCTGGGTGAATCAAGCACTCGTAAAATAAGGCAGAGCCGGCAAGCAGAGTCAGGCATGCATTCCCTAACCGTGCAGGATTCAAATGCCCGTGGTCTGCCATCTTGTACCAGTACAGCTGGAGCAAACTCATGCTGCAACGCCAACGTTTGCGCACTGCTTTTATGTCAAGTTTGTGTGGTCATTGAAGTTCAGTAGAAACAGTTTGCTTACTTTCTTTTGAGTAATAACAAATTGAAGGCTCTGCTCCAGCCGTTTCTTCCGTGATTTACAACTACATCCTTAGGCACAGTTTTCCCACTGAAATCCTTTACTCTGATCAGGAGACAGGACGAAAGGAGTGGAGAGAGCCCTCATGTCACGCCCCAGGCCATCCTAGGGAGGGGGTAGGCAATCCAGTGCCTTATCTCTCCCAGCTCTCCCCCTACGATATGCTTGGAGAAATGACTAAGCTGGGGAGAGGAGCTGGAGCAACACAAGGTAGGTGTGTAGGAGGTTGACAGTGGGGTTGTTCCAGCTTACGCCGGGAGTCACCTTGACCCAGCGCTACAAAGGAAATGTAAAACTAAATTTCTTCTTTCCATTCCTGCCCCACAAACTGCACAGCATAAAATGTATCACTTTCTTATTTTCAAATAGCATTTCTGTATGCATTATTAATGTAACTAAAACCCAAACCTTCAATTTATCACTCCCTGGACACTCACCCTTAGAAATGTGTGTTATATCATTGTCTGTTTAGAGATGGTGTTAAGTTCTAGCTGGAAAAGAAAGGTGTGGTGTTGGGAACTGTATCTTTCCCAAAAGGAACACCAAAGTCTTTTTTTTTTCCAGGACAGCAGTGTGTAAGGATCTCCCCTGATCTGGGTGTAGGGGGACACCAGAGTAATGAGAGGGCATGGTCCGTTTTGCTCTATCCCACCAGGCAGGAGCTACAATTTGGCTGCTTCTGCCATTGTGCCTGCATTAATCAGTGATTTGACTGTTTTCCCCTTCCAGTATTTTACCGATAAACATCAGATTAAAACCCAAAATATAGCCCGCTAATAAATCATGGTTATTTTGTTCTATCAAGCTTTCATTTGGTTAAGCCTTGAATTTCCACTGCCCCGAGGAAGACTTAGATTAGTGTGCTCCATATGGTGCCAGAGATGGAAGAAGGTTTATGTAGCTGGGGGTTTTTAGCAAACCATCAGAAGCTTTAGGGTTTCACTTTACTCCTGAGAAAAGTTGCTGGCAGAAGAATAGATTCTCATAGATTGGCAGAAAAATTACTGACACCTCTAAGAAGCCAGGTAGGGACTGCAGTTTTGGCCCAGTGAGATTTTGAGAGTCAAGATTCCCATGAAAACCATGTGAAGTCAATGGAGATATTTCCATTGACTTCAAAAGGCTCTGAGGTATATCCCATAGGGTAAGAATCTCACAGGCTCTTCAAAACTTGAGTTAGGTGGATCTGAGCA
Source organism: Gymnogyps californianus (assembly GCF_018139145.2). NCBI lineage: Eukaryota > Metazoa > Chordata > Aves > Accipitriformes > Cathartidae > Gymnogyps > Gymnogyps californianus. Next base: position 6,424,578 of record NC_059482.1, read on the forward strand.
GCAGATCTGTGTTAAAGGGGAAGGGGACATCCATTCCCTTTCCCTCTGAGGAGGAGAGAAGGTGCAGAATATATACCTGTTGGCTTATCTACAACGTGATGTGGCCCCAGAGCAGCCACTGCCCATTGCAGGGAGCTACGAGGGATGTGCTACCCATCCAGCCATTGTCCCTCATGAGGTCTCACCAACATTTTCCCTGGGCAAGCCGTGCTGCAGTGGAGTGATCAGGAGTCACCAACACTTTGGAGCCCATCATGATCTGTGCAATGCAGGGGTGGAGGCCACAGCTTCTTGGGTCTCTGTCTCCCTTCTGCCAGATGGGAAAACAGCTCTTTTGTGGAAGGCTGAAGGATGGGAGCCGACCAGCGTTAGCACGCACACCTTGTGGAGGCCTATGCCTTCAGGCAGGAATTAGACAAGATAGTTGAGTTGAAACTGGAAGAAATTGCTCCTGAAGCACTCTATGGTGGAGTGTAAGGTTTAATTTCTAACGTCTAGAACCTGCACTCAACTGAGCTTGGGAGAAACCGGCTGTTTAACTCTGGGTACTGTCAGCAGGGCCAGGATTTCGACTCCCGTAATTAGCAGCTAACGTCAGGACTTCAGTGTGCCAGGCAGCAAAGGGGTCCCTTCTCCAAACATCTGCCCCCAGCGCCCCACTAGGAGGGGAAAAATATGAGTACAGGGAATTAAAGTGACAGCCCCTGCGATCTGGCATATGTCACTGCCTCCGAGGCTGATTTAACCGGACAGCAGGTAGAAAAGACAAATATTCACTAGAGGAGCTGGAGAAAATGGAGGCAAGGCAGAATGAGATAAAACCTATTAGAGAGAGTGTTTTACAGTGCAATTCCTTGGGGGGCTGGGAAGGAAGGAGAAAGCTCACCATAAATGGAAAAAGGCTTGAACTATAATTAATTTACCTTGTCTGAGCTTTTTACCACATTTCTACCGTATTTCCACGCATGAGAAAAAAATGCACCAAAACTCACATGTTCTGTGTTTTTTAAGTACACAAAAGATAACTGTCTCATGACAGATTAGCATGGTAGTATATTTGCTCAGTATATGTAAAGGCTTCTGATGGTCTTGGACTTCAGCTTCAGATGAAATAATCAACCCAGACTGAAAGGGCGTTTATTGGAAAGGCAGTATGAGAAAAGATGCTGCTGCTGTCTGAACTGCCTGACTCCTGCAAATTAACAACGTAAAGGAGAGGTTTTCTTGGAAATCTGTAGGCAAGAGGCTAAGCTCCACTGCTTGCACTTAGCCAAATGGGTATCAGGAGCGGTGAAGACAGCTCCCCTCCCAAAGGTGCTGGTCACTCAAAGTCAATCTGGGATGTGACAGTCAACCCAGATTCTCTCTGGCTCATACCTTGCCAAAAAGAGGCTGGGAAATCAGACTATATTTAACGTTTCTAGCACCAGCTGTAGTAGATTCCAGCTCAGTTAGCTGTGTGGGTTCTGCAGGTAAATGTGTACGCCTGTACCAAATGTAATTTGTGCCTCTCACAGTGGTGTCAGCGGCAGAAGAGACACTGAAAGATTTGATCAGCCTGAATCCAGAACTCACATAATCACTTTTGCCGTGTAGAACTAAAGTGGATAAAAATGAGAGGATTCCAGTGAAAGTCTGAACTGTCCCCAGGTTCACGGACGCTTGGATCAGGGGCTGGAGTCTGCTAGGAAATCGAGGCTAAATTTTGCACTTTCCCCTTTGTAGTGTTGACTATACAAAAAAAATGAAATATATGGAAGGAAGCAAAGTATATATATACTTCTGCAGCCTAAGAGCTGGTTTCAGTACTGCATACTTTTATGTAGAACTCAATAAAATGCATTTGCAAACATAATTACAGATGCAGCAATGTTCTCTAATAATGGATTATATAAAGCATGTTATGAAATGCATTCATATCAAGTTCTTGGCAAATTATACTACCTACTGTAACCAGGTGTTATAAAACCAATTATGGGTATATAGGAATTACCAACACAATGTATGTACCCCTTAAATAAAATACAATTTCAGGTGGTTGTAAAACATGCTGTAGAGGGTGGTGGAGTTATTTCGAACACGCTGGAGCCAGCAGCCCAGGAGGGGAAGCTGTTCTTGGGGAAAGCACGGTGATAAATGGTGCTTCAATGCGTATCGGCTGACTCTTGGCTCAAGGCCTACAGGTTGATCCAGCTGTCCTTATGTGCCACAATATTTTGTCCAGTTTTGTAGTCCTGTAAATTCCCATCAAAATATGTAGTACTTTGCTCGCCTAAGTAATGAATGGAAAATAATTAAGACCCTAGTACTGAATTAATATCAAGCGTTTTTGATGTTGCTTCAATTTGCTGGATTCCCACATGAAGGCTTTATCTGAAGACTTTTCAGTTGAGTGGAAATTTACTATTGAATTGGGCAATCTCTGGATAAAGTCTTGGTTTAATTTTGTCAGATTATTTCTTTAGGGCAGAAGGGATGTTATTCTGAGTTATTAGGTTGTGTGTTTTGCTGTGTCATGAGAAAAACAAATGGATTTCTTATTCTACTTCCTCATCACTAAAAACAACCTCTAGTAAAAGATAAGCAGAACCAGTACAGATAAAAAGGAAGCCCCTTGCCTTTTCTCCCTGCAGTGAACCTTTACCCAAACTCTCTTTTTTTGTATGGTTCCTGTTGTTGTTCATATATTTCCTAGTTCTGCCTAGGACAGGGAGCACAGTCACAACCACACGAGTTCCCATCATCTTGTTCCTTTGCTATTCAGAAAAATCTTCTCCAGCCCAGTTTTTCTAACAACAGATGTTTGAGTAGTTTGAGAAAGCAAATAGTGCATGGACCATGGCTACCACGTCAGCAGACTACAGTTTCAGTTTAAGCATGCAGCTGCAGAAACATATCCCTCAATGTACCAGATGATAGATAAAACTTTTTTGAGAATGAAGTGCACCATATAGCATGCCCAAAGCCCAGCTTTCTGGATTAAGGGACCTGGCTGCAATTGAGTGAGATGCCCTTTCAAGCTGTTTTCCTGCATATTTTTCCTATGAAATCCAAGTAGATTATGGTGTATAACCACTCTTATGCAGACATGAGATTGGGATGCAGCTGGGACATATGCTTAAACAGAGAAACTTAGATTTATTTCCATAAAGGCAGCTACACTGATAATTTGCAAGTACATCTTTCCTCCAAGGACCTCAAAGCACTTCACAAATATTGTTGGAGGCTCAGAATGTTCTTGCACTTGGGTAAACTAGGTCTTAAAGAGGTTAAGTGATTTACTCGAGGTTTCCCAGTAAATCAGAGTTAGAGGTAGGAAGTGAAACAGGATCATGACTGCAAATGACATCCTTTACCCTTCAGAGGTGCTACTGTGTGCAAATAAAGGCCTGACCCTGCTAGCCTCACTCATGTGAGCAGTGTCTCTGAAATTAATGGAATGACTGGCGTGAGAAAAGGGCTGCAATATTGGCCTCTTTAGGCCTTTCTCTGTGAAGTGTTTAATATTTCCCACGAGGTACTGTTTGGCTTCATGTCGTACCAAAGTGTCTTACAGCAACAACAATAACAGCAACAGAAATCTCAATTTCATTTTTTTCCTCTAGTGCGTAGAAGTCAGGATCCAAGGCAAGAGCTCTCTCTGGGTAGGCGCTAAGCCACAGGGACCTGAAGACACTTGGTATTTCTTGGAAATGGGCTCTGACTTCTCTGCATTTCTCCTTCACAGGGAAAGAAGAGATTTTGGGTCACAATATGGACTTACATGTTTCTTAGCTGGTAAAAACCATAGTCCATATTTCTTCCTAGGAAAAGTTTGGCTGTACCCCAACTTCAGCAATCACAAAGACTAATATGTAAGAAAGATTGCATTAAAAATATAATGTAAAAATATGTCTTTAATAAAAGGAAATGAGAACTCAAAAATTCGTTCTTCTTTCTCTGCAGAAAAAAAGGTTTCTAGCTACAAGCCACTTTTTGCCTATTTAAGTCTCTGTGCTTCGTATTCCGCTTCTTTAGCAGGCTTGAAATGAATGAAGAGGTAGAAGATGAGAGAGTGACATAGGTAGTAAATTATGTAAGTTATATAAATGCACGGCAATAGCAAGCAGATTTCAATGCTAATGCAGACGGCAGAGATCTCTACCGTTAAGGAAGAAAGGAGGGAACCTGCAGCATCTGAAGAGAAATCGGCTGACTGAACTCCAGCGCCTGCTCCAGCCTGCAGAGATGGGAGACTGCCACAGACAGGGAAAGTGGAAGTGACTCCTGAAACCTGCAGAAGAGACAATTCCCTGAAGCTTGAACTTCTGCAATAAAGGGAAAGAGATCATTAACTGCGAGCGAGGAGGGTTTGTGAAGGAGAGAAGAAAAAAGAAAAAAAACCCTCTTTAACTCTGGAGTTTTTAAAAGTGCCCTTGTTTGTTTTCTTGGCAGAGGAGCTGAGCACTTGGCACCCATCCTTGGAAGGTGGCCCGACTGTAAAAATGCTGGGGTTGGCCCTTTCCATGCTGTTGCTAAGCGGATGGCCCAATAGCCGGCGGGGCCCTCCAAACCCCACCCCGCGCTCCGGCCGGATCCAGGCTCCAGCCCGCCTGTATTAAAAGCTTCTCTTCTCCCACTTGCTAATAATAATAATTTAAAAAAAAAAAAAAGCCAAAGAAGTGCCGGGTTTATGCAAGCAAACCCGACCCAGCTCATGCCAAGAGCTCAGCAGAGAGGAGCTGGGGAGCACCAGCCCGTGCCCGGCTCCCGTTGCGGAGCCCCGCAGGGATGGATGGGGCTCTGCGCTGGGCTCCTGTCTGACTCGTTCTGCTCTCCCTCCCGCTCTACTCCCACAGCCTCAAGGTATAGGGCAGAAACAAAGTTTTTTTCCTCCCCCCCTCCTTTTTTCTTTTTTAATAACTTTATCAACTCCAAACCCCAGGATGATTTGTGTGTTTCATACTCTCTCTGTGCTTTTACTCTCGGTTAGAATTTGGACCCTTTCCATTTCTCAGTTAAAACCTCTTTTTTTTCTTTTTTTTTTTTTTTCCTTTCCCCCCAGTTGTTTGTGGTTTTGCATGAAAGGGCATTGTTAACTCTTTCACCGCCTGTTTGGAAAGGGCTGCCTTGGCTCAGCTGTTACAGGCGTTTCTGGAAGAGCGGAATAAAGTGCTGGGTTTCAAAAATGCAGGCTGAAAAAAGAAGAGGAGCGATGGAAAAGATTTACATTGAAACTGCTACTGTAGGATAACCCAAGCTAGGAAAGCAGAGCGCCTATTATTTATTTACAAGAGCCCTGACCGCTTCTGCAAGGCACTAGACGAGGCCTCTCCGAGCTGGTGCTTGACAGCATCGGTATAGGGGGGAGAAGGAGACAGGTTTGGTAAAAGCGAGAGAGAAGAAGGCTGTCCTGGCTGCCCCGAGTGGACAGGGGAGCCAGGCCGCCTCGTGCTGCCGCCGGGCAGGCCTGACACCCCTCCCCGGTTCAGTGTGTGCACAAAGCCTCGCTTTTGTGCGCAAAATGGGGAAATCTGTGCTTTTTTGCTACCTAACTATAAAACAAGCAAAAGGTTCACTTTTCCACTGAGGCTGTGTTAAATGCGGTGTCACACTTGCCTGTGGATAAACAGGAGGTCCTTGACGTACCAGGGATACACATGAAGCGTGGGAAGAGCTGGGGAAATTTTCACTGGAAGTTGTAAAAAGTGGAGGATTAATTTTCCCTATTGTCCGTAGAGATGAGAGACTGGGAAGTTGGCATCTATCATTTAAACCTTTTTTTCCTCTTCATCAACAGTTGCAGCTGCAGAAAGTGGGTATCATCTCACTCCCATGGGGAGACTGACCCGGGTGCGCATGTGTATGCTTGCACTGCGTGCAAGAGCTTTCCCAGCTGAAGTCCTTGAGCTTTGAGTGAATGCTAGAAACAGAGATGACATAAACATTTGGCAGCAGCCAGGATAAGTTATCTTTTTTTTTTCAAAAAATAACATGTTATGCAAGCAGGTTTTATTATATTTATCGGTATTTATTATTTCTTTCTGTAGATGATAAAATAATCTTGTAGGAACCAATAGGAATGTAAATGTAACATTTCATGCTATATGTGAATTAAATGACACAACATTTCTTGTATAAGTGCTAAAAGCACATGAAAAAAACCCTTCCTATATTTGCACATCCTGTGGTAATTAGCACATGAATATTTTCCATTTTTAGTCTTCGAAAAAAATACTTTTATGGTGGTTAAACAAGTACATATTTTTCCAGCATCCTCCCCAGTATGATTGCTGTTCTTAAATATTTGTATGCATGTTTGTATGTATGTTTGTTGTGCCTGTTAGTTCAGTTTTGTAGAACAAATGGAGAAAATGAAAATATAGATTTTTAACCACAACAAGATTCCCTGCAGACAGGATTTTTTTGTACTGCTATAGAAATGCAGCAGCTCGGAGGAAGAGCACAGCATGTAATTCTACATACATCACAACCCTTTTTTATTACTCTTACCACACCAGCTGAATGGAGAATTACAAAAACTATGTCCCTGATTCTGTAAAGGTTTTAAAAAGAGGCTTAACTTTAGGCATACAGGTAACTTCAAAAGGAATTAAATGAAAATAGAAGACGTGAGTAGTTCATGACAGACGGATGCATTAGACAGAATGATCTACACAAAACTTGATCCAGAAGTTCTGGAATTATGTTAATTGACCTCGGTGAGCTAAACAAAAGCTCATTGGAAATTACGTTCAGAAGCTAAACCCAAGAATTTTATAAAATAAAACCCAGTGCAATGGATATTCATATTATTGCGTATCCACTGACTTTTCTATAGGCAAAGGGTGAAATCCCAGCGCTGTGGAAGGGAGTGGGAGTATTGCCATTGATTTTACTGATGCCAGAATTTTGCCCTAAACACTTACACTTCCTCTGGCTCTGAGGTTTTTTTATTAACCCTGACATCATTTTCTACCTCTATGCTGTCACATTGCCTGGGGTGCAAAAGCATTTTAAAATTAACAATAGACTTGAGCTGCAGAGCACGGCTCATTGATCAAACCTCTGAATCCATCTCAACAAAGTTTGATTAGATGTTTGATTCAAGCCTGCCGTATAGACACGTCTCTTCGTACGTTCACAATTTTGTTGGCACACCTGTTGTGGCCCAGTTGGGAAATTTTGTGCATGTAGCAAATCCTGGTCTAGTGGGGCAAACTAAGCATCGATTTTGTTTCACCACGTCAGAGCAAGCTATGTCAACTACTGCACATCACTTCGTGATCATGCTAAAGCCACTCTGACAAAAAGCCACCTCAGCAAGCTGTCATTTTAATGTTTTATCCATTTTCTTTTTGTGTACGTTTGCTCCACATTTCAGTGAAGCCTCATCTCTCCTGCCCACCGCCATAGGCTACGAGTCTGCAGCAAAACTCAGTCTCGAACATGTCACATATAATGAAACAGGAAAATGCCACCCAAAACGTTCTGATCGCTGGCTTTCATACTGAAATCCCCTCCCGGTCAGGAAGAGAAGAGGACAAGCGAGACTGTGGTAGGTGACACCTGCACAGGGGCAATACTAGACCTCTTGCAGCCAAGAGCATTATCCTGGTGGTTTGCTGCGGGACACGGGACACCATCCCCTTGCGGTGGCTGCAGTGGGAACCCCTACGTGCCTCGCTACCGCAGCCACGTGTGGGATGCCCGTGTCCATTTATCACTTCAAACTAAACTAAACAGCTATACTGTAATGCTGCAAATTAGAGGCCTTCTATATCATAATTTTAAAGTACTTAAGCTTGTGTTATCTTTTAGCTCCTTATTCATCTAACTAGTTAAGATTTTGAAGACCTAATCTAGTTCCCATTAAGACAAAGACGAGAATTCCTTTCTCTGTGAAGTGTTATACCTCAGGAAGCCAAAACCTTTGGTGTCTGCCTTAGACATTTATATCTTACAGGCATTAACAGCTCAACCTATAGATTTTTCTCCATCAGTGGGGAAGTTTTATTCTTATCCCCATTTTACAGGATGAAATCTCTTATTCAGTGAAGTATGTGAGCATGTGCCAGTTTCAACAGAGCCGGTGGAATCTTTCCAGGATAGACTAGGTTTGCCAAAAGTGCAATTTGAAGTGGAAAACTATTTGCAAATTCAGGTTGAACGTAATGAAGAGTTTTGTCAGAAAGAAAATCAGGGGAATTTCTTTTCTCAGGAAAGTTTAAATGTTTCACTTCAGTATTTTCAGAATAACCTATGTCATTTTGACCTTTCTTAAACCACTTACTTTTCAAAGTTAACCTTTTTTGTTCATTATTATTTTGAAAGTAGTATGATAAACAGAATATTAGACTTCTCAGTAAGAGGGTGAATTGTCACTGCTTTAAGTTTCATTTTGATGTTTTGAAATGGAGGTTTTTTTCAGCTAGAACTGTTTGTTGTTTAAATTTTGGGTTAAAAACAGTATGAAAACTTCCATTCTAGATCAATCAAAGCAATCTGAGTTGATCCAAAATGAAACTGTTGGGGGGCTTTTATGTCTGTTCCACCAACACATTGTGTGTTTCAGGTTCAACCTCACTTGAATAATTTTTTCAGTTTGACGTTCAGCTCCCAGACTGAAGGGAACACGTTCGTACAGCTCTGACTCCAACAGCTTAACAGCCTTATTGTTTTCGGTTGACTCCTGTGAAACTACCTGTGCTGGGAGTCAGCCACGTGGCTTTGAGTCTCCCTGTACTGATGCCTAAACAAACTATAGGAAGTCAAACAGGGTGACGGGCAGAGCCCGGCGCAGAGCCCCGGCGTCCTGGCTGGCCCCTTTGGTGCCCTGAGTTCAAGACCCCTTTTCTCCTCCAGGTTTGCCAAGCTCTCTACAACACATCTGGCTTAAGAAGGAAGGATGGGGGCTGAAAGGGGAATTATTTTCTTTGCAGCTTTCAATGCTTATGACCCAAATTGGGGGAGTGAGAAAGGTGGGCAGCAAAGGAAAGAAATGCCTGGGTGAATTTGGAACTGAGATCTGGGCTAAAATTTTCAGTGGTTCTTAGCCTAAAATGTTCTTCTTCCTCTTATGAACATAACTTCCTTTAAATAAGTACCCAGATAGCTTCCGTTCGTTACCAAGAGCTTTCCCATTTTCTGTTAATAGTTCCTTCTAAGAATGCAAAGTAAGTGATAAAATAAAAATGAGTTGGAATAATTTTGCAAAGATAACTTTAACCAATTAGTCTGTTAAGGGAACAGTGGGAACAACAAAGACATAAATTTAAACATATACGTCTAAATAGCATAATTACCTTTTAAGTTTCAAACTGTACACATGAAAAAAAAAAAAGATTCCAACCAGCCAAGAGAGAAGGAAACATGATCCAAAGGATGCTTACTACACACCAAAATATTTTCCACCAAACTAAGTTTTATTATCTTCCCAATGCCATGTGATATGTATCTGCAGCTCACTCATACTGCCTTAATTTGTTGCTGTGTGTGACAAGTTGTAGTCTGATCTAGCCTGACACGCCATGGTATGCACAGTACACATATATCATGATAAGACAGTTGAAAACCAAAGACAAACAGCCCCAAAGAGAGAGTTAAATAGCATGATCCAGCAGGGGCCTGCATCCATCAGAGGGAGAGTATTTGAAATGGCACACCTTCCACTTGCAAGTAAGTAAATACTGATTGCATGCTATAGCTGGGAGTGAACAAGATAATTCAATCCAGTGTTCCCACGGACAACTTTGTTTCTTTTCCTCCCTGTGTATTAGTTAAAGTTCTTTGTAATGGCATCTTTTTTATCAATGTGTAGTGAAAAACAGGGTGTCTTGGACCCGTAAACCCCACTGAGATGAGAAGGGTGGAGTAGCTTGCTGCCCGCTGGAGAAAGAGATGAACCCAGCTGCTGCTGTTGTAACACAATGCTCCATGAGTGAAGATCTGTTCTTTATTATGTTGGTAAAAGCACCAGTAATTCAACTAGCTTCGTTTCTGGCCAACTTTGAGTTCCCCTTCTAAGGATACAAAATATTTCTGGGCTGTAACTAAAGGAGTTTCATTGTCCAGGATTCCTCTGGAGAAGGGGATGAGCTCTTCAATGTCTGCAGGTTCAGGGAGAAGCTACTGCCCAGTTGAAGCAATGTTAGTTGCATTCACATTACTGAAAAGTTTGGTAGGAAAAAGGTGACTTTTTGTCATTTAGTGAATGAAGACATTGGTAATTATGACAAAGAGCTCATGTTGAAGGGATCGTTATAAAACACCACAAGAAAAATACATCTGCTTTGCTCCTTATGTCTCAGGTATCACATCTGAGGTGCTTCTGGGGTCCTGAGATCCAGAGTTTTGGGGCATTACACAGATCTGATTTTCATGCCTAGAAAACTGACACACACTAACACAATCTTTTCATCACCTATATTTGGGCCACAAAAGAATATAAATTCCAGCTAAACATGGCAGTAATTTGTAATGAATTCTTCAGTGCTTCATTTTATAAAGACACTGGTGGTATGGCCAAGTGAAAGCTGCCTTCACTTAGGTCGCTTTGGGCTCAGCATTGTGAGGGTCTAGCTGAGAAACTGAGAATATCAGTAGTTATTCAAGTTTATCTTAAAGTGTCCTTAAAGCTGTGTCTGTAGGGTTGTACTGCCTTACTCTGAGCAACTGGGATGATGAACTGGGCAAGTGCTGCATCTGGTTAGTGTTTCTACAGACTGTGCAGGATGATCACTCATCCAGAAAGAAACACTTTCCACTCTACGTGAGCATCAGTGGAAATGCTGAGAGTGTTCAGCACTGTTCTCTTTTTATCATAGAAAAGTGACATTCTCTATGGACCTGCTCCAAAGCCTGATCGTGTCAATGAAAGGACTCCTATTGACTTCAGTGTGACTTGGAGTGGCTCCTAAAAATGGGAACAAAGCAGCAGACTTCATACATCTTCTGATGTGGTCCTTAAAGCAAGAATTTGGACCCCATGGGGCAAAGGTTTGTGATTAGAAAGATGATTTGGCCTTTCTTCCTGAACTGAACCATTCAGGTCTTACTGAAGATTCATTCTTTGAGAGAAATCATATGCCAGTCAGCACGGGGGATAGTCAGCCTGTTAAATGCTACATTATACCTTTTACTTTTCATTATGGTGTGAGATTTGATTAAGGCAGTCAATGACCCTGTGCTTAGGAACAGAAGGAAAAAAAGCAAAAAAAAAGCCAGCGGAGCCATAGGGCTAAAATATGTTGCTGAGAAATGAAACAATTGAAGGTGTGGAGGAGAGAGGAATTATCACAGCACTGTTGGCACCAAAGTGGTATTGAGAGGCTTTAAACTGCCATAAAGCATATGCTGGCACTATTTCATCCTATACCTTTACCATAATGCAGACTGTGTTTGTGTAGGAGAGCTTCCCACCATGAGAGGAGAGGTGTACACTGATGCCCACACTCCAGTATTGCAGGCAGCGCTCACCAGCAGCTGCAGCTCTCTGCAATCCATTGCCTGGTTACGGCGACTTTCCTAGACCTTTCCTAGGGAGGTTTTTAAAGGTACTTAGGAAATTAACAGGAGTTGAACCTTTATGTCCCTTTGTGCCATTGACAGAAAACCACTTTTTTACTTTCTACTTCCTTTCCTGGCGGATATGACCTTTCCTTCTCTCCCTTTAGACCTGCTGTGTGTCCTCCATAACTTAGTGCTGCGCCTGACTATGTTAAAACCCATTGGGAAGTGCAAGCCTGCTCACTGTACAACTTTCTGTCACGACTCTTTCAGCATTTGACTCACAAGTGTAATTTGGCTTTATTATTCCCTAAGTGCACTGTAGATGCCTGATTTGCAAGACACATAATGCGAACCATCATGTTACCGTGTGGAACCTCTTTTCCACACTGCTCTATATATGTCATTCAAACTTTTAATTTGATTAGGAGGTTAATTTGCATGGTACTCTGTGTATTCTTTTACTGGAATATATATACTATGAAATGTATGATGTAAGTTAATCCGAAGCTAAAGAGGCCAATAAAAGCTAGTTCCTTAAGGAGGAAGAAAAAAGAGCACAGCTCAATGGAAGAAAAGCTTGGTAGGAGTCCAGAGTCCTGACTCATTGTTAGCCTCAAGAGCGTCCTGACTAGCATCAACGTGTTCTGGAAGCAATGTGATTTTCCTACCATATTAACGAAAAAATAATAAAATGTAATGCTAAAACAATAGGACATACCAGAAAATTTCCACTGAGGAATGGGGCTCTGTAATAAGCTCATGTCAGAATGATTTCCATCCTGTTCACGTAATCTGAGCATATGGCAAAGTGACACGACTTTGTGCCCACCATGGAAAAGTGAGCAGCTCTTTCAGGTGTGTAGACTGTTTCTTCTATACCAAGTGCTTCAGAAAGCTAGGAAACAGAACATGAAATATATTTCTATTCATGGGAGCCACCCAGTCAAGAGGGAGCACTAGGAATGTACTGTATAGCTGCAGAGAAGCATTAAGCCCTCATGGAAATCTGAAAAATGCCTCAATGGCTTTCTACCCATGTCTCTCCATAACTATAATCTCAAAAATATATATAATTTGGAAGTGACAGCGTCCTGGAAGCTTGGCTAGTGTAAGCTCACAGTTATCTTTTACTTGATCCTGTGAAATAAATTATATGCAGCAAATCCCAACTGCAGATAAATTCTTCTCCATCTGTTTTCCTATAAGAGAAAAAAATGTAGAATTACTTTCATGCAACAATTGCACAAGCAAGTCATAAGCTTAAAGACGAAGGAGAAGAAAGTTAGAATGTTTTCTGGTTTAATGCCAAAGATTTTTAAGATAAAAATTCTCTGAAAGTAACTGCAATAAACCAATGAATGTTGAGCTTAAACAAACCTCAAGTTAAGTTAAATTCAATTTCACTTAAATATTTCTTAGGAGAAAAAGAAAACATAGATGCAGGAAAACAAAATCTTTATGTCTTAGTTGTCATCTTTTTCCCACAATGTCTCCTAAGCTGAAATGAGGTCATTTGGATTTTAGTAACCAGTCCAAGCACAGTGCAAAATATCTTTCAGGGCAGAACTAGAGTTCACATCTCAAAAGCAAAGGAGTTAACAAAAATATAAAACTGCATGAGAGAGAAAGCACTTAATGCCTGAAGAAGTATAGTTTTACCTGTCAGGAACAGAAAAGTACATCTGCATCCATTGCACAGACATAAACTAATCTCAGCAAGGGCTGCACATGAACAAACAGCTAAAGCCTGATCAAATACAGTCTAAACTTAGCAGAAAAGTTCCTAAATCAGAGTTGTTCTTTTTAAGGAAATTTTTGCTACATTTAAAAATAAAACAGGTACAATCTTGTAATTGTGTGAATCAACAATGTTTGTAGTAAAAGTGACAGAATGTGCTTATACAGTTATAATTATAGTTTGCAGGTCACTTAAATGCCCTGCATGGACAGTCCGTAAAAAGAATATGACCAGGTGCTATGAATAATAGCCTGAATAAATAGGCAAGTTCTAGAAGTAAGGCTAATGAAAAATAAACATTCTTGTTGGGAAATGGAGAGTGACAGTAAGAATTAAAGTGATCCAGTGTCTCAGGTATACAAGTGAGTGAACACGTACTGCAAACATTGTATACAAGTATCTGAGAAATCTGGAAGGGGTCTAAAAAAAAATAATTGTTTGGTGGTTACGTCTGCCCCTCTTTAATCACAGCATGTTTATTTAGGACTTTGTAGGCAGTGAAGATTTTTTCCACTTTCATATTTGTTGTGTTTTTCAGTCTCTGTTAAATGTCTGTCAGAAGTGCTCCAACACCACTCAAAATCCAAAACCCAAAAATGCATAAAGGAAAATAATCCAAATGTGAGACCTAACCATGAGTAGTTAGTCAATCCATCCAAACAATGCGATGTCAATCAATCCAAAAAGCAATCAAGCCACATCCTTCTCTTTCCTCTCCGGAGACTCACGTACATCTAATAATAACCCACCACAAGCATTTTAAGGAAAGAGAAGAGACGAGGAGCTGTGAGTTTTGACCCCATTCTGGAAAACAAATTGTCTCCACGTATTTTGGTGCAAGTGCATCAGCCAGTGACACCCCAATGTAAAAGTTCACGTGAAGAATCTGAATTACACCCAGAGATCAGCTGGAGCATATAGTGCTGCTTGCGAAGTGCGTGAGCAACTCTGAAGACTCTAGCAGCCCCACGCTGCAACCTCTGAAATTTTTCTGCTGTCCTACAAGCATATCTTCTGAATGGTTTCACATTCAAGCCAGTATTGGAAAAGCCATGAAAAAATCGGATGCGGTTTTCTTCTGATAAGACAGGCGAGACATCTCCTGCTGTTTATGACTCGTGGGCACTGGCTCTCCACTGCCCTTGCCAATGCCGTCCTCCCCAGCAGCAAGGGATGGTAATAGCACCCATTCAATTTACCTGCAGCCCCAATTAAAGTGCAAAATCATAACTGTGTTTCTGCGGGAAGTATTTAGGTGACAGTTTTGGGGAAAGCACTTGGTTTTCTGTTGACAATCTTGCACCAAGGACACTGGCAAAAATTTCCCAGCGTTAATTGATGTGGTGGCCACAGAGTGAGGAGCTGTGCACAGTCTGGGGACTTCATCTGGCAAACACTTTGTGGAGGTGAATAATCCCAATGAGTTGACCAGGACTACTCTTATGTGTGAAGTTAAATATATGCCTGCTTGCAGGATGAGGGGCTTTATGTATTTGTACCTCGCGTCCTTGAAAATCTAACTTTCATGTGTAAGTACTTTATTAATGTGGTTTATTTCTGTGTATGCTTTCCTGTGTGTGAATGTATTATGAACCTACCTGAAATTGTCTTTTGCAAATGTGTTGGTTTCAGTTTGTAAGAAAGTTGTTCCTGTATGTACTGCTGGGCATTTCTTTTGTTCATTTTCTTTTGTCAGAGGCTGACAGTACACTAGCTGCAGCTTTCATGTGATCATTCTTGAAATTGCTTCGTGCTTACAGAAACGTGTAGGTGTTCTTTCTGTGTAATTTCTTTAAATAGTAAGTGAAAACAGTACTACAAGAATAAAAAAATGCACCACAAGATTCTGTTCCTTTTCTGCCATTTTCATCTTTCATTCATCTAATGAGCTTATTTTTACTCCCTGTCTTTCATCCCTCACTGTATATTAACAAGTTCTTCCTTGATTTCATTGATTCTCCTTGCCCACGGTGGCCTTTTTTAATAATTTATTCAATATGTTTATTCTTCTGAAAGTACAGGCTGCCAAGAGAGGTTGTGGAATTGTCATCATTGGCTCAACTAGACACACATCTATTAGGGATTATTTAAGGATAAGGAAATCAATCCTTCTGTGATTCAAGGGGAGGAGGGGATGGATTAAATGATCTGGTAGAATAGTCTCCTCTAATTCAAATTATTCTGGGTTTTTTTTGTTCTAAATTCTTTTTGATCTCAATTTCCTAATTTTTTTAGATAATGTTCTCTTGTGTTCGTGTTCTTTGAAAGTATGGAGAATTTGCATGAACCAATTTTTATTAGTTCCCTTGAGAATGTTAAAAACTTCAATTAGGTCACAGTGAAGTCTCTTTTCCAGAGTGAAATTCCTTAATCTTCCTTAATAACTTAAATCTTTGAGAAGTGATGTTGTTCTGCAATGCATTTTCCTCAAAAGTAATTATATACCAGCTAAGTTGCTACATAATAGTCAGTGCTGTGTTGTGCTCTAAGTATAATCAGTCCTTGGGTTTTGTAGAGCCTATTAGCCCTGATGGGCTGGAAACACATGACACTCAGCACGGAGGTGCAGGCTGGGAGATAGGAATTTCCAGTTTCCAAGAAGCCAGCTTTTTCTATTTGCACAGGAACCTCTCACAGTGTAAACTGATATTCTGGCTGTATTTCTTAGTAGATCTGCTCAATTGTAATTTTAGGATTATTTTAACAACAGCGGGCAAGGAAGTCCGTGAGGGAAATATGAGTTAACAGGCTGAGGAATGATACAAGCTCTGCCTTTCACTTCGTGCATGTATTATCATCTTTGCCCAGTGCTTGCTATATTTTCCAGCAGAATGCATCAAGCTGTTTAATACTGTAAGTAATCAAAAGCTGAAATCCTACTATTGATCCCGGTGCAGTAGGAAGCCAGTCTCTCTCAAGCCTGGCAGAGATTCCCCTTCGTGGCTGCCCTTCTGCTGTTTCTTCCCTCACTTATGTCAGCTTTGGGGTCATTACATAACCACTCCGAAACGCTTCTACTTTCTGGAATTAAGGGAAAAGAGCCATCCAAATCCTCTTAAGAAGCTTTGAAAGTACTGCTTGCTTTGCTGTGTGCAGCAGCGAGCACACTCTTAGCGCATCGCCGGGAGCAAGAGCAGCTCTGCTCAATTTTGTTTGCCTCTGTTTTCTGACTGTGAACTCAACGTGCTCCTATGTCAGCCTCCAAAGGGGTAAAAAGAGACACATTAGGCTAAAACATAAAAATAAATTTAATGCCAAAACCGATTGTTCCTTGAAGAGCTTTGATGTAACATCAAGAACAGTTTTATCTCACCTGAAAGTATATGGTGAATGTTATGGAGGGCTCCATGGTCCATATAGATTAAAAGTTTCCTACCAGCCCTGTTGTAAAGATTAGGATAATCTGTTTGGATATCCACAAAAAAATGAGGATTGAAGATGTTGGGAAGAGAGGTGAGGTGCAGGGATCAGTGATTGATCTAGTTTTCCCTTGCTTGTCTCCTGCACACTATATTCCTCTCTCCTGTCTACGTGATTTTAAAAAGTATGGGACTGAGGCAAAATCGCATGGCCCAAACACTCCCCAACCTGAAAGACTGCCATTAAATAGTTTCCCTTGTTTTTTCATCTTCCTGGTTTATGAGTTTATTTCCTCCCCGGGTGTCTTCAAAGTGTGTACCCATTTTATGGACAAGGAGATGCAAATGTTTTGCAATTAATAGTGTAGACATCCTGCTCAAGCAATAAGGGTTTATAAAGCTTTCCATCTCAGCTTGATTGATGCTCTTCATAGGCACAAGGTGATTCATGCTGAAGTTACCATGTTGATCAGCCTTGTCCTCATTCCACATACAGTAGATAAGGGTGGGTTTGTGTCCTGGTTTCGGCTGGGACAGAGTTAACTCTCTTCTTAGTAGCTGGTACAGTGCTGTGTTTTGGATTTAGTGTGAGAATGATGTTGATAACACGCTGATGTGTTAGTTGTTGGTAAGTAGCGCTTATCTTAAGCCAAGGACTTTTCAGTTTCCCATGCTCTGCCAGCAAGCAGGTGTGCAAGAAGCTGGGAGGGAGCACAGCCAGGGCAGCTGACCTGAACTAGCCAAAGGGGTATTCCATACCATGGAACGTCATGCCCAGTATATAAACTGGGGGGAGTTGGCCGGGAGGGGTGGATCGTGGCTCTGGCATCAGTCAGCAGGTGGGGAGCAATTGCATTGTGCATCACTGGGGTTTTTTTTCCTTCCCCCCTCCCTCCTTTTTTTGTTATATTCCTTTTCCTTACTATTATTATTATTATATTTCATTATTACTATTGTTAGTATTATATTTTGCTTTAGTTATTAAACTGTTCTTATCTCAACCCACGAGTTTTACTTTTTTTTTCTTTCCTCCTCCCCACCCCACTGGGAGGGGGAAGAGGGAAGCAGCTGCGTGGTGCTGAGTTGCTGACTGGTTCCAAACAAAAGTTTGTTTGGAAAAAAATGAGAAGTTTGGTTACTTTCCTTAACTACTTCCATTTGAAGAGAAAATCAAGTGGGTTTCGTAAAGCAGCAAAACCCTGCTTCCTGCACCCACCCTTTCACTGTCGCACCTCTTCCCCTGCTCTGCCTTCTCCTGGTGCTTTTTGCCATTTCTGCAGCATTGTCTCTGCTAATAGAGGCACTTTTATAACTCAGTTTTCCATTAAGTCATGATGAGAAGCCGTGCTGTTCCAGTCCTGCTTTTTTCTCAAGTAATGATTCTTTAATCATTCTGTAATAATTACAGCAATGTTTTCCCTCAGCCCTATAGGCATTATTTTGAGAGCAGGCACTGGTGTGGCACTGACATTATGGATGTGCGTGATTTTGGCAAGAAAAAAACCTTCAAATATTTCTCTTCTCCATTTGCTTTATTTCCTGCAAATCTCCATACGCCTCATTTCTGTTTTGTAATCTGAGGTCGCATTTCTTCACACACATTCAGTTGCAACAGCCTGGATGTGGCAAAATCAGAACTCTTCCTGCTACCCTCAGCAGAGCAGCCCTGTCTCTATGCTCTGTCACAGACACACAAGTGACACACCTTAGTTTTCTGTCCCCCTTGGTTCCCCGAGAAGGAAAAGACATTGAGGGAGAGGATGGGACCAGGAGTATCTCAAATGCACCATTTCTACAGCATAGCAACTCTAATGGTGCTGGGCTGGGACTCTTCTGGGGGATGAAGCCATCTCTGGCACCAGCAGTTGCCTGTCCAAGCATGGCTGGGGTCACCTCCAATGAAACGCACACTTGCCAAGTATTGGGGATCAAATTCAGAGCTGATGCAATGAATGGCTCCAGGACAGCATCTTCAGACTTTGTTTTGTATCACATCAGGCTTCAAGTATTATATAGTGTTGCCATGCCAGGATATTTTTTAGTGTCCTAGAGACTGGAAACAAAAAAATATTTTGTCTCTTGGCTGGAGGATTTGCCCGTATTTGCTCTAGCCTAATTTAACTCTAGTTGAATTCAGTGCATCCAATTTCTAGGCTCAGCTTAACTTTAGGACATACACGTATTCTGCTATATCTGTTTACTTCAAATATTGTGCTTTAGCAAAACAGTCATTGCGTGTAATAACTGAATAGCTGCTTTCTTACAACACCCACTGAAAGGCACTGCAAGAAAAAGAGGTCAGATTCACAGGGAATTTTTTTCTTTTTTTTTAACCTGGCAAAAATGTAAGTTTTAAAAGTTTACATTACAATCTTTGTTAAAGTCAGTAGTAACCAAGTTCGAAGCAGGAATAGAAGTCCAATGGCACTCAAATTAATATTATCAGGAAATGCAAGCCACTTAAGAGGCCTGTTGTACAGCAGTGTATTAAAGCCCTTAGCTGGAGTCTTAAGGGTCAAGTTTCTGGCACTATTAATCATGTTATTTATATATATATGGACACATATTTATGTGTATATATTGCACGTGCGCGCGCACACACACATGCGCCCCAGCCATTACTCAGCCCTAACGATGCACAGAGTCCTGCTGCAGAGAAAGTCACCTGGAAAGAGTGCCTGAAAAGTTCATGAGTTCCTTATTTGCAGGCAAAGAGGGAGGAGTGTGCTGGGGAAGCAGGAACGCAGTGTCACTGCTCACGAGGCTTGTGCTGGTTACAAGATGTTTCTGTTTTGTTATTGAGAGGGAAATAAAATGGGAGAAGGAAGGGGCAGTGTGTGAAGAAAGGATATTTCCTACAGATGTATTGTGATTGCTAGATATTGAGTTTCAAGATTATGATCCTTGCATGGAGCTCTTTTGGCGGAGAAGGTGGAGACTCCTAAAATTAATAGCATTTTCATACAATTAATAAAATCCTCCTTTGGCAGGAATAGACATCCACCGTTTTAGCAAGGAACGGACAAATGTATTGGTATAAAAATCTGTTTTCTTCCAGATAGCCAAAATGCCATCACTGGGGATTGCCTGCCCTCGCTCTCCTCAAGTGAGACCATATTCATCCACCACCTCCACACACGAAGAACAAGATTTCAAACGTATCTAGTGAAGAGTTACTAAGATACACTGAATACTTTAGTCTAGCAGAAACTAAATGCAATGGGTAATGTGGAGACAATGAAATTGCCTCGGGTACAAGTTTAGCCCTGTTGTTTAAGTGGTTGAAAATGAGTCTCTTTCATATTTCCCTTGATATCTAGGAGGTGGCACACAGAATAAAAGTGCTGAACTAGGACTCACAGGTTTCATGGGATGTAGCTTTGACGCACCAAAGTCAATACAAGCTTTGATTCGGAGCAGGAGGAGGTGTACAAATACAAGGGGTGTCAGCTGGACCTTACTGAAGACCTTCTGACTGGGAACAGCTATGGTTTTGTGTGTGACTCTTGGTGTGCCTGTACTCAGAAAGGGCTGCTCTGTAGTTGTCCTTTATGCAAACCTGCTATCAGCGGGTTTTGGTACCTCCTGATCTGATACTGAATGATCGTGGCTAGGCTGTGGAACAATGTGGTACAGCTTGTTTATAACAATCTTGGAAAAAAAAAGATGGTTCTTCGTTATATCACAGTGTTCCTGATTATGTGTTACATACTGGAGCTATTTAATCAAAACCATTAACAATTTACATCTTATAATGCTTTATAAAGCCAGCCAGTATTATGATTATTATTTTGCAATATTTATGCTTAAAATTTTATGGGATGCAAGTTGATTTCCCAAACCAAGTTTGCTGAATGGATGTTTGCGGTGGACAATCATATCAGCATGTGTGCTCACGCTGAGCACGAGCATTTCAGTGCCTCCCAGCAAACAATGCACGTGCTGAACTCCCAGTGACCCAGTTGTCTTTGCTAATCGCTTGCTGATTACTAGCTAATCAGTGCCTTGTTTAGAGCAACTAAGCCAAAACCACTCTCTGCTGTGCTGCACTTGGAAAGTGGGATGCATTTTTTGGTCATCGTCATCACTGTGCAGCAATTGCACTAGAGGTGGACGATGAAATGCAGACTGGTCCCGTGCAGGGCCTCGCAGCTGTAGGTAGCTCAGGAGTGTTTATCTGGGTGTAGGCTTCCAAAGTCCTTTGCTCTGTAGCCCCATGAGATGAAGAAAACAGCTCGTAGCCGATTGCAAGTGAGTGTGCTAGCGTTAGCATCCTCTCACAACTGTATAGGAAGCGAGGCTGGAGACTTGGGGAGAAAAGTGCCTTCTGGAGCTGATATGATAAATTTTATCTTCTAATTGCCATGAGTGCAGTGGACCCCCACTGAAGGTTGTGGACTTGGTTCACCCTTGCGATGGAGTTGAATTCAGCATGGGGCCAAGGGGGAAGGCGAGGAGAGGGGGAATGAATCCACACCTGTATTTCTGCACGTAAGTCACTTAGTAGATGTTTGAAAGAAAGAACACTGTTTAAATGTGAACTTATCTTTTGTTACCGGATTTTTGTGCAGGCAAGAGATGGGACTTATAAACTTTCCTGTGATAGCTGGTCCAATAAGAGGATCCCTTTTGCCAGCATGCTGCATGCTTCAGCAAACAAAATGTGCTGCTTAAAAGTTAGCATTATCCTTGTCCTTGGCCAGAAGAGTGCAGACAAGGGTTTGGCCTTTTTGCCAGCATGTTTATTAAACAGTTAATCAGCTATATAGGGTTAAATTTCACCCTGGGGATTTTCAGTATGGACTTTCTTGTCAAACTTATCTTGCTGTCAAACAAGTACCTATAGTTTTAAAAAAGGAAATAGAGACTTTTTTGTGTGTTTTATGACTTTTCTTATGATGAGGGACACACTCATGACATGAGCTATCCCGCAGAGCCTTGCTGATCTAAAAAGCACTACAGTGACAGCAAGAACCAATGAATTAGTGCAAACCTACTAGTTTCTACTTTTGAAATCTTAAAACTCGTTTGTGATGTAGATACATTATGATCTAATGGGTATTTTTTAATGAGCATGAAGTGTGTTTTTCATGTTGCATTTTTTTGTATTTTCCCTTCATTTGTTAATTTGCTAATGCAGCCACAAGAATAATCTGCACTGAAAAGCAGAATGTTTTGTTCTACAATACCCCAGGCTAGCTAATCTGTGTCATACATACATTAGCTTTTAACTTCTTTAAGTCTACATAGAAAGGCTTCTGATCACAGGTGAAAATGAGTTTAATGTATCACTTTATTAAAAACACTATACCTTCTGATCTTACTAGCAGTTTCTGTTCATGTGAGGTGCCAGACAGGAATAGCAAGATAAGAAATGAGGCTTATTAGCAGAGCTATTGTGTATGAATAAAGCTAGCAACCTTCAGTTTATTCTCCCTCATCAGTAAGCATGAAAGTGAGATGTTTTTTATGGGTGTGTATCAGAGTAAAAAGTATATGCCTGATGGTTTGAAATACAATTAACTCTGGGTGAAAACACCATGCTCCCTCTATTGTCTTAAGATCTATAAACTATGGATTTCCATGGACCACAGGGAGTGAAAAACGGGGCTGACCCCAAAAATCCACAGACTTCCAGACTGGCTGACATTCTGATGAGGCTGTCAGCTATAAACTTGGATACACATCCATTCACACATATCATAAACAGAGAGTATAAAATAGTTGGGCTGAGCTTTGTTTAGGAAACTTGCTATTAGAAATACGCCAGGACTTCACAATAAAAGGCAAAATGTATTGAAATTTATGGGGTTTAAAATTTCCTCACAAAGTTAAAAGTAGGCTTGTGTTTGCTTTTTTGCCTGACCCTACTCACCTTTGCCAGTGAGAAGGAGCCAATTTATGAAGGAAGTTGGCTTTTCCTAAAGGCAGATTTGAAATTTCATGCATGATGTTAGAATTTCCTAGCATTTCTGCATGCCAAGAACTCTTTCCACTAATTTTCCCAGAAAAACACAACATTCAAGGTACATAGTCTTCAAAATGTTGAGATAATTCAGCTACAAATATTTGCAACATTCAGCCCTAGTTGTTAAAGTAAACATTGCTCAGGGAATAGATGTCTTTGCTTGGGACTAGGAAGACCAGGATATCTAAAAGTCCCTCACTTTTCTCTCTGACCGTCCTCTGGCATCCCAAAGAAATCACTGTACCTCTATTTCCCCATTGCCTTTCTTAAAGTGGAAGATCAGAGACTGCTTTTTGCTCTGTTTATTTCTATAATGTCTTGCATATTATAGGCCCAAATGCCACTACATTTTGTATTTATTTTCATGCTATTCAAGAAATGTCCAGCAATTATACTGAACAGAAAACTGGGCTGTAAGGGCAATGGATAATGCTTTTTTTCTAAACTTTCATCATATTTTGGTTTTGCTCCTTGTCCTTTCCTGAAGGCTTAACGGACTATTTGCAGTCTGCTTTTAATCCTTTCTTATTGGTAGATGAACCTCCTTCCTCCTTTGGTGTTAGAAACACTTTTTCTCCTTGGTACTGGGAATTCATCTCTTCGTTTTATCTTAAATCTCTTGCAATGTGGAGCACATTGTTTGATAGTGCAGGGTGACACACGTGCTTTTTTAAACAACTGTTGTCTTTATTCTTCTGGCAGCAAATGCCACTGCTGTCAAATAAAGTAAAATTGACTCCCACAGGAAAGCTTAAAGAGTCAGATATGCCATTGCAAATTCTGGCATAGACTGTTCGGAAACCTTTTTCTTCTTGTTTGGCAGGACATGTGCTCAGTCCCTGAACACACTGCTCAGAAGCTGTTACAAAATATAGAAGACAATAAATACTAAGCAAGTTAAAATTTTATCTGCTTTGAGAGATAGGAGTCTGAATGTCTAAGACACTAAAATTCATTTGACAAGAACAAGAGATCTCATACCAGTCTTGTAAATGAAAAGCTGTTAGGCAGGCAGTACCTTCCCCAATGTCATGTTTTTCTTAGAACTGGGGCATACATTACACACAAATTTGAGATTATCTCTAACAATTATCTAAAATTAACTGTGGTTTTCTAATGAAAAACATTAAGAGGAGGATCTGATAAGAAGTGGGCCTATTTATAATACTTGCTACGAGAAAGAAAGGTTTGCTACTCTGAGTGAAACCAAAATGCACCATGTGTCAGAGTATAAAAGAACATTGGCTTCCTTTCCTTTACTTATTAGCAACAGTGCTGGGAGTTTATCACATCTATCGGTGGTTAACTGAAAAGAGCCAACTCGAAGAAGAAGTGTTCCCATTTCTGTGTTTCTTTCGGTATTGTATCAGTTGCTCTTTGAACAGCTCTGCTCTTACAGAGCATGTACACACCATGCAATGTCACACATTGCAACTCTGAGCTCTCCTGGCAGCTTTCTTAACACGGTGCACGTCAGAAAGGGGCACCAGCTTGGACGACCAAAGCAAGTTGACATCTGTTTGGTGCTGCACCAGAGCAAACCCCATGTGCATCTCGAGTTTGATTAGCATGGGGCTGCTCTGGCTGCACCACGTGGGCATCTCATGGGAGTATCCTCGTACAACCACCATTATCTCTGTTCATGCAGCAAGCCTGAGTCAACGGAGCTTAGAAGCTAAAAACATGAGCTCCTGAACAGCCACGGTGCCAAGTTCTTCTGTAACACCATATTTATTTGGGTGTGACTTGGCTGGGGGAGCCCTGCTCGTGATTGATTGATTCAAAGGACTCCAAAATAAGTGTGGTGTCCACCTGGATATGATGTCTATCTATTCCCAATTATGGAAGGCGGGTCCAGAGCAATCCCAGTGTATGCAGGCTGTGAGTGAGATAGACACCAACAGCACAGGTTACGTACACTCCAGATCAGCCCCTCTGAATCTTTCCAGCACAGAACGACAGGAGAAGCAAACATTGACGTTATATAAAGTGTGTTTCCCTTCGTCCAGGTACTGGGTAGGAACCAAGTCACTGTGTTTAGGGACTCCTCCATGCTATGCAGAACACAAATTATGGGAAGGGTTTTGTCAGCAGAGAGTATCAGTGGAGAGGCTCCTTTTTCCACGTCACACTGTATTACAGGCCAGAGAACGAGTCTCCAAAGAGGTGCTGTGGTTTCTCTTTTGGCTTTTTGCACAACTTGGACTGCACAGAGCTGGGTTCAGGGACCTGATTCACAAACAAGGGAGTTACAGTGAGGAACATTTGAACGCTCTGATTTCTAAAACCATCTGAAATTCAGCAGTTTCACGTCGTGGATATCTACATGCACACTGACACATGTAAGTTCTTGTCTTCCTTTAATGTGAGTTTGAAAGAACCCAAAGATAGTGAGTAAGACTCACAGAAATCATAATATGTCGCCTAAAATTCACACGTTGAACAAATTCATATGCTGATTAAACAAAAAATACAAGTCGTTCCACTTATCTGAAAGGTCGATGGATCTTGACAAACCTTTCAATGAACCTCTCGTGGCTTCGCGTTTGTAGGAGCCACAGAAACCAGGTGGATTTTGTTGTGAGCCATTTTCCATAGTTCTGCTTATCAGTCATGTGAGCATGGGTAATTATTTTCACCTCATGTTTGCTAGTGCTGATTTACTTTACATTTGACTGGTCTTAAAAAAAGAAAATCTTTAATCTAAACCAAACAACCCTTAATGCAACCAAATGTTTGGATGAATAAAGGGCAAATGTCTGTGTGTTTGTGAAAGCAGCACCAATAAAAATAACACAGACATCATCTAGTATCGTAATGCCAGCAGGCAATGCAGAATAACTAAAAGAGCCAGGTGTAACTTTGCAAGGTTGAAAGAGGTTCCACTGTCTCTTCAGGATACTGGCTTTAACTGGTGAAGAGGTTTACAAAATTTAGATACAATTTCTCCAAAAGGTTTCCAAATCTGACTGCTTCTTTTGTTTGCTTTCCATTTTTACAGAACAACTTTTAACTTTTAGAAATTTCCACATGAGAAATGTTTTCTCAGCTGCTAAAGGTAATTAGGAGACACAAGGATCGGTTTTGTTGTATTTTCCTCTGAATAGGAGTGAAGTTATTTCATGCAATTTTTTACACAGCTCTGCTGTGTGATGGGCTGCATACAGAGTAGTTTATTTATACCACTTTATCTCACACCTGTTTGGATACTGGCTGTTTTATGGTATTTAAACATACTATTTCTTGCCAATTGCTTTATCTACACAGTTCCTGCTTTTGCTGCAAATGTTTCTTATTAACTCTAAAAGAAACATCAATTGCTCCCTGAGCATTATTAGCGAGGACAAAAATAACATAATTGTTAGTTACTTCCAACATGTTATCACTGCAGACCTATAAAACAGACATTCTTTCAAAATACTGTAGGGGCTCTTTTACTCTGTTGAAAATAAATAATACATGTTTTAAGGACTTATTATTTCACTGGAATTTTGTTTTTAAGTGGAAAAAAACTCAATCAAAAAAAATCACAAAGTTTCACTGCTGTGCGGTGTGCTTTTCTGAGCCATTTTGTTGTGCCACGTCTGAGCACACCTCTCTAGCTGCCAGAGCCCAAACATAGAACACAATGTTGGGCAAAGACCCACAACGGGGGCACACAAGATTATTCATGCAGAAAATGCATAATTCCTCAGGGCTCTCTTCCTCTGGTATGAATATTTCTCCCTATAGCCTCGGTGTCGTGGGTCTCATGGTAGCGATTTTCAACCCTGCAAGTAGAAAGGAGGTGGGAGCTACCCCTCTGCACATACTGTTACGGGGTTCTGCACTGTTCAGAGCCCTCAGAATTACTAAAGGACTTTTACTCCCCAAAGCCCCTCTGAGAGGGAGCTGCAATGTCCAATCTGCAGAGGTAGCATGAGTCAGATGAAGTGACTTACCTGAAGGTAGGTAGATAGATATTATTATTGGCAAGGAAGCCACACGAATGCTTGTACTTCTCATCCCATCACCCTGTCACATTGGTACCAGAGGCATGAGCTGAGCAAGCCAGGGCGATGGTCCTGTGTTCATCCACACCTGTCCTTTAGGCAGCCTGTCCTGGCACCACCGTTCCTGGGACAGAGGCTACTTACTGGTTGTACTGACTCCTAACAACTGAGCCTGGGCTGGAGTTGAACGTTCAACCTCTATTAATTGCCCATAATCCCATATTGTATTGTTATACTGATGGCCAGATAGATATCAGACAAGGGGAAAAGAAGTGCTGAAGTATGTGTCCGTGGCTGCAAAGGTCTGGATATTTACCTCAGTATTTGCCTGCTTAGTGCAAACCCTTATTTCATTACAGTTGTCAGGCAAATACGCCTCGATCACGGATGGGACACAACAGGACTGCCTGGAGAGAGGAGTTAACTTTCAAAGCAAACTGCTTCAGCCGGGATGCCTCACTTCATGCCTGGTTTCTGAAGTAGGTTCTTTTATCCACAGCCAGAGCACACACCACCCTCCATCCTTCTTCCTTGGGTGGTGTTTTTACTGGAGGCATTGCTGGATCTGAGCTTTGTGTTATCCTGCCGTACTGCTACTGTTTAAAAACCTGTCCAACTTGAAGACACGTGTCAATGCTACATTTACAGCCCTAGCTTATCATCTCTTGTTTATGACCAAAATAACACCATTTTAAACAAGCTAAATAGCTGGCTATGAAGGTAGCCCTACGTGAGCTCTTCAGAATGAAACTTGCCTTACCAATTTGGGACTTTTACTACAAAAAACAGAATTTCCAAAGGGCAGAATTTCTAACCTGAACTTGCCTTCAGTGATCCTCAAGGGCTGGAGTTTAGCTCTGAAACCACAAACTAAATAGGGTTGTTTGTTGGCTGGGTATTTCTGTCATTTCCTTTAGGCTTTGCTGTATCAACATGAAACTCAAAAAACCCAATTTGCATTTGCACGCAGGTGCATTTGCACTCTCCTTTGTTAAAACAAACAAATAAACAAGCAAACCAGTTTTTCAAAGCTCATTCCCTAAGAGCCTAATGAGAGGTTTCTTCCACTGAAACATCTGGTTTTAGTCACTGCTGGTTGGAGGATACTGACAATTCCTCTGTTCTCAAAATGCAGGGAAAGCGGTGTTAATCCTGGGCCTGGGGAACTACCACGAGTCCAGCCAAAATAGCTCTTGTGACTATAATCATTCATTGCTATTAGATATTTTATGGTGCATCAGAAAATGGATTCTATTAATAGGAAGATTTCTTAAACTAACAGTGAGACTTTTGTGTAAGTGAGAAGTAGGCTCCAAACCTGTGCAAATTAAACAGAGATGTGTGACTGATGAATCACACATGAACCAACAGTGCCTGATTTCATTAGCTTTATTAATTTCTGTAATACACACCATATAATACAGGCTTCATCTTCAAGGAAAAGTTTTTGAAGATTTGCAGAGGAGAAAATAAAACTTAACTTCGTTTGGATGAAAAATGTACCGAGCTACCTGCAAAGCACAGTACGGCATGGCGTCTCTGCTCAAAAATGCTGTAAAAAGGTTCTCTCGTGCACTGTGTGCTGCTGTTTGTAAGACCAGACCTCTAAATCACACTTCAGTCATGAACGTTTTCCAAGTACTTTCCAACAGTATATCACATTGCTCAACAATTTAAGACTGTCTGACAGAAGGCCGTGTTTACTAGTAGCAAGATAAATAGGCATGGGCCGGTGATACAGACCCATCATCTTTCCATGGTTCAAGTTTAAATCTGCTTTCTCACATTTTCGTAATGTTTTAATATATTTTTCTTCCTTGACTTTGTTACCATTAGGGAAGAATGAGCTAAGCTAGATTTTGAAATCTGAACTCTTTTTTTTTTTTTGGTTCTAAGTCACTTCCAAGCCCGGAGGACCATTTGTATATGCTACACATATAATCTCATGAAAGCAGTGATTCTTAGAAGGTTTTGGTCAAGAGAATTTGAAATCCCTTGAGATTTCTCTGCAGTTGAACACAATCCTTGTCTTAATTAAGTCTCTCAACTGAACCTCAAAACCCAGACTACCCCTAAATTGAATCCATCTCCAGGCATGAACATCTTTCTCACCACTCCATATTTTATGCTGTATTTATTTTTGACATTGGTTAAAAGCAGTCTTGCTTCTTTGGTATGGACAATCTTGTCCAATTCTCAGATGTGCACAGGTTGTTCGCCTCTGGTTTACAAGTGTTGCTCAACACAGCAAACTATATACACTCAGGGAAAGAATTTTCAGTGTAAGAGAGTTTGTATATTCTTTGCTATCATACTGAAGATATAAATCCTGCCTTAGTATTTTCATCATTCTACACAGTTGCTGCAATTATTTATCTACAGCCAGAACTATAGCTCTTGTTTTACTGTTTAATGCTTAAAAATCCTTAACAAATGTCAAAGCAGAAACAAATTATGTTTTATCTATTTTGGTGCTTGTAATTAAATTGCTTTTTCCTACAGTAAGACAAAACCAGAAAAAAACCAAGCACCTATCACAGATGTTCACTAGTTGCATATTTCCATCAGCACGCTGCAGAAAGCAAAAGCAGTTAATACAAACCTGGGTATAATCATTTACCAAGCAGTTTGCAGAACATCCGTGTCCACTCTGCTTGTAAACTGGCCAACATTTTGACTCACATAGGAGACACATGTAAAATGCTGGATATCTGTCATACAAAAGCTCCAGTGTAAATAAATAAAACTATGTAGGATGTCTCCCACAGTTTACACCACATCACAACTCCTCTTACACAAGACATCTGTAGGCACAGCAAAGATACCAGCATACCCTCCACACCTTCATCATCCCTTTATCACAAGGCTGGTTAGAGCTCTCCTCTTTGTAGACATGTAACAAAGCCAATATAGAGTTGTCTGTCCAGCTCAAGCACCAAGCAGACACACACCACATATAAATCACCCTCCTCTTCAGCAGGGCAGACGAAAGCTCATCTCATAACTGCTCTCCTGCCAGCCACGGCAGGTTTATAGCCCCGTAACTCAACCGGCCCTGTGCTTTGTGCCTCGCTGTGCTCTGCGCGGGGGGCATGGTGAATTCCTGCAGCGCTGCCTTCAGAAAGTCATCTCTTTGGAGAGCAGATGGAGGGAGGAGGCCCCTGGCTTGCAAGGGAGATGCCGTCTGTATGCGTACCTCAAGGAGCAATGAAAACCAACTGCTAAGCCCCTGCTGATGTTGGGACCCATGAATCCCATTGCCATTGAGGAATCCCGTTCATAGCGATGAATCTGTGCAGTCACTTGCCTGTGAATACCATACAGCCCAAATACGCAGCTCTTGTGCAGCGATGCCTTGTCCTGGGCTAGTGCTGCTCAGAGCTGAATATTTCAATTCAACAACCAAAATTCGTTTTGGAAAGGGTATAAGGGCCTGATTCAAAAGCCGTTAAAGTCAACGGTGTGAATTGCCGCTGGCCGTTGCTGTGCAGGGACAGCTCACACCGGTGAGAAATTGCTCCCTCCTTTCCAAAACGCTTTGGCTCACATTTTGTATGTAAAGTTTCAAAAGCTTCGCATAGTTTTAGAGTGTGTTCTCAAATTTCGGAGATGAATTGCTGGGAATTTGTTTCTAATGTAGGTAATTTAAACCAACTATTCAAATATGTGACCTTTTAAAATACTGGAGAATTTTGACATATTTCAGATCTCTGATAAGACTGTACTTTAAAAAAAAAAGCTAAGAAAATATCTCGTTCTGTTTCTGTTTATAAACTGAGATTATGAGGGGAAAAAAACAAACTTGTCTGCTTGCTTCCTTTGTTGACATACCAGTTTTGGTCAGTGAAGGAGAATGGACTTGAAATAAATTCATGACCATTTTTGTTTTTGAAGGGGGAATTCCCTTGGGAATAATATTTTTCTAGAAGCCTGCTGCAGATAATATATGTGCTTTATCTCTTTAATGATGGCTGTTGTGGTGCTCATAGAAGAGCGATTGCAAGCTACACTGCAGCTTCAAAAAGTTGTACTTTAACATACCAATGACTATTAATGAAACACTTGGAAAAAGATTTACAAAACCAGGCCATCTCTTTAATTATTAGCTATGCATTTTTCATTCAGTAATTTTCTCCCTGACCTGACTGATATTTGGGTAAATCAGTTAATTCTGTTGAAATCTGTGGAGCTACATTGGTTTACATAAACTGCGAGGAAAATTTTCTTCAGAAAAAAAACATTAAAATATATTTTAAACGCATACTTACTAGAAGAGCTTCATCTCCATTAAAGTCTACTTTTTGGTCCTTTATCGTTTTCAAGTCCTTACTAAGAACCAGATTCTAAAGTAAGATTAGAGCAGTGCATCAGTTTCCAATTGATTGCCCTACAGATGTTTAAAAGGAAGTATGTTATCAATAGAGATTATTATCTCAATCAAAATATTCAGTGAATGCTAATGTTATTCTTTTCTCATTTAAATATAAAGATCAAGCCAAGACCCTGCTTGCTTGAAGTCAAAAAAACCCACTGTCAGTTGAACAGCCTACTCCATGAGTATTTTTTAATAGATTTTTTTGCTTATTTTTTCATGTGGATATCAGACAGGATTTCATGTCCTCTTCTAAGATCAGTACTTGGAATGAGGTCATTACAGTCTCACATACACCTAGACCTGAAAAACTAAAACATCCAGAAGGAGAAATGATTTAAAATGATCTTTCTTGACCTCTTTTAATGAAAAAAACACCAACCTTTTTTATAAACAAAAGATTTCTGACCCAGAAATCTACTATCCTACAGCAGCTGGGAGGGACATTGGTAAATAACAACGTATTTAAAAATTAGATAAACAAAATACTTCTAAAATCAAAATACTAGTGTTTGGCTACCAACATTTTAAATTACAGTGCCAGCTATGCCTGGTGGCAGCCACAAATGTCAATCAAGGCAGCTACAGATGACCTTTGCCATCTTTTCTTATTTTTGCCATAATTCCACTGACCGCTTTTTGTGGTGCTTTTCAGGCCACCAATGGTCAACAGACAGATCTGATTAACACTAACTTTAGAAGTAAAAGTCTAAATAGCAAAACCTAGCTGAACTCACCACATACCTTACTTGGCTTCGGAACAAGTCAGCAGGGGCTTATTTCTCTGTTACTTGTGACTTGTCCAGACCATTTTTCTAACAACTGCTTCAAAACTGAGCTGTCACCCCAGTTTTGAAGGGGAAAATAGAGATTTAGAAATCTTTAGAAAGGAAAATAGTTTTCATGCACTGTTGATGGACTGAATCATAAACACCCCCTTAAGCCCTCAGATTTTGTCTCTGCAACTTTGCACAGAGGGTCACATCCCAGGAAAATACAGCCCTAGAGCGCACATAGGGAGAGACAAAACCAGTATGAAACGAATAGCCAAAATGTCACAAGCCCAATATAAGCACAGCCTTGACCTGATATGTCCTGCATGATCTGCTTCGCATTTGAGTCAAAGAGAGGAGAGGAGCTATCAGATAACGGCATATGGGCCTTACAGACCCAAGAGTGGGCAAAAGGCATCACTCATTATTCCATCAAGGACTCCACATGCCAGTCTATGCAATCTGATTTGCAATCAATTGCAAGTGATTACACATTGTTTATCATCGATTGGCACAAGGAATCCTTGAGAGAATAATGAGCTGCAGCTGATGACAATCAGAGACTACTGTCTCATTGCAAGTTTGATTGCACATCCTTCCACTGGTGCAATCGAGCACCCACCACCACCACAAAGCACCACAGTAAATAAATAAATAAATAAATAAAGGGTGGCACCAGAAAGCAAAACATTAAAAGCTCTTTTGAAAAATAAAAGGGAATTAATGGAAGTTCTTCAGTATAATATTAGCAAGGTTAATGTCATTAGAACGCTTTGGATTAGAAATATGATAAAAAGGTTTCAGTAGATATTCCAGCTTATCTTTTGGCAAAATAAAATCTAGACAGCAGGCAACCGTTTCTTTAAATAAGCAGGAGAAATTTTGGACCAAGGCATCTAAAGGAAATGTATTATTTTTAAGTAAAGCATGCAGCCAAGTTAGAAGCTTAGAAAGAAAGAGGGAAATTTTAAGACAATCTGCTAATACCTCCTGGTTACCAGAAATTCACCTGTTCTTCAAAATGTGGTCTGTCTTTCTATCAATAAATGCACAGACAGCAAAAGTAAGTAATTATATCATGCAGAAGCTGTGGGCATTATCAATTCAGTGTACAGCTCTTTCCAAGTGAGATACCCAGGCATAAATGTTCTAGAAAACAGCAGTTAAAATTTCAGTAAGCAGCAGATCATGGCCTAAGACTCTCAGAAAGGGGAGTCCATCCCTGACTTTATACTGTGGTTAAAGGATGGGAGCATTAAGGATGGTGTATTCATTGTGTGCCCGGCGTGGCGTACACAATGATCAATGCCTGAAACAGATTCTAGAGTTACAAATTTGCTTGAAAAGTAGCGGCAAAAGCAATCATGTGTTGTACCTGGCTCAGTACCAATGGAAATGTCATGAAAAATATACAGATTTCTTCACTGGGGATTTAATTTTTGGAAGTTTACATTCAAGTTTAGTCCTGAAAACTTTTTTGCTGTCCCAGTAGTATCAGCAGGAACTTTGCCATTGCCTTTGCTGGAACTGAGGTGTTTGCCTTCTGATCTGGAAATCAGCTCCATGCAAATGAAGCAAAATAATTTTTTGAGATCTTGTGTTTCATATAGCTATCACATTGTTCTCATTGCCTCCCTGGTGGTCAGCTGTCCACCACCAACATTGTGGGTTTATTCCCTGTGTGCCAGCTTATATGTTCTCCAGGATCTGTGACTCCTATTTTTAGCATTTCAGACAACATGGATTCCAGCTAGGTTATCTCACTTTAGGTGATTATTCAAAAAAGGTCAACATACTCTAGCGTGCAAAATTTTTTTGGAGTGATTATCAGCCAGTGGATGAATCAGGTGCCTGGAGTTCTCAATAAAGCTATGAAAGAGAGGAGATTAAAATTGTTTCTTCACACGCCAGAGAAGCATCCAAGTGACCAGGTTTCATTTAGACCTTGTTTTTCATGGGTCTCCCCATACCAAGCTCCTTCGCAAACCCTGTTTGCAGCCCTGTGGGCTCTAAATAAAAACCTGACATTCTCTTCTCATTTAACCTTTGCCCAGTTGCACAGGCAGAACAGATCCGTGTCTACAGGCTCCCCAGTTCATAGCCTAATGGTAAAATACACCCACAAAACTCAGTGCTTTCTAACAAATGCCACCAAGCATGACTTAGCCCTCTCCTTCACTGAGAAATGTCTAGTAGAGTTGTACTGGCTTGTTAGCAGAGAATACAATGTACTTGGTCTCAAACTGTAAATCAATATCTGTATCTGAGAGGTGACATTTCAACAACTGTGGAATGCTGGAGCCCGTTAGGATCAATTTTTTTTTTTAAGTGTCAGATTATAAACTTCATAAATAAATGATGAGCACACCTCTTACAACACCATGTGTGTTTGTGTGTGCCTGTGTCAGCACCTTTCTGGATGTAAGCACAATGACCCTGGAAAAATAGTCTCTACAGGTTTACACACTTGCCCTGTGCTGTAAAATTTTAATTAAGCATTGACATACCCTGAGCCATTTAAATACCCTCAGACCTTGGAGAGGTGAAAGGAATCACAGAAACATAAGGCTGGAAGAGATCTGAAGGGGTCATCTGGTCCATCCTCTTGCCCCAAGGCAAGACCAGCCAGACTTAGGAAATCCCCAGCACATCTTTGTTGAATTCATTCCTTAAAACCACCCTGTGGTGGAACCTCCACCACCTCCTCGGGTGACCTGTTTCAGGGCTTCTACTGTCAGAACCATCAAAGAGGATTTTCCTAATATTTAAGCTGAAGTTTCCTTTCTCCAGTTTAAACCATACAGAAAAATAACCAAACTGGGCAAGGGAAAAAAATGGGGGGAAAAAAGGGATTTCTCTTGAAAAAGGGGAGTTGGACCAAGAGAAGAAAGATGTTTAACTGGAAAATTGACTTAAAAGAAGTGAATGTAAAGAGGAAAGGCTATGCAGAGCAGGGCATGTAGTTCCCTGCACAGGGAAGAGGCTGTAAGAAAACATTTTCGGGGGGGAAGGAAAAGAGTCTCTGAGAGTCAGAATCTTCCTTTCAATGGTTTTCCCTTTCCCCTTTTATCCTCTTTGTAGCTTCTTTCTCTTGCACATCTCCATGCTGCTCAGCACTACCCCTTCTAACTGTGCTATAGTTTTTTCCCTATAGTTACAGGTTTTTTTCTTCTATAGGTTTTATTGACCAAACAATGTACTAAATTGTCAGGATGCAGAACGCTTAGGGAATTTCTGAGGCCAAACAGGCAAGCAATGAGCATCAGTGACTGTAGTTGAATGCATACTCCAGTACAGAAAATTTTCAGACCTTTTTCTCCGTTTATGCATGTTAATACTTACTTACACATCGTGAGGAAGCTCAAGAAGGAAAATGTTTAACCAATCTTACATATTTTACATAAAAACTGGCTTTTGAAAGGCTTTTAAGCATCAGTTTATTAGCCCTCCCAACACCTCCCTGGAGCATTGGCAGTCCTACTTTACATGAAATGATAAAAGCAACCCAAGTGGATATAAAATGAAAAAATAAGAAATAAAATAAAATCAAAGAGGAAACACTGCTAAGAAAATATGTGTTAGTTTATTATTAGTAGGCTTCTGGTGAAAGACAAAAATAAAGTTTTTTATGACTTTGACCTCTTAGATGTTGCAGCGACATTGTAATTTAATCACAAGCTAATAATTTACCAGTTCCCCACTTCTTAGTAACAGAAAGCCATTGTGAGAACAGCAGTCAATTTTCAGCTCTACTTCTGTCTTCATCATGGCTAAAAAAACTCATTTCAAAAGACCACAAGAAATCTGGCGAGGTGATCACAAACAATAGGAAGGCTGAAGTTATCAATAGAGTAATTTACAATAATTGTATTTGCAAATTGAACATCATTACAGTAACAATAAGTATAAAATCCCAAAAAGATACTTGATGCTCTTGAGTAATTACATGCAATTAATTTGTATCTAATTCCAGACTCTGGCACGCTCTGTTCTAGTCTTTCTCAGAAATACTTGCTGGCAATGGAAAAATAAGATGCTGTCCCGGCCACCTCTGCTGGGAAGCTTTATGTTATGCAAGAAGGGTTCAGATTTGGCAAAGAGAAATGGTGAGTCTGCAGGGAAACATCTGAAGGATCACGGTTTGTCCCATGTACATGTGATAACAGTATTTATGCTATTATTCCAGTTCAGGTCTTTGGCTCTACCTTCTCACATTGCCTCTGCTGGCTCATGCTGAACTGTGCCCCTATAGACAGTATGGACATAACTATTTTGCACTGGCCAAACCAAGACAGGGAAGAGAAGACTTTCAGCTCTCTTAGCTAATGTTTTCCTTTCCCATGCTGATGAGTGAGAAGTAGGAGAATTTGAGCCCCATCTTCCCAAATGGCTGAATGTTTGTCACCAAATAGTTTATATTCCCACAACTTAATTGAAGAAAGGAACTAAGGACCCTACTTTATTTCTGGACCATACCTCTTCTATGGCTAGTTGTAGAAAGGTTTATGCAGACCTTCAGAGACAAAAAAAAAAAAAAAGAAAAACAGAGAGGGAGGAAGGAAAGAGTATGGGGACTTTAGAGAATGCAAAGATTTTAGAGTCCAAAAGTAAAAATACCTCAAAATGCAAGGGCTTGGTTTCATAACCATATATTTTAGACAAATCAATATTATTCAATGTGTCTTGGCACAAAGTTCCATGTTATAGCTCACTATTGGTATTGATTTTCATCTACTCTTCTCTTTAAAAGTTCAGTTTCAACTTTTAAAGGAAGAAAGGGGTTGAGGCGGAGAATAAGGAAATTAGAAAGTGGTTAACAGACACTATTACTACTTTGCTTCTTGATACACTGCCCTAGTCATGGCTAAGATGATTGAAATAATTCATTAGTATACATGGATTTATTTTTTTTTTAATTCAATCACTATCGGACACAAGGAAAAGCTATGTGTCTTTGTGAACAGACAGACATTCCAGGTGTACAAGTGGACTGGTTTGGTTGGTTTTGGGAATGCGTGGTGTACTGTACACAAGTACCCCAAGTGGTACACTGGGTGTGGAGAAAACCTCCACAGCTTGCTCTTAGCCTACCAGAAATGATGTCTTGCAGATAAGAATTCACCAAAAAGCTTCTGGCAAGCGTCTTGAATTATCTAACACAGCACTGCTATTGTGGAAGATACTCATGATCAGCATACAGGCATCCACCACCTCAAGTCATTACCTGTGCAAGAAGGTGCAATAAAAATCTGTAATGACCTACCGAGATGTTGGAAGAGATGGACTTCTGCCTTAAACTACTGCTAACCTGGGTAGGAGAAAATGGGATCCCCCTGGGGCAGAAACGATGGCATGTCTGCAGGCAGCAGCGCAGGGTGCAGCGCCGGGGCCGGCTAGGCGAGGCACTGTTCAGGCAGCTGCCTGTCTTCGCTCCACGCATGGATTTCAATATGAAAGGCACACAGACGGGTGCGTGCTGCAAGATCCAAAATCACAAGCATCGGTTGTTGTTTGCTGTTATTATAAGCAGCCCTGCACTGCTTTTTCTCTTGGGCAAGAGTGCATCTGTGTATACACACACACATATATATAAAAATACATATATGTATAGGTATACATATCATAGAAATGAAACCAGTACAATCTACAAGCTCGGCTTTGATGTTAACACAGTAAACCAACACGTTTTATTTGAAATAGCTTGTGAATAAATATTGTTGCAGGCATCACATAACAAGTGAACTTGAAACTGCTCCGCACTGTAGCATTGAGGCTCTGTATAATTAGGTCAGTGTTATAGCTAAAGGGGGGAGGAGCCAGTTCCTAACGATACAAAATACTGAGCCTTTAAATTATAAAGCTTTCTGTGCGGGGTAACTGAGAGTTACCTCCATCTGACATTAAGGGAGATCTGTTCAATGTGTAAGTTCTTGCTGGAGGGATCTGTAGATGACAAAACAGTGATCTGCCATCGTCTGCTTGCTTGGAGTAAACTATCTAAAAGTAATCCAGATGTAGAAATGACTTCCCGAGTGGAAGAAATGGAGTGTAGAGGGTAAATCTCCCTGAAACAGAGAGAGCAGTTAGCTGCAGCGGAGCTTCAGCTTTCAAGTTTTTACATTTTTGCATATGCATCAGATGCTCCCGGGAAGGGTGACACTCAGAAACGGAGTTGTAATTATTTGTTTTGGAAATTAAGTTATGTGTTAAAGAACACATGCGCCTCAGGACTTCTAGCTCTAACAGCTACTTAGGTTTCAGTAAACCAAGTGAATAAATGAAGCGAGTGAAACTGAGAAGAAAGCTTCTGACTCACATTCTCTCTCTTGACTGTAATAAGAAATGTCTTGAAAGCAAAATGTACCATTTTATGTTATCAATAAACTCCCCATAGAGTTTATGATAGAGTTATTTACCTCCGTCTGAACGCTAAGGAGGAGTCGGGGACAGAAAAACACACTATTTTTTGAGACATTTCAAAAATTTGGTTGTGGTGCAGCTCAGAATGAAACTGCACTAAAATAAAACAAAGTATAACCTGAGAGAGCATAATTGATAGCTGGGTGACTAGGGAACTAATTTGGCAGGCTGGAGACCCAGACAAAAATCCCTAAACTACGTGCAAAACCTTTGTCTTGAAATTCA
The DNA here is from genome assembly GCF_018139145.2 of Gymnogyps californianus. Taxonomy (NCBI): domain Eukaryota; kingdom Metazoa; phylum Chordata; class Aves; order Accipitriformes; family Cathartidae; genus Gymnogyps; species Gymnogyps californianus. Next base: position 6,462,915 of record NC_059482.1, read on the forward strand.
TACCTTTTGGCCAAAAGTTGTGATTTTGACAAAGCAGCTTTTTTTCGGCAAAGGTATTTTAACCAGCCTGCCAGCACGCTAAATCCACCTCTCCTCATTCTCCACTTGACTTCCTCCAGTGTTTTGGGTTGCAATGCCAGAACAGCAGTAATCAATAGCCCAGAAAATTGTAGTATTACATGTCGCTGTAATGACTCGAATGCTAGTATCTGTGTTAGCTTCTTATCTGGCTGTGATGATGCCTACTGATTGGAAAAGAGGGGCACTTGCAACAAAGCTCCTCTGCAATTATCCTCCCAATGTGTGCGCGAGGCAGCTGGGAACCTTGTGATAACAAGCAAGTCAATCTTCACTTTCTCATTGTCTTCGTTCAATCGACGGGTGAGTCTGTCACCTGCCCAGAGGACTTGGCAGAGGAGCTTTCCTGCATTTGGCTCTAGGAAAGGGGGTAAGAGAGATTGGGTTCTTCTTCCGTATTGGGAAACTAGTACTCCACATTGTCTGAGGGATTTTCAGTCCCATCTATTTATTCAGTGAGATGGAAAATATTGAAATGTGATTACATGGAAATTACATCGAAATGTGAATACATGTGATACGCACAAGTATTGTGTTGACTGTGGCTTCTGTTATTTTCCTGGTAGGTCTTGCAGATGCAATGGGGTTTATGCTGGAGTTTTGTCTCTGAATAAGATCTCTCCCTGTCTCTCTTTATCTTCTAAGCTACTGTACTCCCTGGTTTCCAGTTCTGTAATATCCAAAAAGTGCTGTAAAGGCTGTTACTAAGCTCCCAGAGCTTAGGTAGCATATGCCTCTTGTGTACTCCCTGCACAGTGTATTGGTGTGTGAAGCGAGCTGGGGCAACCTGAATGCATCTTGGCATTTTCTCTGGTGCCTGTAAGTGGGCTGCTTGTCTTGGAAGAGCAGCTGGCTCCCGGTGGGCCGAAACAACGCACAATGCTGGGGATCAGTCCAAGGGCCCAGCTCCCATCTGAGACAGGCTGCAACAGGGCTCCAGCTCAGGAGGAGCAAAGAGGATTGGGTTCAGGGGGGTTGTTTTTCAATAGAAGTGGTTTCTCTATGAGTGAAACAGGGAACTTTATGGGACAAGGAAAGCCGTTGGGTTTTGGCTGTATTGCCAAATTCACGTGAGCATACAAAGAGCAACAAATATGCAGAGAAGGCTATTTAGGGGATTCTTGGTGGAGTAGAGTAATGGCGCTTATTACCATGGGCTTGTAGGGGGCAAACCCAGCCTGCTAGTGAAATGAGCATGTATCATTCAAGGGATTCTTTGTTCTTCCTCTGTTCTTGTTTCCCTCTGGTTTGGGTGATGAGAAGGCTTTTCTAATCAATTTCTTAATGGGAAGAGAGATAGAAACCTGATTTCTTTGCTTTCTATATTGCTTTGAGAAGCTGTGGTTGAATTGGTTAAATGGTAGAAGACCTAACAGTTACTCTCCTCTGTCAAGTACTTTCCAAAGGTTTGGGAAAGGAGCTTGGTGCAAATGAGGGGCTCTGTTTCTCTGTCACTGATGATTTTCTGGAGGAGGTGGAGGCAATCATTGTAAACCCAGGCCAAGGCTCTGGGCTTCTTTTAGTAGCAGAGATGGAAGATGTGTCTGTTCTCCCTGATCAGTCCTCCAAAACGTGTGCATTTTCCCATCCCCAACTAATGCCAAGTCTCTTCTAGAGCTTACAATGGATGCCTGTGGGCTGAGGACATGATGCAAAGTGTGATGTCACCAGGGCAACCTTCCTAGGGCTAGAATGAAATTCTGGTGAGATCAGATTAAATCATATGTCTTACTTTCAATAAAGCACGTTTTCTTTCCCCCAAGTTTGTCTCTGGAGATGACAATGAATTCCTTTGATACAGACAAATGAAGATGGAACAACTTCTGCTAAACACTTTCATAGGAGCTGTTTTTTCTTCTTTTTTTTTTTTTTTTTATCTGCAAGAATCCCTCCTATGTATGCTGTGCTCATTACATACAGAGCTCTTCACTGAGCGTAGTTAAGACACAGCATTTTAAAGCCTGGAACTGGTGTTTCTTCTCTTCAAGAAGGTGTTAACAGAAGGTTACAATTATACATACATTTTAATATGTAACTCTCTATTGTAAACAATTCACTCTTAATATGTCTGGCTTTTGTTTGCTGTAAAGTTACACATTATATTTGGATTAATGATTCACTTGGCCGTATAGTAATTTCTCTGTATAGGTACAATCTCACTCCAGTCATCCTAGATTATTTTTTAACATAATCTAATTTAAAAAAGAAAACCTTTTCCCTGTTTATAAAAATATTATTTGTTCCTGGCTTTCATACATATATTTGGAGGAAAGAAATGAGTGATACTGAATAATGACTAGCACTCAGTCTCTCTAACCACAAATTATGCACCTCTATTTGCAATTTATTCTACATGTTCATTGTTGTTGGGGGTTTTTTAAACACTTTCTCTTTGTGTATTCTCTCATCTTGCTGTGCAGATTCATGTTCATAACTCCCTTGAATCCATACCCAGAAACACAAGTACCTGAGCTAGATTGTGGAATATGAGCTCCTGTAAAGCCACGAGGGGCAGCCAGACACTTCTGTGGTTGCTGTGAGATTGGGTTTAGACTCATAAACTAGTTGGTGGAGAAAGACAAAGACCAACTATTGCACCACCCCAGCACGACCTAGTCCATATAGGAATGGGGACGTGTGAGTATCTGCTGTTGGTATTGGAGCCAAGCAGAAATAGGGAGGAATTGTTCCTGTCCTGCCCCAGGATGGAATAGCTTCCTCCCTCTTCTCTCTCGGGGTGTGTGCTTGAGATATGATCTAGCTTAGTGAGGGAGAACACACAATCTCGTCTATATATAACAAATATTTCTGTAGCATAAACACAGACACCTATCTGAATAAGATACATCTTACAACAAGTTTATTATGTGGCAATGTAGGAGACGAATCTCTGGATGGAAATGCTGGAAAACGCTGTTCTTCCCATCGGAGGAAAGCTTTTGTTCAAAATGCTCTGGATGTCGGATTAGGGTAATGACAGCAAAGGGCTGTGGGGGGTTATCACACTCAACACATGCACATGCTATATGTGTTTCCTCGATGTTTAAGGAATACTATAAAGACAGTACTCTCAGTGTCACCACAGAGGCAGCAAAGAAATGGGGATAAACCATCTCTGGTTGTAGTACCCCACCATTTTTGCCATTGGTGACAGTGAAATGGGAGAATGGTATTAAAATAGCTGAAGTATCTTGCTGAGGATCCAGAGGCAGGAGTTTGTGCCACAGAAATAGGTTTTTGTTTCCTTAGTTAGGGAAGTATATGTTTGTAATCCCACAGGTTTGGTTTTTTTTTCATGGACTGTAGAAATAAACGTGCCTTAATATACCAGCTCACTGGACATCCCTGTGTCGGATCATGCAGACAGACGATCCTGAATAGCTTCACGTTCATGTGTCTACATTCACAGCTTCTTGATTAGTGGCATAACTGCTCCAGAGAAGCTACGAGCTAGGTGCCAGGAAGGGGAGAAGCACCAGGCAAAAATCCCGTCTCCACAGAAATCAAGGGTAGCATTCCTCAGATAACGTCTCCCGCTAGTCCAGCCTCCCGCCTGCCCTCTCCCCTCAGAAGTAATGTTGTGAACTATGAAATAAATCAGTTCTGCCTAATGGCATTCTCTGGTCAACCGTAGATCTAATACCTGTAGAACCAGGAACCCTGAACACAAATGTTTAATCTGTTACGAAGAGGAAAATTCAGCTCTCTCTTTTCAGACAATACAAAAGACCAATTTTTCAATGTCTCATGTTAATTCCCTATGTAGAGGTTTTGCATAAGTATTAATTAACATTAATACACACTTCATATATGGCTACTAATCTATTTTTTGTTCTTTCTAAGCAAGATAAATAATACTTTCCAAGTCTAGCCTTTCAGAAGTTTGCAGATCCAACCTAATATTATGAAATGGAGAGGACTATCTCTATTTTTACCCAGAAGTAATGTGTAATATACTGAAGTCCAAATCCGAGTTAGCTGTTGGTGTGGAAATGGTAGGGAATACATTTCATTGATGATCACCACCAGCTCCAGAGTTAAGCAATTCCAGCATGGAAAGACTCCAGGCAGCTCTGAAAACCAATTGAGGAGTTTGTTAGCTTGGGAAATACAAGCATGAGAGTTTATGGGACTGAGATGACTTTTCATAAGAGCACAGCCTGGTTAAGAGATGATCGTGCAGGATCTGAGTTGACTTAATCTTACATCTGCGTTCTCTGCTGAGGAACACCAAGCTACTGTACATAACGTAAGCCCTGGCCTGATACTCCCATGGCTTAAGCTAAAAAGCCAAGGTTTCAGCCAATCTGTGACTCTCATATGTGGATGAGAGGCAAGTTAAGACAATATTTAGAGTCCAAAAGCCAGAGAAAATGAGCCCATATAGCTAAAGACCTGGAGTTCACAGACAGTAGAGCTGAATGCGTGCAGGTGTGCTCAAGCACAAGATATGTATATGGGGAAATATATTGCAGAATTAGTAGCTTCAAAGAGACCCAGGGCAGAGAGGTGGCTTCAACACAGCCATAATAACATGGAAAGAAATGGTGAATGTAGCTTCCTTGTGTGCTAAACTGAGATAGTTTCCTTCCCTCCTGAGAATTTTCAAAATATAGTGAAAGTTTCCCATCCTAAAGCAAAGAAAACAATATTGCAAACCAAATTAAGAGCTTTGTTCTTTTAACATATTAATGTGTTAACTACATTAAAAATAAACCTTTCAGGATTTATTTTCACTGGAAAAATGGGTGCGCCGGGTATGGCTGTGATGGAGAGTGGGAAACCAGCAGCACTAACCCGGCTCCTTCCCCTGTCAGGCTGGTTCAGTGAGAGCAACATGGTGCTTTGCATTTCTGAAAGTGAAGCCACTTATTTGAGAGAGTTGAATAAACAAGTTTACCTGCATCTGTACCTTGAGTTCCTCCCTCTAAGGCCCATGCATGTTCTTACACTACTTTTCGTAGCCCCAGCAGACAAAATGAATTGCAATTACACCTCAAAGAGGTTTCTTTCCTCTAGTGGATGTTCTGTTAGGCAGCAGGCCCTAACAGCCTGACTCCTTGCCGTGTTACTCCAGTATTACACTTCATTATAATCAGTTGGACCTGAGGTCTCGGGAGTTGGAGTAATGTAACAGAATTATTTCATCCCTGGATATGAAATTCCTTTGAACTCCCTTACACTGCAGTCAACTGAGTTGTTACCTTCAAAAAAGCATATTTTCCAGTCTAGTTGTTTCCATTTTTTGAAGACATCCAAAAATCCTCTGAATTTTTTTTGCTTTCAGACACGTTTATTGAAATTGAGAACGTGTCAAAATTATCTCCTGAGGTGGGAACCCTAAAGTATTCATTTCCTGAAAAGTTCAGCTTTGCTAATCACAATCAGATGCCAGCCAACGTAACAGGTCCTCCCCGGGCTCATAACAGCCTTCTCAGAAATCTAACTTCCCATCTCCTGTGATAATATTATCTTGATAGTGGCTTTGAGTCATTTTTGTGGATATTTACATGGTGTCTACTGACTTTCCTCCTGCCTTTAAGGGCCTCGTCCAAAGTCCAGTGAGAGATTTTCCACTGCCTTCAAAAAGACTAAGATAAGGCACTTGAAAAGATTATTCATTTAGGGAAAATATGTTCTTTCTGCAAGTACTTACATGCTGCTGGGCTTGCATCTTTGCTAAAGGGATTGCAGGCTCTATAGTGCATGTGTGAGTCATGCTGGTGAATCAGAGTTTTCCCTGGTTTTCAAACTGTGGTTTTCTTTGTAATAAAGCATACATTGTATTTTCACAGCCAAAGCTCTACCATCGCATCCCTTTCACAGACATACATACTAAAGAGAGAAGCTATCCATGGGCTTAAGTATCTCGTGCAAAGAAAGGAGGCAGTACGAGAATGACACACTTTTTTTTGTTGTTTCCAAATTGGATCTTTTTAAAGGTGCAACATGAGTTTCTTGCAATAGTTTCAAAATACAGGAACAGTTAAGCTGCTAGGTATTTTGGGCAGGAGTCAGGCATTTCTATCAACTAAGTTACGTTCTGTAAATCTAACCTTTATGGGGAAAAAAATGCACCCATTTTTCCAGGGAGTAACTCACTGCTACTCTGTGATGGATGTTGAGTTCAACAAAAAGTGTATGATATACTGCATGGTGCTAATTATCTGGTATTTTGCTGTTCTGTCTTCATCCCTCTCTCTACAATATTAATCCTCTAGGCATTTCTGTTGTAGAAATAGTCTTGAAACTATAAAAACAAATGCCATTTAGGATGTTGGGCTCAGGTCCCTGGTTAGTGTAAATCAGCCCTGACTGGAGTGTATTTATATTGCTATCTATCACCTGGAAATCCAGGCTGTTACCATCTTCCTTGTCCTTTCACAAGCTGATCTGGGACCTGCTCCCAGAGGAAATGTGAAGCCCCCCACCATGCATTTCCTACAATAGTGCCCCCCGAACAACCCATGCATTGATGGGAGATGAACTAGATATACCTCTAGGTCCTTTCATTGCTAGACATTGTGATACATCAAGTTGTTTGCAATACAAAATTAGTTCATACCAGATTAAAAAAAAAAAAAAAAAGCCAATTGCCTTAATCATTAGCAAGAAAAAGAGAACAGAAATAGAGGAGAGAAAGATCTGAAAAGATTTTGGAACAACAGTTTTTAGGGTGTTTGATTTACTATTCAAGTGTGCACAGCTGCTGCTTGGGGGGGAAGGCAACATGCCAAGAAGGAGAGACAAGGGTAGAACAGCAACGAGAGAGAAGAAGATTGTTTGCAGACTGGGCTATTAAACAGGCTTGGAAAAAGGTCCCCTCATTCCTCCCTCCATAAAAAAGTTGTCTGCTTCAGAGTCCCACCAGCTCACAGATATGCCACTTAAGCATCACTGATGCCATGAGCTGATGGCAGGACCAGAATCCACCCTTCATTCCTCCAGTCCGGTTTTCCTCAGAGGCAACATTAGCTGCATTAAAAGCTCCCTTATTGGTAGCATCTATCTTGCGCCCTCCCTCTCACATCTTTCAAACAATCAGCTCGAGTGGGAGATATATAATTATTCATTTTAGTGAAACAACAGCAGTCAACACTGCCTGTCCACATCAATTCAGGCTCTCGGCATGGCAGTAGTGCCGTTACATGGGAAGGCATAAAGCTTCGGTACGTGACATCTGATGGGAACGGTCCAGGTACGGATCAGAAACGCTTGCCAAAACTGATCACAGCAGCCACTTCCTTACTTTTCAACAAGGTGAAGGATGTCTCCCTTTGGACCCAGAGATTTGTCATCGTTCAAGCACTGCTATACTTGTACAGACACAGATTGACTCAGTCTTAATAGCATTGATCGGCTCACTCAGGTGACAGTCCTGTAATACAGCCGTTTATTCTGCTGCTCCCACCACTGGGCAGCTAAGGTTTTTCTCTGCTTCCATTGATGCTATTTTTGTTGTTCCGGTCTCCTTGACTTTGCTCACGTTTTGCACTGCCGGAAGGTTTCAGCAATGCTCCACTCTTGCTCTGAGATACAAGGGCACAGGCTGATCCTTGGGCAATGGGGCCAGGTGCCTTTCTATCAGTGAAGAGTGGTTTGACCCAGATTTTCATGTGCTCCACACTGATCAGCGCTCAGCAAGGGAGAGGAACTGGGTTTGTATTGCTGGTTTGGATTACTTTGTTTATGAATATCTTGCTTTTGGTGATTAATGCCTGCACATTATACAAGAGTGGCTTCAAATTTCTCTTTGAAGCACGGCTCTAGAAATACTGCCAGATGATATTTCTTCCCAGGAAAATTATTCCTTTTCTACGGAAAATGGGAATGCTTTGTCCATTGCAAAAGACCCTAATATGGTACAACTTGTCATCTTATTTACAAACACAGCCTCTTTGTTCCAGTAAGAGGTGAATACACTGAATTGGACTCTTCAAACTCACCATAAACTAAGCTGGCACTGCCTTCCCAAGTGACCAGTTCAAACGATTCACCAAACCAGCTATTGAATTCCACAACGAGGGCTCTGGACACAACATCTACTTTTGCCTAGGCTCTGCTAGTCACAGCTTTCTGATCTTCCAGCACTCACTTGGGAACAGGCTTTGGATGAGCTGGAACTACTTCAGTTTGATTGAACAAGATACTTTTTTTTCTCCCTGTGGTTTAGTCACAATTTCTCTTACCTTTTAGGGAATATAATGTTTTAGGGAGACATTTATTTAATTCCTATTCCTACCGGATTTTTGAGATTCAATTTATCATGCTCCGTGGTCATGACAAACTGTCATGGTTTAACCCCAGCCAGCAACTAAGCACCACGCAGCCGCATACTGAGCGTGACGTTCTATGGTATAGAACATCCCTTTGGCTAGTTCGGGTCAGCTGCCCTGGCTGTGCTCCCTCCCAGCTTCTTGCCCACCTGCTTGCTGGCAGAGCATGGGAAACGGAAAAATCCTTAACTTAGGATAAGCGCTACTCAGCAACAACTAAAACATCAGCATGTTGTCAACATCATTCTCACACTAAATCCAAAACACAGCACTGTACCAGCTACTAAGAAGAAAATTAACTCTATCCCAGCTGAAACCAGGACACAAACACACTATAGCCAAGTGGGAGAAGAATTATTTGAATGCAGACTGACATGAAGGAAAATTTTCAGAGGAGCTTATGTGACTAAGGTATACAAATCCTATTGACTTTGAAGTTTTTACCTAATATCTTTCTAATGATCTTAAGAGTCCAGTTGTCTGGTTTACTGATTATGAACCCAATTTTCAAAAGCATCTGTCAGACTTTTGCAAATGGGACTTAAATTCTTAAGTCACTAAAGAACTGCAGCATTGTATGTTAGTGGGAGCTTTAGTTTTCATTGAACTTAAAAATAAATCAACATGATTAACAGACAGGTAAACCAAGGAACTGTGTGTTAGGACCTTGATTTCATCCAGCTGTCTGCTCAGGTGGTGCTGGTGAGTGGCAAGGTGGTGTCTGTGGGCACACAATCCAAAACAAGTGACCTATCGTACATCCTACTTCCATCCAAACCACTCTGCTATAGTCTCATTTTATTCTTTCTCATTATTTGTTTGTTTATTTTTTTAATTTGCTGTGTACTATTTAAACTCAATTTCTTGTCTATGATAATGTTACCATGTTAAAATTTTGCTACGGACCTCACTCAGAACTCAGCTTTTCTTTATCATTGTGTTAATGGCCCTGGAAGATGCTCTTGAGCTTTTGTTGTATTCCGTTTCAAAAGACCCATGTAACAGCATCCTTGCCTCACTTCCTTTTGAAGACCATTGTTCAGTGTAATATTGGTTACCATTTGGAAATTTTGCAGATTTTCATCCAGAATATTTTTTATTTAATTTCATTCCATTCTCTGTCTTGCTTTTCTTGGGTGACTCCCTTTTCTCCAAAGTCATGCAAATTAAAATCCCACTTTGTCACTTGCTGAGTATAGCAGTGTCAATGGTTAAATATGTCCTTGGAATCAAATCTCTTGAGACCTTTACCCACTAACATTGTTCCTGCAGAGATCCCTCAAATTTGTTGAGATACTCATACCAATGCCAGATTAGATGCAGTTATCAGCTCACACCTTTGCCCATGGCAAAATATCCCTACAGCTCCAAGTTGCTTCTCACTGTAACAGTTTTGGGGAAGTTTGACAATAGATGTTTTAGAGTAAGGTAGCTTTTGTTCCCATTTTAAAAAATTACGTGTGTATGCCTCTGCCTTGCAATCAATTTGTGGTCATTTGGCTGTTTAACCTTTACGATAGAGCAATTCAGTTGGTCTGACTGATCTACTGATTTTAAACAACCAACATGACAATAAAGGGCAAGTCTCTTTGTGAGGCTGTGATTTTCTATTTGGGATTTGGAAAAGAAAGAGTCTTCTTAATACAGATTGTGGTTTTGGACTTCATTTTCCTTCCCTTTCCAGTGTGACACATTTTTTTCCTATTTGTGTAAATAGTACACCAGACTGAAGGTGAATTTTGATCCACATTTTAGCGTTTCAATCAAAAGCACAGGCTGCTGTTCATTATTTTATGTATATAATCCTGGATATCCTCCTCCCCACCGTCCCTGACATAAAATAGGTTCCTGGTACTCACACATGTGATTTTCTAGGGTCACAACTGGCTTGCTCAGAAGTTACGCATCTTCCTTTTTTATATACTTACAGGTGATTACAGACAACAGCATCCTCTTTGCAAATTCACTGAATTCTGGGAAATGAACTGATCACCAGTATAGCCTTCTCCTTTTCTGTAGAATTGATATCAAATTCATCGGAACAATCCAAACACTGATTAAGACAAAGTATTAGTTGATTTTGGTTGAGTCATCTTTTGTTTTTATCCTTTTCCTATCCGGTATCTCAATCTCATAATTACTTTTGAATGTGACACATGGCACCATAACCGAAACACTGTTTCAAGTAAAACATGACCAATTATTTGCTTATTTACTACTAAATGAACGTTGTCAAATTAAAATGTTATCTTATTTTCCGCACGTAGTAAAGCTGAAGGGAAAGAAAAGTAAGGGAAATGGTCCAAACTCCTTTTCTTCAGGGATTTCTGAAAAGAAATCATTGCAAATGACTTGAACTACGCATTTTTTCCAAAGAAAGGCACAAGTACATTCTATGAGGTAGGGAGGATTTTGAACACAGCAGCGTGTATGCAGTGTTAGAGCTGAGCACATCCTTTCAACTGTGATTTCTAACTGGTTTACCAATTCTTTGTTTTGGAACTAGCTTACACCCTTGATCTTCACGTTCAAAGCTTTTCTGCAAAGACTTTGGTTTCTGCAGGCTTTGGAGCAGCCCCACAGTAACCCAGGTCTTTATGTCAAGCATGTGGAAAATATTTGGACTAAATTGGTTTACTGGTTCACTGCAAAGTGGAAGAGGATTGTTGAAATCTAGGTATCTCCCTGCAAGACCTTGGATATAGTTGCAGCTTAAAAGTAAACACCCATCAATCTTGCAAGTTATTGAAATTTTTAATCACAGTCATGCAGATCCATACTGGGAGCTATGAGAAGCCCCAACTAGTGCCATTTGCACTGGATTCAGATGAACTCCCCTAATAAACCTAGCCCCAAGCAATCACCTTGTAAGGACTCAATTGTGAAAATGCTTTTTAACTACCCAGACTGAGCGAGCAAGTCTGTTGAGCTTTCCTTGGGACAGCCGTGAAGCCATAAAGCATTCCCCAATGATTTCCAGGGACAGGCAAAATTGCAGTAGGCCTTCTTGACATGCTTCAATGCATCTCAGCTCACCAATAGCCCTCGTTTTAGGGAACATGAGGCTATTAAAGACAGTTTAACAGCATAGAAGTATACCCTACATTAAACCAGCTAGCAGCCACATATGCCTACTTCATTGCAACTCGGCTGCACAACCTTCCCTGTATAATGGGCATCGTTCTCTGTGTAGGGAAACCCTTCCCATAAATGCTGTTAATCTCATTCTAACCATACTTTTGTAAATACAATGATATGGTCAATGGTCCCACTGAGACCACATTTCCCAATAATGAGGGAAATGGTATTTACAGGAAGGACTTAAATATTTCTTTTGTACTGGAGCATGCATTTTTGCATGTAGTATATGAACCCCCTAATACAACTATGACTAATGTACCCATCTAATTAAATTTTTACAGCATTCCAGCATGTCAGTGTCAAATGTTTGCCTCCAGTTACCCTCCTCATAACACTGCCAAATAAACTTCTGCTTTTTATATTTAGTGTCTGCCTCCCTCCTTCCACACCATGTGAAACCAAGGCATCATCATCATCTTCACGAAGACAGGAAAACTACCTCTTGCTTCCTCTTGTCCCAGCAGTGACCCCTAAGCTTTTAACTTGCCATTTCAGATCTGCTATGCTGTGGGAGGATCCCATGTACTGTTATTCAACGCAAGGATTAGAATTTGGAGTTAGAAGATGATATGCACGTGCAAATAAAAGGAAGCAAACCGTATATAAAACTTTATTTGTTCCATTTGCAATTTTTCCTGCAGAAAAGTGAGGCTTTCCCACTAACCAGATAGCTGCTTGGAAACAATTCGGGGAAAGATAAAACAGGAAAACAACAAGCTTAAGGCTAGTAACTGTTAGGACATCAAAGCCAGGTGAAAAGGTCCGTATGGCACCTCTAGGTTATATCCCTCTAAATAAGAAAAAAGTTTATGTTTGGGGATAAAGTGGGATTACTCCCCCAAATCAGGCATCACCAGGAAAATAAAAGACATTGTTTAGTTCAGTCTGTTTAATCTTCCCTTTACAACACAGGCAGGTCATCATGCAATCTCCCTGAATCCCTACGTAAGCACTAAGTTGTTGCCTTTAATTAGTCTGCAAGTTATAGTTTAAATGCAGTGGCCTGACATCTCAATTAGGTATGCAAGATAAGATCCCAATAAATGATTTCTCAAGTCTCATATTCCACAGTGAGGCCTTCTGGAGTACCGACACAATGGGTATTCTGCTCACCATGCAGCAGATGCAAACAGGGGCATTCAAAGTGCGCTGTTGTAAAGGAGCACTGCATACTGCTTTAATCCCTTAGTTTAAACGCTTGTTATTTGAACAGGTTCTAGAAAATAACCCTTCATTAATATCATTAGGAGTAGACTGGGGCCAAGCCCATTAGCTGCCGAGTAGCTGTAGATATGGTTGAATCTACATGACAATACAATGTTGTTTTGGGGAGTTTATCAATCAACTGCGAATGAGCATTTCAGGTTGAAAAGTTTCTCCAGCAGCAGATTTTCACCAATGAGTAAACCAAGATGAAAGCCAGGACTTCTGGTGGTGCCAGTTCCCTCCTCCTCATGAGGAATATCACAGACCAGGGTTTGGTACAAACTTGAGCTCCACGCCTCAGGGTTGGTGTTTTGTTTTTAGAGAACTTGGGACATTTATTTTTCTTGAAAATTGTTGAGCCTTTGCCACTTACAAAAAACACCAAGCAATGTCAAAAGCATTTGTAAGTATGATGGGGCTTTTCATAGAAGAAACTGGGCAAAATATAATCCAAGAAATTATTACAAACAAGTCGGGCTTGTTCTGAGGAGGCTGAAGCCTTTTTTCACTTGGACCACAAATCAAGGTTTAGGTTATGACAAAAGAGATTACAAGGTGATAATGCAAGTCCTAAATTCAGGGTGCTGAATAACCCTGAATTTGGTGCTTAGGTTGCCAGGTAAAGTGTTTGCAAATTGCTCAGTGCCCAGGAATGGGATTCATACAGGTGAGGACAGTCAGCAGGGGACTGCCTAAGCGGTCTTATAAGAAATACTAAGGGAAAGCGTGGACTTTTTAAAGAGTTAGGAGTCTTCCTCTGGACCAAGCAGAGAGCTTTCCTTTTTTTAAAATTCATGGTCTCAGATCTTCCATGGACATTTGAACCCTGAATCCTTCCCCCAGAAGTGGAGAAAGGAGAGCTCTTCTCTGCCCCGTAACGGGGCTGGAGGGAAGGTGGGACCAGCCTGGGAGAGGCAGGGTGCTGAGAGCACTGCTTCCCTCCTGTCCTCTGCCTGAAGGCATTCAAACCCACATCTCTTACCTCACCCTGCTGAGCTTCCTCCCTATGCGACTGTAGGACTTGAGTCATTTACTGCCCTCCCCGTGGAAAGTGATCCCCTTCATACAGAGCACTGCAGCCTGCAGAGAGGAGGAAACGTGTGCCAGGACCCCAGCAGATTTTAGGTTGCTCCAAGATAAGGAGGGGGAAGCACAGAGGAACTAAACTTGCGCATGAAAAACCCAAATGCTATCTAAAATTCACATTTGGTGATTAAGTCCTTTGGAGAGAGTACCTGAATTGCCGTGTCAGTGGGTAAGCAGTAAGCTGGTTCAAACAAACAAGTGCTTTTCTGCAGGGGCTTACTCATAAAAATTTTCATATATCTCATTAACCAGTTGATTCTGCAAACCTCCCCCACCAGTTAATTTTTTCCCCCATCTCTTTGCCTTGGCATGCTTCCTATTTCTCACAGCAGCAGCTGCGCACAGTTGAATAGTAAATCAAACACCCTAAAAACTGTTGTTTTAATACAATGTCTAAGATTTCCCAATTCTCTTTTCTCCCCTTATTTTTCTTGATAACCATTCTGGCTCATCTTTGTCTGGTAGTAAAATAACTAAATCTGGTAGCAAAAGCCTGACCTGTATTTTTATTTTTTGTGGAAATTAGTGGGTAGGTTAGTAAGTGAAAGGCAAGTAATCCACAAGCAGTTTAGATAAGTGGATATTACAGGCTTGTGTTGTTAATTGGTATTAAATACATTTTTTAAATTACATTTCAGTAGCAAATGACTTTTCTCATCAGACTCTCTTGTGGCAGAGCTATTTCTTTCTTCGTTGTGGTTATAAGTCTTTGGAGAAATCGGTGTACGCATCCCCCGCAGCCTTCATTTCATCCTCTCCCTGGGCCATGCCATCTGGCAGTGTCATCTTTCTCTAAGTCTTCAGGTGCCTCTGTTGGCCTGAAAAACCTTCTGAAAGCTGGCTGAGTTCATCACGTCTTAAGAGACATCTTCTCTAGGATGAAAGCACCTTCACGGATTCCCAAAGGTGTTTGGAGGCTTCCCAGCCCATGGTGCAGCATCAGAGGTGGCTTCCTGGCTCGAGAAAGTGTGAATGAATCCCCACCGGCAAGGCTGCAACTCTTTGAAGCAGATAGTTCGCAGTAATCAAGAGCTCAATCTGCTGAAGAAGTTATTGAACTTTTGTTATCTCTGTACGACTTGGCTTGTCTAGTGTGGGACGCGCAACTTCTGGGTTAGTGTTCGCATCTCTGATTACACACAGTGCTAGGGTTTTTTCTGTTTTGTTTTTAATCTAGGCTGTGCAGTGGAACCAGCCAATGGTAAATCCATCTCAGTGAAATGCTCTCTGTTATGAGTTAGGAGGGAAACTGTTTTGATTATGCTTGCGATGTGCAAATTGCAGATGCAATGCCAGTGACACTCTACTAGTGTAGTGAAACTGCACGTGGGGGAAAATGTCCTTCCCTTCAAGAACAGCCTTTGTGTTCCCTTCTCCTGTGAGAGAGGGACTGTGAACGCCGCTGAAGGCAGAGGCAGAGCACGGGGCAGGAGTGTACATGCAGCAATCGCATCACGTTCTGCAAGCAGCTTTTTCTAACAAGCCTCCAAGAGCAGCAGCAAAATCTCCGCGTTGCTATCAGCGCAGCTGGGCGAATAACATCGCCTATGTGACACGATCACTGACAAAAGCCAGGAAATTCAAAGATAAGGCCAAGACCACATCCTTGACTCCAGCCATTCTGAGAAAAAAAGCTTGATGACAAGACTGAGAGAGGAAACACCAGCCTTAGCAGTGGGTCCTCTCAGATTCTGTTGACGTCCCTCAGAGCTGGACAGGGAGGAGATGGCCATGGCCATGGGGAGCGCAGCACTGCTGCCATTGGTTGTTTGCTTGCTCCTGTAAGATGGCTCTGGCGGGGACAGAAAGAGGTCCCCAGTACCCACTGGAAGCCAAAATCTTCTGCATGGATGCTTTGAGTCCACATTGCAATTCTGTATCCCCTGGTGGAAGCTGGGAACCCTTATGGGGAGCTGGAGAGGCTCTGGGAACCAAGATGTGGAAGTGTAACTTAACCTCCTGGCTGCCCACTTCTCTCTTTTCGTAGAAAGGCATCTGGGGAAATCACTACTACTACCTCTCTTTATGCTCCTGCTCCCTTCTTGTGGGACATTATGCTTTTTGTGGCTTTTGGTCTTTTGAAGTTAAGTTTGTTATACAGTCTTGGTGAGTGCTTTGTGGCTTGTGGCAGTGTGTAGGCGAAGAAAAAGGACAGGCCTGTGCCAAAGGCAATTTGGTCTCTGTTGGTAGAACCGGCTGTTAAAATCAAAGCCAGTTTCCTGAACTATCTTTAAAAACCACTCCAGCAAGCTCTGCTCCCTGCTGCTCGATGCCCCTGTCTTCTCAAAGCCACACCACCCATGCTTGTTTTGGCAGATCACGCTCTCTCCTCCTCCTTTGCCTACTGAAGTCATAACTCCAAAGCCTCCACCCATGGTCCCATGCCTCACACTGGTTTCTGCTGGTCTGGCAGCATGGCCAGCAAAAGAACGGAGTTGGGAAAGGTCTGCAGACCTTTCTGGGCTAAATATCTATTATGTGGGACTGGACTGACTGACCGTCCCTGAAGTACATGTGTTAACAGTGTACAGTACTGCAGCCAACATTAATGATTTGTGGACAGGCCGCAGTATTTCAACTAACCAGATTAATACCTCATCTGGTACACAAACTCTGTGTAGCAGTACAAGTTGCACGCTGTCCCCAGAAGACCATAACAACTGCTCTAGAGCCATTACCATCTAACTAGCAAACAAATATTTGGGCACGCAGGCTCATTTGAAAATGCGGATTATTTCCTGAGAGGCTGCAATGGCTCCTCTAGGTAAACACTGGCTCAGGGCACTCTCTATAAAGCAGATTTTTGACCTGGTGGACCTTGGCTGGCAGGCAGGCGTGTGTGCCTGGGCAGCAAGCCGGCGGGCTGGGCTTCGCTGGGAGGACAGCAAGCCCCAGGCTGGGAGCAACGTCTTGTTTCATCAAATAATGTGTCTTCCCTTCCCACCCTGCTCCTCACTTCTTTTCCATTTCTCTTCAGAGGAGACAAAGGTACTTTTCCAAGCAAGGAACTAATGACATTGAGTATTTAAAAAGCTTTAAAAAATGCTTTTGAGTTTAAAATTAGAGTTTGTCAAATGAAGCTTTAAGAAATATCATATTGGGGCTCCTTTTCCAGGGCTGTTAAATTTTGCTTTTGTATTTAAGGGTTGTGTTTTAGCGGCCAACTAACTTCTTCCCCCCTCGCAGGACACCTCCATATTGGCTCTGAAAGGCTCTTTCTCTGCACTCTGACTTTTTTCAGTCGAGTTGCTCCAAAGCACATTTCCAAGGCTGAGGGAAAAGTGCCGGAAATAGGTTAAGCATTACGCTCCCATTAAAAAGATTGATTTGGTATTGAAGTTAGGGAACCAGATAAGCTCAGAGGAACACGAGCAAGATACAGAGCTCTGCCTCCCTTAGCGGTTGGCTCCCTCGGTTAGGGCTTTGGTGACTCGTACCCTAATCCCCGCAGACTGTCTGGTGACTACGCTGACATCAGCTGGCTTCAGTCCACGGTGCTGGGAGGTGTCCGTATCATAGGATTCTCCACCAAAACAGACTCCTTTCTGCTGAAATACCCCTTTAAGCCGAGATCAGAGCCCTTGGCAAATGGCTAAGCACTGTCCTTGTTTCTGTCTGTCCCTGGGGGAGGAATCTTCGTGCCAAAAGCACAAAAGAAAAATGTAACCCCAAAAACTGAAGCTGGGTTTGTTGGGACAGGTGATATTCAGAGATGCTGAA
This sequence comes from Gymnogyps californianus, assembly GCF_018139145.2. NCBI lineage: Eukaryota > Metazoa > Chordata > Aves > Accipitriformes > Cathartidae > Gymnogyps > Gymnogyps californianus. The sequence continues at coordinate 6,480,422 of NC_059482.1, forward strand.
TATTCTGCACGGTCAGCACAAATTGGATTTGCAACTGTGAAAATCAAGGCATTAGATTGGTGTCACTAAACATTGAGATTTAGGGCTTTGCTTCAAAAAGAGGTTTCAAAGATACCCAGAAAGGCACGAGCCTATTTTAGGTGGCGTTAAGTCCTAACTGCTCTTCTGTGGTTTTGAAAATCTTTCCCACTCTCCCCAAATTTGAAAACATTGTCTTCAAGTGCTGTCAAGCTAGAGCTCCTCAGTAATGCTAAAATTCACTTGAAAGAATGTATTTAAAAATGAATACGCTTAAAGATTATGCACAGATTCATATGCATGGATTCAAAGACATTGTCTCATAGACAACAACTGGAGCATATTGAATCTCATATTGAGGAATCATTTCACAGTGCTTTACTGTATGTTTTAGTCCTATCTCTTTGCATCTTTATCAGAAGCCCATATATGTCATCATTCATCTCTCTCCTTGAAACAACAGAATTACAGAATTTGCTAGCTGAAAAGTGTTGAGGTAAACTTTTTTTTTCCCCAAGTGATCCCTCTGGCTCTAGGAGAAGAAGGGACCTGTGTGGGGATTTGCCCTTTGAGGAAGGTGAAGGGTGCAGCTGGAGTTCAAAACCATCCAGATTTGGGCTTTATCTCGTTCTCTCCGGGCCTATGAAGGCACAAGAAATCTGGTGAATTAATCTGCCATGGAGGGTGACGCTTTGCCACAGACACCAGATACACAACTGTGCTTAGGATGTTTTTTATTATGAGAACTTACACTCTGCAGGGAAGGGGAAACGGGGGGAGGAGGGCTTCGAGCAGAGATGAGCACCAATTCCCGTCAAAAAATTAAAGTCTTTGCAAATATCCCCTGCATCCCTGCATGGAAAGGGTTCTTGGGGAGATTTTTAAAAAATCAACAGCAAAAGTCTCTTCTCCCCAGCAGTATTTCTTGATGATGACAGAGCCCCTCTTTCCCTTCCCCCCTTGCTATCAGCTGGCTAATCTGCCTGCACATTCTGACACACAGCTGCGAGAGATGAAAACTGTACTGTTGATAGATGAAACTTTGGATAAGATTACATGGTTTTGAATATCTTGATGACATATTTGTCTGAAAAGTCTTTTAGAGGACAGCCTAATATAAATGCACGGAAATGTTTCTAATGACTAGCATTTGTCTACGTACTTGGTTTGGAAGATTAACATTCACGTGTTCTTCGACTGTCATTTGCATTTGTATGTGGAGGCAAACTTTTCAATAATCACTTCTTCATGTCGAGAAGAGTTAACAATTTATTCAAAATACACAAGGCCAAATTAGTCCCTTCTGTAAGGCTGGGAGCTTTGGTGGAGTTGCACCAGCAGTGGATTTGGCTTCGCTGCGCTCTGCAGCAGCCGCAGCTACATGCCCAGGAGACGGCACACGCTGACCTTGCCTGTGGTAATGACGAAAATCCCCCCATTAGAAAGACAGAGCACACTACAGAGCAAAAGGGGGGAAAAAAACCCAGCCACCCAAGGTCAGGACAATTGCATCTTTCATCCGTTTTGCTGTGCTGAACTCTGGGTTGTTTTCTATTTTGCACTGATAAATGAATGCAGTAAAACTTATTGTAGTGTTTTTATTCTTAATTTCACAACACCCAGTAGTGTGGTTGGACCTCCAGAGTCTCATTTTTCAGCTGGAGGGGAGGGCAGAGAGCACCTTATTTTGACAAGTATTGGCACTACCAGTAGGAGTGTGGCACCTGGATGCTTTTAAATCCTGTCCTGGCCTAAAGCTTTCTGAATTTTAGGATTTTAGGTGCCTCAATCACTTTAGAAAATTGACCTTCAAGAACTCTTGAAGAAAAGAAGCTTCCTTTTCTAAAATATGAAAGTACTTCTGGAAACCCGGCCCCATTCAGGTCACAGCGAGGATGTATCTGTATTCATTCACCTCAGTTTTGCCCTGATGCAACAAATGTTGATGGAGGAACTTCCTTACGGAGGGTCAGAAAGGGCTTTGGTGGACCACACATTAACATGCACCTATACATTGTCCACTAATCATGCAGAAAATAATTAGAGCTCATCTGTGCTGCAGTAATGTGAAGCCTCTGCCCTCTTCCTTCCTGCAGGCAGCATAAAATGAAGATACTCCTCAAATCTGGCCTCTAGATGATATGTTCCAGATGTCTGGGCTAAAAAAATGTAACTCAACACTATAGAGCTGCACTTCTGAAATGGTGGGGTGTCCTTTCCAAGGGCGTGCAGGAAAGAGGGCTATGTGGAGCCACACCGTTCACAACACTGGACGGTGCTCAGCACAACTGGGAGAAGAGGCAGCCCGTGGGAAGGGGAGTTGCAGGGCTGAATATTTTATGAAACATGGTTGGGGTGAGGAAAGACAGACACTTGCAGAGACTGGTGGAGCTGTGCATCCCTGAGGGCTTTGGCCAGTTGCTTAAACATAAATGAACCTTTTGATCTGCCTTTAGTGAGCTCAAACCAACTCCATGAAACCAGCAGGTACCACCATGCACCACGAGCATTATTTATGTACTGATGCTGTGGCATGTATGGTCGTTTGGTTACAGAAGACTCTCGCCTTGGTGTTGCTGGCTGCTGTTCTGAGCTGCCCACAGGTTGTGCAAACCCTTAAGGAGGATGCTGCACCCTCCACTGACCAGGAAAAGGCAGGAAGAAAGCCTCTCAAGACATTCCTCTGCATGAGGAGAGTGGTTAGGAGTACAGCAATGCACATCCCAATAGGCTGTTCATCTGTCCTCTTATTTAACGCACACTACTGTATCATTTTCCAATCACCTACTCTTACTACTGTGAGACTTCTGGTTATAGATGAGGTATTTTAGCACAGAAGAGTTATTTAGAGCTAAAGTTTGCTTAATATTTGAAAATATCACAATTACCTGGTTTCTTCCTCTCGAATACTGCACATGCTTCTTAAAAGGCTTCTGGGTTGAGCGTGTCTTTGTCTGGCAGTGTTGTACAGTCACAGATACAATTTCATTTTGCTTCCTCTTCACATACCACCGTGTCTCTGTAGACTTGCACCGACACTCTTTCCCCTTTCGGAATATGTTGACATCTTGATGTCTTCTCCATAGACTCACACTGACACAGTGTTAGGGACTTTGTGATGACACCGCAGCCCACGTTAGTGAATGCTGAAATAGCCCTGTCACAAACTATATTATGAAATATCAAAACTGTTTAAAAATGTAGTTTTCCACAAAAAAAAAAGGAAAAAATCCTGAGGGCCTTGAGCTTACCTTGAGGACTGATCTGCCCAGTTATATGTGAATACGGATGCTTAAGTAGAGCATTTTAACTTATGACAAATATGAAGAAGAGCTTAATGCCTATACATCAGCAAAATTCACGGTAGCTAGGAATGACGTTCTTGACTTGTGAACACACCTTATGATATTTGTCCAATACAGGTACTTTAAAACTCTAGTTGGACTGATATTTGATAGTAAATGTTTCGGTTTTTTCTTTATATGAAGCATAATGACCAAACTTGAACTGGCCAAAATCTGGGTGGTTTTTTTTCAGTCATGAATATTCTTTATGATAAATATAAAATCAAGTATTCTTCCTTTCAGAAACGGTGGCATAAATTACTCCAGTGCACCCAGTTAATTTCTTCCGAAAATTACTCCAGTACCCATTATTAATTTCTGCTGAAAATGACTTTGATGCTTGACAGGGTTTTGTCAGAGTTTATTAATGAAGGCCTCACTATGTATGGCAACAGTTGGTTTCTCTGTTTCTTTTGACAGTTATGAGACTCTAAAATAGGTCAGGTGAAGATGGGTGAGATTGCCCAGGCTTTACTTCTTTGCTACTCTTTTTAACCATTAAAGACTGCAACCAGTACAACATAAGACTGAAGAAAATAACAGCTTTAAAGGAGGTGCAGCTGTTACAGAGAATTTTGCCTGTTAATATTTGGGACAGTCATTAGATCTGGGATGAGATAACTTGGACAAATCAACAAGTTAAGACAAATAGTTTTGATGTCTTTGTTTGTTTATGGAAAAAAAACACATTTGCTTAAGAATGTTGGAGAGGTGATTCTGTCTCTTAATCCAAAAAGTGATTAATAGTAGGGCAGGCAGACATGCAAATGGAATTTGACCACACAGGACAGAGTTCATGAGATGAATTCAACCCTAGTTTAAATGCTACATGGTCTAATGAGCCTCAGTATCTAGTTATTTTCTTAAATGTCTGCCTTGCAGACACCTCAGATCTGGAATCAGAAAATCCAGCTGTGCTCTTGCTGCTTCTCACAACACAGTGTAATTAGAACGTGCTGATAACTCTGTTGATGCATGAGAGATAAAAATCCATTCTACCTCATGCTGGTGGTAAAAACGTGGTTTCATCAGGAAAGAGAGCAGATATGAATTAAAAACACACTGAAGACGACAGTATCATTTTCACCAACACACTTCTCTGACATCACCAACATCAGCATGTGTTGTACACTGCTGCTTTATCCCTTGCATGACATTGATCTCAGCCATGAGTCAGGACTCCATGGTACTAGACACTGCAGAGAATAAAAAGAAGCCCTAGAAACCCTCCTGTCAAGAAACCGTCTACCCAGTGGCTCCTGCAGCAGAGTTCTTCATGAAGAGCTCCTGCTGCTCCGGAGTCAAGCTTCTAATGGAGCTAATTTTTCTTGTGCAATCTGGGACAAACTTGTCACACAGCTTTTTTATGAGTAGGGGACATGACATTTAGTCAAGTTTTCCATGCTAAGAATTTCATGTTACATATTGTTAAAGATGACTGAAATAGGTTATGTACACATCAAAATGAGTGAACTTTTACCTTTCCTATTGCAAGTTAACCGTGACATCCTTGGAAATCATTGACTTCTCAGCTATTGACATTGCGGAGGGAAGGGAAAAAAGGTTCATCTTGCAAGAAATGCTGACTCAGAGATTTCTCAAGAAAATCTACTTTCTTAGCTGAAGAAGAAAGATTCATTATTTGCTCATCTTGGTGAAATCTAATTGTGATATTTATATTCTGTATTAATTTGATTCAGTAAAGATTTCCAACGTAGGCAAAGAAGCCAATCGTAATAATTTGTTCTGAAGCTTTTATTACTATTGTGTTTTGAATGCAGGTATTAAAACAGCAGTGGAGCAGCAGATGCTATCCCTTGCATATTGCTAAAGATGCTACCTATGCAATTCCTAAAAGCATGAGCCCTTCTAATGGGAGGAAGCAGCAAAACTCCCATTGACTTCAGCTGGGTATAGATTTCATCTAGTAAATATGGGGTGGTGTTGCTGAGGAACAAAAAGTCATTTGCAAGGAACACTTTACAGTAGCTTTGACTTCTCCTTTGTACTTTGTACTTTACAAAAAAGAGTTGCATTCCATATGTAAAAGTGACCGCTTTGCATTAAAAACAAGTTTTCCTTTTAAGTTGAACAAACCTGCTTAAAAAGACGAGACGGTTGGTACCAGTAGCTGTGACTTAGGGTATATTTTTTCTACATTTTCAAATACTCATTACAATTCCTACTTATTTTATAGCAATATCACACAATAAACATTTCTTTTCTGATTAAGGGATTGAAGGAGAACTGAATTATAAACAGTATTAATATAAGAGGGAATTTCTATCCTGTGCTCTGTAGGCCTGAGTTTATATGACCTTAAACAATCAGTCTGAAGAAGTCACATCAGCTGCTGTACACATTCCACATTACTGAGGAATTAAATTAAGCAGCTTTAATATCTGTGAAATGGCACAGGCCTGAAAGAGAATCATTCCAATTTATGGACTTTGTATCTGATTTACTACTGCATGTCTAGCAATTTCAGAGCCACCAATTGCTTTAAGACCACCTCCAAAGTGTTTTTATCACTTACAGTAAATGTGCTAACATAATGTTTTAATTAAACATTTAAAGTGCATCAAACAAATTTATTATGCTGCCAGAAGAAGAAGAAGGAAAAAAGAAGAAAATCTGCTATTTGCAAAATAACCTGATCTACGCACCATGTTGTGATCCTGGTAAGATTGCTCTTAAACATTTCAGCTAGTGTCTATAAATTAACAAAAAGCTTCCCCTCCCCTCCAGTTCCCTCATTTTCCATCCCCAACCTCCAAATCATACTTTGTGCATAAAAACATGGTAAGAGCTTGTTGAAAGCTATTCAGCTATAATATCAAATGGTTGTGAACACTGCATTTATTTTTGCTCCTTGAACACAGGCCTGATATTGAAATGATATAAAAGTCCCAGCAGCACTTTATATTGATGTTGGCATTAAAAATGCTTTTTCCGTTAGTGAGAAAGGAGTTCCCCCTTAAAAAAATAAAAGCCAATACCAGGCCTATCAAAACTTTATCATCCTGTTACCACTTGGGCACTGTATTAAATATTCACAACTGAAGCTGGTTTTCATTAAAAATCCTTTTCCCTTCTGCACTGGGGATCGCAGACCTGACATGGATCCAGAATTCCTATAACCTTTTAAAAAAAGAGAAATGCGAGCATTGCATTGACATCACCTGAAAAACCACATTCAGATTTCATCCCAGTTTGTTCCCAGTTTCATGCTTGCAGAAATGATGTGGGGTGGCAGGGGCAAAGATCGGCCCTAGGAGCACCGCAGTCCTTCTCGCCACCTCCTCCAGTTCTGCTGATCGCTTTCCAAGAAGGTGGACCTCGGGGAAAGTGGCACAGCAGTTCAGTGCAAAGAGGCTATTTGCAGAGGGCTAAATTATGATTTATGCTTTATGGCACCAAAACTACAGGCATGTTATTTGTGTACATAATATAGCTTGGGTTTTCCTAGTGAGGGGAAGAGTATTTTGTCTTCCTGAGTAAGCATTCATTTTAGAGACTGATAACCATGGCAGGTTTGCTTTCCTACATATCTTTTCTTACATACATCTGTCGTTGTGTATGAGAGAACAGCTAAATACAGTGGGACATAATATGAATGTAAAGCATATTTCCGTACCAAAGAGACTTACAGATGCTGGTGCCTGGAGATGGGATTCTAAGCAATTCTTGTTAAGGTCAGTCCTGCCTGCTAACAAGCTGATACACAAATGTAAAGTGCATTTCATGTATATTATATTATATTATATTATATTACATTACATATCATCTGCAATTGAATTTGCTCCATTTGTTCAAACACAATAACTATAAACATCGTGTGGTTGGAAGGGAAACGAGCGAGGAACCCAATAGCGGTTGGATCTGCCAGGAAACGATAGGCAAGGCAAAATGCCATGGCAGAGCTGAGAACTGGCTATTCCTGGGAGATTAGTCTTACCTTTGTTAAGAGAAAAAAAAAGAAAAAAAAAAGAAAAAAAAAGAGGGACAAGTGATTCCATCATTAGGGATCAGAACCCTCATTTTTGCATGTCATTGAATCACAGGTTACATGAAAGTTGCCGTGTCGTCTAACACAAGGCAGGATAATTATTTTAGTGGTGGTAATTCAGTGATGTGAGAACCACCACTAACTCTTCATCCTTTGTGATCTCCCATCATGTACTGACTCACCCCAGCTCTGCTTAACTGTGCCTCAGAAGACAAATCTACTGCAGGGTGTTCCTGTGGCTCACGGTTACCTTGCGGTCCACGTCTATTTTTGTATCTGTTGTCTCCTGCTTTATATTTAGCTCTTTGGACATTCTGGAATTTAGCATAATGGAGCCCAATCAATGATGTGAGCCACTGAGCAGTAACACAGTGTGAATATGAAGAAATAATAATTGTGGCTTTCAGCATGAAGGTGGAGACATTTTTCTAGAGAAAAGAAATAAAGACCTCAGAAGAAGAGTGCAGCATTTCTCTTCACCGTTGTGTGATTTACCATTGTGTTCTAGGGGACTGATTTTAAAAAAAAATGAACTTTGCATTAAATTCTGAGTATGGTTGCTGCAGAAGATAAGATATTTGCCTATTCAGATGATGAGCTGGATGCATAAGTGATCACATCAATGGGTAATATACACATTCAGTCATGAGAAAAAATTTGCATGCCCTATAAAGACCTAGAAGTTGAACATCTGGCCTTTTCTGTGGCACCTCAATTTTGTATCAATGTCTTCTCTTCTTTGAAAGGTTTATTCCTAAAACCGTCAGATCATCACAGTCTTAACACAACATTCAGTGCACACTGTTCAATAACGAGCCAAGCTCAGCTGTGGTGGGAATGACTTTAATTGTTCTGCATTACAGATGTTGTATTTACCACGAAGTCCTTGAATTGCACATGACTGGACACACGTGAAAGGAAAGCCGGTACTGTTCTTCTGCCATGCAGGAGGGACTTAAGACAGTCTGTGTTTTGTCCTAATGGAAAAGCTTCATTAAACCTCTGGCGTATGCTTTATGTAGGATAGATAGCCCAAGGGAATCAGATGGCAACTCTTTCCTTCTAACTAGCTCTTACATTTTCCAGAAACATATAGTTAATTGTCACTATGAACTGTGAGGAAAGGATAGCTAAAATGAGGTAAAATTAAGTACCAGGTACCACCATTCATTTCCTCTTAGTTTTGTCCTGCAGCCTGCTCATCTAACTGATGTCCCATCCCTGAGCTTTCTGCTAGGTTTTCTGGTAAGACCAAGAGCTACACCTGTCCAAGATACTGTAAATTGCAATATTGTTTTTCTATCCTATTAATTTGGAAGCATGGTGATGAAAATTGCTCCTGACCAGAAAGACTGATGTACCAAGTGCTTTTCTTGTGTCTTTTTACTACTACCTGGTTGCTGATGCTGAAGAGCATTGATATGCTACGGGTGTTCCCTCCTCAGAGCAAGTCTCCCACATCTCGTCTTCATTTTTGTAATTTTACCCTTGCCCCAACCACTCCAAGCCTCTAAAGAAGTTTGGATTTGGACTTTGCAGCTCTGGTTATGAGTCATAGCAATATTCTCACACATCCCAGTATATTAGTTAGGGGACTTGTGAAACAGAGGAAGGACAGAGAGTTATTAGTTGAAATTCCCAAATGAAGGGCCAAACGCTGAAAAACTTCCTCTGCTTTTATTCGGCCTCAGCTGAGGCAAAATTCTTGTGTAGCATCAGTAAATAGTTATCTGCTAACTAATAAAAGATAGTTATCTGCTAAATTCTAGTCATCAGACTTTCAGGCTAGGTGGCAATGTTAGGGGCTCTTGGCTTTTAGACTCCCAGTCTGGGTTTGCATGACTACCATTCAGGAAATTAAATCATGTTAGGCTTGAACCACATTTTTATGTTTAAAATTATGAAGAAGATAATGGTCCTGATTGGAAGCCCTGCTTCTAACCCTGCCAGCTGCCATCCGAGTCTAAAGAAGGAGGATGACTGTCTCCAAACCTGTGTATTGTTAAAAGCAGGTGATAGGGAAGATAACGAGGGGGGTTACAAGTCATTCCCGCTTAAGCAGACTCTTTACATGCTTGTACTTTGACCCCAAGATCAAGTTCCAGATAGCGATGTATGTAAAGTTCAGTTATCTTTCAGAGAAGCCACAAGAAGCCTAAAACTGAACTTCTTTTTTTTCCATGAGGAAATCCTGTAGCAGACCGACTCTGCTATGGTAACTGTAGCTTTGCAGCACCTTTGCTGCAAATAGGCATCGCAGGAATTCTCGTTGGGTTTCTGGCTAGCAGTCAGAATGAAATTTCTATGCAGACAGAAAAATCCTCTCTCAAGAAGGGTGCTCCGGGGAAATGAAAGGACAGACCCTCAGGAACTGTCACCTCCACTGATCTAACAACAGTTTGCCCAGCTGAGGCTTGGCGTGAAGTGTTTACTCATCTGCCTTAGCCCTGGAAAATGAAAAGGAGGTTAAAAATTAATCTTTGCAGCTGCCAACTGCTGGAGGGAGTTGACACGGTGGTGCAAATTTTTTCCAATACCAGGCATGTTACGTAGCAGTGGAGTGACCAGACATCAGGGTTCACGTGTGGTAGCTTGACCCATACAACTCAAGGCACTACCTGACCTTTGTGGAATTAAGCGCACCTTTTTGCACCGACCTGTTTAATTTTGGTGATATGAAGGTGTTGGTATCCCGATTCTTCACTGTGACGGTGCCCATCCAGCTACAGTCAGCCTTGCATTCCCAGCTGTACTTGCAGAATAATGTGGCATGATGGATATCTTTCCTTTAAATTTGCAAGGGTACATTTACTAATAGCAGGCTATTTGAGTTCTCTGGAAAACTATAGAAACCTTATGGTATATCACCCCTCTTATTAGTGGCTCCCAGCGCTTGATTTTGGATCATCACTTGCAAAAAGACATAGCCAAGTGCTGCTGGAATCAACTTTAGGCTGAACCTTGAATTTCAGGCAGATAAAAAAATAAATCCCTGTTAGAAGAGACTGCAGGGGATGGAATCTAAACCTGCTGGGGCTAAACTAACACCAGAAAGTGCTAGCCTGCCACTACACGAGGCCAGTCTCTAAGTAGTTCGGTAGTTACCTTAACAGCTATAAAAGGTGTAAATCTGTAGAGGGGACAGAAAGAATAAAGAGAGAAACTGCCCTACCTGTGTCCTACTCCACAGGGAATAAAGCAAGCTACATTCACAATAACTGATCCTAGTAAATGCTCTAAATGGAGAGAGAAAAGCTGTGGCTGAAATCTCTGTACAAATTACAGGGAGACAAGTCTGTATCTCCAGCTCTCTCTCCCAGTCTAATTCCTGCGCTGTGCAAATAAACAATATCCACCATTGCTAAAGACCTTTAACCCCCTGTGTACAACACAGTAAATATGGAACTAAACAACTTCAGGTATGGAAAGACCTCTTTAGTAGCACCATGAGGTTATTACTGTTTCCCAGAACAATAAATGCAGCGAGTGTGTGATAAGTGTGTATTTTCTTAAAAAACATCTCAGGCTTTACATTAAGAAGAGGCAACAGACCACCTTCTTTTTGTTATGAATACAAGTAGTTGTAGAAATGTGCTTGCACTCTATGTGGCTGGCTCCTAGGGTATGGGCAGTAGTTTTTTGCTTTTCACGAGCCAAGCTGGATAATAAAGCTGAACTTGGTAGTTACATTTCAGACACTCAGAGCATATCACGTGTAGCCATTAGGGCAGGATTAAATAAATATAATTAGAGAAATTCCTTCTGAAAGATGGTTCTGCAAAAGGATTCAAGCGCACACCTATTCTGTGCCCTGCTTGAAGTACCAGTGCTGCTCCACCGCTAGAAGCAAATGTCTTTTGAAGGCAGTTCAGAGCCACCAGGCAGTTGCTTAGCTTTATAGTTTGCTAGCTGCATGTCATCTTTGAAGGCTGGGAAATTGCAGAGGCAGTACCGTGATTCCCAGCCGAGTGAAGCAGACACTTGACACATTTCATCCCTTGCAATTAAGGGAGAAAAGCAGAATCGGGGGAAAGTTCAAGCAGCATTTTAGCAATAGACCACTCCCTTATCAAGATGAAGTATAAGCATCACTCACAGATGTATGCAGGACTAATGCTAAGCACAGACAGTAATAAATGCATGTGAACTTTGCATGAGAAAGCCTCACACTTAGAAGACTTCGTTTATTGCTCTTAGTCATTTACACACATCCTTCTAAAGCAAGGAAGCTCAAACATAATCAAGCCCTGTGTGCAAATTACCAAGTCAAATGCTGTTGTTCTGTTCTGTTCTCTTTTAATATCAGAGCGCAAACCTCCCGTGCAAAAATACAATCTTGTGATAAAATGACTAATACATGACTAAAGCCATTTTCCATTGTGCAGGCATAGCTCTGGGGATCATTTGTTTTTCATGGTAGATCCCTCAGACAGTGAATTCCTCTGGTGGTTGGGATTATATTAATGACCAGGACTGTTAGTCACCTCAAGGGAGCTGAAATAGGATGCCACTCTGGTTGCCATTATTAATTCCAACTGCAGGTGTGAAAATTAATTTCATGGGTATTTTTATCATTTCCTTTTAGTTAAGGATTAGAGTTTCCGAATGACCCAGACTCCGGATGGAGACAAATCTGAACCGGGTCTGCCCAGCACTCCCATAACAGTGCACAAATTCTGATGGAGTAGGAGGAAAAAAATGGGGTATAAGACTTTCCATCCCCCGCTTGGTGAAGACAATTAATGACACTGAAGGATATCAGATGTCATCATGACATACACTTCTTTGCACCAAGACTCTGTAAAGTAATCCAGTAAATTGCAGGTTGTTTTCATTTCTGTGGAAGAATAACACATTTGCCAATAGCGGGAGAAAAAAGGAGAAGTTAAATATATCAAACCAAATCAAATGTAGCTGATTAGAAAGCTACAGTTTCCATTTGCTGGCACTGGTACTGTTTTCACATAGATTTTCTGACAGATGCTGCTATATGTCCGTAGTCAAGAAGACAGCTCCAGCAGCCAAGCTCCTGCCACAGAAATCAAACCTGGCGTTGTTAACCATAGATGGAGTTGGGCTGTTGAATTTAGGGAATGGGAGGGGACAGGCGGGGAGGGGAGCTAGCTCACCTTGGCTGGAGAGGACAGGAGATGTAATCAGCTGGATCCATTACGGAGGGGCAGGCTGGGAAGGGGGAAACATCCCCCCCATTTCTGCCCATGATTAAGCCTCAACTCCTGCCAGTTCAACTGGCGAAGGTGTTGGCTCCAAACCTGTCCCGTATTCATTGACACCTCCTCCTGCCAGAGCTCGATGAGTAATGCTCAGAAGATAAGCAGGTTAGGCCAGATTCAGTCAGATAATTAAAGGTTGGCGGTATGTGCTCTTATACGTACAGCTCATCTAGGGTTTTGATTTATAATATGTTGCACTCACAACCACCTTTCATCCTACAGCTCTCCTCATGTCCGAGGCATCTTTGTCGTGTGGGCAAGCACTCTACCTACTCCAGAGGTGGACAGACAGAGTACCAGAGGTCCTGCCCAGGGGGTGCAGGGCTTGGAGCTCGCTTCTCATCTGTCCTGCAGTCATCAGCCCCCCATCTAACTTTATTTTAAGCGTCCCTCCTTATTGCTGCCGTGCAAAGCCTTTTTGACCTGATCTCTCTCCCCTTGCACCTCCCGTAGCTGTTTCTATCAGCGCCACCCGAGTGCACAGCAGGGGGAAAAGCTGCCGCTTGGAACTGGCTTCACTTTACACCTCCCTCCCTGCGCCGAGTGACCCTCCCCGCACGGAGAGCTGCGAGAGCCGGGGAGGGCTCGACGCCAGCCTTCCTCTGTTATAATGAACCTTTTTAGGTCATGTAAGCCAAGAACCTTGTGTTGCTAAAGACCCCATCAGTTACTTTAAGCAGTTATCGTATTTTACTGTTTACACTGAGTAAGCCCAGCGCATGGCGCTCAGCCCATCGCACACAGCACAGTTTATCACCAAAAATTAACGAGTCTTTACCATCTCGCGCTTCACGACATTAAATCACAAATTTGTTTAAAAATTACTGAAGTTCATAACTTTTAATAAAGACTGTCTCAACCTTCACAGTTACACATCAAAACATCACGTCAGAATCATGCCCTCCTCACCACTTACTGATGGTTGACTTTAAGAAAGAGATAGCATATAAAATTCACTTATTTTTTCATGCTGCCACTGCAACCGTTCCTTACTGTTGAAACGACTTAATGCAGAGCAGAAGGGAGAAAAGCAGCAATGATTTTTCTGAGCTAAAATAGGTACAAATGCAGCGTGCATATCGCAGGACATTATCAGGACAGCTCAGATAAATAACATTAATGTTAATTGCTTTATTCTCTTCCCTTAACTAATACTAGTTTTCTGCTTCTGTAGAGTTTTCAGATTAATTTGTGCATGAGTTTTTACCAGGTTCTCTATTTACCCACTTCAGCTAATTTCAGAGCAAACACTACATTATATAACTGAACATGATCATCCAAGTTACAAATGATAAATTCCACCATAAAGCTTGATAAAAATCTTTATTGCAATTTCAGTTTTTATTTCTTTTAGATAAATAGATTTTTTAGCATCAAAATGTCTTCATTGATTTTTACATTTAGGCAAAGCCATTCATGAAAATTAGTAAACTAGGACATGCATCATGAAACAAGCACAGTACAAATCTTGTGACACCAACCTTTAGCCAAGTCTTAGAGTCACTAGCAGCTTTTCAGTCGCACCTCTGTGCTGTCTTCCCTTCAGATAGAGAAATTGTTTCTGGATCATACAAAGTTATTTGGAATATTTCTAGCATTTTACGAACGCTATAAGCAAGCACTGAAAATATTCTGATTGCTAAAAAGCCATCACTTCATTTGGACTCAGGGTACACAGAGCAAACTCACGCACTCAGGTGTAGCACCGATGCTGCATCTTCCATATAGTGACTGTCAGGCACTTCCACGGGAATAAAACTGAAGCAGCTGCTAATACCTCACAATTCCTAGAGCTAAAACACAAGCCCTCTTAGATGCAACACAAAAGCAACCAAGATGTGGGTTTAAGCCTGCCTTTTCAAACTGCTTTTTTCTAATTTAGCAACAGAAACTTTACAGACAAATGAACAGAGGTTGTATATTTAGGGTCTGTGCAGAATGGCCAAATAGGAGACTGTATAGGAAAAGAAAACATTTTTTTCCTCTCCTTTTTGCACAGTTTTGAAATGCAGCAAGTCTGGTGGATTCGGTAACACTAATGCAAAACTGGAAAGTGAAGAGAGAGGAGAAGTTTCATTAACAGAGAGGATTCTACATAAAATATACTGGAGCTGATGGAGGAAAGGAAGAGACAGCCAAGATGTTCAGCTGCAAGTGGAGTCCAATTTGATGCTCAGCGTGAGTTTAAAGGGAAGATTTTCTCAGCCTTAAAATAAAAGAGCAGCATCAGATGCGTATGGGGCAGAAAACTGTCGTCACAGAAATGGATCGTACCAGGCTCGGGAAAAGCGAGAGTGGCAAAAGTAGCTCATTTTGCTGCACTACATTTATAGATGCGCTCATTTGAATGCTCCCAGGAGGACTGGCTTTATGCGTCCAGACAAAATATACAGGCATCCTAGCACACAGTATCACAATGATAAAACCTGAGCGTAAAGGAGATCCACCACAAGTTAACTGGTAATTTTGCCTTTGAATGTTGGGGAGCAGACCTGGTTTCCTGCCAGCAGATCTGCTCATGTCTTTCATTTCTTGAAGCGCCAGCCCTCTGACATAAACAGATTGCAAATATCAAGGACCCAATCCTGCTTCCACTGAAATCAATACAAGTTTTGTCATTGGTTTCAATGGGATCAAGGATTCAATCCTGCAGTTCTTGAAGTCGATAGGGTTGGGGTTTTCTCTGCGTAAGTAAGGTTGCGTTAATAATGCACAATGGGCCTAAATTATATTGACTATTTGGATTTAAAGCCAAGCATAAAAACAGGATTAGGGGAAAGAGAGAAATGTTTGAGAAAGTGAGTTCAGAGCAGCATACATTCATGGCATGCACCAGTTCAGCAGGAACTCGGCCGGAGCAAAGACTGCAGTGGCACAGCCTCAGTTAGCCAAGTCCATCGGAAAGTACTGGGGGAACAGAGAGAAGAAATTCACTGTGGAGATCCTTTTTCATCTGCTCCTTCTAAAGTAAACCTTTGAGTCACTCATTCTTTATTAAAAATAAACACAACATTGACAGAAGACATTATTGTCACATATATACACATAGTAATTGGTTCTGCTTCTTCGCTGCTGCTTCTTCTCCCTCTTCTCCGATACAGGGTTGTTCTGTGTTTCTGTAACACTACTGGCAAATCAGAATTTATTGTACATATGTTTGTGTTCCACTTAATAAAAAATATACCTATATTTTCAGATAAACTTTGTTAGTAATTCATGAGGTAAGTGACTATTTATGCTAATAAGGGAGAAATATATTCTCAAGCATAATGCATTACATAAATTTGAATGCAAAATGTTCAATTATGAAGTAAATACAGGTAATGCAAATAGTAAATTACATCCAATAAAAATATATAAAGAATGTGTCTTCAAAGAGAGAGAGGCTTTTATTTGTGTCTGTGAGTTGTTTAAAGAGAAAAGAATTAATAAATACTGAATTACTCTTATGATGATTTAGCTCATGATTCATCAATCCATAACGACTCCCAGTAATCGGGCTGTTGTTTCATACCCTCCAATATAAGGCAGGACTGTTTCCTCAGCAATTTTATCCCTACCAGATTATCTCGTTTGATTCTATTAATTCTCTCCCATAAATCTGCTAACAGTGATATGTGATTTACTTACCCTGTTAACTGATCTGAAGACTGTTAAAAGGATTTATCTAGCACTGCACCTAGGAGCAGTTTATGCCTTATCACTCTGTTACTCTGAAGAAGTCTTTCTGAAATCAATTTGGCTGGTTTCATAGTTAAATTCAGCGGACACTGTTTAGTTCTGCACCATAAAATAAGACACTAGATAAACAAAAGGAGCAGTAACTGTACTTAATGTGTTGGTCTTGATATGTGTTTAAGTTATAACAAATTACACTCCGAGTCCATATAACTCATAACCTGCACGTTCGCTTCTGCTGAATCTTCTGTGTTAGATACACACACACGCACGCACACTTCAGCGATGGCAGTTCTTGCATACGCTGCTGGCATGCTCGTCCCAATGCAGGGCGATCCGAGTGTCTTTGGAGTTAATGTTTCACGTCCTCCTGCGCAATTTGTCAGAAAACTCTCCCACAATAAATATACATCAGTTTGAAGGCTTATGAACCAGGTCAGCAGCAAACTGGGAGCAAGCAGGGCTCCACGTTAGGTCGTCGAACAGAGATGCTTAAAAACAAACCGGAGCAAGAGGCTATGAGAGGGACGCTGGAGTTTTCCCTCTGCCTGGCTCAGGGCAGGATTGTTACAAACAGTGCTGGGAAAAGGGAGCAGTCTGGGGGAATTGGCCTGCGATAATTGTGGAAAAACTGAAGACTGAATAGCTCTAATTGAAATGAAAGTGTGTGATTGTTATGGAAGAAACACTGTTAATAGAGGACTGTAAATGTTTAGACACCCATTGTGAATAGCCAAATAATAAAGAAAAATACTACTAAAATGAGAATTATATAGTGTAGGGAGGAGAATGTTGCTTCTGAAGGTTATCCAAAAATTGCTAATAATCTTTTTTTCTCTGCTGGGCTGAACAGTAGAGACATTCTGGTGCAGCAGTTCTGTGTAACAATCACATAAGAACAATATTGTACAACTAATAATTTTACTTGCTGTTCTGGTAGGTCAGAGCTTCAATTAATTTGCAGCACTTACTTACATTGGTATCAATTAAGAAATGGTCTCCATTAGCTCACACAATTTCATACTCTTTGTCTAGAGTTCAGAGTTTACTCAGGAAATTTACTCGTTTGCAAATGTAGCACTTTGGATCCTCACGTCCAAACAAACTATTTTATGGGGCTGGAGCCACATTTCCACAGCCATCTATCAAACAGGCAAGTGAAATACTACAATTGTACATTCTGAAAAGCAATAACCTTTTCATTTAAAAATATTAGCACACATTTTATGTCTCTCATAGATGAGCATGTTAAGTGATATACAGTACCACATTCATCTTGCTCAGGGAAAAAACAAATCCAGGGAATTGGACTGTCCTGGGGGGATTTATGCTGTGAGCCTGGAAGTTTTGTTGATTCCAACGGCGTGAAGAAATAGGAAAGCCAGCCCGAGTAGTTATGTTGTATTAACTTTGTCATGAATCGCAATCTGTAAGATAAAGCTAGCAGATGTCCGCGGCTCTGTGTGTGCGGGTGTGTTTCGGGACCGTGCAGAACTGTATTTTAAATTTTGTTAGCAATGTTGGTAGCATTTTTAGCTTTACAGAATTGCCTCTATGACCACTTCTAGATGTAGTTATCTTCCTATATTTGCAGTATGCCCTACCTTTTTAGCTGCCAGGAACAGTACATACTGTATGACTTTCAGATGTTAGTACTGGCACTCACACTGATAATGGCATAGTCAGAAGATGTTATCCATTCGTAAATCCACTAGCCAAGTACTATTTCCTAAGCAGAGATTCTTTGGCTATTGCAAATGATGATTTTCACAGTCGGTGAAAAATTACCCAGAGACTTGCCCGCACCTACAAAGTAATACCCTGCGTGCAGTTATAAATAGCAAACTCCGAGGGGGAAGGGACCGGGCAAGGGGAGAAGGGAGGATTTGAAGTACAATGTTCAAGAAGCTGGTTTAATATATGACCAAGTGTCAGAAGTCAGGTTTCTGAGAATTACTTTTCAGATAAACAACTTTATAGCACTGCACTTAATCTTACTTACTAGAGACATCTCATTTATCACGGAATTACAACTAACTTTAATTCTATCGATATTCCCATAAAGCCCGGTCGGAAAATCGAGCCTGGCAGCCCCGGAGGCTGCGGGTTTCCCCGGCCCGCGGCGGGGGGCCGCGGGTGCGGACGGGCCGAGCCGCGCCGGGGCCGGGCGGGGACCGCGGCTGCTGCGGGGGCGGCCACCGCCCCGACGGCGGGGCCCGGCCCGGCCCGGCCCGGCTCCCGCGGCTCCGCACCGGCCGGGGACCGCCTCGGCACTGACCTTTCGACGAGAGATGGCGCTGTCGAGGTTTAAACCGAGCCGATCCGTCGCTCCGCGTCCAGCCCGCTCGCCGCTTCCACGGCCCACCCCCCCCCCCCCCCCCCCCCCGGCCCCATCCCCATCCCCCTCCCGGAGGGGGGGCGGGGGGGCGGGAGGGGAGGCTAAAGTAAATACAATTAGTTCTAAATGTATTAAATTAATTAGGCCGGGCCAGCAGGCCAAGCGCGGCGGGGGCGGGCGCGGGGCTTGCAAACTTGCAGGGCTTTCGCACCTCTTGGCGGGGTGGGGGAATGGCGGAATCGATGCCCCGTCCCGGTAAAAAAATAACAGATAAATGACAGGGGCGCCGCGGGGGAGCGGAGCGGCGCGGAGCGGAGCGAGTGACCCGGCACCGGCACGGGGGAAGGGAAGGGCCGGGCCGGGCCGGGCCGGCGGCAGGTATCCGCGCCCGGCGCGGCGGAGCCCCGCGCTGCGAGCGGCCCCGGAGGCGGCGCCGCGCTGCCGCGTCCCCGGCGGGGCACTGCGCCCGCCGCTCCCCCGCCTCCCCGGCCGGAGAGAGCTCCCCCGCGCCCTCAGGTGCCCGCACCGCCCGCCCGGGCGGGGGCAGCTCCCGGGCACCCCGCCCCGGGGCAGGGCGCTCGCGCGAAGGCGCGCACGGCCGCGGGGAGTGCGGCGGCCGGGGCCGTCCCGGCGCGACGGCGGAGCGGAGCGGAGGGGAGCGGAGCGGGGCGGGGCAGGAGGAGCGGCCCCCGCCGCGTCCCCGTCCCGCACTCGCTTACCCGGTAAGTCCGGCGGGAGGCGGCGGGCAGGAAGGGGTTAAGGCGCTCCCCAGCTGACAGTCAGCTGATGGGGCCCTGATTGACAGCTCCGAAAAGTTTCCTTGTTTCTATACTATTATGCTAATGAGGGCTGGGATGGCGGCAGCCCATTGGTCCGGCCGCCGAGTCAATTTCCCATTTGACGTCAGGAGCGCTATAAAACTCAGCAATGCTTTTAAACTCTCCTGCTGGATGAAACCTTTAAAATATTTTTCATCTTCTTGCTGTAGCTTTGGGGTCGAGTTTTTTTTTTCCTCTCTCTCTTTTTTTTAACTATTATTATTATTATTATTTTGGTTGCGATATCGACTTTGATTTTTTTTTTTTTGTCTTCGCTCTCTTTTCCCTCCTCCCTTCCCCGATGAACCTCTCTTCTCGCTCTGCACTTTGCATGCGAAAGCCCAGAGGAAAGGCACCATGAAGTGTTAAAAATAACAAAACAAAACAAACCAGCAACAACAACAACAAAAAATTTACTCGCAACAACACCAGCTAACACTTCCAGCTGCAGTTTGCAAGCTGCAAAAGAGAGAGAGAGGAGAGAGAGAAGGGAGGGAGAGAGGAGGAAAAAAAAAAAACCTTTATGCAAAAGGCGAATAGCAAGAGCCCCTCGCTCTGATGCATCAGCGGCAGCGGAGACTCTGCAAAGGATAACGCGGAGCGGGAGCGAGAGCAGCCGGGGCGAATTGGAGCGGAGGCTGCGAGGGGCCGTGGCGAGAGGCAGAGGCAGGAGAGCGCGGAGCGGAGCGGAGCTCGCCAAAAATCAAGCTGGCTCACCCGGTGGCAACTCAGAGCAGTCCCCTCGCTCCCGGAGCGCACCCTTTCTGGAGGACTGTCAGCAGCAAAAGGATGGCATCAGAACTGGCAATGAGCAGCTCCGACCTGCCCACCAGTCCCCTGGCCATGGAATATGTTAATGACTTCGATCTGATGAAGTTTGAAGTGAAAAAGGAGCCGGTGGAGACCGATCGCATTATCAGCCAGTGCGGCCGCTTGATCGCCGGGGGATCGCTCTCTTCCACCCCGATGAGCACGCCCTGCAGCTCGGTGCCCCCGTCCCCCAGCTTCTCGGCGCCCAGCCCCGGCTCCGGCACCGACCAGAAGACCCACCTGGAAGACTACTACTGGATGACGGGCTACCCGCAGCAGCTCAACCCGGAGGCGCTGGGCTTCAGCCCCGAGGACGCGGTGGAGGCGCTGATCAACAGCAGCCACCACCCGCTGCCCGGCGCCTTCGATGGCTATGCTAGAGGGCAGCAGCTGGCCGCGGCCGCCGGCGCCGGCGGCTCCGTGCCGGCCGAGGAGATGGGCTCGGCGGCCGCCGTGGTGTCGGCGGTGATCGCCGCGGCGGCGGCGCAGGGCGGCGCGCCCCACTACCACCACCACCACCACCACCCGCACCACGGCGGCGGCGGCGGCGGCGGCGGGCACCCCCACGCCGCGGCGCCGGGCAGCGCGCCGCCCTCCTCCGCCTCCTCGGCCGCCGGCTCCGGCGGCGGCGGCGGCGGCGGCGGCGGCGCCGGGGGGCTGCACCACCCGCACCACGGCGGCGGCGGCGGCGGCGGCGGCGGCGGCCTCCACTTCGACGACCGCTTCTCCGACGAGCAGCTGGTGACCATGTCGGTGCGGGAGCTCAACCGGCAGCTGCGGGGCGTCAGCAAGGAAGAGGTGATCCGGCTGAAGCAGAAGAGGAGGACCCTCAAAAACAGGGGCTATGCCCAGTCCTGCCGCTTCAAGAGGGTCCAGCAGCGGCACGTCCTGGAGTCGGAGAAGAACCAGCTGCTGCAGCAAGTGGAGCACCTAAAGCAGGAGATCTCCAGGCTGGTCCGGGAGAGGGACGCCTACAAGGAAAAATACGAGAAGCTGGTCAGCAATGGCTTCAGAGAAAACGGATCCAGCAGCGACAACCCTTCCTCTCCAGAGTTTTTCATGTGAGTTCCCACAGCCTTGCCACCTTAACTAAAAGTTCTCCGTGTGAGTTGTTGTTGGGGGCTTTGCTAGAGCGACAACCCAGCTTGCCACCTTCTATTACTTTTTTTTTTTTTTAAACTCAAAACGATTTTAAAACAAAGTTGTTTTTTGGGTTGGTTTTTGTTTTTCTTTTGCTTTTTTTTTTCTTTTTAAGGTGGGCTGGCTCCGTGTTGGCCAACCTAAAGTTCTACATGAGTTCCTTTTCTGTTTATTATTATTATTATTTTTTTATTTTTGTGGGGGCTTGCTGTTGTGGTTTTTTTTATTAAATTTAAAAGATCCAACTCGCCACCAACTCAGTTCTTCATATGAAGCTTGCTCTTCTTTGAGACCTGCCATCCACATTATATATATATTTTTAAGTTCATGAGGTTTTTTTTTTCTTTTGAGCTTGCTGTGTCCAAAAAAGTCAGATTTTTTTTTTTTTGCCATCCTGAGTTCTTCATATGAGATTTGAGCTTTGCAAAAAGAAAAATAAAATAAAAAAAATAAAAAAAACCAAAACAAAAACAAAAAAATACAAAAACAATGTGAAATTTTTAGACTCCAGCTTGCTGAGTTCCATCAGTTTTTAGCGTTGTTGTGCAAAACTAGAGATATGCCTAGATCAACCTGCCAAAATCAAGCCTGCATCAACCTTCGGTGTGTTCATGTGAGTTTTGGCCTTAATCTGCCAAACGTGAGACTTTAGTCTGCCATTAGAATCCCATACTCATCTCATGCATTACGCTTGCTATTTTGTCTTAGCAACAATGAACTATAACTGTTTCGAAAGACTATGAAAAAGAGACATTATATTAATAAAAAACCCTGCATGCTGGTCATGTACGGTATAATTATTTTTTTTTTCTTTTGCTTGGAAATGGACTTTTGGAGACTATTATGGCATGGCATTCATCCTTTTGTTTTATTGCCTCATCACTTTTTTGGGTTGAAAGCAAAAAAGTGCAACCTTTGATCTTCCTCCTCCTCTTCCTCCCCATTAAAGTTTGCATCTGCTCTAAAACTGCTTTGAGTTACTCAAAACTTCAGACTTCCTTTTAAATGCACTGAAGCATTCCCTGTCAAAAAACCTGCCAGAATGGATTTTGATAACCTAATGTGGCAAAAAAAAATCACAAAAAAACCACAAAAAGAACTTTGGAAAGATGTTCAAAAACAAAATTCACATCCCACTTGGGGGGGACATTGAAACCATGCTGTTGCCTAAAACAGTCTAAAAATTAATTTTAAATGATCTGCCCCATTTTTTTTTCCTTTTGCATTTGGTCATTGTCAAATGTGGAATGCTCTGGGTTCCTAGTATATAATTTAATTCTAGTTTCTGTCATCTGTTAGCCCAGTTAAAATGTATGCTACAGATAAAGGAATGTTATAGATAAATTCGAAAGAGTTAGGTCTGTTTAGATGTAGATTTTTTTTTAAAGATTGATGCACTAAATTGTTTACTGTCGTGATGTAAAGGGGGGTAGAATTTGCAACGGGACTGTTTTAAAAAGTAGTTTATGCAGCATGTGCTTGCAACTTAAATATAAGTTGGGTATATGTAGTCCTTGCTATACCACTGACTGTATTTGAAAACCAAAGTATTAAAAGGGGGAGGCACCCCTGTTTATATCTATAGGGGTATTTTACATTCAAAATGTATGGGTTGGTTTTGTTTTTTTTTTTTTTTTCAAAATTGAAGTATTTGGGACTGAATTGCACTAAGATATAACCTGCAAGCATATAATACAAAAACAAAAAAAAAATTATGAACCTGTTTAGAACGCTAATACAATTTATGCAGTTATAAAGATGGCATTACTGCACAGTTTTAAAATGATGCAGATTTTTTTACAGTTGTATTGTGGTGCAGAACTGGATTTTCTGTAACTTCAAAAATTCCACAGTTTTAAAGGCAATAATCAGTAAATTTTATTTTCAGGGACTGATATCCTGTCTTTTAAAAAAAAATGGAAAGTAAATCTTACCACAATAAATATAAAAAAATCTTGTCAGTTACTTTTTCTTTTACATATTTTGCTGTGCAAAATTGTTTTATATCTTGAGTTACTAACTAACCACGTGTGATGTTCCTATGTGCTTTTCTTTCATTTTCGACTCTATGGTTATATCAAAAGAGAGAATAATCTACAATAATAAACTGCATTTTTTTGATTCCGTACTCAGTTTCTTAGTCTGTAGTTTAAAGTTCAATAACTCCGAGAGCAGTACTTCAGCGTACTGCCTGGCGAAGGGGTGATGCTGATACAAGAGCTGGACTCAATAATATTCAGGAGGGGAGAAGGAAAAGGATAGCTTCATGTAAAATGGAAAATTGTCGCCCGCTAGAAATCAAGTTATCTTTCAGGTAGATGAAAAATGTGAGCTTTCAGGTGCTGCTTCGACTTCTCAGTATTGCAATGAGCTCAGTTTCAGTGACTCAGATCATCCCACCAGGTTTTAGGAGATCTCAAAGGGGAGGTCTGCTTAAAAACCTGATGACATGATACAGCCCTATATTTTGATTGTTTTATGATGGAGTGAAGTGAAAGGGAAGACTTCACATCCTCTTACCATCTGATCCCAGCAAAGCATGCCTGTCTCTAGTAAGAGATGACACCGCATCAGGCTTGGCTTGTCACAGAGCCGCTTAATGCTAGATTGAAAGATTTGTTGCCATTTGGGTCCATACTGCCTCCTTTTTTTCTTTTCTTTGCGCCCCCCCCCCCCCCCCTTTCATTTGCCCTGTGGTTTTCTTTTTTTTTCTTTTTTCTTTTTTTTCTTTTTTTTTTTTTTTTTTGCTACAGGCCTTAGAAAGCCCAGAGAGAACTGAGGAGCAGAGGAAAAAAAAATTCAAAGGACTTCCTCCAAGTTTTGAGAGTTATTTGTCCTAAACAATCAATCCAAAGGTTAATGTGCTAGAAATGTTCAGGTCTCCAAGCCCCTCTTCACTGCAGTTCTCCATGTCAAAGGGCATTTCGACTTCGAAAAGGCTCCTCAAACCCTCGCCCCTTTTCGTTTAAAGCCACCTTCCCGAGAGCCTCCAGGGTCCATTTGCAGAGCCCCCTCCCACTCTTTGAATGGGATTATCTGCCCAGTTTATTTGAGAAGTGGAGGCCTCTCTGAAGGATGCTCCAGCCGCTCCAGGATGGAGGTTTTATCTCCAGACCCAGGCTCATAAACCCAGCACTTTTTTTTCCCTTTATATTTTCCCCCCCTGCTGTTGGTCCTTACTTCTTCCCAGCTGTAAGGTCATCCCTCCCGGGCGCTGCTGGCACTGAAAGGAGAGGACCTGTTGCCGTTCCTCTGCCCGGCTGGACCAGCCCACATCTCGGACCCCATCCTGCCCTGTGTGCTGAGGTCAGGATGTGGCCCTGAGCCCCCTCGCGGCACCTGCACCCACGAGAGCCTGAGTCAGTGGGCACTGGGTGCTACTGGAGGTCAACCTGCTCCTGCTGAGGTCCCTCTGGAGGGGATGGACACCCGGCCCCGCCGTGCGTGACAGCGGGTGTCGGTGGCTGTGGTCCCTGATGCCGATGCTGCGCCTCACCCCTCCCCAGTGCCGGGGCACCAACCTGCCCTTTGGCATCTGACCTGCTG
The DNA here is from genome assembly GCF_018139145.2 of Gymnogyps californianus. Lineage (NCBI taxonomy): Eukaryota > Metazoa > Chordata > Aves > Accipitriformes > Cathartidae > Gymnogyps > Gymnogyps californianus. The sequence continues at coordinate 6,505,357 of NC_059482.1, forward strand.
TTGCACCAGGGTTTGAGTAATGGTTCAAGCTCCAGATTCTGGTTAATTCGAGTTCCATTTTCTGGTTAATGTGTAATCTGTGGGTAAACTGGTTGCTATTGGCCGAGCAGAGAATTATCTCCTCTCATAAAGACAGGGCTGCTTTTTACTTCTTCTCCCACCTCCCCTGCCCTGGCTGAGCCTTTACTGATGCCCAGGTTTTTTCGCAGGGGGTCACTTAGAGGCTTCGCTGCTGCCCCTGCTGAGAGCTCCCGAAGCAGCCCTGCCCTAAGGAAGGGAAGGGACGAGGCCTCTCCTCGGCAAAGCCCCCGCCGAAGCGGCGCTGCAGCCCCCAAGGGAGCGTGGAGCCCCAGGCCCCCGGAGTGGGACCCACTGCTGGTCCAGCCTCATCCTCGCACCCCTCTGCTGCTCTGGGTTTCCTCGCAGGCGAAGTTAGGAGCAGGCACTAGGATTTTAAAAGTGGTGTGAATCGACTGAGTAGTGCAGAGCAAGGGGAGCACTGCTGCCTCCCTGAAGTGTCTTCTTTCTCAGAGGAAAAAAAAAACCCACCCTGTTTGAACAGCGATAAGAGAAATCCTTCCTAGAAATAAACTGAGTGCAAAAGGGAAAATTCCCGTCACACACCCAACCTGAGAGGGAAAAAAGGCTCTCTCCCAGTTTGGCATCATTATGACACATAGCAATCTTGCTTTGCAAATAAAAAAAAATGCAGCCTTCCTTAGGCTGCACTTGAATTTCAGCCTGAAACATGCCAATTGCCCAACTGAAGGGGAAAAAAAATAGATGCACTTTTTAATGTTCACTAAAGCAAAGCGAGTATTGGGGTTCGCTGTATGAATCATTGCAGGGGAGCGCCCACCTTTGCCGCAGGACTGCTTGCTGAGGACTAATTGGAACTGCTCTGCTCTGAATAACCTACATTCATTAATCACGCTCTCGCTTGACTCTGGCCTCAATCCTGCTCCCATTGAGCTCGGAGGTACAATCCCCAGGGATTTCAAAGGGGAGCAGGCTCCCACTGTTCTCCCGCAGGTACTTCTCTGGCTAAAGCAGGGGGAATGCTGCCCAAGCTGGGCAATCGTGTGTCAAAAGGCATGCGTGGTCTTAATCTCCCCATCACTAACAACATCCTATTTCTCCCATAGTCCTATAGTGCTGTCCCATTTATTAACTATATTACAAAGAACTTTCATGTGACCGGTGCCGGGAGATACGTGCATGGAGAGTGGTCCTTTGCTGGCTGGGAAATGGTGTGCACCGCGGCTCAGCCCCCTCCTCCCTCCCCATCCCACCTTACACTTAAGCCTTTCTTATTTTCCCCCCCTAAAATGAAACATAACCCTCTGCTCGACCTCCGGGCTTCTGCTGAGTAGAGTCCAAGAGTGTTTTTGTGTTTGTGCTGCAGCGGTTTCCGTGCTCGAGAAATGTCATCCCAGACTGCATCCTAAAAAAACAGAGGGGAGAAGGGAGGGAAATATCCCAGTCACACCAGTGTATATTTATTTCTTGAACAATTTCTCGCCACCGCTGGGCAGGCGCTGTGCGAGAATCACCCATTTGCAAATGGAGCGGTGAGAGCTTCTATTTATTAGAAAGTCTTCTTCACCCTTTTAAAACAAAAATACCTGCGCTGAATCAAAATGCCACTTGAAAACTACCCCCACGCGAAACATGGCAGCAAATTTTTAGTTTAAAAAATGAACTTTCCCAGCTCTTTTTTTCCTTTCCTTTCCGAAAGCTTTTGCGCAGCTGTTTCCTCCCCCTCCCTCTGCGTAGTGTGTAGGAAGTTCTTGATCTAGAATCATTCATAATTTTAATACCAATTTCTATTTGACATAATATACTAATATCAGATAGAGAGTGTAGCTGCTTCCTGGATTTAGGGAGGAAATGATGCATATATCAGAATTATCTGCTCAGATGCCAGAACTACATTGGTGTCATTTCAGCATGTGCTGCATTGAAAGGAAATCCTCTATATTTATTACTCCGATCATCAGAGGAGCTAAATGGACCCACTGTTTCTGACACCTGTTCAGATGGCTGAATTTAAAATTTCACACAGGAAAAAAAAGATAATCCTACATACTTCAGTGTTAGGAATTAAGATTTTTCGATAAACTTTCTTCCCTCCCTCTTTCCAAATTGCTGTGTTGCGAGCGGCTGCCATGAGGCTTGGGCATTCCAGGGGTAGCTATGGAGAGTAGGATAGATTTTGTTTGCTCAGCCGGGACAAAAAACAATCCTGCTTGTACACACACACACACACTCGAGCTGTCTGTAGTCAAATGCTTCAGATACTTGTTTTAAGTGCAGGTCTTGGTATGAATAACACGAGGTAGCATACCCCGGGATGTGGCAGAGGTGAGCGGCTGTTGAGAGAATTCATCTTTTTGGGAGGGAGCTGAGCACTCAACCACTTCACACTTTTAAGGCTCCTCTAATGAATTTTTTGGGCACAGCAGATACAAATCAATAGATTAAAATACTGTACACTCTGCCGCATCTAATTCTTGACTGCCTGAAATTGTGGGGGAGGACCGAGAATAACATTTGTCACTCTCTGAGGGCTGAGTGCATTCAGATTTGTGAGCTCTAAGCCAACACGATGCAAAAATAGTCCAGGATGTGACTTAACTTTTCAAGTGAAAAGCGAAAGGCCAGGGATCGGCGAGGCTGTAGCCGGGTGTAACGGCAGATACGCAGCTCCAGCTCCAGCCCCAGCTATCTACCACCGTATCAGGTTGACCTGGCACAGTGTGATAACGTCTCAGTGCCCCCGATGCAAGCCGTCCGTATCTTATCGCTCTCTGAAATGATAATTTTCTTTCGCTGTTGCTGTACCCACTTTTTTTTCCCCGAAGTCTAGCTTTTAAACCCGAGCCACTTCCGACGCAGCAGTGAAGTGTGCAGGCCTGTAGTTGTGGTGCAGTGAGTTACGAGGATGGAGATTGCCCTGCCTCTCTCCTTGCTTGGTTTGAAGCCCTGTGGACTTTGTGACATGATTTCCTTTGCTTTTTTATTTTATTATTTTTTAATCCATCTCTATGAGACGTCTTGCATGGAGGGAATTAAAGCCAGAGCAGAAGTTTGCTAGAAGTGGTGTTTCTGCACCACGCAGAAAAAAAAATACCCAGCAAACAACAAATCGAGCAGTGTCTTCAAGTTTCCAGCGGGGGTAGGGAATGGAGTGTCCCTGGTTGCCGCTCTCAATTGTTAATTCATAAAGAAGCACAGTCCTGAAAAATGTTCTCAGCAGCTTGTCCCTCGTTAAAGCCGAAATGTCAATGACTGCGTACGGAGGCGTTAAGGCTCAACACCCTATTTCAGTGCGAGCTCTGGCATCTCCCTGCCCCTCATCCCTTGGTTTTCGGTGTTAAACTCGAGTGTTCCCGAGGGCTGCGGGGTGTCAGGGAGAGCAGGGTGCCCAGGACCATGGGGGCACACGTTTGCCTCCCCGCTGCCCTCCTGGCACCTGCCTCTGCCCAGGGAGAGCAGCACATTTGGGGAGAATTCTGGCACGGATGCTTAAACCCCTGCTTCCAGCAGCTTGAAAATAACCCGGGCCGGGGAGGGGGGGTCTATATAACGGTGGAAAGCCCCCCTCTCCCCCCGACGAGCTCTCCATCAGCACCCGCGGGGGGCTCGGCGGGCAGCCCGGGCTACACCCGTAGCCCGCAGCCGCGGGGCCGGGGGCGGCGGGGCGGGTCGCACCGGGGCGGCGGGGCCCGGCGAGGGGCTGCGCCGCGCACCGCCCCGGCCAGGCCGGCTTGGCCGCCACGTCGCGGGGCACAGGCCTTCCCCGGCCCCCGGCCCCGGGCACACGCATCCCCCGGGCCGGGGGGGGATGGAGGTGCTCACACATACACACACGGGTTGGGGGGCTGCCCCCAGCCCCGGGGTCCCACCACAGCCAGGTGCGGGGGCGGGGGGGGGGGGGGGAACAGGGACCCGGGCGGGGACCAGGAGGGACGGGGAAGGGTGAGGGCAGCATCCTTTGTTTGTTTGTTTGCTTGTTTGTTTGTGTCTAAACTCAATTCCTGGAACAAAAGGGGAGTCTGTGCGTAACTAAAGGATCCGTCCGTGCATCCAAAGCTTAGCTCCGGTGTGTCACCCAGGCGGCTTCAGCTGGCTGACCGTCCCCTAGGTATGTTCATAGAGCACTTCACCTGTTATTTTGTTCACAGTCTTCTCCTTTCCTCTTTTCTTTTCTTTTCTTTTCTTTTCTTTTCTTTTCTTTTCTTTTCTTTTCTTTTCTTTTCTTTTCTTTTCTTTTCTTTTCTTTTCTTTTCTTTTCTTTTCTTTTCTTTTCTTTTCTTTTCTTTTCTTTTTTCTTTTCTTTTCTTTTCTTTTCTTTTCTTTTCTTTTCTTTTCTTTTCTTTTCTCTTTTCTTTTCTTTTCTTTTCTCTCTTCTCTTCTCTTTCTCTTTCTCTTTCTCTTTCTCTTTCTCTTTCTCTTTCTCTTTCTTCCTTTCTCTTTTCTTGTTCTTACATTTTTCCCCTTTCCTTCCTTTTCTTTTTCCTTCCTTTTTTCTTTTCACCTACGCTCACATGGAGACTAATCTAAACCCCACTGCAATCAAAGGGAGCTTTTAAATGACATTTTGGATCAGGCCCTGAGATCTCTGCAGGGAGCAAGATGGGGGGGCAGTATTTACATTTCATGGCTTTTAAAGAATCTGAAGTACGGAGAACAGTGCTTTCCGAGGCTGAGTTTCCCAAGTCGACATAGTGGATGTATCTCAGAATGTGTATGCAATTCAGCTTAAAGCCCTTTTCTATAAGAAAGCGGGCAGATTCACTTTCCTGCAGCCTGAACCTCACTTCTCCAATTTTGAAACAAAAGTTTTTGCCAAGGCCTTGACAGTGGGCTGTCATGATGCTAAAGGGGATGGGGATAGAATCAGTTTTATTTGTTGGTATCAGCTTCTAAAGCTGTGGTGCTCTCCACTGCAAACAGCTCCTGCTCCCTCAAGCACTTGGAGCTGTTGCAGTGACATGTTAGTGACAATGAAAATGAGCCCGAAAGTGAACCAAACAAGACCTAGTATTTTTTTTTTTCTCTCCCCCACCCCACCCCCCTTAACTGCTTAGAAATTCCCTGATGAAAGCATTTTAATATGTAGGAAGAGCTGCTGGAGCCTGCAATGCGATTCAGTGTTTTGTGGTGTGGGATGAACAGATTTTCCTTTCCGTAGGGTTTCCTCCTGCAAAGTCATTGTAGAGGAGGGAATACTGTAAGATTAAATCTGGTTAAAATACTATATTCATGTCACACCAGATACAGTCTCCAGACTGTGCACAGTCTTTCAGCTTCCTTTATTGTGAAATCCTTTTAAAATAGCACAGTATAAAGTAGAAAACTTATTGAAGTATAAGTCTCTCGCACCAACTCTATCAGATAAAATGAAGGAAAGTGATCAGCCTTCTTAAATTAATAAATCTGCTTAGTGTCTCTGGCTGTCTTCACGCTGTATTACTTTCTTTGACTCTTTCCTTATTAATAAACTGATAGTTAAATAAAGCCGCTAAATTAATCAATGCGCCTTGCCGGTGAAAGCGGGTTGGTGCCATCCTGTTTCAGGTCTCCTGTGAAGTGGCTGAATGGTTGTGGTTTTACAGCAGGGATGGCCACAGCAAAGGCTGAGACTGCTAAAAGCAGGCTGACCACATCGCTTTCTGGATGCTTTTCAGGTGTGAGGCTTGAGTACCTATTCCTCTCTGCCCCACGCATTAATAACAGGATGGATTCACCGATTGGCATAAAAGCAGAGGTCATCTTGAGGAAAATGACACCAAAGGTCTATGGGAGTCATTTGCTTTAAGAGATCCCGGGCGGTGTGCCAAGTATTGCATTTAAGGGAGCACCGTCCCCTTTCTCAGAAAAAAACCAAAAGAAAAGGAAAACCAAAAAAAAAAAAGGAACCGTTGCTTTCAGTGGCACGCGGGGACCGTTTCAATGCGCCTGTCCCACCTTTGGGTGGGATGTGGGAGAGGGATCATTCAGCTGGCACCGAACGTGCAGCGGACTTTTGTTTTCAAAGCTGCAGAGCTGATCTGGAATCAAAATGCTGAAAAAGCGCCTATAGTTTGTCTTGCTTTTTTTTTTTATTCAAACCGATCAGACTTGTGCTTTATCCGTGCTCTGATTATGCTGTACGGTTACAATAAATGGATGGAACTGAAGCATTCCTGCAGGCGGTTTATAGAAAATATATGTATATGCCTGTGTCTACACATTCAGGGAGAGAAAGTTAACTATAAGGGACACAACAAAATATCCATATTTAAGAAATGTGGATTGACTCACTGACTTATCTCACTTATTGTACAAAGATTCACTCTATGTTGAATTTTTTTTTAAATTAGATTTTAAATATGTGTTGACAGGATGAATTTGTACAGTGTGAGTAACTGCAGGGAGAAATGACAGCTCTGCTTTTGTTATTAAACTACTGTCTGGAAAATAATGGAGTGTGTACAAAAATTGATTATTATTTTGCCAATTACATTAGTGCAGCTAATAACAATCATTAGGAAAGAAATACAGAAAGCTACACGCTTTCAGGTCTTAGAAGCTGATGTTCACTGGTGAGGCAAAAAATACGTGTTTTTAAGGTAATTTGTCAGTAAGAGTCTCCTGTTATTAATGTGAAGTAAAGACTAGATGTGTGAGCTAGAAATGTTTCACTTCAAACTGTGTTAATTTCTTCTTCACTCACTCACAGTTAATAAACAGTACAAGAGACTTTCTAAATTTAATTTGGGATTTTAATATAAAAGGTCCTATTCTGTACCATAGTGGCACAACAGACATGTTTTACAATGTTAAAAATTCCTTTTAATAATGGTTTATTTTAATATATTTACTAAATTAGGTACCCGAGAGAATCATCTACAACGGTGATGTGAAAATCCCTGTTACCTGAGGTCAAAAAAAAAAAAAGGTATGTTTTCATTTTCATTAGCAATTTGACATATTTCAGCAGGGGTGGTAATTTCGCTGCTTTGTTTTCTGCTGCTAAGACGACGTTTTTTGGTCCAACCCTGGGGAGCTGGTGACAGTCTGTGGTGCAGTTTGCTGGGCTTTCGGATGAGACTGGCTTTCAGGTGTCTACAAGAACCATTTGCAATGATGGGGCTTTGTACTTTTGTCAGCCAGGCAGCTCTCCCGTGTCCCACAACTCATATATAATCCTTTGCAAATGTTTTCTTTCTTTTTCTTCAAATGCTAGCGGTCAGACATCAGCTACGGGGATTAAGGATGCGTCTTCTGAAGATCTCCCTCAGATCTTGATGAAAATCATGAGTCTGTGTTAGATGACTTCTGTACTGACAAATTACAATAGAGTTTAATTCACAGCACTGCTTTCCTCTGGAAATTCGTGTTCATTCAGTCTGTCAACATTGACTAAAAAATATGCTGCTAATGAAAATGTGGGAATTAAACTTTCAGTCCCTTCCCCTGCTAGACTCAAACAGGCACTTTATTTTTTCTGTGGAATCTGATTTTTATTGACCTTGACTATAAAAAAATACTAAGAAGCTTAAATGAGCACCAAGGTTGCAATGACAGATTCCTGTGTGAATTTTTTTATGAAACCTCCTATTTTAGTTAAGAACACAGGCTACCGTACAGCTTACCGCACTTTGATCAACAGTTATGTGCTATTAGAAAGCAGTTGAATTTTATTAGCTCATGGAATTAAGCTTGTTTTATTCTTCATTATTATTTGTTATTTTTTATTATTAAAAATTTGAGTGAGGATGGGGAAGATGTATTTGGTGCTCTAGACTCTACATTAAATAGCACCGAGAGGAGGTTTTGTTGGTGTACAGGCTGCGCGAATAGGTTTCTCAAGGAGCACCAGAAGAGGTTCATTTTGAGCCTGATGCTCCTCTCACTTCCCCCAGGAACACCCCGGGCAGGGGTTTGCCTGCAATGCATTTCTTTCTGTGTTTCACCACTGTAAATGAGAGGGAAACCAGACGACTTGGTTTTTTGTGAGAGCTTAAAGTGAAATACGCTTTTTGCAAGAACAGAGCCAAGTAGTGATTCAGCTGAAGTAAATACATAAAGCACGTATTTTCATTGCAAAGGTGCAGCACATGTTCCATCACCTTGTTCCTAGTGTAACGGTTCTAATTTCAATAATCCCATAGGAAAACTTTCGTAGTTCCTATAATTTACATATGTGACTATTAGATTTGTATCAATAATATAAGTGATATACATTCTTGTTGTCCATATAATAAAAAAGAAAAAAGCTTTTTCCCTGATGGACGCTTGTGATCTCAGGACTTGCTTAGCCTGCTGCTTTCTGGGACAATTCCTTCTGCCTTCCTTCCAATATTTTGTGGTTACGCTTTCACATATTATAGAAAAAAAAAAAATCCAGCAGCAAAATCCATTACTTGTAAGCAAATAGCTCTCGGGTCTCGAAAGAGTTAACAAACTTTTATGGCAAGGTTCAGACAGTTCTGACCCCTATGGTAATATTTCATCTAAGGTTACTGTTGGGAGAGAAATCAAATTTCAGCTGTGAACATGATTGACAGGTGAAAGCAAGAGAGAGAAAGACATCTGGTCAGATGAGGAATTTGGGAAGGAGAAGGACAATTCAGGGAAGTGTCTCTGTGATATTAGGAATAATAAGCTTAGATATGAAAACTCCAATCCTCCACACTGCCTGGAGGCGCGCTTACTTGATATTAATGGAGGTGGTTTGGCTGGGGGAATTTAAGACTCTACGTTTATAGTAGTGGACAGTAGTCTCCGTGGTCTAACTTACTAACTTGACTCGTTTGAAGGAATTATGTTATTTCTGGCATACTTTTAGCATTTCAAGGCAATTCATTTTATGAGTGTGACTGGAATATTTGGTGGTTGCTGGTTAAGAGGTTCTCACCATAATGTCTCTCGCAGGTCAGATGGCAGCAGGGTTCGTGGAGCTCAGTCGGTGGTGTCACCCCATGCCCTCGAGCCTGGGGGGATTGCTGGGAGTTTTCAGAGTAAGCGCTGCAGGGTGAAATTTGTGTTTATGATATACGCTATTATACCAAAAACAAAATCAGTTGCTATCCTGTAAAATACCACCAAGGGTACATTGTGGTGTTTTGCAAGGCAGCCGTTATTTTCCAAGGGCCATGTGTTGGCCTATTCCATCTCCTAGCAGATCCAGCGAATGTCCCTCACCGTACATACATAACCCTAGGTATATTTTGTCCTCCTTCAGTGTATTATTTTGTTTGGTGCAGAAGAGCTTTTCCATCCTCCAACATCATGGAACCAACAGGAACAAAATATCCCTCTCATTATTTCCTGATCAGCGTGATGATGTTGGAAAGTCGAAATTGGTTCTGACATAAAAAACTGTAGTCAGGCTTTCTCTTAAAAATGAAGTGTGAGAAAAAAAATCTGGTGGTTTTTATCACTGTGTGTAACACTTAATGTTTCAGTTTTCAAAGAGGCTCTGAAGGACTTTTGTAGAGCTCCAAGGGCAGGATGCGGCAATGATGGACCCTGGGATCTAAACTGCATCCTACCTACATCTCAGGTGAGAGGAAAGGTCCCGGGTGGGCTCCTGGCCCCACTGCAGGCTTTGGTAAAATCCCCGTTGAATTCCTGGGGCCCACACTTCCACCACAAAGGGAAAGTCTACAGGGGAGGTCATACTAATAAAAAGCAAGATCTGAACTCGTACCGCGGTAGCTGTGCTGTGAATTCCCTGGATGGATGTTCGTATTCGGGAGTAAGGGTGGATTTTTCCCCCCCAATATAGCTTAAGCTGCTTTCCAAATAAAATAAATTAACCAGGAAAATCCACTCTTACTCTAGAGTAGGAGTGTCCACCCAGGGAATGGATAGCACTGCAGTATAGTTTACTATATAATTTCCCCATATGGATGAGCCCTAAAACTAAGGGGAGAATAAGGAGCAGTAAAGAACGGAAATATATTTTCTGTTCCTTTTCCAGTTTACCTCTAAGACCTTTCACACAGGGGAAATCATGGCACTCTTAAAGTATACATTTACTTACTTTTCACTGCTATTCCTGCATTCGCACATGCATTTTTAAAAGAGATTTGTGTTTTGTGCAAGACCTTTTTGCATCCTCATACTGTTCACGTGTATTTTTGATGTGCAATCAAGTCAGACGGTTGTTTGTGACATCATTCTTCTTTTCATGGCAACAGCCTGTGATGTCAAACTGCCCGACTTCACTGTAAACTAGACCTTATCACTTAAGTTTTATTCTCAGACCATACATTTGATAAAATTGAAAATTAAAGCGAAGAACTGTGAAAACAACCAAATTTCTTTGTGTATGCGTGAGTTATTTTTAACTTCCCGTTGTTGAATTAGCGCTCTCTTCAAAATGTCTTTATTTTCCAAAGCTGATATCAGGATAACTTCCATGAAATATTATTGGCAAGTTTCCCATTGCAGTCAATGGGAGCCTTGTATGTATTTTTCAAGCAGATGTGCTATATTAACTCTAAATGAGAATCTTTTATTTCAAATGGGATGCAATATGTTATTCTTGATTAAAAAAATGGATGGTAAACTCTCTCCCTTCCTTTTCTCTCCCCAAACATATTTTGTACAATTTACAGGTCATTTTACATAGGTAAAAAAATGTTCTCAAGTATTTTTAAAAAGCACAACTTCACTATGTCTCAAACTCCTTTCTAGCTCATTCCTATGAAGTATGAAAACCTCTTGAGTCTTTATGAGCAAAGAGAAAGTACATGCCGTATGTGACAGCTTTTACTCCCCCCAAATTTCTCACAATGTAAATTTAATAGTTTTCCCTGTGTTTAGAATAAGCTCTAAAATATTTTCCAGCGATGTGGCTTTTGCTGTTGTTTAGTTCTGATAGAGGATTTTAAGTTAAAAGTGCTAAAAAACCCCTGAAATATTTTTAACATCTCTTCTGGGTTTTCTAATTTGTGCCACTTACCAAATGATTCACACTGTACCAAAATACAGGAGATTGATGAGACAGGAAAAGTACCGATTTAACATCCCACATATAGAATTACTTCTCAGGCTTCCACATATAGTCCCGATGTTTAGAGAGTGAAGAAACCGGGAGTTGGGAGTTACAGTCTGACTCACTTGTGAGACTTTGACCCAGTTATTTGATTCTAGATTCAGCAAAATACTGAAGCACTTTAAACTTGTTATCTTAGGTTTCTTCTAAAGGTCTGTTACCGTTGATCTCTTTATATCTCAGTTTACACAGTTATAAACCTAGATAATTAATTCTTACCTTCTAGGCTTTTGTGGGAGTTAAAAAATAGCTGTAATGTTCCTTGAAGCCTTTTAATGAAAGCTGGTGTATTGAAGTACTTGTCATTCACCTTAGTTCATACCCTAGGATGAGAAATCATTGGTGTCACCCAAGTCCCAGGCACCATTTCTGCTGGGATGAGAATTTAGTCTCCCAAGCACACCAGGCCATGAGTACAAAGATCGGGTACTTTGGGAGCTGGTAATTTTCTGAATTGCACATAGCTGAGCTTTACCCTGATTTTGAATGAGTCAAAATGTAAGCAAAAACATGCCTCAGTTCTGTGCCCCCTCTCTCTCTTAAACACACAATGTATCCTTAATACCTGTATGTACACACACACATATGGAATAACTCTTGTGCACCTGCAAGACATGTAGAGGTCACGCTGTCCTTGTAATTCCTCCCCTTCCTGCCATTATCTTTATTTCCCAAGGTTCAAGCCATTATCATTCAGCAGTTGTGCAGCTTTTCTTTTCTTCCATCCCCAAATTATTATTGTTTCCCTCCTACCTTCTACCTGTCCGGATCCATAATGGAGTCCTCAGCTGTAAATTTGCTAACCATAAAGATTTTTGCTTGAAATGTTTTGAAAATGCTGTGGGGGAAAAAAAAAAAAAAAGAAAGCCTATGAACAACACGCTGTGCCATGCTCCAGCATTGCACTTCTACGGGAAAGATAATAAAGATATTAGCACTCATATAATTTCAGATAGGAAATGAAACCAGACATGAAAGAAACACTAGCTCCAGCTGTTGAGTGGGAATCAAACTAGCTATGGGAATTACAGGTACTGTCACCGGAGACAGCCTGACTTCTGAGAAATGACCTCAGGTGTAGGAGCTTGCTGTGGCCCCTTGCAGATATTAACACCTAATTAACAATCTGCGAGAGCATCCTACATCTTAATCACCAGTGAGGTGAGAATGACAATCACAAGGAGGAGAAGGAGAAGGGAAATGGTAATTTTGCCTCTGCACGCTTCATCTAATAACCATGGTTATTCAGATGCAGCTAAATGTGATTTCCTTTTAGTCATTTCTGTCTATTGGAAGGCACAGTAAGTTCATTTGCTAGCAGGTAAGCAGTAGAGGTGAGAATTGAATTGATCTGAGATACTCTGAAAAATTGACCCTGAGGTCATTCCTAGTTTAAATTGGGAAGTAAGGCTGAGCTTATATTTTCCCTTTCTTCTCTCCCGTCTCCTTACTCCCCTTCTTTTTGTGTTTCCAGGCATGTTAGTCTGTACTGTGTAATTATTTAAACATACTCTGATGGTGGGGAACCTTGTTCCCTCAAAGTTAATCAAAATAAAGAGAGCTTTTGTTAGCGGTGATAGGTAATTAAATAGCTGGCTTGGTGTTGTGCAGCGGCATTGTGCTGGGTTATTGACGTCCCAGAGCCAGGCTTCCCAGCCCTTCTGCATGCAGACCAGCCCGCCAAAGTCACCAAGATTAAGGCCCAGGCTAAATTAAGGAAAGGAGGTGTGAAGCTGTGTAAATGATTAACGAGGCCAGGCTGTAAAGGAGAGGGGTGCACAGTAGTGTATCCAGAGTCTCCCAGAGGAAGGGCTGTTTCCCTGAGGAGGGGTGCGTGTTTTAGAGAGGGGAAAATCGCTTGTGGCATTTCTCCTTCCTGCCTGCAATTTTCTGGCTGTGGTTTTAGCTTTTAGCCAGGAACAGCTGTAAGTGTGGATGGGAACAACCCATTTACCCAATTTCAGCTCCAGTGTAGACACCTAGGACCAAATTCTGCTCCTGATTACCTGGTGTAAATGCTCAGGAGTGTGAGGGAGCTGATGGAGAGGCTCTGGGCTTAGAACCGTGCTAGAGGGCTTGTGCTAGTAAAAAGCAAGCAAGAAACTAAAACAAAGGCCAGGTTTGCTCAGTCCCACCTAAGCCAAGGCAGGAGTAGCTTCCCTGGGCTCCGTGGTGATGCTCCAGCTTGCCTCTGTATCACTTGGGCAGGATCCGATGGAGTTTTAATGTAATACCTTTTAATGGATGCTTTTACGTGCGCTTCCAAACAGCTTCCACTTTCAAACAGCTTTACGGCAGAGTTAAAACGAGAGGCAGGCAGGGAGCGAGGAATACATACGTATGTACATCTTACAGACCTCATTCTGCATTGGCTCTACCCGCAGCACTCCCTTGCCATGCTCAGTAACGATCTCTTTCCATATCACTTGAACTCAAATTGTATTCTAATAAGGAGGGAATGGAGAAGCGAAGAGAGCATTGTATTAACCACTCAGCTTCCATGGAAACTCCCATCATTTTCTTTCCCATAACAAGAGATAATCTCTATGTTTTCTGTTATGCTCACTTCTTCAACTCCTTTAGCTTTGTTTTCACGTGTTGGCCTTGCACTAAAAAATATAACTTGACATCTTGTGTCTTCTCAGCTAAAAAGGTGTCAATTCCTGGACTTAATGTCAGCTGTACCTAGATCAAAGGCAAGAAACATAAAAGTTGACATATATTATTTATTTCATGGTTTACATCAATGATGTTTCTCTCTACCCTTTTTTGTTATTATTGCTGATGTTTTGCCCATAATGTTGCACTCGCTTCTCAAAAGCGTTTGTCCCCTACAGACAAATATTCATATTAATGTAATCCATCAGCAGTTAACAAATGCCAGCTCACTTCGGCATTTCCCGCACACCCAAATATCCCATTGTTTTTGCAGGACTCTTTGGGTGTGAGAAGAATGCAGGATCGGGCCCCTGGGGGGGAATTTCGGAGCTGGAGACTTTCTCCCCCAGCCCCAGAAATGCACGGGGTCGGCTGGAGCAGCAGCCTGGGTCGCTGGCACAGGGAGTGGGAGATGCTGCATTCTCTCCCTGCATTGTGAGCTGCTGCAGAGGCGAGACGAATGCCAGGCTTTGAGGGGAGCAAAAGCTCAAAAAAGACTTTTTTTTTTTCAGTTGTTTGGGGGTTTTTTCCCTACCTTTCCCCATCTTTCTTGCCTGCTTTCAGAGTTTTGAGTGAGTAATACAGGGTCTGGCTTATGATTGTGGCCAGAAAATCATCTGAGATGAGTCAGAAATGCTGCTCCAACCTGTGCATCACTCTGACCGCTCAGTTTAGTGTAAAACTTTCCTTTTTTTCCCTCTTTGTCAACAACTGTGGCAGGTTTTACTTCCTGAGTTACAGAACCAGCTGAAATGCTGAGTCTGATTTTGCCACCTACCCTCTCACGAGCTATTTTTTTTCTGCAATGAAAATAATAAAGCTTGAGAAAGATCCTTGGGATTTTTATTTTTTTGTTTTCTTTTGTTTAGTTTGGTTTTATTTTAAAGCTTGCTGACAATTGTCAAATGTTCGTTCTAGCAAAGAAGTGCTGGGAGGGTATAACCCCGCTGTACAGCCAACAGGAGTAATTTGCAGCGCTCCTTAGAGCTCAGCTATTCAGCCAATGTGTGTCGCTTTACTATTTCTTTAAAATTTAATTGGGATCAGGCAATCAAGTGTCTCCAAATTTTTTGCCTCTTCAGACTGCAATAAAGCCACTTATAATTTATAATCAAAGTTTGGTATCGTTAAACTAAACTGTAAAACTGACTTCAGGGTTTCAGTCATAAAATAAATATACGATAAATATTGCAATGGGGCTTGAGTAGCACAGCTAACAACAACACAGTGAATGCATATACACACACTTTTTTTTTTTTTTGAGTGTGTGTGTATATGTTTAGTTCCAGAGGTAAGAAAGATCTAAATAATAGATAACCGGCATGTATTCTTTCTTGGTAGAATTGAAGCTAAGATAGATTTATAGCCCAAGTAGTTATTTTAAATGCAAAATGAAGTGTTAATTTATTAAATTCATTTATACATAAACATTATTTTTATGTCTTTATTTATATTTTCCTGTAATATGGAGCAATGTAGTATTCATCCTGGGTTTTTCTGTCTGTTGACTGTAGCACTCCTTTGCTTAGATTTTTTTTCTAACAAGGCAGCTCATTTAGAAAGAAATGTTTATGTGAAGTGCTTGTCAGTTGGCATTTTTACTGGTGTGCTAACCCAAAGGTAAAATATAAAGGCACGTCTTTTCCTTGCTGGCTTGTTGCTACTAGAAGGGTTCCTCCCTTGTTAGCTTGATAAATAATTTTACTAGCGGGAATCTGCTGAATTTTTATGCTTGCTGTCTATTTTCTGCTTGCTGCAAATAAATTCCAGCACTCAGAGGGCACTAAAACTCCAAACACATGGTATTTTCCCATTTTGTTGCTGGTTGCCTAAAATATTTATTTCATCTTGTGTTTTTAATTAAATCTTTTTTTTAAAAAAGAAAAGGAAAAAACCCTTCAAGTTTTGCAATTATTTCCAAATGAAGGTTTTAGTCCAGATTGTACTTAATATAAAGTCTGGAGTTTAAATAACATGTTATCACAGGTAAACTAAATGGGTAGTGTTAAATCAGTCATCACTCCAACTACCTAATGGTTTTCGGATTAAGTGCAAGGATTATTTATTGACATATCATCCATTTAAGCATTTCTTACAATTTATTATATACTTTTAGTTTTCTCAGTTTGCACTCAAGAAAGCTAATTTCATTTGCAAAATAAATATAGTTCAGTGAGAGAATGTACCAAAAAGGTTTAGATTATGGGTCACCATGGCATATATGGCAGAAAAAAGTTTGCAAGAAATTAAACAGGGGAGGATAAAGTGGAAGAGGCATTGGTTCACTTTTTTTCACTTATTTTTACATTTTTTTGGAAGGGATTTTTTTGCAGTTACTGAAGCTTTATGCATTTTAAAGTTGAATTTAATTCAGGCAAGCGAGAACCAACCCCCAAAAGCCTCTGCTTCCCCCCCATACCAAACTCTGCATGTTGGAGGGTGCATTGTCACCGTCGCACATTTGGAGGCTCACTTCTCCTTGGCAGTACATCCCGACTCAGTGTCCTGCGTTCCTGGTTTTGGGGGGCTTTGCAGACTTGAGTGGATTTAGGAGCTGGCTTTTGCAAGGCTTTTCCTTCAGTAGTGCCAGTGTTTAGATCTGCCTGAGGTCAGTCCCTCCTGCGATGCTCGTGGGTGCTGGTGGCAGGGCAACAGACTTTTTTGCTATCAACAGGATCCCTCCCTGCAGCTTCTGTGGGACAGTCCCACACCTTCCCAAATAGTTGCAGGAATGCAGCCAGCATTGCTTCCTTACATGTCTGCATAGTTCAGGGGGTGAGCAGGTAAAGGACCCAGATGCAAGCTAGTTACACTGCTGCCCCATCCCATGCCACCCGGTCCCCACTAAGAAAAGCCTGGCTGGGTGCAGGGGAGCCGAGCAGCGTGCCCTGTTCAGACTTTCTCTCAAACAGCAGAAAGCCACATACCCTTGAAGATGCCAGGCAAATTCACCCAAAATTTTAGAATTATTTACATATTTTTATCACAATTCATCTCAAAAGCAATCCTCAAACTTTGGGCCAAATTCTTACATTCTTACACCAACCACACTCCCATTCGTTTACTTGTTTCCCTAAGAATTAGGTGACAGATCTGAGTGGTGTAAGCCCACGCCGCAGCCTGGCTGCCCTGCAGACACCAGCCTTTTCATTTCTGTGAGCACATCCCAAATCAAGTAATTGGGTAGTGGGAAGAACTGATGCGCCAGCACTGAATAGATAAGGGAAAAGCTTGGGTAGCAGGGAAAATTACCCTTGGGGGCTCGGCCGTATAAAATCATAAATGAAATGGGGTTACAAGACGTCTCAGGAGGCGACGTAATCCATCCCTGCGTCACGAGGCAGGGTCACACAGACTTATGTTATCCCTGACGGATATTTGCATACCCTGTTGTTAAAGCCCCCCATGGGGAGCGTGACACCTCCCTGGAGCCTCCCTGGCAGACCTTCACGACTGTCACTTCTCAAAAGCTTTTCTCCTTGCCTAACCTGTGGCGCAGGTCCCTTACGTCCTGGTCACCGCGAACACCGAGGACAGCCCATTCCTTTCCTCTTTTCACTGACCCTTTGCATATTTGAAGGCTGTTGTTATGGCTTGCTGCAGCCTCCTTTTCTCTAGACTAAACAACTCCACGTTTTTCAGTCTTTCTTCATAGGTTATGGTCATGACTTTGTTATTTAATATCTCGTCTGAAGAGTCTACATACAGTAAACTTGCTGGAATTCAATTCACCTGTGTTGAAAAGGACTGTGAGGATGCTGCCTGGAGGCTTTACAACGTCTGAAAGGGGAATAATTTAATTCTTACTCTGATAATTTTTCTTCTGTGGGATGGAGGGTAGGGAGCATTTCTTTACCTGGGAGTGTTAACTGCAGCCTCCCCGTGAATTTACCCTGGTAACAGGAATATTGTAGTGCAATGTACAGCCAGAGTTTACTGACAGGTTTTAGGAAACATGTTTTAATAATTTATAATTTTATATATAAAACTAAGAATGGGAGATAGGATGCAGCCTCTGTGGTTGTACACCTTGGGGTGTACCTTCAAGGTGCTACATACAGATTTTGTCACATGAGTGTCATTAATTTCAATAGCAGCCAAGAAGCTACAGCCATCCGCACACCGCCTTTCCCTCTGCTGGTGTTGCCGGTCAGCTCTGGTGTTTCAAAAGCTTCCAGCTTCAATGTAGGTTTGGGTAGATCCCACTTTTCCTTTGTCACAGAAGGAAGTTTTCTCCAAAATGCCACAGATGAAGGTGGACCAAAGAGGATTTTTCAGCCTTCTGCACAGACCTGGGCTTTGCTATTGGCTCTAAGTTGCTTTTTTAGAAGCTGGAAAAGACATTAGTGCTCTTTCAATGAAGATTCGCTTTGCTGCTTGGAAAAAATGAGGGGAAACAGAGCCTGCTAATTCTGCTTTTCTCATTGTCTTCCAGTGTCTTGCCTGGGAGGTTGGTGGGGAGATGTCCTGGAGCAAAACAAAAGCATTTACTTGCAAGAAAATATTCCCCAGGGACTTTTCTTCTCGGACGTGCTGGTACAAATTGCCCCGCAGTGGGATTAATCAGCACGGCAGAATACCAGGGAGCATCTCCTGGAGCTGGTTTTAAGTTTTGCAGGATTTTGGCTTCCTGGTTGAAGTCTTAACCAAACCCTGTCTTGAAAGGTGCTAACAGGGACGCAGTGGCACACACTGCCACCTCACCCGTATAGACCAGGTACCAGTTCTGGAGATGAGATGTGACAGATTTTACTAATAATGGATGAAGTTTATCCCTGAAGGAGGGTGATGACTGGGGTATTCACACTCATAATATACTTTTGTGAGGGGAAGATAAAAATGTCCCTTTGTGATACAAATATCCATGGTACCATCGCTCTTGCTTCATCTGAGGTTCCACCTCTGCTTTGCATTGTATAGCATCCCCTTTCTTATAAAACCTTTTTGGACATCTATATCCCCTCAGTGATCTGTCTCAATCAACTTAAAAAGTTGTCTCGTCCAAAAGTATAAACTTTCTGTACACAATGAAAGTGTATGCAGAATCAGGAAAAACAGCTAACAAGTCAAGTAGACATTTTAGCCCAAGTATTTTCTAGCTCTAAAGGAAGACCTCATTGAGAAATATTCGTGGAGCTCAGTTAAGTAGGAAGTAAAATGAGAGTGACCTTGCTGAGCCATTGGCTCAAATCAGAGATGTAGCAGCAGAAGTGAAAATATATGCTTCCTTCTCTAAAGAATGGAGTTAGGGACCAGTTCTTACCACGGGGAAGAAGAGAGAGGAAAATGTATTGTCTTCCTTTCAGTAGTTCATTTTTCTTTGCAAAGTGATTAGTGCATTACTACAGCGAATTTATTGTATAGCCTGATTACCATTGCATAATAAATCTAAACAACTGTGACTGTCACGGTGATAAGGCTGGCATGATTTTGTCTGTCTTAAAAAAGGTTTATAAGTTAAGCTTAACTTTTAGCTTTCTGCATTTCTGGGATAAAATTTATTTTGGCCATTACAGCTCTATCTGTTTGAAACTGCACCAAAAGGAAATAAGTTGTTCAAAAGGATGGTATATTATTGGGAGAGTTTTACCTTCACTCAATTTGCAAAAGAAACTGAACATCAGCATTAAAATGGAAATGAAGTTCAGGAGAAAATAATAACTCAGTTGTTTAAAAAAAAGTTGTAACATTTAAAAGGGACTTTTCAAATATCAAGGATGGACAACCCAATTAAATTAACTGCATTATATTCACAGCCGTTAACACCTCGGGCTCAGCTTTTCTCAGGCTACTGGAGTTTGCTGAGGGCTTGTCTATGCCTGGATGAGAGACTTCCAGGGAGCTGCAGGAAGAAGTGCTGTGACTAATTAGAGCCATTTTTTCTGAATCATGGAGAAATTGGTACTCCAGCATTAGTGCTGTTGCTGTGCAGAACCAGAGCCTGAGCATGCGCTGGGTTTGGGAAGGATCTCTTGGCCATGTGGGCACTACCTACTGCCCAGGCTCCACTCCACTCTGTCACTTTGGACATAGAGATTGGTTGTTTCTTTCTTTTTCCTCCCCTCTCTCCATGAACACGCATGAAAGGACATTGCTCCTCTGTGCTAAAGTAGTTCATGTATGTTCTGCCTGAATGCTGTGGCAAGGGTTACTCTTGTGGAAACACCCAACCTTTGGAGGTCGTGATGTGAAAAGAGATCTTGTACCCAAGTGCGTGGATGTCCATTTGGACTGTGCTTCTCCCATCAGTGAGAAGGTACCAGTGCAGGGCAATAGCAGGATGTGTTGGTGCCAGGGGAGCTCCCATGTCCTGGGTTTTCTCCTCCTGGCTATCCTTATCTCTTTTCCTCTCCCAAGGCTCCTGCCCACCACTGTGGCTCTCAGCCTCTTCTTCAGAGCAGCACCAACTGCTTTGGCAGCAGCAGAGAGCACTCAGGTATCTTTGTACCTCTTGGTCCATTGTTGCTATGTCTTCCTCCAGGTCTTCTGCACAAAATCTGGGACTGAGGCAGAGAGTGTGGCCAATTTAGTTGGTAGAAAGCTCGTCTGACTCCCAAGCTGAGTAACAGCTGTCAGTTGTAAGCCACAAATGGCTTCCAAGAGGTGCAGGTGAAATTTCTTGTGTAGTTGTATGGATTTTGTAGTGTAAAGAAAGACTGGAAACAGATCATGGGTCACTCCAGGCTTCAACTAAAGCCTGTTGCAGCCTAACTCTGGGAACAACACATTTAGATTAGGAGCTCTAGAGAAATTTTTCCTTTTGTAGTTAGGATATGTGAAGGTGATAAAGGTGACAGTGTCTTCTCTAGCCTCTGAAAACCCTGTATTATCTCTTTGTGAAGGAGGTATCTTCATTTCCCATCTCTGAAGACCTCCCGCCTCACAGACTTCTAGTTTCCATGGGTGTATTCTTGATGGCCACAGTGGGAAGTGATCCCCCATGGTGGTTGTGAGGTGGTTAGAAGACCTTTCACTTTCCAGTACCCAGGTGACACCATGCCCATTTGCAGTCATCAAAGTGTTGCTTGATTTGGACTGGCGATACTGGAGTTTGGGTCTGGTGAACTGAATTCAGCCTCTCAAAAAGAAAGCTTGCAGCCAGGACTGGCACTAGGTGGTAGCTTATTTTTCAAAAAGTTGAGTGTCTTTGCCTGATTTTAAGTCCCTGGACTCCTGGCATTTTTATTTTTCTTTCACTTTTCCTCAAGTTACATTGTAGACTATCTTGAAGCCAGTAGGGTTCAAAAGGTGTCTATTTAGGTATGAACTACTTCTTTCAAAAAAAAAAAAAAAAAAGGAAGTTACTTGCTGCAATCTGGTACAATCAAGTATCATGAAGGGGGAAAAAAACCCCTGAAGCTTTTGCACAGGCTTTCAGGGGCTCAAAGGCTTCTTTTTTTCACCAGGTATGTTGAACAACTTGAAAATAAACCAGCGTGTTTCAAAAGAGAAGATAGATGTGTCTGTTCAAATAGGCATTGTGTTTGGAATTGGTGCCTCTGGTTGTTAAACAGAATCCTTGTTTAACATCCTCATTAAGAACTGTGACTTGCCACCAGTTTTATGAAGATCAAGTCATTTACTTTTAAAGTAAATTAAAGCAAATTTCTCTGTGGTGACAAGTCAATAAAACAATGGAAGGCTCAAGTTTTTCAATCACCCAACATCTGTTCCTTGTTTTCCTCTAGATGTAAATGCCCTGTGTACAGCAATAGGTGAACAGAGCGAGAGCCAATAGCTGTAATGTTGGTTTTTTGTTGTTTTTTTTGTTTTTTTGGTGGTGGTGGTGGGAGATGTGCGGGTTTTGTTTGGGTTGTTTTTTTTCCAACTAACACTGTAAGCCCTGTCCATTTTTGGAAAGGGTAATTTTGTAGTTTCCTGTGGCAGCACGTTCAGAGCTCCATTAACACGTGAGTGGTGACAGTTGATGGCTCTGATGATGTATTTCATTGCTGGAAGCACAGTAAGCTGTTGCAGAGTAGTGTAAGTGGTGAGCTACTTCTCGGAAGCCCAGTCAGCGCAAATGAGATCCTCGTCTTTTGTCCGAGCCACCCACACCACCAGCAAACACCTCTGAAGCAGAGGGTACTCGGATGCTCTCCGAGCCGTGGTGGGAACTAGGTTGTATAAAACCTCATTGAAACCACTTCCACGTTGTACCCACGCTCAACCTGTTTGTCTTGAAACGTTGTCTCAGAGAGAAGCCAGCAGATGAAAAACAAGGTATTAGACCCATTTTACATTTCAACAAGTGCAGGATGCAAACTGCAATGTGTTTGTTTTAAGTGTTCTGGAGAGTTTGGCATTTCGTGGTGTGAGAATTGGCTCCCTGCTGTGTGAAGTATTCACATGTGGATTTGTGCTGCGTGGGAAATGCTGGCATAGTGGAAAAGAGAGGGGAAAGCTCTGCTGGGAAAATAAGAGGGGGCTGGATATTATTCACTTGGGGCAGAAGTCTTTTCCTAATTCCTCTTAAGAGGGCAGTTTGTCTTGGACAGTGTAGCATTGACTTTTGGAGTGGCTGAGGAGGACAGGATGTCATTACTGGATGCACATGGAAATTAGAGAGCTCAGATCATTTTAGAGATATAAAAAAAGGTCAGTGAAAGTCCAGAGGCCTTTGCTGCTCAAACTATCCCACCCTTTGAAATCTGCCTGCTCTTGCACTTATGGTTATGGACCCCATCTTCTGAGGTGTAGGTATGCCTTTTATCTTATGGTGTCTTCTTCTGGGTCCTCAGGTTCAAGACCTTTGGCAGGATTGGTTTGCCCTCACTCAGATCTTTTATGGGGCCAGGAAATGGGCTGCTCTACTTTATGGGAAACATCTAATTAGGTCTCACCAAATTCAAGGTACCTGGCTGTGGGGAGCAGGCAAATTCTTTGCTAGCTCTCCTGGAAAAGGGCTGAGAAATTCTTTGCATGCCTCTGTGATGCTATACTAGATTCTAATATACAGAAGTACATAGGTTCATTGAGCAATTCTGAAATCTCTATTTTGTCCAAGGGATGAGTAATGTTGTAATTGTATCACCATATTTACAAAAAAAACCCAAACCAAAAACCCTATGAGATTTTGGATGATAAAAGAAATAGTAGCATTTAGTGCATCCCAAGAATTTTTTTTGTAACTGCTGCCTATTTGCAGCTAATAACTGAATATGGGAAGGTATAATTTTAAATAGCTCTCTCTGCTTTCTTCTTGTCCACATAAAGTGATGCTGCACTCAGTCAATGGAGGAGGCAGATGAGTCATCCAGTCAAGATGCAGCTTTCTGGGATATGTTGCTCATGAGCTGTCATGCGGAAAAGAGGTGATAGTGTTTGGATCTAGAGGTTCCTCCTAAATCCCTATTTTCCATAGTTTCAGTGGGCTTTGGACGGATCCTTTGCTTGCAACTGTCATCATCATGCTCAGGCTTGTGATATGCAGGAGACATATATCAAAGGCAATGCACAGATGCATCTTTGTAGGAAAGGTGTTTCCTGGGCAGCGCTGACTCCCAGCGATCTGCAGTCAGCGCAGTGAAGGAGCCCACTGCGGGAAGGGTCACGAACCACTACAGGAACAGCGATGCTGCTCCTGCCGGTGAAATCCTGGCAGGTTCTTGCACCAGGGCCCTGGCAGCACTGAGGCCAGATCTTTTTAAGGAAGCTCATTTAAAATTGAAAGCCTTTATTTTATTTTTTAAGTGTCATGATGGTTTTTAGATGCCAGGTAGAAACCAAGGGGATCAGGCCATCCAGGGCCAACTTCCTTCATTGTATTGATGATAAATAGAGGTGAACTGCCAAGTGCAACGCAGATTGACCTTAACGGAGAGCTCTGTCTTCTGCCTGAGGCCAGGAGCCCTCATCGTTCCTGCCATGAAATGGCCTGAGAGGTTTCTCATTAGGAAGGAGGTCTCCCTAAACTGTACAGTCAGAAGCACTGAGGTCTTCCTCCAAACTGAGCAGAGATCTCTAGGCCTTTGCAATAAGTCTACAGCCTTGTGGTCCCCCTGGCCTTATCAGAGTGTCTCTGCTGGCGTTTGATTAACAGCAAGGTGTCGTAGCAACAGCTGCCAGTTTTGTACTCCTTATTGCCATTTTTATTATTACTATTTTGTTAATTTTGCAGAGCCAGAGGTAGGGACATACATCCTCAGCTCTGACCCTAGCATCTCCATGTGACATTCCTCTATATCTCTGCACACTCCTTACTTTTAGGGCTAGTTGTGTAGATAGAGGGAAACTGTAAAAACCTCAGAGCCAGCCACTGCCCACTGCACGCTGCTCTTTCCATTTCTCCTTTCAGGATCAAATCAAACTCTCACTAAAGCCAGTGGAAAAGCTTCTTTTGACTTTGACGGCAGTTGTCCTGAGCTGTTACCAAAAACATAGAAGAGGTGTGTTAAAGCACAAATGAATTTTCCTCAAAGGCAACCTTGTTTTGTGAGTAGCTGAGCATCTCCTGCTGCATGAGAAGCACTCTTGATTTCTCTTGGGTTCAGCGGGAGCTTTGGTGCTTGGTTCCTCCTGGGAGGTGCTCAGCCTTGGACATGACGGAACCGTTCTGTTTGGTGAACCGTTCAGGGAGCTAACGCTGAAATACATTCATGTAACTGTGTTTGAATTCCCAGGTCATACAGTTTATCTAGAAATCTGCTCAGAGGTGAGTGTGAAATAATAATGCCTTGCACTTCCTGGGTGCCTTTCATCTTTCCAAATATTTATTAATTAGCCCTCAAGACACCCCTGCAAAGCAGATAAGAGATGGATGGATACGGCTCCTTTCACGTACCAGTGGAACCAAGCAGCTGTCTGGCTGTATAAAACAATAGTGCCCGCAGTTTGGGGCAGATTAGGAAGTAGATAACAAACCTGTATCTTTTTGAGGGTGCAGAGACAATTTAGCTAGGCAGAATTTAATTACCTCTGCTGGAGCTTGGCCAGTAAGTCAAGGCTCGCCTCCCTCCTTTCATTGCTTTCACCGTGGAGTCTGGAACTCTGTCAGGTTCTCGTCCCATTCAAAGGATGATCTTGCACCTTGGTCTGGCTTGAGTGGGTGTAGAGCTGGGACCAGAGGACCCTTCCTGGGACTCTGTGGGTGTCTTGTTTCCCCAAAGATTCGCCCCGGTGCCTTTTATCCTGGCAAGCAAAGTTCTCTACCTTACATTGAGATTCCCTCTCTGGTATCCCCAGGGCAACTGGAGCTGCACAACATGAATTCCCTTCTGTTTGCTTTTGCAGCATGTAATTCTAGAGCATAAAAATGTTGAAGCTAGAACTCAAATTTTACCTATTTTGTGTTAATGCTTTTTATTAAATCTCCAGACTCTCTTTAAAGCTTCATAGAGAGCAATTTATTGTAAAGCTACACTTACTGTATTTTATGTCCACTGTAATTGCTTGTTTAATCTAATTCAGATTATACTCGTGTATAACAAAGACTAGCTCAAGATAGGAGGAGATGAATTATTAATCAAGGAAGTTTTGGAATTAAGATTTTAAACGTACATACCAGATATATGTGTAATATTTAGAAATAGATCTGAAAAGACTTATGCAATGTGCTTTAATCAAATTTTGAAAAGAAAATGACCAATACATCAAATCTTGAAAAGGAATTGACCAATAAATCAAATCTGGAAATGGAAGTGACACGTAAATCAGGTCTAAAAAAGCAAACAACCAATATGTCAAATGCATGGTGTGTTTATTAAAGTAAGGAATTCTTGTATGTGACTGAATCTGCATGCTACAATCATACAATTAAATACTTGAAATCCTTCAATAACAAATTATATGTGCAAGTGTACACACACATGCCTCTATATACGTACACAAAGTAAACACACGTCTCTGCAGTGTTTTGAGCCACACTAACAGCATACAGTATTTGCTGAAGTCTCCTAGATGTACCTAGGATTTCAGTTTGAAATCTCTCCATTTCAATATTCGCACGTTACTAGACCTGAACAGCTCACGATTCCAGCTCTTTTAAAAATGGTAATAGTTAGTGCAGCCCAGATTTTAAAAGTGATGAGACATGCCCTGTTCTGAAAGCTTTCTGCTTTTGTTTTCTGATTCTAATTGTACACTAGCAGCAACACAAACTCCTTTGGCTAATTCAAAGGATTTTGATAGACAGCTTGGGCCCGAAGCATCTTTTCAAGATCAAGACTATAAAAATCTCACTATGGAAAAATCATCATTTGCCTCACTGACTTTGATTTACATCTATGTTAGAGCGCCATGAAATTTAAAATAAGATGACCTAAATTGTCCTATAATAATGTGGGCATGAACATATACTCCTGGTGGCAGAGTTTCTCTGTCACTATACCAAATGAAATCTAGTTTTTAGGGCCAATCACTTAGGCATCATTAACCCTTTAAGAATGTTCTTAGCATTCTCACAAAGCTTTTCATTATGTAACAAATGTTTTCAGACTAAACTTGTCGAGGTCAAAGAATCCAAGCCAGTAAGATTTAGGACTTTTTAGTCCTCTGCAATAATATGTATACACTCTCTATCACTCCGAATATAAATTATTAGCAGTAGTTTTAAAAAGCTTGCAAAAATGTAGTATTTAAATTAAAAAGCAGTCCTTCATAAGCTGTCCCCAACTTCTACTGGAAATATGTGCTCCTCCCCCTCATCCCTTTTTTGCTGTGTAGTAGAAAAATTGCTCTGTACATGCATCCTCCAGGATCCAGGAATGAAAATTGCTTTGCATCTGCTATTACATTATGGTGCTCTCCATTCTGATTTTTTTTTTCTCAGTTCATGTTGTTCTTTTTGCAATAAGTGTATGTTTGAATTGAATTGAAGAGTAGCATATTAAAGAACTGGTTTTCATAGCTGTTTATGTCTTTTCATCCAAAGAAGTGTGAGAAAAGCAATCAAGGTTTCAGATTGACATGCTAAAGCAAGAACTATCAGAGAAAGCATCTTGCCTTTGGAGTGTTGAATATTTGCATACCTAGTTTGTTTGAATTAGTCCAGACTAAACCAAGGTATTTATAGAACTAGCTTCAGCCTGTGGTCAGGCCTATAAAGAACAACTGATTTAGTTTCAGTTAAAGTAATTATTAATCCATTCCCCCCAGCTTTACGCCTCTGAGTATGTCAAAATGTAACATCTATAACCCTGACTCAGTGTATTATTCAGACTTTCCATCACTCTGTTTTTCAACAGATGGCATCTAGGTGACTTGCAGTCTTACAAGTGGGGTTAATGATGTGAAATAGAGGAGCTTAAAAAGTAATTGCAGAGACAGGAGGAAAAATTAGAAATTAATATCACTGTAGGAAATGGAAAGCAGCCGCACATGGAGGTGAAATTCTCAATTGGTAGCTTTTACATCAAAAGTGGTGTTTGATTTGTATTTACTGCAATACAGATAAAGTGATGTAGGCAGTGGTATTGCATTCAGTAGTTTCTCTTGCAGGCATTTGGGATGAGCTTCCCATGAAAGACAAGTGAGTAAGAAGCTGCATGACTAGCTATTCCTCTGCTCAGAGAGCACCGCATCCTTCAGCTAGGATATGGGAAAGATGTTGCTTGTGCAGCTCAAGTAAAACATCCTGTGGTTTTTGGTTCTAAAGAGCTCCCGTTAACATTTTGCTGATGAATCGACATGGCCCATGAATCAACCTGGATTACTCACTGAGACACTCAACGTGAATGTGTGTGAATTCAGGCTGGATAAACAGTTTTAAGGCAAGGATGAGAACTTAGAAAGTCAAGAGTACAATTTACATGACTGGTTGAAAGATATGTTCAAGTGCTATTGGTGAATCTAAGCAGTATTTATAATGGATTTATGTAGTAGTAATAATGCAGAGAGTAATTTTCTCTGCGAAAGGGGCAGTGGCAGTGGTTGCATAAGGGGTCAGCATCATGGGTTCCATCATCACCACTACTGAAAATCAGCAGAAATAAGTTGCCACATTTTGGCTAGGATGTAGTTTAAAGCACCGCTTTCCTTCTTAGCTTAGCTCTGAGGTGCCTATTCAGTATGAATCCTGCATCATCAGTGAATAGAGGTTCATAGTCAACTCCAGCTAATCGGTGCTCGGAGTCCTACAGAAATTCCCATGGGAATACATTCATCTGTGCTTGCTGGATGTGTGTGAGCACTGTGGTGCAGTGATGGTTTTGAAAGAAAGCGTGGATACCATGGGTGATTTGCTCTTTCCAGTGCTAGGTCTACTGCTTCAGTGGACCAAAATCCCCATGTAAATAAAAACTTCAGTTGATCTCCAGCCTCTATGATTTCAGTAAGACTCAGCTATATGTGTCTAAGTATGGACTTAACACTTTAATGAATCAGGATCTAAATCCACATCTTAGTAAGATTAATACTCAAGAGTGAAGAGGTTATTTGTCTGTCCTAGTAGAATCCTTTTTGGCATAACACATTTTACAGCTATATGTAAATTCACAGTGGTTTATGAAATACTTTTCCCCATCATATACTGTCTTTGTCACTACCTTCTCCTAACCTTTATCTCAGTAGAAAAGAAAATTTAGAAAAGCACACTTAAAAATGTGTGCTAAAAACTTACTGCCTGAAAACATAGAAATTGTTTTAACTAAACCTTTTTGAGGCTTAAGGAACTTCAAAAAGAAATTGGGAATCATAAAAAATTCTGAAGGTATTTCTGGTTTTTTTTGTTGCTGTTTGAAAAATGAAAGTAATGGCTTTAAAATACGTGCACTGAAGAGATGAGGCTTTTGTTCTGACAGCTTGTACGTCAAGTTTCAGCATGATGGGGTTTAAAATGGTAAAAGTTAGAATTTGATAGAACAAGCTTTTGGGGGTCCGTTCTCTAAAAGATTCCTGCATACCGCATGAATTCAGAAAAAATCGTGGAAATGGAGTGGATTTTTTTAACTGTATGCAGCTGTTAAGAAAATAAGAGCGCAAAATGTACTTTGAGATATTGTAATGGCAGGAATTTTGCAGTAATATCGTCACTGTTGAAATCAGCTTATTTGCTGCAGTTCTTTAGTGTTTAGGCATAGGGAAACATGTAATTTCAACCCTTCCCCAGCACAGCAAAGAATGTTTTTGAAGTTTGATTAGTTTCTTGTTTTCTTCAGGTTTCCATTTTTGTACTCTTTCTGCATTTCTGAAACAGCATGGCAATACCCAATAAAATGTAAAAGTTTTTTTTAAGTGGTTTTTAGAAGTTTTCCATGATGTTTAACATCACTGGGATGAAATACATTGCCATCAATGAGCAGGACAGAAATACTTTTCCCATATTAGCTGTTATCATCCAGGTCCTGTGTCCCAGGGCTCAGGGCAGAGGGTCTGTGGGGCTTCGGCAGTAGCTGGAGAAGCAGCTACGGGTTTGCATGACATGAGCGGTTCCTTGGGAAGAGGCAGTGCCTGAACATGGCTGAGGAGAGTGTGCATGAGGCTTGAAAATTTAGGGCAGGTATTTCAAGAAGCGGAGCTGTGATGCTCAGCAGGAGCGCAGGGCTGGAGGGGGGACGGAAGGCAGCCCTGCTGTGAGCCAGGAAAACTCGTTTCTTCTGACTGGTGCTAATCACTTGGGTGGAACGAAGGTCAGGGGACATCCCCTGTCCTCACCTCAGGTCGAGAAGAAGGTGGAAGGTGAATAAACCTGCTCTCTCCTCTGGGGTGATCCAGTCTGATGGGTTGGGTCCTCCCCAAAGAGGGGAAGAGCAGAGCCTGAATTTCCAGGAGGAGAGGGAAGGGGCTGGAGACGTCGAGGCAATATCCATATTCCCTTCTTCTCAAAAAGCTTAGCAAAACAA
This sequence comes from Gymnogyps californianus, assembly GCF_018139145.2. Lineage (NCBI taxonomy): Eukaryota > Metazoa > Chordata > Aves > Accipitriformes > Cathartidae > Gymnogyps > Gymnogyps californianus. The sequence goes on from NC_059482.1 coordinate 6,534,850, forward strand.
AATAGAGAAAGAAAAGGCTCCAGCAGCAGGGAGTGAACGGCTGGAATTTCCTTAATATTAACTGAGCTTTAGGCAGCAAGCCTTAACGTGGAGAATTATTTTTAATTAATAGCTTTTCCCCTACTTCGGAGCTCAGCAGGAGGATCTTCTTTGCATTGCACAAGGAGGGGAGATAGGAGCAGTCCTGGTTTTGTAACTGATAACTATTTCAGGCCAACTGCATTGCCTGGAATAACTTTGTATTCAGAAAAAGAACAAAATGTTACATCAAAAGATACCTCCTTCTGGTTCTTGGATTTAAATTACCTCTCCAGATAAACCCACAGCCTGGCCAGAAATGAGTTGATGGATTTTTAAGAGTCTCCTGGCCAAATTATTCTCTCTCTCTCTCTTCCTCCCTCTCTCTCACCTCTGTGTTATCAGTATGGCATTTGGCCGTAAGAGGGGACCTTTCAAGGATGCTGAGCAGTCACGGCTCCGCCAGGGTCCGAGGGCGCGGGGCTTGTGCCGGGTGGTGGGGTCCTTTACCCAAACTAGCCCAGATCCAGATGGAAAAAGAGGCAGGAAGGTGTTGTGAATTTGTATTACTTTAACACAATGGGTTTGTTCAGAGACAGTTTTCAGGCAATAAATGGCTCCTTTGTGTTACTTCCCTCCCCGCGGTAGCTTTCGGAGCTGTATATGTGCATATCATTTTGCCTGTGTATTAACAAGCAGGAAGGCTCCCTGGCTTCAGGCTCCCGCCTTCTCCTCCTCTCCCTCTCCTTCTCCCCATCTTCCAACACCCTCTGTCCCAGCACACAACTCAAACAAAATTAGCAAAATAAGTAACGAGTTTATGGGGAAAAAAAAATCCTTGCTTTTTACTTCTCTTATTCTGAGGACTGTAAGAGACTGTAGTGCATCTTTTTATGAGCAGCTTCATGGGAGTCGGGACATTTGCTTGTTATACTGTGGCACTGTAAGAGGGTGATCGTCATGGACTATAAAGTAACGGGAAGTCTCACAGCCCCTCCAGCTCTGTAACACAGTAGCTTGCTCACACAAGAGAGAGGGATTTATAGCGTTGCCTTGTATTTTTTAACATATTTTGTCTGCTTTTTATTTACAACCTAGCCCAACAGTTCTTGCCTTGTCCCCTGTCTCCCTCCCCTCCTATCTTAATTCTGCTTGTTCCTTTTGGTGTATCGGAGCCCCAGCAGGGTCCAAAAAAATGTCAGTTTAGGTGGAGGAGCAGCACGGATAAAGGTTGAACTTTGAGGTGTGCACATCCCCCTTCAAGCACTATGTCTTGCCGAAGCAGAAGCAAGTGAGGGATAAATATCTGCTTTTCTAGGCTGTGGGGAAGGCCAGGAGAGGATGGAGCTGGGAAGGAGAGGAAAGAATATGAAAAAGAGTGTGTTCCTTGTTATCAAACTTGTCAAGCTATTTTCCTTATGAGCTTTTGTTAAAGCTCAGTGTCTTTCTCTTATTTAAATAAGTATAATCTCTGAAGGAGTTTTGAGTTGCAGCTTTTCAAAGCAGTGGGGTGTAGTTCCATTTTATTAGCTGTCATTGAAGATCTGATGCAGTCATGTCGGAGGCTGTAAATGCCTTGATGCTGTCAAGCCAAAGCAGTTGCAAGCGAGGGTGGGTGCCTGCCATCCCTGGCACTGCCTTCAGAGTCAGAGTCTTCCAGCTGCTGGGGCTCACGAGCAGCATTTCCCAAATTTTGGCCCGGATTTGGTGGCATTCATGGGGTGACCATGCCCTGGTGTGGTTGAAGCATTAGTAAATGCAGAATTAGTATTTACCAGATGAAGAGGGAAGACTGCAAATGATGCAGGCATCACCTTAATAATTAAGCAGCTTTTGGGAGACATTGTCTCTCTGTTAGCATTGGAGCCTGGTCCCCAGATGCCTTCCATTTGCTTTGATAAAATGCGTGGCATTGTGTTGCTGACCACGGCTCGGCTTTGGTATTATCTGCTCCCGTTGAAATAACTCCCTGAGAAGCTGCAGCAACGAGTTAACCATCTGGGGTCAAGAAGAGGACATTAAATATAATCAGCAGCTCTCTTAATCTTAGGAGGAGAGTCCTCGTTTGCTTGAATGTGTGTGCTGATCAAAGGGTGATAGGAGCTGGGATGCCATGCAGTAACAGCTATTTCCCAGGAAGAGTCTTTTTCCCCCCTCTTTTTAAGGGCAGAAAGGACAAGCACTAGGAATTTTGAATCATTGGAACTTTTCCTCTTGTGGTTCAATGAATGCAGTGTCTGGAATCAACTGCACCTGACCAGCGCTGGTACATGTTAACTATCAGCTAACATAATCTGAAGCCCTAGGAAAATAGGTTGTAGCACAGATGTAAGACACTGAAGGAAGACAGTAATTTTTTCCTGTAGATGGGAAATGCATATGTTGCCTCACTCACTTGTCATTACTGAAACTATAGGTAGGGACAAAAATAGAAACTACTGACAGCTTGATTTCTTCATGCTGGCACTGAGCTACAGCGGAGCTCTACAAGACCCTATAAATATGCAAGCGAAGGGAAATCCTACACAAGTGCTATCATACTGCTATAGGACTGAATAGAATTAGCTTTATTGCAACCAAACAGTATGGACAGAGTCTGCTTTTCAGAGCTTCCCTATCTCGTGAACAATGTAAAATGTGAACCAAAGGCAGCTAATCTGGCCTGTTTACTGGGAACAGTTCCAAAATATATTGTTGGAAATGACTAGAAAAAGCTTTGCACTGCACAGCCCTTATGGTGCAGCCCTTTCTTCCTTTTAAAGTGAAATGTCCTTGCAGAAATTAAACACTAAAAAAAAAAAAAAAAGAAAGGAAAAAAAAAGAAAAGGAAAGGGAAAGGGATCACTGTGGCTTAAAGCACGTATTAAAATTTGTGGAGGATGCAGTGTGCATTGAAAACACTCCCCCTCCCCCCAAACCTAAACCAACAAAAACAAGCCAACCCCATGAATAGCTCTTCCTAGCTTCCTGCACATTGAATATGTATGTTAAAGGACAAGGAGCCAAGATTCGCTCTGATTTGCTTTGCTTGGAATATTTTTGCTCAGTTGATATATGAAAGTCAGAGGCTATGCCAAGGAGAGGCTGGCGGGCTGGCCATCGCGGAGATTTCTGCAATGGTTCACAGTGGTGTGCAGAAGCAATATGTATCCCACTGTGTAAATGATGCTTCCTGCACCTACAAGTAGGGTTCAAAAGGTTTGCACGGCAAGAGGAGAAAAAACTGCTGCTGGGGCTGTGAGTGGAGTAGCTGGGGTGAAACAAGAGTCAAGCAGAATTCAGGGAAAAGGGACCTCCAAAATTGGGAAGGAGTCCTTAAGCATGGACTCCTGGAAGTTTTCATCATTATTCTTTCATATTGTTCTCGACAGAAGATATTATTTGTGCCATCTCGTGAGCCCTGCCAAGTATGTCTCCTCTCAAGAGGACTCCATAATCCTCTTACTTGCATTCACTTCTTTAAAGCGGCTACATCTCCCTCATTTTTATAAGCTGCTGTTGTAAGTTTGCTTCATGATGTAGCTGCTCTCACTTCTTTTTTTTGGAGGTGGCAGCTGATTGTGAGCTCTTTCTTCCTCGTTAGAAATGAGCAGTGGACACAACTACAGAGTAAACATTTCTATCTTCCTCCTGGTTCAAGCAAAAAACCTTGACCCCTGTGCTGGTGGAAGTGAAACGTTTCCAAAACACACAGGCAACTGGAGATGTGACTGTGTTTAAACCCCTCCAATTTAAACACAGTTATCTAGGAAACCATGACCAGGAGAAGATGACTAGTCTCCGACGAGAAATTTAACTCCGTAACAATTTGTTGGCTGACTTGTACATTATTGTTTTATTGTCTGTACCATGGAGAACTTACCTCTTCATATGCATGATAATAAAAATCCCACAGAAGTTTAAATTACGGTAAGGCTCAGGGATCAGGCTTAGCTGTGATCTGGGATTGTTGACTCTCATATCAAATCATGTCACCTTCATTACTAACTGAACCATTGACCCTGAAACTCAAGCAGCTTTCCTCTGATTTCCTAAAATCTGGAGTTTTTATTCTGTCAGCTACAAAGTCTTAAGGGGCAGTGTGATTCCCACCAGCCGAGGATTTGAACCTGTCCTCCTCCCTGCTTCTCAGCTTTTCTACTCTAAGCTGGTTCTTGGCTTTTTCCACATTGACGTATTCTACCCCAAATTGTGTTGTGTAGTCAGTGCTGTACAACTAGCATCGCATGAGGCTGAGCGAGGGCGAGCAGCTGAGCAGGGCTCCTGCCTGCCCAGGGATGCGGGATGCTCGATGAGGGGCTGTGCATTACAACTGGACCTTTAAAAGGCGTGAAGGCAGCATTGCCCCTATCTCTTTCGGGGTGTTTTTGAAGAGGTGATCTTTTCCTCTCTTTTAGAGCGTTGACCTTTCTAAGTTGGTCTGATTGCTGTCAGTATTCATAGCGGGGGGAACAGAGACGGACCCATTATTCCACTGTGCTGTCCCACGCACCGGACTCGCCTCCACCCTCCCCCAAAATCTCTCCAGAGTTGCTAGAAGTGGAGAGAGCAGTGGTTTAATTTTCTGTTGTCTTGCCAAGTTAGAATGGGATTAAATGCTCTCAAGGTCTCTGGACTATCACTTTACCCAAAACATCCATCCCAAGCATTCAAAGAGGCGTAGAGACTCTGCATAGCTATTTATTTTAAATGCCTGATTAAAATTTCATGAAAACAGGAAGTCAGGGGAAAAGAATAGATTGCAAGAACGACGAAATCCAGGGCTTTGTCATTTTTAGCTCAACAACACACAACAATGAAGAAAAAAACCCCAACACCCAGCACGTTCAATTGTAAGAAAGGGATATTTTCACAATCGTACTGAGGCCACTAATAGCATATTTTGTCATTGGCAGGGGAGTTCATGAACTAAGAATGAAACCGATTTTTTTGCTTAACTTACTACACAATTTTGATTCTGTTTATAAATTGTCACCTTAAGGTAACCTAAAGCTGCTGTACTTAAACCCCGCAAACATTAAGATTTTGTTTTGGATACTCCATTGTTTTTTTCTATCTCAGCAGCAATAAATATTGCAATACCACATCCTTAACAGTGCTGCAGCTCTTCTGTCCTGGTATCTTTCTGGCTTTTCCATTCTTAAGCATATCTAATCATCCAAATATTTACTGGGGGGTGGGGGCAGGGACAAAAGACTGATTTTTCTGAATATCTATCATGTGCAAAGGATCTTCATGGTTTGTCTGTCTTCTAGAGAGCGTTTTTCTTGTACGTAGCTTCTGTCCTTCTTTTACAAGGAAATATCCTCTTTGCTGAAAACATATGAACCAGAAGCAATGTTTAGACAGGCTGCATTACAAAAGGATTTAGAGACCGTTGAAGTCTTCTTGCCTTTTTAGGGTTTGGGTAGCAGGACCCCCATTAACAGGCTGCAAATGCCCCTCAGCCATTTTCCAGTACCTTTGTCACCTTGACTACCCATAGGTAGTTGTGGGGCACTTACAAAACAGCAGTGTCCCAATCTGCGCTCCTGTACCAATCCCATCAAAAATAGATGGATGTTAAAATTCTGTATTAGCATCTTGCTGCAAAGACAGCATATGTAGCGTTCTCAGCTAGGGCATCCGTTGGCTCTGTATATGGTATAATTATGATAGCTTAATGACAAAATACGTTTTCACTTGCCAATGTCAAATTAATCCTGTCAGTACATACGTCACTGCAAGTACATTGCTCAGTGTACACTTACAATATGCATAATACCATGTCTCCTTGCTTCTGCTTCACATCATGTGGTCCTCTTGGTGCAGATGCTGTTCAGCCACTTAAAGAGCTGTAAGACTACCAGGGGAAAGAAGAAAAAAAACCCATTACGATATACTGGAACGAATATAATGAGCCTAAAACCTTGGAAGTCTTCCTTTGTGCATCATTCTTGCTGCAAACAGTCACAGCCTTGTGGATTCCTCTATTATTTCAGGTGTAAAAATCATATTGAAATTTGATGGGAATTATTGCTAGAGTTAGTTAATTGGCTGGCTAGGTCTATACGTGAGTAGAGGTAGCAGGGAGCCCACAAATGACCTTTTCCCTTGTTAGATCGGTCCCTGGCCAGCTGGACATTTGGTATCCTGAGGTGAAGAGTCTTTTAAATTATAGTTTCATGGCTTTGCCACTTTACGGAACCACAAGTTCCCCGTGTTAATTCATCGTATCGAAAGGAGGAAAAAAATCAGCTGCTGCAGAATGTTCCTTACGCTTTAAGAAAGCACAGCAACAATCGCTGGGAGACTTTCGCAAAGCAAAATACTGTGTGGCTCGGTCCACGCCTGCACACTCCAGTCGTCCCCACTCCGTGCCAACATGTCACAGGTGCACACCACAAGGGACAATGCAGCAAATGTAATTGGGAGGCAGGTGGCGATAGCTTGGACTCCGTAACACATTCATCCCAAGGTGCACTTGTGCATCTGTTAGAAAGTGAAGTCATTTTTTAATTTTTTTTTAATTCAGTTGGTTTAAGAGAGATTTGAGCCATAGGAAAAGATTTCCCATCTCCTAAATACAACGGGGAGAAAGTTACCAAAGGTCCTCGGAGACTGGGAGTGACATGGGGTGGTGGCTGCTGAGTTCAGGGAAAAAGCGAGGGGTTGTAGGTTTACATAGAAGTGGGTCAAGTATTTTTAAGAAACTTGACAGGTCTTTTTCCTCCTTCGCTATCACTGTAATATCAGCGCAAGCTTTTCCTTTTTAGATATCAGGCTTTTGTAATCACATTAGCACGGCGTGCTCTGGCCGGGCTGTTCACTCGCGTGTGCTCACCCTTCCCTGCATCTTTCCAAAAGCCAGACCCAAGCCTCTCATTGTGGGAACCTTTGTATTTCTGCTCCGAGTCCTAACAAACGGTGTTTATTCCCTCTCTAAAACAATGAAAGGACCCCAAATGCTTGTGCTCTTGTAGGGAGCCTGAAAGCAAATCTTCCAGAGCCGAACTGCAGCAATCTCTGGGGTGGAGTATAACAGCTATAGCGCAGCATACAGAATCCCTCTATAGGAGAGGGTGACTAGTGCCAATTCTGGGTGAAACTATGGGGAATGGGATTCAAATGAGCACACACGCAATGTTGCTGACAGATGAAAACGAACAGCACAGTACTGCAAAAATGCACGTAGGTTTTAGTAGCCTTTGGTGGACAAAATCCTGCTTTTATATGAAGGATATGTAAACAAGACAAACAACATAAAAAGTATATCACACGTTTTGAATGCCAAATGCTTCATAATCCCTAGAAGAGGATTTTCCCTGGCTGTTTCAGTTCCTAACTCCACTACTCAACTCTCCTTTTAATCTGGAGTTGGGTCCTGTGGTAATCCGCAGCTATTTGGAGCGATTTGCATGTGAAGCTGCTGGGAGGGTCCCTGTGCTCCTCTCCCAAGGTCTGCTCTAACCTCTCCCGGCGGTTTGCAGACTTTGTCCTCCCTCCTGCGTTTCAGAATGACTCCTTGGCTGGCAGCATAGCCAGGTTAACTGAAAGCGTAAGGTTTTGATAACCTGCGGCAAAGGTTTTCTGTCTCCCAGAAGAGTGCCGCGTTGGAAAACAACTTGCAGAAGACAGAAGCAGAGATCTGGTTTCATTTTTGGTGCAGCTACTACAATTTCTAGCTGTAAACCCTTATCAGCGGAGTCCTTGTGTAGCTGCTCATCAGCAGAGATCCTGCAGGCGAACGCAGTAGTATTGCTTCATCCCATGTGGCTTTTTTTATCAGTGCTGTTCTGACTTCTAAACCTTCTGGAGACGCTGTAATTGGCTACTTTGAGTGACTTGGCTTCTTTTATAGCACAAGTTAGGTTTTTAGACCAGGCTTTGGAAATAAAATAAAATAAAATAAAGTAAAATAAAACAAAGTAAAATAAAATAAAGCAAAAGAATGTAAAATAAAAGTAAAATAAAAGAAAGTAAAAGAACGTAATGAAGTAAAATAAAATTAAATGAAAAGAAAAGTAAGTATCAGTAGTTAGAAGAAAGGAAATAAAGTTCCTAATAAATAAATTCTGCTTTTATTTCTTGGAGTGATCTAGGACAGCTGATGGAGATTGACACTCTAAGTTACATGAATGTTTTAAACGTGTAAAGAATCCTTTATAAATTCAGCTCTGTTTGCTATGATACACTTTCCAAATTAGGATACTGTAGAGCAGATTGTGAAACAATGGTTTACATGACTTGAGGATTTTGCTCCCTGTGGTTAAACACAATAGCACTTCCTTTGGTTCCCTTTAGAGTGCGTTTTTAAAAATGTATTTAAATGTATGTATAAATGTATTTAAAATACAGGTTATTTCACCAAGAGTAAAAATATCAGGCAAAAAGTGCATTATTGAGTGCTGTGTAAAGTATAGCTAAGCATCTCTAGAATTGCAGCATTCTAAAGGTGGAAATAAATGTTAAAATTACAACTGAGAAAAATATTCAATATACCATTTTTTTCTGGCAGGAAAGTGAAAACATGGAGTTTTGTTGGCTCGTTCTTCCTTTTGCAAAGGATGTAGTGTTGAGCTTTTACCTAGCTACATGATATACTGCAGTGAAATGCACAGAAATTCAGGATTGGATATAAGTTGTAACATCGAGTAAATTTTATGTTGAGAAATTTAGAGTGTGCCAAACGGCTAGCTACACGGACAAAAGACTAACATGAATAGGTTAGAGAATTATTAGCCTCTAATAATAGATGATATACTATATATCAAGTAATGACTACTTACTATCCTGCATTTATCTGTTACACGATGTCCTTTTTAATTACCTACCCTGCCGCCACGGAGGCCAGCAGCTGGTGCAAGAAACACTGCAAAGCTCATGCCTTCTTCCCTTGTAAAATGGAAATATGCCCCCAATCTGTGCCCTTGTAGTGGTTAGACATGGGTTTCTCAGGAAAAAAAGATCCAAAGCATGTCTTTTTTGGACAGTAGTTTTTAATGAAGGTTGTCTTACTGAAATCTTTTTCACCATGCTTCGAGCCGGTGGAGAGCAAAACTCTGCCGATTGATCCCGACGGTGGCTCTTCCCTTCAGATTTTAATTCCTTCTGCTGCTTGTCTAGGATAAGGAGCAGATAAAAATAGATTGTTAGATGAGGCTCTTGCTTTTAATTATATTCATAATGAGCATTCGCCATCCTTAATTCAATAGTGCAGTATAATAGGGGGGAGGGCAGGGTTTTTTAACCTCGTTTCCTAAGGAAATGAGGCATATAGTATCCCACCACCCAACCACCTGGACCCAGTCCTCTCCTGACAACGTGTGAGTGCCTTGCAAGTGGGTTTGAAAAGGGAAGGACATCTCAAACATTACAAAGCTCCACATTGGTGTCTGTACCAAGGACCAGGTAAATTCAGTCTTTATCCATGCTGATGGCAGCCCATGGCCAGTCGCATCCCCTGCCTGCTGGGGAAGAGCAGGATCAAAGGAGTTGGGCATCAGGCTTGCTGCTGGAGCTGGGCTTTGGGATGGGCAGCACAGGGCATAACCAGAGAAAATCACTTCTCCCGCTCACAATTTGTTTTCTGATAGGAGCATAAAGTCTGTGAACGTCATTTTACACTAATTCTCCCCAGTGTAATGTCAGTACAGGCAGCCTCCTCACTTTGGTGACATCAGGGTAGAATGAGGAGCTGGATTGCTTTCTGGGAGCAGGACAAAGCTCAGCTGAAAGTTTGCTGCCATGCTTTTGGACCTGCTGTGTTGCAGGGGACCTTTCCCCTGCTGCGCCCCCAAAAGAGCAGCTCTCCTCCCTGCTCCCTTCCCTCCGTCCGCTCCCGCACCTACTGCTCTTGGAGCTGGCAGCACATTAATAAAAAAATGTAAGTTTTATGGGACAAAGTAAATAAGGCAATTCATATATCATTCCTAAGACACACAGAAAGGAGGCAGAGAAAAATAGCCATCCGATATTTTATATGAGGATATTTCCATGAGTCAGCTCATTTTCAGGTTTCTGGGCTTCCAGCTGCAAGCTCTGCTGTGTTGGCTTATCTTCTACTCGAGGCCTGGCATGTGCCAGAAGTAGCTTATAATTGGCTGTGTTTCCCCTTTGTAAATGGTAATAATAGAGCCTTTATCAGCAGAGAATGGCTAAAAATTTGGATGTCTTTAATTTCATCACAACTCGTAATTTTTTTCAGGCCTAATATTACACGAATAGATCTCAGAGCTCCTTGTTCTGGTTGCAGAGCTGACAGCAGAGGGGATGATTTTTGTAGGTGGGATATTGAACTGCCCTTCAAATGTTCCCTAAGCGGTGGCCATAGAGCTGAATTTATCCTTTAACCCTTATGGCATGGGTTTCATTAACCCCAAGGCTTATGGAAAGTTGCGGTTGTTGCTGCTCAGCTTGGCTGAGGCAGGCTGATGCATTTCTTGTGGCAGCCCTGGTGTTTATTGCAGGGCAAAAATGCAAGGTATTTTCAATGTATTTTAATTCATTTGAGGTTTTCAATGAACTCACCTCAACCTTCTATACTCCTCCTGAGATTGCTTCCTGTGGATTTCAAAATTACTAAATTTAACTGGAAAAAAAAAAGCAGCCCATTCAATATGATTTCTAAAGACAACTATGCAAGCTTTATAGAAAATGAATTTTAAATTTGTACATGGTAGAAGAATTTGGTTGATCACGGGCATAGGAAGGATGTTGCAAGATTTATTTGGCCAGTCACAACTTGAATTTTGAATAAATTCTGTCAAGCTGTTAAAAAAAAGTATAGAAATACATCACTTGATGCATCCAAATCACAAATATGTTTGAGGGGAACTGCAATCTGCTCATAGATGTCCTGCGAATAGAAAAGATTTCACATGTGTTTAATATATTCTTTTTGGGGAATTAATTGTCCACCAGCACTGACAAGCGTGGGGGATGGAAGAGTGGAATGGGAGCGATTTGCAGTTCTTAGTGGGAATTAGTGGCATGACTATATTATAACAATCATAATTAAGCTTTGTACTTGAACAGTGCCTTTCCTTGGGGAATCTCAAGGCACTCTGTCAAATTTATGGGGAAATCCCGGGGAAATAAGTGATTTCCCTACAGATCTGCAAAAATTCAGTGGCAGAGCTGTGAGCAGACCCCAGGTCTCCAGGCTCCTGGACGCTGGCTCTAGCTCACAGCAGGAGCTGCCTTATTCCTCTGTCACAGCCCGGGCAGGACTCGGGGGCTCTGAGCTTGCCGGTGCCACGTAGCACAGCCCTGCGGGTGCTTTTGGCCACTGTGGGTGCAGGCGGGTGCTGGGAGCGGTGAGGGTGCCTCCTCCTCCTGTGGGACTGCCTGCAAGGGCTGGGGGCGGTGGGAAGGTGCGGGCAGGGACAGGCAGCGCACACCAGAAGGCCCTTTCAGCAGCAGCCTGAGCTTAAATGAGCTGAGAATAACAGTGGGAAAATGCACTTAGTCATTGTATAGCCTTAGGGAAGCCCTGAGTCCTCCAGGCCTCAGTTTACCCACTTATACAGTTAATATGACGGCACTGCAGGAGGACTTGTGGAGATGGATTTTTTATGGCAAAGAGAATGAAAAATTGGGGAATCTTATCTAGGGATGTGGTGCATTTGCCATCATTTGAAGTTTTTCATCAAGGCTGAAGTCCTTACCAGAAAAACATGTTCTATTTTATCTCAGAATTTAGGGTTCTTGCAAGAAGTACACAGGGAAATTTTTTGTCATGAAGGAGGAGCTGATGAGATGATCACAGAGGTCTGTTCTGTTTAAAATCCCCATGGTTAAAAATCTGTGCAATTTAATGTTCCTAACATGCTTTGGGATCTTCAGAGGCAAGGTCCCTTTGGACTCAATAGGATGAATTAACCTCCTCGAGTAAGCTGACTTGAACTTTGCACGTAAGACAAGGAACATATTACGTTATAGGTTTGTTTGTTCCCTTGGCTGGTTTCATCAGTTTGTGCAGCCTGGTGAAAAACCGAACAAATTCACTTGACTCTGTAGACAGAGCAGAGCCGACAGTAGGTTTTTCATCTAAGTGCCTGCAGAGGATGACAAAGTGTTTAAAAGACAACTGGACTTATATTATTGAGCACGTTTAAAGTAAGCAGTAAAACCTTAAACATTGATTTGGTGTTTTACTGGAACCAATAGAGAGATTTAAAAATAGTGGTTACATGCTGAAAAGCACAGCTCCGGTGAAAATCCCCATATTTGCACTGAATAAGTTCTCTCCCTCCTGGGAGCAAGCTGAGCGTGGAGGGGAACAGAGTTATCAGCCTCTGTTGTTATGTCCAGGCTGCGCGTTTGGCTTGATGATAGGCAAAAGGATGTTTCTGGGTGCATGTGAAGGAGCCTGTCAAGAAGCAATGGGCAATGCTCCTCTGGATGGGAGCACGTGGTATTTTAGAGAAAGCTGAGTTGTTGCTGCCGTGCAGAGAAATCCTCCCCTCTGCCCTGGGACCGGGGGTCCCGGCGGTGGCATTGCGAGGGGCATCACTCTGCCGCAGCGCTGCTGGCATCTCCGCAAGCCTCGGGGCAGAGGACCAAGGGTATCCCACCAGAACTGGGACAGTTGGCAATCCTCGTTCTTGTGCAGACTGTGTGAAATGCACACCATTCCCCAGAGCTTACAGGCACAGTTACAAATGAAGCAAAGATGGCAGGAATGACATTCCCTTGCTAATTATAGTGTGGTCCCATCTGTATATTTGGTGTTATGTCACCAACTCCAGCCTGCTTTTTTCTAGCAGGGAAATACTGCTGTAGGTCAAAGCTCAGCACAAAAGGCTCCAGACCTCTAGTAATGTTATATTTACTTGTTTAACGGGGGCGAAACAGCCACCACTCTATTTTTAAGGGCTATCGGTTGGAAATCTGAGAGCGTGTTGGCTAAGGTGCTTTTTGGGTAACTCAGCAGTCCATATTTAAAAAGCACTCGGGTGTGGATAAACATAACAGAATACAGTGGCTGCACATTTCATTGAACCCCGCTGGCTCCATTGGCAACTTGTGCACGGCAGCGAAGCTGTGAGCCCAGATCCGTCCCTCCTGCATAAAGAAGATGGGAGAACAGCCAGCTCCCTGGCCATCAATGCTCCTCTTGTCCGCAGACTTTTTGGTGCAGCGGATAGTCAGGGAAGAGTTTGGGCTGTAGGACATGTGCCTCACCCTCCAGCAATTCCCCCAAAAGATACGAGGACAGAAACCACCCTTCTGGATCACCCCATGGGGTGTTTCCATTCAATCCTCTTGAGGCTCTCATGAGTCCTCCTTGGAGCCCAGATACAGTCCTGGAGTCCACATCCTTGTTTCTGCTGGTGGAGTTTCCTGGCTCCTGCTTATAAAATCAAGATATATGGTTGTGATTTAAGACCTTAAATTTGCTCATGTGAGGTGTCATCAGTCCCTCTGGAGGAGCCCATGGGGTGCTTCATTCTTGCACATCATACTTGTGAGCTGTATTGGTAAGCCTCATGCTAAATCGTATAGGACTGAGATTTTTAATTAGAGTAGAGATGGGAGCCTCCAAATCTCATGTGATTAGAGAGTTCTCATAACTTTTACATTTATTATATAGTCCAATCAGCATATTTCTTACTTTAATGTCTGTATTGCCCTGTTCAGTGTTAGAAATCCAAAAATAAGAGCACTTTGCTATAAACTTGAAAGCCATGAAGTGAAAATAGACCAGAAACAGAAGTAAAACTGGGCATTCCTGATTTAATTCACTGTTTTGGCTAAAAACAACAAACAAAACATAGGCAAAACAAGGAAACACCATAAATAATGACAAAGAAACTGAAATCTGAAAACCATCCACCTTACTGGTTGTAACAGAGGTAGAAGGAATTGAAAAAATGAGTTACTTAAGGTTTGAAGCCATCCCAAATGCAGGCTTATACGAGGAGGTGCAGAAGCACCATGGAAGGATGCGTCTCTCAGGACTTGCACCTGGACCTGTCCCCTAAGCTTAAATCCCTCTCTGCCTGGTGGTGTACTGATGCATCGCAAGGGTGTTCAGTGGAGCTCGTGTGGCAGGAGGGGAAGCAGTTGTCAAACGGCTTTATGGGTGAGGATCTGAAACATGAAGGCCGCAATGTCTCTTAAAGTCAAGCAGAATTTGTACCAGCAGAAATAGGCTTTGGTTTCTTGTCATGCAGGAAGCCGTTGGTGGAGTAGCAATTTAACAAGTTCACAACTTAACAAGTCCCAGCCTAGTGTCTGGACTACCAGAATAGATTTTTTTCTCAAATACCCCCAAACGCTCAATGCTTTTGTCAAATTTCTGTCTCTCTGTACCCAGTGTCAGCCTCAGCTTAACAATGAAGGTAGTCCCAGAAAACTTCTCACAAATAAGCAACCTGTGCTCCCTGTTATGAAAGCAACCTCCTACTGTCTTGTATATTAATTCTGTGCTTGTGGGGCACTGTAGAGGTTCAATCTTCTCTGCCTGGCATGGTAATTTTCATTGCTTTCATTTTTTGGGAACTTTCTCCAAGTTTCTGAAAGGCTTAGCGCGAGCTATGAAGGCTCCACCTCTTTCTTGGCCCTGTAACCCATGAGCAGTTCAGCTGAGGCTAGGGGATTTGTGTATAATGATTTGGAAAAGTTGTGAGTATAAATAGAAAGGAATTTGAGATGTTTTTCCCCTCTGTAATTCAACACTCAATAGCTTCCCCTTCCACCCTGCACATAAGGTGCTGTACCAAAACCATGGAAAGAATTTGTGGAGCTTCAGATCAAGGAAGTTCATAAGCTAGCAGGCTTTTCTCTCTCTTGCTCTTTTTTTAAAATCTGATAATATCATCTCCTCTGGGGAAGAGCACGGCCAGAGGACCTTACAGATTTTCACCAGATCCTCTCGCCAGGAGCATTTGCCCCAGGGCAGGGGCAGTCAGGGCAGCCCTCTGACATCCTCTTATGCACAGTGCGGAAAGGGCAGGAGCTTGGAATAAATGTTCAACCTGGGCTTTTTCCTTTCTTTTTCCTCCTTTCTCTTCCTGGTAGCAGTTAACGCTAAGAGAACATGTTCAACCTGCTCTGAGCTCCAACGTCAGCCTTCCTTTGCCTTCCACATCTCGCGGGTGTACGAGGGCATGGCATTGTGTTGCAGCACATCTCGACCCAAGCTCTGTGATGACGTGCCCATCAGCCTGGGGTCAAGCCCCAGGACAGGCATCCTGAGCTCAGAGGTTGCTGGCATCCAGCAGCAGCACTTGGAGCTGGGGAGCCCCTGGCCCAGGCAGCTCACTATCGGCAGGCTTGCTTTGAAGTGCCCCTCAGGTTCCTTTCTTCTCCGCAGTCATCTTTGTCTTAGTTTCTCCTGCGCTTTAAACCCTGCACACAAACTGTCGTGGTTTAACCCCAGCCAGCAACTCAGCACCACGCAGCCGCTTCCCCCTCCCGCCTCCCAGTGGGGTGAGGAGGAGGAAAGGGAAAAAAAGTAAAACTCGTGGGTTGAGATAAGAACAGTTTGATAACCAAAGTAAAATATAATGCTAACAATAGTAATAATGAAATATAATAATAATAATAGTAATGAAAAGGAATATAACAAAAAAAGGGGGGGGAGGAAAAAAACCAGTGATGATGCACAATGTAAACCTTAAAAAGCCTCACTTATTCTAACAGAAATGTCAGCTCTTAGCAGCATCGGTGCTAATTCTCTGTAGCCCCTGTGGTTTCAGCACAGTGATGGGTCTCAGTTCTGCACTTCAGCCCCAAAGCCTGATTTGAAACCCCTTGTGCAACTCCGCAGTTACACTGACTTGGGCACAGATGAAGGGCGATCACAGCGTATATTCGTGTACATTCATTGCCAGGCGTTTGATATATGTTTTCATTTTTGAGTCTCAACTTCATTTTCACCATGATATTTGGGCATGCAGATTTACAAATCAGGCCCCAGCAATATTGTTTAAAGAACCCTCAATGCTTTTGGTAAAAACCTGAGTAAGTATTTGTTATATTTAGAGGAAATTCTGCTTATTGTCTCTTCATACCAGTAAGCTTTTCACTGACCTAGATTTTGCTATTCCATTTTCCATTTGCTGTCCCATGTTACATTTGCATGGAAGCAAAGTCTTTTGTCTTTTAGTGTTCTCTTGCACTTGCTATTTCATCCACTAGCCAAAATCGCACTCACTGGCCTGTGATGGTGTGAACAGCTTGCTGGAAATGATTGCATCGTTGAAGATCCTGGCTTCAGACTAGACATAAAAAGCTATTGTAGGTGAATCCTTAGGCTGAAGAGACCTGGAGGACCAGCCAGCAGCAGAAGGGCATGCAAAGAGGAAAGGTTTACATGTTTTCCAGCAGTACCAATTTATAGAAAGAAAAGAAACTTGGGACAGAGTCAGAAACTGGCTTCCTTTCAGTTGAAGGGAATAGTCCTCTCCCTGGTTGTATATTACAACTATCACTAAAGACACAAAACTACATCTTGGTTTTAATTCTGCTCTCAGTTCTAACATGTCATTGAAGAGATACCTGTATTGACAGGAAGAGTTGTAATGCTTTTGGGGAGTTGTTATTATCGTATTACATGATGATGGTGTTTATTGCGGTAGTGCCTTAGGGCCGAATTTACAAACATTGTGGACAGATTACATGGGTATTATGCTGCGCATAAACATTTTGCTGTGTGTTCGTGTTGAAATCCTGTGAACTGGACAATGTAAACAAATTAACATTATCAGGGAAAACCTGTTTTTTAAGTCAACTTTCCCTGCAGACTATACTTGGCCAAAGGACACTTGCTGTAACTCTCACATCTCGTGTGTCTCTACTGTGTTCAAAAATGTTTTTACTAGCACATGTTAACCAAAACCTCTTCCTTTTTGGAAAAAAAAAGCAGGCATGTTTAAAAATGTATTTGATCTGACTAGCTAGCGTATTTTTAAACACGACTGTGTTATGTTTAACAGCGTGTTAGCATATGTCAATTAACTTGTTTCCGCAGAGTGCTGACAGAAGTGCCCCCGCCGCCGGCGGCCCCGAGGGGGCCCAGAGCTCGGCCGAGTCAGCAGAAGGGAGCGTGTGCCCACGTCTCCGGCCCGCCGAAATTCGGCACTGACATTTTGCGGGCAGTATTAGGATGCTGGACTTTGTGCTGGAGCGGTGGATATGAAGGCACACCTCCTTCTGCTGGCTACGGTCGGGGGTCACTACCCATGGCAGGGGGTACCCACTGGGGCTTATCTGTCAGCGCCCCAAACAATGTCTCCTCTGAGCATGCATGTGAGCTGAGAGGCTTTCACTGCATGCAACGCCCTTCCAGACAGAATAAATAGAGACTTTTTCTCACACTGTCATGAGATTGCACGCCTTCCCAGTGCCAGATATAGATGAGATGGAGGAGAAAAGATGCACGTGCACATAACCCCTAAATCTCCATCGCGCCCAGGCCGGGTGGTGAGGATGGCTGTACGTGGCTGAGGTACTTCGTGTGCTGAGTCGTATCCGTAGCCATGCAGGCTGCTCACCTCTCTGCTGCTCCAGGCCACACTGGCCAGTGCAGAGGGAACATTTTAATCCATTGTAGGAAGCAGCAGTGAGCTTTTTGTCCAGGAGACTTGCACGTGCTGCTGGATAAAGCCCTGGAAGTGTGTGAGCTAACCAATCTTTTCCTGGCAGGACCTTCTTCTGCATCCCAGCCATGAAATTGTGTGTGATGAGAAGTAAGCGGGGTGGGAAGTACACAAGTCAGGTCTCAGCAGCAGCGTGCCATGGGGATGCACACTGCTTTCCCACGAGGATGTGCGAGTGCCTGTCCATGCATGGTGGCTGCAGAAACCCAGGCGGGTGTTTGGCGGGGCCTCATCTGTTACTGCACGTGCAGAGGGTGTGGGAAGGGTAAATACATGGGCAGGCAAAAGGCAGAGGAGGTGGCTCAGGGTCTGCATCCCCATGCCCTGCTGCTGCAGGCTGCATGGCGTACCCACGTCCCAGCCGGACCCCGTACACAGGAGCAGCCCCTGGGCAGACAGACCCACCTTTGCTCCTGTTCCTCATCCAGGGAATTTGGGCAAACTTCCTTTTTCGTTTCATGATTAGTAAGTGCATAAATGATTCCCACTTGTTCTGGTACAGTGTTAACAGGATCGGTAGAGATATCTAGCATACACAGCGTCCAAAAATAGGTCCCTTGTCCTGCCAACGTCTTGCACATGTCCTTAACTTTCCTGCCCTGGGAAGGAACTCCTGGCACCCTTCAGGGCAGGAGAGTTTTTCCATTCATTTCAGCGGGTGCGGGATTTCATTCTGCATTATAGACCGATGGATTTTGAAGGGACTGTCCACCGGGCACAGTTGAGCTCTTTGCAGGGTTGAAGTGCTTTATATTTTTAGCATTGACACAATGATCATGAGGGAAAAGTGTATATTTTTCCCCTGCTCGGAGGGCATGGTCAGACGTGCTACTCTGCTAGAGCTGCTCAGGGTCAAGTTGTTACTGGCCCTGGACCATTTCTTTCTGGTGCTGCACCTTCCTGCCACACAGCTTGGCTGCCATAATTGGTGTTGTGAAGCTGACCCATGCCAGCCGAGACACGTTTTTGGAAGTGGGGTTTTATAAATAGACCGTATAGACAAAGGGTGTCTGCTCCGGAGTGGTTATGGGGCTGGGGAGAGGAGCTCGGGGCAGGGGAGGGAGCCCAACAGCTCCCAGTGAACCAGAACAACCCTCTTTGCAAAACAGTGACCGCGGTGCCGACGGAGCCTGCGGCAAGCCCTCGGCAAAGGGAAGGACGGAGAGGCCACGACCTGGGGTGTGGGCGCTCGGCTTTTTTCTTCCTGTGAGACTGGCTCCCAGACGTTTGCTCATGCAAACCCTGACAGATCCCGTCTAAATGAGTAGTTGGAAATGATGTGCTCCCTCCCTGGTTTGGGCTGGGGCTGAATTTCACCTACTGGGCTTAGAGAGTAGGTTTTGCTGCTGAACGTAATTAAGAGCATCAGAACGTTGCGCTGTGGGATCTAGCCCATCCCTGGTAGTCAGGGTGATTGACATTGGATCCTTTGATTTCTCCAGAGGCATCATAATATTTTAAACTTATTATTAATTACAAGTGTATTAATCTCTGAATAGTATTAACAGTATTTCAAAATATTATAATTTTATCCTATCCGACCCACTGGGAAAAAAAAAGTAGTTTTGGATGAACTGAACAACTTTATAGACAGTGTGCTTTATAACCAGATGGATTTTCCCTAGTTAGTTCCATTTCTATCTAATATTGGCGGAAGATTAAAGATACTGAATCAATGGCTGTAAAAGCTCACATTAAAAATTTGCAGTAAATGAGAAGAGGAAAATTTCATTAGAGGCATAAATTATAGCAACTGGAATGCGTGCATTTTTAGTATTCTACTGACAGTTACCCTTGAAAGTCTTTTTTTTTTTCAAAATGTTTTCTTTTCTCAGATGAAAAAAAAAAGAAGAAAATGACCTCTAATATTTTGAAATATAGAACTAATTACAGTAGAGAGTGATCCTGATCCCACTGAAGTCAACTGCAGCATTCTTTATGACATTGCGGGATAGTGCCTCTATTAAGAAATAATAAGGAAATGAGATACTTTAAAAAGAGGGGTTTAAAATGAACTGGCTCTGTTGGCCTCTTTTGTAAAAATACCTTAGAGCCACTTTTATCAAGTCAAAAGGTTCATTGAAAAGAGAGAAATTAAAAGATGCCGCTCGTGGAGCCTGGCAAAACATGAAGTTCGCAATAAATATCTCTCCAATCCAATTATAACATTCAAATCAAGGAGAAAAAAAAATTATGAAATATAATGAAAGCTTTCTTTCTACTGAAAAAGTCTACTTGGAGGTGTCCAGACCTAAGGGAATTTCAAAGTCAGCATTATAGTGGGGAAAAAATGTAATGTAAATGAGAGTGAAATAATCAAATTTTTCTGGTGGAAGTAAGTGCAGTTGTTTGATGTAATTTTGACATACAGCATAATTTCAGCATCAACACTGAAGTTTAAAGGATCAATGTGTCTTCATGAGATTTCTGGACAGAAAAGCCGTTCAACGGGAAAACCTAAATCAGACTTCGGTATGCACATTGGGCCCTTCTACAACAGAAAGCCCTGCATTATATTAGTTGCAAATAGAAAAATAGAGATGACCCTTTTTCAGTAATTTCTAGGCACCCTTTCCACTTGAAAATCCAGCATGATTATGGCATATAAATCACAAGAAATGTGATGTGTGAATGTTTTCATGCTCACAAAACCAAACTTTGTTTTATGCCTCTAACACCAGCTCAGCCATTTAAAGATGCACAGCGTTTTCGACAGTGAGTTACGCCCGGCTCATGTCACCATGTTTATTGCAGATGTAATTTTTAATATCATGGGGATATATTCCAAAGAATTAAAACAATTAAAGCAGGACGTGTCTTTGGCATTTTACTCAGTCTTGTAGCCTGTATGAAATATATTTGTAATTTTCGGTTCATTTCCAAATGGAGACAGATTCACACACCCTCACAGCCAAACTCAGCACAAGAACCAACAATTAAATGAAGCCTGAGATCCAGTCCAAAGGAGGCATATACTCAATTTAATTTTTAAATAGCTTAATTAATAGTTTCAGTTAAAGCAAAGAAGTGAAAATGGGTCAAACTATGTAAACATTGGTTAGAAAAGCACACTGTCCAGCCAAAGCATTGTAGAAGTGCTTTTAAGAAGAATGATCTTTAAATTTAATTTAAACATGGTTTTCTAACTTAGGTAAAAGCCCAGTTCAGACAAGGCCCAAGCCACTTTTTATGCCACAAAGAATTACTGAGGTATGCTGAGAGTTTATTTAGTCTTTGCTTGTTCCGAGGCTGTGTTTCACTCTGCAGTCATCATCTTCTCCTTGCTGTCAGCATGTTGTTACCTCTCGGCAGCTCAGAATTCACCGAGAGCCTCAGTGTGTTTTGAAGCTGAGTTTAATAGCCAATGGGACCTGTACGAATGCTACAAAACATTGTTCACAAATATTTACTGGAATTTTGAAATGAATTGGGGTAGACTCTGCTATTGCACTCTCAGTGTTTGCTTTCTGCAAACATTCAGGTTCAAGTTCTTATTGACATGGCTGTGATGGATGGGATCCCTTACATAAGTCTCAAGGCCAGGAGGGTGCTTTTGCGCTGGAGCAATTGGGGAGTAGAAGCAATACCACGTGCCTTATCTGACCAGTCATCGCTAACTAGCAGCCCTCAAACAATAGGAAGACACAATTACTGATTTGTTGGTAGATCCTGAATTCCAGAGGGACAAAATTATAAAATTCAGAAAACTTCTCTCTCTGTTCCAGAGAACGTCTCTATACAGAGAAAGGGATGTTCTCTACTCAAAAAATATTTTTTGCAAAATTTTTCTTTGGTTCTTAAGTTTCAGCTTAAATGAAACAAGGGTAAAATCATTTGAAAGTGGTTGAGAATGTTGTTTTTAAGAATCCTTTTATTTATTATGCAGTAGCATTTACATGACTCTCTCTATATGTTTGTAGTTTGAAGTTTCTACTCCAGTGAGGACAGTGAGTTCTTTGCAGATTTGCTGATTTACAGTTAACTTCCAGGATCTTAACTTTTTGCTTAGAATGACTGAAAGGTTTCCATTTGTTTGGTTTTTTGTTTGCTTTAATCTGATTAAGTTAATAAAAAGAGAAAAGCGGAAGAATGAAGAAAAATTATAGGTGATAAATATCAAGACTGGCTTAGGTTTGGCATTACGGTGCATTGCTTTAGGAAGCTGTCCCTGACATCCCCTTCATCAGCACCTCTTACTAGTATGATAAACTTTGGGAGTTTGAGCCTAAATTTTGGCCAAGTTGCATCACATGAAAATGTTCCCCAAATTCTCCTGTTGCACCTCAATGTGTGCAGAGCAAGTCATGCAGCATAAGTTGGCAACGTCTGAAGGCATCAGTGCTCTATGCCAGCCATTCCCTTGGGAGTGTGAAGTCAGGTTTTGGGGAGGAAATCCACTGTCGGTGGCTTTTTGTGGAGTTCATGGCTGGCAACTGAGACTGATCATTGTTTCAGCCTTCCTGATCTGAACACCTTTGCTTCCATTGTAAAGGACAACATATTCTGTACAGTGGAATGAAAACCAGCCAGTTCTTCTCACCACCTGCAGAACATCTGCAGAAAAAGGGAAACTTATCAACGATCTTCATAATGAAGAACATTTTTTACTGATAATGTTCAAAATGCAAAACCACAATGGGAGACAACATCCTTTTCATGGGAAACAAACAAACAAACCTTTTGGGTTGAAGAACAGCCCAGATGAGCTGGCCTTCTCCAGCTTGTCCATAAAGTTAAACATGTCAAAGGGTTCTCTGCTAGGCAAAGGAAAGATGTAGGAGAGGATTTTATAAATGGCAATTGGGCAATTAATGTTAACCATCAATATCAGAATGGCTTAGATTGCATGATTAACTAGTAAGAGTTTTGAGCTGGCTGGTAATTTTAGATTAAATAGCCAGGCAGCCAGTGACTTGAATATTGATGAATATCCTGTGTTTTATTAATATGCATTCTCTATAAATTAGAGGCTTAGTACACAAAGAAGAAACCTAATGCTCTTGCTATTTTTCATTGCCACAGGTAGAGCTGAATAATTCATAGCAATTAATTTATTTCACTGATTTAGCCTTTTGGGGTGGGGGGGGGGAAGTTGAACACAAGTAGTCTGCAGGTAATTTTTTTCACGTTTATTTATTATAAATAATTTACCAAACACATTTGAAGACTAATTCTTAGTTGCAGAGAATTTTTTGCATTCTTGAATTGGAGAAATTGGGAGGAATATGGGCAGAACTGCAAGCAACCCACCAGTCATTATAAGAACTCAAATGAATTTTAAATTGCAAAAAAGCACAGCTAATTGCAAATACAATCCAGTTAGGATCAGACTCGTGTTGATCTGTATTGATTGGTGCAATACCAGTTACATTGCATGTTTCTGCTCCTCATTTGATCAATTGTAATTCTTTAGGACCAAGATTTTCTTACAAATATTTTTATGTGTGCGGAATTTGCTATTCGTGTTTAGTCCCTAATGCATTTAAAATGGAATAGGTGAAATGCTGCCCCTTCCAAAACCAAAGGGAGTTTTACCATTGACTTTGGAAGAACCAAGATTCCACCTACTGATGGAAACACTCTTGAAAATCCTTTTTGTGCAAATAGAGCAATAACACGTCTGACACAAGTGACATTTTGTATTTGTGCAAAGCTTCAGAGTATCCAAATATAGATTTTTAATTTTGGGGGGGCAGGAGGAGACGGTGCAGCTTTAAGTACGAGATGAAATGTTGCAGCATAAAGATCATTTGCCAGTCCTGCAGCTCAGGGTGGTTGGAGTCCCGTTTCGGTGTCACGCAGTCATATCCAGAGCAGGTAATATCCATGAAACACATGAGGAGGAGGACGCTGTATGATTACTGCCTCTCCCTTTTGCTGGTTCTTACAACACGCTGCACAGCAGTGAGAGTTGCATAGCACGTAATAAATCATTGCCTCATTATGCCTCTTCTGTAGGTTTGTTTAGGGCACCTACTCTAGTACCAGCTCCAGAGGATTATTTGTTCTTCCCAGAAATTCCTCTCAGATATAGACTTCTGTTTGGATTTGCAGAGGAAAAAAAAAATCTCAAAGTCTTATTTTTAAAAAAATTTCTTAGTGTACACAACAATTTACATTACAGAACTACCTCGGAAAAGAATTCCGACAATGTCTGAAGATGATTTTAATTTGTAGGTGGATGATTTTGTCAAGAGGAGGCAAGAGGTTAAAGAAGGTTTTCGTGTTTTTGTGACTTGTCAACATGAAGTATTAGCAAATGAAACACAAGGTCTTCCTCCCCTCCTTTCTTCCTTCCTCCCTTCTTGCCTGCCTTCCTTTTTTCTTTCCTCCTTCTCTTCTTGCTTTCTTGTTTACACAGAAGCTGTTGATCCCTTACCTAACCAGACTATGTTGAATTGTTCTCAGTTGTAAAAGAAGCCTAAGTACCTCATTAAAAAATATTGTGAGGTCCTCATTCACGTTTTCCATATGTCTTTAGCCAGCCCTAGTCCACAGCTGGTGCAGGAGGGCACTGGATGTTTGACACTTGGTTTTGATTTAAGCAGGCAAATCCTTTTAAGAAAAAGTGTTCGTTAGTTGGCCTAATTTACTAACGAGGAGCAGTATTCAGCATTGCTGATTTTGATAAAACAGTATTTATTTAGCATTGCACCAAGCAAATGCTGGAATAACCCAGATGATTGTACCTGCAATGAATTTGAACAGCTAGAGCCGAGACTTTAGAGAGCAGGTGGGTACACTGCAACACGGCTGGGTTTTGCTGCAGTGTGACAACGTGATCTAGGATCCCATCCAGGCTCCTTGGAAATCAATGGAAATTCTACCCTTGACTTTACTGGGCTTTGGATCCTGCTCCAGTTGTGCCAGGGTGGTAATGAAATGACTCCAGCTTGGGGGAAGAATTTACTGGCTTAACAGATTCAGCATTTTGTATTGATAAGTTTTTTTATACAGGGGGTCCTGACTTCAAGTTTGAATGGTTTTCACACATGCCTTGCTCTGATCCTCCCTCCTCGTCGCAGTTCCTTGAAATGCAGTAGATTTCTGTTCTGTGACCACTAACAGACATCCCAGCTGAACAATGAAATTTCATAGATTATTATGATGTAAAACTCAAAATCATTGTAAGCTTGCTCAAAATGTGACCTGTCTTTGCACAAAAGCTCCCTGAGCTTTCTGAACCTTTTAGCAAAACTGGATGTGTTCACAGCCATAATGAAACACAAAACTAGGTCAGTTTTGTGTAATTTGGGGTTTCATTATACATACTTCTGCATCATTGTATCTCAGAGTTCTGGATATAATTCTTATTTGATCCTAGACTCTTACAAGGAACCTAGGAATAGAAGATGTGCTGAGGTGAGGACCAGAAAAGACTTTTTCCAACACCCACTGCAACCTGAGTCCCCCACAAACATTTAGGACTCAGCGAGAATTGTACCCAGCTCTTTTTGATGGAGGTACAGTGGTGACCTTCTAGACTGATTAAAGATGTGACATTGATTGGCTTTGAAGGGAGCCACATCCACCCTTCTTCTGCCAAAAAGGCAGTGGCTGCAATGTGAAGCCTCAAGAATGGGGCATTGCTCTTCCAAGTACATGGAAGACATCCAAGGGTTACGGGATAATGCAGATAACGGGATAGGGTTTCTCCCCTCCTCTCCCTCAAATACCGTATAGCTAGATTTTAGCTATCCAGACTCAGGCCTTAAGAGACTTTTCTCTGATAGCTATTTAAAAAATGAAGTAGCTAAGGAAATTAGCTCTTTTTATAGGTTATGTAGGATATTTGGTGGTTGAGAATGTCAAAAAGGACTGGTAATATTGACTCTGCAGGGACCTTTAATGGTGATGGAGGGATGATGCTGTGAGGACCAGCATGAACAGCACGGTAGAAGGGATGGTGTGGTGGGGGAAAGAGATTTATTCCTCTGGCAAACCCACCCTTGATGATTTTACACGCTGTCATTTTGGGGTGTCTAGTTTAAG
The DNA here is from genome assembly GCF_018139145.2 of Gymnogyps californianus. NCBI lineage: Eukaryota > Metazoa > Chordata > Aves > Accipitriformes > Cathartidae > Gymnogyps > Gymnogyps californianus. Next base: position 6,560,448 of record NC_059482.1, read on the forward strand.
AGATGCTAAAATGGCCCCATTTTCCAAAGATACGCAGTATCTTAGCAATATCTGGTCTCTTTAAGACACCTTGAGTTGGCACTGAGAAATATTGGCCTCCAAAATTACCACTTTTGAAAATCTAGGCCACTGAACCTGATATGAACTATCAGAAACCAGAGACAAGGGACCATTTATGTTGGAGAATGCGTAGCGGCTTGAAAACTACAAATCAAAATAATTCACCCTTTTATGTGTAAATCTTCTTCTCTTTGATACATGAATTGAAAAGCTGTCTGGTTTCCTTGTAGTTTCTGTAAGCAAGCAGCGTGCGACTGTACCCTCTAGAATGCTATTTAAGTGTTATTTAAAGTGCAGACCTGTTAAGGTCAAGCAAGCTCATCTGTATGCTAAAACTGAACCCACCAAACCTTACACCTAAAACCAGCAAGCAAGGAGGTCTCGAGTTCCGCGGTTCCCTCCCTGACAAGGGTACAGCGTGACAAATGGTGAAGCACCAAAAGATCAAAGTACTTTTTCAGGGATAACAATAAAAGCAGGGAAAGAAAGACACCAAGTCCTGGTGCAGATGTCTGCTGTTCCAAAGCAGTCTTTCTCAGATATGACACCACCAGCCCATTGCAAGGGGACACGGGCAGGAGCTGCAAACTGGCAGTAATAGCATCAGCACATTTAGATCCTGTGTGGTGCATTTCTGAGCTGGTAGAAAGACTGAAGAGTCACTGCAAAAAGCCCACGTGGAAGGGATTACTGTAACTCACTGAATTTACCATGAGCATATTGAAAAGAAACTTTTCAATGCAGACACGGAAAGACAGTGTGATGTGTTTTGCTCATATTCCAGAGTCGCTTTCCTCTGTCTGAGCGCCTTAATCCAGATCCTGTTGAAGTCAATAGCTGTCTTGCCTTTCAGAAGGATTATGCCCCTAAATAGCTACTTTAGGAAGTGTACTTTGCTTGGTGATAACACAAAGCAGAGGGTGGATGATTAACACCAATTAGGATTATTTACGAGAACCTAGAAAACAATAGGTCCATAAATCATTGTCTTATCAATTGTAGTTCCTCCCGAGTAATTTAGTCATCATTGGCCAAACTGTGTGTTTCACTGTTCGTTAAGCAGAGATCTGACTGTTAGCTGAAGTTTGTGGAAATGTTGAAGGTACAATATGACCTAGTAAAATAGCAGAATGTTACCAAAAAATCCTGGTGGTTTTCAACATTTTTTATGTTATAAATCCCCTACAGTTTTCCCCCAGGTATATTTAGTGAATTTAAGGTGACTGACAGTAGCCTTGTTTCTCCTGGGTTGTGCTTCAGCTCTGTCTACACTAGTGTCTCAGCTTGGAGCCTGGGGTGGTTTTGCAGTAATCCCCTGGTTGTCTCCATTTGCTGGCCACTAGTCCAGCTGCAGAGCAGCTTTGGTGCACACAGATTCCTTCCAGAGGAGACCCAGTGGGGAGCTCTCTCCAAAAGCAAGCCAAGGCTTGGTGGGACATTCAGCTCTGATCCAAGGGGTCAGCCACACCACCACAAAGTCCTTCAGGGGGTATGTAATGCTGCTTTGCAAGAGGAAGGCTTTCAAGCTGCCCAGAGCTCCCATGCCAGCCTGGAGTGGAGCTTGTGCTATAGAGAAGGTCAAATGCTTTATGTGACACTCTTTTTTGCTGGTGACTGGCAGCTCTTGTGACTGCTGCTCCTCTTTCTTCCACCAAGACTTCTCCTGGTTCATTATTCTTTCTGTTTATTAACTGCCCCATCTTCTGTAGCTGTTCCTCCTTGCTGCTGTCCCTTTTTCTTCTACTTTTATCCCTTTTTGTGATCCCTTTTCCAATTTCCAACCTTAGTCTCCCAGAAGACCTGGAGCGGTGATGCGTGGATGCAGAAAGGATCACACTGCTTATAAATCTGCACCATGAGGAGGCCAAAAGTTTCTTCAGCAGCAGGAGGTAAGCCAGGACTGCTGGTGGGTGTAAGGAACAGAGAGCAATGCCACATGCATTCGAGAAGATGAAGGTGGCGTTCTTGAGGATGGACATTTTGGGGCAGTATCACGGTCCTGTACAGAAAGCTTGAAGACATCTTCAGGTGGGAACACACCACCCAGCCAGCTGCTTGTTTGGTTAGTCCATGAACCTCTGGGATCTGCACACCAGAGACTGAAAACTCTTGACTTTTACCCTAAATTTCTTCTTTGTGGACTTCTGATGTGATAGGAATGGCACAAAAAATTCAATATATCTGCTTTGCCATAACTTTTTCAGCCTGCTAACTTTCCCAGGACTACTTTCTGCTCAAATTACTGGAACTTAATTACATGAGGCTTAATTTCAGTTGCTTGGCCAGCTTTAAAAACATGTATTCAAATTTGAACCACAAGGGCAGAATTTTGGGAGTCTCTTTGTCCTCTCACTGTGTGTTAGTTTAAATGAAGAAACTATGCCTGTGAATCTCTGCTTTATTACATCTATGCCAAGTCAGTCTCATTTCTGGAGAGACTTCCCAGACTCTCAGCAGTTTAAGGGGGAGCACAAACTACCCCTTATGTTATAGATTATGTTTTTGAAACTGTGCAAACAATAGATATTTGTCTCCTGCTTATGCATTTTCTTGTAAATAAAATGTATTGAGACCAGAGATGGAGTTACACTGACTTTACACGAGATAAGAATTTGTATTGACATTTTACATAGAAGTGTTGTATTATCTGTATGTTTCTTGAGTAGATCTTGCAACATTTAATTGCAACAAAAAAAGAAGGGGAGGGAGAACCAAAGGAGGGGCATGGAGGAGAGAGAAGGTGAAAGGACACAGATGGGGAGTGGTGGAGTTGGAGGATAGCACTGGCTATCAAAGCATTATCTGAGAATTCCTATGATTAGGGCTTATTATCTTTCTGACCTCACCATTTCATTATAATCTGCTGCTTAGGTGATAAATAATAAATGGCCTCCAAATTTTATTGCATTTGCTCACTTTCTTTCGAAGATTTTCCATCAGTTAGTTCCCCTCCATAAGATCTTATTTCTGTTAAGGCATGAAGACTTTATGTTTCTGCTGGGGTTGACTTGTTCTTCTGGTATATCAGTGTTGTTATTTAGCTAGCAAGTGTCCTACAGCAATTCATCGAGTAACACTTCCATCTATCACATTGGGATGATCAAGAATACATTGCAGCTGATGTGCAAACACTGATGTATATCTGGAGTTGGGCACCCACCTCCAACTCAGCAGATAAAAAACCCTCCAAAAAGCCAACAAAAGAGGGCTTTTTTTAAACACCCCAACCCGCTAGTGGATTATCCTTAATGCATTGGCAGCATGCCCCTTCCTTCCGCTGCAGGAATGCGAACCTGGCTCTGCAGCTCTTTTTTTTTTTTGTATTACAGCATGCAGAAGAAATAAATAAAGTGCAAGACTGATTTGTAATAGTTCATGGCACTTTTTTCCTCTGCAGCCCGGGATCACCTTATTTACCTCCAAAGAGGCAAGTGTAGTGAGCAGCACCTCTTTTTGGGGAGTGATCTTGCCTTGTCAGTGTGGCCGTGCAGGAGAGGGCTCCTTGTAGGGGCTGGCTGTTGTTTCTAGGAGCTCACTGACATATCTTCAAGAGCTGAGGGTTCAGCTTCTTCTGCGTGAGAGAGGAGAGGAAATGACCTTCACCCAGCTGAGCAGGGAACAACAGGAAACCCTCACGATCCGAAGCTCCTGCCATTTCCCACCCCCAGAATCCGGCACTCAGGGACCGTTTTGATGAACTGTCAGGGTTTTTGTCAGGGTTTAGCTGCTGCAAAGGTATTAGCAAAGTATGTTGATGATTCATGGTGAAATGGTGTACGCTGATTTAAGTGATGGACTAGTCATTCTGTAATGGATTTGAGAATTCCCAATCAGATTGTACTTAGTTTTATCAAGCAGGAAGCTGGCAGGCTGTGTTTTAATCAACTGATAGCATCACTTGGCAATTGGCATCCAGCTAGTGAGCAGAGTATTTCTCAAAGACCACCTCGCTAAGTTGCAAACAGCAACATCCACTCAGATCTTTCAGGTTTACCTCCCATTTGTTCTGTTTAGCCTGTTTCTTTCCCAAATGAAACTTTCAGCTGAAAGTGCAGAAAGACGCGGCACGTCAGATCCTCTGCTGCTCTTTCACCAATGTTGGAGGGGGAATGGATGAAGCAGAAGACATTTGCTCCATCCTCCAGGAAGCTGTGTTGAAACAACCTCCTGGATATAGCACAAAATCCCAGAACCATGCAAATTCAAGGACCTGATGCTGGCAAAAGTTTTTGAGCACTCACATTACATAAGTGTGGTAAATCTATAACATGGGGCCACACCAGGTGAGACATGGCCTTTTCCCCTTTGAGTCAGGCTGTTTCATGACCCATTACATACTTTATCACCAAAGACCTACCCTGTATTCTGACCTGTGCCAATAGACATCAAGAATGGTTTCCTTTCCTGATAAAACTCATCAGCCTTTTCATTACTTCTGGGAAAGATCAGCTCCTGTTGAGCATCTTCACAGCGCAAACCCTCAGGTGCCATAGCTACCTTAAATAATGTCCTACTCAGGATTTATGTTCTATCACAATTATTGAGCTTTGCAGCCATCTACACCCATGTAGCTGTACTCAAGCACAGAGTCAAACCTGGGGAGCTTGTTTGTTGTGCCTAGCTCCTGTATAGTAGTTACTGTGCTTAGCAACCCACCTCCAATATAAACATATCTGCTACTCTGAAGAGCAGGCTTTGAAAAGCACCAGAAGGGATCACTCCCCCATAAGGATATTTTCCAACATTGCAGAGCTGTTAGGACTTTCAGAGAGAAGCTCTTCTCCCAGTTAAGCTTCCCATCCAGAAAGGTCAAGATTTCACCCCAGGCTGATGAAGCTCTGGTGCAACTTGCTGCGATGGGTCGTGAACCCCCATTTAAAAATGGGTTCTGTCTGAACTGGTCTTGAGCCATGCAGGCATGGAGGGAGCTGGAGAGCAACCATCCATGCAGCTGGCTGTAGGGAGCCATCCATGATGTCTTTGCATGGGGGTCCCATGGCACTGCATCGGGGAATGGCTCACTGGGCTGCTAGCCGAACTGTATAATCCTGCTGGTTTAAAACTGGTCAGACATTTGGGGCCCTCAGATGAGGCTGATGATTGAAAGGACGTAAAATAATCGTGCCCCCAAAAAGTAATAAAAATGAAAGTGAGGTATAAGGAACAGAGAGGAATGATTCATCGGGAAGTTGTACTCTGGAAATTGTGTTGCAAATCCTGTGTGAGGGAAGAGGTGTATGTAAGCATGTAAGGGCCAGATCCTGGTTTGTCCAGGTGAGTTGAAGATACGATGAAGATTAACAATCAACTCTGTAATTTAAAGGAAAATTTTAACTTCCGTCTTAGATATTGTCTGCTGACTATTACATGAAAATCAGAGAAACTGAAAAAGATCCCTGTCTCCAGTGTCATGTCCACCTGAGCACTTCAGCAGACAATGCCACCCACTGCATGAACTGAAGTTAAGGTTTCCAATGCCAGAGCCACCAAAAGGACATGTGAAAACAAAGCTGAAAAAAGTCTTTTGTCTTCTCTCCCTGGACTGAAAAGCGTACGATTTCCACAGGGTTGTTTTCTGTGTAAACATTCCTAGTTGTATGTTTTACAGATTAAAATAAAAATGTATCTTGCAAACATACTCAATAAGTCAATTTTAAAGCAAGTTAATTAATGTATCTAAGCTTTATCACAGAGCATAAGTAAGTGGGAAAAATCCCCCAGCCAGATGTGAAGAGTCTAATCTTGACTTTCTCACTCTTTGGGTTCATTTATTACAAAGTTTGCTCCCTTTTATAAAAACGCTGCTGATGGAATCATCTGATTTCTGAAAGCATCTCCAAGGACAGGAGGCCACATTACACTATCTCACATTATATGCCATTCAGGCAGTATGTCCCAAATCATAAAACCTATGGAAAGGGTATGGCACTTGAATAGCAGATTCCTCCTCCTTTTCCTTTTTCTGAGCATTTTTTTCCAGCCCAGTGTACTCTTCCTCATACTATCTGACCACTTGCAGGCAGGCTGCTCATCTCCGTTCTGTAGAGAAACAGGCTGTGATGTATGTCTCTCCTTGCTCTACCTGACTGCCTCATCCGGTCTCACACTACCTTATATATAGATTGGGATTTTCCCTCCTGTCTCTGGGCTTTCATTTATATCACCTCACTGTCCATGTTTTGTGCCTATAGGTGCTACTATGTGAACTGATGAACTGGAGCAGAGAACTGATCCCGCTGAAAAAATACCGAAAAAAGCCCAAGTTTCAGATCGATGATTTCCCCGGTCTGAATCACTGCATTTCTGTCCAAAAACTTGCGCTAACACAAGGTCAGGATAGGTACAAAGAGCCAGGACCTCTCCAGCCAGCATCAGTGCTAACTCATGGGCCTGTTGCATTACCTTCTCAATTTTTTTCAGCAGTTTCAGGGATTTTGGTAAAGACCTCAAGGAAGGGTTATATGGTCTTAAAATATTTCATTGATGCACTCATGTCCACACAGTCAGACCGTGCTTCAATTTTTAAGATTCCTTCCCTATTATCATGGAAACTTGCTAATTACTGTAGAAGCTTGCTAGCAACTTGCTTTGAGACACCAGTTTCAATGTAGCAAAGCACTTGCAGCTTGCATAAATCTCAATGTGAAAATCTATGGGTTCCTTTGAGTGAAAACAGGTTTTCTGGGAGATGATCCTGTTGCTCTAGATATTATTTTAATATTCAAATCTAAGGCCAAGACCTCAATCCCAGCTCATCCAGTTGACCACAAAGATCATAATTAATTTTATTTTGTATGGTAAATCCATTCCAGATTACCATTCCTACTGCGTATTTCTTCACGTAGGAATTGAACACCAAAATATCTGGTCTGATTAATACCAGGTTATTGTGCCTACTACTGCACTTACAACACAACTTTGCAACAGGAAAATAATCCTGGCCTTTTTAAACACCAAGGAGAGCAGAAAAAAGGATGACATCAGGACTAAACCAATTCTGACAATTTCTCATTTCCATTTATTCAGAAAAAAATCATAATTGAGACTTAAAAAAGAAAGAAAGAAAAGCCCTCCGTGACTTTAAGTGTAAAATCCATTTTAGTAGCAGGAAGCTGTTATATGGTTAGAGCAGTTATTTTTATTGTCTGTCTGGGTATAGTTTTTAACTGCAGGCACAGAATAAATCAATAGTGTCATAAAGCTACTCTCACCCTCTGCCCTTTCTAAAGGAACATTGTTCAGTGTCTGCGCTGGATGTGACACAGACTGCTTCTTTGATGCACAGAATTATGCCTCGACTAATGTGCTAAGGGAGAGCTCTGAGTGTGACACACATTTACCTATATCTCTTTGTCCATATCATCTCAGAGTCACCAGACTAAAAGCAAAATAAAACACACATACACCCACAAAAATACACATAAGTTCTTCATCAGAAGAGAGGGGCCTATTCTGGTTATTCTCTTGCAAATGATATTTTCAATGAATTTGTCCATTCATAAATCTTCTCAGGTGACATATTTCCAAGACTATCCAAGAAGAGAAAGCGTGCAGTGATTCATGGGATAGTCCCCACAACTTAAACCTAACTGTAATCTGCTCCTTAATACAGCGAGGAAGGACGTAGCAGGATCTGACTGTAGGAAGCTGAAGCTAGATAAAATTGCCCTGGAAGTGTGCCTTTTTAATAGCAAGAGTAGTTAACGGCTGGAACAGTTGGCTTAGGAATGCAGCGGATTTAGCATTACTTTCAGTCTCTAAATCAAGAGTGAGTGTCTTTCTAAAGATATGCAATAGCTTCAGCAAAAGTTATGGCTTTGATGCTGAAATGAGTGGGTGAAGTTCTTCAGCTGTGTTACATAGGAAACAAAACCAGATGATTATGATGGTCCTTTTCAGCCTTACTAATCCATTAAATCCTCATTTGGGGCCTTTCACACATTGGGATTTAAAGCAACGTCTTAGGTTTTCCGGATGGTTTCTGCAGGTGATACACGTTCCAGAGCTGGGTCTGACAAACTCCATCTAAATGGGTGTCCGGAATTGACACATTTTATAATTTCTATATAAATCACTGCCTCTGAATGCAGTTCCAGATCCATTTCCCCGTGCAGCAGCTGAGTTCACTTTGTCTGTTCTGTGCAGTGGGGATTTTCCTTTGCAAAGCAGATACGCATCTGAGCCGAAATACTCAGCATGCTGGATACCCCGAGAACAGTCACCCCTAACATGGACCACAGAGAAGTAAACCTTTATGGATCAAATTCTTAAGAGATTTGTTGTCAGCAATGCATGTTGTCAAGTTAATTCATCACTCCTCTCCTTTCTTGTGCATTACAACTTCCCCAGGTTGGCACTTCTGACAAAGGCATGAAAACTGTACTTGTGCTGCAAGTGGGAGGTGGAGACAGAGAAAATCTGTGCTCTGTCTGTAGGACTCCGTGCTGAGACAGCTCTATTTTCACATCTAGTCACAAGCTGATCAGTATTACCTCGGTATTTGTTTTGAGGATGGCTCTCAAGAAATGGAATTGGAGTTTGGATTCAGTAACATTAAAGAAAGTAGCCCAAAAAATAATGCAAGCGGTTTCTGAAGGTAGCGCCACTCACGTGTAGCTTAGTGCTCAGCAGGCAGAGAGACTGCAGGAGTTTGCACGCTCCTTGGTGAGCGTGGAAGTTGTTGACTGTGAATAACATTCATCTGGGTAATCTAATCTTTGTTTTCCTTCTCTCTGCAAAATGCTTAGTGCTGGATTTTGATGTCTATAAATACTGATTTGAATTTCCCTTCCTTCCCTCCCCACACTCTATTGAAAGCAAAGCCATCTCAGCCCAGCGCTGGTTGCTGACTCCTTCCCTTTGGTTCTTCCCTGTCCTCACAGTGCCTGAGCTCAGTCGCACGCGGCCCCTCGGCTTCCCCTCGGGACACTGGCACTTGGGAACGAGAATAACAAATGTCGGGGAACAAACAAGACCCCAGCGTGTACGAAAAGCAGTTTAGAAAAAAAATCCACATGAACTTCCCAGATTCTCAAACTTTTTCATAAATAGCCAGTGGCCGCCTGAATAGCAGCAAGCGGCAACAATAATAATAAATTACAGTAAATATCATGCTGCCATAAGTGACAGCAAACCAAACCCACTGCTGTTCAGAAATGAATTGGAGAAAATATTTCTTAATCTCTTTTTGTATTATTCAGCCAGCTGTAATGATTTATAATACTCTGAAGAAGTTGCTGTACGGAGTTGTTTCTTAATCATCCGTCTTAGCATCTTGCTATTATCCACATGTGTCTGTGCTTTGGCGGGGGCTCCAGCGCTGCTTGATGCAGTAGTTTCACTGTCAGCTGCTGCTGCCTTGGTGCACGGCGGCTGCACACAGGCTGGGGCTGGGGCTGGGGCTGGGGCCGTGCGTGCTCACCCTGGGAATAAACTGATTTAATGCAAGGGACCTCTCAGCCTTTCTTCAGGACCCTGCTGCCTTTGGGGACAAATCTGCTGTTCAGAGGAGATGGTCTGAAATAGGAAAGCTGTGCTCAGCCGTCGCTGAGCCGGGGTCAGCCCCATAACAGTGCCTTGAATGAAGGTGTTGCCCCAGAAGCTGTCTGGTTTGAGCCCACTCAGCTGTAAATAATCCACGTCCAGCGGACATGGGGGGCTTTGGTGCTGGTGTGCGTCAGATGGATGCCCTGCAGACGAGTCTGTCCCCCCGTGAGTCTGCGAGCACACTCATTATCAGTGCAGGAAAATAAAATGGTGGGGGATAAATTAAACTGGGAACATGGTATCAATCGCTGCTGTCTTTGTCAACTTATTACCAAAGATTTATACGTGACGCAGTGAGGACTGCTCAGTGACACATTTTAATTTAATTAAATTTCCTGTTGGATTGATGTCTGATCAATCAATAATGTTAATGTTTTTGCAATTTAGAGATTAAAGCTTGGATGAGTGGATATTGAAATACTCTCACATCCAGCTGCCTGGGAATATCTTCTTCTGCTTCCATTTCTCAGAAAACCTGTTTTGGGCGAGGACGCATCCTGGGGCTTGCCATGGAAGCTTTGCCCCATCCTGGCAGAGGGTGAGGGACCCATGCAGCAGTGTCACTCCTTGGACAGACAGAATTGCACGGAGCTAAGATCTGGGTTTGTGCAAAATCTGTATAGCTCTGTATATTTTCTCTCTGATGTTCAATATAGGAGAAAGCTTGAAGAATGGGCCATTGCTGGTGTGATACTTCCCTTTGTTACATGCTCCTTGTTCTGGAAATCAGCGGTATAGAGGTTGCATGTGGGGTTTTGAATCTAATGGCCACCAAAGCATCTGTCCTCTACAGGTCCTCTAGTCCCCTCTGGATCCCACTCACTCCTCTGGCCACTGCAGCTTCTTGCTGCAATGAGTTCCCCAGTTTAACTGCTGCTTTCTAAGTGGCTGTCCAGGGGACAACTTAACACTTCTTGAAGCTCCTTGCCTGCCCAAATTTCTCACAGATGAGCTAATTGTTCTCCACCCTCTTCACGCTGTGAAGATAAAGAGATGCTGTAGCATGTCCACAGAACCTTTTTTTTCCTCTTACTGCCTTGTTTCATTTAGTGCCTCAAATATTTTAGTAGTGAGGTCAGTAAAGGCTTTAACTTATTCAGGGGAGTTATTCTACACTGACTTTTCCATGAGGCCTTGGGGTCTTACACAGCCCTTTAAAGACTTATGACTCAAGGAAAAAAAATAATCCACAGTTTCAAACTCGTAAAAGTGTGAACCCAAATTTCATCTGAGTTGCAGCCATGGCCATAGTCTCAATAAGTCAAACTAATTTGTCAGATCTTAACACCATCGAAACATGGACGGTGAGAAATCCCAGCCTGGCTCTGAGGTCTGCAGGCTCAGGCATCCCTCTCTGGTCTCCAGGTCTGTACCATAGCTGGCTCTGTGCTACATGGGGTGCTAATATTTAGAGGAGCCTTAAAAGGGCCAATTTCTTACCCAACTGTATTTTAAAATCTGTAAAATCTATATGTGTTCTTTCCCTTAAGGACGCTCTGGTGGCTGTTTGCTGTGTACGTGTCCCTCAGACAACCCCAAAGTAGCACACAGAGGGAAGAAGGGAGAGAGAAAGGAGGAGGAAGAAAAGAAAAAGCAGCTCATTTTCCACTCTAGCACAGACACCTGAGGGGTAGAAGTCAGCAGCTTTCTGATGGTACAAGAACTCGGTAACTTAAAACAGGAAGCAAAAGAAATACCACGACCACATAACTTTGCCTTGACCTCCTCATAAGAGAGTCAATGACTTTAAAGTAAACTGGAACTTCTTGCTGGAATTTATTTGGATGTCGGTTGCTCCTTACCTCATTAGAATAGCGATATTCAGAAATGTGCCAAAAGATTTAGGCAGGCTGTAGGACGCAAGGAAGCTAATTTTTTGGGAATGGCATTTTGCTCTGCGAGAGTCTCCTATTGGGTTTTGTTGTAAGGGAAGGCTTTACAAATTTGTGTCTCACTATCAAAATACCCTATAGTGCAGAGTTTCTTCCACTGAAATACACCGTGTGCATCGGGTTTTGTTTCTTCCTCTGTGGTAAGCTCCACCAGACACCCACTACTCTGGGCGAGAGGGCAGCCTGCCCAAGGTGCCCACCCGTGGCCGGGGTGGGGACGGTTGGCCAGGGTGGGGGGTCAGTGCCTGTGCATGTGTGTGTGTGTGTGTGTGTGTGTGCAAGTGTGTGGGGAAGGCAGGGGAGAAAGGGATATATGTTCCTCAGAACAGACTGAGGGCAGTAACCCACTGCTAAACTAATGATTTTTATAGTAGATCAACCTTTTCACTCTTAAGCCCTGATATGTAGTGCTCTCCAAGGCTAGTTTTCATAGGTAGGACTGCTGTAAGTTGGTCCAACTTGCTGAGAGATCATTTTAGAAATAATTTCTACCCTCCCTCCCTCCCTCCCTCCCTCTTCCTCTATCTCCACCTCTCTCTCTCTCTTTCCTTCTCTCTCTCTGGACTTGGGCTGCAGTATCCTCTGTGGTGCACAGAAGTGCGTGCAGCTCAGCGTGGTGCGGTGCTGCAGAGGCGGCTGGGGTGAGCTAACGATGACCTGCTCCAGCATGGGGAAAAGCACCACGAGACATTGTTAAAATGGGCAGTCCTGACTGTTAGGGATTTGCTGTGCCATCCTCATAAAAAAGTAAACCACTAGATTTTTGATGCACATTGTTTGCAGCAGCTTGTGTTGCTTACACCATCTCCCACCAGCAGCAGCAGCCGGGTTTCAGCTCTGCTGCTTCATGTCTTTGCTGCTTCCAGCTAAGCTATTTCACAGTCAAAAAGCATGATAAGCCCTGAGAAAATGGTGTCCTGGGGAGCAGCCCAAGCTTTTGCCACGTTTGACCATTGAGTGTTTGTGATCTAGAATTCCCTTTGTTGTTCAACATGCCACCTTGCTCACCGGGGCACGCTGGATTAGGCCCTGGCCAGTTTGCTAGTTTGGGGGGTTTAACCTGTAAGGAAGGTGGGAGTACAGAGCCAAGCCACACTGTAAGTCCCATGATCCTGCAATGAAATTCATTTAGACAGCATCACCAGACTACTTTTTAGGGTTGTTCCTCTTACCTTGAAGAGTAAATTCCTATAGGAAAGTAATTTATGGTCTGGGAGGGCTGTTACTTACAAGCTAGTAAAATAACTTTATCTGGACTTTTACTACCTTCAGCAGCAAGCATCCATGCTGAAGCCAGGAACGAGCCTTTTCTTGCTAGCTGTGATACAGCATGATCTATAACGGAGCCACATGGTTTTTTGGCTTGCATTCATCTTGTTTCCATGCAGTGTGTTTAAAAAGAAATAACTGATTTCTACTTGCAATGTTTACAGTCAAGTCACATTGTTTCAGCAACTGCATGAGCTTTCAGTAATTTATGCATGTGTAGGATCAGGGTGGCTTCTAGCATAACTTGGGCACCCTGCTTGAGACCTGTTCCCTCAACTTTAGCTGTGCAGAAATTAGCCGTCTCCTCCACGCCAATCATCCAGGATCCTTTCATCTTTGGGTGGGCTGAATCACCCTTTTGAGGTACTTTGTTCTGCTTTTTGACTGCAGGTGAAGTTGGACTTGGTGCTTAATCTTTAGACCATTAAAAAATGCCATCACAAGTGTATTGTGTTATAACTGTCACAGTTTTTCTGCGCCCTTCAGTGCAAAGTGACTGCTACCGGACTGTGCCTCCGGCACTGAGTACTGTCGGGTATCAGCTTCTGCATGGAAATGGGCTCAGTCCCACAGGTGGCTGATTCTGGATCTCATCACACATTTTCCCCAAGTAATTAAACCAGAGAAGCACAGAAACACGGGCCCAAGCCTCCTGTAAGCATGATGTAGACAAAAAATGACTGAAGTCCGTGCTGTTGCCACTCTGATAGCAGAGCAGAATCGGGCCCCTTTCATCCCTTGTAAAGCATCCCTCTGGGATGCTGAGCAAGCCTTAGCTGCAATTTTCTGTTTAAATTGGGTCTTTCTAACCTTTAGAGGAAGAAAGCTCCTTTAGCCTTTACCATATTCGGCATGAGAGGAGATCATCTGCAGTACAAATATTCGAGTATGTCCCAGTCAGCAAATTAGAATCCAGATTATTTCTTTTATACCATGACTTACCACCTCTGTTTCAGGCCATAATGTGTGTGTGTGAGTACACAGCAACATTCAGCACTTTAATGCTAGCCACAAGTAGCCAAAGCTATTGGGTTTTGCGTTACACATAGGGCAAAGCAAGGCAAAGCCCTTTGCAGCCATCTATCATGTCTGAAGGAAAAGCACATGTTTTTAACCTTTAGGTTTGGGAGCTGCCAGTTGTGTCCTGAAAGTCATTGCATTTGTGATTATGCCCTCAAAAATAAAGTTTTGAGGAGCTGCATGCCCTCCTGCTGCCATGCAGACAGTCCTAGCACCTCTGAGCTGCCTGCTAAGGTCTGCATTAGGCTGCGAGCACTTTTTGCTCATTACGCCTTCAAAAACTGTGAGAGATGAAAGCAAAAATGAACCTGTGGAGAAAGCCCCAGCAGAGTGGTCTTCAAGTCCTGTTGAGAAATGCTCAAAAGACCAAAGCTTGGTGGTTAGGTTCAGACCAGGAACCTCAAAAAGTGGCATGGATGATGGAGAAAAACGGCTAGTTTCTCTAAGGGAAAGAAATACTCCAGTTTCTACACTAGTGCAAGAGATCTGGACTTCCTAGGTGGACGGGAAATAAAGAAGAGTAGACATATGTGGGTTGTGCTTTCCATGTATATTTTTAATTATGGCACATCTATCATTCCTAGCACTGCCTTGAGGAAAGAAAGATAAAACAGCAAAAGCAATAGCAAGATTTCCACACAAGTAGCCAGTCTCAAAATCAATGGGAGTTCAGTATCTAAATACCTTTAAAAACCTGACCACCAGTTCCCTGAGGCCCCCCATGAATATCACAACCTTAAATCCTAGTGGATGTACTGATGTTGCTCAGCCCGTGGAAGGCAGGGGGTTGCACTCAGGACAGCATTTGGTTTGTAATGTGAAGGGCTGAACAAAACGTTCCCTTTAAGGTTGGCCAGCTTAAAGCTGCGCACTTTTATTCTTCAGCATCTCTTTGGTTACAGGTAGCGTTTGACTGTGCACCAGCAGTCAATGAGAGGAATTTGGTGACTGTCCACAAATGCATTTTAGTAAATGTTCATTATCCACCCTACGTTTAAGTATTTTATGGGGGGAAATACAAACCTTCACTAACTCTTGGTAGGAGAGGAGGAACAAAGGACGTTTACCTTATTCTTTTGCATACAAATAGAACCGATAAATATTCAGACAAATTAAAAAACAGTTTCCACTGAAGATAAGGGAATCCACTGAGGTCATGCCATGTGGTGGATGCGAATGAGAAATCTCGCCGTGCCTCCCTTTCCGTCCTGCCGAGCTGGCACCGTGGCGTGTGCTTGTCTTGCTGCTGCGCACAAGAGGTAGCTCACCCAAGGTTAGGTTACACGAGTGACTTGCTTAGCCAAGGTGACTCCTCTCATCTGTTACATATCATAGGGTTATAAATAACAGAGCAACCTCTGTTTGATCAGGCGGGGGAAGCTGACAGCCCCCTCCCTCCTTTGTGATGCTGAAACAATTACATGCAGGAGGAAGCCAGCAAGCGCTTCCGTCTTTACTGCAAACAGAGGGTTGGGTTGGTCTTTGCTCCTCTTTAATTAGGGTTTATTGGTAAAGCAACCCCATTTTTCTGCCCCTGGAAAATCTGGGCTGTCAAGGCCTAATTCCTTGGGCCTATCAAGTGTGAGATATGTTTACCGTGTCTCTCCAGGATTAGCTGCATTGCTATCAAAACCGAGGAGTATATTTCTATCAATGAAAACCGCTATGACAAGGTCTGTCCCCTGAGACAAACGGCCTGCTCCATGGAGGCTTTAAATAGGAGCAATAATGGTAGTGAGCAGCACTGAGTTGAATAATTAGATTGTTCTTCATAAATCCTCGAGTGAAGACTTCCAAGCAGGTCCATTATGTGTGTCGTATGTTAGCACTGAGCTTTATGTGGTGTGGACACCGCTCTGTGCTGGGCTGCAGTGATGGGTGAGTAAATCACCAAAGATTGGGACAGGAGGAGTACGGCTCCTTCCCCTCCTGCCTTTTCCCCCACGGAGATCATCTGCTCTGAACTGCAAACACCCGTATTATTTATTTTATTGCTCAAAGAGTTTTCAAGAGGACTAACTGGAGTAATCTCTGAATATTTATGTTTTGTTTGTTTATATTCAGAGACTGGAAAACACACATATTTTGTTCACATCCCCAGACTGGTTCATTTACTCATTCACTTAAAACATCCTTGCAGATCCATTGAGAGATAACTTCTTCCTCAGAGGGATGCAGTTGTATAATAGCAGCTCAGTATTATCTCCCACATATATCCCACATATCCTTGGTGGGATTTCCTCTTGCCAATGGAGAACTGATCTTTTCTTTTAAAAAAAATCTTTCTCCCTCCTCCCTGTTCACTTATTCAGGTTTTCTCTCTCTTTCTTGCTCTCTGTGTCAGTTACAGAAAGAAATCTCAGATCATAGAATCATAGAATCAGAGAATGGTTTGGGCTGGAAGGGACCTTAAAGATCATCTAGTTCCAACCCCCCTGCCATGGGCAGGGACACCTTCCACTAGACCAGGCTGATCAAAGCCCCATCCAACCTGGCCTTGAACACTTCCAGGGACGGGGCATGCACAACTTCTCTGGGCAACCTGTTCCAGTGCCTCACCACCCTCACAGTAAAGAACTTTTTCCTTACCTCTAATCTAAATCTACCCTCTTCCAGTTTAAAACTGTTGCTCCTTGTCCTATCACTACATGAGATGTGCAAATGTCATTTAACCCTAACCCTGATTGGTAAGTTTTAGACATTTCAGAGGAAATCCTGGAAGGCAGCAGCATTTGCAGGCAGGGACGACACCCACCTGATGCACGATATGTGTGCATGCTCAGGCAAGCACTTCTGCTGGTCCCAGATGCACTCCATTCGCTTAGAAACACGTTTGTCAGACCTGGTTAAACAAAGCTGGTAAAAAGAACAAGAAATCACTTTATTCCCCTGAGAACAGTGTATACACCTTACTATTTTGTCTGCCAGTAAGAATCTTGTGTCACTGTAAGGTTTATAGGAGCTGACTGGCAAAGGATGCCCTGATGATAAATAAAACACCCCTATCCCATGTCCCATGACTTTATGCATCGGAGCAGCCGCAGTGCCCTTTCCAGTTACCTTGGCTATGAAGATGTGGCATCTGCCTTTGGACCGGGCCCTTTGTTATAGGTAGCTGATGGGGTCCCACGAGGGAAGGGACACCTCATACAATAGGGCCAGGAACAAGCACTAGCCATGAGCCAGCTTCTGATAAAGCTCATGGCCTGCTGTCAAATTCTTCAGCTTGCACACAAGCATTAGGACGAGGTCTGGGCTTGGTGTGACCCACCGGCTTTGCTGTGACCCACCGTGCTCTGGTACCGACAGTCTTGCTGCTAGGTCATCCCTCACTTGTCCTTCATGGAAAAAGTTCTCCAGTGTCAAAACACTCCCAGGAGAAACAGTGTTAAACATTCTACAAGGCAATTTAGATGATAATCATCAGGGTAATAGAAAAATATTATCCATATTCATTTAAAGGTGTGCTGTGCTTTCCTTTCCGATTAGTGCAAGAAACTCCTTGCCAGGCTATGAAAATAAAGTGACACTGAGAATTTTTAAAGGCACATTCCTCCTCGCATTGTAAGACCATGAATTCCAGGAATTTCCTATCCATAAGAAGTTTGCATTCCTGGGACGCAGTGCTCGCACCCTTGAACACAAACTTCCCCGACGCTGCAGCAGAAGCCAGCCCCGCTCCTTTCTGCTCTGCCTGGGCAGCCAGAGGCGGGTTGCAGAGTTTCTTAGCTTGACCCGAAGCTGCGAGTGCCGAGCACAGCCGAGAGTCAGGCCACATCCATCCGAAGGTGATTTTCAGTGTGATGTGTGGGAATTTACGCATGACCTTGTTTCCTAAGATCTGGCCTTTCTTTATGTTTGTTCTGCTTTGAGCCGAGCTGCCTGCAGGCAGGCAGGCTTTGTGCCCGTCAGACAGAGCCAGCAGTGAGGATGTCTTCCAGTGAGTTTGTCCGTATCTAGTCTGAGAGGTGACCAAGTGGCATTTGGCCCTTAGGCACAGTAGTAATTCAGTAATTCAGGTGATAACCATGGTTTGTAAATTGATTCATTAGATGAGAGTCCACCTGTTATCTCCCCCCCAAAAAAGCAGTTTGAGATATTTTAATGTTGCAGGTTCTGACCTGTATGTTGGTTAGGAGAGGAAACATCAGGCAGAGCTCTGGACAGATCTGGGGACTCCTGTCCCACCAGAGGCAGGTCAGAGCACACAGTAAAATCCAAGAACCCTGCAGCAAAAGCAACTTATGTTCTATAAAAATGGAGTTAGGTCTTCTTAACAGGGTCCAGGCTGGTAAAACTGGTCCCAGTTTGGAGAAAGGACTGAGTCATGAGCCCCACTCCTTGTTTCACCCTTTGCTTCTGGCTGAGAGCTGTTGATCTGTAATGTAGCTGGACTGAGGCACCCACGACACTCAAAGGAAACGGGAAATGTGTCTGTGGACATTAGATGATTCAGCGTTTGCTGGCAGCTGAACAGAAGTTTTCTGGATTTCAATTTTGAACTCGGTCAGCTTTATTCCACCTCGTTCCCACAGTGGGCACCTCCATCTTCTTATGAGCCTGGCCTTAGTGCTACATTAGCGCATGGCATTGACGGCACTTGCCTGCCTCAGAGGCATGCTGAGGAGTCGAACACAGTCTCGAAATCGGGGGACTTCAGCCACAGGACCATGTAAGAGCCCTAGATACATTGGTTTCACCTTCCGGAAGGTAAGGTTCAATTTTCAAAACGTTCTGGGAAGTACCTGCCTAAGCCAAAAGCTGGTTCCCCACCATCTGATTTCGCTCTTGCTCCATACGTTTGCTGGCTGGTCCGATGCCAGGCTCCTTCCCAGTGCTGATACCCCTTATGAAAATAAAGGCAGTGGTTTTTTCATGCGTCAAAAAACCCCTTTCTTAAGATCAGGAAATATTTGCTGCGAAAACACAAGGTGTTCTTTGCTCTCCAAAGATTACTTTATAAGCCTAAAACACATCAGGCCTCAAAATGTTTGTAGATTATCTGAATTTCCTAAAGTAGGTTTAATAAATAAAGACTTAAGACTGAAAACACTGTCTGTTTGCAGTAGGATTTCTCATTACATTTCATGCCTATTTCAGCTTTATGAGGATATGCTGGTTTAACTCCTTTCTGATGCTGTTTCTTAATACAACCAGATTTTCTAGATTAGTAAAGGTATATGAAACAAAAACCTGGAATTAGATTTGCAGGAAGTCTGTTATTTATACTAGATAATAGTTAGATGTTAAACCAAGACAAAAGAAATTCACTGTCACAATAACAAATCCATTTTCAAATCCATTTTCAAAGCAATCAAATCACCACAGAAACCGAATGACAAATATATAACAATAATGTATATTTATGTAGTAACTTTCACCCCAAGGAATCCAGAACCTCCAAAAATATCAGCATGGGAGGTGGCTCTGGGGTGAAGAGATCCCAGTGAGTGACACTGGGATTTCGGAGCAGCCCTGGCAAGGTCACTTGAACAAACTTGCCTTCATCTAAAAGACCCCTGGCATCGCAGGAAATGCAAGTTATGTTTCCAGTCGGACTGCTGTGCCCGCAGTCAGCACGCATATGAATGAGAGGTGAACTTTGCCTCTCTTTGCAAAGGGCCGAACAACAACAAAAAAAAGCAGTTTCCCCTTTTAAGGGCATAAACAGGATGAAAGTGCTGCTTCAGTCCAGGGTTGTCTCACTGCGTGAGGCTGCTCTGCGCTCTGGGTGCACAATCAGAATAGTTTTGCAAGTCCTTTGAAAAACACCAATATTTTTGCTAATTATTAATGGAAGCTTGACTTGAAGTCAGCTCGAGCTGCAGAACAGTGCTTATAATAATGATTTATGTATTAAATACAGCTGATCTGTTATTTTTATTATCTTGATGAGTTTTTGATGTTCAGTTTTCATCAGAACAGCAGCCAAGTGGCACTGAAACCAGCTTGGAACATGTGCATGTGTGCATGCCTTAACAAACACGATTCATGTATGATGTTTTAGTCAGGGCTCTGAATAATCCGGCACAAGTAATAAGCAGTGCTTCGTGGGATGCCGTCATTCCATCGGTTTCAGTATGACAGAGTCATCTGTAGCCAGGAAGCTTCTGCCGAGGTTTTGTGTGTTATCTGCACGAACTTTTCTGTCTTATCTGTGGAAAATTGATCCATACAGTCTCTTTAGAGACCTACATCAAATATTAATTTTGCCTATTTGTTCGATGTAATTAGCAGGTGTGATTAATCAATTAATCAATCTGCGATTCCTATCTGTGCCGCATACAGTTTGCTGTGCTACGCGGGGATACTGCGAGCAGCGATCCCACAAACTCCTCTCAGCTCCCCATCGCCGGGGCCCTTCCCGACCCCACGTCAAGGTCTGCAGCCACCGAGGTCTGGTGCCACCAGTGCCTCTTGCAGCCCAAAGTGCCTGGAGAGCACAACAGCATCCGCGAAGCCTTCAGATGAGGACATTGCTGGCTCCGTCCCCTGCAGAGCTGGGATGGCAGTGCTGGCTTGCCTTGCTGTGGGGCTGGGGGGCAGAAGGATGCTCCTAGGTAAGGGGTGCAGTGGCTCCAGTGGGTCCCCTGGGTCCCTGCTGTGCAAACGGACTGGGGGACCAGGGCTGTGCTGGCCCCCTCGGCAGCCCATAGCTCCAGGCAATGCTTCATTTTGCCTATGCCCGGAGGGGACACAGCAGAAAAGAGCTGCCAAAAGCGGATGAACTTTTTAGGACAGGCTTTTGGTGGCCTTCCTAGCCTGATTTTGCTGGTCTGAGGGATGCAGGTAGGTCATGTGAAGTTCAGGTGGACCTGAAGTTCTTTAAACACTTAGAAATGCCAGACTTTGGGACTTTTGCTGAGTGGGCAGCAGACAAAATCCCAGCCCTATACTCAGGGACAGAATGACTTCTTAAATTTAGCTCCAGAAGTGGTGCTGGATTTCTTGGAGAGTGGGGAGTCTGGATCATGTTGCGCGAGGGAACGAGCACCCTTGGATGTTCCCATTCCCTGGAGTGCTTATTTGGGGGCAGTGGGAGGGGTATGACCACAGATATTACAGGCAAAGCAGGGCGACATGTCCCAGTGCTAAAATGCCAGGTATGAGACTTTGCATTTCCCAGGGGCAGGTGGCGAGGACCCGGCGGAGCAGCATGGCAGGACCTTGGGCTTTGCTCTAGCCAAGGGCAGGGGGTTGAACCAGTGCAGGTACAGGAGCCTTCAGTGCAGGATGGGCATTTTCAGAAGGTTCAGAGTTTGTAGAGGACATGCTGAGGGACATTACCACAGTCTCCAGTTTGCACAGGGTTTCATCCAACACTGTGGTAGCATCTGCTCTGCTTTTTAGTAAAAGTGGCTTGACCGAGGTGCTGGGTTACACAGCTGAAGTCTGTCTGAGTCCTCTCGAAACCACTGCCCCTTTTTTGGTGTCGTATTCTGGATCATCTCTATCCTGTCCTGCCTGTTTTTCTCTGCTTTCCCCCTGCTATTGGGAGTCCTCCTATCTTGCACCTTGCCCACCATCACCCTGGAGAACCTGGACCAAACAGCATATCTGTCAAGATAAGGTATGAATGTAATCTAGGAGTAACCACATTGATGCCATGTGCTGACAGCCCCTCGGTCTGCCTTAAATCCTTTTCCTGTTCTGTGATCTTTTAGTTCAGCAAACCTTATCACTGTAATATATATCCCTCTGGCCAACCCGACCTTACCCTGGCCTAGAGTGGGGTGGGTTTTTTTCATTTATTGGGCTCATTGGGCCTGATTTTATTCCTGTGCATTGTATGCTTTGCTGACCTGGGAAGATTTGATGTTCCACAAAGGCAAATGCCCCCCAGAAGATGAACTGGTCTTGGTTTCGGTGTGATTTTTGGATTAGAACCACCCAGGGTAGCACTTGCCTCAGAATAGTTTTTCTACAGAGTAAAAAGTATGAGTCTCCATCTGATGCCTTGAACTGTCATCATAATAACCTCAGATATAGCTGTCTTCACCACATCACCGTCCTCCTCTCTGACCCATAAAGTTTTACCATTACAACCTGCCCTTAATCACCTAACCATTTCCTTAGTCTTTCAAGGACAATGGTTTTTATGCCATACTTGCTAACCTTACGTATTAGTCTACCATCCTGGGCTGCGTTTAAATGACTTTTCTGAAATCTATGTGGATTAGCTCCACTGCTTCGCTCCTGTCTGTTTTTCACGTTAGCTCCTAAAACAAATTCTGCCAGATTTGTCAGACAAGATTTACCCTTTATGGAACTGGGCAGATACATTTTTATCAGTTCATATTTCTCCAGATGTTGGGTGATCTCATCCCTGCTAGCATCTCTAAAATCTTGCCTCTGATTTAAAAAAAATCACATTCTGCAGGTTCGGGGCCAGATTCTCAGCTGGTGGCAGTGAGTGTATGTGTGTGCAACAGTTTTACGAGCATTTGTATCAACTGATAATATACTGCATATATGTCTTGGTTTCTGCCTATCTCTTCTCATAGATGCTGAAAGATATTTGCTTTATATCAGTTTCTCTTTACCTCTCTTTATCTCCAAGAAATGACTCAAAACCTCTGTTATTGGGCACTTAATCTCTTCTGCTGTTCCATTAAGCAGTGTGGGCTAAAAGTACACCCTCCGCACTCAGCCCTGCCTCCTTCTCCATGGTATGAGTTTGCTTTGGTGATTATTCATGCTCTCAGCTCTTCCCTGCTTGGCTGTCACAGAAAACTTTGCTTCTGTGTCTGTCATCTTACCTCCAGGTTCCCCATGAGTGCCAGCCAGGGGAAATAATTTGATTTCCTTCATTTCAGTCCCTCTCCCTGTGTTATTAAGTTCTCTTGACCACCTCTCAGTGGTCTGGCGGCCTCCTGTTAATCTTGTCTCCTTCACCTGTTTAAAAGAAATCTTTTATTGTTTTTATTCACCCCATGGGCAATTCTTCTCTCTCTGTCATATTTGGTTTCCTAATCAGCTTTTTACATCTTTTCAGCTTTGCTTTATAATCCCTTTCATCCCCTTAATATTTGCCTTCTTACCCATGTCACCTGCCTCTTTCCTCTCTCCGATAGCTTTTATGACTTCCTCAGTCATCAGCCTTCATCGGAAACAGCGCTCGCCCATCCCTGCTTGACAGAGATCGCTGTTTCCAAGTGCTACACTCATTTCCTGAGTATGAGTTGCTGTATGTAAACGAAGGCTCAGTGAATAGGCACCACTGCCTCTTATATTGACTTTTATTTCTTTCTTGCTGCTGTTTGCTCATGAGCAAATGGCAGTATTCTCACATGCACTCATTGCTCCAATTTGCTTCTGAGTAGCTCGGTGATTTTATTTTTTTTCCTTTGCGAATGAAAGCCACCCCAAAGCAGAGAGCCACCAGACAGACTGCCATGGATATGTGAAAAAGGTGTAATAATGTTTTTAGAGGGACTTTAAATACTGCGGGACTGTAGCTGGCCCATTCTGCTCTCAGAATAGCACTAAAATACCCTGTGCCATTAACACATCTCAAAACTCTTACAAAGAAAGTCAGTGGTGGTGGATTAAGCATAGGAAGGGAAGCAGTGAGAGTTAAATGACTTGCCTAAGGCCATCCAGCAGGTAAGTGGCAGAGAAGAAAACAGACTCCGCTCTTCCACCCAGGACTGTGTCCACTGAGCCAGGATAAGTCCTGGCAAAGCAGCAACAGTGAGACCACAGAATCAGATCATTACTCATTTGGTTTTATTTGTTCCAGCACTAGGTGATGAAATGCAAATGGTACAGGCAGATGCACAATTTCAAATCCTCTGTGTGTGACGACTCAAATATTGGAGCAGGATTTTCTCTCCCTCTGCAGAGCAGCGTTTCTAAAGCTGCACAGAGGCATGGAAAAGGGTGTTCCAGAGGTTCACATGCTCAGGGAAATCTGAATTTGCAGAAATTTCTTTCTCAAACAGCTTTGCTCAATTGCAGCATAAAAAAATATGTAGTTACACACACACAGACACATATGTATGTTTTAAGCAGTACAGGTTCCAGTTTCTATTGTAGTCTCTTAATCTTCAGGCTGAAGAACTGGGGAGGAGGGAAGAGGCAAAACAGGAGGAGGACCCAGGGAGATCCGTCCTGCCCTGCCCCGTGCCCAGCCCAGATGCACACATCTGGCAGCCCCTGTGCAGGGTGAGGGCTGCAGGGGGCTGGGGGAGAGAGGCACGCCAAGCGCATGTCCAGCTGTTAGCAGGGGTGTCCTCTCCCTCACCAAAACCCTTCGGCCAGCAGTGAGCAGCAGGCTCGGCAGCGGGACCTGCAGTGGCGCTCGGGCAGCAAAGTGGAGTTTTTTAATATATATTTAAAAGAAAAAGTTGGCACAAAGGGAGGTAGAAACGAACTGAGAGTGTGAGAACGAGAACGAAACCACGCCTTTGTTCTTCCTAATGCTCTTTCCCCTGCTTCGTGGTGAGTAGGGCTGGTCAAAAACTTCTTCATGCTATTTACATTTTTGACAGAGCATTTTTAACTTTCTTGCCGTGTTTTCAGGCGTTCTCACAAAAGGAAACACTCCCAAGTCCATACAGCCTTAACATTTAAAAACAGTTCTGGGTTTTTTTTACTTTTTTCAGTTCTGTAGCAGAATCATGTTGCAATCAGAAAGAAGATTCTTCAAGAACGGACACTAGTTAACATTTTATTGTTATAATTATTTCCATCATATTCCCTCTGCTATACAGGTCCTCTCTTTCATCATTTATTACAGTGATGTAACTATACAACAGGGCTTGTGTACAAGAAAAAGACAAAGCTGAAGGCTTAATTCAGCATCGCGAGCATGATGAAAGGAACAAAGGATGATGCAGCTATGCCCTGATCCTGCAAATACTTATGCACATGAATAACTTCGCTGCCAGGAGTATTTCTGCTTGCAGTAACACTAAAGTGTCAGCAGACTTTAAGTCATAGGGTCTGATTTAAGCTCTGCCGGAGTCGGTGCACAAACTCTGACACGTTTCAGCAGGGACTTTGCCAGTACTTACTTAGGGAAGCATTTTAGCATTGCTGAGTTTACTTGCAACCTGATCCTGAGCATGCACAGGCTTTCCCGGGCTCCGAGCACACGCTCCTGCTACTAGACGTGACAGTGATTGATGACTTGATTCATCGCTATTCTGTAAAATTACCTCTCGCAGGCACTGCCAGGTGGATCAGCACAGCTCAGCTCGGCATCACCAGCAGCGGGGCCAGGCGAGTAGCTGGGCATCTCGCTGGCTGTGGGGCAGGGATGCTGCCCGCAGAGCCAGCTGCCTTCCACAGGGCACAGGGCACTGCTGGTTTTGTCCTGGTCTTCTCCAGAAATGATGTCTCTGGCAAAGGAAACTCCCAGGGATGACACTACCATGCCAGACAGGCATTTTTCAACCCTGCAGGGGACACCTCTACACTTCAATTAGCCCCTTAATTGAGCTATTTGCAGGGGAAGACTCAAGGGAGCTGAACACCTATTTCCTCACAGTTTAACTACCACCAAATCTAAAGACTTAGTTTGTCCCTTAAATAGGAGCAAATATATAGTGTCTCCACAAACTTTGTCACAGTGAATTGCTAATATTTTCCTGCCACAGTAATGGTTGTATGATCAAACTGTGGTATGAAGTATATTCAATTATAATTGAGTTTTGATCTCATGATTTTTTAGAAAAATTGTATTTTTAGACAAAACAGCATGCATTTCCTCCAACTACTTTTAAAACAAAGAGCTAGCTGAGTTTTCAGGCCAAATATTACAGACCCAATTCTCTTCTTGTCTCAGGTTTAAAAATGGTATAATCCCGATGTTTCAATGATCTAAATTTATGGAGGAATGACAAGAGCAACGTCAGGTCTATCCTTAAAACTAAACCAGGATGTGTACCTCACTTAAAAATAAATTTATTAAGGGGGTATCTGGAAGTATTAGCCCCAAATTCAAAGCCTGCTTTAAACCCACCGTTGTTGCAGGGCTGAGCTTCAGCCTGAGCCCTAGCCCCCAGCCTGCCCTCCAGCCCCTATTGCAGAGCAGATGACCAATGCCTGCCAGGCAGTGCTACGGGAGGCATGTCAGCAGCAACGTTAAACTGAGGAGCAAAACACCTCCTTCAGAGTCAGCATCCCTCACCTATACCAAACCAAGCTACAAACAGCAAATCATGTCAGATTAAAAAAAAAACCAAACTAAAAATCTCTATGTGACTGCTGCAGCAAGAGCCCTATGCTGAGCTCTCCTGTGCTCTCTGGGTGTAACATTGCTTCGTGGTCCTATCCCATAGCAGACCAAACTGTGAATATAACCCTAAACCTGAGCTTTGACCCTTAGGTCGGACCTTTCTTTAGGATTATTCCAGCAAGTGTCAAAGCCAAAATTAGCATAGCTATGTGGACCCTGTAAGTAACCGCCACAGTGAAGCTGAGAGGGTCTTTTTTATGATTCTTCAGTAAACCAGACTAACCATGCATCTAAAGTCATTCCAAAGGCAAATTATCTTTACGATCAAGGGACTTCAGTTGGTCTGGGCAGCTTTCCATCAGGGCCTTGTAGCGAAAGCTACTGCAACATCCAACTTCTCTGCGGGGTGACTGGACACAAATAATAAACGCCTGAGACTGGTGTTTGGCCTGATTTTCATCTCCTGGCTCCTGGTTGAAATAAATGTGCTGTCACATGATATGAGTATCTCATGAGACTTATGTATTATTATATCCAACTTGAAAATTAACTCTAATGTGAGTTGCACAGAACACCAATGAAAGCAACCATTAATTGTTAATATAAACTATTAATGAAACACTAGGATGAAGGTCAAAGTGCATGACTGAAACCTCCCAGCAAATGAAAGGATTATTTTGCCTCTTACTGAGCATAATTATCATCTGAATTTCATTGGCTTTCTGATCAAACCACTTCCCTCTGCACTGACCTGTTCCACCACTGCGGTAAATCTGCTCCCTAGAACTGGTATTTGCTTTTCATTGTCCACCAAGGTTTTTATTAGCATCCTGGATGTCTGCGAGGAGCAGAGAGCTGGCACCCTTTCGCCTTTGTTCCTATGGGAGCTTTTTTTCCCCCTTCCATTGTCCATTACTCACAATAAATTTGCATTGACCTGGCTCCCCATAAATTATCCTGTCTCCTGCTGGTATGTCCTTTAACCGTCCCGGTTCACATTTTGCAGGTCCATGACGTGGTGGACACACCTGAGGGCATGCAGCCCGGAGTGAGAGCAGGCCCCTTCCCACATTATACAGATCAAAATATCAGGGAGATGACAAGTTGGGGGGGTGTTTTGGAATGACTGTCAATCAGTTTTCCTTTCCTCCTGCGTGCGGAGGAACGCAGCAGTTTTACTTCAGTAATTTCTCATACAGGCTTGGACTGCTCAGATACTTTCTGCTGAATATTTTTGTTTATTTTTTTCCACACACACACACACACAGAGTCTTTCCCCAGAAAACACTGTCTTTCTTTTTCATAAGAAACAGAAAGCCCAGCAAATGAAGAAGACTGGATCCTAAGGCAGAAATATTCTGGGGTTTTTTTGTTTCTGACAAACCCTAAAAAAATTTTTAGGTATGCAAGAAACCAACTCTCTGTCAATGTTCATTGCTTTGAGGAAATTTCAGAAGTGCTGATCTGACCCAAGATTTCTTAGGAGTAACATCTCTGGCTCAAAAATTTGCTGTTACCTTCCATGCCTAAGCTGCAGGTTTTCTTGGAGGTGCAGATGAACTCCTGGGATGTTGCCTTTACCCTGCCTACCTGATCCATGCCCTGCTGGAGAGGAGCTCATTGGCAGAAGTAGAGCATGTGGCTCTGTGACCACCCATCAGTGCTTGCCAGGGGTATGGGGATGCAGAGGACAGGGGTGAGGCCATGCTGGGTGGGCTGAGCCCGGGTGGGCCACCCACAAACCCTGCCAAACCAGGCTGAGATAGGAGCTGCCAGGCTTGAGAGCTTTGAGTTGCAGCAGTGTAAACCCATGCCTGGAGTTAGACACATTTTAGTCCTTTTTTGAGTTTTCTGAGACAGAAAAAGTGCCTGGGATCAGTCAGTCCCAACAGCAAGGCTAGGTGTTGCTCTTGGCCAGTGTCACAGGAGACCCGTTGGTGGGTAGACCCGTGCTGGAGGGTGATTGTATGAAGTCCAAACTCTTAGTAAATGGAAGTCCTCATGGCTGAGATTTATTGAGCCAGTTGGTGTTGATGGTTATGTTGGTGAGGACTTCAGTTGGGCCTGCTGACCTAATTAATAAGTGATATTATACTAATGGGCTGCTCAGAGTCTTACGTGTGTTTCTGTTTGCAGGTTGTCTGTAGAGTTACCTGATTTTCCATGAAGAGCATGACCCGTCTGCATGGATCTTTCTCGGTTTGGTTTCTTTTTTTTTTCCTCTGTATGCTTTTTATTTTTTTATTTTTTTAGAAAGCAAGAGTACAACCCTTGGGTTGCCTCTACCAGGGGAAAAGATTGTGCCGTTTCTGTTAGCATGGGCATGCGTAAGTTGCTCCTTTGAAGAGAAGGTCCTGATATGTTAAGGTATGCCAGGCTGTGACAAGCTGAAATCTCAGCTGAAGAGCCCTGTCAGATCTGTTCTCTCATCCATGCCCTCCCTCCGTTCAGACCCTGACCTTCCCCATCAGATAAGCAGCACAGATCTCGGCCCTGCATTGCCTCTGCAGTCTCAGCTCATTAAAAATTCATTGCCTAAAGTGAATCTATTCTGTTGCTGCTGAAGTGTTATTTACCTCGGCCCGGATTTCCTCAGGTTCTGACAATTAAAGGGGGTCCAAGGAGAGGGCTGAGTCACAGGATTAAGGCTTGGGCAATAACTCTCTTGTAGCAAGAGACGATCATGTAAAGCCATAATTTCCCAGCTGCGTTTTGGTTCCCCTTCAGTGCTTCATTAAAGGTGGTGACTCAACAGAAAGGACGGAGGCACAGGTTAACAAGAATCCCTCCTTTTGTGGGATTAGAGCCTTGCATAGCAAGGCTCTTTCAAAGGCAGGAGATGTTGTCAAGCATCATTAGGAAGCCGTTTTAAACAAGAGTCATAAAGCACCCTTTGCGGTCAAACGAATTTATTAGAGAGGCGAGTGAGTGGAGGCAAGCACTGTAGGAGAGAAATAGATGAACAATTTGCACGGCATTGATAACAAAGCAGTTCACCAGATTCAGAGCTGCTACCATTAGAACAACTTAAAAGGATTTTGCAAAAATCCCAGGGTGTTTTTTGTTCTGGATGAAAGCGGCGATTTTGTGGATGGCACTGGCAGACAACGGGCACGTCTTGAAATCAAGGTTTGTGTGCAGGTTAACTGTTTCCCAGCCTCATGATAATTCCTTCCAACTAGTGGAAGTGGGAAGAAACTGGAGTCTTGTTGTGCCCCAGTGATCCTGAAAGCCCCCATGAACCCCAGCTTGGACAGTCCTTCACAAAGACTGAGCAGCTGAGGAAGAAATCTGGGGCTTTGCTCAGAGATGAGTTTTTCATAGAGAGTGCCAGGGTAAAACTATAACCTGGCTTCCTTTGAGAAGATAAAGTATTTGCAGTAATTTCTCAGACAACTTCTGGAAATATTCTGTAGCAAAGCACAGTTTGAAGGGCTGTGGGAGAGACTTCAGACTTTATCTGATCTTTGATAGGGTCCAGTTTTGGAAAGAAAGCAAATGCTGTTCTTGGGTTTGATGGGGGGGGAGAAAAGAGGGAAAGAGGGGAATGAAAGAGGAACAGATGAATAAAAGCTACTTGTTTGGAAGTAGGTAAGCAGCTTTATTAAGCAGTTAGCATGATGGACTATGTACTGTGTTTGTTTATTGAACCAACAGCATAAATCTAAATGAACCAGTAGCTCAAATCTAAACCAGCTGTGGCTGAAGGTAGAGGAATGCCAGATACTAATCATCCAGACAGCACCAGTCCTGGTCATGGGGATTTCCCCCCTGCAGCCATCGTTGAGAAATGTGCAGAAAAATCCCATTTTCTTTGCGTGTTTGCTTGGGCCACACACACCATAGGTTCGGCAGGCTGATGTGACCCCCACAAAGAGCCTCGTGGCTCCTGCGTTCACGCATGTTTTGCTGCCCAGAGGAAGGACAGAGGCTGGCAGTGGGACAGACGGAGCAGGAGCTTGAATGGACTGTTATTTTTGGAGTGTTTTCTTCCACTCTGTTTGAAGGGTTCTTGCTAGGGCATGTTTGGAAAGAAGCAATGCTAATGTTGCAGGGAGCTTGCAAGAGAGATGAGCCACGGACAAAGGAGTGGGTATTTATGCTGTCTCTTTAGAGATTGAAGGATAGCTATTCATCACTGAGGTTCTTTGGAGTGAAAAACAGTGGCCAAAAGTACATCTCCTGGCTAGGAAGGGGTTTTTTATTTGGTATTCAATTATTCATATGTGTTGGCTGGTTTGCAGATGGAGCTGCAGCTTCTCCCTCCCCTGCTCCTCCGAGTGCGCACCAGGAGCTTATAACGTGGGGTTGGGGAGCCGGGAGTGCCCTGGCTGGCACGCCGTGCTGGGATGCTTTTGGACGTACAGGATAGTGAAAGTGAGGCGTCCACTTTTGGGTTCCCTAATTCCCTTTGGGGTTCCCACTCTTCACGTTCTCCCACTGCATTTGCGCTGCTCCTCCACCAGCCCCCCCCAACCTTTCTTCCCCTCCTCTCCCTGTGGCTCTTTGCAGGGGATTCCCGGGTGGTTGCTCACAGATGCCAAGGGCTCCCTTTTCTTGGGCAGCAGCGGAGGTGAACAGCACACGGGCTTTGCACACAGGGCCCTGGCAGAGCAAGGGAGGGGACCTGGAGCATTGTCTGGATATAATTTAGGCACTATAAACAGAGGCAGCCAGGGGTCACGCTTTCTATTCTCATTTTACCCCCTGCAATGTCTCTGCTAACTGGTGCATACAACTTGAACTCTTGTAAAAATTAGCAGAGAGCACAGTACCGGTGACAGAAAGCTGAACTTTTCCAACAGCAGGCTCTAAATTCACTGTGTGCACTGAATCCACTTAAACTTTAAAGAGACAGTCTGCTTTCTGTTCTTTCCACTGCTTAGTTTGGAAATGACTGCAGTACTAATTAAAAGCAAATTGCTTAATCTTGTTGCGTCAGGAAGGGAGTCTCTCTTCAGAGAGGATGCCTCCTGCGAAAGGCCTGGAAACGCAGGACCCCCGCGGGGCAGCAGAGCCGAGCGAGGCAGCCTGCGAGCGCGCGGCTCCATCAATTACCCGGCGTGCTTGTGTTCAGGCCAGCAGCCGTATCGCAGCCCTGCCTTTGCCAGCAGGTATCAGAGCAGTGATAATGATATTTGTGTTGACTCATTATATAATAATCCGAATTTCCTTTGCGAGGGAGCTGTCTGATGCTGGAGCCGCGGCGGAGATGTATTCCTCGCCTTAGTGTTACCAAGGATCACTGGCACACCGCTCATCTGTTTCAGGCTCAGCTCAGCTCAGAGTGAGCGTGGTAGCGAGGAGCATCGACGGGTTTTATGCTCAAACCCCAAAGTATAACTAAAATCCACCGCGCACAACATGTGCTTCATCCCCAAAGATCCGGGCTCTCCCAGGGCTGAATGGAGCAAACTTCTCGCTCCTTTACCCACCAAAATTCTAGCTGATGCACTTTTCCTCACATGGAGAAGCCTTATTTATTTATTTTTTCTCTGATGATCATATCAGCCTGCACTAATGATTTCATATGACCTCAGCATAATAGAAATGTACTTCTTTTTTTTTTTTTTTCCTTTTTCCCCGAGTTTACATTTGCACGCAAGGATGTGTAACAACACGGAGAATTGATTTCTTCCCCTGTATTATCTTTGGATAACATGCATACCATCTTTGCTGGCTAACAAAGAAATAGGAAACCTCTCTTCTTTTGCTTCAGGATACCCATATGACACCCTGTTCCTGTATTTACTCTAAAGCAGCTGGGCATTGATAGCGAATTAACTAAAAGCCATAGAAGAAGTCCATACTCATTTTCCTCCCTACCATGTGTAAGGAGAACGAGTACAATGTACCTTTTTTTAGCAAAATTTTTATTGAGTTATATAATATGTCAATAGTTTTAAATTTAAGTCAGTTGAGGCAAGGCCACATTTTTCCTGTAGCATTCCGGAAAACAGCAGTGAATAGAAAAATTCAAGTCACTGCAGATTAGAGCAGGATTTGCTGCTAGTCCGGTTGAAGTCTGCATTCAACTGAAGTCCAACATAAACTGATCACACTTTGCATCAATTAAGCTAGTCTTACAGTAAAGCAGGGAATTGGTGTGAGTGGGTGGGGTGGTTGGGTGCAGGTGCTGCTTCTTCTCCATCAGCTCCCTGTAGGGAGGCACGTTCATGCCTATTGATGCTGTCCCTATATGTACCTGATTTTGGCAGATGTGGGGTTTCTTGGTTTTGGGTGACGGAGCTGAGCCTTGGCATATAATACACTCAATGTCTTTGTATCATCAGCCTGAAGGACTGGGAGAGCTTTGGGGTTCCCCACCGGCAACCAGGACAGGAGTACTTCTGGATTTTGCTGTTGTATGAAGAGCCCTAGAAATCTCCCTTCCCCCTCTGTGGGAGATGGGAATGCCCAGGGTGTGCTCAGCACCCATTAGGGGTGATAGGAGAAGGGAGTTGTGGGGCTCCTCTGGAGGTCTGGACTCAGCAGCTTCCCAGCCCAATTGGCCTGGGAAGGACAGATGTCATTGTTTGTTCATTGTGAATCAGACCTCCAAGGTAAGAGGCTGAGGGAGTACCAAAGCCAATGGTCTGATGCACTTGAAACTTGCGCACTTCTTTTTTTTAGAGAAAGGTCCCAAATGCAAATCAGAGGAAGGTGACCTCCCAACAATTCCCTGGTAAGAAACTTTTGCTGACTTCCAGTCTTGTATGACACACCAAGACAGTTCTAGCATGGCTAGAAAGGCAGGGCAGATGTTCCCAAAGCAGGTGTCATGCATGGCAGGGAAGGAGGTCTCCAGAGCAGCAGTGGTGGCCAGGTTCCTGAATGCTTTCTGCCAAGGGACTGTTGGGTAAGGCCAATTTTAGGCTGCTGCTTTTGCTGTAAGAGGATGGAGACAACTAAAGTGCTTTGTACCATGACTGGCTTTGCAAAATGGTGTTACGCTTGTGATAAGGGGTCTCTGGCGCAGAGCCCACGTGTGCATAGCTCCAGTGGTGTGAATGGCACTCGGGCTGAGCTGGGTCCTGCACCAGCTTTGTGCTGACGGGATTCCCTTCGCCTCGGTGTTATTTTAATTTATACCAGTGTAAAGTCAAGCCTGATTTAGCTTACTGGCTTGGTGTGTTTTTCTCATTCTCTGTGTAAAATGGAGATCTTTCCAGGAATCTGGTGGCTGTAAGTCTGGTGCCCAGCTGTTTCACATGATACCTATGGTAGAAATGCTGAGCATCATGGGTTCTGCTGTCTGCACCTCTTAGCAGAGGAAGTATTAGTTTTAATGGGTGGCAGCCTACAAAATAATAAATATATCTTCATTTATTCGAGTGCTGCAGCATCCTAATGAAGCTTAACAATGTTATAAACCACATAACGTGAACTAGATCAGGTATTTTGCCAATTCCAATACTTCTACTTAATAAACCTAAAGCCTTTCCTGTTTAAATGTCTATCCAGGAAGGCTAAAGTCAAAGCAATGTTAAAAACACTGGGGGGGTGGTGGGGGGGGGATGGAGCTAGGATTATATATAGACTCCCTAAAATAATGACTCCCTGGTTATTACACTGTGTGTTATTTATGCTTCCCTCTTATAATTCTGTATTACACTCCCCTTTTCATATCTGTACTCCCACTTTGTGGATCATTGTATATATACTGTATAGTACCCCATGAACACTTGTAAATGCATTGACTCCCACAGTTATAATTTTTTCATTCCAAAAGAATCCACAGCAGGGATAATGATTTTTCTTATTTCTCTGCATTTAATGCCTTTTCAATGGCAACTTGGTGACAGTATCTGCTTCAAACTTTCCAGAACTCTGCCATAAAGTAAAGATAGTTTATTACTGTTATAGATTTTATGTTCACCCAGTTTGCTCTGAAAGGGTGTGTGAACATGTATGCACAATGTGTGATTATTAGAAATTCTCTCCTATGTTTGTAGAGCCCCAGACTTTTGTCTGTTTAGTAATATATCATGGAAACAGAGGAAAGCATTGCATCGTGCATGAGTGATCCTGTAGTGTTTGTGCTGATCTTTATATGTTTTTTTAACATGTGAAAAGAGAAGGCTGTGAAGTGCATATTTTTCATTTCCTGATAATTGTAGTAGGTAGTTACTAAGAGTGAATGAAGTGAGCTGCACTTCAAATGTGCATTTTCTGTTCAGATACAATCTTTCATAGTATTAGAATGGCGCATTGCTGTATTAAATGTTATCGTTGTAGATGGCAAACATATAGTCCTCAGTGCTGATAAAGAGTGGGGAGTCCATGTACTGCATGATACCGTGACTGGCAGAGGAGAAAATAGATGCATATTAACAGAGGAATTACTGCATTGTATTGGGATGATATAGAGTAAGCAAACATGACAGAGGGACTACTTGTGACTGTCCTGTGTAGTAGGTTACATGGTTGGTACTTCTCTGAGTTTCTCTATTTTTCATCCAAATACCTCTGTCTCCCAGATCCAGGAGGCAACAGAAGTTGAGGCACTCTGTGTGACTGTGGAAATCACAACTACTAAAATACTGCTGTCTGAGTTCAGGTCTGGCTAAGGAGAAGTTGAAAAGTTGCCCAGAAACGGCATCATTTTGCAAGGCCCAGAAGTGAGGGTGTTGTTTGGGAACGGTGGCACAATCTCTGCCTTAAGCCACTAAAGATAAAATATAATATTAAAAATGATGGGTAAGATCCTCAATGGGTACAAGGTGGCTTAACTCATCTTGAAGTCACTGCACCAATTTATACCAGCTAAACACTGTGGTTTCAACAAAGATTAGGTTTAGATAACTCTTTCCTGAAAGTCTCCTCTGAGACTTAGGGTACCAATTCCTACTCTTACTGAAGGGCCCAAACCTTGAGTTTTCTCTTCATCTCCTGGCTGGCAAGTTTAACACTTCCACCCAGGATTTTTACTGCTGGAGCTTGACACAGCCTTTTACGCTGAGAGCTCCTCTAGCAGGAGAAGTTTCCTTTTCATTGCCTGTTTCTTTCTGTGGGGAAGGTTGCTGCGGTGCCACACTCCTACGGCTGGCTGGAAGATCCTGCTGTTGAGCGTAGGCTCTCTTCCACCCCAACTTGCGAAGCGGACTCTGTGTCCCCTTGTGCCATTTTTTATTTTTCACACACTTTTATGTAAAAATAACACTGTTAGGCATCCCAGAACTCTGATCCACGTCTATAAACGATGCAGCTGAATGATCAATTTTATTGATTTCTTTCAAGTGCCTCTGTCAAAATGATCACGCAGTGCTAGACTGTTTTCCAGACCTGCAGGTACATTACTGGACTAATACCATTCTTTTGGTATCTTTACAGGTCTCTGTACATTTTTTTAATTTTCTCTTCAATGGTGTCATCTGCATTTTTTTGGGGGGGGGGGAAGGAGCAAATCTGTTTGGATTGCAAAGAATTGATTATATCTGTCAAACGAGTTGATTTGTTTGTACACAAGGGAAGTGCATTTAACATGATCTTTTAAAATAAATAGTTGTTCAGGTGCATAAGTCAGGGGACAGGCTGCCATCAGGTGTAAATCAGTAGTGGCTTCAGTGGCACTTGCGGAAGGATCTGGCCCTTTCTCCTGTGAATGACGCTACAAAGTTAGAGCTCAACTGGGCCATTGATTTCAACGTTGTGTTAAGGATGGGAGGAACAATGATGTTTTCAGCACTTCACCAGTGCACTGCTTTCTTCTGTGAATGTTATGGACTTAAGGCTTATTTTTTTTTACTTTGCAAGAGTCTGATAATTACTTATTATTCTTATTACAACTTGTGTTTGTTAGCTATAATCCTCCTGTCCCAAGAAGGTGGTCAGTATGCATTGACATTGATGGTTGGGGTTGAGAGAGCAGATGGGGGATGGTAGAGAGGAGCTATTCTTTCCCTGCAAGGCGAAATATTGCCTATAGCAAAGGATATGTGTGAGTGGAGGAAAATACAACTGAGGTGGGAGATGGTGAGCACAGAGGTACCGAGCACATTAGAAATCACAGCAATCAATGGAGATGGTTATTTTCTTCCTGTAATGCCCCACTAACGTTGATGAGGTCTTGTCCTTCATTAATAGCCAAACTACCTGTCAAAGACAACACTAATGGCTGCAGCGAACCAAAACTCTTAGTAGATTTTCACTTCCTCTTGTTTATTGTTTTCACTAAATCTCCTTATTCATGCTGGTCCCAATGTAAGTGAAAGGTGAAGGCTTGTAACACCGAAAACTGGAGCAGTGTATCAGCGAAACATTGCGATAAGTCGTTTCCTTCCTTTAAAATGCACAAAGGCTCGGGCAGGGCTATCTCCCTGGGGTCTGTGCCAGAGCCCCAGAGCCATGGGTCAGGGAGCTCTGCTCCCCCCCACACCTGCAGGGATTCCCCTGGGAATGTGAAGAAGCCATCTGGGTTTGTTGGGCTTTTGGCACGAAAGCTTATGTGTTTCCTGGAGAAACGCTGCTGACGCTCTGGAATTTAACTTAATAAATGCAGATAATATAGTTCTAATTAATATATCATAAAAGACCTGGAGTAGCTCATCTTAATCCTTTAATTTCTTGCTTCTCTTCTTGCCCCTTGTTTGTCTTGGGAAGGGAAGAGAAAGCAAGAAGCTCCCCGTGTGCTTTGGCCCATCTCTGCTGCCACTGCGGTCCCCGAGCTTTGTATTTGCGTTGGTGGACCCACTGTGCTGAGACCGTGTTGTTTTACACCTTCCTATTATGCAGGGAATGGCCCTCTGTGTGTTTGCTCAGGATATAAGAACATGAAAAATTGCTGATCATAGATCATCTCCATAAATCTTACAGACAATAAGTCATAAAACCTTGTGTCCTTACATATGGTGGTAGCCCAGGGACAGCTTTACCAGATGTGAGCAACAGCCCCTGGAAAAAAAAAAAATAAGTTGAAAAACTTCTCCCACCGTTTACAGCGCCTGGAGTTGAAGCTGTGGCTCGGGAAGGCTGGGGCTGCCGGTGGTGTCACTTTTCCTTTTTTTCTTTTCTTTAATACCTCCTTAGTGTTACGTTGACATGTCTATTGCATGGTGAGAATTCCCCATGCACTAATTAAAAAGCACCGTCATTTGTTAACTTCTCCTTTGCATCAGTTGCAACAGGGCAACAGTGTGACAGACCGTAAGGAGACCTTCAGGTACTCCCATGTTTCATGCATCTCCCCTCCCAGCATACCTTCTCCTGCCTCTACACCCAGTGTGTTTTTCTCCCAGGTCGCTTGAAAGAAAGGCAACTGGGTTATGGTCTGGAAATTGTCTTCTGTCAATAAGAGAGGTCTGGTTAGCTTTTTCCTCCCCTGGTTTGCATATCTATCAAGGCAAATTAAAGGAGACATAGGAAGGAGTCTTATTGTCTAATAATCATGTCAAGCTGTTAGATCTCTCTGCTCATGAATGGAACCAAAGCGTTTTGGCGACAGCAAGTGAAACCCATGTGAAGTTGCCAGGCTTTGCTCTGTATTTGCAGGTAGTGGTCGAGGCTGGGATTTTTTTTTTCCCCTATGATGTATTTCTGCTTTTATTGTCATTCTTTTCCCTTTGTGACTCCGTCCGCAAAAAAAATGAATGTAAATAGCAGCCGGTACTGTACAATAATTCTCTGTGGGGTAAGGCTTTAACAGAAGCACTCTGTGATTTACCATTTCAAAGTGTTAACGCTTCCAGCCTGAAACATCACTGCTTTATCACAGAAGGGGATGTCCCTGCCTCCACGGAGGGCTTGCACCACCTTTCCCTGGTGTTTGTAAGGGATCCGCCTCTTCAGCCCCGTGACAGGCGCCGGGTGCTGCCTGAAGCCCATGGCTGGGATCCGGTGAGACAGGGATGGAAAATGGGGTTTGCAGGTAGTTATTTTCTCTTCTTCCTACTGTCCACCCTCTGAGCCCAGAAAGGTGGTTTCCTTTGCTCTCAGGTTGTTAGTAATCCCCTCGCTGCTGCATCTGGCTGCGCAGGTGAGGGGTGAAACAACCTGTTCAAGTGTCTGGAGCTCAGCTGCCAGCATGGGTCTCCCTCCTGCATCCCTGAGTTCGGAGGATGCTTTGCTGCTGTAAGAAAACACAGGTGCTCCCTTCCACTCTGGGCAACAGTAAAGTAATGCAGGAGAGTGGAAAAAGTTATCTCCTAATCTTGGTAAATATAAAAAGAGGAATTCCACTTTGCAAAAGAGGAATAGGCAAATTCTGCCTTGGTGTGCCTCTGGCAGGCCAAATTTTAAGGAGGTCGACTGAAACCAGGTGTGTTTTCTTGGTGTCTGTCTCCGGCTGATGTCAACGGGATTTGTAGCTGTAGCACTGGTCTCACTGAGCTGTGGCTGCTGTTTTAAGCACAGGGATAAGAAGTGCCTCCTTGACCGGCTGTTGCCCGTGTGTGGCCACTGAGTGTTAGACTCTTGGTGTCTGCTGCAGGAGAAGGGAAAAACAAAATACGGCCCTTGAAAGTGTGATGTGCTCCTGGGAGGGGGGGAAGAAGTCTCTGCAAATGGGACCTCCTTACTCACCAGTTCTGCTCCCTTTATCTGTTCAGTCACAGTTGCTGACTTCAGTGCCAAAAATAACTTTCTAATATACTTTTTTGCAACAGAGTGAGTGGGAAAATTGGAGAGTGCACACCTGCAGAGCTTGGTGGAGGGGGTCGTGGGGGCAAAGTTTTGCCTCCGCACACAGCTTGCTGCGAGTGCCCTGGGATGTGCACTCTGCGCCTGGCTCCTGGGGCTGCGGAGGAGCTGTCGTCCTCAGGAGCTGAATGTGCTGGGCGTGCAAATCCCCGTGCTGAGGTGTGGGGTGCCTCCTGCCTATACCTTAGGCAAGGCAAATAGCACTCATCTAACTGGTTATTCTCCAAAATTTTTCTTTGCAGAAGCTGGTTCACAAATAAAGCAATACTGAGCAGAGGTATTGGAGTCCTGGTACTGCATGAGCCTCTTATTTTCCCCTTCTTCCACTTCCTCCAGTAATTTTATTTCCCCTGTGCACTGACAGCAAATTGGAGTTTGGTGTTAGAGGCACAAATTATAAATACATCAACCAATGTAAGAGTGACTCTGTAACATTTGTCAAATGAAATCTATTATCACTGAAGTAGTATTTGTTGCTGGGTTAAATCGGCTAGTATTTAAATTAATATTGCACAAGCAAGTAAACCTAATTTCTCCTCACTCTTTTATAAAAAAAAAGAAAAACCCTTGTCTGACATTTTTGAAGAATTATATATATATATTTATTTTGTGGGGGATCATCTGATTTGGTCCTAAACTTTGTCAGAGTTCTCAACATGTGCTGAAGTGTTGTTAACAGTTTATACCCCAGTTTGAGATGCAAGTGATATCTTAAAAATAACTGAAAGCCTAGAGGAACCAGCTTTTGGCAGGAGGTGGGGGAGAAGGGAAGAATTAGTGTTTGGGTGCCATGGTTAAACATTGACTAGCAAAAGAATCAAGATTTGGACCTGAACACTGTGAGTACTTTACTGTGTCAAAGTCTTTACAGATTTTCTTCCTCGAGGTGAGGTTATATCCTTTATAGCAACATTTGGTAGTTGCTTTAAATTATTAAAGGTATTTCATAGGGTTGTAGCTCTTTGAGCATAGTTTTCAAAGAGGGCCCCTGCCTGTATTCTTAAGGTAGGTTAATGATGACTTTCCTAGCGCAATGTGTCCAGGACACTGAGGTTAATAAAACCCGTAGCTCTTCTTCATGACTATCATGGGATGTTTAATGTTCAGGAGTGTGCAAGACCTCAGCTTAATGTTCCATATGAAGAATAGTGCTGCCAAGCACTCATCATCCCTAGTGCCGGTGCAGGGCATTAGAGGTGCGAGGAATGGGCCGAGAATGCTCAGGAAGAGCTCAAGTACCTCTGAGCACAGCCGTCCTCCTTTGTAGAATCACAGAATCATTTAGGTCGGAAAACACCTTTAAGATCGAGTCCAACTGTAAAAACCATTGTGCTCAAAGGTGAGGAGCTGGGACCAGCTGGTGGGGCTTCCTGGCTGGTGGTCCACGGCTGCTGCAGGGGCCGAGGAGTATTTTGCTTGAGAGGAGCAAGTCCCAGTCTCGGTGCAGCACAGCTGATGATTCATTCTGAGCTGGCTTGATGAAAGCATTTGTTTATTTGATATGATCTCTTTTTTACTCTTTCCTCCTCTCCTGCCGCCCCCATCCGAGAACGGGAAGGAATTTTTTGGGGGTGTGAGGAATAATGAAAGATTCATATGGGAGGGCAGAGTTTGCTCTTGTGAAAACTCTCTCTGAAACAAAGGAAGAAAGAAGGTGGGTGTAAGGGGGACTTAATTTCTCCCTTCCTCTTTCCCCTCCCTCCAAACAGAGCTTGAGACTTTAAAATAGTCCAGCATTGTTCTGGGACTTAGTGGGCTTTTCTAGCTGTGAATATTGCAGCAAATACCACAGCAATGACAGTATAGCACTGTCTGTATTCTCTCTGTGCGCTGGCTGGACAGGGATTTTTCATTTCATGCATCATTTACAGCCTTCTGCATTGATCTACAAAGTCAGTGCGTATTGCTAACACAAAGGAAGAGAAGAAAGGGAAGAGATAGGCCTGAATGACAAAGTTCAGATCTGAAATCAAGTCTCGGTTCAAACTTCCCCAAAGCATTGGTTGTGCCTTACAGTTTGCCTTGTGCTACAAGAAGGATGGTTTATATCACAAAGATCAGATACAGGTTTGAGCCAAATTTTAAAGCCCCCTAAACTCCAGAAAAATTTGAGTTTGGGTTGTATCATAACAAGGAAAGGTCAAAACCCTGGGCTGGGATTTTCAGCCCCAAGGACTGGTCACTGGATGTATCTGTCTACTGGGAAATGGTTGCATTTGCCATGTTTGACACCTGCTTTTCCTATAAGCTAAGACAACGCCATATTTCAGAGTACTATAAGGTGTTTTTGCTAATTTATGCTAGCTCCTGACCCTTTCTAATGGATGGCTCACTAAGCCGGTATCCCACACATTAGCACTTGAGCGACATGCTCTTTCCTTAACAGCACTTCCATGTCCTATTGCAGGAGGGAATAGAGATGTGAAGGGAGGATAAAAGTGGGAGTGAGAGCGCAAAGATTCGGGGAAGCACTTAGGGGTTGGGCTGGAGTGACCATGGTAGAACGGGTGACTGAAAGTATTCTCTCTTGTTTCAGTCCACTTACGGTGGAGCCCACTGCTTTTCTTTGAAATAAGACATAGGTTCTTAAAAAATAGAGGGGAGAGCGGATCTGGTTTGCTTGTCCCATCCAGGGGATTTTTATAGGAGAGGAATCATAAACTGCAGGAGAAATGTTGTCTTCTATAATTTGTCTTATTTTCCAGGTGTATTTCATACCAAAATCTCCTCCTTTGGCAAAATTCTATGTCTACCAGCACAGACTTACCTTTTTAACTAAAAAAAAAGAAAGCATTTTGTGATGTTAATTTTTTTAAAAAGCTCTGTCTAGGCATGTTTCATACACATGCAATTTTGCTTTATCATAGTAACAAGCACTCTAATCTCTCTCATCTGCTTTAATGAACTACTAGTATAATCTTGTCATTTCGGTTTGCCATACCTTGCCATTCAGTGAGGTCTCATTTCCCCTGCCAATTGCCCAAGGCTATTAGTCAGCAGCAAAGCTCACTCACAAAACCAATCCCAATCAAAAGCAGCAATGCCACGAGGTAAAAAGTTTGTCTCGAGCCGCTCCTCCGGCAGCCAGGCAAGTTCTGCAGGTTCCTCAGCTGGGGCTGAGCTGGGCGGCTGAGCCAATGTGCCTGCCCGGGCTGCGATGTGCCCAGCCAGCACCTTGTTTGGGCTGAGCCACCGCAGGAAGGATCAACATGTCCCCCGGGATGCAGGTGGCTGGTGCGCAGCGCCCTGGGCTCTGAGCACAACGCCTCCGCCGGGGCAGGAGCTCTGCTGTGCACAGCCGCAGGAGGAGCGGGGCCGCGTTTTTATGGCTTTTTGGGTCCTGTTGCCAAGATCAAAAGGAATGAGGCCCTTCAGATATTACAGGTAGAAGAGACATGAAGCATGTTGGCTTCTGTGTAATTCCCAATCAAAGGCAATTTCCTATTTACAGCAAGAGATAGAAAATTCTGGAGTTACAAGCTGCAAAAAAAGGGAGTCCCAACCCCCTTTGGCAGAGGAGGCAGGAGGAGGAGGAGGAAAATGCTGCCTCTACATCAGTGTGGTGGAATTAGTAGAAAGGAGACTGGAGAAGGAGCAGAGGGCTGAGATCCCTCTGTGATGCTGCCCAATACCTTGGTGAAATCTAGCGATAACTTGGAGAAATCCAAGCAGCATTCTGGAGCAGCCCCATGGCCCCAGCAGAGGTGGGCACACCCATGAAGGGCTGGGGATTTGAGCTGCGGTCGTTCCCCCTCACAAGTGCCGTGCATCCTGCAAAGCCCTGGGCTCGCTGGAAAACGCCAGCTGTAAGGAATCCAAACGTCTAAGAAATGGCTCTCCCCACCTACACTGCTCCCTCTTCCCCAGCGGCAGGTGTTGGGCAATGCTTGCACCATCAGTTATATATAGAAACGGGGAGGAGACTCCTAAACCACTCACCTTTGAGTGTGTTAGGAACTGACTGAAATGTCCTCTAAAGGCAAATCCCAAAGTTTCCATGAGGAAGCTGAGCATGGTGTTGGGGGAATTACTTGACGGCCAAGAAAATCCTCTTGGCCTTGTCCTGGGGTCTGCTCTTGGCATCTGCAATGTCTTTGCAGGCAGTTGGGTCAGCTTGTGCAGGGGCTGCCTGCAGTGCTCCCCTGCCCATACGGCCAGTGATGTGCTTGCCCCTCAGAGAGCACCAAGCTGTATGTGAAGGTGGTCATGTGCTCTCCCTGGGGACTCTTGGGCTGTTCTTGCAGAAGCAATAAAAGCACACCCATGAGTGCCATTGAGTAACCTCAGAGGTGGCCCTCAGCCTTCTGGTTCAGCAGAGATGACATTCCAGGCAAGTGTCCGGTCCTGTTATATCATGATAATAAACTGCTTTTACTTCTAATCTATATATATTGGGCCTTGCGGGGTGTTTTCTGCTTTTCTTTGAGTAGCAGAAATATCATCCCACGTAGGTTCTTCTAGATCATCATCAAATTGCTTCCTAAACTTTGAGCTAAATGACTGGAACTAGGTTTTCAGGTCTTCAGATCAATCTCTGATCTCTGTTTAGGGTGTCTGTGAAAAGGTAGCTTGTGCCAGATGTAACTGGTGTTTAGCATTGTGGTCATAAGAGCGAATGAGAACAATCC
Organism: Gymnogyps californianus; assembly: GCF_018139145.2. Classification (NCBI taxonomy): domain Eukaryota; kingdom Metazoa; phylum Chordata; class Aves; order Accipitriformes; family Cathartidae; genus Gymnogyps; species Gymnogyps californianus. The sequence continues at coordinate 6,603,683 of NC_059482.1, forward strand.
CATAGCCCTTACTGCCTCCCCAGATTGCTATTGGTTACAATCACCTCAGAGCCAATATCAGGTTATGTCAATCATTACTGCAGGAAATGGGCCCTTGACACAGAGGAATCCCATTCAATAGCTTTCCACATCATGATTGATTTCAAGACTTAGTATAAAAATATATCGGAAGGTTCAGAAGATCCACCAAAATTATATATACCCTGTTCTCTCATCCTTCCAATTTGATGAAGAGAAATTTTCTGGCCTTTACCTCTTCCTTCATGTGCCTTTAGTGTTTTCATTTGTGGTACAGCTGTAGTTACTTCTTCCATTTGCCACTACTTTGAATACAATCTCACTCTGGGTGAATGAGTATTCAACCAAACATTACAAGGTTTAGTAGATCTGGAATCTCAAATTAAGTGGCCTCAGAATCGTTACCCTGAGGACCTTTTCTGCCTGGAAATTTTCATGTCTGCTTTGCCGAGTGATGCAAGGCCAAAAGTGATTTAAGGGGCTGTCTCGCTCTCAAGCCTAATTTCATTGGTGAGAGTCGTCTTTTTAAAATACCTGGGCAGTAGGAGCCTAAAAATCTCCTTGAATGGGTTGCAAGATGAAGAAGAAAGGATTTGTGACCTGGGAGACCAGAGCAGGAGTCAGAACTGGGCTTTGGAGCTGGGTAGGGTAGATGGCTCTTTTGTGTTCATCTTTCTTTTTTCTTTTTTTAGTCAAGTGTCTTACTAATAGTGGTGTTAACAAGAATTAATTATCAAACTTGGTAATTAAGACTGGCAATCATTCCTCCAAGCAGCTACCAGCTTCTTGCAATCCACCACGAGATTTCCTGTCTCTTCATGCTCAGCTCCTTTCGGGTCACTTGGCCCTTGGTGTATTCTGGATGAAATGGGAACACTTACAAGTAAGTTGAGCCAGTATTTGTCTCCTCAGATATCAAAATTAACTCCCGGTTAAAAGCACTGTGCTACTTAAACATATTGCTTTGGATTTTTTCTTTTTAAACCAGTGTTTCCACCTCTGTCAGTGACACAGACACATAGCCATGAAAAACCAGTAAGAAAGCACGGTTCTTATCTGCTGTAATCTAATAAGGCGTCAGTGTGGAAAAAAAAGAGGTCAGCCAAATGCGGCTCCTTTCAGTCTAAAATTCTGAAAATGACTCACTCCTTATTTAGTCTTATAATGAGCTCCCGCCCACTTAGGGCAAGCTTCTAATTTCAGTTGCTCTGGCATAAATCCAGAGGGCTTCCATTGAAGTGGATGAAGCTCCTGTCGATTTACATAGCTGCAAACGAGATCAGATCCCAGCCTCGGGCGCTCGCTGCTGCCCATCATCGGGCAGAGTCTCCTGCTCCAGGACGGGAGGCCGTTTTCGGTGCAGACTGAACGGGACGTGAGCTCAGGCGTGCATCATTGCTCCCGAGCGCTGGCTGTGAAGTTTCTGAGAAGGCCGTTGATGTCAGAGTAGCGTCAGTTTTGTATCTCCCTACATATTGCACTACCAGTCAGTTCAGTTCTCAAAGTCTATATTTTCTCTCAAGGCCCAGGGTTCCTCATAGGAGAAAAGTGTTAAGTGCTTTCATAAGTGAGTGTGAGCACCACAGCTTCTCAAAGATTTCCAGTTCAATATGACTTAGAGATATCAGTGGTTAGACAGAAAATTATTGGTTAAGTAATCTTGACTTTTCTAACTTTGCTTGCCTGAAATGAAATTTAAGATGTGTGCATTTTTTTCCAGTCATTTTCTCTTAAACCCCTGCTCTGTTCCTCTGTCTTGCTTTCCTGCCTTGCCCCCATCGCTCTTCTGGAAAAGAAACCAAGGGTGTGCCTTAGATGTCTGACAACAGTAACGCAAAGCACAGCGATGCAAAGGACGTCAGGCACTGAAACTCCTTGAATGTTTGTGAGAGGCTGCTAAGGCTTGCTGGCAAAGACTGTCTGGGCCCCTTGCCAAAACCTTATCCTGAAAGAAGTTCTTGGAGGCTTTGGAAGTCACTGAAATCTTGAGGCTATCCTGGTTAATAAAGGTGCTTCCTAACATATCAGAAACTGTTCTTATGAAGGTCAATGACTTGGATTAAGAGACAGCATCTACCCTCAAGGCAATAATAATGTCTGTAGCAAGAAGGAGGGTGTTTGAGCTGCTGGAAGGAGATCAGGAGTCATGGTCCTTCATACCTGAGTGTTGACTTGTCTAGGGAAAAACACTGTGACAGGGCAGAGCAGCGAAACCCCACTGGACAAGGACCAACTTCATCTTGTGCATCCAACACTGTGGCAGGAAGGATCACCAGGGGAAAGTGCTGCTCTCCAAATCAGAACTTGGCCAAAATGCTTGTGTTAAGCAGCCTTATACTTGGCGAGAGCAAAACAAGAAAAAAGCCTCAAACTCAAAACCTTTCAGAGTCGGAGGTAGTCAGGATGTCAGTTTTATATCCACAAGATGACACCTTAAGAAGTGTGGTAGCACACGGGTTTCAGTGTTGACTCAAAGGAAGACTACCACCTACTCAAGCAGAGCGGCGTTTCCTGGGCTCCTGGCCCACCGCTGGCCACACTTGCCCCGGCTGGCCTGCCAACGCACGGCTTGCGAAGGGAGTGCTGCAGGACACGCACCAGTCTCAAATATCTTCTTATTTAACGCTGACATTTTACCTCCTGGAAAAGTGCAGTGGAGGTTATTGCCTCGGTATGGCTTAGCGAGACCTTGTGTGCGAGGCTGTCTATAAATGTCCAGGACGAATAGTGTTCAGGCACTTACAAGCTTAGCCTGTCACAACCTGTTGTGATTTATTATGATTTAATATAATTCCTAGAAATTATTCTCAATACATGTGTTGTATAATTGTTTCACAGAAGGGCTGTTTCTAATCACCTGGCAGAAGCAAGGTTCAGGCTAAAGTCAGGGAGTTCTTACTAAACAGGATAATTAAAATATTCTAAAGCAAATTACTATGTTTCCATTACATTCTGTAGCTTTTCATGGTGATTTTCCTATTAATTCTCTTTCTGGACTGTAAAACAGATTGAAGATGTATTTTATACACAGGGCCAGATTGTCAGTAAGACTTTTGTTGCTCGTTTGGTTCACAGCAGCCTGGGTCTGCCGCAGAGAGTGTCAAGAATGATGCCAGGCCACGTGCAAAGCTTCATTGGGAAATGCCTTGCTTTGGCAGCCTGAAGGCTCGCATCTTCAGAGCTGTTCACTTTACACAGGAGAGTGAGAGGCACTGATGATTTGGAGGCTCTAGGCTGCTGTCCTTGCTGGCGGGGTCCAAGTTAGAGGAAGAACAGATATCCAAAACAACTATGACTTTCAGAGTTCAGCTTCTTGTATTCTCCCACTGTACCAAAAATGCTTATAACATTGTCAGAGACTTTCAGAGGATGTTACTCACAAATTTCAGTTTCAGACATGAACTGCTTTCACGAGTGTTTATTTCATTTGCCTTTTTCGCTCTGTTTCTCCCTTCCTGTGAGCTCTGGATCAGCATAGTTTGGAAAAAAATACAAAGCTGCTACAGCTATGAGAGTTACTGCATGTGGCACCACGTCCATTAGTTTGATGTTTCACCATGGCATCACTTGAGATGCCTTTGCACTACACATGCATATCATAGAATAACATTTCTAAGCAAAGAAGCAGTCCCTCCCCACTGCAGATGTGACCAAAGCTCTTTCAAATCCCATGTGCCGCTTTATTTATACGACCCCGAATGCTAAGATACTCTTGTAAGAGCATTTTTTCTCCAAAAGTACCCCCTGCCTGCCAAATAAAGTAACTCTGAGCAAGGTTGCCGTAAGATTGATACCTCTGTAGTTTTACTCATAACCTGTTTTTACTGTAAATTTTCTTGTCAATGAACAGAGCACTGGTTTCCTACTGTATATGAAGATAAGATAACAGAGGGTTACCCAAGACTTTGGGAAAGGCTCAAGGCTGCCCTGCAGCTGGGGTTTGTTGTGAAGGCTGCTAAGTACCCGTGAGCTGATGCCAGTCTTGTTCTCCTCCGTCCATTTGGCAGGGCAGGTGAGATGGCTTTTCCTGTCCAGAGAAGCACCATTTGGGATCTCAAGCCAACAAGACTGCTACAGGAGACTGACAAAGTGTAGGTCTCCAGGGCTTGAGTTGAGATACTTTAATTCTTTCTTAATTGCTTATAATTAGATATGGACCCGGTTGGAAAGTCCCACCATCTGCTTTGAACCTCGCACCACTAGAAAAGAAACCCCACTCTGAGGTGCCTCTTATCACTAATTGCCAATGAGTTTTCACCTTGAAGGCCATCATCCCCAATCCCATTGCAAAGTCTTCCTCTGCTCTTACTTAGCTCTCGTGCCTTTAGCTCAGCGCGAGTGGTGTTCAAATGCAACTGGAAGCCCCGGCCAGTTTCCTGGAGGCTTTGTCGAAGTGCTGCTGTCACACTGCCAGCTGCAATCAGTCCCCAGGGCTGCAACCTACTGCCAGCACCTCATGGTATGAAGCTGGGGTTAGAAATGCCAGTATGTATTTAAAAAAAAAAAAAATTATCTCTTTTAAATTAAAGCTTTCCACATAGTTGATCTTTCAGCAAATAATGATCTGAAATGACATGCCTGTTCTCCAAATCTAATTGTTAATTGGTCAATCGACCTCTAACTGACTGGCATATTGCTCTGATCATATGAAAGCCTTTTGGCACGATTTCCCCAGCTCAGGTTAGTTGCTTATACTTGTACAATCTGGTTGCAAAATGTCATCGCTCTGAATCATCAGGGCCAGCGCCAAGCCCTCCAGCGTCTGTGGGAAGGGCTCCCTGAAAGCTCCCGAGCCTCGGATGGTACCCTGGCTGTCTTAAGCCCGGGCAGCCAGGGTCTGTGCACTGAGGATGCTGCACTGCACGCTCCAGCACGTGGAGCCAGGTGCCTGCAAGATTGCAAACACTAATTTGTGACAGAAAACGCAGCCCCGCTGTTTGCTCTGATCTTGAGCAGCATTGCCAGCCCTCTATCAGATTTTAATACAAAACAAGGGCAATTAATTTCTACGCCCTTATCTTATCTCGCTGATCTTACAAGCCCTTTCGAAGTTTGGTTTCTCGTTTCCAGTTCCTGAACGCGGGCTGTAACGCAGTTATAGTTCATAAACCCATAATTCAAACTTCAAGACCGAATGCACTTTCCATGTGGGTTTTTTCATAATTGGTTTTTGGACTGGTCTGTTCTGCGATGTGTAATTGTTAGCAGTTGTAAAAAGATAACTCACATTTTTAAAAGCCTAATGCTTGCTCTGTGCAGATAAAAACTGTGACAAATTATGTTCCAAAAAATCATAAAAGTAGAGAGACATGTTAATAACCAAAGGTGAAGTTTCATCTGGAGGTCAGCAGGAGCTATTAAAGTGGTCAGTAATTCCAGGGTTTGCCAGTAGCGATTTGACCATATCACTTATCTACTCTGGTCCATGCTTAAGCATCTCCCTCAGTGAAAAAATAATCCACTGAGAGTAATACTGGAGGTCAGAGGTAACTATGGAGAAAAAGCAATATTGTCAAAATAAACCAGGCTTTCAAGTACAGACATTCATATTCCCAGTCCATTAAAATGTTTCACTTTTGACAATTTTACCACACTCTTTGGACACGTTATTTAAAATATTGCTTTTCATTATGTTCAGATTAAAAAAAAAAAAAAAGATCAAGCAGATCATGTTAAAAAGGGTATAAGGTAAGGCATGGCATTTCACATTGTCATATGAACATCTGGCAATAAAAGGCAATTTTTAGTTCCAGAATTTGAGAGACACCGAAATGGGGCCAAATAATAAACGTGGATATAATGCAAATTTCATGAAGCAGGAGCTGGAATTGCAAAATATCACTGCTGTCAGCAGGCTGAGGGAATCCCTCCTGCCTAGCCAGCATACTTGCTGGGTGGCACTGAAATGAGAGGAAGAGCCTACATTTGCTTCTTTTAGAACTGAAATCCACCTCTAGGTGATAGGTAAATTCATGATCTTATTGATGTCTGCATGAGGGTTTCTGTGGGCTTCAAAAGCAGCAGCAGAATCCTTGCCCGTGTATAGCACTGTGAGAGAGTCACTGCTAGGCTGGGGTTCAGGAAAGCTTGGCTGCATCTCTGGTACCCTGTGTTAGACTAGGGTTGTTGCTTGAAGGCATGGACCTGTGACTCGGCGAAATATAACGGAAAAGGTGATGGTTTTTCTTTCCTCTATCTGTCTTGGCTGCAAGCAATGGGGTCCAGGTGAGCTTGCACTGCGTACATATAGCACCCGGAGTAACAAAGTTTGCAGCTTCTGACCTTTACTGTTTTATTAAACTCCTACCATTATCTACATTATCTAAAAATGACCTCTCCTTTAGGTATTTAATTATAAGTGATTATTGTGAGTAAGCTTGTCCCATCAACACTTTTTAACATGAAATAGTCACTGTGCAAGCTATGTCATCTGTGTGTTTGCATGGTACAATGAATTTGTTTGCCTGTGTTCTGCATATCTTATGGGGTATATGTCGCTATATTTTGGTATATTCTGTGAAGTATATTTTAGTACACTTTTTTTGTTCAAAAGAAACTTCCTGTAGTTAAATGATGCTTTGATATGTCTTAAAGGGCAAGTGTTCACAAGCATTTCTGTAATGCATATTTCTTTATCTAAAAGCTTGGAATAGCTCTGATAAATATGGATTATAGCAGGATAATTTACATGTTCAAAACATGTTCTCTCATTTACATGTGAAACTGAAATGGTTCACTGCTGCAGGCATTTTTCTTACATATTCAATGTACTTACTTAGAAAAAAACAACACAAAAGTTTATAAAGCTTAATTCATAGCCCAACAAGAAAACATGTAGTGAGGCATGTAATGAAAATATCCTGTTTACTTCTGTGCCATTTCAAATGTTCTCATTTTCTAATACTTGATGCAATTCAATAATACTATTGATTCACACCTGTTCTGTAACACTGCTTTTGCAATGTCGTGGTTTAATCCCAGCTGGCAACTAAGCACCACGTAGCTGCTCACTCGCTCCTCCCCCCCAGCCTGGTGGGATGGGGAAGAGAATTGGAAAGTAAAACTCGTAGGTTGAGATAAGAACAGTTTAATAACTGAAATAAAATAAAATATAATAACAATAATAACTGTAATGAAAAGGGAGATAACAAAAAGAGAGAGAAATAAAACCCAAGACAGACAAGTGATGCACAATGCAATTGCTCACCACCCGCTGACCGATGCCCAGCCAGTTCCCGAGCAGCGGTCTGCCCCTCCCGGCCAACTCCCCCCAGTTTATACACTGAGCATGATGTCCTATGATATGGAATATCCCTTTGGCTAGTTCAGGTCAGCTGTCCTGGCTGTGCTCCCTTCCAGCTTCTTGTACACCTGGCAGAGCATGGGAAACTGAAAAATCCTTGACTGAGGATAAGTACTACTTAGCAACAACTAAAACATCAGTGTGTTATCGACATTACTCTCACACTGAATCCAAAACACAGCACTGTACCAGCTGCTAGGAAGAAAATTAATTCTCCCCCAGCCAAAACCAGGACATGCAATGAGATCCAGCAGAAGTGAAACCACACATCTGCATACACCTGAAACTTGCAGCAATTTGAAATTGAACCTGTCTAGTGTTTAGACAGATGCTAACCAGGTGCTGTCTTTGAGACATTTAGGTACCTGCTATAACCAAGACCACTGTTGTAGGCTGTGTGCCATGCATAGTACATAGCAAATATAAATGCACATGACACAAAAGCCCTGGGCTACCAAGTATAAAATTCTGAAGCTTTTCTATTTTTGTGATGGGGAGTATAAAAATGTTGTGTGGCAGTGGAAAGGGAAAAAACATTAATTTTTCTACAGCTCTTTGAGGGATCCATTTGTCTTTGCAGAGAAGATGCAAGAGATCTGTTTCCCTTAGGGAAGAGAAAAATAAGATGAGCACTGCTGGTGAGACCTGGTGAGATCAGCCCATGGGCCAGGCCTGTTGTGATAAGAAAGGTGAAAAGAAGCCCCTGTATGGCAAAACACAGATGAGGGATCCCAAACTGAACCTTAGGACCAGCACCCAAGTGTTTGGGTCGTTGTTCTTCAGCTAATATTTAAGCTATCCAAGCTGTACCCTGAATCTGGAAAAGAGAACCCGTGGTCTCGCCAGAACAGGCTTTCTCACCAGCTTCCAGCTATTTTCTCTTAGTGATTGCTGGGAAAACTAAGAAGAGCAGCCCCTTGACGCTGTTTTGGCTCTTACACTGTAATCCAGCCAAAAATCAAAGTACAAGAGGCCCTTCAGCCTCTTCAGAAGGGTTTGAATCTGCCTGGGACCTCAGTGGGGAAGAGCTTGGGGAAATGTTTCCTCCTGAATGGATTCAACAGCACCTGAATTTAAAGTCAAAGCAACGTACTTCTAAAAAAATCCATAGGAGTAACAAGTTCAGCTAGAGAATGGTGTTTTAAATTTCGCCTATCTGTTCACTTAGTTCCTTTTTTCTTTTTCCTATTCTGATTTTCTTTATTTTTTTTCTGTCCCTTTGCAAGAGGGTTACTGAAATACAGTAACACCCACTGGTGGCAGTAATGGCAGTTTTATGGCTTCTCTTAGCTAACCATTATCAGGCAACTCAGCACACCGAGTGGAAGGCACAATATTGCTTTAACACCCCTCTGATTTCCTTCCTCCCAGGGGGCAAATGCTCTGCAGAGAAACCTCCACACTACTGACCACAATTGCTGTAATTTGTTAGTCTAATGGGAAAAAGTACACAGCTTTTCAAAACTGGAAGTATAAAATAATATTTTGCGATACTTTATATAAATGGTGCTTGTGCTTGGAAGTGCCTCTGGTTCACATGAGCTCTTCCCTTGGAGAGCCTTGATAACCTGGATTAACTCTCCCTGGTAAGAAAAGCACTTATTGATAAATTATACATCTGCAGTTAGTTGTTGCCTTAAAAAAAAAGTTAAAACATTTGTAGAAGGCGTTCCATATGAGAAACAGATCTGCAGGCTGAAGAATCATTTAGCGATTAAACTTGAGTTACTCTAGAAATAAGCACGAGTGTCGACAATTCTTGGACTCAAATTGTCTGAATAAAGGGAAAGTTTGGGTTTTACATAATTTATCCTCTAGAGAAACTGTACGATGGCAAGCGACTGTGGCTCTGCTCTGATACGGGGAACTGCAGCGTGTGTGATGGGTAGCAGAGCCAGGAGGGGCTAAGCAGCATCCTGACCCACTGTAATGCTGGAGTTCGGTATTTGTAGGCATCCAAACCTAATCTGTGTTTCTAAAACAAGTATTTAAGTTCCCAAGGCCAGAGACTGATGCTGTGCAGGGTTACTGTGAACTGCCAGGGAGGAGCAAGCCCTACACAGGCTTTCATGACTACGCACCCCTGAGTCATGTAGAAATAGGCCTGTAACACCTAGTCCATATGCTGTGGATGGGATCTGTGTAATTAATTTTCTTTTTTTGTCAGCTACTTTCACGTAATTTTCCCTGTGGTTTGTACTTCTAGCACCTCCCTGCCCAGGGCAGCATCCAGGTATCCTGTTCAGGGGAAGTCCCCATGGTTATCTCCAAAGCCATGCTCAAACTTTGCTCTCTCCGACCCTTTGGGTTAGTTAGGGAGTTCATTTAGTTGCGGAGATGGATCCCTGAAGAAATCTGATTTGCTGATTCAGTATTTGGTGGACTTTTCTCTCGGTCTTTTTGATTTGTTATGAGGAAACATTAAGGTAGCGGAACTGCTGTAATTGTGAACAGCAAAATTACCAAAGCCGGCTGCAAAAGAGGGCTCACTGTGGACTCTTAAAAGTTTCCTTTTTATGTAATTCCTTAGCATCCCCTACATAATAGGGTTTTTTTTTCCATGAAAACAACAACATGAATTTCTTGGGGCTCTTGCTCACGGTGGTGGTGTGTGCCGTGGGTACCAGGGTGTTCCGAAGCAGGATGCCGATGCTGTCTCCCCCGGCCCACTGCCTGCCGGCTGGCAGCAGGTAACACTGCAGTTCAAAGGCATTGCTGTAGAGGGCTTTCACAACACACGGGACAGGGATGCTCAGGTGGGGGTGGCAAGGCACTGGGAGCAAGAAGGCCCAGGTGAAATTAAAAAAAAAAAAAAAAAAAAAATCAATCTTTCCCTATAGCTGATCAATATTAATAACAAAGTTGAGTGGCTGAACAGGATATATGTTTTATTATGAGAGGCAAAATGAGAGAAATAAAAACTGAGGCGAAATACCTCTGCTGCTAATCAGACAATAAGATCTAAAGTTTAATAGCTGCAGAATAATCACAGGGCTATTGTAACTGCCTGCAGTTGCTTGAACAAGAGTCTTGAGTTTGCATGTTGTGAGTTATTGGAAAATCTCTCTGCTGTTAAATGCTTTGATGGAAGATGTACTTAAGGTCTAAAATGAGTGGAGGAAGCAGAGGAACTAGCGAGTGCTGCTGCAGAAGATGCCTGAAAGATAGATTATATGGCGTCATACGGTATTTGATGCCTTTACTGGAAAATGCGTAACTGAGCCAAATATGAGTTAGACTAGTGAGTTGCAAGCTCTCTGCAACTTCCTAAGCTTAGTTCAGGTTCGGGTGTTTCAAAGTTCAAACACAGCTTATCCACTTTGTGCTTGAATAACAACTGGAAAGATATTTCTTCTAAGGCAGGAGGCTCTTCTGCTTTGGTTGGAGGCTTTTCACAGGCTGGGCAAGAAGAGAGGTAGAGAATCAATCTTTCTGTGGTTCGTGCCAGAAACTTATTCACCTCCAGCTTTCTGTGGAGGAGTGGTCAGAGGAGTAAATAAAAAAAAAAAATCCCTCCTGCAACTTGAAGGCCATAAACCTGATCATAAATTGAGAGGCTAAATAGTTGCTTTCAAGTCTGAAAGTAATGAAGAAAAAAAAAAATCAGATGATCCACTTCTTAGAAATCCTTGTTACTAGGACATCTTGTTTCCAGTTCTTCTCTCTCAAGAGTTCATTTCTCTCAAATGATATTTACCCAGAGTAACCTCCACATCACAAATACACTTATCTCTGCTTTATATCAGCCTTAAGGATTAGGAGTATGGATCTGTTTTCCAGACTGACCGTCTGACTTACTGACCTGAGCTTGTTCGCTCACAAAGCAGCACGTGATGCCATTCTTGTCAAAACCACAATTAGTCAAAACCCTTTACAGGAAACATGAGCCCAATAAGGAGGGATAAAATAGGAAATCACGTGGTTCATACATAATCTGCGCATAGCATGAAGGTACACGAATCTCTTCTGCTGCCACTTGCCAGCTGCAATTAGGTCAACAAAGAGAGCAATGAACAGATTGATGTTTTTAAGGCATTTTACATCTTCAAAACAGTTTCAACCATTAAAAATGAATCTTCACCTCACACTTGGAGAAAACATAAACACTATTCTCCAAGATTCAGCTGAATGCTCTCTTCGTTCATAAAGAGTCTTGGAGTCTCTTGGATGGGTGCATTAAGTGTCACGGGAGCAGCCTGGATCGGCACTCAGGTGTGGTGTTCCAACCGCGCTGTCCCCTCTCCATCAGCAGGGCTGGGACCTCGTTATCCCTACTCTCCATCCTGGGCACATCCAAGTGTCTGCTTCTTGAAATTTTGACTAGCCTAACAGGCCAGTCATGGGAATTAACTGCAAACTGGCTGTGGAGTGTAACAGTTTTACAAGCCTCTCTGTCTTCCAGTGTGTGTGTCCTCTACCTGAGGAGACCACGGGGGTTTACTGCCCCCGACCTCAGTGCCCCAGCCCATCTGACATGAAGTCATAGGGCAGCCCCCATTTATCAAGCTTGGAAATGGAGTCATAGCCCAAAGCAGATGACTCCATTTAGCACATATGGTGCTGGAATTGGTTAAGGTGTTGTCAGGGAATACTAGAACTGATTTTTTTAATTATTCTACAAACACAATAAAATAACAGCTATAGAGCAATTGCTGAGGCTAAGTGTTTTCACACAAAAATAATAATTTAAAAAATTTGAGGACCATTCATGCTAAGGAGAGGAACATGAGGGAAATACTGACACTTAAATAATGCAGCTTGAGACACTCTTCTCTCTTGTGTTCTTGAGTATTCTATCACCATGCCCATAAAAGTGAGAAAGGGTGGGTATGTCAGTGCTTCCGTGGGGTGTGCTCAGTGCAGGCATGGCACCCACCACTGCAGGGTCTCAGGTTTACCTTGGGCAGGTTCCTCAGCCAGCGTGGACCTACCTTTTCCAGTCTGTACGGCAGTATAATTTGCAATCACAGCAGCTGAAAAAAAACAGCTCAGGAAGGAGTAGACTGAATGTTGTGTGTCTTACAGCTAGTGTCTAATACAGCATGAGTTCCTGCTGAAGCTTTTCTTGCAGCTGAATATTCATAATCCCAAACCTTTCATTAGGCAGGGGCAGTTTGAGAGTCTCCATGCTACCTTGCCATATGCTTTCAAAATCAGAAGTACCTGGTATCTCTGAGCTCTGTACTTGTTTCAATATTGTCTCCAAGTTCAAAACAGATGAGTGCTGGAAAGCATACATAGATTATTTGTTCTTGTATGTATTCAGGCTTGGAATTTTCTCAGCTAACAGGAGAAAAAGGTAGTACATAAACCATGCAGGACTAGTTTTCTCTGTTTTAAAATAATCCTATCTAAAATTAGCTCATGTGGATGAGAGATTTTCGCTGAGAGGTTTTTGGTGAGTGGTGCCAGGGGAAGGTTACTGCTGTTCCTTTGGCACTGCCGTTCTGGCAGAGACAATCTTCTGCAAAACCAAGGTGAAATGGCAGATCCATTTGCCTTGCCACGTCTCTGCAATGCAGAAAATCAGACAAGGCATAATGGGATATTTCCCTTTGAACAGTACTAAAATTTGGTTCTCTGACCTAGTCTACAGAGCTGGCTGAGACTGGAAGGTACCTCAAGACTCCAGCATGAACTCAGATATTTTTCCTGAATATTTTTCGGGTTGAGTATGACTCCACAGTCATGCCAGCAGCTTTTCCAACTCAGTTTGCAGAACTGTTTCAAAGCTGGTTGGAGTTTCTTTGAACCTCTCATTAGGATGTGTGCAGTCTGAGAGGCCAGCTCTGTTTTAAATAGAAGAGTAAAATAACTTTAATGGGAGCAGAATCAGGATGTTGGGTTTTTTATTATTTAATCAGCATTTGATTAATATATGTGAGTGGACTTGGGATCAAGTTCACAGTTAGATTTGCACAAGTTCATCCAAAATTTGCCAGCACTCCCAGCCCTGCGGCTGTCATTGACTAACCTTTGAATGAAACACAGGGGCAAAGGATCAAACCCACTATCTCATTTTGATTCTCCTAACTGTAATATGTTGCATCTCCTCTCCCCCAAATAGATACTTTGAGGCTTTGCTGCTTCAAGTAAAAAATTAATGAAAGCAGCCTTAGCACTCATGAGTAACCACACAAAAATGACCTGGTGAGTGTGAGCAACGGAGGACAAGTAATTTTGAGGAAGAGACTGAATTCTGAGCTAGCTTCAGTATGGCTTGTCTTTATAAGCGATAAAATCATTTCACATCAATTATGACAAAAAAAACCCCTGGATAACAGATGTCTTTGCCTCCGCTGTGACTCCACTGTGCTGGTGTTCAGAGTCTGTCTGTAAATGTGTAGGGTTGCGAGTACACCCTCCTTAGATTTACAGAATTAGCATGTTGGATGTAATGAAATTTATTGCCAGTGCTCCCAGTAAAGCCCTTCCACACCAGACTTACTGCCAGCTATAATGTTCAATCTCACTATCTCCCATTAGATTTTCATGATGCTACTCAGCGCAGGAGGTCACCAGCATCTGGGCGGTTTTTCCTACCCTTCTTCCCTATGTGATGTAATCGTTCATAAGACTGGCAGCCCGTGCAATAAAACTGTTTCAGATATCTATTAATATTTTAACATGCTTTTAAGAAAATTTGGCCCTTTGTAATTCTGGTCTCAGAACAGACACATATAATGGTTAATGATACACATTATACTCAAAGCAGCCATTCTGTAGGTATGTTTCCTTTGTTTGGACTCACATTTTAACATCTGTTATTAAAAAAATCTTCTTTGTCAGTTATTTGCTTAGATGCTAGGTTGAATTAATCTGATGAACAGAAGAAAACTGCTCCTTTTTTTCCCAAAAGAAAGACTATGATTAAGACCATGGCTTGCTTTTTTAGCTCCAAACCCAAGCTTTGCTTTTGACCTCTGGTAGCCAGCTCTCACTGAATGCAGCAGGACCATGGGTGGTGTGTCTACGGTCCTCAAGAATATGTTCACTCCAGATACCAGGCCAGTGACAAAAGCTGATAGGTTTCTATTAACAAGAGGGCTGTTTTGTTTAATGATTTTGTAAAATCTACATCTACTTGAACAGTCTTTCTTGTTCATGACCATGCATCTGCCACACATAGGGTTCCCGTTTTGGAGCCACCCACCCCGAGCAGTGTGGAGTGACGTACATCATAACTAAGATGTTATATGGCAAAAGTTGTCTTCCATGGTTGAGAAGTTGTAGCCACACAGAGGAGAGCATGCAGTATGTTAATAGGAATCTATAAATTAATCTGTATATAACACCTTGCTAACACTTAGATTTTATAGGTATCGTGAGCTGAAAGCTTTACCAGTCACTCATCCTTTATTGTGTTCATTATGGGAATATGACATCTTGATACCAAATATCTGCGCGTATAATAAAACACTTCAGTGAATTAACTGGATGATTGGTACAGTATTTCTCCTTTCCACTAATCAGAAATTTAGGATGTATTACTTCTGATGAATCCTTAGACATTCCCATACAGATAAATTAACTAACTGGCTGTTAATAATGTTCAAGGGATTTAAAACAATATATTTTCAGTCTTTTATGAGGTTGATCTTAATCTCTAAGCATGTATTGGACATACAGAAAGGGTGAAGGTGTGGCTGCAGTTATTGCTTTGAGGGAATAAAGAAAGTACTTTTTCTGTCACAGAGGTATTAAAATACTGGCCAAATATTTTCAGTATTTACTGCTCAGAGGAGATGAAAAAATGAATGTCCTGGCCACTAGAAATCCCACAAATGCTGGTGACATGAACAGGTGTCAAGGCCCACTTGGTTAATCACATCTTGTAGGTCGTACCACCATGGTGCGGGTTACATTTGCTGTGAATGACTAGGAGATCTCATCCAACCTGCGGTGAGGAGCTCTCTAACATTGTCCCACATAAGGGAGAAAATTGTGGTTGTGCTGACGACAGGCCACCATTAAGGAAACCTTCAGATTTTTGTCAATGTCATGGTATTAATAGCAGAAATGTTGACTCAGCAAAGTGTGTGGTTAAAGACCTGAACAGAAATGCTCTCGTTACTTCACTGAGACCTGGGTATTGCATAAATTCTGTGTTGAATGGGATCCCAGCAAAGCAGGTTCTTGAAATAAAGCCAAAGTTTGAGTATTTTCCTAGATTGTGACCAGAGTATTCCAGATCAATTCAACTTGATTAAGTCTTTTTATTTTCTTGAGACACTCCAAGTGTTTATACCAGTCTTTTATGCTTTCTTAAAAGCATTTGCAGTACCAGTGAGCATTTCATCCTAAAGGTGACATGCACTTCCAAGGCAGGTGAAGTGATCAGAGCAAGGAGAAATCGCTGGTCTCTCACTGTGGTGAGAGAGCTTTATATTTAACTAAGATTAAATTGATTTAAATTTGTATTGATATTCTATGAAGGAAACATCATAGCTAAACTCTCTGAAGTCTTCAAATGAAGGTGAGGTAAAAATGTGTATGTATTTGCATGTATATCTCTTACCTGCGCACGTACCTATGCACCTAGTGCCAATAATAACACATGCTTTTAATAATATTAACCATTGCGTGTAGGAGCAGTGAGGATGTAAAGCACTTGCTCTTCCTGTAGACTCATACTCCATTTTATCTTTATTGCAGGACAGGCCATGCATGTAAGTGCCCTGTTAGGGGAATCAGTCTTTGATATGTTGTATCTTGCTTCTGCTTTTTAGTACGGCCATCTGGGTGGAAGCTGCAGTGACAGGAGACACTAACATTTTTTAAATTTGAAAACACTAGAAATTATGTTTGCTTTTGATTGCCTTCTTAGGAAAAGAAAGACAGGAAATCCAGCTTCATAGGACTGTTGATCTGGTGTGTAGCCTGTAGAGAATCAACAGCCAACAGCATCCACACTCCTCTGACAGCCTTCAGCTGAGTCATGATTTTACGATGGCCAGCAAGTGCTGACCACCATGTAACCCAGGGAAGCCCAGTCATTTTCAGATTATTTTGAACCTATTTCCTGTGAATTTTGCTTTTCCTCTATCCAGTGTCTAGGGCTGAGTCTCATTTCCAAAAAAACCAAAGGTATGTTGCCTGCTTTTCATGTTTATGGAAAAATACTTGACGATAAAACCTGGAGGTACAGTGAAGCTTAGAAACAGTCAAATAAAAAGATAGCCTTTTTTTTGTTTATGTTATTTAATTTAAAAACATCTCACAATATTGCAATCAGTCTTTTGATTTGGGGGAGGGAGGGAGACATGGGGCCTAACCCATACTCTGACCATTTGGGCTTAGCAATACTTCAGACCTGCCAAATTTCATTTCCATAAATTGTATATCTTAAAGGGAGAGAGGCAGAGTCATCTGCTGTAATCAACCTTTCACTATTTAAAAAGAAATACAAATATGGCTAGTATGGTGCAGCATACACTGTAAGTAGAAAAAGCATCGTAGTGGAGGAAAAAAAATTATCAGGGAGAGGTGCTTTTGAGTCTGTCATGGCTGCTGTGGCTTTTATCCCATATCAGACTGACAGATGAGATAAACACCCCACATTTTAGTCAGATCCTATTGTTTTGTCAGAGTTACTTAAATGTATTTACAATCTCTGAAGCACTTTTTTTATAGTAATGGTAGTGAAGCCCTTCCAGAAGGAATAAAGATGATATAACGTTCTCGAGTACCTCTGTCTTACTAATGGAATGACTTACGTTACAGGGGATATTGTTCTGCTGAGCTCCACTAAAATACATATTTACTAGTCAATCTAGTAGTCGTCTTGGCAGTCAATGCCATGATATCACAGTGCTGTGTCTTTCAGGAGAACAACAAAGCAAGCAGAAATTCTTTCTCTGGGACCTTTTTTCGTCTCCATTGATACTTCTATATTTAAAAGAAGCCACATCGTTACATGAGAATAAGCCACCTTTGCTACACAGTGTGGCGATCCTATTCCTCTTTGGGATTTCATATGGCAATGAGAAATAAGGCATGCCAGGTCAGAAGTGTTGTAAACATTGGACATAACTGATGGCGCCCAGTTAGCTTAGCCAGGGCTGCTCCCTGCGGTACAGGGACAGGAGAATAACGGAAGGACAAAAAGATGATGAACTGTTTCGAATGAATTGGAGAGATCCCTTGGTACACAGGTATTCCATGCAGCATTTAATTTTTTATTTACTGTAAATGCAATCACAAGACAATGTTATTCCCTGAGGAATAATGATGGGTGACTGGGAGTCATGATTCCAGTTTCTGCTGGGGTTTGAGGTCTTCTCCTACCTCGAGGAACCTTATTCCCTTTTCCCATTACAGCCAAAAGCTCAAGAGAAAAGTTCTGCCACTCAGGTTTGCAGGAAAAGAAAAAGATAAGACAACTTTGGGTTTTCTGAGAGCACTTTTGGGGTTTCTGAGCTGAGAGCATTTCTCAGTGTCTGGCACTCCTGTAAAAGTGACCCTCATCCTTGCACTAGAAAACTAGTCCAGATGTGGGACAGTTTCTGCATACTCATACCCCTTGGGAAGAGATCCAGTTCAAAAATGTCTTCCTTCCTTATCAGCATTGCACTGAAAAGCAACAAAACAAGAGATAAAACCTCAAACACACAAAAGCAGCTATGAAAAGCTTTGAAACGACGTTCCCGTGGCGTTTGGTCAGCTGTCGAACCAGGAGATCATCACACCACAGATTAAGCAGAGGGCCATTGTGACCTTAATTTTCACAGTGAGCCACCACAAAGTTATTTAACACCAGTGCTCCTGTAATGGTGACACATTGGGAAAACTGAGTGCTCAGTGGAGCTTTGATTCATGCTCCCACTCTGTGTTTTGCTGGCCTGGCAGGAGTGTGCAGGGCTGAAACACAAACTGCTTCAGCACCTTCCAGGGTATTTACCTCCGTATGTGCCTCTGTCTTGGAATAAAGGGGGAAAAAAGAGGTGTAAAGGCTTGAGGACAGGGAGCTGGCAGCAGGGAGGAGCGTGGTGGGTCACAGGCATGACGTATTCCCTCCCGGCACAGCTCTGCTGTGGTTACAGTGCCATATTTTGATTTGTTTGTGGTTGCCGCTGTGACTGTGTTAGCAGTGTAGTTAGCAACAGGAGCGTGCCTGTCAAGGAACATACATGACAAACCATTAATAAGGCGATGACTTGATAGGAGGGGGAGCAGACCGAGAGCAGCACAGGCGACCACTGTGCAGGGAGCGCTCAGGCTTGGAAGGGAGATGAGGCTCTCGACAGGGAGACAGGATTAAAGAAAATCTTAATTTTGGCTTCAGCAGCTCTGATAGGTCTTCACTCTTTATTTACCAGGGCAGAAGGATGTCACGGTACATTTCTGGGGTGTGGATGGTCCTGCAGACACTACACTTTAGGTACCCGGCTCTGTATGAGACTCCTCAGGACTTCATCACCACCTTTGGTGTCCTTTGCCGTGACAGCACATTGGTGTTTGCCCAGAACAGGAAGGGTTATCTCTTTTTGGGGTAAGGGGATGTATTTCAGGAATTTATGTAGAGCCAAACGATTGCAATTATAGAATTTGATCTTGATAAACTGCTAAAAGAATGAATATCTTTATTCAACGAAAAAGTGAATGTTTTCCAGAAACTGAAATGCTCTTATTTTGTACCTGTGTAACCTGTGATTTGTTTTGTCAGCTACCTTAAGGTGCTGCCAGCTGTGAAAAAAGCTATTGCATGTCCCTGCCGTTCAGTGTGGGTGAAATGATCTTTGTAGATGAAGCATGTGAATATCAGTTTGCTACATTTATAAAGAGCTTTAGGGTACTTTGGCATGAAAGGTCCCATAGTAATGAGAGATATTGTTACTATAAAAACATTTTATCCTATTTTAGTATGATGGTTTATTGAGTTCTAAAGTACTTTTCATGGCAAGCATATATATTAACAGCATCAGCAGAAACAGATGGGAATAAATACATGTTTTCAAATGAACTTTCTGGGCCAAATTCTGTTCCCAATTCTGTATGTTGTAAACTTGGAGTAAGCGTGTTTAAATTAGAGACAAATCCTCTGGGTTCTATACATTACGTTACTGTACTTTGAATGAAATTATGCCTGGTTTCACATCTGAGTAGGAGTGAAATAGATCTTGGACCTCAAAGTTGATTTGAACACAGTTTTGTCCTTCTCCAGTGTTGCTGCAGCTACATGCAAACACCTACAATCCAGTTCGTCGCTCTGTAAAAGACTTACCAGTATAAGACAAAAAAAAATTTGGTGGGAGAAATACTAGTGGGAATGTGCCCCAGAGGGAATTTCAGCGTCTGCTGAAAGCTGCATAGATGCGATATCTAGATACTGCAGAGAGTACAGAGGGAAACATTAGCAATACTTCATGTATGATTGACCACATCTAGTCCACCATCCCCTGTGAAGAAGAGAACGAACAAACATGCTATGTCTCGATACCCTTGTCCTAGAGGGGGATGTTTATAAAGCAGCTGATGGGAACTGTACATGTACTTTAATTGCAAACTGGTTTAAAAGGACAAGCCGGTGCTTTTTCATGTCTAGCCAGAAGTCTATACATGGATTTCTGGACGTGCTGGAAAAACCCTCCATGTGAAGCTTTTTTCATCCTTACAAAAATAGAGAGATCAGTTTTGTAAAGGCAAAAGAAGAACATCATCCTTTGCAAAGGCCAGTCTTTAATTTAATAACGTAGTCTTTCAATATTTCTATAGAAAACTTATGCAAATCTTAGTAAATTTTTTTCCTCTTGTATATTTGCACCACTTTGTTACTACTCTCAGGTAAAATAATACATTAAAATAAGTCTGTACCAATGATACAGTGCTGGGGAAATATATCTCAATCTAATGGTGAAGAAACTCATTGTGCATGGAAAAAAGAATTGACCCCTTGACAGAAAAATAAATTAAAATGAAAGCCAAAAATCGGCATGTTAATGAATAATTTAAATTATGATTTCTCCTCCTCCCCTCTGATGGTTCTTCATCTCTTCACATCCATTCACTCGAAATCATAGTAAAATTAATAGAAGCTATTCTCAGTCAGGCCTATAGGTGATATTGAGCATGTGGCAATGTGTATTAAAAAAACTTGATATACTATAAAAACCCCATCCCTACAAAAAGGTGACATAGTCCTTTAAAAATAGCTCTTCCAATCCATTGTGCAAAGACACTGACAAAGATTGACAGCTTTTAGAAAGGTGTAATGTTCCCAAGCCAACTGCTAGCACAGCTCAACAAGATAAAGATCAGTAATTCGATCCAGAGGAGAAGGCTAAATGTTAGAGGTTAAGCTGCTATGTTCCTACTACTAATCAAGCTTCAACACCTTATTTTAGCATCATCAGACCTCAATAAGGAAATTGTGAATTATTAAAGCTTCAGCATCCTGGTACACATTGATGCTCTTCTGAGAAGCTGTGGCTTAAAACATGCTGGCTGTCTTCTTAATTGACATGTGCTGGATCTTTCTGACTAGGTCCTGATGTGCTATTTTTTCTTTCTTTTGCTTGGATACTGGTAATTTAAGGTTAAGATACTTTTAAGGTGCAGTATGCTGCTCTAATGAGGACTTAATGGAGTGGAACAGTGATCGTTTGTACAAACTATACTGGACAGACACCTACTGCATATCAAAATCTAGACACTACAGATCCTGACATTGCATCTACTTTTGTCCCAGCCTCCATCAGCAGATTTTTTAACCTGGTTTCCTAACGAAATGAGGCTCAGATGGCTGCGCCGTCCACCAGCCCTCTTCTCCCCTGATGCCTTTCAAATCCTCTGGCTGATGCCAGCCAAATCTGAGCGATGGTAAAGTCCTACAAGGGAAAATCAGGGTGAGGAGCAAGGTCCTCAGCAGTTACCTCCTCTGTCTGCCAGCGGGCAGCCGGCACGTGTGCGCGGGCTGAGCCGAGCACTGGGATGGGAGTGAGGGGTGGGGTGGGGAGCTTCTTTGATGAAATTTTTCCTTCTGCTAAAAGAAGAGCTCAGCTGAGAAACTCGATTTTGAATGCTATGGAAGCCCTTATTGTTCATGCAGGAGTGAGAAAAGAGCTTAAGTTAGTCAGACTTTATAAATCCTTTCAAAAATTCACTATGGCAAAAGCGCTTTGATTTATTTCAGTGGATGTTGCCTCTATATGTATTATACCGTAAGAACCAGAGAGGTCTGAGGGCCAAATTCTGCTTTGATTTCCCACAAAACGTCCCATTTGAAGAAGACAGGTCAAGTTTCCAGCTTAGTTTTACATAGGAAAGGGGGTGCACAGAAATTACAGCACTGTCATTCGGTTGCTCCCTCTGAACCAGTGAGATGCACTGTTTGCAGGGACAGTTTTCAAACTGCCTCTCCACTTTCTGCACTGTGCTCAGGTCATCTAGCAGGTCAATTTGTATATATTAGCAGTCAAATTTTCAATCAACATTAGGCTGAGTGTCTTTATATTTAACACATCAACATAAATTCCATCAATGCTCTAATTTATACCAATGATAAGTAAAAGAGTTAATCCAGAATTACACTGAGCAGTGCCCACTAATATGCCTAAAATATCCAGTGTGATCATTACTAGTCACAACCCTCCAAAGCTATTTCCTGGCATCTGCACTCCCCAGGGGCAGATACCCACAGCATTAGTCAAGCCAGGCACTCCTGCTGCTACTGCATCTCCAAAAAATACTGCTCTTAAAAAGAGACAATGATGTTATTTGTTTTGTTTGCAGTCACACTGCCATGATAAACAGCAAACAACCCAGGTTTTTTGCCACCAATAAATGGGAATTTTGCCCTAGATATGGTTGCAGTACCTTTGGCATAAGCACTCAATATATTTATTTTGTAATGTTCTTTCCCAGATTTCCAAGTTTAAAGTGACCTTTTTTTGGGCCAGTCTGCATTGTTGGGATTTTAGCTCACAAAAACCATAGTGTCATTCCCCAGCTCTGCAAATGTAGTTCTTATAACTGATTGCTTTAGTGTTAATTGCATTGCTATAACATCCCATGCATGTATGAGATGCAAAGAGCAACCTAGCAGGGCTGATGTTAAAGGAAATCCCAGGAAGTCTGCAATTATTGCAGGGATCGGTGTAATAGGAACGCAGCCTCTTTGTCCTTGCAAGAATCTTTAACACCAAAAAAAAAAAAAAAAAATCACACAAAATGTTTCTATTTCACAAATGAGTCCTCCTGGCATTTTCTATCCATTTCTGTAAAATTACTGACAACTATACACATTTCTATAATATTACTTGAATCTGCATCACTAGGAAAACCTAAGAGCTTATTAAAGAGATTTATTCTTTCAGTCTTCAAGGTGTAAAGCAGTTTCTTACAAATGTGCTCCATCAGCTTGATACATGCCTGTTTGTAGGAAGGGGGCTCTGGTTTAAAAGGGGTTTTAAGTGAACTGTGTTCACTGCATTCCCAGGGTGGTGAACAGGAGGCATGGGGAGGGGGGGCGAATCCCATCAGCAGCACATTTGCCATTTAATGCCTTAACAAATGCAGAGGGTTTAGAGACACCTTGTAACTCCACAGCAACCTGGGTACTCAGGCTCTTTAACTAGTGCCGTGCCATCCATCTACTGTTGTGACTTTTGACCTGCATGTGCATCAACCCAGAAGCTACCTCTGATGGTGGCTAAAGCAGAGGGCTTTGGCTTTCATAATTAAGAACAACAGTCATCTCATTTCTGATTGCTTAAATTTCTCAGATTTTTCTCTATTTAATTTAAAGATAAAAAAAGATAAGGGAATATCACCAAGTAGAGCCTGTATTTCCAAGCAAGGACAGTCATTTCTCTTCTAGTAAGTGGAAGTCCCATTATATCGACAATGCCACCGAGAAATTAGTGGAACTCAGCAGAAGGAACGTTAGCAATATTGGTCCTGAAATGGCAGCTTGTTATGCACAGGAGAAATACAGGTTTTGTAGAGTGATTCTCCTCCTTCTTCTGCTATCACAGGGAAAGCAACGTTAAAAAAAAAAAAAAGTATATATAACTGCCAAGGATCTCTCAGCTTTTCTGAATTAAATGAATTTTGTACATTTTTTGCTTTTTATTTGAAATCTAGAATGCATCTTATATTGCGAATCTGTGGGAGAGCTGAAGTCAGTAATTTAGCAGGCTGTAAAATGCATTGTAACTAGAGATGGTGATTGTGAAAAGGCTCTAGCATCCAGTCACCAAGCAGAAGCAGTGACTGCAGGCGGTTTGTAAATGCGTGGTGTAATGGTGGCCAGAAACATGCTCCAGCATCTATCTGCAACCTGTGAATCTTCTTAGCAGGTTGGACATGTGCACCAGCAGTGTGCCCAGGGCAGCCAGTTCAGGCTGCGTGTGCTGCACAGTGTCTGGTGCTTCTGACAGCAATGGTCTAAAAATGTCTTCCCATTACTAAATGGTTTAACCTTTTTTATTTAAACTCCTGGTGTTCGTAAAGAAGAACTAGATTATCTTGACTATGTTGCCATGTAGAAATTTTATCCCTGCAAACGCCTTAGTCCGTGTTACCTATCGCCGCAGGCAGGAGGAAGACTATGGCTCCTGCCATTGCTGCCTGCCTCCTGGTCCCATTTTTTCTCTCCTGAAGCGGCTTTTGGAGCTGTTCCAGACAACAGCCCTCGGCTTGGAGGAATCAGGGGGGGAGGGTGGGTTTTTGTACATAGCACGTAAATCTGTTTGTCAGCTCCATGTCTGGACTCAATTTTCCCCAGAAGTGCCTACAAGTAAAGCCATGTGCATTTGTGTGCATGTGTGTGTAGAGATATAGGTGCTTTTAAATCCTGTTCCTAACTGCAGGTTTGCTAGCCAGGTGGGTACTGTAGCTCAGAGGGGATGGTCAATAGCAAATAATCCTAGCTCGAGTGGAAATGATCAGCAAACCCAGCTGGGAGGGTAAACGCAGTAATTTTCCCAGCCTCATGCCTTTACAATTTCCTGATCCTACTTGGACATGACAGCATTGCAGGAGCAAGTTGAAAATTATCAAAAGATGAAGCTCTCCCGGGCTTCTCATGAGCTTACTTAGCCCAGTGGTGGTGTGGGGAGAGGGAGCGGTCAAGGTCCGGGGGAGCTGGCTCCTGGGGTAAGTTCCCCTCAGTCTTCCCAGCCCTAACAACAGTGATAGTATTTTTAAAAGAAACAGCTTCTCTCTCTGTTAAAAAGCAAACTCTGCTCTGGTTGCATCTCTTTTCTGGGCGTGCGGAGCTGTAACGTGAGGAAGCTGAGCCTGGGAAATAGACTGACTTGAGCTCTTTCCAAATAACGCAGGGAAAGCTGGTAGCGGCAACATGACACTGTCAACAAATTGACAATTCACATTCCCTCATGTGGTGTCAAACAGACACTGCTGCACTTTTCTGTACTCGGTCCAAAAGGGTCCCGCTAGGCTGCGGCAGCAAAGAGGAGTTTCACCGTCGGAAAAGCCGGCAATCGCAGGGCAGCTGCCAGCTTCAGCAAACGGCGTGGACACCGAGAAGTGTTTCTGTTTGTTCAGCTCACAGGGTCTTAGCAAAATATTAATAGGACCTATAAAACGGCAGGCATCTCTGACCACCTCAGCAACCCCCTGCCAATGCAGTTTACCTATTTGAAGAAGGAATTGTGTAATGTTGCTGGGCAGGATGGCTCCTTGCTCTGCTCTTCCCAAGGCTTTGATATAGAAAGGAGTCCTTTTCGGTTAGGGTAGCCTTGGAAAACAGCTGCATTTGGGACTTGCAGAGCCATGGTGGGGAGGTAAATCAGTGTCTCCTGGCGATACTGGCAAAGCAGAACGAGCGCTGGGATTAAAAATGTGTCTCCAATCTTATTGTTAGAGCCTTTCCCCACCTTTCTGAAAGCCGTTGCACTTCGCAGGGTTCACAGAAATGTCTCCAAATTCAGTCACAGGAGCTGCCCACACGTTTTTGAAGAAGTATGAGTGTGCCTTGGCCACATATCTCCTGTGAGCAGGTAAAGCTTTCACATCCTGATGCAGTTAAAAATGTGGATTGGTTTGAAAGTATCACCACTAAAGGTGAGAAAATACCTCTCCCACCAGTACCCAGTGTGACCCCGAGGCTCCTTTGCCGCCAGCGCACGGGGCAGATTCTCCAGGAGAATTAGGGTGCTTGCAGCCTGTTTCATGGAGCTGTGAGTCCCGTAATGGAGGTAAGCTTGGCTCCTGAAACGGATGCTCTAATTTTCTAATTTTTCAAAGATACGGGGTAGTACCTTACAGGTACCCTTTTGATAAAGCAGCTGCTCCTCATTTCTGAAAGCCAGGCCAAATTTAGAAATCTAACTCAACACTTCAGTTGTTAAAAAGCTTGGCCTTTCTTTCTCTGCTCAGAAACAAATTCTTACCATTACAGCTGCATTCATCATACCCCTTTCCCATTTGTTTTCTACCAATGTTCAACCGGAGGAGTTTCACAGAGGAAGTGAAACACAAGAGCAGTCACCAGTGGTGATGATCTGTCCCTGAAGCCTGATTCAGTGAATTGAACTCATCCATTCAGAGAACAGAAACATTCAATAAGACGTGTGGGCCCATCTTTTAAGGTATTTAGGTCCTTAACTATTAATGTTTCCAGTGGTTGCTAGGTGTTCGGGCACTTTCAAAAGCAAGATCTGCCTGGTCCATGAAAAACTGCTTGCTCTTGAACATTCAAGCAAACTTTTGTGGAAAGGCTTACCTCTGCACTTACGTTGTGATAAATGATGTGGGTTAGGATTAATTTCAACTAATTTTGGCCATGGAAAAATCAAGAGTCCCATCTAAGCTACTCACCTGGGCTATCTCCATAGCAAAGGAGAGCAGCATCTCTAGAGGGTGACTCAACCCACCTAATTTCAACATCTACTTTTGGGACTGGGTGAGTTGTCCTCTCACTGCCTTAACTACAGAGAAAACCTAGAAAACTAGTTTAGCTAAACACCTAACTTTTAGGTGACTAAAGTAAGGTGAAATAAACCCTCTCACTGTGAGTACTTTTAGGTAATGAATAATTTCAGGGTATTTTAATTTGCTTGCAGACACTTCAAGAAGAGAAAATGAGGTAAAATTAGTCATGTGGTTAATTCATTATGTATAATTCCCCTAGCTAGAATCAGGGCAGAAGCCTGCCCAATAAGTCTAACCTCATGACTCCCATTGACATTTTTACAATTCGAAGAAAGCAGAAAACTCTCCCAAATTGGCTTTTCACCTAGTCCCATGAACCAATTTCAAGTCCAAGATTAAAAGTGCTGAGCTTGTATGAAGGTTTGAACCAGAACTTTTTCTGTTTATAGCAATGCAGACAACCTTACTGTTAATGAACATTGTGAAGTATTCAGAAAAGTACGTCAGGTCCTGTCACAAAGCACACACACACACGCTCACATTTGAAACCCATCCTTCCGGAAAGATAGGCTTGTTATAAAACTTGTGCTTATTTCTGAATGGTGTTGAAATCATTTTGTAAGAGGTAATCTTATCAAGAGAAAGTGAAAGAGGGGGTAGAAATCTTTTATTGTCAAGCCAACTTCAGCTTTTAAGAGCTGTGCAACCAGTCTGCTTCTTTTGGGAGGTGAAAGTTGCTCAACAAAATTTTGCACTCGTACACAGTAATTGTCTACAAAATGTGTGTGCTGGGCTTGGTACCACGTGGCAACAGTAAAACCTGTTAGTCACTTGGAGGTACTGGCAGAGCTGTCTCCCCCACCCTCTACCTCCCTTCTCTGTACAGAGGGCTTGGAGATCTGACTGCAGATGCTGTGGTTGACCTTTATCCTTGCTGTGGACTGAACCACGGTCTCTAGTCCCGACATATCCCAAATGCAGAGCTGGACATTCAGAGGAGCGCTTGGTTTTCCCTAATTCTGGATGGATCCCATGGAGGGCAGTTGGGAGCCTCCTGCCCATGCTATTGTATCTTATGGCACTGGTGATCCTTCTGCGTGTGGCCAGCAGTCTTCTTCCAGGGTACTTAAAAATACACCGCAAAACCTCTCTTGATTTTGAACCTGTGTGTCTTCACTGATGAAGCACCCCCTTGGTCCCTGACCTAAGGTCAATGACTTTAAAGGACATTAACTAGCATTGACTGAGAGATTTGCTAAAGGTCAAGGCTTGAATAATTCAAGCCCCATAAAGATTTCACTAAGGTCGAGGCCCTCTGGGCAAGTACCTAGTTTGCGTGGGCAGGGTGTCCATACGTCCCTGACAAATGGGGATGGTGCTGCTCGTGCAAGCAGTCTGGGGACGCTTGTATGAGAGCTGTATGTCTCTACTTTAAATCTTCCATGAGGAGTTACAGGGTGAAGTGACACAGCCAAAGACAGAATGGCAAGAGAGGAGGAGAGTTTGTCTGGTTGGCAGAAACCTGTGTGCCCTTTTTCCATCCGACTTCTTCAGCCAATATGATCTCTGCAGTTTGCATGGGTATCCTACCTCTGCTGAGCATCCTTTGGTAGGAGCCAGCAGCATGACGGCTAAACTGCATCTTTCTGCAGGTTGTTAGCGACTAAATGAACTCCAGGATGCAGGACACGTCGTTGTTCCTGGTCCCAGCGACAACACAACCCCAAAGTGCAGCAGGATGATTTCATATTCAGTGTTTACTTGTATTCAGAGCATGTCTTAATGGGAGTGATATTCTGCCTGGTGGCACCCTGTTCCTTTGAAAGGAGCACAGCAATGACTGGAGGGTATATTTTGAGCTCTATACTAAAATTCAATCTGAAAATAGCATTGAGATGGAGCATATGTGTCTTGGAAGAGCCTGTCATTTCATCCCCTTCAGAAAAGACTGTTGACTTCAGTGAGTTACAGGCTGGGACTTAAACCTCCAACAGATTTGAATGCCAAAACTGCTCTACATTATTGTATAACTCCTAGCTGGGGCTCCCACTCTGGGTCACGTCTCTCCCAGTGGTGCTGAGTCCTAGGGTTGCCCTGGGGTTCAGGTAGCTGCCAGATGGGCTTCTGTGTGGGCAGGGAAATGATGGAGGTCCTGGAGCAGGGCAGGCAAAGACGACACTACCTCCCCAAGCTGGTAGATCTTCACAGCAGCCCATGCCTGCTCCAAAGATTTCTCAAATAAATAGAGGAAAAAAATGCTGTTTAGGGCAGGACTGTAAGTTTTACAGGCAATGAGTCTTGTCCTGCAACCACACTCCTACCCTTAGGTGTAGCATCTTTGCATGCTCGTCCCCATGCACTGTAGAGCTGGGTCTGACAGGCCCAACCTGGAGACCTGACGGGCTGTCTCCCCCAGTTTGGGAAAGCAGACTGTGAGAAACCTGCTGGGTTAGGACACATCCGTGAGCAGAGCAGCCTCGTCCGAATGCAAACGAGGTCTCACCTTGTGCTCGTTCTTGCACTGTTAGATGCAAAGGTGAAACATGTCAAGACTTTGCCTTTCTTTGGCGGATGTTGCTCGCGAGCAGCCTTCCTTTGTCCGGAGCTTGCATCAGGCTTTGCTAACTTCACCGTACAATACAAGCCCAGTCCCACTAACCCATGGAAATAGATCTACAGGCTTAAATGAGACTATCCGTATGAGTAAGAGCTACTCAAATGAATAATTGTTTGCAGTATTTGTGTCTCTGTTATTTTAACTTTGAGTAATTCAGGAATGACTGTAGATATATCCATATGATGACAGTTGTTTCAGTGTTTTCATTCAAAGCTCTTTCGAAAAACAGGTGATGCTGTCTAAAAAGGGCATTTTATAAATGAACCAGACAGTCATTTGAAATTGGGTTTCCTTTGTTTGTTGTTAATAACAAAAGCGTATCTCTTCATTTGAAATTTCTCCTTTTTTTTTCCTCTGCTGGAGCATAGAAAGAATTCACAGTGCTTTGTGCTGGGGCTGGGGCTGGAGCTAGCTCCAGCACCAGCTGGTAATAAAGCTACAAACATGGATCTATACGCTTTAAAAATCAAGAGAATTGCCTAGACAATCATTGAAATGGCATTTGGTTCAATTCCATGTAAAAAAAAAATATTTTGAAAGTTTGACCTGGTGTTATAGGGACTTTTTTTCAATTCTTCAAAGAGTAATCCCAGTTTACCTTTTTTTTTCTTTTTTTTTTTTCCCCTTCAGGTTCAACCCCTTTTATCACACTAAAGTGCCAATCAATATTGTGAGATAGATGTTACATCTTAGGTTTTTATAACATTACTTGTCCCAGAAGGGATACTGTATCTTTAAGGAAATGGACCCGATATCCTGTTTCTGAAGGATTAAAACACTTTAAAGAGACAGAAGAGGCTGTAAACCCCTATCATATTCTTATTCTCTCTTCATTATCTTGTCCAGTATCTATCCCTGCTGAGTAAATCTGGTTGTGTGTTTCTCCAAAGTGGTCATAAGAAGAAATTTATTTACTTCTCTTTGCACTGGAGGGGCATTACTGGGTTTCAAGGCTCTCCGAAGTAATAAAGATTTTGCAGTGTGTGCAGAAGGAGCAGAAATTCAGAACTTCTTTTCCCCCTCTGAGGTCGTTTGGCCAGCCTAAAGGGGAGACACTTCTCATTTTCTGACAGGCTTTATTTCCGTAAGATTTTCCAATTAGCAGGAAAAGGTCACACTAATGTTAGTGCTGTGTGGAGGAAGGGGGATCCGACTATGCAAACAGAGATCTCCTTGAAAGGACAATATAAAAATATTGTATTTTCCTTCATTTCTTAATTAAAAATTAGAGGGGAGGAGTGTGCAAGTGTGCACGCTGGTACGTGCGTGTGTTTGCTGGAGGGGGAAGGGAGCGCTCCCTCTTGCCTGGGATCAGCAATTTCACTTCGTTTGCAGACCTCACTTTTCTCTGAAACAGCAAATTGCATTCACTCTCCTGTCTATATGTTTGTCCACCTGGGTGGAAAACAGACAGCCCAACAGATTTCCATCCTGCAAGTGCTCTGTGAGAGGGAGCGACCAGGGCGAGGGGCAGGGAGACGACACGCACATAATACGATTTTCTTTTTGCTCCCGGTTAATTCTGAAGAGGAATTTGGGATGGGGTTTTTTTGGATGGTTGGTTTGGGGATTTTTAATCAAAACGAGCTGAAAACAAACAACGCTGACTGCAAGCATTTTCCCCCTCCTCTCTGAGCCCTGCTAGAAGCATCTCTCTGTAGTGTTCCCGGTAGCTTTTGTTTTCCGTGCCGGGTGCGTGTGTGTCCCCTCGCACGTGCACGCCGAAAGCGCAAGAACTTTTTCCAACGAGGTGAAGAGCCAGGAGGTGTCAGGACTTGCTCACGCTCAGCTTTCAAAGAAGCCTCACATTCTTCCTCCTCGCAGGCAAGCATCCGTCTCTATTTTTATAGCCCGGGAACAGCCGTGGCCCTTACTTGTGCCCCTTTCTCCACAGAGGGGCCGTAGCGTTTAAATTTGGCTATGGGCATGGGGAGAGGCAGGTGCACAAGTCTGGAATCTCTCTGCAGGCGTTAAACCGGTCCCGCTCCTCCCCGGCATATTTCCTCCTTAAACACATAACTGGCTTTGCAGCCAGGGAGCTGGAAACCATCTCAGGAGCCAATTTGGTCTTGAAGGCATTGTATTAGGGCAAACGGACCAGAGTTCAGCTGCCGGCTGACACTCCTGGGCAGGCAATTGGTGCCGTGAGTGGTTCATGGGAAATAGGAAATCTTTTCGGTTTAGACTGTAACTTGCTGAACTACACACATGCACACATACACGTATATATAGAGCGAGAGCCACCAGAGAATTATTTCACAGGAAATTAAATATTTGCAGCTCTCCCACACCATTTCATATCTTGCCAATTCCCATAACGCCCTTTTCAGATCACCAATCCCTGCTGGAGCCCAGAAACTGTCTATCATAACCAGAAGTTTATACACTGGGAAACATTTCTGCACCAAATCCTTCGCTGGAGTAAATTGGCAGGATGCCACCGAAGTCAGAGCCGTCACGGTGATTTACACCAGCTGCGGATCTAGCCCAGAGAAATGTGAAAAACTCGGTGAGCTTTGTGCATTGGAGAGTTACATGGTGAGTCCTTGAGATAGTAAAAGCTAAAATATCCTGATCTCCCAAGGAGCTGATCAGAATAATATTTTTTTCATCCACATTAAGCACTAAGCTTAGGCTGCACCATGGAAATCTTCCCTTCCTTCTTGTTGAAAAGTGACGTTTTATCTTCCCTGGGTTTCCACCCTGACATTTATACCAAATGACAATTAACTTTCCTTTCCCATTAATCAAAAGTAATTCTCCTTCTGACAGCATTTGGCACTGGTATGTGTCTGGACGTGTGTGTAACTCTGCAGTACTTCGTGCTGGATGGACTCACTCTTTTTGCAGGGGGACAGAGGTCTCCCCCATGATGTCCCTATGAGAAAAAATACCACAGGAGGGCAGTTGGTGGGTTTAGGTGAGACACGGACTCGCGGGGAAGCATCGGGAGCAGGACTTGAGCTGGATGGGAGCGTGGGGAAGGACGGTGGCTCCCCGGGAGCAGGGAAATCCAGTGCTGTTAGCTTCCAGCAAGCAGCTTGCACTCGCAGATAACAACAGCAAAGCAGGAAGACAAAGCACATTTCCCTTTACTGCCCTCCCCTTTCCTAGCAGAGCCGGAGCGCACGGTGAGCCAGCGGTGCAGCCCTCAGGCTTTTTACCCACCGGCACCTTCCCCGTGTTCGGGTACCTACTGTGTCTCCCTCTTCCAACCCTCCTCCTCAGGGACCCAACAACTTTGGTCCTTGTCACAGAAATCTGTAAAGGTAATAAATACCTTTTAGTTACGGTTTGCAGGGTATGACACTCCTTCAGATTCACTGCAGAAACACAAGGTGATCTCTTGTTCGCACTGAAGCGGATGGCAGCGCTCCCATTCGCTCTAGTGGCACAGGATCAGACTTCACAGGGGATTTCTGGTGAACTATTTCAGTTGAGAAATAACCAGGCTCATATTTGGGGGAGAATAAAAAGATTGTATTTTTTCTTTTTGTTTAAACATAAAGCAGTAATGTTGTTTGAGTTTTTAAGTAGCTGTGAAAGAGCGAAACCTCTTTTAATAGTAACCAGTTTTACCCAATGTCTGACTGTATGATGCATCAGTGAAACAAAAAAATCACTTAAATACTTGTTTTAACCTTAGAAATATAAATTAACTTTCATAATAGCCCTCAAAATAGCCATGTCCGCTTTAACACCATTTCAGAGAGGCATAAGCTGAGGCACAGGAATGCTCCATGAGTCACTAATGGAGCCAAGTGCAGAACCTCAAACCCTCATTACTAGAGTTGCCTGTAGGTTTGTTTGTGTCTGGAGGTAAACTGAAAACCTGCAAAAATACGCAAAAAGGCTTGTGATCAGTGAAGCTGAGACTCCTGTTTTGATTTCAATATTCTGTTCATAAGCTAGAATTCATTCAGCAGCTCATGGTGGAGGTGCAAAGGTAACGTGCTCCAAGGGGAAGGCATCTTCCAAAAACTTTTACATTCTCATTGATTAAATACATCAGAAACTTAAAACCCAAAGGCGTTTGCTTAGGGAATAGCTTCTTAGGGACTGGCACCTAATTTTGATCTATGTTTGCAAACTCATACTATTTACGTTTCACATGCATTAGCTGCATGCAGACAAGACTTTGTTTGCAGTGATGTTCAGGGAAATTAATGTTGGGTACATAGCTGGAATTTGTTGCGTGGCTGTGGTGAATTGTGATAAGTAGCTGGCTGTGCTTTGGAGATTGATACATTTAATAAACACTTGGTGGATATAAATTAATCCCTACTGTTTATAGGTTAAGACATGGTGTTTAACAACGTTAATGCTGTTGTACAAAACAGTCAAGAGCATGTCAGCATTTTGTTTTTATCTAGACCATACGAACCCATGGATATTAGAAAGCACACATTTAGCACCAGATGTAGCTGTAGGGTGACCCCAAGCCATAATAATTGAATGCTGTTCAGTCCTCAGCTGGCTGGATCTGGTAGTCAGTCCCTGGTGGAACTGGTACCTTCCTGAGATTTCAGGCATGAGTTTGCATTTTTACTTTTCTATCCAAAATTCAGCTGTTCATAAGGCTTAAACCTTGGAGAGTCCACCTGCTCAGCAGCCACAGGCGATGGCCTCCTGCGCTAGGCACAGGCCAGGTCCCCTGCAGAGTAAGGCCAGGACCCCACACTGAACTAGCATCCAACTGAGGACTCAACAGGACATTGTTATTTAGCTGAGCTGGTGGTTAATAAAAACAAAGCCAGACCAGATGTAGAAACCTGCTACAGAAACTGAACTATTTCAAAGATTTAAGAGCTTGCAGGACTGTGAGAAGCCCTCTGCTGCAGGACTACCCCGATCCTTTTTTGTTGTATGCAGTGCAGCTTTGAAACTGCATTTGACACCTTCAGGTCATTAAAAGCATGCAATGATGCACTCTTTGATTTTTAATACAGTGAATGTTTTAAAGAACGCTTTTCAGAATCCAAAAAACATATCAAAAACAGTGGGGGGCACATGTGTAATGACAATTAAAAAATCAAGCAGATAATTCCTGCTGGATAACTCTACATTGCTGATACCACCTTGAGTACACAATATTGACAGTCACTCTACAAATAATTGACTTATCTAAACCAACATGGGAAAAAACCAAACTCAGCTATTACGTTTTCTGTATAGGGACATTGGTATTAGTCTTGAGTGTATTTTCATTATGCCTCTAAGAAAATGTATTTCTTGCTGTTATAATACATGCAAACAAGCACAGAGAGATTTGCATTGAGTTGGCATTAGTTTTGTTAGGGCTGCCAAAACTGGGGCTCTCTGCAAGTGATATGCTTCACATTGCAGCATTCCTCTAAAAACTTGCAGAACTAAATAAATAATGGCACCGTGGATGAAACTGGAGAAAACTGAGCAATGCTCAAGCCAGGTGCCCAGAATTTCTATCCAGGCTGCCAGATTTTCAAAGAATTAAACTTTTCTGATCAAATTCTGTAGTCTTTATGAAATTTTGATGTTAATAAAGCTTTGAATGAAACGAAGTTTTGTCTTCACGGAGCGCCAGGGACTTTACATATAACATCTCAGCCAGCACCTGTCAAAACCAGTGGAGAGATTACTGCTGATTTTCATGATCACTAATAGGGCCAATCGCAAAACCTTCTTGTTCCCTGGTCCCTGTTTGGCTGATCCAATTTCTTGCTGGCTCTCCCGGCAGTGCTCAGGGGCTTTTTCAGCCTGCAGCATGAAGCAGCCGACTGCGCTGACCGTGGTTTTGAGAAAGTGTCTCCTGTTTCTGACTGTTGGCCTTCTTGTGAATCTTGTCATTTATCCTTTAATTATAATAGTATAATTATAACAGTATAATTATAATTATGTAATGGCAAATATAATAGTTTTAATAGCAGAGTTTGCTCATCAGCCTTATTTGCCACTAAAGCACCTGATTGTAGATAAAAACCTATATATGTATCTCATAGTGAAATTTTAAGGCTTGCTTAATTTCAGATACCTGCCTAAATTTCTTTAGCTAATGAATAAGGATAGATTCAGATATGCCCTTGCAACTGGCCACTTACCTAAGTGTACTGAACTCAGGATGAATTACTGCTCTGTGGGCAGGTAGGAAACACACCTCAGAGGTCTTCACAAAATAGCTTTACGCTCTTTGAAGAGGCTCAGAAGAAACTTCCAGCTTTGCAGAGACCATATCTCTGGTGCACTGACCTCCTGGTAATGGCAGCCCACTGAGTGTTGCACTTGGCTGGAGTTCTCCTTAGTAATTTGGTTACTCGGATGAGCAGGTGTTTTAGTGACACAGACTAGATCTCCATGCAGCAGTCCATCAGAACTACTCAGCTGGCTGTTTTCCATTCACACTGACTGATGGTTTCATGAGGAAGGTTAGTAGATGGTAACTTTTTAAACTGAAGAACATGTTAAGTAATGGCCGTTGGATCTTGGCCTTAAAAGAAGAGAAAGGATTACCTTATTGCATGAAGAACTAGCTTGATGGTGTCTCTTCACAACCTGAGTCACTCACTCCTCTAAAGATACATGAAGAAATCTTGCTTTCACCTGAACCATAATGACAATTCCAGCAGAGCGTGTGCTAAGTCGCCATGTAGCATTTGTTTTCTTACTGTGCTTGAGTGACTGGACAGACTCAGGAGCTGCAAAATTCCGTTTCAGATGCCTGAGCTGAGAAAGTTTGCTCAGTCCTTCCAAGACAGAAAACTTTTCCAAACTGCCTTCAAATTTTGTGAAAACTTCTTTGGTCCACAAAGCTAAATATTGTAAGATACACATTTTATATGCCTGGCTCCTGGAATGGAAATTGGAAACCTGAAGTTGGGTTACCGTAGCATAGAGGAACATAAAGCAGAAGGAGATCTGAGCCCAGGCACGCTCAGAAGAGGAGCCACTTGAAGACACCATGAGCAGTTAGCTGGAGTTTCACCCAGAAGACGACAATGAAAATAGAGTTGGTCTTCACCCCTTGACGTCTCTAAGGTGTAGGTGCCTTACTGAGAGTTTCAGGGAGGTCCTTCATCCCCAGCATTGACAGGACAGTATCTTGTGTCTTTCCCTAGAAAGTGGGGATCTTCTGATCCTAGAGCCTATGCCTTGGCTTTCCCTCTTCAGCCACTGATCTGCAGGAGGAATGTTTTCTGGAGCTTTGTTTTTGGGTTAATGAATCTTGAATTCTTCTGCACAAAGAATTGGCTTCAAAAGCCATCTAGCAAAGCCCGTATGTGGTGGGCTAGTCCAGGATGTGGTGTAGAAGGTGTCTTCATGAGGTATGGGCCGCCTTCTTCTAGAGCAGGGTGATGAATCTGGCCTGCCTACACACCATATGAAATTTTTAGCCACAGTTTAAAAAAAAAAGAGGTACACCATGTGTTTTCTTTGAAGAGAAGGCAACTGCAGCTTGTCTGTGTCTTTATGTGTATATCAAGTACAGTTTGAAAAATGCCAGTTAGGTTAAGCTCCTCAGGAAACCCAGACATTAGGATGTCCTGTTGCTGCTAAAGTGCTCAGTCCAGGAGGGCTGAGGGTCTCCTGGGAAGGAGCAGGAACAGAACTGGACATGACTGGGAAGAGTTATATCAGAAAATGATTTTAATTCCTCGAGAGCTCAGGAGCTTTCAGGGTCATACCTTTGGCCTTAGGCACCTCATTTGCCAGTCAGGCACCCAGCTCCTCTTTTTGGAACTGATTCTTCCTAAATTAAGAGTCTAAGTGCTGTAATATAAATAAATAATAAAATTAATAAAAATAATAAAATTCAGTATTAAAGTTTCCATTGGGAAAACCAATAAAAGAAAAAGCCACCAACCATGTAATGGCTACTTTTAACCACTTAACATACAGTTTAAATCTCTAAAGAGGAATAATAATACATTTATTTCTAAAGTACCTGAAGTTGCCAAAGGCACTCAGGGTGCTCTGCGATATAAAACCGTTTCTAAAAATAAATTAGCACATTATAAAAAGTCTCTGTGTAGTGAATGTACTTAGTGAGCAGGTGAAATGTTTCTGACAGAATATGTTTCTTTTGGAAAAGGCTGGTCTACTTGAATTGAATCAGTTTGAGGGAGTTTCCAATGAGAAGCTAGTCGAGCATTTCTGGTTTTTTTACATGGTCACAAATCTTTTGGAGATGCCAGCTGCAGTTCTGGAATGAAAGGCAGATGAGAGGAGGTGTTGCAGATGGAGCCCCTCGATTACAGTCTGTAACACCGGGGATGCCCACGCGGGCTGTGCGAGCCTGGGTTCCTCCGCAGCCCACCGTCGCCTTCCCCTAACTCCTTCCAGAGACCTCTTGCAAGAGAGAAAAGCCATCCTAGCCATCCAGCCCCAGAAGCAAGTATAAAACCAGTCCTTTTGCCAGCTGAACCTCCCCAGGAATCCAGTAGCGCAGCCGGGACTGGAACGGCCAGGCTGCCTGGGCGCTGCGGGCCGTGCCTGCGAGGCATCTGTCACCAGGCAAAAGCCCTGCGGAGCGGCAGCGATGCTGTTTCGGAGAGCGGCTTTGTCTCGCTGCAGCCAGCTGGCAAAGGCTTCGACATGGGGCCCCACTGGAAAGCGAAAAAATAAAGCCGGGGAGGAGGATTCCCAAGCAGCGGAAAGGGGAGAAGAGGAGGAGGGTTTGTTGTTATTTGCGGTGGCTTCGTTTGTACCAAAATTCCTTCCACAATGAGCTGCATGTCTCCGGCGGCAGCTCTGGCCGGGATCCACGCGGATCAGCTGTTTGATATTTTTATGAGCGTCTCCCCCTCCCGCCCGTCAGTCGGATCTGGGCCGAGGTGATGCAACGCTTCTTGGAAAGTCTCAGTCTCCATCCGAAGCAGTTTTCAGAAGTGTTTCTTTAGAAAGTTAGCTGTTTGAAAAGGCCTCGAAGGAAACTGCGCTTTACTTTCATCTGTATCCTAAGGCCTAATTGAGTTGTATACAAATATAAACTTATAACAGACGTTTCAGTCGTTCTCTTTAGCTTGTCTCACAAAAAGCCGATTTAATGATCTTTCTGAAGGCTGTTTCACTGAGGCAGCAGAAAGGCACCAGCTTTACATCATTACTGAATGGTGCATAAAGGAATTATTTAGCAAGATGTTCTGTTTGTTAATAGACCCAAATCACGGTTTCTTTTACCAAATACTGCTTTTATTTGAGGTCTTTGAATGAATTTCATTCAAACAATGCTAACATCTGATGATAAAAACCACTAATGAGAGGAAAATCATCCATGGTTTTGATCTAGCGCTCTCATTAATTCCAAACTTTGCTTTTAGTTCGTTTTGCTGATCAAATCATTAGAACAGTTTTTATTATCGCTTTGGCTCCCTCCAAAGAGAGTTAGCTTTCCACGAGCTTAAACTCAGTTCTCTTTCTTTTCCTTACGCTGTGTCACATCACCCCGATGGAATGAAATGGTCCAGAAGGGGACTTCTTCCAATGACCAGGGAAGAGACCCCCCAAAGCCAGACCCTAAGCGTCCGATAAGCCTGGCGACAGAATCTGGGTTTTTTTCAGTTTAGGTCTTGGACCATACACCTTAACTGATATGGTCTTTGTTTATGGGAGGATATTTTTCCAGATGAAATACAGAAGAAAATTATTTGTCTAGGGACATTCAGCACTGCACCATGGAAATTTTTGCTCAATGTGATGTTTTCTGTACTTGTTTACACTGCTCCTTATACCTATTAACACATGCTGTGCTGCCTTGTAAATTGTTATTAATTGCTGTATAATTTTCTGCAGTAGTACCAAGCTGCAAGCTGTGCTTTCTTTTTTTGCCTTTTTTTTTTTTAAAGATAAAAGCCCCGAAGTGCCAAGTTTGGAGATCTCTGAAACTTTTTTGCAGTGCTTTCCTCATGCCCCTGGCCAGGAGCTTGAGGAGGGCTGGAGGTGCAGGCATGTTGCACCAAATAAGTACCAAGAGACATCCGATGGCGATACCATTCCATATCCAAATATTATCCAAATATTATGTATGCAGCCTTGCATCCTTTTCCCTTACACAGCCAAAATTATTTAGACCTTCCTGGGAACTTAAAAGCCCTTGGAAAAATTAGTACAATTTAAAAAGGCAAAACATGAAGGAGGTTTAAAACACCCCCTGCCCTCCCAGCACCACCCTGGGCTCTACCCCAGTGCAGTAAGACACGGGTTCGGCATTTGAACTGACTCCCCAAAATATTTGCCCTCTTAAATTGCCAGTGCCCTGGAGGGCAGAGGCCAGGCCATTGTATTACTTGAAATTTATGAAGATTAATGAAGAAGGCAGACAACAGTTCTGTGTTAGGAGACCAGGAGACAATTCAAACCACATTAATGGCAAGAAATCGAGAAAATCGTAAAAAATAGTCTCTGCAAGCATAAAGGACAGAAGTGAGGGGGTTTGTGTGCTTGGGATGTAAAGTGAATCACATTCCCTTACAAAGTCTCACTAGCTGAATTTTTTCCTTTAATTCAGAATCCGCTTACTATATTATTTTAATATAAATAGGCATGTAGACCAGTGAACAAAATGCTGTATTTAAGATAAATGGGGAAAATAAATAGTGTTGCAAAATCAGCTTTTGCTGGTGGTTCTCGCCGTTCCCTTTCCCAGATCTTTCTGTATCCGTTCAGCAAAATTAATTATTGTCTTAATCATAGAGTCACTTTTACACATAGGTGGTTTATATTATGAGCAAGCAAACATCCTGAGATCTGAAGAGAAGAGGTAAAATAAAAACAAAATTATACCTTTCAGACTTAAGTTGTGTTTGAGAACTGGCCCGTGGGAAGTGTTTGCCATAGGTAGGTGTTAGGAGCTCATTACCAAAAGACTACACTGACTCGTATGGTTAAGTGGGAAACTAAGGTTCACGATGCTGTGACTCCAGCACTCATTCTTCTTTTAGCATATTCCATCTATATTTCTAGTCTGACTGGGATAAATATGCTGCTCAATTTATTCAATAATGGTCCAGGCTTTGCTGAGATGTTTAAGGAGCATAACCTTTGCATGGCTCGAGCTAATTTTCTATCTCAAATTCTAGTGTTTATGGCCCAGGTCCTCTTCATACCTAAGGTGTTTTCTCCAGTGAGAAGATGCTCTATAAGAACAGGGAAGGTTTTTTGGGGTGCTCTTGTTGGAAAGCCCATTGTGCCCAGTGACCAGCGGTCATAGGGGTTTAAGCCCATGTGAAAGATTTTTGAAAATCCAATATATTTGGCTCATGATCTAACAGTTTGTACTCCTGAGCACCTTCTTGAAGGCTGTGGCCTTTTCTTTCAATGTACTCCATCGGTCAAAGCCCTCAGAGTGAGATTCTCTCCTGCAGGAGACCCAGACAAGGCCCTATGTAGGGCTCCAGTGAGCTTGTGCACTCTGTGAGGGATTTAAGGAGGAATCAAGTCATGCATAGACTAACTTGAAGTGAGACCTCTTCATTGGTGGGAATTTCACCCTAACCAGATTGCCAAATGCATTGGCAGATTGGCAAAGCTTAGCCTTAAAGGTCAGTCTAAGTTTCATGTACTATTCCAGCTGAAGGGAGAAAAAAAAAGTTTCCTTTAACCTAGTTTACCCCAATGTTTTGCACATTAAAAAAAAAGTAAAAAACTTCTGCATAGAAATAAATAAATTTTAAAAAAAAACTTCCCCAGAGAAGTGAAGCAGAAGTTAGCCAGCAGTGGAAGCGAGTGCACTCCCGTTCTAAAGCTGCTTTAGCTGGGAAGTGAGAGCTTAACACAGAGCACAGTTAAAGACAGCCTGAGCTCAAGTGCACACTGCTCATTTCTTCCGTCTGTTGCTTCGTAGTTATGTTTGTTAGACTGTAAGTGGGTAAAGCTAAAACAAATAGTGGTATTCACTAGAGATTGATAAGATAGAGGTCACCTCTAGTAATATATAGTAGAATTATTCTCCAAAGAGCTCAATTTTAATTACATACTGGTTTAAGAGTATTACTTGCACAAAACACTGCTACCTGTTTATGCTTCCAAAACCTAATGGAGTTATATTGAATAACTGAAAGGCCCCCAAATCACACTGACAACTTGTCTTCTAAACTCTGTTATGTTTTGTCTTAGCACAAGTGCCAGTGCTAAAGATTATTGATGCAACTGCTTGCTTTTAGATGCTGAATCACATTAGCCTCCCTCCTGCCCTCCTATTTCATTAAGAATCTGGCTGCAGATCAAAAAATGTAATGCCTTCTCCATGTAGGGCCCCATAACTTTCACAAGCCCTAAAAAAACCGACTGGCAGTGCATTGATTTCTTTCTCTTTTCTTTCTTTCTCCCACTCACTGTTGCTTGCTTTTGTTCTGTTGTTCTCTCTTTCACTCTTTCTTTTTTCATTCTTTCTCTTTCTTTCACTGTCTTTACTTCTTTCTCATACTTTGTTCCCCCCCCTTCTCTCTCTGTGTCTCTTTCTCTCTCTCTTTCTCCTCTCCTCCTTTTTTCTCATGGAGCGGTAAGAGAGAAAAATAGAAGTAGGAGGAGGGCAAGAGGTCAGCATGTGAGGAATTCCAGTTTAGCAGACAAAGCCAAAATGTTAATGTATGTCCATATCCATATATTGCATCTGATATTTTTATTCTATCTGCTCAGAACAGAGTAATTGTAAGTTGTTATTTTGTTTTCCCATAGGCTAATCTTTTTTTTTTTCTTCATTGCTGTCATCTTTGTTATAAGTTGGACAAGTCAGTACTCAGCCAACTTAGTTTCATTCAGAAAAAAAATTCCTGTATGGAAGGACCTCCCAAAAGCTCTGCTGGAGCAGAGACCAGAGGGTGACCTTACTAAAACCAGTGGGACTCTTGCCAGCAGTTTCAATGGGATCAGGATTCACCCTGAGATTCTGGATTCCAGCCAGGGGATTAGGTCCATCTGGCACGTAGGTGCTATAGGAGATGTCCAGAGCTTTGCTCTGGGCTTCACAGTAGGCTCAGCTTTTAGTACCAGACGGGGAACGCAGCAGGACTGTAAGAAATAAGGGTTTGTCCAGTTTTGTAAGGAAAATAATTCTTCTAGAGAACATTGAACAGTATTTGTAGAGTAACTGTTTGTCCCCAGAAACTAGGAAAGTCCCTTTCCCAGTGTCCCTGTCAGTGCTATGGAGAACTTCATCTTCCCCTAATTTGTGAGTTCGTTTCCCTCAGGTCGGCTGATGGAGCTGAATCCTGCTGAGCCAGCACTGCCCAACCGGGTGAAGGCACATGTGCCCGAAGCCTTTTTGCCCACAGGCTAGCTATTCTGCCCCATGGGACTGCTGGGGGCTGATGTTTTGTACATAGCATTGGCCAACCAGGCTCTTTGCAAACAGCCGGGTGCAAAGGGTTGTATTGAAGGAGAACAGAAACAGTATGTTGAGATTCATTTCCTTTTTCTTCTTCAGTTTCCAAACTATTACTATGTACACTGCCTTCAGTCCCCATGTACCTGAGTCGTACAGACGTGTACGCATACCTGGATGCACCAACAGGAGTTGTACCAACACATGCACCATCAGACCTTCTTTAATTGACTTGGTGCACAAATTTCTCCTGCTTGGGAATCTAGCTGCCTTCCTTGAAACAGGAAAAAATCTTTTCAGTTACCTGAAGATAGTTTTAAGTTCTTGTTTTAATAAGCTGACACATCATTTTTTACACGATCTTGAAATCAGTATTTCCCCCCAAACAAAAGAGTCACTTCTGTATTCTTGCCGTACTTTTGCTTCCCCCCCAGCATCTCTGTGTGGTACCAGTTAGAAACAGAAACAATCCCCAGCACCTATCGTTTCACCAACAGTGGCGTTCAGAGCTAAAGCAAACAAAAATCTTTGCTGAAGCAAAGTCTTGCAGTCACATAACACCCATGTTAATATCTTGATTTGTTACTTGCTGATTTTAAGGAACATGTTTGTTTATTTTTTTACTTATTTAGTGCCATACAGCCCAAGGCATTTATTCATGTAATTTTTAAAGTTGCTTCATTTGGAACAAGTTTCACGTAAAGATCATATTAATTAGGTCCTACACCTAAAGTTCATCTTAATTAGCATTGTTTCTTTCCCTGAGGTTCTAGTAATTTGTTAGAATTCAACATGGATATTCTGGAGCACTTACAGAGTGATAATTAGTCAACTGTTCGTATTTCCATTGCCTTTAACATGAGCAGGATTAGGCCTGCAAACCACTGTGTGTAACTTGATACAACCATGGTGATTTCATTAAACATTTTAATAAATCTCTCTCACATAAATACCCATAAATGCACACATGCATGTGCATATCCAATCCCATTTATTTTAAATAAGGAGAATAACTCTGCTGTGGCAGTTGTCTCTCATGTACCATTTATTTTACCCATGTAAATTAATTTAGTTGTTTTTCATAACCATTCACATATTCCACTTCATTTCACAACTAATTTCTGGTATTGGTTTGATAGTCAGCTATTATCTTTTTGGACATACGTACCTTCCTCATATTTCTTGTTGCCATAGCTGAGCAAACAGTTGCTCGGTTCTTTATGTAATATTAAAACAAGTCCTATATCCTTAAATAGGACGATACAAATAAAATAGGAAACTTTTTTAGTGGAACGAATGCTTCAGACTGAAGTTGTGTGAGGTTATGATTTCAGCTGTACAAGAGTGGTATTGTATTGTTTGGAATTTATTTTTGCTGAGCAGGGAAAATTAGTTGAAGTGCTGCAGAAACCCTGTAAAAGTAGTGTATGAAAACATTTCCTATGACAAAGCACAGACATTTAATACAGCAGCATATGGCATCATATCTTCCCTAGAATAACCTCAAGTAATTTCCAGACTACTGTAGTACTGGGCTGTATAGAAAACACTAGGATTTTGCATTTACATATGGGAAGTGCCACTAACTGTTTTAACAAGTGCAGCAGCAACAGGACCTTTGGACAGATTTCTCAAAGTGTCTGAGCATTTAAAATGCAGATGGATGCACAGATGTC
Source organism: Gymnogyps californianus (assembly GCF_018139145.2). Lineage (NCBI taxonomy): Eukaryota > Metazoa > Chordata > Aves > Accipitriformes > Cathartidae > Gymnogyps > Gymnogyps californianus. The sequence goes on from NC_059482.1 coordinate 6,647,428, forward strand.
TTTCCAAAACCGCTGCAGAAGTCTTAGTAGACTAAGGGGCTTTTGCAGCTCTAGACACCTTCTAGACATCTTCACAAAGCTGGGCCTTGTCTGCAGAAGTGCAAAATGTCCTGCTGATTAAGTGTAGTCTGCAAGAAAGGTCTGGTTTTTGGTTTGGAGGATTTTTTTTTGCATAGCTTTGTTTTCAACATGAATTTTATATCTCTTCCTAAGTAGGCACCCAGGAGAAAGCAGATGATTTTCCTAGGCTCATTTCCAAATACCTGAGTTCTGTATCTCAAAGGGATTGAGGTGTCAAACTGAACTCTGAATGCAGGTACCTAAGTCAGATTTAGTTTTGTCAGTTATGGCTGCTAAGAGAGGGTCAGATTCGGGATGACAGAATGAGACCAGATAAGGCCTCATTCTGTGTGTGTGTCTGTACTGCAAGCAGGAGACATATCATCAGCCACCTGGAGATGTACTCGAGATTGCTTTGGTCTCGTTGCTCAAGCCACAATCATATTTAGGATGCAGCAAAATGAGCTTCATCCCAGGCTGACAACAGAAGAATGTAGCCAGGGTCTCCAGAGAGCTTGTTTAGCCCTTGCTGAAGGCCATGCTGCTGATGACTTTCCATGATAGCTAACAAAGTTGGCCACACTGGAGACGGTTAACGTGTATTTATATATATTGTCATCTCTCCTCCTGACGGCACATCCAGTGTGCCCCACAGAGCTGGGGAAGGAGTGCCCTGTCCCTTTCCCTGCTTCGGTGGAGCATGACCACTGCTGCATGGGGAGAAGGTGCTGCAGATGCACCGTACTGCTCCCCCCATGTCGCTCTGACCGAGGGCAACCACATGCTAACCACACTAACCACATGATCACTTTCCCATCCCTTTACACTCTGTGGAGTTTGAAATTGCTGTGTGTAGGAGGCTGTGCTTTTGTCTTTGCTGGTTTTCTGTCTCGGAAATGCCCACCTTGGTCATTCATGCCACGGAGCTGACTGTTGTCATGTAGGCTTTTGTACATTAGTTAATGAATGAGGATCTTGCGTTGGACTTTCCAGGTGAGGTGTTAAGAACATCGGTATTGCTGCTGTAATGACCTTCGGAGTATAGGATGATGCCTTGCAGCTCCCAAGGCACTACTCACGTTTGCTGAGCCATGTCACTGTACCGGGGGCAAATGCAAAAGGCACTTTTCAAGTGTCACAGCTGTAGGCAGATTAGGAAAAAAGGGAGAGGGTGATGTAGAAGAAAGGAATGAGGTATGATCAAGGTGCAAACCTAAAAATAAAATAATATTTTTTTTTAATTCTGGAGTTTAAATAGGCTTGTACAGATGTATAGTAAGATGAGAGCACACAATGCTAAATATAAAACCTCTGAGCTGGTGTACAAACTGAGATTCCCTCTGTGGTCTCAGCTATGTGATTTTGAGTAGGAAAATTTAAGGCATCAGGTAGGCTGCAAGAGTGCATTTCTCCTTTGGTCAGCAGAGAATTATCATTTCTCTCACCATGAGGCATTTAGCTCTTTAGTTTATTTTGTCGAATTAGAAGAAAATTCTGTGTTTTATTTAGTGACAAAAGTCATGTAATGACTTCTTAATGTTAAATAGTATTGGAGCAGTAGAGGTGAAACCTTGGTGGTCTTTTTACCCCTATAATACAATCTGAAAAGTCTCTTGACTGTGATTAAAAAGTCTGAACTGGTTTAACGGAGCTTGGCACAAGTTTAAAAGAGAAGTGGGAGTGGCACCAACCCTGCTGTTTCCCATCAAAGACCAAAAAAGATGTAGAAGAGCCCCAGTCTCTATTCCAAAAATGGGCATACAGCTGGTGCAGTTTCACCCTGCAAATTTGGAGGCGGCACCGCTCACACCTCCTGGGGTCTGCCGAAGCCTTGGGGGAAGACCTGACCAGGGAAAGCGGCTTTTGGCAGTTGTAAACAAAACTACAATATGACTTTCCATTCCCAGTGCTGGAAGTAGAGCTGGTGTGGGGCACCTCCTGTTTTCCTCTACATGGGGAATTATGTTATGGACATTCCTGGCCCTACCAGCCTGTTAGGGGGTGTTTGCTGGCTGGTGAGGTACTGTAAGTTGTCACTGCTACCAGACAAAGAAAATAAACCAGGATCTTGTAAAGACACAGTGGCCTACAATGCTTCTGAGGTACTTTGCAGATTGCAAAGCACTTGTCACCGCTGACAGCAAGAGGCTGGGTAGTTATCCTCAGCTTTCATAGATTTTTTCCTGTTTTAAACTATGATTTTCAGATGAATTATTGCTTCCCATAGTGCTTCATGGTAATCTATTCATGTGATGCTGGCTCAAGACACTCTAGAAATAATTTATTCCCAGACATATTAATTTAAGTCTGTCTCTGCATTCACCTCACTAAAGCACAACCTAGGCATGTTCCCTATGAGCTTCTGGAGAAAGAAAAAGAGTTTTTTGGCAGAGAGATTTGGACTCTTTCAGTAAGATTGCACTTAAATGCGTAATATGGATTTCAGACATGCAGACCTTTGAAGGGTGGAAATAATCAATTTGCATGACAAGATGGAGTCCTGGAGCTGGTACGCTGCTCCAACATGAGCAGAGGTGCTGTCTCCTGTAACCTACCAGGCATCCTTGGATAGAAATGCAGAGGAAAATTTTGGCTAAAAAATATAGAAGTCAATGCAGTTGTAGCCGTTTGGTCCGGCAGAGAATTTGTGCCACAGTTGTTTTCCAGGAGCCTGAAGTGAAATCTATTGCACAACAACACTAAAATAATTACCCTGAGGGTAAAGGTGGCCAGAAGAAAAGTGACAATCTTGTCATCCCAGTTTAACTGAAAAGTGACAAAATTGTCATTTCATTTCACCTGTTTACTAATTCCTTCCTCGAGCATGGCTTTATTCTGCCTAGACTTCTCCATAGAAAGCAATATCCAGAGAAGTATTTATCTTCTGTTTACTTCCTTTTGCTTGTCTTGGTAATATAAATTTTAACTGTCAAAAATTTTCGAATGATATTAAGCATGTCAGCATGGTACGTGAAGATATAACTAAGAGTAATGGGATGAAACTGGGCCAAAGCAAATGTTGGCTGAATAGCAGGAGATGGTCTGTTACCGAGGGCTGTTAAAGGAAGGTATAGTTTCCCAAGGGAAGTGATGGAAAAACCATCACTTGAGACATTTACAGCCAAACTGGAAAAAACCTTTGAAAAGATATTTGAGGGGGCGAAAGTTTTCTTAAAGGATGTAGGGACTAAATGATCTAACAGGTCCTACCTCACAGCTGCCCACGCAAGCTCGCAGAGCCCGATCTCGTACCTCCATGCACGCTAATACAGCAGGAGGCTGTTGTCAGGATCTCTCGCCCTCTTTGCCACACAGGGAGGTTGTTACAGCATTTGTCTGGGTTTTGCTTGTGAATGCTGTGGCAGCAGGAGTTCGGTGCGTAACCCCTGGATTCCCCTAACTCCCCCCACCTCCTGTGGGGCTGGGGAGACAGAGGGACCCCGCGGGAGCGCTGCCCTGGGGTAGGCAAGGTGGATACCCCCACGCCATGCAAGAAATCTGTAATCTTCCCGAGCTGAGAGCTGAATTTCAAAGTCCAAGACAAGCAACCCGTCCCATGCTTCCTCCACCACTGTCCCTCCTCCTCCTGTCCCTCCTAATGCCGTGGCTGGACACACAGTCAGAGTTGGTGTATCCCTAGCTCTGAACTTTTTTTCTGAAACAGCATATGTGAATCACCACTAGGCTTTTGCATTTTAAACAACTTTCTAACTGAAATTATAGCAGAGACGAAAGCATTAAGCATACATCGGTAGAGTGGGTCCCGAATAATGAAAAATGCATAAGCCTAAGTCTTTTTTTTCCTCCCTTCCTTTTAATACGGAGCAGGTAAATTCCCGAATTCCATTTTCTTCTCTGGAGATTTACATACTGAATTTGTTTTACGACAGAAGAGAGAGCTCTTCTTTAGTGGGTGGACTTTGTGCTGAATGCAGCTATATGATGCTTCCCTCCCACCCACCCCCCAAAAAACCTAGCATTGCTCCAGTGTAACGGCAGATAAGTAACCAGCCTCTGAGAGGTAAAAGCAAACCACCCCCGAGCCCCTTAGGAAAGGTAACCCCTTTGGAGGGTATTTTGCTGAGCTTCCTGGTTAAAATCCCTCACAGCAGCCAGCCGTGCTGCTGACACAGAGAGCTGGAGCAGTAACAGCTCATCTACTCAGCACCTGCCAGTGAACACTTGTTTCTGCCAAGAGTAACTTGGTACCAACTTCAATAATATCACAATGCGGTATTTAAATAATTTGACAAGGCTATTTGGATAACTACCAGGAATTGCTCAAGTCAGTAATTTTCCTTTTGGGAAACTAAGTTAGGATCTGCATTTTCTCAAAGATAATATTGCCTTGTCCCATCTCTGAAAGAATTTTAAGGCATGAGTACATATATATACTTATATTAAATGGTGGGTTTTAACATTGTGGAAAATGGAAGGCTGACAGTGAAGCTCAGAGCAAGCAGGTCTGCTGATATCCCCCTCCACCTGCCTGGCCCTGGAGCCATTTTCCCCCACTGTCCTCCACCAGACCCAAAAAGAAGCTGTTATTTGGGCTACGTGTGGACTGGTTGAGACTCTTTCTCTTCAGATTTCTCTTCTCTCTAGGCCATGTCTTGCTTTAATTCCTCAGTAATCTGTTCCGGCATCACGTTAGGAAGGACCTCCCAGGGCTGAAGGTTGCTCTGTGCCTCACGTGCTGTTCACACCTCCTCCAGGTGACTTGCACCTTACGGGCTGAAAAATGCAAGTCTAGACCAGAGACTAGAGAAAAGCATTTAATTCTAACACCAGGTCTTGATATTCTCCAAAGTTTACTTTGCTCTGAGTTTGCACTGTGTATGGACATGTTTGTCGAGGGGAGTATTAAAATTTCCCTGTGTGTTTAAATTGCAGAAAATCTCTCTCAAAACTCGAGAGTCAGACTTTGCGACAAGGCTGCTGGGGCCTGATCCACACCCTCCCACTTCCCACCCAGCTGAATACATGATTTTCCAAGTTACCAGACATGGCTTTGCAGTTGCGACCGCAGAACATTTCACAACCTGTTAACAAAAAGATTAGTCTCATCTGCATTAGACTGGCAGAAGCCAGCCCAAATGAGGCTATGAGGTCGTGACGTTGATTGCTTTGAAACAAATTTTCCTGATTTGAGTGTGTCAGCATTGATGGCGTTCAGAGCATCCTGGTCCACAGCCCCATGTTTCCCAACTGTCCGGATACGCACATGATGGATCTCCTGTAAGCTGGGTGTACGTTCCAGCTATGGCATCAAGCTATTAACCTCTGGGTATTTGCATTATTAGTCAGTTTTCTAAATCCTTGGAGTTAAGTACAGAGACAGAAAAGATTTTCCATTTTGTTGGAGCTTGAAGTTGCCTGGTATGAATTTTACAAAGTACTCAAAATGCTTCGCTTTCAGCCAATTTGCTACTCTGGCTATATTCTGTCTCATATCTTCACAGAAAATTACTTGCTGCCAGCTAAATACAGTATGTTGATGACCTATTAATTTATGACATGCATTTGGAGCTGGGAATAAATTTATAAACAAACTTTAAGTTCTTTTCCCCCTGTGAATTGTACCAGCATTTGTTTTAATTTCCCAGTAGTCATGCTTAATGTGTCAGAAGCTATGTTCAACTTCTTGTTTTCCTCCAAAAAGAAGGCAAAAAAAGGAGAAATAGCTAACTAAAGTTCAGCTCCTGTCAGGTATTATGAGCAACACTTTGAAATGAGGTATGAATCCAAATAAAATATTTTAACTATGTAGTATTTTACCAAAATCTGGAGGAGAAAAGGTTTACTTACTAAACAATCATTTGAGCTGTAAACCTTAAAGTATTCACCAAGGTCCCTTAAAGTTAAACAGAAAAGAAATATCTAACAACACATTTTAACAGAAAGCAGAAGTCCTTACTAGACAGTATACAAAAAGGAAAAAAAAAAAAAAGCACAGCTTTTAAAGGTATTTTTCTCAAGTGATGCAGGAAAAATTCCTCAAGCCAGTATGGAAATTAATATAGCTGAAGGTAATCTAAATTGTTGGCATTCATTTGATGCTACAGCAACCCTGGGACCAATCCTGGAAACCTTACTTCTATTAATATTACTAAAGTCAACAGAATTCAATGCAAGAGAGTAGCGCTCTGCCAGCAGCGGGATGGCACAGCGGGGCAGCCCGGGGGCTGCTGCTGGGGCTTGGGCTGGTGCCTCCACCATGGTCCTGGTCCTGCCCTGGTTCCCCTGCTCCTCCTGCTTCCAGCCCTGTTAAACAGGGTTTTCTCCTCCTGCAAAGGTCCTAATCGTTTGCTCGTGTGCCATGTCCTCCAGCAGCTTTCCAGGAGGGGAATTTCTCACTTAAGGAAAAATGTTTGGAGAGAAGGGTTTTTCCAGGCAGTTCAGGGACTGAGGGTTGTTCCCTTGCTGGGCCCACCAGTGAGTCGGGGCAGCTGTTTCGCAACTGGAGATGAAATGATATTGAGATGAAGACTGGTGTCTGGGGCACACGGGACACAAGTAGGTATGTGGGAATACATCCTTTAAGTGGCTTTTGATGCTGGGGTTTATGTAGTGCAAGAAGTGCTTAGGGTCAGCCCCCACCACAGGGACTTAAGCACCGAAGCACATTTTTAGCTGCCAAAATCCAGCATTTAATCAATCCTCTAGGGAGATTGACCCTTTTGCCCAAACCCTGCTTCTGCCAGAGGAACACCATTAACAAAACATAGTAGGTATGGTGTAAAAGAAAGGAAGGCTCTCTTTTGTTCTGGTTTTCATGAAAAAAATACGTACTTTCTCATGTCCACTCAAGGGATTCATGACTCTCAATTCTTCGGGGAAATACGCCCTTTTCTCCCATTTTGTTGCAGGCCTTGAAGTCCCTGTGGGGGCTGAGCCAAGCCCTGCATGTCTCCAAGGCATTTCACACCTGGCTGTCCACACCGTATCCTGGCCCCTTCCCTGGGACCTCTCTGTAGGTCCAAACTCATGCACAGAGCAGGACATACAAAAACTCGAAGGGAAGGGGTAGAGACAAGCACTCAAAGCCGGCCAGAGTGATACCTACATTTCTATCTCATAACTTCAAGAGCCACAACTGTGGTTCAGAGCCATGTTGACCATTTTCTGGCTGTGTGTAGCCACATTGATCAGTAGAGACTGAGCCCTGGTGTTTCTGGGCCAGCTTTTGCCCACCAGACTATTCCCCAGAGTTGAGGAAATACTCCTCTCGCAGGAGAGCTCGCGGCACGTCCGCACTGCATTGCTCTAGCTACACAATGAACTCTCATGAGGGCCAAAGATTTAGCCAGCAGAGTTGATTTTTTATGAGTTCATCAACTATTTGTTGTGAATTGTATTTGTTAGGCAATTAGCTCTGGTTGCAACCCCCTCCAGGCTTCTCAGTATTGCCTGGATGGTTGCAATAAACAATTTCCAGCCTATGAATTGTTTTGGGAGGGGATCACTTTGAATAGCCCTGTGTTGTCTGAATGTTTTTTTTTAAAGTTAAATGGTATCACTGAAAAACTGCCTGCACTTAAGAGTGAAATTTTAGCACATTTGGGGGGAAGACAATAAGTCTTCCTTCAGCTTTTTAAAAGCACCAGGAGGTCTTGTGAGGATTGTCAGAAACTGTTTTTAACAGCCAGCCACCTACCCACTTACTGTATCAAAAAAATTGCAGATCATTTCTTTATTTCCTCTCTTGACCATATTCTCCATCCTCTCTTAGGAATTAATAAGGCTTATCTGTACAAAGTAGAAAACTCTCCAGGCAGTTCATTCTGCTCTGCTGCTGCTCACTCAACTATTTTTCACACTAGAGGCACCCATTGCTGTCCTGTTTCTATCTATCAACTTTTTCCTTTGTTACAACTTGTCGTGGGTCCATCCTCAGTTATTAAATCACTGAATCATTCCCTCTATATGTTAATCCTAAACTATCTGAGAGGCTAAAAAAAAAATCCAGTAGCGCATGGTCTGTCCTTCGAGCCTTTGTTAGTTATGGGTGAAACAAACCCCATCCCAGCCTAACCTTTGTGCTCTTGAAAACCATCCCCGTATTCCCCGAGCTGCCTACGCTGCCGCTGCACCACCGCCTGCCGCCCGCGGTCCTCTGGGGAGCTGTCAGTGTCCTTATTCATTGAGGAGCCCAACTAATAGGAACCATCCACCTGCTCCAGGGTGACTCCATCTCTCCCCACTGCGATGCTTGCCGGGATGTGATCCTTGCCTGTTGTCATGACCTTGTTTTATTGGATGTTCTAATAGAAGCTGAAATGGATATTAGCTGTAATTACTCATTCCACAAGATTCTGTAGGTCACTCTTTGTACCAGAGTTGAGAACCTTCATTGTCTACATTGCTTAAATTACTGAACATTGTGCCATCAGTTCTGAATTAGTGCTCATTAATGAGCCTGTGGTTTGAGAAATTCCCTATTTATTATTCAGAGGCCAAGTATAATTCAGGCAGCTGCAATGCAACACTACTTGCCTGACTTTTGATCTGTGATGGAAAGGCCTGGTTTTGGTTTTATGTTGTGTTTTGGGGGTTTATTTACGCAGGAGGGAGGCATATAGCAAGCGAAGAGGAATAGATTTTTTCCCTCCTCGCCTGAAATCTCTCTCTTAAGTCCCAGACTCTTTACAATAAAGCAAACCCATTTTTTTGGATATACTAACATCTACTTGGTTACTGAGTAGATAATTTCAAGATCATATTAAATTTCTCTATAATCCTGGAGATGACTGGCCGCTGTATTAACCCCCTGCATTAAATACTCTTTTCCTCTGTCTTTCACTTTTGCACCTGCTCCTTCTCTGCTCTTTCTCTCTCTCTTTCTCTCCTGAGCACACAAATCCCAAGCATTGACACATCATCACAGACTGCTAGTCCCCACTATTTTAAGCTGTAATTATCTCCTTTATGTTTTCCAACACTTCTCCAAAAGGTTAAGTAGCACTGAATTCAGTGTGCCGCGCAGCTGAGTGGTACCCTGTGAAGCCGGTGCTGACAATGCGGCGGGCCCGTCCATGGTGGTCAGAGGACAGGCTTCACCTGCAGCAATATCCCTGGCCAGTCCTCCCCGGGGACACTTTGGTCCCTTCGCTTTGCACCCTCTGGCCCCGCTAGCAGTATCTTAAGCTGCAAACAACCTTATGGGGAAAAAATAATGTCAGGTACTTGGGGGAGTGGAGAGGAATCCAGATAAGTAGGATCTTATTTTCTGCAGGGGGAAAGGGAGTGCCTGAAGATGTTCAGTGCTTTTTGGGGGTTTGCTAATCGATGCTGGCAGCACCCCGAGGGCGAGGCAGCCAGGAGGGAGCAGGCACCCTCGCAGCACCGCCGCTCGGCTCAGTGCAGCAGAGCATTTCCAGGGATCTGCGGTTTATGACCGAGCATTTCTTGTGTCAATAATTAACAAAAATATAAATGTAATAACAGCAGGGGTGGAGATAAAGCTGGGTCTAAGACTATAGTGGCTTAAAGGAGCACGTCCTGTGAGTATGCCAACAGACTGTGGGGCTGCTGTGTTTTCTAAGGAGAAAGCAAAACCAGCACTGGCCAGCTGGTATTATGCTGCCTCTGAAGAGAGACTAAATGCTATAGTTTTTTGCAAAAAACCCTCTAGTTCTGTGGGTTTTGACATCAGACCCATGAAATTCCTACTATACAGACCCCAAGAATATTTAATAAAATGGCCAAGATCTCCAGAGTTTTTTCTCACCCTGCTCTGGCAATACTAGTATTATTTTTCACTGGGTTTTGACTTGAAAATGGAGCACGCTTGTTTTCTTGGCCAAATCACCGTTTTGTTTAGGCAACATTTCACACATAATTATCTGTGGGGAATGGGGAACTTTCAGACTTTCAGTCAAATTAGCAATTTTAATGCTAGAAAATTCTTGAGGAAGTGCAGCTTGGGTAATTGATAGAGACCTAATCTTTACAAGTTATAGCAGTCTTTGAAGAGACCCCAGCATATTTAACTTTATTCTGTAATTGTATGCTCGGGCTCTGAAGATATCTTAAGACTTGCTATTTATCTGCCTGGTGAGGCGCAACACTTTCTTATTAAAAACATATCTATCATGGTTAATGACTTGATTTTTTTCCTTTAATACAGTACAATGACAGGTGTAAAGAGAAGATGAGCATCAGATGCTTGAGCAATATGCTCACTGTTTCAAGACGCCTTGAACATCAGCATTCCTTCATGGTGCCAGAGGAAAAAAAAAATATGCTACACAGATTACACGCTTGTGTTAGATAGAAAATAGTACCATTTGCAGTTTCAGTTAAAAGCATGTTGAAGTGCATATGGAAAATACCATTAGGAGGAACTCCAGAGCGCCTGAGTAAAATGGGTCATTAGGCTTTCGTTTGTTGGAGAGTGTCTCCCATCTGACAGTGCAGAATGGTAGCATTTTTAGCAGCTTATGTTCCCAGTTACATTAAACAGACAAACAGATTGACTATTTTGCATTTCTCATTTGACAACAGCTTGTCTTCATTTGCAGCACACTGGTGGCTGAGCTGAAAGCATGGCGGATGAGTGTATCCAAGGTCCTGGTTTTGAATAACAGCAGATGCCAACGTTTAACTTCAAAATCAATCAATTCTTTTTCCTGTGTATGGATAAAAGGTCTAGTGAAGTGCCTGAAGGGGGTTTTCTGCTGTTTACAGCTGAAAATATATTAAAAAAAAAATTCATTACAGAACTTTCTGCCAGAGATGTGGACACTGGTGATTTTATGAAAATAGGTATCTGAGAAAGTGTTTCTAATTGAGGGGTACCGAAAGCATTATGCGAGGCCTAGTGGAGCTTCATCTTTTAGACTCGTATTTGGAAAAGTGCTTGACTGCTGTCAGATCTTGGGCCAGAAAACACTGAGCAGACTCTGGGTGATCACCCACTTTCCTGCCTATGCTCCTCCACACCACCAATGATGAGTGTAGGAACTCATGATCTGCAACCACAGGAGGTTATAAATTAATTGTTGTTCAGATTCCTGGAATATTTGGCCTGAAATGACTGTGGCCCGTAGATGCTTCTCCTCTGGGGGGTGGTTGGGTGGGGAAGACTATGGTAAAATGTACATGGGGTCAAAATTGTTGAAAACATCTCATCCTGAAGGCAGCTGAAGCAGGCTTGGAGCCTCCTTCTCAGGACAGTTGCGGTTCTGCCCCCATGCGTGTGCAAAGCGCTGTGATCTTGGGAGGTGCCAAGAAGCTTTGTGTCTGTTTATCTTCCAGCAAAGTACAACCAAAACACAGAAATAGAGGCGGATGTTTACCAAGTATCCACGATTGGGGTCCTGGTAGAAATGCAATGGCAGTCTGCATTTTCTTTTGAAGCAGAGGGATGGGGTTAGTTGCCTCCCCTTTCACGCACTACACCTGGCAATAGGACTCCCTGATGAAACTGTAGGATGCTCTCGGGTGGGAGCAACAGCCGTTCCTTATCGGCAAGATTTAACACTGTCCAGATAGTATGAAAGATTCACGAGGTAGTAAAATGTGAGCGGTATAAAGCTAATCCTGGTGTCTGGAGCATTTGGCAGGGGAGATGTAGGTCCGATTACAATGTGAATTGTAAATCTTTCTTCTTTTAAGTCAAATTCTCCTCCAATAAGAGACATTATTTTCTGCCCAGTAGCAGAAAAGACAACCAAACCCAGCACAGGGTGCTGGGTGAGTTGTCTCATCATCACGGGAAAGCAAGGGAGCAGCTTCTCTTGCTACTTTTTGACAGGTTTTGAAGGCACTACTGTAGGTCCCTACCTTGAAGTGATGGTTGGGGATATGAAGCCTGAACTGAAGAAGTCCAGCCCAACCAACTAAAAGCAAAATGCATAAGGCAAAGCAGTCTTCAGCTTTTCTTAAGCGTCTGTCTGTGTAGCACAGGATTTGGATCCCAGGTGTCCCAAAGCATTGTGTGTGAGGCTAGGGGCTTGACTCCAGCTTCTGATTTCAGGGAGTAAAAGCTAGATATGACAATGTGCAGCACGGAGCCTCTTCATCTTTTTTTGGATTTAGCCTGAGGTCAATGATTTTCTGCAGCCTGAGGGTGACAGGGAGAGTCTCCAGGGACTGATAGTACAGGGACATACAAAGCACACCCGTGACATCCCCCAACACTCCTGCTGAAATGGTCTCCTTCTCCCACGAGAAGTTCAAAGGTTTTGGCAGCTGCAAACAGCCACCAGTTAAGAAGCAACCCAAAAGGTGGTGAGGGGAAACCTTTGCCACTGAAATATTTATTTCCTTCTCTCACCCATCCTCCCTGAAGATTTCCCTCTTTAGCAGTTCTGATCACATACACAGAGCAAATACTGTTCAGGACCCTGAAATAACACCTGCAGCCAGAAATCCCTCATTAGAATAAATGGTCGGTTTTCATCCAGGTTTTTCTAGCTATAGTAAAGAAACAATTTCTTGATTTTCTTTTTATAAGAAGACGCTGATGTAGAGTATTCTAAAATCCTCTGGATAATGTTTATTTTGATGTCAGGTCAGTTATGTTAGACTCATATTTGAAGATCTGGCTTGGCAGTGCCGGGAATGCAACAAGAAAAACTAATTTTGAATCTGAAATAATTTTAGGAGAGTACATCTTGGAAAAGAACTGTTGGTACCTAAAACATACAGACAAGCCCCTCTGCGGAGTAGCTAACATTTGCCTTACAGGCACATCTGACACCTATAAGGAGTCAAAAAGTTGATTCTACCTTCTAATTTGCTAAAGCAGTTTCGTTTTTTGCAGTTCAGTTCATCACATTTAAGCACGAACCAAGGCTCATTGGATTGATCTCACCTAATGCTACCATACCGCATCCACACGGACTTTTTCTGAGCTATCTGTGATGATCACGCAGGTTGCCGCGTGCATCCCAGATACACTGGCTCACAGGTCACAGGTCAAGGCTTCCTTTGGGTCCCCCACCCGCACATGGTCTGAGCAGGGATGCCAAGGGATCTGCCAATAACATAACTGGTGCTGATTTGCTGGGGCTTTCATGTGAGAAGGTAAAGGCTATGGATGCTTGGTGGCCCGTAAGAGGCAGTGTGGGTTGACAGTCACTAACTAGCCCAAAAGGCTTGGGAATTATTGCAATGAGGGATTTTCCAAATGTCTGATTTCTCTAAGCTGTCAACTTCTGCACAGCCAGAACAAGGCTCAGCATCAAAAAGGCCCATTATCCTTCTCCTGCAGCAGAGTTTTGCTTAATATACTCTATTATATGCTCCCTGATAACCGAGTCTCCCTGTTCATTCTGCCAGATTAATTTTAACCAGCCTAGCAAACCACCAGCATACAGCCAGCATGTGGCTGTGTAGTGGGCTGGAGAATCATTCCCGCTTGACTTCTGTGCACAGAGAGGGGTGCACAGGGTTTAGTCTTGCTCTCTGGAAAGCGAGGCTTTCTCTGCCACTCTCTGTTGGAATATGTTTTGTTCCATCTACTTCAAATATCTTGAGATTCCTGCAGAATCGTCTCTTGTTGTGACTGCATTTAATCCTCTGCATTTCTCTCCGTTCATAATTTGATGCTGGTGTCTGCAGTCTATCGTTATTAAGTGTACGTAGTGATTAGAAGGAAAGAACAAGAGATTAGAAGAAGCCAAGAGCTCTCTGAGGCACACAGAAAAAAAAAAAAGAAGGGGAAAACACTTTCAAGGCCACTGGAATACGAGAGGTCTCAGCATGTGGTCAAAAGACATAAGCAAGTAAAAAATTTGACAAAGGCCATTGCTTGGGCTGCTTGTATGATTGTTTCACAGTAGAAAGAGCATAATATTGATTCCAAAAATGCTGTCTATCCTTTTACCTAGAGCTATGTATTTTGATAATCAAAAGTGTATAGCTTTTTTGACAAAAGCATTAAGGTATAGCTATGGAAAGTACCACAGCTTAAATGACCATGTTTTCTTTCTTCTCACTCTTTTAAAAAAATTGTTGCCGTTGCTAGGACATGCATTTAGAGCTCTTTGTTGTCTTAATGGAGACTGAAACATGTGTAGAGTTTGGCGTTTGCTTTTTTTATTCATCAGCTGAATAAAAAAGCCAAGCAGACAAAGCATTTGTAGTGCAAGAGTGGAGTGCAAATCCCTCCCTGTAAGCTGAACAAAAAAGCTCATTAAGAAGAGGTGGGATTTCCTGGTCACAGCTTTTAACTAAAGGGCAAAGGTCTCCTGTTAAGTACCATACAGTCTAAACAGGACTGCGTAAAATTATGGGGGGGGGGGGGGAAGTCAAATATTTGTTCTTAATTCTCAAGTTAGTTTATCCAGAGTGGCAACCAGGGAAGTGTTGGGAATGATTAAATAGCTGCATTGAGGCTACAAATTGCTGCTACTTGCTTTTGTAGCTGGACTTGTTGCAGTTGAGTGATGTCGCCCATCAGTGCATTGTGTGCACAGTAAAACAGTCGAGCAGTGACAGATAGACTGAAACTCGGAGCTACTCCATCACCGCTGAAGGATCCTGCTCACTGGGAATTGAGAATGAGCACAAGCCATGCACGCTGCTCAGAAACAGCTGCTTTCACTCCAGCCCAGCTCCTCAGCTGGCTGGGGCAAGCAGCAACTAGTAAATATGCTTTATCTCTGATCTCACTGGGGAGGAGAGCCAAACAAAACACAAGCAAAATAAATAATTTGGCAAAATGCTCTACTGATAGGTCTAGATGCTCAGATTGTAAACTTCCCAGCCAGCAGCGCGCGATGTCAAGTGAGAAAATGACTCGCAAGAAGAGCCTGAGGTAGCAGTGCTGGACACCAGCTGGAAACGTGCACAAACTGCCTTGGCAAATAGACGCTGAGACAGCAGCTCTGTCCACCCTTACTGTGGCTGCAGGAACAGCGCAGAACCTGTGCTGTCAGGACCAGTTTGTACACTGGTTTACAAATGCTGCGTCTTACACGCAAATGCTCCCACAAAAAAGGTGAGAAAAGGTGATCTCGGAGGTATGGCCAAGGGCAAGGGCAGTAAGGGCCTGAGGAAGCAGGAGCATCCTGTGGGAAAAAAATAAGGTGCTGGCCAAAGCACTTGGTCCAGTTTGAGTGTTTCCCTGCTGTGCTTAGCTCGGCCCTGGAGCACAGCCTCTTCAGCGCAAAGTCGCTGTTACGTAGGCAAGGCTTTATCAGTGGGACGGCTTGGGTGCTACGCGGCATCTCGCCCAGCCATACAGGAATAGGCAAAAGTGCCTTTTAACAGGGGCTCTGCACAAACTTGCTCGCTTTTGTGTTTTGCGATCTCACTCTGCCTGTCCACAAAAGGGCAGGTCCCTCTGCTGTCACTGTGCCAAAGGAGAGGGCAGGAGGGAGAGGGAGAAACATCCTCAGCATCTTCTCCCCACTCATCTGTTTCTGCCCATTTCCTTCTGTGGTTTTGCATCTCTGTTCACTGGCGGACTGTTTACTAGTGCATTGAGTTGCTGGTTTGGTTGCTTTGTTGATCGGAAAAGACGACAGACAAATGTAGCCATGTAGATATGAAGGTTTAGAAGACTCAGTTCTGGGAACAGGTTTATTTTGGGCTGAAAAATAAATGGAAATTTAGTTTATACAGATCGTTCTCACTAAATGTAGAATCAGCAAATTTTGTGTATGGGTTCATCATGAAATTGAAACGGCTGAGGCTTAATATACATTGTGAGCTCTAATTGAAGGCATTAATTAACATTAAAGCCAAATTCTTCCAATCGCGTGCTAAACAGAAATCAGGGGGAAGCAGGTAAGCAGTGTGGATATCATTTGGCATTCTTTCTGAAACACAGATTAGCATTTAGAGTCCAGTCCTCTGCAAAAACTCATTAATGGGCAATTAATTATGTTTCATAATTTGCACCTACACTTAACTATGTGCAGAACAGTAGCAGCTGCATTAAACATTGGTACAAAATCAAAATAAAATGAAACCACACCAAAGACAACAGTTGTGCCAAACAGAGCTTGAACATAGATCTCTCTACTGATGTCAGCTCCCAATTTATTAGAATAATGAAATCTAGCCCACGGAAGGCCTAGAAGAATCTCAGCACGAAGTTATGAACTCTCCCCTGTAATTGTTTCATTTTGAGGATGAATTTTGATGCTTCTATTTTTGTACTTGTTCTGGTTTTAGTCATAAGCAAAGATGGTTGATGACAGGCAGGTACGTGCACTAATGTCCTTATGCTCTGAGCGTAACTGCTTTTAATAGGAACAGCCTAGTATCAGGAGGTTGAGTATTGAACAAATGAGAAACTATCAAGTTAGAAATGGTCCCATTCTAAAATTAAGAGCTTTTTTAACTTTAAAAAAATGGTGTGGCTTTTGAGCAAACCTGGCTTTTTTTATTTTTTTTTTTTTGGGGCTTCAGGTGGAAAAAAAGGCAGAAACCTGAACGTCAAAGAGAAACTCAGAAGGTGAAAGAACCCATGTGAACTGAAACCAGAAACAGCTCACACAAACCTGCTGAGAAACAAAACTACCTTTGCTTAGCCTTATACCAACTCATTGTCATTTTTTTTGTTATTTATTTATTTATATCTCAGGAGCTTCAGAAAGCCCAGATCCTTGCAGTTTGTTGGGTTTGTGGAAGTCAGATTACAAAGAAGAGAGGGAAAGGGGGAGAAGAATATCAAGGAGAGACAGAGATGTTGCAATGCAGCAGGCAAAGTGGAACAAATCATGTATTATGCTGTTGTAAACAGGAGGAGGCTGAGAGTGGCTGCATGACCCAAGGGCATACAGGATGTCTGTTAAGAGTTGGAAAACAAACACGGGCCTCCTATGTCACCCTGCTGAAAGTGGCTTTTGAACCCAGGTACTAAAGAGAAAAGGTGCGGATGTTAGAGCAGTAGACCACATAGAAACAAGTGTTGGTACAACAGGGTCACCAAGGAAGTCATATAGTTTTGATGTGAACTAGTAAGAGAACATGGATTTTTGAGGACAAAGGCTTTGGTGAAAAGCCTCCACTCCTGGGCAGCTAAATGAATCACACTGAAGGTGCAGCACAAGTGTCCAGGCAGTGGGAAGGAGTGAATGAGTACTTACTAGCAGCTACATGGAGGCTGGGGGTGCACAGCTGGATGGCAAGAACTTTATGTCCCCCAAAACTTGAACTGAAGCTGTCATCTTTTGTGTCCTCTTTCTTGAAACAGGAAAGTGCAAATGTCTGACCATCATTTATCTCGATCAGTTTATGGGCACTGGAAAAAAACATCCAATAATCCCTGTCTTTGGGTCTAATGTGACTTGTACTGCTGAAGCAATGTATTTGTGAGGAGCTGGCCATGCCCACTGGTGCCAAGCAGAAGGCCCAGCCCCGTAGGCTTTGCCCCCAGGAAATAACAAACCTGTGTTGAGTGAAGTGCCGTGACCACACTAGCAGGATCCTTTTCAGGAAACTTGGCAAGAAGCTCTTGAGCCTCCTGAAGTGCTAGGGGGATGAGATGAAGGGATAGAGGAGCCAAATATCTTACCTTGCCATGTTCTACCATCATCTGAGGAACAAAAGTGCACCAATTTGGGGGTATTGCCTGAGTCTCTCCAAGTGCAAGGGGCAGCAGCGGTTTTCATCTCTGATGTGTTACACAGCAGGAGATGCACATTTTTAACACCTTGCAAGGTTGTGAGTTGACATAGCTCAGGGGAAACCTAACCATGTTAGTGCCAGTGAGTCTTCTTAACAAATATGAATAATTCTGAAAACTAATTCACTGAATAAAGAAATCCAAGAAGATAGGCTAGATAATTTTTGGACATGAGAGAGAGTTCCTGATGGCTCCCTCAGGTAATAATGAAGGAACTGAGATGATCAAAGGCTGTGCTGTCTTCTAGAGCCAGAGTCAGTTACATCAACCTGCTGGAAAAACACAAAGTAGGTAATTAGAGATCCTTGAAGAAAAAATTCATTTCTACAGCATTCAACTACTGACTTATTTGTAAGAAAAGTAGATTAAAAAATGGAAGAGGGGAAAGTTTTTGAAAATATTTTCATTATTTATTAATTAATCATTATTTCACTAATGCCTGCCATCTTGACCTATAACTGATCGATCATGCACAGTGCGTGCATGGGGACATTTGAATTTGCACTCGTGTTGGTTCTGTGGAAGAGGGCAGCAAAAGGCATCTTATAAGCAGGTAGCAAATTTCATCCTAACATGTTTTTTTAAGCTACAAGTGAGATCATCCTCTCATGGAAACTGAAGGATGTTTTGTAAGGGACTTCCATAGAGAGTGTTTTTCACTACATATGTATTTCCGTCTTTAAACTAGACTGACAATGTTAAATTTTTAGTTTTTCACTGGTTGCAGAGGGTTGCCATGGATGGACATCTGTGTGTCGGCCATATTCACCCAACACCCTTATGCAGCTACACATATCCAGTTGCCACGTCCACCACCAGTTATTCCAGTTGCCACCTCCACCACTTCCGAGAGCATACCCTCACTGACTGGCTTGCATCCTGGACAGACATTGCAGGGAGAGCCTGACCTGGTAATGGTAATACATGTGGTTTCATGCTACCTTTCTGCCTGCTGTGTCTGGACTGCAGAACGGGTCCAAGCTGCTACTGAGGACTGCCTGTAGTCTCCTCCAAAGGCAAAAGTCTAAGGAGCTACAGACCTGCTAGCTCCTCCTCCTGGTAATGTTCGCCCAAGAAAGTCAACACACGCCTCTTTATGAATAATTTTGGCATCTAGCTGTTATGCACAGGGACCACGCAGGAGCTAGACTACGTGATCATACTCCTGTTTTCACAAGAACGCTGCTTCTTTCAGTACAGAATCATCTCTCCCATCACCAAAGTACAGTTGCTTCTGTCCCGTTTTGCCTCGTAGCAGTTTAGGATTGGAAGTAAAAAAATAATACAGCATCTTAGTGAAACTGCAGTCGCATGGGCTTTTAGCGCTCAATTAACCACCATCACAGATTTCTCAGTATACAAGGAAAGAAATAAATACCTTGAACTTTGGTGCCTCGAAGGGACAAGGGGAAAGAAATGGTTATTCTAGGTTTCATTCTCATTCTTTCTTAAAAGTCTTCTCCAGTAAGCTCAAATTGTGCAGCTGATGAAGTGATTTTCTATGCTGCAAGTATTAAAGGTACTGGCTAATTTAGCTATCATGATAAATACCTGCTAGGAGCCTATTTTCTTGAAAGAGCAAAGAAAAAAGGAAACCTTTTCTGAAAATGGATAAAAATAACTGTATTTTTCTTTGTATGGAAAATATTTTGAGGGAAAATAACCTCAGATAATGTGGGACAACATGGGCTAACGTGCTATTTAGGGAAAGTACATGAGATTCAACTTCTAAGATATGGACAAGGGAGGAGAATGGCAATATTATGTCCTTGTAAATCTGTCTGGTTGCTGGCACTTGGCTGCAGTAATTAGTGGAGCTGTTGTAAAAGACAGTATGATCTTACTGAGGAAACTATATTAAGATACACCAAGCTGCTTGAGGTGTCCCAGGCTACCTATAGCCCGGATGGGCTGTACAGATAGTCAGGGATTTGCCAGACATCAGAGACCATTTCACCCGGCAGTAACTCCTTAGTCCAAGGGGTAACAGGAGGAGTGACAAGCCCATTGCCCAGCCATTCCACCTGAGGTATGGGGGACCGAGCGTGGTTATATAGCAGAGGATAGCAGGGCTGACCGAGCTTCTGTTAAATGGCTATTGCAAGGCCAAGAGCCCGGTCCTTTGTGTGATCCTACATTTCAAGGGCTTCCATTTACCTCTAAAGGTTTATTATGGAGAATTTTGGCACAGCTCTGCCTGAAGAGTTCCCTCTTAGAGTCAGGAATGGCAACTGCAGAAAAACCAGGCATTTGCAAACCCACACAGGAGAGAAATCAGTTGGGGAAATAATTTTAGCCATTTGTTGTCCCTCTCCTACATGTATGAAGACAACGCACAGTTGGTATAGACAGGTGGGATACTCCCTGGGGCAAAAGGAGAGCATGCCTTGGTTCCTCATGCAAGTTTTATCCCAGGCTGCCATCTAAGCAGAAAACAAGCCCAGGTTTGGCTTCTTTTCCCCTAGGTAGCAGTGTCACTGGCCCTGGGGATGCTAAGTCCCACTTACACCAGCCAGTCTGAGAATCTAAGCCTCTTGCCCGACCTCTCTCTAACAGCAACGCCAGGCAGCTGGGCACGAGGATTTGCATCACCTCCCTCCCCAGCTCCCTCTTTCACCACACCAGAACTATATATAGATCTGTACAAAAATTATTATAAATCGCCACTCTGAAAATGGATGCATATAAAAAGAAAAGTTAACTCTTCAGCTGAGCTGCTGAATCACAAGTTTTTGCCTCGAGCACATTTTTACAGCCCCTGCAAAAACAGAGGCATTAATGGAAAGTCTGATGCAGCGTTAACTCCCGCTGCACTGGGAGTGGTTGCTGAGTTTAAAATGGTCACCAAGTATTTTCTTCATCTTCTACACAAAGCCTCATGTCTGAAAAACCACACATGACATTTGCATTGCAGGCTACTCCACTGTTTTTTCCTTGACAAATTACCGTTTTAACTAACAGTACTCCAGTGCCAGGCCCCATGCTTTTAGCAGTGCAGCTACCCACAAGCCCTTTTTGTGGTTCCCTTGTCTAGCTCAATTTAAACCCAATGTGACTCTGGCTAAGAGAGGCGTTTTGCAATTGCCTACCACAAAGTGATAAGGGTCTGCTGCAGCAGATGACTTGTATGCTTCCCCAAATGAGCCCTTCACATTTAGGAAGGTCGGCCATGTCATTTCTCTAATTTTCTAACCGCAGAAATGTATATTTAGAAAAGAGCAAGGAAACTTCCTTTACCCTAAGCAATATTGCATAATGATGGAGGAGGAAGATTAGTGCAAAGGTTTTTCTTTGAGCAGAATTCTGAGAGATTGGGAGCTGGAAAGCCTGAATAATGACTTATTTCAAATATGCAAAGCCAGGGCTTTCTGTGTGTTTCAGATCCCTTTCTGTTTCAGGTTGGTGTTTGGTACAGTAGGTGCAAGCTCTGCTGTAGCCCATGTCTTAGATAGCCTGCATGTTTTCTCCGGTGCTACCCTCCTGGAGAGCCGTGGCCCCTCTAGGATGCTCCTGCCCAGGGCCTCAGCATTTACCGGCACAGCCTCCTTCATGCCCGAGCCCCTGCTGGGCTTGTCCAACCGCTCCTTCCCTTGCTATCATCCCCATCTCCTGCCCCTCGCTAGGTTTTAAAGAGATTTAGGCATTGCTGTTATTACAGTTGCACTACTGCGCTCAGGACTCTGAAGTGTTTAGACACAAATGCCAAGAATAACAACGAACGGTCCTAAGTGCCCTCAGGCTGAAGCCGCAGCTCGGTGACGAGTTTCCAGACCCCGTGTGATAGGTGGGGGAGAAGCTGAAGAGGGGATCCCCAAGGTCCTGGGCAGGAGATGCTGCCTGAGCGGGGCAATGGGTGGCAGGCGAGGTGCAGCGTGGCGAGGTCTTTGCACGGGGTTTGCAGCCATCACTTTTCTCCCATGGCCTCATGGCTGTGAGACATAAAAGAGCCACGTGTCCAGTTTCAGAGCATGTGAAGTTGGTGTAAGGTCACCTGGGGCTCTGGTGGGGATGGGTGCTGCCCCAGGAGGGGCTGTGGCTCCCCAGGGATGCTGGGGAGCCCACTGACACTGTTATTTCAAATACAGAAGCTCTCCTAGCCCTCTTCAGCACAGCAAGACAGGTGATTTTGGCCACTTTTCAGTGTTTTCTGGCAACTCTTTCCTCAGGGACCTCGCTCGCCTCATGAAGTGCCCATGAAGACCATCCCCTTAGGGGTGGAGACTATATTGGGTGGTAGCTACCTAGCAGTTAGGTGTTGAACTATATAATTAACCTCAGCAATCTGTCCCTCTGGCCCTGGGATGCTTCGGGAAATGTGGCTGAAGCTCCCTGAAATCTTTGATTTCAGAACACACACGGGGCCAATGAGGTTCACCCGTGTCTCTCCTGATGGTGTTTTTCAAACTTGACCCTGCAAAGTCCACCTCTAGCAAAAGGAAAGCTTTTACCATGATGCTCATCCAAATCTGAGAAACTTTTGTTTTGTGAAAGGCCGTGGCAATAAACAGCCACAAGTAATCATACGTGGTTGTACTGAACGTGTGAGGGCCGGGGATTTAGAAGAAATATATGGTGATTAGGCCTGGCTGGGAATTGAACCATCTTTCTGTCAAGAAAATTAAAATGGTTTGGAAGTTATCTATTTTGCCTGGCCTGGCTCGGGGTATGAAGCAATCGTTGGAGCAAAGCGGACATGGATAGTTCTGTTCATTAAACATTTAGGAAAGGATGTTACCAGCGCCTTGCACAATAGTCACAAAAAAAGTCAGTTTGAGAATGACTAATGGTGGCAGTGGGAGTGTGATACGTGAGAGCAGAGCCTTGGATCGGGAGCCTTGTTCTCAGCCTTTCTGATGGAAGTTTGCATTTAAATGGTAATATTGGCATCTCGTTTTCAAACGAGATTTTGGAAAAATACTGTGAAACTTTTCTATTTGGAAGCCTAACTTTCTCACAGTAACTCAGCAGCAGTTTGTCCCTATGCACAGCCTAATGGATCAAAAGTTCAATTTCTACATAGTCTATTACTTGCATACTCAATAAAATAGGATGCACGAATGGCTTAGCTTTTTTTTTTCTTTTTTTCCCCACTAAATGCAATTTTTCCCCTCAAAGATTACTGAAAATTACTTTTGCAAGTCAATATGAAGGCTTATCAGTCCAGTGGTGTTCAGATCCCATATTAACTGCCTCACATTACTGTGAACAAGAACTGCTGTAGAAACCAATGGACTAAGAATGTAAAGTACATACTGCTGATGTATGTCCCTGTAGTAACCCTTTCCCATCATAGGTACCTGACAGACTCTTCTTCCACAAACAGTTCTATCTTATTTTAAAAAGCATTGTATTATAGAACTTAAACTTTCCTGATGCTTTGGGGCAGTATCAGTCATAGTGTTTGTGACTGATGAGCACAGAGAGCAAACACTCCCCACTAAGGAAACATGTAGAAAGATTGCTTTCACAGCATGTTCAGGGCATATTAAAAAAATTATGTTTCAGCACAAAAGGAAAAGAATTTAGCCTGTGCCTGTCAGGCTGCTTTAAATATTTTATTTCGCCTGTCTTCAGAATCAGTGAATCCCAGAAGAAACCATCCCTTGGGGCCCAGCCCTTCAAGGATATGGCATTCTTCAATCCCATTGATTTTAGTGGACCTTGAAGGCACTTAATACTTCATAGGCTCAGTCCCATGCTGTAGAAAGGTTACCCTGTGCGTGCTCACCCATTACAGCTGCCAGGAGATCTAATACCCTTTGGTTTAGCTGACAAAGGGAAGCTAGGCAAGTTCAAAATAAAAAGAAGGAAAAGGTTTTTAATAAAGAAGTCAGTCTTCCATGGGTTAAGTTACCACGGGATGGGCTCTCCCATCCTATAAAGACTGTACAAGGACTCTACCTTCATTTCCAAAAAAATGCTACAGTTCATGAAGACATCATGGGTTGCATGCAGGAACTGCAAAGCTGAAGTCTCCTGTCTGCAGTACTGGGATGGATATGGAGATGAGATGGTCACTGGAAGATCCCTTTGCCCTTAAGAAGTCTACACCCATTTCATATACGATAGAGTATCTGAACTGAAAAAAAACCAAACCCAAACATGTCAAAAGAACATCAGCGTTGAAAACTGAAGGGCTTAAATGCCTCAGTTTTGCTTTCTTACAGGACTGTAAGTAGTCTTTCTTGTGTGCATCAGTCTGTGTTTGCATCATCACCAGTCACAGGTTCATTATTTCATGCAGGGCATACGTAGTCGCTCAATATTTCTTTTCATCCTTATCACTCAACAAGTAGCCGCAGACCTTATATAGAAAGGCTTCAGATGCTGCAGTGCTCTCTGCACTATGTGCTTCCTCCTTGGCACTGCTGCCCTGCCCTCTCCACATCACGCACGGGCTCCGCAGACGCTAATGAACACATTTCACGTTCTTATGAAAGGAGGAAACATTAGCCCCACTGTAGAGACGAGGAAATGAGGCACATAGCAGTGAAGGTCAAAAGTTTCCATTTAATTTTGGTGCCCAGTTTGAGACAGCTAAGTATGGTTTCTCAGAGCTCGGTGTCGCCTTTTCCAGGTGGAAAAGGGCAGTGTGTCTCTGGTGTGCTCCTGTCGCCCGGTGCCCAGGGCCAATAACCTGGGCTTGGCTACTTCCACCCTCCGTAAGGGTGTTGCCTCATGAGAATGACCACATGCTGCAGGAAAATATCTGCAAAATGACACAGCACCACTAAAATAGCCCTGCTCTGTTGACCTGGCGTAGCATGTACGGCAGCGCATGATGGGATCTGCCTTTGTGGCTCATTCACCTGAGCTACTGGCACTCCAGCAACTTCTACACACAGGGACTTCTCTTGGTGTGATCTGAGGAAGAGAAAATCAAGTTTCCAAGGAGATGGATACATTTTTGAGTAAAAACACCCTTTATTATAACGCAATCCCTTTGGGTGCCCTGCCTTTTTTTTGTTCATCATAGTATTTAGGCTGGAGAAGAGCCTCTTGCTCTTGCACATTATCACTCCAAACCTTTTATACTATTAATTTCTTATTATAGCTCCATGTTTAACATCAATATTGTAAATACACTTTCAGATTAGCTTGCTGAATGGAAAAAAAAGTCTGTTCTTAAAAAGCTCCTCAAGGCGTGTTTCCCTAAAGGACTAATTGCATGGCATGTGGTGTCAGGGGAGTTACTCCAGTTCAGTTCACTTCCTAACATGTACTAGAATTTTTTTAACCTTTCACAGAACATATGTATATAAACCTATGACTTCTCCCCATGCTTGCACTGGTGCCAACCGTTTGCTTATTTGAAAAATAAGTCCCTAGAGAATGCTACCAGGTTGAAAGGAGTGTTTTACACGCATTTTCCCCAAAGAGAAATGATTATGCAGAGGATAGAGAAGGGATAGACTGAGTCCTCTCTTTAAACCATATAAAGTCAACATTTACATGTCAGTCAGTTCCTAACTAGTGACCTATAAGTTGGTGGTCTCAGCCAACTGCTTGCAGCTTGCCATTTGCGGTGAGGGTACGGGTATTTTGCAGGTGTGGGCACATTACAGATTACTGGTGCGTCATCATGAAGGACACTCTTACCGATAGGCAGAAGGTAGGACAAATGTCAGACATTTAGAAATACCCAAAGATACTGCAGTGGCAACACTGGGAAGAGGGCTCGGTTCTCCCAGGAGCTCTCCTTCTGTGTGGCCCCTGCCTCCAAGCTCAGAGGACAACCAAGAGCTGCCAGATCTTCTGCTGGAGCTATGGAATTATTGGGAGAGGAATTGAAAGCAAACCAAACCAAAACCCCAAAACTCATTTGTTTTGTTGCTGGTGTGTACGTTGCGTTCCTGTAAAAAAAAAAAAAAAAGGAAGAGGAAGTAATTTTAACCTGTGCATTGGCACAGAAAATCACAGAAGCCAAAAGTATATACAAGTTCAAAAATTAATTAATGAAATTCATGCAGGATATTAAATGCAGTGTTTGGGATGCTCTTCCTTTTGGAGGAAGAGCCATTCCCTCCAGCACTGCTCCTTGTCCCTCCTCCCTCCACGCCCTCCCAGGGATTTGCACATGGCCCAGTCAGAAACCAGTAGCCGGACTGGATGAACCATTAATCTGATCCGCTCTTGCTGTTCTCATGCTCTTAAATTTGCCTGCAACAAAAGTGCACATATATCAGTTTGATAATGTTAGTTGCAGCCTGGACAAAAATACAAATAAGCCACATGGAGCGAGACGTTGTGTATGCAAAGTACATCAGCGTGCAGAAGCAACAAAATCAAAGACATGCTGCTGACTGACAATAGTTTGCCCTAAAATAAAAAGTAGGTCTGTCCGTGGGCACAAGGAACATACTTATTACCTTTCCTCCATCCTGCAGAGCTTTTTAGGTGAGCGAGTACTGGTCTCGCTCAGGCAATTTACATGAGCGGAAGTGTGACAAACGGGGACAGTCCCTACCTTGAAGTAACAGGCCACAGAAGGGAAGTTTAGCAAAAATAGGAGCCATTAATAGTCATTCCATCTCGCCCTGTGAAGTTCACTGAGGTTTAATTAAAGCGCTGATATGTTTTCGACTGACCTTATTTTCATACCTGATAATCAGTAAACTCATTATCATTTTTTAAGCTTGGTTTTGAATCTAGCTAATTAGCACTCTGTGGGTCAGCACCTAAGTTAAATAAAAACAAGGAGGAAAACTCCAAGATCTGCACATTTTAGATGCTCCCTGCAAGGGTGAGTGGTCATCAAGAAACGCCACCAGCAGAAGGCTGAGCTGGCACTGATGGGTGGTGAGCATCAGCCACGCAGTGGGGACAGGACCTAGCTGAGCCTCCAACTTTGACAATCAGGGCATCAAAAATGGCTCAAACATCAGCTTTCTACAGCTGAACCCTTTGAACCCCTGGCCTGTACCGAGCAGGTCTGGAGAAGAGTGGGGCACAGATTTCATGGCTCGTTGTTGCGCTTCCAGTTAGCATGTGGGGAATGAATGAAAGGACAAGTTTGCAGCACTGGCATTTCCAGGAGGGAAACGTGACCTTCTCTGTGTTCAGCGTGGTGCTCAGCTGCTCCTGGGACAGGCCCCAGCCCAGGCTGGATGGACCTTTCCCTCGTACTCAGCATCCTTCCACCAGTTGACCCTCCTGGGCTTCTCCTCCTGCTTTGAGCTTCCCCAAAGTTACAGCTTGCAAAGCACTCAGCGGGCAGGAGAGGTCTAGGGGAGGTCATACTTCAATAAACACCGTCGGCTCTTACCACAGGAGACAGATCGGCGGGCTGGGGAGTGCAAAACTGCTGCGGTTAGCTGGGATTCCCAACAAGAAAACCGGCAGGAGGAGAGGGGGACGAGTAGTACCAGGCAAGAGTTGGAGGGGAGTATTGAAGGTGGGTCCTTTCTCTTAGAGGAGGGCAAAGAGCTCCAACCACATCAGCCAGCAAGTGAGGAATGACAGTCTGGGCCACATGTGATGCTCCTGTTGTGGTCATATCTGTCCTCATCATTCCCATGCAAAGCAAACTGCTTCCATCTCCAGCAGTCAGGAATCGCCAACAGTTTAAATGCTGGGGAGGAAACAAATAATTATAATACTTAGCACCTGGCTTGCACTTTGCACATTGACAGCACTGCACAGCCATCAGCTAATGAACTGAACGAGGTGTTCAATTACACAATGATTGTTAACGCTCAGTTAAAACCTACAAAACTGAGCACCAAATGGTAGAGCTGCAATTTCAGCTGGCGGCTTGTAGACACTTCTTTCGTAATCATGGATGGTGCTTAGCAATACTTAAAACAAACTATTTCTCCTCTTCCTCCAGTTTTTCCTGATGTTTGTGTGTAATGGCCTGTTCTTAAATGAGCCTCTCCCTTTCTGGGAGCTTGTAAATCTTATGTTGTAAGACTCTGGGTACAGTATATGTGAGGTATGCTAGGCAGGCTGTTGATTTTCTTAGGAGAAGGTTATGTTGCAAGGCTTTGCCAAACCCATGATCCACGCACAAAAAAAAAAAGAAAAAAAGAAGAAAAAAAAGACTGATCTGTAAAGTAACTAAAAGATTCAGCAACTCTTTGTATCTACCATAATTGAAACCTGACCAAGTCTTGAGTTTCTTTATAATTTAGAATTTGACAAAACCTTCAGCACCTCCTTTACACATGCAGACATGCAGACACATGGTTATAACAGCCACATGATCAGCTGCAAAACTAATGGCTGAAGCATGTGATAAATTGCATTTATTCTTCACCTTTAGCTGCTTCACCCATATGTTGCCCATCTCCTTTGCCCTGCACGCAGTGATCCATCGCCATGGGGCTACCTTTCCCATCCTGCTTCTCCCTGCAAGAGCTGCTTTGTGCCTTTCAACAGCAAGCCATAAATCTGCTTCTTCCTTTTCATCCTGGCAAAATGACAGGAGCCCTCCACCCCCAAAGGCAGAAAATTCCCACTGCTGAAGAGTCCTGCCCCACCGATTCCCTCTGCGCCGCAACTGACCCCAGCACCAAGCTTTTATTTCATTACATGCACGGGGCAGGCAGGGCCGTCCCTGTCGTGATGGCTTTAGCAAGCACACGGGGCTCCAGGGATTTCCTCAGCTTCCACAGATGCCCAAATCCTGCCCACGTTGTCCCGGGGTGGAGGGACAGGCCGTGCATATGATTCGCCATGAGTGTACCGAGATGAATTACACTAATGCACTTTCTCCAGATACTGCTGTTTAAAGAAACTCACACTTCTGTCTCTGCAAGCATCATTTTATCCTCAATTTTATGACCCTAGATGATAAAACTGTACAGAAGTGTAGCTTGCTGTTATTTCCTTTCCCTAATCCAGTTTGCACCGAACTGACAACATTTTCCCCTCTGTTTTGCTCTTGTTGCAGAGCACCCAGAGTACAAGGTCATCGGGGGGAAGCATACCATTGTCTATTTATGTGAAGAGGCTTTTTGATGCCTTAAGAAGCAAAATAAGATGACTGATGTTATGAAGGTTAACAGGGGGCTTCACATCTGGGTGAACGAGAGCTCACAAGAAGAGGCTTGATGCCTCCAGCCATCGCAGTGGCAGCGTTTCGCTGCTGCCGGCAGTGTGGGGACTGTTACCTGTCTCGTATTAAATGACCTTTATTCAGATCAGCCGTTGCATTGCACCATGCACGTGTCTGGTCTTTCTTTCTGGACACGGTGTGGAATTTGTTAGATGTTGCTTCAGCAGTTATCCTTGAGGGATTGAACAAATTTTACAGTCACGGGAAGGGAAAGTAGTAGGAGCTGCCAGGTTAGAGAATGAAAAGAATTATTTCTAAACTTGAAATACCAAATTTGATGGCAGATGTAACAAAGTGCAAGTACCCTCTGCCTCGCAGAGAGGCGTCAGTAATGTTTATGTATCCCTAATTTTGCAGACTCTGAAGACACACAGTGCTGCAGTCTGACTGAGATATCTGCATGCATCAGAGCCCTGCAAGACTTCAAAATACTGCTGCTGTAGTGAAGTATTTATGGCATTTGGAGAAAGAGACTGAGACAAAAAACTCCAGGGGTCTAATCCTGGCCCTGCTAGTGAATTACAGTGTGACTTTGGGCAAAGCACTTACCTTGCCTTTCTATGGGAGTTCAGCTTGTGTGACTGCATAACGGGTGCCACAGGACTTACCTGCCACCCAGGTGAGCTGGCAGGGATGATGAATTCATCCTCAGGCTTTGCGGCTGCCTGGCGGTCCCTGGTCCCCTTCATGCTGCCCTTGAAGCAAACCCCTGGAGCCCCAGCCCCGCACACAGTCAATACCCTCCCAAGACGCTGCAGCCCTCTTGTCCGCCTCCCTCCCAGGGTCCCTGCCAGCCCCAGGCATTCACAAGGTTTCATTTGCTCCCCGAGATTAGGCTTCCTTCCCACACCAGTGGTGCAACTTTCCACAGTCGCCTTGCACCAGGCTTCCCGCACTGTCAAACCAGACGATGCTCCCACTTACCGATCATAAAAAGCTGCAAGGTGCATGGTGCTTTGCCCTACTGCTATGCATATTCACCACAGATTATAAATATAGCTCTGGAAAATCATTCAACTAATTAGGTGAAATTGCATTAATATAATAATGGAAGTGATTTTGTGATTATTATTTTTTTCCTTTTGACTGAGGGAATAAACAAGAATACTTACACGGGTCTTTTACAGAACAAAGCGATGGAAGCAGCAGAGGAGAAGGTGCTTTTAATGAAATGTGTATATTTACTTGTAAAAACGTGCTATGGATGCATATGCCGGGTAATAAACAAAGGGCTGAGAATCTGTCTGATCAGCAAGTCTATGACTAGCTACTAATTAGGTGTATCTCATTTAGGAAAACCCACTCGGCTGCCTGAGTTTTGTTTGGGGGGGACAGGACACAAGGAGAAGGAGGCGGCTATGCCAGAGGAGAAGCGACAGCAATGAGACAAAGCAAGTTTGAAGCAAATCTCTCTCATCCTCTATCCCAGACATGAAGGCCAGATCCATTAGCATCTATTCCAATAAAGTCTGTTTTTTAACCTTTCCCTTATCCATCCTGGAGTTTTCTCACTGTCTGCTAGTGCAGCACAGGGAGAAAACCCCCTCGGAGAGGCGTGCGTGACTGGGGACCCGGCTGGGCTCCTGAATGCAAACGCTCTGGGGCCAAGGTCCAACCCTCTCCTCAGGTCAAGGCACCAACACGTGTTTTACATACAACTGGAGCAGTTGTAAGGAAAGCAGCCCTACTCTTGGCGGTTGTGAAGAAAAAGAGCGCAGTGTGGGTTTCAACCGCGGTGTAAAGTAGTCCTTCAAAAGAAAAAAAAAGTGATCTCCATAAATGAGACTTTCTTGGCTATGATCATTAAAATAAATGGAAGCAAAGAGATTAATAATGAAGTAACCCAAGCAAATCAGACAACGTAGCCTGTCTCCCATCCATTTCAATCTGAAGTTCATTTTGGCTCATGCATCTGAGTCTGAGTGAGTTTTCCTGATTGATGGATGATAGCTCACATCCAGGTGGGTTTTTTTTTCCTTCTTTTTACACTCAAAGGGTTTTAGAAGGCATGGTTTTGGAAATACCCATTGTCTGAGCCCAAAAATATATAGGTAGTTTCTAAATGGATTTTTGTAGACAGATGCTATTTCCATTTCATTTCACTTGAGAATAAGTTATCTGTTCAGTTATCTTGCTGGCTGTGACAACCAAGAGTAAAAAACCACAGCAAAAAAAAAGAAAAAGAAAAAAAGAGCTGATGACAATTTTATACCTAGACAAACAGATAAAAATAAAGGCATCCACTTTCTCTTATACACCAAATTCAGTGTGAGACATCAAAGTCTCAGATCATGCTGAACATTGTGGCAGTAACCTAGAGAAGCATCTTCCCATGTGTTTAGCACATAAATAATCCCAGTCAGAGCATACCCTCCCATGCCCATGGTTAAGCACATGCTGAAGTGCTTTGCTGTGCGGGGTCAGCACACTTTTTGCAGTCCTGCACCCTACCCCTGTGAAATCTGGAAGCCTTGAAGGCCTGTCAAAGGTGAGATGAGATTCCCATATGCCAGCTCTCTGCTCGGAGGCCTCTGACGCCGACGGGCTGCACGGCACAGCCCAGCCTCGGGTCTGGAGATGCTGCACCCAGCCTGCAGGCCCACTGCCACAGCTGGGAGAGCGAGCTGGCCCTCGGCAGAGCCTCAAAGGCAGCCCTGATAAAGACATAAGTGTGAATAAATTAAATAAATAACATCTCATTAAGTGCTACATGGTCTGTATGGCCGAGCGGGGATAGTGACTGCTGGCAGCTAATACGTGACCCTTTTGCTGGGATGAGCAGTGGTGCCCAGCCTGGCTCCCGCTGCTGGGGGAGGGAGGGGGCAGCTGGCAGCAACCCCCCCCAGGGATGGGGACCGGGTCTGGGTCAGAAATAACCCATGCTTGGGCATCTTCCAGTCCCTCTGCAAAAGATATCTGATTTGCAGCGGGCTGCAGGGCTGCTTCCCCACTCAGCAAAGGGGCAGGAAGGCGTTCCTGGAGGTGACTTGTTGGCTGAATTCCTGCCGCAGGGATTACGCTAATGCGGCTGGGATCGCATCGCATTATTGATGGTGCGGTAGGGTTTCTAGAGCCTTGCACAGGAGTCTTTTTATTTATTATTTAATTCTAAATAAACAAAATAAATAAATCATATCACTTATATGCTATACTGGTAGGTGCAATGGAAAAAAGCAAAGATGGATGGATAACGTCACATTTTAGCCTAATAGCTGTACAGTTTCATGTTATATTTACGCTGTTTGATGTTTAGCTGCATGAGTATCAGAATATTAAAAACATTTTTTAAAAATCAATAATTAAACCTGGATTTCATTATTATTCAGAGCATACAAATTCACAGACCAGTTGTATTAAACACGATACAAAAATCATACCATATGTAATTGTACTCACACTAATTGCACATTCTGGCACATTATGGGGTAATGATGCTTGAAGTTACCAAACAGTTCAAAGATCAAAGGCCACGCAGTCAAAGATTTTAAAATAAAGCTCCTGATTTGTGAATTTATGATAATGTGCTAAATTTGACCTCTTCCCCTCATATAAATAACTATATATAATTATATAATTATATAATAATTAGCATGTAGTCCCACAGCAATTACAGAGTTATTCCATGGGTATCTAAGCCCTGATAAGGATGGTAATACCTGGCATCTCCCCCCACCTCCCGCTGTGCATCTCTAACTTTCCATCGGTTGCATACGTAAAAATATCTTGGGCTTTCCGAGTCCATTTTGCTGTGGATTTCGCCAAGGCTAGACTTTTATCTTGGGTTGCTAGTTCTGTTTAATTGGTAGTTTGCAGATAATAGAAACTCAGAGGAATATTATTCATTCATCTTCAAAGAGCTGAAAGCCAAGAGGGTCTGGTGGGGCACCCAGGAACCCTTGCAGAAGACTGAAATGGGAAGGCAGTGTTTTTATCACCTTCCTCATTCAGAAAAGAGAGAGAGAGCAAGAACGAGCAAGGCAGCCTGACCAGGAGCCAAAAGGAGATGATTATGTGGTTATCCAGAGGGATTCTTTCTATTACTTGAAAAATCAGAGCGCAGATTTAGAGAGACAGGTTGATGTGCTCAGGAAGATCAATGAATATGAGAGGTTCATTGATGGCATATGCTTGGGTTTATACGTAAGTGGCAGCTTCAGAGGTAGTGGCAGCAGAAGGGAAGGAAAAAGCTGATGGTCAGTGGCATGCCCCGGGGTCTGCACTGCCAAGCACAGTACCCTTCCCAGCACAGTACCCTTCCCAGCGAGAAGAGGCAGCACCAGGGCCTTGAAGCAGCAAAGCTGGATGAGATTTCAGCCATAGATGTCAAGGAGTGAAATTTCAAGAAAAGCACAGGAAACAAGCATGCCTGAGAGAAGCTCTGGTGGAGCTTGAGATGTGCTGGTGGTGGGAAATGGTGAGGAAGGGGCTCATCAGTGCCCTCGGAGACATCTGCAAAATGCAAACAAAAACCTCACCCAACAAAACTCACAGCTTCCTGAGGGGCGAGAGGTTTTTCAAGTGCAAATGTTTGCTCACGTGGTTCTTTTATTAAACCCCCTTGCAAACCCTTGCCATGAATAGTTTTAAGATGCTCTCCTGTTCTCTGCAACTTTTTCATTTATCCTGGTCTGCAATCACTTCAGCACACTCATCCAGCCCATTGTCAGCCAGCAAAAGCACTTGGTCCCGCTCTTCGGCAGAAAAGACTGCCCATCTGTTGCACACTGATAGAGTGAGCTGCTGAAGATAGAAGGACTAGAAATATTTTTGTTGGCATGGAGGAAGAGGCTTGGAGAGAAAGTGAGTTAGGGACAATAAAGATAGCCGGGAACGCTGGAGCACCGACCTCCAGACGCATCCAGGGTCATCAGGGAAAGTATATCAAATATGTTAACAGATATTGGGAGCCAAGAACTAATTTTAAGGAGGACTGAAAGATATTCTTGCTAGTTCAGTGAACATTTTAAAACAACTGAGGCAGTTTCTAACATTACGGAGCTTTTTGCTTGTTTGCATCATCTACCGTCTTTAGCAGAGACATTCAGATTTCCAAAATTTAGAAAGCTAAAGGTCATCGATTCTTAACTTAGGGCAGTCAACAAAATCTGAAAACTTATTTTCCTAATGGTTAGTGGTGTATAGGAGTTTCTGTCTGTATTTTATATCTTAATAACCCATGATGATGTGCAATGATATAAGTAAGGCACACACTTTAAGGCAATTTGCAAATAAATTTCTTGACGGCCATAATGTGATTCCAGAAAGTTAACTGTGGTTGCAGTTTTAACTATGAATGAGCTGGTTTAGGAGTTCTTCAGGAGATCCATTTTTATGCATTGTACTATCAAGTCCACATACACGAATGGATGCTTCAAAGCAAATTGGAGCAGATTCAGTACTGAGCATCTGACCTGATTTCTGCTTATCCCGAGTTCTGAATAACGTCTTTTTTGCCTTGTTACAATTGCATTAATTTTCAGGTTCTTCTTGGCTTAAATATGGAAGACTCTGGAAAACTGCAAAAAGAAATATATTTTACATTTGCTAACCATGAGATACACATCTAAATTGTCAAACTGAAAAGTATATGTGATAAAAGAATATAAAATTCTATGCTAAATCTAATGTATAAAATAACTGATCAGGCAAGAAGGAATCCAATAAATATATTAGTGCAAAAAGAATTGTAGACAAAGGATGGAGAACTGAACTTCTTTATTTTGTTTCTTTCCTCATCTGAAGAAAAAAAATGCTGGAGTGACTTCAGACAGAGGGCATAATGACGGTGGGGCAGAGGAGAAAGCAGTAAAAGAAATAGCCATGGTCAGGTCCAGAATTACGGTCCAAGTGATTCAGCAATACTCAGATTCCAGGCGATGCAAAATGTAGACACTGGGGGAGAAATAAAAGCATTTTAAAGCAAGTTATATATTAAAGTGTCTATGTATATATGAATGTGTGTGTGTGAGGGGGAGAGAGAGATAGGTATATATAAACACATATCTGTACATGTATATACATATATTCATGGGAGTGTGTCTGTGAATGTAGATCTGTACAAAAGACGCCATTAACCTCACATTCAGGAGTAACGGCATCCATGTGAACAACTGCTCTGCAATTGAGAAAGTATTTGAGTATTGTAAATTGCCAAAGGGTTCAAAAATCAGGGGACTGATATAAAAATTAGGAAATTAAGACTAATCAGGTTATTCAGATGGAACTATTTTATTTCGTTCAAAGTGCAGTAAACATATGGATTAATCAGCCAATAAGACCACTGAGGCAAAGACTGTGGCTCGTGCTCTGGAAAAAAATGATTTCTTTTAATTTTTTTGTAATTTCTACTTGTTCATGGACATAAAACAAATATTTAGACGACTGACTGACCAATTTGTCAGTAAAAGTTTGAAGTGTAGTTCAATTGATCATCATGGATGGGTTTTTCACTCTGTTCTTTACTTATTTTGAAGACAAATTGTGGTAGTTATTTTCTGTGTTTGTTAAAGTCTGCCCACTTCAAGTGCTCCATATGCAATTTACACAGTGAAATAATAAGCTCATGTAAAGACTTATTTTAAATCCTAAGCCCTGCTCAGCCCTCCCTATGGCATGCCACACAGTCTGGTAGTGCATGAGTTCTAGGGTAAGCATGGTCGGTGCCTTCAATGGCCTCTGCAGGGCTTAAGTGTGAGTGCCTATATGTGCAATGGCATTTTTAGCTCAGGTTTTGGGGACTTAAGCTGCTTTACTACTTCAATAAACAGGTCACCATCCTGGTTTCACCTTTTGGGGGTTTTTGCCAACTTGATATAAAGCAGACGCAGACGAGAGCAAGGCAATAGTTCATATAAAGTGTCGGTAGCTCCCAAGAACGTTTTGGACCCAGGTCAGAGAAGTGGTGGTGTAAACCACAGCTTTACCCTTACACCTTGCTCTGCTGACCCACAAGACAGAGTAGAGGAAACATGCCATAGGGGTGCAGGTAGGGTTGCTGCTGTACCTCAGCTGCCCTTGGTCACGGCCTGCCATGCTTGGGCTCTCGGTGAAGATGAGTTTGCCCTGGAAACCACCTGCCATGACCTATAGAAAGGGATGACATACTCAGCTGAGATGGTCTTTGAGATTATCCTACAGGGGAATGGCCAGACAGGATTTAGCACAGACTTGTGCAAATGAAGGTGGGCAAATCCAGGATAACAGCGAACTGGGCAAGATGGTATAGAGGTGCTGGAAAAGGGATAAACAACTGTTGTCTGGTTCATCTGCGGTGGTGTGGCTATGCACTCACAAGTGTAAAAATGTTGATGAGGAGACAGCAAACTGACATTTGTAGGCATTGACGTGCAATGAAGTCGCTGCAGAACAGGCCCCATTTGTTTGCCAGCACAACCCCAAACCCACAAGCACAGAGGTGATGGCAGAAAATGCGGGTCTCAGTGTTGCCTGTATTTACATAAAGAAATTTCACTCCTGTTAGAGCTTCCTTGGGAATACATGGGAGGGGGTAGCTCTTCAGCTGAGGATGCTGTCTCAGCCTTATATAAATACCTGTAGAATTGCTCAAATAGTTCATTAGTAGGTTATGAGTTTGTGTGCTTGCATTCCTCGCTAGCTCTAATTGCAAGGATGTTGATTCGTACTGCATCCGACCGGAGCCGGCTAACAGATTCTCTGCTCTATTGCCCCATTAAATGAGGTGTTGCTGTATTTGACTCAAGCTGAAAAGGATCCCTTCCCATTTAGTAAAGAGACCGGCTAGGGCTGACCTAACTGGGGACAGCTTTCCTTCCAAATCTCAGAGAAGTCCTCCTGAATATGAGATGTTAATTGTGGCAGGAATTAAGGATTAAACAGTCATGGCTTCAGGTTACTATAGGGAACTGAAATCAGGATTACAAAGGAAACTGGGCCATGCCCTCACAATGCTATTACCCCAGTTCTTGAATCTAAAAAACCTTAGAAACTCATCCTCAGTGACCAATAAAAACTAGTCTAAATTGTGCTTACTGAGGCCTGAGGAAAAGAGTCATAATTGTGCAGCCATAGTTTGGACACTTTTCAAAGCAGAAGATAACATCAAGGACAAGAGAGTGAAATTCAGCCCTGATTTATACCCTCTGCAACCTTTATTAGCACCAAAGCTCCAGCGTTGCCCGTACATCAGGCCACAACCTCATCTCCTGCCCAAGAGAGACAGACCCCACGCCGGAGGCCAGCCACTCGCGCCTCGAGTCACTGCGAAGAGAACAAATACATTGCAAAAGCATTTCCCCTTGGGCAGAGAGTCGGATGTCCCTGTGTAAGCTCAGCCTCAAACCTGGGGTAACCATTAACCTCAACGGCTGCATCCCCTGTGGGCAGGTACGAGGCTGGATTCTGCTCCCAGGGGGGTGAAAGCCAGCTCTAGCTGCCCCACAGCACCTCCTGAAGGGCTCAGTGTTAGGGTGATGCTCCCCATTCAAGTCCTTGGGGGGATGCTCAGATGGGCTAAGTATTCATGATGGTGAGAAACTCCGTACCTGACCCCAGAATACAAAGCCATAGAGATGAACGGGAAGAAAAAGAAATTCTGTGGTTGAAATTTATGACATGGTAGCACATACTTAATAACCAATTAAAGCCAAGATTTATTGGGAGCTAAATTACATTTGTATTATAAATAGAACTAGAATATACTGTTACAGAACAAAAGCAAAACATCTTAGCATTTAATATTGTAAAAGACAAAGTAATCTAATGGACCCTAAATGTTAATGGGTGTAAAGATTTACACTTTAATTGCATTTTTAAGTCATCTTATTTTACAGTGCTCTTTTTTCTATGTACATAGAAATCAACAATGTACTGCAACATTATACTTAGTAGTGGCAAGACTGACTTAAGGAAACCTGTTATTATAGGCAAGATCAGTTTATTACTTATAAATCCTCGCAAACATTTAACTGAAATGAGCAGTGGACTTTCACTGACCTTGGCTGTATGTATGTGAGACCTTCATAGCAAATTAAGCTGGTGAAAAGTGTGTGTGTGGGAAGCCAAGAAGGGAGGGAGTGGTAACAAGACAATTTCTATTTGTAAAGCCAACAAATAAACTATATTAGATTTAGGGATTTGCTTTATGGCAGGGAAAAAAAACCCTAGCAAATGATGAAACATGAAATTACATCTGATGAAATTATCAACTAAAAATATTGTATTTATTAAAGTATTATCAGCTATAATCCAACTTTGGGACGATATCTAAGGTTGGCATTTTAGGGCCTGCTTTCATAGCATATTGAAATGTTACAAACTTCCCAGAAACTGATTCCTGTGCTCATAAAATTTCTCTTCCAGTTTGTGTTACCGCTTCAATATTCATAAGCTGAGTTACAGTTATAGATGAATCTAACTCATATTACATTTGAAAAAATAAATGTGCACTAAAAGTAATTAAAGCATGTTGGTTCATGAATAATACACCATTTTACTACTATTTGCAGAGTATAATGAGACAAGCTACTAAATTGACAATGAATGCTCTATTATGTGATTGCCAACTGTTTTATAAGATATTGAACAGATTCATTTATTCTATCATCATGTGCATTATCAAGCTA
Source organism: Gymnogyps californianus (assembly GCF_018139145.2). Classification (NCBI taxonomy): domain Eukaryota; kingdom Metazoa; phylum Chordata; class Aves; order Accipitriformes; family Cathartidae; genus Gymnogyps; species Gymnogyps californianus. Next base: position 6,685,736 of record NC_059482.1, read on the forward strand.
TTGCTTTTTAATAAATTAATTTCTCCTATGTCTCCAGAGCCTTACTTTGAAATCAGGCTGAAGGCATAAATGAAATTAATTTTGTGGTCTGAGTTTAACTACCAGTGCCGGGTGACTTACAAATACCGCGTCGCAGTTGGCAGCCGCCGCAGAAGGGGATTTCTGCCGGGTGGCCGCAGCAGCGGCGCGCTGGCCCCGGCGGAGGGGCTTAATTGCGATGGCGAAGGATGCCTTTCAATAGCCAGCTGACAGAAAGAGTTGCCCCTGCAGGGCAGGGCTCTCTGACAGCTCTTGTTTATCAGGGGCTCTCCTTGCCAGTCATCCCCCTTTCCCTGCCCTTCACCCCCACCCACTAACACACCGTAAATTGACCCTTTAATTGTTTAGCAGCCTAAACCTGGTGACACCATTCATTGACTGTAAAGCAGCGCTTAATCCCTGGTTGGGTGATAGTGTCATTAGGAAAGTAATGTGATTGCGGGGCCGAATCTCCCATCTCGGCTGCGTGCTGTGTTGGAGGAGAGGATTATCTGTGAGCCCTCGGCTGGGGCTGAAACGACACATAACGTCCATACAGCCCCGATGCTGCAGAGCTATTTTGCTCGATGGTAAACAACTTCTAATTGCAGCTGTTGACAGGACTCACTGTGTTATAACTAACCTTGCTGCAATGTTATTATTTCTGAAGGGAGCCTTTCTCCATATTTTTAACAATAAGGCTGACAGGTGTCATATTAAAAACAGGGCTTAATTCTAATGCAACTATTCCCACTCGCCCTTCCCTTTTCATTTTTGTGCCTCTGTAATGCATGAATTTCTCCTGCTCATAAAGATTAAAGGAACAGCTTTGCTGGAAGGAAAATACTTCTGGTTTGTTTGTAGTCCAGGTACATTCGAGATGGTCTCAGTACCGGCTCCCTTTCTCCTCTTTTCTCCAGCCACGCTGGCTCAATGCTTGGAGGGAAAGAGAGGGAGAGAAATAAAGCCTTCCCTGGGATGAGAGGTAATTCAGGATCCATTGAAGCGAAATTTCAGGCTTCTTTTGAACTGTGACCCGCGGCCGCCGGCCGGGCGCTCCGTGGGCTGCGCAGCCTGTGATGCATTGCTGACTGCTGTCCACCAGAGACCGAGCCCAGGCCAGCAGTTCACTTACAAGTTTACACTGGATTTAAGTCAAAATGCTAAAACGCTGGTGTTCAATCACTGCTAACTGTGCGCTCGGCAGACAGCTCCCAGCAGACTCTGTGCTTGTAAAATCCAATACGCCACATAAAGTAAGGGTTTATGGAGGTGCAAGGGGTTTAGAAGACATTTTTTTTCCCCTTCCCTCCTGCTTGGTTTCTTGTGAGGCTGCTTTTCAGGCGCTGGGACGGCTTCAGCTGCGTCCCGCACATAAACCAGGCAGCAGCACAAAGCGCAGAGGGCTGCGTACAGAAAGGCACTACCCATTTCCATAACCTTTCCCCATCTCTCCTGCCCTTCCTCTCAGGCTGCCTGCAAAAGGCAAAGTCCATTTTAAGGCCATTAGTTACATGTTGATGTGATGATCAGAGTCGGGACTGGTGCGGCTCCCATGCACTCGCTTTCTCTCTCCTCCCTTTGCAAAAAGCTGGCACGTTTCACGCCCGCAAGCATCACACGCATTTCTCAATCCCCGCTAAGAATATTACAGAGCTGCTCAAACCGCCGCTGTTAAAGGCTAACGCCAGCTCAAGGAAAAGGGTGCCTGCTTTGCCAGGAGGGATCGTGTAAATCCAATGTACAAAGCCCCTAATTTAGACTGTGCTCACATATCCGCAGGCACTGCACCAGACCTGCGTAAGGTTTCCATATGAACAATGTGCACGGTGCAGACTTCAGTCCCAAAGCGTTGGCTAATGTTCAGTTTTTATAACAGTTCTTTTAAAAGAGTAAAGACAACCAGCCGAAATAGTCTCACCAGGCATTTGATGATCTGTTCTGTACCCCCTTAAGGTAGATGATTTTCTGGGACTCAAAAAAATATATATTATTTCTTCCTCTTTTTTTTTTTTGCATAAGCAACTGCCCAGCAAATTGATAAGAGTCCTTTTTAATTAGATAGTGAAGTTGTATGGGTAATGTTCCATATAAAAGGTCTATAAAACACAGCAGAATTAATAAAATGACTGCTTCTCATTTAATTCAGGTCTTCCAAAGGGATCCGTATGTCTTGCTTTGGTCTGTTTGTAGTACTTCTCTCCACCAACCAGCCATGAATTGATTAAAATCACATTCCTCACTTAAAACTGGAGCCCAGTTGGTAAGAGATACTGGATAATAATTAAGGTCTGTGCACAGACACGTGAACCCCCATTAAAAAAAATACCAAAAGGAATCATTGTGCATCGCTTGGATTATATGCAAACACAGCTCATGTTGACAGCTACCTCTGGATGACTCCATCAGTACACACTTTATCTCCAGCTGTCCAAGTAATTTTCCCAGGATTTCGCCCCTCTTTTTCACTCCTCTCCACACAGATGGATTAGAGCAACAAACGGTTTACATGCTGCACATCATTAGCTATCCTCCCTCACTACCCAGCAGATAACAACTGGGCTCTATCATCAGGACATTCATAACACCTTGACACTTTTACAACTATGCTGTTCTCTGCCAGAGCAATCTTCTCTTTTAAAGCATGAAGCTAATTCACGAAACACCCGTTGGAAAGTACTCTGCAAATGCAACAGGGGTGGGGGAGAGAAGAAAAAGCACAGCCCAGAAAAGGCATCTAGTAAATAACATAGTTAACACTGTTTAAAAAAAAAAAATCAAAAGAAAAGCAGCGCATTCTTTCTCTCCAAGATACCTCTCTATTTTCCCATTGCCTCCATCCCACAGTGAAGGACGTCAGCAAACAGCCACTCATCTGTCTGCTGTATTTCAATGCTTCCATCGCCGTGTCATCCAGGCACCTTCAGCGCCTGGCGTCAGCGTGGCTCTCTGTGATTGCAGGCTGAAGCACGCAGACGGTTCGGCTGCGAGGGTCCCCGTTCGGGTGCTGTGCTCCTGGCGATGGCTTGGCTGCTTCCCCTGGGGACGGGGATGGGTTTCACTAAGGAACCTCTTTGCAAAGAGAACGGTTGAAGGCTTCAGTCAGTAGTGTGTTTGCTGTTGGGTATTACCAATGGCTATTCTGGTTTTCCTAAACTGCCTGCAGTCTCGGGGCATCTTGACTTGAAAAGATTTGTTAATAAAATAATGTATTCCCTGCATATCTTGGGATCCTGCTTCAGAGACCATGCATGCTCAGACATGGGCTTACATTCAGAATAAAATACAAGCCTACATCAGCCACTATGGATGGAAAGAAATACATTTTAGCAGCATTTTCCAAGCTTCTCAGCATGCCCCCCTGCCGCCCCAACCATACATTTTAATGTATAGTACACGCTTGTTTAAAAAAGAAATACATACGGAGAAAGAGTAATTACCGTAGCTTAAATTCAGCCTGATAAGAAGGGCTTGCACAGTCTGAGCAGCTGTTCCACTGCCAGTCAGATTATGAAAATATAATCCTAGAGAACCTTGTCAAGATAAATACAGAGCATGAAATGTATAGGCAATTTTTCCCCAGCCACATATAATGATCAATTCCAAAGCCACAAGTGATACCAAAGGACAAAATAAGATCTGTCTAGACTTTCTCACTTACAAAATATTGATCATTCCAATGGTAAACTGGTTAGTATAAGTGTGTTTGGCTTGAAAGGTCATGAGCTTAACACCTGACAAGGAGTTATTCAACCTTGATATAAGTCAAATTATTGCAGTGTTGCTGGAAAGACTTTCTCTAATAAAAATCCCTACCTGGTCTGAGAATATCTGAAATTTGTCTTCCAGATGTCAAAAGAAAAAGCGGGGTGGGGAAGCCAAGACTTGGCATGGGTTTCTGCTGGTTCACCTCTATCTGATTTTGCGAGTAGAGGTCTCAGCAGTCAGTTACTTTCTGGGCAGACCATGGGCAACATCTGCTGCACGGACAGCAGCGGAAGCTGTCACTGATTGAAATGGCACCTCCATTCCCCTAAGAGCTTCTGGTGGCTCTTCGTTCCCAGCAAGGGAGTTTGCTCGCTCACCTACCTGGACTTGCAGATCCAGGGCACCCATATAGGGGCAAAAAATCACCATTAAAATGGGAAATGTTGACTTTGGAAGGGAAGCAGAAGGGAAAGGGTCAAGCAACGCCCTTCAGCATGTGGGTGGGAAATGCTCTGCGGCATTGCCTTCCAACACCTCCCCTTCAGAAAGTCCTGTGGGGCTTGAGCGGTGCATCAGAGACACAGTCCTTACCCAGCCTCCTCCTTTTTTATGGGGATAACTAGCAAGTGCTTACAAGGACTATTAGGAGCTTGATGTAAGTTTGCTGGATCTTTTCCAAGAACTATAAATACCTGATCTATTTTGCTTTATTCAGTTCTTTTTGTTTTGCTGATATGATACTAGTTAAGGTTAATGGGGTTTGCTTTAATATTAGACACAGGATCACTTAACTACCTTTAATGAACACTGGAGTCAATGCATTGTGGAGTAATTCACACAGACACTGCCTCAGGTAAATCAACCAGAAAAATGTAAGCCAGTCAAACAAATAAATCTGACCAGCTGTAAATGTGCCAGATTTTACACCAAAATATATTTGAAAGCCAATGACTTAGGCACATCTAGGATATTAAAATGGAGGGTTTGGAGTCTGTTTCTTTTCAATTGCTTTTCCTTTTTAATGTCCCCTGCACATCCCTCCCATGCCGAAACCAAGCTGAGAGTGCAAGAAAAATTATTTTCACCAGTGTTTCTAATAGAAGCAAATGCTCTGCAGCTTTGTGCCATTTTTTTATTTGGAATGAAAATGGAAAAAAAAAAAAAGCTTTTTTATGCTGGCTATCTCAACACAGGAGAGAGAGACAAAGAGGAGGACAGAGAGAGGGAGAGGAAAAATTGAGAGAAAGAAAGAGGAGAGAGAAAAAGAGAATGAAAGAAGGAGAAAGAGAGAAAGAAAAAGTAAGAAAGAAAGAAAGAGAGAGCAAGTCATTTTGTCTGAGTTGGAGAAAATTGTGACAGTGAAATTCAAGACAGGATAATACAGTAGTGTCAATAAATATTTATTAACCAGAAATAGGAACCAGAGGAACCCGACCAACTCAATGAAGTTAGGGGGTAGTTTACTTCATACTAATGCAAAACTATGCTAACATTAAAAATGCTTTTACCTCGTAACACTGAAATAGTGAACCAGGTATGGAGGAAAAACACCTCCCAGATATTCTTTGAAGGAAGGCAGGCAATCTCTTTAAGTACTGAATTCTCATAAAAGCATGCAATATTTCAGCAATAAGGAATGACAGGGTGTTCATTATCGGTTATTAATGTTTGCCTAAATGGAGCATAAGGCCCAGGCCTTCAGGGGAGTGCAGAGCTCCCAGCATTGCTTAATTACTGCCTCTTCTTAACCCAGCAATGCCAAGCTCTGATGCAAAGCTCTGCTGTCATAGACTGGCTGTATTATTATATGAGAGTAATTCTGTTTGGCTGTGAAAAGGAAAAATAATGCATTTGTGAAAGCTATTGCACAGGTGACAGAAGTTAATCAGTTTTTCTCCCCAGATAAACTCCAGACAATACAAGGAATTTGACTGTAACCATCGCCTCAACTTGCAACCACTTTGACCCACGCCACTAGTTTTCAGACATTACACTATTCCAGCATCTGGTCCGTGCAGCACAGGCTGGACAAAACTTCTAGGAGACAAGAGGTTTTTTTCTTTTTTTTTTTTTCCAAAAAGGCTGAAAAGAGGTGTTGTTCTTTCTAGAATAGCCCCTTTTATTTCTTTATTCCACCAAATGTTTCAGTGCAGGAGCAAGCTCATTAGGATGTGCTGGCCTTGGGGAAGGGGCTTGCTGCAGATAGTAGAGGAAGACACGCGGGCAGGATTGCTTATTTACTGAAGGTTGTTGCTACAGGTGGCGCAGCAGGTATAAGCAAGGCCATATATCCTTTACTGCTGCTTTAGGAAAGACTGTGGCATCAGGTAAGGAAGTGGCCAAGTAGGGAGCAGCTGAGGCTGCACTCGGGCAGAAGCTTGAAGGAAGCCAAGGGCTTTGGGGAAAAGAAAAAGCCCTCATTTTCTCTGTATAAAGCCAGGTCAGCTAATTCATCCTAGATCTGAGGGCAGTGGCTCCCAGGTTCCCCCTGTCCACTCAGAAGAAATTTAATTTCACAGATTGAGACTTTACTTACAGATATTTCAACCCTTATGCACAGAGGAGACTGAATGCCACCTACCTGACAAGAGCTTGCACGAAACTATAATTAGCAACAAACTCATAAAGAGTCAAACCAAATTGTAATATATGACTGAAAGGTATAGCTGTTACACTGCAATATCATAATTCCTTACATAAGTGTGGTGGGTTTTTTGATGGGAGGATGCTATGGCTACTTCTTCCAGGTGAATGAGTGCCTTGACTTTAACACCTATTCAACAACTAATCAAATGCATTATGATTGCAGACAAGAAAAATCATGGAAGGCAGACTGTTAGCAATAAATCATAAATAATAAGGGGATCAAATAAGCTTCTATTAACAATGTGTCCTTCTATTTATTTGTTTATATTCTGTCTACAGAAAATGTGATGCTGGACTGGGGATGGCTTAGGACAACCTTCTGGCGTGAAGACAGCTACAAAGCACAAAATACAAAAAATGAACTCAGAAAGAAACAAGAAAAAAACAGCGTTTTCTTGGCATCAACAAGAAGCTCTTTATTTTTCCTCAATTTTTCTTTTCTAAAAAAAAAAAATGGAACTAAGACATTTACAGAAATGAGACAAACTCTCTTCAGGTGACAGTATTCAAGCAAGCATGTTGTTTTATTGAATTTAAATCGAAAGGAAAAAAAGAGAGATTTGGAATGGGATACAGTATCAGGAGAACTGAGAAACTGTGAACTTTCAAAGAAAAAAAACTCCTTAAAACTGTGAACTGAGAAATGGATGGAAATACCATTTAAACCCCTGATTACGCTCTGTGTGTTCTTAAGGAGACAACATCATCTTTGCTAACTTGATGGTATTTAAGGAATGGTTTACAACGTATCTTTTATTATAATCTTTTAAGAAAAAACCAGAAATATTTAATTAGCTGTGACTTTACCATTTCTGTTCAGATGTCTTCTTGCACCTTCTTTTTCTAGACAGCGCAGATGTATTTGCAGCCAGCAGTCAAGGGCAGGAAAGATTTCTTTCCTTAATAATCTTTTTATTTGCCACACCCAATAAAATCCTTGTAGGGAAAAAGAATCAACACAACTACCACCTCCCAATCCATACCTAAAGCCTAACAGACAGTAATTATCAAAATAAAGAGGAAATCCCGTATTGGGCTACATACCTACCCATTAATCAAAACAACAGAAAATATCTGCAGCATTGCTTTTCTAAAATAAGACAAAAGATGCCTCCTTGGGTTACACTTTGAACAGGCTATAATCAAAAGAAAGAGAACCAAGACTAACTAAGCCCCAGGAAGCCGCATTGTCCCTTTAACCCGCAGTATTCCCCATTTCCCATTAGTACTTAACATTTTTCACTATGTTGTGACTGCTATTATTTCATTTAACACTGGTTAATCTGTATCTGAGGTATATGGAAACCCTCTAGATGATAAGATTGGACAGGTTCCAGTGTTGGCAGTTTTCAGTGTGCACACACTCGTGTGTTTTGATCCTTCCAGGAGCTCCCTGTTATTTGGACTGCCTGCCAATTCGTTCTTGGATCAGCCTCTCGCTCAGCTCCCACAGGGCCGTGGCCGTCGCTTCGCCCTGCGCCTCCTGCGACGGCAGGCAGCGGCAGCAGTTGTTGAAGTACATCCCTCCCAGGCCCTCCAGCTCCGCAGCCGTGGCACAGTAGACAGTTGTGGCAGCTCCTTGTTGCTGGAATTTAAAAAAAAAAAAAAAAAAAAGAGAGAAAAACCCTATATAAATATATATACAGATTTTTTATCATTGTAATTTTGACTGCAGTCCTTTGAAGCTGAGTCTTATGAAAGCATCGGTGAAAAGCATCGCGGCTGACAGGGTAACCCGCCCGGTGACAAGGCTGAAACCCTGCTGAAGGTGCTGCCTGCCTGCCTGCCGGCCACTTATTTGCAGAACACCTTAGCGAGGACATTTTTTCTTTTTCTTTCCTCTATAGAGCAAAAGAAAAGAAAAAGGCAATCCTGAACCACAGCCCTGGTTTCGGGTCTTTTGCCCCTTTTCAATAAAAACCTGGATCGGCAGCAGGGAGCGTCTGGCCTGACGCAGAGGGGCAGGCTCTGCCCAGGCGGTGTTTGAAACCAGAACAGTTGAGCCGGATTTCAAAGCAGCGCCTCAAAGCTTCCTGGTTTCCCTCTGCAACACAGAAAGCACTCACCATACACCTTGGGCACCCCCGCTTCCTAAGCCTGACCAGCAATGCAGGCTGATATAGGTATTTTGTTTGTTTGGGTTTTTTAAACCTCTTGTACAAAATTAACCTGGGCACTCCAATTAAGAACCATCATGTAAAGTGCAATCGGGATTGGTGCCAAACCTGCCCATATATCTTTGATCAACAGTTTCACTGTGGCAGTTGTCACCGCTGCCTTGTAAGAATGTTTATCTGCTGCAGGCAGAGAGAGGTTCTGATTTTGCAGAGACGCAAGGCTTTCCAGTGGGTTTTTTTGTTCTGTAACAACCATTTCTCATGTCTTATAATGCTTTAAGAAATGGAGCGTGTAGATTAGAGGCTTTTGTAGATCAGGAGGGTTTTTTCTTTTTCTTCCTTTCTTTTTCTTTTAAATACCAAGTGAACTTATGTTCAAACAGGAAGAATGGGTTTCTCTGAATTTCTCTAACAGAAACCTGGAGACCGAGGCCACAGGGTTGGGACAAGCACCCTGGCACCGGCGATGGGCTACTCCCTGGCACAGATTAAAAGCGCAGTGCCAGAATAGCTGTAAAAAGGGCAAGAAGCTAGTTTGGTTTGTAAACTATAATTAAAAATAATAGGTGAGAGTGCACAGAAAGACACAACACTAATTTAAAGCCAATACAGTTTATCTGGCATCTTATGATTATTTATGTACATCTTAGTCCTTTCTGTGGTAACTAATTATGAGCTGATAGGAATCAGAATAAAGAGGCTGCCAAGTATGATTGAAAAAATAAATGAAGAGAAATTAGATGTTGCCACATTAGGATAATTTAATGGGGAAAGAGAATAGGCTTCAATCTCTTGTGATTTTCCTCCGTCCTTTTTTTCTGGCCTTTCATTGTCACAACCAAGGAAACTCAGGGTGCTGTTAGGGGGTCAACCTGCAGAAGACCTCTACTTTGCATTCTCATCCTTCAAGGGCAGCAAGCAGTCTAAAAAGCCCCAATTCTCCTTAATTGAGGCATCTCAATTATGTAACAGCAAAGAAAGGCATATTTGTTTGCAAGACATGCATTTTTCTCAGAAGATGGGATTAATCTGATAATGACTCCACAGCTTAGAAATGATCTCCCACCACAAGGTAAAGCAAAACTGTCTGTATTAAGTATTTTGAAAGGCATATATTTATCAACAGACCAAAATATTTTTAAAGTTAGTATAATACATAGTCATCCTCTTATTAAACCAATATCTTTTTTAAAAAAGAGAAAGTATCTTAAAGGCGGTAGGAGAAATGGAAGAGAGTTCTACTAAAAATAATATTAATAGAGAACAATAAAATTCCTGTGCTCATTTGAACTATCCTATAAAGCTCCACAGCGCAGGTATGATCGCCATATTCAGCTGTTTAGAATGATTCAAAGCCCCTGAAGAGTATTATTAGTTTTTTGCAAGCAATTCAACTGGACTTTTATTAGAAAGGTAAAATTAAACTAAATTGCTCAATGCAGAGTGAGAGCCCTTAAGCTATTGCTGAAAAGCATCCGTCCAGCCAAGCCAAACTCAGGCTAGCTCTAACAGAATTCAGCTAATTCATGAAATGGAAGTTTATCAGAGCAGTTTAAAATCCAAACCAAACAATAATTCATCTTTTCAAATGAGTCAAATTTGATGACTTTTAAACAAAATTCTCAGCAGGCAGAAAAACGTCCCACAGTATAACAGCAGTGCTTTATACCTCGAACATTGACACAACCTAGACTCCAAAAGAAGAGAATAGTTTTCCCTGTGTGAGCGTAGGATATTTACTTTAAGCGATAAAAGATTATGTGGCTGGAAGCCCAAAGCACTTTATCTTGCGATGCCTCCAGTGTTTCACTGAGAACTGGATGTAAGCAATGTGCCATTTGCTTTTTGGCTGTGTATATCTTTACTTCTTTCTAAATGTTTCAATTGTGTCGGCTGTTTTGGAAGAAGAAAGTTCAATGGTTCTATCATTGAAAGAAAAGTACCTTTCTTATTACTTAAGAGAAATGCAGTCATATTTATCCCTTTGTTGACAGAGGGTAAAGCTTTAATATCTCAGAATAATGGACAAACACGAACTCATCAAGCCTAGGAGCTTCCTTCAGATGGCAAAATTACGAAACAGAAGGTAAATCCCAGGTTCTCAAAGCCATTCAAGCATCTAATTTCCTTTGGTGAATGTGAGCTAGCTGCCTTCAGACACATGAGGATCTGCCTAAGCGACTCGCCTAAGGACAGAGGGGAACGAGTGTCACAGAATCACAGGAATCAAATCACACTTTGGGTCGGGAGGGATGTCAGGAGGTCTCTAGCCCAACCTCCTGCCCAAAGCGGGACGCCTAGGAGCCCTGTATATGCCATGCTGAACAGGAAGGTCCTGAAGGGACAAATTCCTCCTTTGCATCTATGACTCAGATACCACAAACCTCCGGGAAGAGCCAGAGCTGCAGATAACTGCAAAATGCCTGCACTGCCAGCCATGCCTAGCCAGGCTGAGAAACCGCTTAGTTTCTCAGTAAATATTGTTTATCCCTCATGAACACAGTCTTTTGAATGACATCTTTATATGTTGGGCCTTATGACAGTTTAATAACAAGTTTTAATTTTTTGCTCATCAGCTTTCCTGTTCACATATCATCAGCATACGACAGCAGAGCATGTTAGGGAATCTAATTAGTAAACAATTCCATACTGCTGATACAAGATGAAACATTCTTAAACCGATAAAAAGAGCACTTTAATCACTGTTGAATGACTTTCAATGCCAAGCGGTTTGTGCCATGTCAGAACATAATTTGAAGAAGATTAGAGTACTATATAAAAGAATTAATGTTAACAACTTCGTTAAAAAATGTCTTAAACAATGAGCCTGTCAGTTGTCACAGACTCTCCCTGATCTGTTGTGATTAACGCCCCCTCTCCCAACAATTTCAACTGATAAACAATGCTAAAAGCGCTGGGCAACCTAAACATTTTTTTTTCCATACGTCCGACAGTTGTATAGGGTGCTAATCACCAGAGCTGGGGGTCAGCCTTCTTTAACCTGCAACAAAGGCAGTGGGTTGCAGTGATGAATACACAGGATAAAGAATTTGTGAGAAGCCCAACTGAATCTTTAATCATGCCTCAATGCCATTTCCGATCCAGTCAAACATTTGAAAGCTGCTAGGCAAGCACCACACTATCAATCTTTCTAGCATACGTAAAATTACCCAGGAATCTTGTTTTGGATTAAGTTGAAGAGTGTCTTAGTAATAAGGGTTCATCATTCTCTTCCGCAAATCATTTGTCAGTTTTGTAATACAATCTTCAACTGCAGCAGGGTGGGATTTATACAGCAGTTGCTGTTTATTTATAGTTGAAGCTCATAGATCTAAATTATCCATCCTTCCGAAATCCTTTGTTGAGATGAAAATACTAAGTAGCTACTAGTTCATAGGCATTTATTTCATAACTGCTAGCTGTCAATTCGTAACTGATGGCACTGAATACAAATTAATATTGAATACCTTAACAGTAAAAGAAAAGGGGTTCTTGAGATACAGTATACGGTAAAACCCTCATTAATATATGTAATGCATCCGTTAGTATTCTAAGATACCATTTATGTTCCTGATAAGAAAACATATTACACAGTTAATGTTTAGTTTTCAGATTTGTCTACTTTCAAATGCATGTTTATTTTCTAAAATTAGATTCCTATTCTGAAGCAAGTTTGCATACCAAGCATATAAATAATAGAAACAAAGCCATAACTTATCTGTAGATTTATCAACTACACATGAATAAGATCCACTCTAAACTCTGTTAAGGGCACACAGATAGCACTAAACATTGCCTGCCAGTGAGATACGATCAGCTTCTTTGAAAAGGAGGTTTTTATTTTCTTATGAAAAATTAAGGATAAAGGCCAGTTATCTCGGTAGCCTGAGGTTAAGTTTAGCACAGTGCCTTTTAAAAGATGGCCAGTGGAAAGAGGTGAATTCAAAATGATATGAGAGGCAAGTATTTGTGACAAGGGCCAGATTCAAAGCAAGCAGCTCAAGTGAAATAAAAAGGCAAGGGCTTCCTTAAAACTCTTCAGGCTGTTCCTGTTATTCATCTCAGGACTATTAGACAAAGCCAACACTTCCCTAACACAAAAATATCAGATCCACACAACGGCACTGTGAACATACCATTTATAGCAGAATAACTCACTACACAGCAGTGTGAAGATGAGGTAAGCAGTGTGAAGATGAGGTAGTATGAACATATTCCAGATCATGAAACCAATGGGGTCTCCCATACCTTCTTTGTGCCTCTGAAGAGCACCCTGAAGAGTTCAAATCCGTTCTGCTAGAGATGGAAAAACTCTCCACCAGGTAGCTTCAGCAAAGGTCATTTCCTGATTTGATGTGAAATATAAAATCTCGTTGGAATAACAAACAAAATGATATGGAGCCCATTTCAGTTCCAAATCGTCCAAACAAAACCCTAAAGTTACGGTTGCAATTTTATATTCCTTGAGCCTCATCTTCATCTGGTGTAAATCAGCACAGGTCCGTTGCCTTCTCTGAGGCTCCACAGATTTGCAGTTGCTGAGGATCTGCTCCGTTGCTTGCTGCAAGCTGATGTTGATATTCAGGGCGAGCGGTCGCAGGGACGTGCTGCCCGGCTGCTGGGGTGTGCGCCCATCCGGCTGTGCTGGGCACAGGCTGCCCGCAGCGGGCTGGGCAGCCACTGCTCCGGCTTGCAGCTCAGCAGCCAAGCTTTGGCTTACCTCCTGGAAGAAAACTGCCCTCAGAATGGATTTGTTTCCTTTTGGGATTGCTAGCAACCCCCAGCTGGGATTGTCGTGCAGAGTTTTCTCAAAATATACTTATTCCTTTCTCTGTAATGTTAAAATGTTTCAGCAGATGAGTTGAATTGGTAGTTTTTCCCATCAAGCTCAAGTCTTTGTGAATAACGCAAAGTGCAATGACCTCTTCCGAAAACACTAGCAAGTCTAAAATCCTCCTGTCCTCATTCAACCTTCAGGATTCCCCAGTATCTGAAGTGGTTTTAGGAGCAGTCTTTTAAGAGCTGTTTGGGGGTATCAGCCACAGCTGAGGCCAGTCGTAGCTGAGGGAGGGAGCTACTTCTCAGTGCCAGGCATTACTTTGCTCTGTTTCCTACCGGAGTAACTCAGAGCTGTGAGGGATAGTCACTTTTTGTAAAATGCAGTGAACAAGTTTCAGTCTCGCATGTGAGATGACAGGAGAACTGTTCAATTCCTGCTGCAGTCCTCTTACTCAGAGCAATCCCAGATGCACAGTTATCTTATGAGTAACACTCAGAATATGTATGTATTAGTCTCCTGTAAGAAAATAGGATTCCCTGATTGCTTTTTGAGCAAGGAAATATGAAATTGAGACCTGCCTTTGCTATTTTGGGTGAGTATGATAAACTGAAATCATATCTACAGCTAAAAAAATAAAACTTTGGAGCTGCCAAATATGATCTAAGAAACAAATCAGGCTCAGTTGACTTCAGGTCCCATCTCCACCCTAGTGCCAGCAGGAAAACGTGACCTGAACTGACTCTGTAATTACAGTCTTTTCAAAGGTCTCACCGAACCACATCTAAACCAGAGATTCTCAACCACCTTCCCTTCCCCCATCACCACATTTAAACCAGCAAAGCATCTCTTAGAAGATAATACAACGGATAAACCAAAATCTATAAGGTCTGCTTTTTTTCCTCTGATGTATTCCTTTTTCAATTAATTCCCAACTACAAAGACTCAAAACTCCATCAGCTTCTCTACTTGCAAAGCATAGTTGGTTTCAAGCTGTAACTTTTCTTAGCGTCATTAAGACCTTTACACATCTACAGTGTTCTTTACATACATTATAGAAGATAAGTGTGCTATGTTCTTTGAGTAAGGAAACTGCAGTAGTTCACGAAAGAGGATTTGTTTTCAACTGTTGAGGCATTAAGACCTAGTGATTATTTCAACTATTCAGTATATGCAGCTATATTTAACTTACATTCTGGGTTTTAACTTTGCAAAAAAAAAATGTGTCCATTGTAATAAATGTATTTTGATAATGCACCATGTTGTTTGTGTTATGCAACACCCCATATGTTCTCAACTACGGCAATGATAGTGCTTGAAAACTTCCAACCTCCAACATCCAGTGTCAAACAGATTGTCTGCAATCATTCCACAGGAGAAAAAAAAAATACAATACAGGACATCAAATCAGGAGAACTGGGTTGGTTTCCTCTTTCAACTTTTACTTCCCTGGTGAACTTGGACAAGTCACTTCAACTCCATGTACCTCACTTTTCCCAGCTGTAAAATGGGGAGAGTACTATTATTTACCCACCTCACAGGGGTGTTGTGAGGACTAGTTCAGATTTATGGAGTGCTTTCACACTTATTGTTGAAAAGCACTGTGTAAGTATGAAGTGTTATATTGTAAACCACTGTTAAAATGTGTAGAAGATGTAGAACAAGGTTGGCAAAATAGCTGACAAAAATGTAATTACCTTTTAAAATCATGCATATTTTTCTCTATTGTATAAACTTAATTCTTTAACCTGTGAAGCTGTCTGCTATACCGGGCCCTATTCCAGTCTCTTCCCTCTCTCATCCTGTTTCTTTTTGCCCAGCTTACAGAGAACTTGGTAAAACTCTTATTAGCCAAAACACCATTGAATTCTTCAGAAATGGATGCTTTAGAAGGAACCAGCCCCTGAAAGGGTGATCCATGGGTTCATCTCTCCTACCCTTTGCATACGCTAGAAAGAGCCATCATGGCATACCAGGGCTGGGATTTCGTTGCCTAACATGGCTCTTAAGACATCTGAGCTGCCTTAGGATATCCTGCATGCTCTACAGCTGTACTTCAGAAGGGCACACATTTCCCGTTGGTCTGGTATTGTATTTGCCAGCCCCTCACAGATATCAAAGATAAAACCATACAATGTTGAAGACAGTACCAGACACCTATGTCCGTGCAACCTAACTGCTCTTACCACAGCACCTGGAAGGCAGCTGGTTCCCACCGGCAGCACTGTATTCCTTCCTTTTCCCAGTATCTTATTAAAGTCCACAATCAGCTTCTGAAAATTGTTTCAAGCCTGACACAGAGCCACCTTAAGCTTCAAAAACTTTAATGAAGCATATGGCTTTACCTTGCCCAACCAGCATTTCAACAGCAAGAGCAGCAGCACGCCCCACAGGCTGCTCACCCTGGCCTTTTTGCCCACATCACATTTCCACGCAGATCACTTCTGCATCTTCTTCTCCTGCCCACTGAACTCCCATTCACACCTGATTTACACTTTTAAGACATCATTGCTCCACTGAAGTGGCAGTTTTGAACACTGCATGCAAATTGCTATGATCCAGTATTGCTTCTCTCTTCTTCTCGCACGCTAGCACAGAGCAGTGGTGCAATATTGCATGCTCCTGCTCATTTCTGGATTTGGGAAAAAGCCCTGAGGAAAATTATCGATCTTCATTTCAGAGTGTAATGGGGTAAGGGTGCGGTCAGGTTGACCACATTACGTTGCTGTCTGTTGCTTGCCCCCTGCCCTATGTGCCAACACTGGCCAGTGGAGTAAGAAGCAAAGCGCATGTAAAAGACAGTCCTTGGGCATCACAGCAGCACTATTGGCATCTGATCTTACCTGAAAATCTCTGCCACTCACTTTCTGAGATTTTGCAATGTACATTTATATAAACTTGAATCCTATCACGACTTGTTGGCCACCGTCAAAAATGGAAATCCTATGGAGGATATTGGAAATCCTCCTGAAACACATAACCTGCCAGCTGAAGGCAGATTCTTCCGGGCAAGTGTAATTGGAAGAGTTGAGCAAACAGGTTGTTGACAATAAACATATCCTGCCAAAAAGACAGATTAGATATGCTGCTGCAACTAAATCATCAGAATAGGGCTGGCTGGTGTTGGGGCATACGCAGATGAGAATTCGTTGAAATCAATTCTGTTATTAACTTACGCTGACTTGAAATGTTTTACGTTTTTGCTGTACCTAACTTTAATTATATATATACTTTATAGAAATGTATGTATACATACGGTACTGTATATGCTGTATATATTTACATAGCTTTTTAATACTATTACTAGTCAAAATTTAGACTTTTTCATATGCAGTATTGCAAAGAATGTCATCACAATACTGTCATTTGGCTTCCTCCTTCATTGCACAGATAATTTTTTAGACTGACTTTCATTTTAGATATGAGTGGAAAAAAAACCCCACACAATACAATGCTCTTTAAGCAAGTGACCTTTTGGGACAGATATTTAACAAGCTGTTTGTTTAGGTTTTAAAGATAAAGACTGTTTTTCATCTGTTGATACACACACACATATGCACATAAACACACAGACACACACATTTCAGTAATACAATGCATTGAAAAACCACAGGGTGTTATGATGGGAACATATCATGGTAAGAAATTAACTACTAACTCCGTCTTCCAGAAACTAATTAAGGGAATGTATTTTGCAATAATACAGATCTAGCAAACAGGCCTCTAAAGTCTAGGCTTAGAGCTGTAAGCCAGGCACTCCTGTATTATGTATGTGTGATTTTCATAGATAGCCTGCTGTAAAGTGTGCCCTGTTAGTGCATCTTTCAGGCTCAAAGACACTGGCCTTGTTAATATTTCATTTAGTACATACTGTAGAGTCTCATTTATATTACTTCTATAATTAATGGTGATAGCTTAGGCACTGCCTTTACAAGGAGAGATCCCCGTATGTTGGTCGATGGATAATGAGAAACAATAGTTATTTCATTCACCAGCAGCTTGTTGCTAGTTAGTAGGAAATTATCGTGTGTACTGTTGCTTTAATTGCCAGGGTAAATAATGCTGCCGCTGTGTTAGTGAACATTTTAAAGCACTTGATGCAAATAGACTAGAAACAAAACACAAAAAAAAAAATTACCTTTATTATGCTATACCTTAGCATAGGGAGTTAAAAAGGTATGTCTTAAAACATTTGCGTTCTATCATGCAAATATATCTTAATATGCATGTGCTGACTATTCAACTACTGTATTTTAGGAAATACAATTATGCTGCCTTTCTCTTCTCCTGTGTAGACTGTAAATAACTGTAGATCTTTCTCTTGTTTTCCTATGTAAATATATGTAAATACTAACAAGCTATGCATGCTGATATTCTAGGCGATTTCAGGTACTTTTATAATCTGAAGGCATGTACTTGAACTGGTTTGTTAAAAAAAAATCAACTCTCTCAAATCCTTTAAAGCTCATTAGAAATTAAAGATTTCTTACTAGACTGGTTCCTTCAATCTCAGTTGCTTTTTTGTTTATTTTTTTCCCTGCTTTGCCAACATTGTCTCCCAAGACCTGCCACCAAGGGTGCATACTCCAAGGCTGTTTTCTCCAAAGCGTGGAGTCCCATCTCAGGATGCGATTCACTCCCCAACCGAGGATGTGCACCATTTAGATTCAATACCATCCCCATTTGTAAACCTCAACAGAGACTCGGAGAGGGGGAAAGTCTATCCCCTTTGCTCTGACCTCTCCTTCTGTTTAATGATGATTTCTGTTTCATTTTCTCAGCCCATAATCCATCAAGTAAGGATCTAATACCACTAGTGCCAGGACTGGGTTTGAGGGCAGATGCCGTTGCAGCCAAGACGACTCCCCACATCTTTGGCCGCGTCTTTGCTTGTTGGCTGTGCTGCAGTCCGGCTGCTCACTCAGACATGCTCCTCTGCTTGAACATACTCTTTGTGTTTCTTTTCTAGAATGCTTATGACTTTGACAGACTGTGAAAATAATTTGATAAATAGCTTGATAAATTTCCCCATCTCTTCCCTTCAGTGCTGTAACACTGTTGTTGGGAGCCTTTCAATTGAAGGAGTGTGAACAAAAATGAAATTACCTAAGCTTATAAATCAAGTCACCTCCTGCATACAAATTTGGAGGCAAGGTTTCAGTTTAGCTCTCTTCTTCCTTCTTTTTTTGTTCATGTAATAAATGAAGATTCCTATGAGGAAAACAGTAAGAAGAAAAAAGAGATGCATTTATCTCCCAATACGGTAAGGGAAAAAAAAAAAAAACCCTCTGCATTATCTATGGAAACTAAATGCAATGGCAACTTTTTAATCGAAAGAAAACAGCTTTCATGTCTGAAGATGCTTTTTCCAGAGTAGATGTATAAGAATAAACACATTAATTGACAGGATCTTCGTGACTTTTTAAGTTCCTCAAACTTAGCTTGGTGCCTGGGGAAGATCTCTTTCCAGTCCTTGAAGACTCTTTTAAGATGAATGTTTAAAAAGCTGAGCTGACATGGGCATTATGTTCAAGTGCAAGCTGTACTATTCTTTAATAGAGGGCATAGAAATGGTTCATAGGATTATTATCTTTCTACAGACAAAACCCATTACCTTCACACTAGGAGGGAAAAGCTAGTTTTTAACTTATATAAAACGGAATCAATTATCAATATCTTTGCATGGTTTCCCGGCTCTGCTAGAGAGCAGTCGCAGAGCTAAACACATAGAGCCATTTGGCAAAAGGGCTCCTTCCTATGCTAGGCTTCTTGTTACACCTTTCATTTAATAAAATCACATCTGCAGAAGCAAAAATAAGTAGCAACAATTTGTATGCAGGGCTTCCACCCTGAATGTCACAAGAGGAGATGGGAATCACATTTGCAGACTGATCGCCTGGCTACTGTTACTTTAGACTTCTTCCCAGTAAAAAGTGAACAAGCGAATAAAAAGCAGTCATCGATGCAAAGTCAAATGCAGTGGCAAACAGCAGTACAGGTCAGAGCATCCATACAGTGTGTTGTCTTTGGTGTGGAAGAAAAGCGCTCCTTCAGCAACCTCTGCCATATAATCCTTACCATCCAGCCTCTGAATAATCCTTTTGTTGGCTTTACCAGTGGCTTTTCACAGATGCTTATATTTCCAGGGAGAAAAGGAAAGCTGGAAGGTTAGTGGTGGCTTTTCACGGTGAAAAAGTCCACACATGCCCATCGCTTCTTAAACTACTACAAATAAAAGTCTTATGTCTTTCAGTAGACAACGTCTAACCTACTCCAACTCTGTGTCCCTCAGCAGAGAGATCAATAAGTGCATTAGCTATCCTTAAAAAACTGTGTCCCCAGCTACTTTACTAGCACATGCAAACTCAGATGCACATATAGGTGCAGTATGTGCAATGTGTATAAACCATAATACTCTAGAAGCTGGTAATGGTGTTTGGGAAGGAAATGTTCATTATTAGACTCTTATCTGTTTATCCCATTCATGAGATCTGCTTCTACAAAGCGCATAATGATAAATGGCACATTTGCAAATTATCTTCTGAGTGCTGATGAGAAATCAGCAACCTGCGAGTTACCGTGACTTTGAATGAGTACACTCCACTGCAAGTCTCGTTTGCTGATGTGTCTGCCAAATGAGTGCATTAGTATATTAGGAATCTAATAAATTGACTAACAAGCATTTGATGAAAAATAGCTGTACCATCCGTTACAGTTATCATCACAGCCAACAAGGCTACTGGGGTTGGGATTTTGAAGGCACCAGCTGCTGATAAAAGAGATGTTGCCGTGCTGTGCCATGCTCTCAGTGGCATCTCCCTCAGTAACTGTGCGTCGTAACAAACTCTCAGCAAGACATAGGACCCTCTTTACTTAAGCTTCCCTCTGCTTCTTCATGACACTTATGAGGATTTAAACCATTGCAGCCTTACTCAGTCTCGTCTTTTCCCTTTCCACTGCAGAAAGTAGGATGCTGGGATGGTGGAGAAAAGTCTTCTGACAATCCAGCACTGAATGAGTTTCTCTGCCTGGGAAGGAGCTGGAGTAGACACTTTCTGTTACACGGCTCAGCACTGTTCAAACATCTGAGACTGCGTTCACGTTCACAATCTGTAAACTTTAAGCTTGTTAATTATGATCAAAAACATAAGGCTAAAGGACCAAGAAGGCTTTGGCTATATTCACATTCAGCAGATAGGCACTGCGTTATTTAATGTCATGCAATCAACTTAGTTTCAGCAGTGGCTCCGAGTCCTACTTCTAACTCAGGGTCCTAGTGGAAAAATTAAAAGTCAGGAAATGAATCTTCATACAGCACTTCACCTGTGTCATTCACTGCTTTGCTGGATATTTAAGAAGCCCAATTCCTTTTATGAGTAAAACTGATGACCCCCCCTCATGCAAACATCCTCCCTGTCTGGGCAGGAGCAAGCACCCGACACATTCAAACCCACAGGACCTGCAAACCCAAAGCCGGGTAACTAAACCCCAGGGTTAACTGCGTCCGGAGCCCTGAGGGAAGGTTTGGCCGCTCTCGCCAGCAAGCCCCACACTGCCCATCTGATGCACTGTGGGTGCTCGCCACTCCTCCTTCCAGCGCCAGGGAAAGGATGGCACATGGCGCACCGCAGCTACACTCTGTCCTGGCAAAGCCTGTGTGAGTAAATTACGTCTTTTCAGGCTAATTAATTCTAGTAAGAGCAATATACCCTTACATTCAAGTTTCAGAAATCTTCTGTGTGCCGCTTAATTTGTTTAAAGTAGAGAGGAACCCAATTCATTATAAATGCCCATTTATCGTCTGCCGACAAATCCCAGCGAACACTTTTAAAACTACGCACGCGTAAGAAAAGCTCCTTCTGTTCCTTCCCAAATTGCATTTCTGCTTTTACCTGAGACATTTGCAAGATCCCCCAACTCTGTCAACAGTCGCTCTCCAGTTTTGTTTAGCTTATCATCAACAGACTCTGCTTTTGTGAGTGGACAAGTCATTTGAGTGTGCACCACAGTTATAATGGCCTGACTGACAGCTCAGCCAGATAAACACGAGAGAATAACAGACGTAGGAACAATCTGGGTATTCATTTTGTCCGTTCAACCGGGTTGAAAGGATTTGCCAGCCAAGGGCACAACACTTCAGGCTAATTTGCTCAGCCAAAGCACTGCCGGAGTGTAAGGCTGCAAGCAGATGACTGATGTTGGGGAGATCGGCGTCCCCAGATGAGGTACTTATTATTCACCTCTGCCTCACGGGAAATGAAAGCACTATTTATTCAAAGCATCCATTTGAAAGAGGAAAACATATAGAAATGAACTTTGTTACAAAACTTGAACCCTTCTCACTGCTTCCCGGCTTCTGCATTAATTCCAGCTTCTTGTCCTCGTCCACGTTGTCCTGCACACTGCAGCATTTCTCTTTCCTTGCTTCCTCTTTCCCCCTATACGTTTGCTTCTCCTTTCCTTCTTACATACCTTCCTTAGCCTTGTCTCTTGCTTTGCAGTTTTGATCCTATACCTGAAACCGAGTACCTTTTCTTTGCTGTACATCTTCCATTTTAATGTTATACTCGCTCAGCTTTGCAAACCTCAGAGGCTCAACTCTATTTTCACAGTGTCTGGTATAGGTGGGTATAGCCACGAGCTAGCGATGCGCCACATCAGTCACCACACCGTTATGGAGCCAAGCAATGCAGGACCAGTGAAATGACGATGGTGTCCTTGTTAAGGAAAGTTGCCTCTTGCACATTTTAAGCATCCTGTGTTTAGAGTGACAGAGCCACAAGTCCACCTGCTAATCATGTAAAAATAAATGATGGGTAGAACAGCCAAGCTTGTATTAAGAAAAGGTAAACACTGCTTTGACGTATTCCCTCAAGCAAGCAAAGAAAATAATAACAGTTTGCAGTGGAGGTTTGCAAGTTTGCTCCCATTAATTAAGTTCCATTTTCCAGCATGTCGAGTTTTAAGTCATTTTCTCCAGGATTGATTTCAACACCTCTTTTCTCCCACCAAAGAGCAAAGGCCAAAACCTGCTCTCGGTGACAGCAGCACAACTCTACTGGCTTCAGCAAACTGTGGAGCTGAGACACAAGGGGTAGCGGTGCCGTGGTAAACCCCTGAGCATTTCAGGAGGCAGGCGGCCCGGAGGAGCACCCACAGCCCAAGCGCAGCAGGCTGGGAACAACGGCCCTCGCAGAGGTGACGCTCTAACAGCCTCAGACACATCACGGGAGGAATGTAAAGTGCACCTGACATTTCTTTTGATCTACTCCTAAGAAGCATTAAAAGGCACATTAATGTGCCGCTTTAGTGCGTGTTCAATGTGATAGTTGGAGACATAACTGAGCCTTTCACAAAAGTCTAATTGGGGAGAAGAATAAACTTATTGTTTCCTCCTGTGGACATGCACCCTAGAACATAGGCAGAGTTGACATTTGCATGAAGTATGTTGCCATTTTGCATTTTAAATCCAGGCATGCTAAATGTAGGTTGAATGATCACTTTGATTATTATTAGGAAATCAGTACATGTCCAACAGTAATTCTACAGATGCAGTAACTGATATTGCCCAGCGGCAGGTTATCTTTCTCTAATGCTACCAAACACTGAAATTCAAATATAGAAGTGTGTATGTGTATATTTACATACATATATATAAATTGCTCACTTAAAATATCAAGTGAACACTAATAAACTATCTGAGCATACAGCTCCTACAGCTGCCTTTCATGCAATTGTTTTGTATTGCTCACACAGATCCTCACATACAAATCATATTCACATTCAGTAACAGAGTTTTGTGCATTGAGCTAACGATACTTCTTGACCTCATTAGACTACGAAGCACCTTTGCATCTCTGTGCTTTCAGTTGCCACGTCAAATTTCCTTTGCTCTTCTAAGACAACCACACAATGAAGAAACTGCAACAACAAACCAAGTAACAAAGAAAAAAGGAATGTAAAAAGAGAACATTCCTACCCAGGTTAATCAATAGCAGAATAAAGGGAGCAAAGAAAGTCAGATACAAGTTCCATAGTGGAGGTAAGGTGAGGAACGACATTACTGGGGCATCCTAAATTTTGCTGAAGACTGCTCACTCCTTGCTCCTCTTTCTATCAGCTTAGGTGTATGTTTGCACATCTGGGCAGACCTATATTCAGCTGAACTCTATTTTCTTCTCTGTGTAATGCTCTTTCTTACATCTGTTATGCTGATAATTTACGTGTCCCTGATTAGCTCTATGCAACTCCCTCAATGCTTTATCCCTGGAAGGATTAGAGGGTTTATGCTGCCTTCTTCATTTGTCTGCAGCACCTCTTTCCAGCCTCAGCTAGGCTCCTTGGATAGCATTCTGTGCTGCAGTACTAATGATGCCAATACTGTTATACTAAAACATGCACCTCTTAAACTCTTTTGGCAAAAGACAGGCTAATCTGCGAGAACCATTATCTTCCTTTTCTTGAAGATCTCACTCAATCTAGCCACAAAAATTGTAATGCAAGGGAAGAGGAAGCTGAGAAACGGGAGCCCCGAGCACCCCGCTGCTCAGCTCGGTGTCCTGGCGCTAACCAAAAAGCATGAACCTGCACTGCCAACACACGCCAAGTCCAATGCAAGAAAACAGTGTGTCCTGACCAAGTTAGGCAGGTAGATAAAAAAAAAAAAAGATTAGGGAAGGCAACTGCTCTGGGTACATAACAGATGGATGCAGAGGTCTTTTGGATCATGCAGGTGGAAACCCTTGCAATTCTGTTCCTGTTGTACAATATTTATAAGACACCATCAGTTATTTCTAGCTGGTACCAACTCAGGATTAAAGGAAGTCCCTTTCTAAGCCCACACATGCCACGCAATGCTTCAAAACCACTTTGAGGCTCTTCCTATCACTGCTTTTGGATGTCCACATCTTTTCTTGACACTAGCGTGATTTTCTTCTTACAAACAAGCTAACATCATTCCCACCAGAAAGATGAAAGACAGTTTTTCTTTGGGCTACTCCTCTGGCTGACGTTCAAGATGGTTTCTGATGAATCCATCTTGAAAAGTGGGAAAAGGAGGGAATCCCACTGGAACTTCAATAAATTGTTTGTCCTACATGAAAAAATTTGAAACACAAAACAAACTTATAGAAAACTCCAGGATTTCAGCTGGAGTACACAAGGGTTTCGTAGACCTTCCTTTTAAATTATCTCCTTAAACAGATATTTAAGAAGCAGCCAATGTTGGAAATTTAGCTTTTGCAATATTTGGACCTGTACCCCTTTCAAAAAATGCAGCCAAAGCTTTCCTGAGGGAACACCTAAGATGCTGTATGCAGAGGCCAGGGCAGAGGAGGGAGCCGAGCACAGCATCTCCGGCACTGCCCGGCGGTGGCTGCAGGAGGGAAGGGGGACGTGCATACGCTGAGCCTGCGGAGCATCTGGGCTGGAGAGCTGGAGCTGCACGCACCTTCACAGTGTGAACGTGCATGCGTGCTGTCACTCAAAGAGAGAAACACATTATTTCGGCAGGATACACATCTCTCCTGCTCTCTCCAGTAGAAGGGATGGAAATGTGTCTTGCTTCCCACCAAATGCACAGCATATCCTTTTCAGTCGATACCAGCCAGTTGACTGTATCTCAGTATTTTTCCATTTGCTTCATACAAGTAAAAATGATGGTCTGTAACAAGATCTCTATCCCCTGTTTTGCCACAATGCCATATCCTCCTAGGAGAATACTCTTTTGACAATAAATTTCTATTAAAGTGCAATATGCTCTTAAGTGGCATAATCTTTTTCAGTTGGCAACGTGTGAAATATATTTATGTTCTGTCCAAATGCTGTATTGGAGCTGTACTATCTAACTCTCCTTACGTACTTTTGATCACTTTTTCCAGCCTAGTTAGATTATAGAAGGAAAAATCACTCAGTGGCGTAAATGATACATACCTAAAGGATTTTTAGCTCTTACTTTCTGACAAGTCCAAAAGTGAATTTGCTGCAAAATAATGAACTTAAGTGACCCCTGCTGACTTCTCAAGGAATGACATTCCATAGGGAGTCCCATCTATGAAACAAACAGTTCAGGTATGAAATCAGTCCATTTGTCTCAGCTCTTTGGACTTTTTCTTGGAAAAGAATCATTCTTCAGAAGGTTACTGGTCATCTGAAATGGTACTATAGTCTACAGTTTGGGATAATCCATCTAATAATGAGAAAAAGGATAAAGGGTCAGATTTGAACCCTTGCAGGAGCCAGACACAGTTAATTTGTTTTTTGGGAGTATTATCAGTTAAGCGTAGCTGGAATCTGAACATCTTATATCTGCCCACATATCTGGCTGGTGCCTTCTGGCCTTCTGCGTGATGTAAGGGGCTAATAAAAGGCGGCAGCGCTTGATGTCAGATAGTTTGTCTCTGCCTCATTTAATCATTCTGAATGGAGTGATGCTCAAGCCCAACTTGCATTCACTATCGGTCTGTGAGAGGGCTGCTGAGAGCTACTTCTCAGCAATCAGCTCGAACCCTTGGCAAGACATCTGTCAAGTACACTTTAGCATCCCCACAACCTCGAAGTAAGAGAAGTGGCCTTCTCAATTTAGATGCAATGTTAAAGGCAGTTGACAGAAATCTTACATCCTACTGCCTTTTCTCTCTAGGTTTGCAATCCTGATCCCATTAAAGTCAGTGGGAGCCTTGCCATTGACTTCAATAGGCCCAACATTACAAACATAGTGTTCAAGATGGAATAAACACAACTGGATTACTCTCAAACTCATTGAAAACCTAAAATCCTATTAGGTTATTGAGGTATCTTAACACTCGAGAGACACTTGAAACTGCAGAGGCTCAGGCATTTCACACAAAACCCAGGATATGTCCAAATGAGGTGGCAGTATTGCTATTGTGCTCGTTAAACTCTTAAAACACATGAGTTAGGCTTTCAGCACAAATCATGTTGTTAGGTCCAGTTGACTATGGCACAAACTTGATCAGAACATCTACACTCCAAACAAAAGAATTGCAAGTTCAGATGACCTTTCTCAGACTTCTCATGACCTCATTTGCAGTAGAGTTATAACTGGTTGATGCAACTTAATTGCAAATGCAAATGTTTACCCAATAAGAGAGCAGACTTAAAAAAAAAAAAAATGGAGAAAGTTACCATCCAACTTCATTTTCTGTGTTAGTGTTTACACAAACGGAGATATCACATGTGCTGAAAGTAATTGGGGAATGTGTCAAATGATGTATAAAACAATCCACTCACGTAGGCATATGCTACAAATGGCTTAAAAGCATCCAGGTATTCTTGTAAACTGCAATAGCAGATAAGCTTTCCTTTTAATTTTTCTTAGACTAGGTGTTAGTGCAAGTTATGACCAAGAATTTAGCACATCCATTCAAATTATACCTAAAGCACTAAATCCAGCACAGCAGTAATTTTCTAGTCTTTCATACTTCCCAACTTAATGAAAAGAGACATTAATGTCCCAGCCATAGATTAATTAGATGGAATCATTAAGAATTATTTCCCAGGTATCTTTTGCTAATACACATATTATCATTGAACACTACCAACTCTGTTTGGAAGGTTAATGTTATTTTGGAAGAATATTTACAGTATCAGTGATCGAAAACCCAATACCTAAAAAAATATTTTCCACCTGCAGCTGTCATCCATCCCACACAAGCTTTGAAAGCTTTCCACTATCTGTCAAAACACAGGTTTTGATGCAATAAAGACTGTAATTATTGAGCATTTACAAGAAATAATATTTTCCCTCTGGTACGTGTTATAACAGTTGTTAACATGCAAGTATGAATACTAATGCTCCAAGCCCACCTATACTCTTCACAAATGATAAGGATTTTTTTTGAATACTGATATAAAGGCAAGTATAATAAAAGAGTAAGATAAGACTGAATACAGGTCTTGAAAAGTAAACATCAATCAGAATAAGGTTTTTAGAGGCATAAGAAGTTGATTTGAAGTAGAGTTTGGAAATAAAGCTGGCAATTAGATCCAGGGATAGAAGCAGCATTTCTTTTGTGTCGAAAAAAAAAATGATCCTTTTGCAACCAAAATACAAGGCTACAAGATGTGTGAAGGAAACAATACTGAGTATGCATCAAAACAACTGCAGATGCCATGCTAGCAGATGGCTTAAGCCGACTGAATTACTGTATAAACATTTAACTGAAAGTTTGATTTTATAAGTGTGGAAATTATACAAAACAAAAAGAAAATGATTCTAAGAAGCACTTAAATTAGTAATTTGTAATTTTCTCTGCTAAGACGGCATAGCTCTGCTGCTTTGCAAGAGTCCTTTGAAGAGGGTATTCTGGAAATCTCGGAAAGAAATTGCACACCGTAAAAGGGAACTCATATGAACACACAAAACTGAGACACTTAAAGGTAAATATATACCTTTCCACTGCTGTTGCAGCTCGAATCCATTCCAACTGCAAGTTAATAAAAATCTGCACTCCTCCCCACTCTCCATTTCCTCCTTCGTGTCTAGATAACAAAGGCTGCATCTCTCTGTTTATATCTGAGTAACTTCTACAGCAACCGCTTGTCGTGTCACTTGGGCTCAACTGTAACATGTGGGCAGGAAGGGCACAAGAGAAGGCGGCTAGTTGTGCATAGATACCTTCAACAAATACCTATCAGAAGGCGGAAAGACAAAAATGTACAGGAAAAGGGAGAAGAATTAATGCAGAAAAAATGTGGCTTCTTGCTACAGCGTACAGTCTGGATAAAATAGAGTATCACTGTTGAATTGATGGGTTTGGCCTGATTAATGCTTAGACATGTGTCTCAGATGAATGTTTTCTATCATTTTGCAAAGAAATAACAGTGCAAAACAGGAGGCTGATGACGGGCACAGGGTCTTATCCTGCTTTACTGAATGGCAAAGCTATCTGTCCTCGACCTTTCCCAAAACAGTGACAATTTCTTCTTCTGGCTTTACTGGTGAGCAACCAGACCCCAAATGGTTCTAGCGCTGAGTACTGTGACAGTGTCAAACCTGACCCTTTAAACACGGTGTTACTGCAGCACCGTCGGCATTAGTCTGCACAACATCCTCTTCAGACTGCTCCATAGTGAACATAACCACAACTGCTGCTTATGCTGCATATATTTAGACTTCACCACTCAGGAGGCTAACTATTTTACATTCCCTGCTTCTGTAAAGCCATTACTTGCTATTCCAGAACTGAGATGGCAATTACATTGGGTGCAGATAGTACTAATAAAAGAGTAAGTCAGATTCTTCCTCAAAATCTCTGTTTTCCCAGCTGTCTGCATTCCAAATTCCCCATTTGGTATAATGATCAAGAAGAGCTAATAACTCCTCCCTTTAAGCAGTTTCATTGTGCCAGGAACAAAATAAATTATCGACCCACTTACATCGTAACACAGAACAATTTCTCATAAGTCTTTCCTCCTGATCTTCACTCTTTTTTTTCTTCCCATCTCTACCCACTCTTTCTCCTTTCCTTCCAGTTCATCCATTCCAAACCAACCACTTCTCTGCTTGGGATTCCCTGATATCGCAACACGGAGAATCTGGAAATCAAATTGATTTAAGAATTACCATGGTGGTTTAAATCCACCTCGTCCTGCTGGGTAGAATTTTTAAATCTTATAATCAAAATGTTATTCTCTCTAACTTATACCTGGTGTTGACCTCGGAGGGGCAAAGGTGAGAAAACTCCTTGTTGACTGCAGTCCATGGGCAGCTCCGGATTCCGATCCCATGGGTGATTTAACTAATTAACAGATCCACTTTGTCTAGCTTCCCTCTCCACTTTCCTTTCTGTTTCCATTTTCTCTACAGTTTGTCTAACTTTCCTCTCTCTGATTCTATGAACCCACCAAGCCTAACTCCAGAACTGGATTTAGAATTTGTATTTCTCTAACATTTGACTGTGAAATGCAGAAGCTGGGGTTTGTTTTAAATGTCCTGGTACTGGAAAAGCTATTAAAAAACTTATTTTAAAGAAAATAAACTCCAACACTTTGATTCAATAAATCAAAAATCTATATTAAAATGCAAAGAAAATGACATTTGTTTAGAGTGGGCCTTAAAAAATAAGTGCCACAATAGACAAAACACTTAATGTATAACCTACGACGACGAACATCATGACAGAGTGATGAAGTTCCACAGCATTGTCCACATGTGTGAAATCCTGTCTAATTAATATTTGATGAGAAATAAATTTGATAACAGGATAGACTTACAGCAATCAAACTGATTGATCTATAAACACACTACTAACAAAAACCATTCTTGCATGATCTTTGCCAGCTTAAGCAAATTATCTCTAAATAAAGAAGTAGTACACAGACCTAAGGAAAATGTTAACCTGTACATTGCCTGTCTACCTCTTCTCTCCTTGAATGTTATTGACATTGTAGGGCAGAATTTTGTCACGACTCAGGTCATAAATCATAATGTAAAAAGAATATCTAACTGGAAGTCCAGGGATTCTGCTACAATGAGTTTAATTCAACAGACTACAAATTTCTATTCTGAATGACTTTAATACCTTCTCTGGGTACTTTTTACCTGCTGGTGTACTGGAGGAGTTAAAAAAAAAAAAAAGGTATTGTGGAAAATTGAACTTAGATTCTCATGGCCAGACACATTAACAGGATGGTCATTCGCATGGACTAAAAGCATATTTAAACCTTTCTCGTTTCCTGAGATGATCAGAAAAAGAAATTCAAATGAACTTTGCATTTTGGAACAAGCACCTCCATGCAAAGCTCCCTCTGTTTTTTAGGATAATAGAAGTTGGTGCATTTCTTCCATCGTTGTAGGAGTTAAAATACATTATTAAAACCCAGCGTTCAGCTACAGTGTCATAAATCACCACTGCTATCCAAGTTCTACATTTTAACTTTACTTCAATCAGAAACAATTATTCTGCTTGCCATCCCTGGCCTCTCACTCAGCACCAGGGAAGGAACATCTGCTGGTGACACTGCCACCAGGGGCTCCCACAGGCTGTCCCCAGCACCCCACCATCAGCTGCTGCTGCAGGGAAATCATCCAGTTTCACCACGGTCAGGGAGCCCATCCTTGCTCTGCTCATCCTTTCTACAAGAAAGCTGCACGTAGAAACAAGCTGCGTGTCCTGAGCAGGACAAACGCTTGCTCGCGGCACGCGTGGGGATCACCCCCATGAGCTAGGGGCCAGCTCAGCTGGGCGAGCTGCCATCCGCAACCGGGATGCACGGCCATCCCCAAGCCAAAGCGTGCCGGCACTTAGCCTAGCTGTGAACTTTCATGACGTGCAGGTTCGGAGGTAGCACACATGGGAACAGACACAAGCGTAACCACAGGCTTATGTGCAGTGACACCAGCGGCATTTACATGTCACGTATACTTAGAAATCTCTCTTGGCAATTGAGAGCGATGAAATCCTGTTGTACAAGGTGTATTGCGTGTGACAACTGAAATTACAAGCAACAACGCCAAACCATGCTTTGAAAGGCTTCTGTAATTTATATTTGATTGACAGTTTTTTACAGAAAAGACATGCATTATTCTTACAATACGAACATACAGGGTAGAAAACAAAGCCCTCATATTTCCAAACAGTCCAGGCCATGGTTTAACAAGCAAAATAGATGTTGGTTACAGAGTGCAGGCAATCCTAACTTGTGTTGGTTTGCTGCCCATGCTTAGCTGAGTCATCCCAGTGGCTCTGCATGAGTAAATGCTTACCAACAAGAGGACTGCAATGAATTCCTCCCCAGTTCAGAGCTTAAATTCAACTTATTCTGAAACCAACAACTACGACAGTGTGGGAGAAAACAGGATGCCCACCCCTCTGCCTTTCGTATAGCAGAAGAGATAAAGGAGGAAACCAATGTATGATGAAATGATGTATGTTTCACATTAAGAAAAGTGACAATAGCAACAGACTTTTAAAAAGTCTATTGGAAACAAGACAGAGCCTTGACCCAGATAAAATTTAGCTAGTTCTGAACATGAAGACTCTTCTCAGCAGCAAGTTATGGACAGAATATTCTCCTAACTACACCCTAGTTTCTTTGGGGTAAGGGCCAGGGTGTCACCCATCTGCTCAGTGTCAAGCTCCTGGCGCATCTTGATGTCTAATGTACATTTATGTTTCATGCTGCTGTGTAACCAGGAATAATTACCATGCTAAGAAGCGTAAGTGTCTGTGGATAGATTGTCTGGCTGAAGTTGCTTTGGGGAGCCAAGTTTGATCATACTGAGTATGTTCAGAAGTCCTTTATTGGCTGCTTCCACGTCAGGTAGAGATGTTAGCACCTCTGCCCCAAGTCTTGCTGCTGTCATTACCTGTCTGCCAGCAGTTACCACCCTACACTATTTGCAGCCCCAGCTGCTCACCTAATCACTCCAGACTTGTTTAAGCTAAAGACTGCCTTAGCAGAGATCTATTATTTAAGCTGCTGAAGATACTAGGCTTATTTTGCAAGAACTATGTTAGGGCAACGGTGGCAGCCGTTCTGTCAGAGCAATTGTGACGTGCAGCTTGACGTGAGCCAGGGGCAATAAGCTTTTCGGCAGACACAACCCCCGTCAGACAATGATGCATGAACATAGCCTTAGAGCTTGCTCAGACATCTCTTCAGTATTAATGACAATATCCAAAAATCACCCTGGTGGGATTGAGCACACGTGAAAGCTCTACTAAGTTAAAACAATAGCAGCAAAATTCTTGTTCAAAAAAGGAAAAATAAGGGAGCTCCAATACAAAGCATTACAGGAACAATGAATTTAAAATAGACTGGGCAGAATCGTGCATTTAAGAACTCCTGTAGTAAGTTGATGCCTTATCCTCAGTACTCTAAAATTATCAACTGCTTATGCTACCTACACTACAGAAATGACACACAGTGTCATGTAGAAATGAAGGAACTTCCAGGAGGCAACAACGGGCCATTTTCTGCTGTTGTTGGCTTGGGCTGGCAGAGCACAGATAAAAGTTCAGACTGCTCAATAGCCCAGAACTCACTTAAAGAGTCAATTGAAGCCATGGCAGAAACATCATCACCTTCTGTGAATGCTGGGCAAACTGCACCGGCATGGTTTGAAGTTGATTTCTCTTCCTTTCAAATAAAATAGCTTGTGAATTGATTAGAGGTAATAGAATTATTGGATGTTAGCAAGGAAGGGGATTTAAGGAAGATGTAATGACACCATCAAAGCTTTGTTGGGCTGCTTTTATTAGCCTGAATCAGCTTAGAGCAGTCCTGACACTAAGAGGTTAGAGGAAGTCTGTTACAGGCTTGCCTGTGGGATGAATGCACAACAAAATCCTTTCGGGGGGGAGCAAAAAAAATCCCAGAGACAAGCACCAAAAAAGAACGACAAGTACAGTACTTTAACAGGGAAAATTTCCTCAGAAAGGAAGCAAGCAATGAGGCTAGCAGAGGAATAAATGGTGTAGAAATGACAATCGCTCTTCAGTCAGGGCCCATGACTGCACTCACTGCTGATAAGATCCAGCATGTGTCAGTTGTCAAGTGTCTCTTGTCACACTTCAATGTGAACTTTACAGCGAAAGGGGGACAAGAGGCAGTGAAGGGGAAAATGGCACGGCTCAGAAGGACTTGTGCACTCAGTGTGAAGCCATTTCAATTTTATATTCTAAAGGACTTTGTAGGTGATCCCATGAATGCAATTATTCTCACCTAATAAAAGCAACATATGCTAAGACAATTAAAAGATTTTATTATACATCTATTCATTGTACTTAGTTTTAGACAGCAGATAAACCTAATTTGAAACAAGATGTTTGCAAGGCAGGAAGCAGAAATAATTGTAGTTTGTATCTGTAAGAATGTTAGTGATTCATTATATTCTTTATATAAAAAGGTGAATTAATAAAACCTTCCTCTACTAATGACAATTTTGCCCAGCAAATGAACAACCTAATTACAAAGCTCTCATTAAAACAGCATAACTTTTGACTTACGGTGTCCAGTTTGGGTAAGTGTACATTTAAGTGACTTTATTACCTGTCAGGAATGTCTATTTGAAGACATATTCCTAGTCTAACATAAACCTCACACACTCACCGCTCCACCAAGACATAAAGGTAACTCCATCACAAATTAACTCCTCCACTTTGGGTGGAGATATACTATTGCTCTGGCGGTCAACAAGCTGAGTTTCTCTAGACTTGCACTATTGAAAATAAACTTACCAGCTCCAGAAAACAAGCTGGTCTGGTCTGTAGCTTGCAAAGTAAAGAAGATTTTGTGCTGTCAGACCAAACCAGGGCTTAGAGATGCTTCAGAAAGAACTTAGCACCAGTGTTAATTTTGGAGAGCAAAGGAAACACTTCTGGATAGAGGATAAGTTCATGGGTGAAGTTTCCTAGCAGACCTGGAGTGGAAGCTCTGGTGCAGCCAGTCAGTGTGGAAGTGAGAAAGTTGTGGGTAATTATGGCAAGATTTGCATATGACCGCAGTGACTCCCCTCATTGAGGCAAATGAAGGGTAAAAAGGGACTCTGCTGCTGTGAGCCTACCAGAATTAAGCAGAAATCTAACACTTCATGCATAACTACTATTATTATTGCGTCTCCTAAAAATCTCATATATATACAGCAAACAGCAGTTGTGGATGGGTTCAATCCAGATCAGCCCCACATAGCCACGAGTACCAAAGGCAGATACTGCATGTGAAAAAAATCATTGAGAACCTGTCCCTTTTTTTCTCTTGCCAAATGAGCAATGTTAGAAGACAGCCCCTGTACAATGCTCTATCTGAAACCACAGTCATGGCATGAAGATAAACTGCAGATAAATTCCACATTCGCAGAATGAATTTTTGATCCTCTTAACAATCTTAAAACAAGTGAAACAGAGTCAAAGTGACCAGTTGCAAACCAGCTAGCAGCAATCACAACTTCAGCATGGGGCTAACAACCTTTCATGGCTGATAGTTAGCTCTCTAAATTCATGTGAGAAATACTGTGAAAATCCATTAACAGTGAAAATAAAAAGGAAAAGGACCTAGGGAACAAGAAGGTAAAAAAGATATTAAAATGTGCATTTCTTTGGTCTCCTATAGTGTCCTGAGTCAGGTACAAGTTTGGTGAAGCCCATCACCAGAGCACAGAGGTGTTCTGTTTGTCCAGTTCTGGTAGAGTAGAATGAAACAGGTCCTGGCACCTCTCCCACGAATTCTAGACAATTGCATTAAAGCATTACTGCTCTACCTGCTCATAGTGCGTCTCGCAGTTGCAACTGCAACGACACGAGTGAGTTTTCTGGCATGAAATTAAGCAGAACCCACTTGAATCTCTGCCACAATGTCTGTTCTTTGTTAGAGCTACTTTCTCTTCCTTTGGGAGAGGGTAAAACAAGAAGTATCAGTATCAGTCACCTACAGCAGGTACTCCAACTTGGGTACTGATACTAGCTACCATAACTGAGACCTGCTATCAGAGAAAAATGGATTGAGATCAAAAATTCTTAAGTCCTTAAAATAATTCCTCCTCACTAATGGAGCCACAGTATGATTTAATTATAGAGCATCACACATATGAATCCACCACAGGAATTTTCTCTGAGCTGGTTACCATTCACATATGGAGATACCTGTAAGCTCAGCTTTATATCACGCAAGTTGGTTCTTTTGACTTGCCTTCAGCAAGAATGAGAAATGATAAAACAAAGAGTCAGGAGAGTGCCCTGACTTGGGGAGTATCAGATAAAAGTTTCATCTCGAGAAAAGTACCATAATTGCTGAGCACAGGTTTATAAATACTATTTGACTAATGATTTAGAATAGCGAAGCAAATGGAAAGTGTACCTAAACCTGACAATCATCAGCTATTTTCCCACCAGTACTTGAATACCTATGAAGCGAAAATATCACCAAAGATCTGGCTAGCATGAGCTATGACTCATTAATAATACAGATATTTATCAGCACCCTGTCATAGATACTCTTAAAAAATAACTGTGAATCCCGTGTAGCATAGATCCTTTGCCTGGCTGCTGGTATTGAAAAGTTTATCCTATTTAAACTTTGGGCTATGATACAACACAGGAACTCACTCTTTTACCTTCCTGTCCCACAGAGCAACTCCAGGGGATCCCACTAAATGAAGCCCCCCTTTCTTTACTCCAAGGACCTTTAAAGAATACCAAAAGCCAGATTTTCTTCAAAGGTTGTAAACACTTCTTTTTGGAAGCATCTCAAGTGTACACATTGAACTTCAATTTTTTTTTTATTTTCTTGATGCTGGCATACTTTTTTTTCCTCTTTTATTAAAGTCCTCTACCCTCCTCCTTTGCGGGAAGGATTCCTTTACTAAAACCTGCATCATTATTCCCTTATCCCCCCTGCTCCCCATCAGTTCACAGGCCTCTACACTTCCTTTAAAACTAAAAATGTGCACACGGGTGCAAAAGCTTGATGCAGAGCATACTGTGGATCATACCTTAAAGGAAGCAAAAAACTCTGTGCAAACTGACTTTATAGTGTGAGTGTGTGATAAAAAAGCAGAGTCTGGTATTAATGTTCCACCTAGGTCTTTGTTTGAATATACAGATTTGGAAAGGAAACAAGGATCTCTCATTATTTATATGACCAAAATATCTTTTTTACTTGGCACCTCTTTATGATTATAAAGTGGATATGTGATGTGCAATGATATTTATTAAGAGGTCATACTGCTAGTATTTACATTTAGTCATATAGCTGTTGTATGCAGCATTTTATCCTGTAAGCATCTTACACAATTGAAATGTATACCACACAGCCCATGAACAAACGAGCAGGTTGGTGCATTATAGTATGCACGGATTATATACAGGCATTTGATTTCCAAATGCTGCATTTATTGCTGGAAAACATAGGAACATTGCACAACATCACTGTATTTTTGGTATGGCTATATCATCTGAGTGTGAAGCAACTATTTATAATATACCAAAACCACAAATTTTAAAGTACCATGTTAATACGTGATCACTGTGCACTAGCAGCGAAAAAGGGCAACAATGATAGGCTTTTCGCATTTTGGTTTGGTTTTTTTTTTTTTAATTGCCATGATACTTTGCAAAAGCTTGACGTTCTGCAGGGCAAAAAATAATAATTAAAAAAAAAAAAATCACCTGATCTTGATGTTGGAAAGGTGCCAAGCCCATCTGAGGTCCAAATCTATATGTACATAAAAAAAAAGGAAGCAGTCTTAAAAGGAAATGCTAATTAGCTTCCTGGGATTTCAAATTTTAAAAGCTTCTGTGATTGAATTTATTTTAGCAATCTTTCTTTAAGGAATGTGAAAATTGGCCCTACAGTTGAGACTTCAAACAAAACAGGATGAAGAAGCAAAATCCCTAGTAATATTGCTTATTGCACTCAATATGATTATAGTCATACATTGAGGACTGATCGATAAAAGAGAATTATACATCAGTATAATGACTATAAATGCAAAATGACTTCTGGTCAACTTTATCAAAATACTTAGAAAAGCTGGAATAGTATTAGCAATATTAAATACAGAATAACCAGCAGTTTGAATAAGGGGACAGAAATGGGCTCTCAGTGGCAAGAGTGCTGTGATTTTTACATTGGACAAAGCATAAATTAAAATCTTCTGCATTATTAACAACAGTGAACACGTCCTTTGGGGCACAGATAGTAATGAAAGTTCACATTTGAATTAAAGCATGGATGCTGCTGAATAGAGACAAAAAAGTAAGGCAGAAAAACATACAGAGCATTTATGAAGGACAAGGTAAGGCAAATACACTACTAATTCGTGAAAGAGTAAATAGGAGTTTGCAACACCATTATTTTTATCCATATGATTATCACACCTACAAGACCTAGCTCTGAACAAGTTTGGTTTTAACATTATTGCATTATACAAAACTTTCAGTAATGCACCCAGTAAACCCTGGATCCAGGACCCAGCCCCTTCAGTAATGCATCCAGTAAACCCTCATGTATGCAGAACCAGGTGCTTAAAAGTCAGCTATGTGCAGAGGAGCCTTGATTAATTCAGGCATCTGTGGGTTCATCTTTTAATCACTTCTTAACGCTTTTAGTTCCATACTGCTGTCCAGGAAAGAAGTTTTTCCATTTCCCTGGAGTCAGCCATCTTGCTAAATGCTAACATCAACAGCACAAATGCAGAACAAAAGCTTATTTACTGCAGATCGGTTTTCAAGCTGCTACAGTATCAATTTAATATTCCTGGAACCATTGGACTTCATAATTCAGTGCATAGGACACCACATATATTAAAATTTCAACTAGCTAAAACTCTTCTGGATGTTCGACCAGGCTAGCAGCGTTGTGCAAACTGCCTGATAGTCTCTCACCTTGCCCTTATTATGAAAATTAGGCGTTTTGTCATGCTTATGCAGAAGGGCTGCTTTCAGCTAGGGGCTCAGAAATGCCAATTTTAAACACTTCAATTTTTAATGCAGGTCTTGTTTTATAGAGGTGGCAAATGCCAGTTACAATTGTGCGGTTTTAGTTTTTGAAGCAGAGCAAAGGCAGTTTGCTTCCTTGAACTTTCAGAGTGTATGAAATGGCCAAACCGCTTAACACAGAACTGGGTTTAGCCTGACGAGGGTGGACAGGCCCCTTGCTAAGTGCCTGGTCAGGACCATCAGCCGTGTTTGTATTTACCCTCTCTCTTACCCCAGGATGTATCAAGGGAGTTCAGGGGATCATAGGTCCTTCTGAGCTGGTGAAAGCAAGACAGGGCATGGCTAGAAATAACATACACCACCTGTAAATTGACTGAGCTTATTTTAAAATAAGTTAATGGGATCTAGAGTCAACTGAAAGCACTTTTGTGAGGGGTTACAGGAGACTTGGGTCTAAGGGAAATGAAATATCTGTACCCAATGGAACCACGTAAGGGTGAGACGTCTTGATAGCTCCCACAGAGAATTAGGAGGAATTAAAAGTGCCTTGTTTATTCCACTGAACACTAAAGCCCTGAAGAGAGACCAAATGAATTTCTCCGGTGGGAAAATCTGCCTAAGGGAACAATTTAGCCCTTAAGAAATATAAATTAATAAAAAATTAGTGCCCGCTGATTGGTTCGCCTGATGATAGACAAATACTTTGTGGAGGCTTTAAAAGACGTGTCTGTGCAAATATTAGGAATTTCCAAATTAAATATTTAGGCATTAATATTTTTACTAAAATCCTGTATAGGGAGAATTTTTGAGAATAAAATTAAGAGAAACATAAAAATTAAGGATATAGGCTTACATTGAGAAAACATTTAGAGAAATATAGTCTGAGATCACCTTTGCGTTTGAAACACCAAATGTGACATTTAAAGGATTTACCAAAAACTAAGCAACACGCAAGATCAGGCTTCCTGATAAGCATTCCTGTGTGAACTGCAATCAGGCTCTTAGAAGTTACCCTAATGTAGTTTACTCTTGATTTCTGACATGTGCATCTTTATTTCAAGGTACATTTAAACTTGTTTTCACAATAAAGGAAGTCAAGATAGGAATATAAGTTAACATCCATGCTGTTCTAACATTTGGCTGGTATTTAAAGCTAGTATTTGTTGCCATGAAGCAGCCTTTTGAAAGATGATCACTGTACCTGAAATGTGGATAGTTATAAAAATGGCATTAATTTGCTTAGACCGGGAGATTTTCACAGGAGAGCAACTAGCAGAAAACATTATGAAAATGTCCAAGAGGACTGGTAATTGAGTTGATTAGTATGACCTTGGTTATGAAGGTAATAGAAGAGTGAATGGTGCTTAGACTGAGTTATAACCCTGCTACCTTGCTCGGAGATGTAGTGAGGTATGTAATTTGTTCAGGGTGAATCCGAGTAGCCTCGCCTCTCCCTGACAGGGTAATACACTCTGACTAGCAGAGCTTGGCCGGCCACTTCTCCTACCCCAACAGAGTAAACAGTGCAGGGTCAGGCGAGAGATGATGAACTGTGTGCTTCCCTCGATTCAATATGGTAATTTTCTGCTGGCAGACACTTTTTGTTAAAGGTTTCTTTTAAAATTAGGCAAATTAAAGATAATTTAAAAAAACTTTAAGAATGAAAACTTTCCAGTTTCAGAGCAGAGATCCTACATCCCTTTGAATTAAACTCCAGGCAAAACGTATCTTGATTTACCTACTCACCCAGCCACATAGTTCTGGTGTTGCTTTTTAACCCATCACGTTTCAACCCTGCAATAACTCCAGAAAGGCTTTAAAAAAAGTCAAGGTTTGTCTCGCAGAATGGGGGCTTTATTTGTTCAGAAACTGATTCAGCTAAAGACCTGAATGCACAAGTGCTTTGATTGCCTTTCTTTCACTAGATTAACTGTGATTATTTAAAGATATTTTAGGTGGCCTCCCTTTACAGGGAAAAAAGGCACCCAAAACAATTAGACAAATTAGACAATTAGAGAAAGAAGGTGAGGAAACACAATTCTAATTGCTATACTTTGTATTCATGCCCCTGCCGGTAACCTGGATGTGATATAAATTATCTATCAGGCATCCATAGAATATGTGCTTCAAGAAAAAAAGTAGTCACAGAAAGGAATTTTAAAAGTTCTGCAAGTAATCTTTAAATACTAAACATCAGAACATATATTTTTTGAAAATCAAGGAACGGACCAAAAGCAATGTCTTCAAAGTCAGCATAATTTAAATATTACCCCTTTCCTTCCATCCCTGACGAGCTGTCTTGCTATTTTATTGCAAGTTTCACAAACGAATAACTGGCCAAGGTTCCCTAGAAGGAAAATGCCTACATAAGAGATTCAATTAAATTAAAATTACTCAGTTCAGTCTGTGTGTGTCCAACACAAACTCTGCTTTACTAGGAAACGAGGCACAGATATTCAGCTAAAAGTTGCCACACATTAGACATGTAATTTCAGACCATATTTCCCTACAAAGTACAAATCAGCTCTTTTGGTTTCACAGCTATCAGGATGTCATCATATTCTTTTTCTGAGGAAATCTGAGAGGATAAAAGGAGGTGCTTAGGAAATAATTTTGCATTTTCTCTTAGAAATTAAAAATCTTTCATTTTTCTCATTTATTTAAGTACCATGGAGAAACGGGGTTAGAAATGGATTTAGAAAATAATCCAAGACATCTAAAGAAAACTGTAATATCAGTAACATTCCAAATATAATCATTTTAGGGGCAGAGGAGCAAAAGCAGTTTCTGTGTGTCCATGTATTTTAGAGACTTGCAAAAATACAAGGCGCTCTGAAATCAGGTGTTATACATTCGGCTCTCATTTCATAGAGCTACAATCAAACTGAATATTTAATTCTAAGTATAAACTAATGACCTGATCCTGAATCATGTAGCATGAAGATAGATTACTGTTGACATGCAGAGTCCCAGTGAAATCCCTGGGATATTGTGTGAGCAGAGCAGTCCGTCTGCGTGCTACACAATGCTCGAAACAGTAATGCTGAAACGGAGTTTGGGATATTAATTCACAGTCACCATATTAACACCACGTTTTTAATATCGCTCCTCCTGTTGTTTTGAAGGTCAGTGGATCCAGAGGAAATTTCCCACACTCAAAACAATGTGCATGGTATTAAAGTAATAACAGACTTTCATTTTAAAGTTCTGCTGTTGAAGGTTTATATCTCAAAGTAAAATAAAACCAACTCCAGTCAAGCTTTGAGCTGTTTGTAAAAGTTTGCGAGCTACAAGCAGGACAGATTTACTTGTGTTTTACCAGTACTGAGCTGACACTAATTATCCCACTGTGAACTTTGGATGAAATCCTCGTCCTGCTGAACTGATGGGAGTTTTGCCACTGACTCCAATAGCAGCGGGAGTTCACCCTCTGGCTTAGGCTCCATGCCACAGCCTAATACTTTCTGCATAATGAGGCCCATAAAGTTTATCTTGAAAGCCAAAAAATATTAGATCAACTTGTAATCACTCTGATTTTTCTCTTTTCAGAGGGACAGCTTGTTTTAGTCAACACCGCAGTCTCTCTGCTCGGTACTGCCAGTGGAAGCTGCTCAGCCATCCTTAAGGGAGCTCTGCCGGAGCGAGCGTCCTCCGCACAGCTTCAGCTGGCATATTTAGTCAGCGCTGATGTTAATTTATTAGTATGCACTACCTAAATTCAAAGACTTTCCAAGGAAGTTTGACTGCAGCGGTAGCATTCTGATTTATGAAGCTTGGTTATCATTTTTAAACCACAGCCCTATCCCCAGCCTGACTCGACTGACAATGACATATACCCAATGTGGCTGTCAAGCCTCGCAGGCTGACTTCTCATCCCCGCGGCAGCTCTTCCCTGTGCTGGGACCAGTTACACCCCACTCCCGCGCAGGTGGGTCAGCTGGGCACTTTCACACCTGTCCGTAACTGCCTCCAGCTGTAGGTATCGGTGCAACCCTCTGCCCATAAGCAATTCATTCCAAAAAAACCCAAATCCGGTTTTAGAAAACCAGCTCTGTGTAATTGAAGCTTGCACTGCAGCCACTACTGTTAGAGATTTCCAGACAAACCAGGCTTGCAAAAAAAAAACCAAAAAACAAAAAGAAAAACAGAAATCTAATACCAGACATATGACTATATATGTGTACTTGCATGCCAGCACAGATATTTGTTTGCTACTTCTAAATATGGACATTAAATGCTGCCTCTCCCTCTACACCAGACCATCAAATTTTCAATAAACCACTTCAGAACATATTTGAACATGCCTACTTAATAGGAGCAAAATGTCATACAACCAAAACTTCCTTCCCATGTGGAGAGAGAACATTCCCCATTACAAACATACAGCAAACGTAACTAGAGGAGGTATAGGCGGTTACGGAGATCTAAGCAACGGAAACATGCCTGTCTGAAGTCCAAAAGAATTACATTAAAGATGCTCAGGTGTCATTTTAAGAGTCTATATCTTGGCATCAAGCAGCCAAAGATGCTTTCATGGTCTTTCTTCAAACAAGAAGGCAGAAACACAAGTAGGGATTTTCTTTTATGCTCAGCAAGATAAAAACTGAATATAAACACTGAAGTATTTATTCTCACAGCAATCCTATGAAATGCACTGTTATTCCCATTTTACAGATGAGGAACTGAGTCACAGAAAGACTATCTGGCTCACAGTTTTAAAGGTAGTTTAAAAAAATAAGCTGAGGACACTGGGTTCACATCCAGTGTTTGAGCCACAAAACCAGCATTCATCCTTCACAGTAAGGTCAACTTTTCATTCAATAACTATGAAGGTGCTGAAGGAATTCAGTAAATCCTTCTTCTATAAAAGCTGCTAAAAGCTACATGACATTAAGATGAAAACTAGTAAACCTGAGCTCTAGTAACATATCCACTCAAGCAGGCTCCAAGGAAAATGTGGAAAATAGGTGTTTCATAGCTGAGGCAAGGAAAAGAAAAACAAAATGTCTTTGCAAACGATTTTGTTTGTGTGAGCAACGTGCTTTTGCTGAAAGACTGGTGTGTGCAAAAAGGGTATATTTTTGGTATGTCAGCTTCAATTACCAGCAATCTAAGAGTGAAAAGTGACAGCCTTCTCCCAACAACCTCCTCCAAAGGAGATGCCCATCAGCCGAAAGCCCTGCTCCCTGGTGTGACCTTTCTTGCTTTATGACTGGGCATAAGGGCACACAGCCATTTTATTTAAACTTCTTTTGAGAAAACTGCTTGTTAGATGTTGATTTCCAGCAGCCGCTGTCCTCTGAAAAGAATATTCATGGCTGGTGTTTCACTTCAAATGCTAACAGGATCAATTTGAACCCCCCTACACTCTATATCTCTGACTTTTTTCATACATATTCATGGCCATTTACATAGTTTTACAGAAAAATCCTTATAAGTGAGGATGCACATTGTACTGACTGTTGCTGGGTTTATTCCTAACGTGCATGTTAGAGAAGAAAGCAGAAAACGGTCCTAGCAGGCAAACTAGCTCCTAAAAGAGACAACGCAGGAAAAAATCGCAGAGCCTAGAGCCCATTGCACTGCCAGACAAAGCAGTTTCAGCACAAGTTTCAGTGGTATACCTAACAATTTTTATCAGGCAGCTATTAAGATCACTTCACAGCCTGCTCATCTCCTCGCCGTTTTGTTTTCTCTGTTTAAACAAAAATTACAGTCTCTCATTTCACTCGCATGGCTAAAGGGCCCCGTAATCCACGGTATCCTTGGCTCTGTCACTGTGCTTGCTGACCCTACAGTGAGCAGGCTCTGACCACCAAATGCGAGCAGAATAAATTATCGCTGACACTCCAATATTTAATTATGCAGCTGTCAGAGCGGCCCTTTCGAAATTCATTTTAATAAAGTGGGAACTTTTTCCTTTCAAGGTTAGAGTCAGGGGAGTCACCTTCTGTGTCAGGCTGAGGTCTCCACCATGAGCTTTGCATTCTTCCCCGAGAAGCCTGTCACTTGGCCTGATAGAAGGACCAGATAACAGCACCGATGTCTATTGGCCTCCCCCGCCCTGCCTGAATGAACATCCTTCATTTAAACCCACAATAATGAGGACCTCAAAGTCAGACAGGCAGCCACAAGGGCAGCTCGTCAGGAAAAAAAAAAATGGCTTCTTATTATAAAATTCACTCGATGTTATAGCTGCAATCTAAAAGCAATCATGTTCATCTCACCGTTTTAACTGGTTAACCAGAAATATTTAACATGTTAAAAAATGTGAATGGAAACCTAATGTATGAAGCCACAGCAGCCTGTATTTATCTGCACTGAACTCTGACAAGTAGAGGGATATTGCTTTGTATTTTGCTGTGAGCGAAGTACCTAACTAGATCTTTTTGCCAAATATTTAGAAAATAAAGCTATACAATGAAACTCTATAAACAGGTAGTCCATAATACATCATGTACACATACTGCCATGTGCACAGTATATTGATAAGACGTGCTTTCTAAGATACTCAAATGAAAAGCTGCTCTGTGTATACATAGCTATGCATATACACACATACACATATAAGCATAGCCTATTAATACATATATGAAACAACTCTGTGTAATAAAGTGCTGGCCATAAGAAACCTTGCCTTCATGAAAACAGAGACTATTTTAAAACGTGGCCATCTCTCAATCGAACCTTCATATT
Source organism: Gymnogyps californianus (assembly GCF_018139145.2). Taxonomy (NCBI): domain Eukaryota; kingdom Metazoa; phylum Chordata; class Aves; order Accipitriformes; family Cathartidae; genus Gymnogyps; species Gymnogyps californianus. Next base: position 6,730,099 of record NC_059482.1, read on the forward strand.
TGCAGATCTCTGCGTTCTAAACTTTGGAATTTTGTAGATTGCAGCTGGGAGAAAAATAGATACAAGTTTACCATGGACAGCCCAAAAATATGTGAGCAAGAGTGTAGTTGACCTAAAGTAGGAGAAAAAGAAAAACAAGCAAAAAAATAACCTACATATATTCCAAATCTTCTTGTTTCTATGTGACAACACTTCTAATTTCCAAGTAACAATGTTAATAACAACTTTGACTTACAAGCTATATTTCTTCCCCAGGTTCCTATGGTGCTGTATAAGCACTGGAGATTTAGCTATGCAACATTTTCCCAAGTATGATTATACAACTTTTACAAATGGAGAAGTGAAAAACACATAAATTGTGTGTGGGCTGGGAATTAAAGCTCTTAGGGAAGCCCCACATCTCCCAGTTTAAATCAAAAGAAGTTTTGCTAATGAGAAAGAAGTTAATGGCATACCGTCCCACATCCCATAGGTGCTAAGTGACCTATCCCAAGACACAAAGTGTCCCAGGAAAAGAAATTAAAGCTTTTGCAAAAATGGTTTTGACTTAATTTGATCCACGGTGAAGTCACAGCCCAGAGAGAACAATATGACTCACCAGTACAAAATGTTTTATTTTCTGGATTCATTAGTGCTAATGCAGAGCAGGTGTGAGGTACCAGGGGAAACGCTGTGCAGAGCAGTTCTCCAGCACGTTCTCCTGCCCAAGTCATGTCTCAACATTTGGTCTTTCGCTCTTTCTCTGCAAGGGGGTGCACTTTGTGCCTTCCAAATAACGCACAAATAAATCACTATCTGCAAAGCTAGCACAAAAAAAAAAGGATGTAGTGCCTAGAAAAGGGGTAAGAGTTCGCTCAAGTTTCAGTTTTCCCAAATATGCTGGGTTGTGCTACGGGACTTCACATTAAAAAATGAAATGAAATGAAAACACCTCACTCATTGGCTGGTTTCAATGTGAGATCAGAACTTCCCACCAAAAATGAGACACTTTTTTACCATCGTTTCCTTCTGATTCACTGGTTTGTCTCACACCCACCTAAAATGGCTAATAACATACATGAGGGCTTACCCCATCCAACGTCAGGCACCTAAACAAGAATCTTTGAGTAAATGTGGTTGCTCTTGTCCTCCTTTTGCCAGCGGAGTTATCTGATACCTTCAGAGGCTGAGCTAGAAGTTAATTGAGTTGAATGACACTGCACTGGATTTGTGTACAACACCAAGGGTGACATCTTGTATCTTAGAAGCCTTGATTAAGTGGTGTGAATCTGCATCTTGGACAGTTATTTATCAGCTGCACATGAAGTGCATAGCCAATGGGGCCCTGTTTCCAAGCGGTCTACACATGTTTCTGTACTATAAATAATAACTGCCAGCCTTTTTTTACAATTTATGCTAAGATTATTTCCCACTGTTTCCTGTTTTAGGTCCTCTTGCTTTATTTTTGGCTGTGTCATTTAACTTTGGTAGAGGCAAATACTTTGACACATCGCTGGCATTTTGGCCTCAGCATGTACAAAGCTGCATGCATCTTCTCATTGGCTTGGAGTTCACCATAGATGCTTACCATACAGAGACCATGCTCCAGGAACTGAAAGTAAACCCCTAATGCATAAGGAAAATTTATTTATATTCTAGTATGAACCTGGGGAAATAAGTACCTTAAAACATCATTGTTTTCAATGTGTTTTAACTGGACAGCTTCAGCTTCACACAAGCACAATACACTTGAAGGTTTCTGATGAATACTTCACTCCAAGCAGCACAGTTCACCTCCTGGTGTCAAACCAAATAGATTTGCTGAATCCTACTTGTCACTAATTTTTGCAGTGGAAAAATAATTATAGAACAAAACATCAGAAAAAGAAATAATAATCCCATCAACCTGGTGTGACATGCACACATAAACATGCCAAACGTCCCAGCTGAGCAACTCACAAAAATGAACAATTGTTGAATGTACAGAACAGCAAAGGCTGTGATTCTCATGCAATAACAGGGAAAGTGCAAATAAATTCTGAGTCAATGAGAAGGCTTACACTAACCCGGCATTGGGAGAGTTTTCAGTCCACAAATTCCTTCACAACTGAGTAAATTTAAAGAAATAAAACTAGATTGAGCATTGCTTTAATACCTGCTGGTGTAGTTTCCCACACTGTTCACTGGCTTGTTAAATATGAAAAAGATTTGCCTCGGAAAGCCACAGTGAGAAATACAGTCACAGATGGGTTAATTGTTCACTCCTCGGATCTTACAATTTTTATTTTGGTTTAAATATAACTTGTTATTATAACAAGAAAACTCCCTGGCCTTGTGTACAAGACTCAAATATAATCAGCGATATCACATTGTCCCTTAATAGAAGGTGCAATATAAAAAAGATCATTTAAGATGCCAGTAGCTTCCCTCCTGACCCTGCCTGGCTGAGAGGCAAATTGCATTAGAAAATGACATGCCATTCATCTCACGAGTAGTTGCAGGAACATTTAGCTAATTAAATGATTAATAAATTTAACACTGCTTTATAATTTCATTTAGCCGTGTTGGAAATCACACGGTGCACTGCGTGTGCACCGAATGAGATTAGGTGGGAGTTGTGGGTTTCACCGGCTGCCCTGGTAATTGAGATTAGTCTATTACTACAGTGACCTTTTTAACTTTTATATTCTCTTGTTAAAGTGAAATAAAATTTTATTCACTTTTAAGGCATATTTACTTAGTGAAATTTACGTGAAATTAAAGAAATACCAAGCTAAGAAGTGTTCTTGGTATCCATTCATTCTCTTTTTGTTCTTTTATCCTTATTTTGCGCCCCTTTATGAATTCTTGCTTTAATTTGGCAGCCCACCGCCACCACAGCACACTCTGAAACAAACTCCCTTTATCACTCAAAAAAAGCCCCAAAACACCCCAAATGTTGCAAAACCAAATGGCAGTGAATACATCCAACATCACGATGAGAGGTTTGGAGCAGGGGATCTGGTACACACAAAAAAGCCATAACCTAGATATACCTATATATTCCCATGTGTTTACTGTAGCTTTATCTGGAAACTACCTCAGGATTTGTAGCTAAATGGTGACTCTATCTGTTCTAGCACAGTCAGCTAAACAATCAGGATGCTGTGGCTGTAGCCAGCTGTGGACAGGTGCTACAATCACGTTATAGCAAATCCCCCCACTTTTTGTACATCCATCCTTACACACAACTTTAGACAAAAAGACCCAACTTATTCACAAGCATCATAATTCGCTATGTAATTATTTATCTGTACAATCAGTGCTTAAATGCAGTTTCCAAGGAGCAGGAGGGCACTCTGAGGAAAGAGACAGCTCGCTCTCATTTTACCCAGCTTATGGTCAGAATTAGAGGTTGCTGCTGGTGTGTGGCACACTCCAATCAATTCACAATTTTGTTGTGACTAATACTGAAAATCATTCCTAACATTTCTGTATAACAATTATGGACACTGTGTCTTCAGATAGTCAGCATAGGTCAGAAGGTTAACACCCAGGTAGTTCAAATAGCCAAATAAACTCAAAATCCCTACAAGAAATAACCTTTGTCTATCCAGGCACAGCTTACAGTTATCTTAATGTTAAAAGCATAAACATCTATCCACATAAAATTCATTTCAGCAGTACAAGGACTCATTTTATCAGTTCTTGGAAAACTTGTCAAGATTACTGACACTTAAGCTAACTCAGAACAAATTTTCAATCAATATGTCTAATGCTAGGAAGGATGTTTAATGTGTTTCATTTTTGAACAGATGTGTGTTTATAATGTAGAAAATAATGAAATAAAATGCATATCATTACTGAAAACTGATTTCTATCTGAATCACATGGCAAACCATTTCAGAAAGTATGTTTGAAAGGGACATGTCAGAGCAGTGTTGACTTTTGCCTGAGATTCCGATCACTCAAGAAAGGGATAAACTACTTGATAGACTGTTCATACAATACAGATATAAAATCCATGGTGGCTGAAGTGAAACAATGTAGTGGAAATGGGATCTGACAAGAGTAAGTAATGGTTCTGCTCACTTACTCTGGTAAAATAAAATTCCAACACAGATGGGCCCAACATGTGGGAGAAAAACTATTATCAGCAAATGCATTAAACATAGCAACTACAGCAACAATTTCACCTTGGAGGCAAAAAAGGCCAAACAAATTATAGGTGACAATTATAACCAGCTATTTATTGTGATAATTTGAAGGGAAAATTATTCCTGGATTTCCAAACAGTACCGTCACCACAGATGTGAAGAATCACCAACAGGATGCAGAGGTACATCAGTATCTTGATGTAGGGGAACAACTTCCAGTTCTTTTTGACCCAGTGACAGAAGTCCACCTGGCTTCGGAGTGACCGGATTTCCAACCAACACTGTGGGGCTATTTTCTTGCCCTCAGGGCAGCAAAAGCCAAGCTCATGGCCATGAGGGACCAGCAATATGGGGTGTCATATCCCCTATTTTTAGATGTGACTAATGTAGGTGTCTATACCTCAGCTTAATGTCTAGACTGCCTTTACCACCACTGGAGAAAAAGGCGCTTTTTGAGAACTATTCATCTGACCTAACTTAGTCATTTACCCTAAAGTGTGATAAGCTGCGGTACAGAAGTGCCGCCTTCTCTCCTGGGACTACAAACGGAATCAAAACCTGCTAATTTTATGAAAAAATCCTGCCACTAAGCTGCAAGTTCTCGACAAGAACTGAAAAACAGTAAATCCACTCTGAGGCCTCCAGAACGAAGCTCCTTCTCTTGAACTATGTGTAGGACCAAGAGCTGCTAAAATGTCCCTGTAACAAATGCATGATATTCGCTGTATTCACAGATTTAGCAGCTTTGACTTAGGAAATCCTTTGAAATCTGGTTCTTATATTCAGGACTTTCCCAGGAATGGTCAGTTATGGCATTTTTGTTTTCATATTTTTTTTCTTATGGGAGTGGTCACTGGCATTTGGATGGATACATTATTTCCGTCAGGGAAGATAATATATGAAGCTGATGATCTGATGACTTGTGCTCTATAGACGATATTTTACAAATGTCAGAGGGAATACTGTTTTCTATAAAAACAATGACATATGTATAACGGAAGCTCTGCCTCTAAAAAACACAGCTTGTACATTGGGCTTTCTAGAACTGAAAGTGTAATGTGAATTTTATTTCTTGGAAACAGAGATTATTTATGCTCGCAACCACAGACATGACAGGATCTAAATAGCCATTACCCACTCACAACTGTGAGAAGCAGGAAAACCCATCCAATTTTTCCAGGAACTTATGTCCCCTAGTGTCTCCCTAAGTCATGAATCACATTCCTTCAGATGAGATCAACTGCAGGTTTTCTTAAAAGAGAAGTAAACTATAAATAAACCTGTTGCAAACAAATAGATAAGTCTTAACAAAAAGGCTGGCAGAACTCCTATTAATAAGAAATTGGGTCTACGGAAAAATGTGACAAATCTTGAGTTAGATTGATTGTTTTTTTTTTTTTAACTATTTTTTTGCTTCTCTGGTAATAAAGTTAGATCTTTTGAGGATCTGATAGCACTAAATCTTCAGGAGTGAAAATGGTCATTATTAAAATAAGCACTTTGATCTTTCAAATATCAGTAGTTTTGTCCACTTCTACTTACATAGCGTCCACTTTTGCATCAAGGTAAGTTGGCATCCATATTCAGTTTTAACATAAATACACCTTAAAAGCTACTTCTATGAGTTCTAATAATGTGCACTGATGTGGAACTATGGTCATTGTTTTTTATCATTCGCACTGGGAAACAGTGTAAGGTCAAGCCTGTGTTTCAGTAAGTAGCCTTTGATTTTAATTACCTCATACAAAAGATGAAATCTGAGTTCCAGTAAAGGCAATATGAATTTTGACATTGGTTTGAGTGAAGCTACGATTTCGTCCAAGGTTACTGAATATGCAGTTGTGTATGCACCTACCTCTACATATATTCAAGGCTGTGTAGTCTAGGATTTCATATAGCTTATCGTCAAGTGGAAAATGAAACCTTTAAAAACATCTCATTCAAATGGGGTACGAAAGGTCTGCATATGAGCTTGATATCAATCACCTTTCTTACAATCATTATATGTACAAAATGAGTTTATCCATGCTGATAAGACTGTGTCATCACTGGGGGCAAGAATTATGTGGGTCAAAGCCACACTTAGCCACTTAGCCATATAAGGTTTCCAGGACAAGATCAAAAGTATTAATGAGAAATGATTTTCTTATTCTGAAAACTGTTAAAGCCACATTAATTATCCATTCTCAGCAACAGATCAATTGCTACAAAGATATCATGGTTATAGGACAGCCTTTGCAGACTGTGACACATCTGCTGTCTTGACTCCAGATGAGCCACCCCATCCCATCATATGCGGACTCTCCCTGGGCAGCAGCTGTGTTATTATGACATGTAAAAAAAAAAAAAAATATTTCTTCTAGAACCTTGGCTGATGGAACTGATTCAAAACAACACTCAGAAAAAGCAACTAAACCAACACCAAGGCTAATTCACCTAACTTTAAACTCAGTTTGGTCTTCTGAATTGCATCCAAATTAGATATCTAGGGTTGTCTAAATTAGACAGTGTGAGTATCACCCATAAAGAAGTTTTGATTATAGTCCCTTCGCCATGGAAAAATAGCTGTGTAAGTTGTGTTGGAGCTTGGAAATGGCTCTTCCCCAGTTACTAGCCAGGCCAGCATCCCCTACCCACAGGTCCCACCACAACTCTTTTCCTGTTTCCTAACAGCATCTTCTTTTAATTTAATCCCATGTTCTCACACAAAATAACAGGTAAAAGGAAGCAGAAAGGGTATTTTTAAAAAGTAATCCATCTATTGGTTCTTCTCCAAAAGTATTTAACTAGTAGTGACAAAGCAGCTGTTATTTTTCACACTTGAAAAAGCATGGTGATAGCTCAGTTACCAAGAGCTGGCAAATGAAAGTATTGTCAGCAGTTGGATTAAAAACCTTGAGTTTCATTTCTAACGGTGATTTAGCAGCTCAGAGATGTCAAATTCATGATGAGCGTAATCTGACATCCTGGCTATTGAAAATGGGACATATTTAGCAAAAGTTAATACAACAGACACAAGTATGCTAAGGAGAAAGCATCCCTAAATCTGGTCCTGAGTTACTTGCTGGTGTCCACAGCAGATTGGGAGTTTTGCATGGCAGTCTGCTGTTGCCTCTGGACATTCCTGAAGTTCTAGGAGGAATCCACGTGTTGGCTGAACTAATTCTCCTGGCTCAATGGGACAAGAGCAGTCTTGACCTCCCAGCCCTACTGTAAATAAAGGCATGTTGCAGGATATTTTTACACATTGTTATTTTTGTATGTTGTTCATAAAGTGAATTCCAGCCTAAATCTATCCATGTAGGTCTCGCTGCTACTTCCCCCTCCCCCAAAGAGTACACTTGAATGCATCTCGAACGGCTGCCTCAGTAAAACTGTTGGATACGAGGTACAAGTAATGCTATTAAAAGTAAAGACACAAACCCTGTTACTTCTGTTTAGGGAACCCTGGCAAATCTTGTAGCTCACATTAATGTGAATTTAGCTGTTTTAATTTCTTAGGTTGTTTAATTTTAATTGGAATATTGATTCCCAAACTAATTTTTGTGCCATCAGTATCAAATCCCTGCCTTGTAACCACTGAGATCAACCCACCTTGCTCGATGCATCAAGCTCTACCAGGTCTGACTCTACCCCAGCCTGACATATCTTTCAGCATTACGACTCTCACTAATGGGCTATAATCAAGGTTGCAATCTCTGTGAAGCCCCAACACAGTGGTTTGTGGCCAATGGACCTGCATAAACTTGCAGATCTACACCAGATGCCTCTGCTGGCTCAAGCTCAAACCACCCTTTGACTCGGCGTGTAACCTGGCTGCACCACACAGAGGGTGCAGATACTCCCACAAGATCTGCCGTCGCTGGTTCCACACTCCTGGTTATGATGGATGATTTTCATTGCTAATGAGGAAGAGAAAGAGAAACTGAGTGTGTGTTGGTTCCCTTCCAACAGCCTGTCCTGACTGACAGCTCAGCCGGCGCCTATCCACTTGAAAAGAAGTCTGAACTGGAGATGGATTAGCGGTCACGTAGGCTCTCCAAAACATGGGTTTCCACAAAGCTTGACTCTATGCCTCTGGGTCCATTTTAAGTGTCAAACTGATTTTTTGCAGTTGAAAAGAAACTGTGTACATGACCTGCAGGACGGCGTATTTACCTTCATCAGTCACAGAAGTGGATCTGCAGGACTACCTCTGCTACCCCTGAATAAAGTGTTACCGGTATTAAGCAAATTATTATAAGCAGGAGAGAAATAACCAAGGGTGGAAGTTTCGGTGGGTGTAAAGTCCAATTCTTCACACAAGATGTGCTCCTTAACCTAGATTTAGCATTTTTTAGCATGATCTGCTGTAATTACTCAGAATTTGAACCATTTGACCTTACTACATTAAGCCTCAGTGTTTCCTAAATCCTGTTAATAAAAAGCAAATGGCTCGTCTCTTACTGTCTGGAACAAGCGCAGGACTATGGGAGGGAATTCAATGTGCAAGTCTTTATAAAGCCAGTTGTGGTTTAGCAAACCAGTACGACGGGAGATGCTCTCTCTCCGGCTCAGCGCAGGTGTAAGCCTGTGTGTGCATCGCTGCCACTTTGGTACAAACAGGCTGTGCATTGTGCTCCGCTCATCCATCACCCGCTCTGTCAACACAGGTCAACTAATCCTGCTCTTCATGACCTCTGACCAGCACACTGAAGGGAGGCAACAAAAATTCAAATGCACTGCTGAGGGAGACAGAATTGTTAAAGCTGCCTTTTCTTCTCGCCGAGACAGGATAAAACAAACTTCTAAATGCTATTAGAGAGCAAACCTCCGTAAATGAGGAGAAGCGGCTCTCCGAGTCTTCCCCTTTATGATTAATACGTTGTCAGGTCCTTCAAGTGCTTTCCCATAATGCAGACATTTTATTGGGTTTTGCTCTTAAAGACTCCTGCCTCAATTCAGTCATTTTATCTCAATATTTCATGGTTAAAAAAAATAACAACAACAAAGGCAAGCAGAGGCACAGCCCACACCAGACAAAAGAGGACTGTAGACACACCAGATCAAAGCCACTAACTCCACAGAGGGAGCCGATTCCTCAGTTTGTTGAGGCAAAACAATAAAAAATGTTGATGCCTGAGTGAAAGGTATGATGAGATGGTGGTGAGATGAGAAATACATGAAAGTTAAAGTGAAAGAAGAAGATAGGCCAAACTCTCAGACCGGTGTGTCTGGAGCAGGGTTTTCACATAGGTGTTTACTTCTAGGTCTGGGGGCAACTCAATAGAAGACAGTAGGCCAAAAAGGCTTTTGTACTTACAATAACAGCAATCTTATTCAAAATAATGGCATTGCTCCTCATTCAGAGAAGTTTCAGTACTGGAATGGCTAAGCTAAAAGTATTTTCACGCCTCAACATTTCTTATTTATCTTTGGCTCAACGAGCTCTCAATATTTTGAAAGACTGAACAGAAGAAATCGCAAGACTCATAAACAAACCAAGTGAACACTTTTCCTGCCTTAGCTGTCAAGGTAATCACATGCATAATGTTTTTATTGAAAAACTAAACCAGGTATTTAGAGCAAATTCAAAACACCTTCCCACTTCCTCCAGTTACTAACAATATAGCGGAAAAATATACACATTCACTTGTACCTTTTTGCTTGCGGGATCTATGATCATTTCTGTAAACAGAAGGTAAGATGTGGAAATTCCTTTGCATCGAAGAGAAACTGAGTACAATAAACACAGGACAAACATTGCGCATCAAGTATTACAGTGAGTAATGCGTTTGCAAGAATCCTCCGGAAGACTCACAGTAGCGACTGGTGGTGATGAAAGGGAGGGATGTGATTTTACAGAATAACTTCCCGGGCAGGTAAAATTGAACCCCAAATGCAGGAGTAGAGAAGGTAAATGGGATGACCTGTTTTCAGTGCAGCTGGTCCAATACTCTATCGCTCTCTCAAAAACTGTGCTTAATAAGACTTCTTTTGGAAGCACTACAATTTCAGTAACTTTATCTTTTAGCAACTTTGCTTTTCAGCTTGTTAAGAGGGATTTGTTTTTCAAATGTAACTGGCAGCTTGTTCACCTGTGGAATGCAAATGTAAAAATTAAGGTGAAGCCAAAAGAGAGTCATCCCAACATAAAAATGCAGCAAAAACTGAATCTGAAACTTAGATGCTAAAGCCCAAACCATTTTGAGCATTTCAAAAATTGAGGCATTCCCACTCAACCATTTTCTCAGGTTTGAGTTGTGAGTTGTGTAAATGACAAAACTGACTATCCTCCACGTTGGCACGTTTTTTGGGCCACTGATGTCAATTGGAAGGCAACCTTTAAACACAGCCACAAGTTACCAGCAAAATGGTAACTATTCCTCTCACTCAGAGTACATAGCACAGTCCCAGAAAATGTATGTTCTAACTGATTTTTGTTACTAATATGTGTAATTTTCTGATCTATCACCTGATATTTCTATAAGATATAACTTTTGATATGAAAAACTGGTGGAAATGCAGTCCTTAGGCACAGTTCTAGCTCACATATGTGCACACAGCTTGCCACTGATTTCAACAGGAGTCACATTTAAACAAATTTAAACTAAATGTTCAGCTTCTGGTAGTTCCCAAGATAAACACGAGCAGGCCCCTGTGGTGTGATAGCCATTAATGCAAATGCACAGCTTTGTTGATATGTAAAACCTTCTAAGAGCCAGAAGCTGGTTATTCTTAGTCATCAAGATGAGATTTGAATCTCTGGGATGTTTGCCTAACCCTGTAGGCTTAATCCATTCTGAGTTACAAATTATAATACTCCAGCAGTCAGTTAGAATTGAATCTGGATCACTGCAACACGTAAAGTTGCTGGTCAGATTATGGGCTGACCCTACATTTGAAAAATCATCAATAATACAATTACCAAAAATACTACCAGAATCCTGAATAGAAATAGTTAGATGGCCACAAAGACTTATATACGAAGGCTGAAAAGGCAGGAACTGATTAGCTTCACGCTGGAAAATTGAGTTCAAAGTCATCAGACGTGCTCAGGACTGGAGGGTTTTTATTGCCAAGGCAGGAACAAGCGAGGAGCTGCTGAATACAACTGATATTCCATTGATAGCAAAGTGGGAGACATCCTTATAAAGCTGCTGAAAAGAAGATTAAATAGATCTTCACAATTCAGGCTGAAAAGCAATCTCATGTAGAAACCACATCTAGTTTTGTGCAATGGCCCTTTTTCACTTGATGGGTTGAGATCCTCTTCCACTTGCGTTTTCTTTTGTTGTTGTTTTTCGTAGGACACTTCCTGTTTAGGAAGTGAAATGATGTTCAAAACTGGGGTTTTACTGTAAGTGATTTCAATAATGTACTTCTCCTCCTACCACAACCACAACTCCAGTCCCTGTCTCTCCAAAAACAATAATAATAATGAATGGTGAGTTCATGACATGTTACCTCGTGATGCAACTTGGCAGCAAGAAGGAAGAAACAGGAAGGTTGGCTCAAGGCTGTTACGGAGCTAAAGCTTGTCTGAGCATTTGTTTTATCACTTAAAACAACTATAAAATACTTGCTTTAAGTATATCCCCCCTTTTTTTTTCTAAATCATTCTCACCCACACAACATAATTAGGAGCTTGAATTTTGTCTAAGTGTCCTTTTGAGACAATGCATAGCTCTGCCACCACTACCAGGAAGGTATGCAGACACGGCCTTTGATTACTGGCATGCAATGTAACATTTGACAACATTTGTTACCTATTTGTGTATTTGTTCACCAATGTCTTCTTTTCACCCTGTAATTCACATTATATTCCTAACTCCTTTTTACTACTCTAACATAACCAGAATCCAAGAAGTGTTTTCAGTCACTTGTAGATTCCTAACTGAAGGATCATAGTTTTGAGAAAGATGATCTTATTTTCCAGATGTGAGGGTTTTAATTTAACCCAAATTGAGTTCATTGTAAACAGAGCACATAGATACGATGAATTATGAACTAAACTTCAACAACATAATTATAAGGAAACGTGGCAGAAAGGCTGCAAATCCACAAAGAGCTGTTGGCATGATCATGCACTGTTGTGAAAAGGAAAGAAAAGCCAAGACAGTGTAAATAAATGCTATCGCAAATGCCTGATCTACCTCCACATTATGGTTTTACTTTGGTATTAAAGTCAGACCCCAGTACCTACTGCAGTAACTTGGGAATGACATTTTCTTACTTAGTATAAATGATCGTGTAGGGTTCAGAAAAGAAGGAAAAATTTGATAAGCCATCTGTTCCAAGGATCAATGTACAGCTGGAAGTACGCATCGTCTCAAGATAAACAGTGACTAATAATCCCTGGTGGTTGTTAAGAGTCTCAAGGTAAATTTTCTTAAGCATAAGGGTGTAGACACTGTTGTCCTGGGGAAAGTCCAGCTCAGAAAACTCCCCTAGGTCTGGATGTTTCCACTGCATACAGTATCGCTCCCCACTACGTTTTAAAAGCTCAGGAGAGCTGTTATACACTGTTAACTGACACTTTTCAGGGTAAATGTGGATGTTTTTCATTGTTGGTTGGAGTGACTTTATCCCAGTGCATTCATGGGGAGTTTGGTCTGTCATGGTGCTGACTCTATCATATAGAGTCCAAGCTGAAAACAGTATGGTTTTTCTGGTGTTCAGCACCTCTGAATACCAAACCATTTAAGGGAACTTCTTGAAACAGAAAGGAAGATTTCTCTACTACAAAATACAGCTTAGTGAAAACCAAACCCCTTTTTTATTATTGTTTTAGAAAATAGTTTTTATTAATTTTGACTTTAATATCCATTTTCTGGTAAGAAACATTGATTTTGTTACCGAGAAGGGACATGATTTTATATCGCTTGAAGTGAAAATGAGAATCTTTCAAAATTTTTCAGTTTCAATCTTTTTGATTTTTCCCCCCCCCTGTTCTAGCCTTTTGACCTCTAATTATGATTTGAGAGAGAAGCTATTTTTTAAATGACCACATTACTTACAGGACCTAAATTTTTTCTTCTACCTTCTCTCAATGTCTGCAAAATGCTTAGAGACTCTTTTGGAGGATGATAACTGTATAAGTTCACATAATTTGTATAAAAAAGGAAGAAGAAGAAGAAAAGATAGGGTGTATTTTTAATGAAATTGCCTGGATTCTTTTTTTGCATAACTTGCTCGTCTTATAGCATGAAAATAGAGGGGAACTGAATGATCAAGCAACTCCCCATTAAAAAAATGCAAATAACCCATTTTTAATTTAAAAGATAAGCTAATTAAAAATAATGGCTGTGGACAGTTCCTGACAAAGCACTTCAAAAACAAGAACCATGTATTTCATGAGACTTGAGTGTTTTTTAATTAAGATGATTTTTCATTTCCCCTCTTCTTGGCCTGTGATAATAAAAAGCTACAATTGTAAACCAAGCAGTTTTTTCCCATTGAGAAGTATAAAGAAGCAAGACTGATGTTGCCCCTAAATGGGAAGAGAATAAAAATCCCAGACAGTTCCACCTGGCGTTAAAAGCTGGCCACAAATTTTTAATCAGGGGAAGTAGAGAGGAAAACTCACTGCTCATCACCCAGCAGTAAAGCTGTCCACTGGTGTTATCTCCCTCCCTGACTGCTGGATACTCCAGCCTCCATTTCAGTGGCACTCACAGCTCTGTCTCTGCCAAAAACTTTTCCTTTCGCTCATCATTAGCTATTTGACCCTTTTCCCTTCTCTCTGATGTCATCTTCTGACTGCGATTCTTCACGAACAAAAGAGCTGTCACCAGCTGTGATGCCAACAGTGGAGATATCTGAACAAAACATAGAAATACAGATACTTCTAACTTCCGTTAATGACTACGTAAGGCTAATTTATCCTGTCATTAGAGTGTACCTTCTTAATCTTCCTTACTTCAGTACTGGTACAGAAACTGGTAATCCGAGATTAGCTAGAGCAGGGCTATGAGTGGGATAGCAGAAGAAAGGCATACGTTGGCAGCCTCAAAATGAAGACGCAAAAAGTAAATGTAGGAGCCTGGCTCTCATGCCCCAATCAAAGAATGAACAATATTATTTGGGTGTGGATTTGCCATTGGAAGAGTGATAGGATACCAGTGCATCCTGTCTTGACCCATTAGCACTGCCAGTGTTGCACCAAGGCTTGGTGTGACAGGACTCCAGTCCCCTCTCCTCTCCTCCACCAATTCAGGCTGCACCCAGCTGCATGCAGCGGCATCCAGCGCTGTTATGCACAAAGCCAGTTCTTAGACTGGATATATCAATATCCTATGGCTCTTTTGCACTACTCCAGAGACATGAACCAGTGTAAATGGCCGTCTGAGATAGATTTGCATCTGTTTTCTGCCAGCACAGTGGTGCAAAGCAGATAAAGTACACTAATCTGGACCCTTGTGTCCATCATGCTGTTTTCCAAAGATAGCAAGCAAGAACAGGAGACATGAATTACAGCAGACAGACACAAACACAAGAACATAACATCCACCTGACCAGTGGAGGATTAGAAGATACAAGACATTTCTTGGAAATGTTGTCTTAGTGGTCATAGTCTTAACAAGAGAAGGTAAAGAGGACAAGAGAGCGTGTGTGTGAGACTGCAAGTCACTGACGCAGCTTATGACCGGGAAAAGGCAGCAGGTATTAGGGAAGGAACGCACGCAGAGACCCAAAAGGGCAAAGGAGACCCCAGCTAGTGACTCCACATCCTTCCAGACCAAATTATTTTGTGATTCAATGACAATTTGTCTTTCCTGTGCATCTGTGCAGTCCAACAGCACTATTTTATGGCTGTTTAGTCTGTTTAGACAATATTTTAGTAACTGTAATACCACGTTGAGAAGTAGTCGCCTATTTCTAATTCAGACCTACCCAAGAGCTGTCCCACTTATGGCCACGGTGTAGGAACTCAGAGAGTCTGAAGAAAATCAGATGTTATCTGCCACCCACCCTCCTTGCCCTGACAAGCATAAATTCATGTCTCTTCGTTTTGGGGCTTATAACTATGGGGTGAGAAAAATCCCCTCATGCATTGGAAAGGTGGGGTTCATGAGCAATCAGGAAACCTTTGTAGGCTTGTAAAACGTGAAAGGCATACCTTTGCAGCTCATAGGTCATATATTATGAATAGACCCCACAGTCATTATACAATCAAATTTTATAGACTTTAATTGACTCCTTGAAAGCAACCTAAGGCTTTTAAAATGTGAGGCCTCCAAGAAAAACAATTCTAGAGTATCTGAAGATGCTTGTAGGGCTGCTAAGGAATTCATTCAAGTTGTGTTTCTTGCTGCAAAATTTATCAAGTTGAGAGAAATATGTGCCTTCAGTTTTCAATCAGAATATTTAGTGGTACTAACACTTTTCCAACACTAATACAGAGTGTATAGAAAAAGCGTGCTGAAACCATTTCCCCTTCTTGGAATGCAAGAAAAGCTGACTTATTTTAAGTTTATTTTTATCAATTTAATCTTCAAAACTTCAAAGTTTGTTTTCTGCTGTATTTTTTAGGGCAGAAACCCAGTCTCTACAGGATTACAGCCAAATATGTGCAACATCAGGGTACACCTGGAAGTCATTAAGACCTGCATTTCAAATCCTACTGCAAGGAGCGGGGGGTGGAAGACTCCATCCTCCCCCTTCTCAGTGTTGACACCCTGTTTCTATTAGGGTAACCTTGAGCCAAAGGTGTTCAAAATAAGGAGTCAAACTGCAAACAAACACATTATAAAGAACTCTGCAGTACTGCTCCAGGGTAGGGTCAGAGGCCAATTATGTCAGGCTGAGATAGAGAAAGACAGAAACCTCATAAAGGACCAGAAAGTTCCCAAAGAATAATGCAAAAGCTCTCAGGGATGTTTAAGGATGCGAATATTTAACTTAAAATGCACAGGAATACTTTTTCTTTTCTTGATCATGTTCACTTAAAAATCTTTACTTGAGGTTAAAACAAAATCAATTATTTATTCTTCCACAGTCATTCTCTTGAAACTTAGGCTCAACTTCATGGCTTGTTTGGATTTCTTTTTTAAAAAACAAAAATTATAATATGATTTAGAACTCTTTTTTCTATATATATATATTTCCTGGTAAATTGTGACTTGATATAGATATGAGATGCCAGATTGTTGGAAGCAAAACAGAAATTGCACTGTGAACTGCCATACCAGCTGGTAACCACATTTTCTAGAAAATCTGTGGGCAGGCTGTCTTGAGAAAACAGAATGGGAGCTAAAATTGTTGCTATTTTTGTGGGATAAGTAGATAACTGAAAAGGCAAAACACAACAATTTCACTTCAGAAGTGTTAGTTTTCTAACTATTCATATTTTTTTCTCTCTTTACATTGGCTTTGCCACAAAATACTTTGTTCATCCTTTTTAGCTTACATATATATGTCTACAAAATCAGCTTTTCATATTTTATTTATCTCGTTTCAAGCCAGGCGCAGTACCCCTAACACAATATCGTAACGAAATGAAGAGATGGCTGCTGAGCTCAACTTTTGTACTTGCAAGACAGCATCTTTTTTTGGAAATCATATCGATTTTAACGAGAAGAACCGTAGCATTGCTGTCACATTTGACTTATGTGTGTTTATTATATGAACAACTTGATTTACTTTTTTTAGCATAAAATCCTGATTTCTCCATTCACAGAGCAAGCAGCCCTTTGTTTCCTTTTAAAACAGCTGAGAGCTGAATAGAGTCCCAAAAAGGCTGGTGTGGTACCTGCCATAGCATGCAAAAAAATCCTCGACTAACTAACCTGCAACACATGCACAGGAAACTAAACCCAACCATTTAACTAAAGTGGGAGACTGTCCTTTTTACCTAGGGCAAGGAACAATTTTGAGAAGTTTGGGACATCAAACTGGTTGAAGGGCACCAGGCAATGTTGCGCAGGAAAACAAGGATTATTTTTGCATCCTCCCAGATGCATCCCAGCGCCGCAAACACCCCAGCTCCTGGCTTTCCCCCACGGGAGGATGGAGGGGCTCATCTCCCGCTCCCTATGGGCAGAGTCTGTCCCCGTTCGCCCTCCCCAGGCTCCAACCTCTGCTCCGTGTGGTCTCAGCGCTGCCAGGGGAGCACCCCTGAAACAGCAAATATGGGATAAAAAAACAAGTCTGGGCTCTAAGCAGCTGTCTAGCCACCACTCCCGGGTCACTTCCAGGTAAACAGCGACAGACTTTTGGCACTCGAAGGCAGGTGGGGGAGACTGTGATAAACTTTGTTTGTCCAGGTGCAAAGCTGGACGTGGGTTTTGCTGTTTTTCTTCAGCAAACGGCGAGGCGGTACCGCGGGCTCTCCCCTCTGCCTGGCTGCGGGGCTTTCACGCCATCCCTGCCGTCCCCCCCATCACTGGGAGCTTTTGAGGCTTTAAGGGTGTTGGGGAAAAGCCTTTTTCAGTTTAAACAATACGAAGAAAAGACTAAACGAATCCTGTGCCTTAACCCTGGTAATAGGGTAGATTTGCTGGGAGTAATTCTCCCCCAGCAAAGCCAGATGGCTGAATGGGGTGAGAGAGCAAAGTTGGCCTCTTAAGCATGATTTCATTATTATTATAACTTAAAGAACTGATTGTTAAAAGCGCAAGTTTCAGAGCTAAGACCATATGCAGCCACTGCTGGAAGCACCGTGAAAAAGTGATAAAGGATGAACCAGAGCAGAACTTGTTGTAAGGCAAAGAGACAAATCAAGGTTGCAACTGATACGGTTGTGCCCTGGAAGTGTAAATAAATGTGAAATGCAAAGGGATTTCATTCCTGAAGTCTTCTGAAGACTTTGCAAATTCAGAGAGGAAGAGAACATTTTTTTGCTGCTCCACACACACACAAATGATCCGCCCCATGAAACTGCATTCATTTTTATGAATTTTCTTTCTTTGCAGCACATAACCCTGTCGACACATAGCACCTTGTCTGGGTACCGAACATGAGTGCAAAATATTTCAGGGTGAAGTGTTTCCTTGCCATGGTTGCACAGGAAGTAATGGGAACACAGAGCAAGAAGGTCTACGGGGGGGCTGGGGGTCTCTCCTAACACCCAAAGCATGGCCAAAAAGAGCAAAACCACCTGTGTTGATAGGAGGTGGACCTCTTGGTGAAGACAGGGGAGCAGGGGCCAAATGACTGCTCTGCTGAGTCCGCATTGATTCCTGCTTCTTCTTGGGGTGGTTCAGTTTTGTATTTCTCCCGTCTTAAATTAGGATGTAGATTTTGAGAAAATTTGCAAACAATGAGGTGAGCGTACTGGTTTGTACACAGCAAAGCTGAGCCGTTTCTGAGGGCAGCCTCAGCACCGACATGTTTTACACTGGGTTAGCAAAGAAAAGATACTTTAAAAGTAAAATCTTTGAAGGGTATCAGGAGCAAATCCCCTTGTGTTTAACATTGACCTCTGGGACACATGAACACTGGAAATAACTGCAGTAGTATTATCCAGTGGTCTTAAGGCGCTGGAAAGCATTTAAGCAAGCACTGGACTTCTGCCTTGACTCCTGTTTTCCCAGGCCTGCAGCTCTAAACGTCGGACAAAACCACTGTCAAAAGCCAGGCAAATATAAACTCACATCATTTCATGTTTAACTCCGTATATTTAATTACACATAGAGTTAGCGAGGTGTGTTTTAGTTAAAATCATACTGACAGGCAAAACTCTCTGTAGCATTTAATACAATTGAGCAAATGTTTTCCTCCTGAAAGTGCCCTGGGAGGTAGGGAGAGTAGGTTAACTAAGGTACTTAAAATGTGAAAAGCACATGTAGCGTATCACCAAATACATTTTGAGTTGCATAAAAGATATGCCTTGTTCTAACAGCTAACTCTTAAACTCTTAGAAATTAGAAACACCTGCACAGTGTGTCTCAATGCTGTATTTATTTGTCTGTGAATATTTATAAGCATTTAAACTACTAATGTTGTTGGCATTGTTAAATCTTGATTGTGAAGTTTGTAAATATTCAAAAGAAGCAGATGTTTACTAATCCCATTTACCTTTAAGGGAAAAAAATGTAAAACTGGAACGAAAGCAGACTGTTAAACTGTTTTCCCAACAGAAACAACCAAAATAAATTACTGCAATCTGAAGACTATAAAGAGTGACTTCAAAGGTCAAAGGATTAAAGACAGTCTAAACCATGAAATGCATTTTATTAGATTAATAAAACATATGATTTTGCTAACTTAATTATATGAACAAATTAGCTGGAAAGGAACTTCAGAGCTTGCCATCCCAAATTAACGCCGGCTATAGCGAAGGTGCAGCAGCCGCTGACCCGCCCTCAGCTAGCTTACGGGCTTTTATCTCCGCACAGAGCCTTTTCAAAAGTAAGCGTAAAGGAAAAGAGCGAGGAGGGTTCTCGGGAGCGGGGGGCGACGGCTGCGGCGGCGGTGTGAGAGCAGAGCCCTGCGCGGCTGCACGGCTGCCAGGGCTATTCACAGTCTTCAAAGAACTTGGTACTGCTCTGGGACCGAAGCTACAGAGCAGGCTCAGCCGGTGCCAAGGAGGCCTACACTTGGCTCTGCTGACTAACCAAAACACTAATTCAGTTCTCTGTTCATCTGTTTTAAATCATGCTTTTAAGTGTATTTATGTGATAAAGAATTGAAGCTGTTTCTTTTGGCCATCTAAATAATTGGGACACTCTCCTTTTCAAATAGATTGACATTTAAGTACAACAAGCACATTGAAAAGTGAATTTTGGCTCGCAGAGCCTTGAATTTGCTTAACTCTTTCAGAGCTTAACAGTGGCTCTTTTCGAAGTCAGGTTTCTCAAGGAAATATAAGCCTTCCAGGGCCCAGTCCTGTTCCCATAGAAGTCAGGGAAAGCTTGATTTAAAACGATCCCAAAAAGAGCATTGTAGCGTGACCGTTTTACAAAAAAAAAAAAAAAAAAAAAAAATTATTTTCCGATAAAAGACCTCATTATTCAATTTGTAAAGAAACTCCACCCCAAACCAAGTGACTGAAAAGGCTATCGTTTACTCCCACTACATCAGCAGAGATGAAGGAATCCAAGGAAATAAAGTACGCCTTTAAAATAGGGTGGTGGCTTCTCAGGAGACAGCAGCAGAGAGAAATGCAATAGTGCCACGTTTTGCAGGATTGCTCTCATTAGCTTTATGAAAGTTCAGATTCATGTTCAGTTGGTTAATTCACCCGCACAGATACAGCTGGAAGGAACAGTGCCTCCCCAGCTCCTTCTGCTGTGACATTAAACATGGCAAGGTTATCATTTAATATACCATCACTGAAGAACTGATTTATGGCCTTGGAGGGGGGGCGGGTCTCTTTTTCCCAATACTTTACAATTTGCTTGGACAACACTGGAAACAAACCCTTAAAATTTCTTAAGTAGAAAAACTCGATAGTGCTAACCCCAGTAAAATAAGTTCAAATTTATCTTCCTCCTTAAGTGCAGTTCACTACAGATGCATGCTTTGCTGATCCATTTCCCCACTCACTATTTTAGGGTTTACACACTGGATTAAAAAAAAAAAAAAAAGAAGCTTTTGCTGGTTTTACTTATTATTCATTCCTCAGACTATTACTATCTTGTGATAGTGAAATAGCATTTCACTTCAATAGCATCACCACCGTGTGCTCACTCCATTAGTAAGCCCCTCTCAGAATCCACTAAGTTTCAGTCTAGCGAGATGTGATAGTGATGCAACATCCACTAAAAACTAAGGATTAGTGGTGTTTCCAAATGAAAGAATGCTTTGAAAGGTCCTCCTGATTGCTATTTTAGTCTGCATATAGATCCTCAGAGAAAACCAGACTTTTTTTTCTTTATTTCTTTTTTTTTAAATAACATCCTAATGTGTCATCAGCTTTGGATAGGAAAGGAGATGTACACAATTCCAAGATTTTTAATTTTCAAGGTCATGTAGCCCAAATCATAAAGGAAAAGCTCTCTTGGGTCTGTGCAGCAGTGGCTGAACATGCAAACAAACAGCTAGATCTGGAAACAATTTCAGCCCGATTTATTGGGGTTAACCTTACATGGACTTGGGATTTTTTGTCTTACTGAAAGGAAAGCAGAACAAAACAAAAAGCAAAACCTTCACTTTTTTAGATTGATGATACAAAGTCATTTCTTATTTATGCAGTGTCATCTGGCTCTGCTTCCTTGTGAGGAGTGGTTTGGACAGCTGTGTCCAGAGCCAGGAAGACCTTTCCAGCGAAGCCATACCAGATCTCTCCTGGCTACAGTGGGGTACCACAGCAGCATGATGGGACACAAGGGCCACTCACTTCTCAGCATGACATGGGTGTGCAGATCTCCCTCCTTAATGTATAACCCCATCTTTAGCTGTCCTTACCAACCCTTGCTTCTGTCTTCAACCATCCCTGAGTCAGCTGTATGCACAAGCCCAGACTCAGCCAGGTAGCCACCAAAAAGTGTACGTTTTGCTGCCCTACACCACAACATGTAGCAATACCTACTTTTGCTAATGGTTGCCCTTAAGGGACTAAGAAGACCATATTAATAGTAATTCATGTTGGGATGCTCTGAATCAGCAAGACTCATAACAAAATGAAAATAGCAGCAGCTTTGCATCATTACAACTCTACCCCTTGTGGATATTCTGCTAGTGGCAATCTCCCTGAGCTGGCGTAGACTAAAATATTCTCCTCTTAATACTATTCTCCCTCTCTCCAACTCCTACACTCAAAGAAAGCTGTTTACTAAGTGGCACTACTTTCTTATTTTAATGAATGCATGCAAAGCATATTTACATGAATACTAGAGTGTAGAGGTTTAACGTCAAGCTTTCTCATTGTAGATCCTGCACTCTACTCACTATTTGTGCAGTTTTTGTTTGAAAGAATCTCATACTACAAGTGCAAGTCAGAACAACAGTAAAAACAACAATCCCTACTATTTACTGTATTAGCTCTACCAACAATCTTCTTGTCACCTCTGAAGGTTAAATATTGGGAAAACAGTCACTGATAAAACAAAAAATGGTATTGGTGCTTCACGCGAGAACAACTGCAAGATCCTCACTCGCAACCCTTTGGTGTAAAACATGCAAGGGTTTCTTTGTCAAGCTGGTGAGATGCTAACCTTGTTTATCTGCGAATGCAAAACAACATTCCCCATCCAGCAGTGTCACTCTGACCTTTGTGTGGAACCTCAGTTCTCCCCATGCAGCATAACAATGCTGCTTTTGTGCAGCCCGTGTAAGGCCATGGGAGTCAGGATTTACTGCTCCGGCAATTTAATCACAACCTTCATACTTCGTGGCTTATTCAGTTCGCATTCTAAACCAAAATATATAAAACGCCAGAACTTTTTCTTTGCTTCTCATATCTGTTAACTGATATTCATTATCACTCGCTTCCCAAAGACTTCTTTTTACTACAAACACAGGAAGGAAAACCCCAGAACAAAATGCACAAAATGCTTGCTCCGGTAACACAAAGTGAAGGATATCACTTTAAAAGCTTTCACTGAATTGCCTTTTTGTGCACCATGCAAGAAAAACTAGCTGTACTTAATATCCTAAGTATTTCTATGCCCACATTCAATCAATCTACAGAGAGCAAAAGTTACAAACCTTTTAACATTTGAAAATAGGTATTAGAATAGTAATTGTCTAACTTTTATTCATTGCAGGTGCAGGCCTTATGTGTATTTAACATGCATTTTTAAAGGAGATTTACAAATAGCTAAAGCAGTGGCTCTGAACTGCAGGCGGCCATAATACGGGAAAGATAACATGCAAGTGCAGAGTGAATATTACAGATCTGTTCCCGAAATGAGCTGAAAACCCATGATCCAATTAAATCAATAGAAAACACAGCTGCTCTAGCACTCTAGGGCCCAAGCTGTAAATCTGAGCACTGAACACAACCTCTTTTTTTTTTTCCCTAAGGGGGTTACCTGCTTATCCAGGAGCGGTACTCGTGGCACTCTGCGTGCACCGGGGCAGCTTCCACAGACGCCTTTGCGAGCGGTGCTCAGCCTGGCAGTGTTGGCTTGGGGGGGTCGTATGAATGCCTCCTTTCAGTTTCAGTCCCATGTGGTTTCACACTTCGACCCCACAACTTCACTTTGAACTTCAGGTTCAAATGAATGCAAAATCCCAACACAAAAGACAGTCAAAACCACTGCTTACTGTGGGAGAACCAAGCCTAACTGTGTATCAGATGGTTTTAAACAAAAAAATATAAATTAATCTCATCATTTCAATGAGTGTTTCCTTA
This sequence comes from Gymnogyps californianus, assembly GCF_018139145.2. Taxonomy (NCBI): domain Eukaryota; kingdom Metazoa; phylum Chordata; class Aves; order Accipitriformes; family Cathartidae; genus Gymnogyps; species Gymnogyps californianus. The sequence continues at coordinate 6,753,436 of NC_059482.1, forward strand.
CAGCATGCCATGAAAATAGAATACTGCTACTCCTTCCTTAGCTTCAATACGAAGGTCTCTTAATACCACCATTGTGTTTTTTCCGTGTGCTGGCTTCTAAGTATTTATATGCAACCATTAAGTTTCATATCATGACTGTTCAAATGTACTCAGGTAGTATGTATAACTGCAGTGAGATTATTTTTTAATTTCGTATAACTATGAATAGTATGCCTGCACTGGACTTACAGACAAATCTAAATCAATGTTATGCTAGGTCTGGCCTTAAGTTACATGTGTTTGTATATTTTTATCTGTATCTGTGAGACAGGGAAAGGAATTACATTTATAAGTAATTAACCAGTTTAATGAACATTAGTCAAGGGAGGGAAATCGAGTTTAAATTCAAGTCTATCCTTTGTTTCCAATGCCAGAAGAAACTTTGTGATCATTTTGTTTTTCCAGCAAAACACATAGGCAATGACTGATAACAGCCATTTATTCTGTCTCAGGTTACTATGCAAGTATTTGGCTAGGACTTAACCCTATTGAATTCCAAGTAGTTTTAGAGTTTTACTGTAAGAAAGTTTTAAACTCTCTCACAGACAGTCATATTCCAGCCCTCTTAATGCTGCTTTGATAATGGCAAAGCACTGGGCTGCTTGTTTCATGTACTTCAGAACAACAAAACACTTAAGCAAGTTATAAGTGAATGCATAGCTCTAACTAGAGCCTGATATCTTGCATATTTGTATTTCTGCATCTAATTGACACATTTGGTTTGGGGATTGCATGAAAAAAAGTCAGTCACTTGCATATAAAAACTGCCACAGGATATGTAACCAGTCATCTTCAGGCAAAAATTAAAAAATTCTGTTCACAATCAAAATAAACTCATGAGCCAAAAGCAAGGCAGGTGGCTACACCTGTATTTGCTGTGCTAAACTGTGAAACTAAAACTTTTGAAAAATCAAGACCTCCTGCCGTGTATAGTTGCCATTGGAGAATTTGTTTCAGCCTTTGCATTCAATATACACTTGCCACATATTGATTTTTTTTTTCCTTCAAAGCTAATCTTTTGACTTTCCAACTGCAAAGAAGAAACATTGTCAGACTGATTATGAGGAAGCTCACTAACAGTTCATGCATTTGATGCTCTGGCTATAATGTTGTACAAATCTAATGTCATAAGTCTTGGATCATGTACAAATACAGAAAACAGCATCAAAGATGCAGCTTTTCCCCAGGTATTGGTCTTTCAGCTTGCAGAAGAGTCATTCATTTCAAAACATGCTGGAATAACTGACTGGCTGCACTGAAGCCCATAACTGCCTTTATATATAAGCCTTTGTATGACATTATTGAATGTCTTGAAACATTTTAAAGTTTTATTATAGCGTTTGAAATCAACAAGGCAATTAGTGAGACCTGAGACTGCGTACTGGTCAAATAAAGCTGCCATCAATAGTACTTTGTAAAAGTCAATGGATGTCTTGGGTTTATGGGCCAAGTCTAAGTGTGTGTCCATAGACACACCTTTTCATTTTTATAAATATAGCTTAGGCTTTTAGGAAAAGTCCATATTCCCCAAATCAACTTTTATCACTGTTTTCTGATATAAATAACAACAGGGGAGAGAGAAAATGGAGATGATTAGACCTGACAATAATATGGGTAGAGGAGCGGGGTTTTCCCCAAACTAGCAAGGGACTAATAAATAATAAACATATTCTTGTATTTTAATAAGGCTTTTCTCCTAAGATATCAAAGCAGTTGAAAAGTACCATATATGTCCAAAAACGCCATGAAAAGTGCTATGTGCTATTGAAAAGAAAACCAGCAATAAGACTTCTACCCAGAACAGCAGAGTCAAAGGTGAAGGAACAGTGACAGATTCCTCACTTCCAGCCATAGGCTGTAACAGACATTTCAGGAGAACTGATGTCCACAAAAAAGTTTTTGTAACGGGAGGGAGGACTTCATACATGTCTTATTGTACATGAGCAGACATAAATAAGCATACATTTTCTGGACCTTTCAATATGTACTGGAGATATCTGCAATCAGTGCTACCGCCACATGCAGCTAGCTGGCTTTTGGTAGATGACATATGTTCCTAATTTGTTTCCTGCGTAACTAGAAGGTGTGTTTACTGCTATGAAATCAAGTTAACATTTACAAAGCATAATTATCTTCAAAAAATGACTTTGCCATAACTTTCAACAAACTCAAAATAGACTGGAAAAGAAACAAGGACTGTTGTATCCTATTAAAGTTAACATTTTATTGAGCAGGTGGAAGCAGAAGTCAGCTGTCTGTTCTTAGTTTCTTTCCTCTCTGACCTCTCCTGGGAAGGGATGTATTCTAACAACTGAGTAACAAGTTTATTCTGATTTTTTGTTTTTATTCTAGTGTAATTCTGGTTAAAAGTTTTGATTCACAATAGTCAAGATCAAAACAAGAAACACGTAGGTGTCCTACAGGCTACAAAAGTCCCCTACTTAGGTTTCTAGCCAAAGTCTATAAAATCAAGCTGAGACTGAAGCGTATCATAACCGCAAGACATTAAATGTGAAATTAAGTGACAGATAAGTAATCTAACAAGACAATCACAACGACAAGAGTTTATTCACCTCTGCTTTTCAGTCACATCTACCTATAATTTATGGCATACATATTTTCACAATTTGATGCAACATTTACATTAGTTTAATCAAACACTTTCAGAGTGCCTGGTTCATTACTTGCGTGGCACTATATCAATTGCACTTTACCTACTTCCCTAATCAAAGAGTATCTGAATTCTTTGGACTGGACAAATGGATATAGATTTTACAGGAACCGAACAAACTAAATGCATATGCATTATTTTAACTGTGAAGCATTTATATTCCCTCATAGCTGTGATTTCTAATCCAACTGGCTAATATTATTCACTGAAAAATCACATTACAGTACAGTAATTTAAAGGGATAATAAACACATAACACAATAAATAGTAATGTTCTAAGCTCTTGCCATTCTGATAAAGCTGTGATTCAGTCAAGTTCAACCATGTATATGGAAGTAAGCCGTTCCTATTCATCAAAATGAAAAAAATCATATCAAGATCCATTGATTTCAGTGGGATTTAAATACAAGTTTAGGTTCTGGATGGATTAAAGGTAAGCACACTCCTGAACTAGAGCCCAAGGACACACACACTAAATGATGCCAGAACACCAATGTTACTTCAACTATTCTCTGTTTAAAGTTCTTTCAATGAAATCTTGTCATTCCTCTGTGCACAAATCCTTGTGCATATCACCCATGGCAAAGGGTAGCAGATCATGTTATTGCTTCACTTATATTCAAGACTTTCCTATCACTTTATCTTGCCTATAGCCTATAGTTACATATCATAACATTCATTCTATGTTTTATTACCCTAGTACCCATAGTACTACCCAACAAGTACTATGCTGTAGCATCAGAAAACCTTTACAACTGCCATTAAGTTCGTCTAGACACAGATTTTTTTTTCTTAATTCTTTTCATTACAGAAATATCCTTTATTTTCCTTTAATGACAGATTATAAATTCACTTTAGAAGGAGACTTGTGCACACTGTGGTTGACACATATCATACAGAAACTATGGGAGAAATTCTTGTTGACTCTGAGGCATGCTTATATACAGTTATAAAACACGAAAACATGCTGCTTGGTTACTTTAAGTCTTTTTTTTTTTTCCCCTTCTTTCCAATATTCAGTGAAAGTCTACTGCAGCTAGCTAAGTCTGAGTCTGCCCTGTATCCTACATCCAAGCTCAGTGTGAGAACTTGGCATGCACCGAGCAGGAGACACTAGACACGAGACACGCAGTGGTGTTGTCCTTTGACCCATGAATCCTTTCCAAATCTGCAGTGTGGGAGAACTGTGTAACAGCATCCATCAGACTAATGCCAAAAGGAGTTCCCAAGATGGGCTCTGTGTGATTAAGGGACTTCTAAAGCAGGTACTAATATTTTGTACCCAAAACCAAATAAAGGTTTTCAGGACACTTCTGGTTCACACACTCAACTGGTCTTTCTTACGAGGCTCTACCAAGTCTACGTACTTGCTTGGACGCTATGGTACTATGCTTTTTATCCTTTCCCTGTGCTGGAGAGGCAGAGCATAAAGGATAGAAACGTGGACACTTTGAGGACTTGCCAACTCTACTGATGTTGGTGGTAAAACTCTGCTTCTGAGGGTAGTCAGTCATCCTGTCATTTTGGACAGTGTGCGGTTGGCAGGCAGGCAGCCACAGCGTGTGAGCGCAAAGTCAACCTGCACAAGCACCCGGACCAACGTGAGCAGGGGCTTCCAGACCTGCCAGCACAGCCCGCTCTGTCCGACAGTCACAGGAAACGTCCGCGTTTCTAATACTGGCAGAATTTGTTTTTTCCCATGATAAAGTGACCGTAAAGGTTCAAAGGTGAAAGTGCTCAAGGCAGCAGAAATTCAAACTATTTTACTGTACATTTTAGCTTCAGAATATTTTGCACTTAAAACATTTTTGAAACACGTGTAGTCCAGTATCAGAGTAGCTATTTTTCACATACACCAGCAAATATGTTTTTGAAGAAAATACAAGAAACAGGGGGTGGGGGGAGACTGGGCAGATTTTACCCCGATATTAAATATTAATATTAGTTAATGAATTACTGAAAATGAATATTAAATAAAAATGGTATTTGTTTTGTACGTCCATGTGGCATCTTTTCTCTTAATACTGGAGCTTTTTGGCATTTAGAAGCTTTACTGTTTCAACAGCAAAGGTAAAGAGGTTAATTCCTCTTTAACAAGGGGCTCTCCCCCCCTTGCCCTCCCCCCCTCTCCTTTTTGGCTCAGCCTAAATTTCTAACACTACCTTATGAAATGTAGTATACAGCTTTTAATTGTGCCCAGAGGCAGTACAACTTCAGAGAGGGTTTGGAGCAACTGGCAGAGGATTTGCAGAACAGCTGTGTTCCGGGAACATGTGCAGCGCGGTGCAACAGCCCCGTCAGCACCTGCACCCGCTTAGCGCGCCTGCCCCCACTGCTCCACACACGCTCCACATCTGGGATTAATCACCCCTTTTAAAGGAATTAATACTCTTAACGTTTTTATTTTATTATACCTGTAGGAACATGATGCTATATTAAAATCTGCAGCTTATAAGTAGTATTTTGTTCAAGCCAGAGTTACTGGGGGGAATAAAACCTCCCTGTGCTTTGCCAAGAATGAATTGTTTTAATATCCCAACATTCAATATTATTTATTATTAAAGTCGAGCGCTGCTTTGGTGAGTAACTGGCTTTCTCGTGCTTTAACCTCCTTTTCCCCATTGAACTCTACCTTACAGTTTCAACATTTGCTGGAAATAAGGCCCCTTAGTTCCTCCCCACCACCACCATCTTCTCAGTGTACTCTATTCATGTTGGAAGGTTCAAAAAAAAGTCCTTCAAAAATGTGATATTATTTAAATGTCATTCAGTTCCAACAGCGGTATTTGCTTACATAGTTTAGACAGCACAGAACTCTATTCATGCATGAGTTATGCCACATTAACCATTTACGATAGATTTTCATGTTAATTCTACAGGGGAGGAATCATATTAGATTTGCCCATTTTGTGTAACTTATAATGGAATTCAGCAACATGAGTCCTGCTCACTATAATGATGGGGACTAGAGAGGAAAGCTGAAGAGGAGGGAAATCAGCTCTGTTATTAATTCATTAAAACACACAAATTTCCCAAAAGTCAGACACCCGAGTGAACACTTTTGAGGCAAAACCACAAAGATTTGCCATTATTGCTGGCATTTGGGAGTGCACTAGAATTCAGTTTTAATAACTTGTCTGAATCAACAGTTTCCCAACATCTGAGGCACCAAAATCCACAAGCAATAGAAAAATACAATGCTAATACTTTCTGCGTTATTCTACAGAGCCGAAAAGGCATAGTGTTAAACCCTGTCTTGCAACATTTCACACTAAGAATGTTTTGGTTGGTAAGCATTAAACATTTTGTCTTGAAACCCACCATTTATCTAAGAACTGGAACAGAAATATTTATCCCCCCAAACCTTTGGGTAAATACCATCCCAGGTTTCTCAATACATATTTATTTAATTTGAAAATTTAGTCTGCAAAAGTATTTATGGCATGAAATATTCCGAAAATGAAGCAAAGAAGTACAACATCCAAAACCGGTGCAAACGTTTTGCTTCAGGATTTATTTTCCCAATGGTAGCTACAACATAGTCCTTTTGCATTCCATAATTCAGTTGCTTAACATTGTTCTACTGAGCTAGAATTGTTCAGCAGCAAAATAACTCTTTAGCCAAAGCCATATTGGTCATGGCCACTCTTAAGGCTAATTTTTCTTGTAACTGAGAATCGGCCAACCTCAGCAGCCTTCTACTCACATTTATCTATGTTGGGTGCCCTCTTCTTGAAGCAGATGGACTGCAGCACAAGACTACTCATTTTTTTGGCTTGCTATGCCCAATGTCCTCACCTACTTTGCTCAGTGCTCAATTGTTCTTCCTTCAGAGCAGATTTCCCTATTTCTGTCATAGTGCACAATATATTTATAGTGACTGTAGCCTAAAAATCTAAGTACTTAATTAAATACCTGCAGTTCTATTTTGAGAATTATCATACTCTGCTTGAATATTATGCACATTACGTATTTTAACAAGGAAGAGGGAAGAAGGGAAAATCTTGCTGCTCCAGCCCATGCTGGCATGCTGGCAGAGAAGCCTTCCTGACTCACCGAATTTCTCACTCCCGTTCACCTCAGGAACAGCCCCCAGGAAAAATCCACTCAACTCCACAGGATCCCGCGGCACCTTTTGTTGGGACTTATCCCTTTTAATGGAGGTGGTGAATGCATTTTTAAATTTACTTGGTATTTCTTTATTATTCTATCATGGTTTTGTCATGAGGGCATGACAGATGTGTGTTAATTTGAGCCTTAGCTAGTTCCCGTCACCCTCATTTTAATGGAGCTGAACAAGTTCATACGCCACTATCTAACTCATTGAGAAGTCGTAATCAGGCTGATTTATGCAATGGGCAAATCCACATCTCTCACTGAACCTGCAGTCCAGGCTTAACAAAAATGGAAACAAATGCATGTATAGGTGCCCATACAAGCCAAGTTAGTGACAAAAAAAAAGAGGAGACTCGATTAAATCAGTAAAGCAAATGCACACTTGCACAATTTTAGTTTTGGAGCCATAGTACACTGCCTGTCCTGAATGGTAATTTCCTGTCTGTAACCAGAAAACAAAACCTGACGGGCAGAGTTTGGGACAGGCTGAGTGTAATTTTAAGTACTGATGACTGGGAACGGGACAAGGGGGTGAACAGAAGCACAAATCAAGCATTCCTTTTTTCCCCAAATTCTACTGAGGTTTGGGGGTGGGTGCAGTTGGGTTTTTTTTCTTTAAATACTTTCCTAATTGTTGTTAGGATGCATAAGGAGGATGCTGACCCTGCTCTGAGCAGGAGGAGGGACTAGGTGACCTCCAGAGGTCCTTTCCAGTCTAAATTTTTCTCTGACTCTAATCAAAACCCTCAAGAGATGCTGAATCTGGCAATGCCAAACATACCCAGGAAATGTAAAATTAGAACTGATTACCAAGGCGTTTGTAAACCAGAACCCTCTGATGCCATTATATGGTCATCTAATACTTGGACAGAAGCCTTTGCTGCCTGAAAAATGTTGGATGGAGCAGAGTAATTTCAAAACACTATTTGCTGCACTGCCAGCTTTTCCCTATGGAAAATAAAATTACAGAGATCTTGGGAACTGGTAAATTTGCCAAGATAGAAGTCGGGTTATGAATTCAGAAAACATTAAAAAAAAAAAATCAGTAATTAGATGGTAAATTGAGAAGTAAAACTATATCTCAGAACTACAGGAATAGATTACAACAGAAGCAATGTTTTCAAAGGTACTAAAGTGATGTAGGAGCCTATATCTTGCTACTAAAAATAAAGACCCTGGTCCTCAAGGCCTAAGAATAGCTCTGCGCTAGGAATTTATGTCAGTGTAACAAAATTGTCTTTGGACGTGATTCTTTTGACATATCTCTGCCGTCAAAAATCCCAGTATGTATAAACATCCTGGGGAAAAGTGCTTGTACTAGTCAAGGAACTCCTAAAAGTCATTTTTTTATCATTAGAAGTTGTATCTAAAGCAAAAGGGCTTGCTATGGCAGCCATACTTGTAAATTACTGCAGCAGACCCTTTTGTACAGCCTAATATTTAGGCTAAGTCACACCTGACAATTACGCATTTTGGTACTAAATAATTTTGGTGCTTTAGGAAATTTTACCAAAGAGCAAGATGAGTGCAGATTGCTTAATAAAATACTTTAAAAAAACCAAACAAGATCTAGGAATACCCATACAATTTGTTTCCCTCCAAGGAAAGGAGATTCACATCTACTTTCATTTAGGAAAATCTTGTGAGTAAATTTCGATGTAAAAGATCAAACTTGTTTAGAAAAAAAGTTTATCCCACTCCCCAGAATAAATCCCATAAAAATCCCAAACAGCACAGTCTGCACAACCTCAGGTGGCCAAAGACACAGCGGGACCAGGCCAGCTACACATCACCTAAGAGAAGTCAAAGTTTTTAAAAGGCCAAACCTTTTATTTTTCCCCAGTTTTCAGTTTAATCTCCCAGGCATTTATTACATATTTTACTACTTTCAAGTAACAACAATTTTTATTAATAGTCCAGCAGCATCCATTTTCTGTTTGGCAGAAGATAGAGTCACTCTTGATGGGAAATCATATGTATTCTGGGACTAGACGTGGTCAGATATACTTAGAGTTAATGAAGACACTGCTTAAAGCCAGGTTTATGGAAGCAGAAAAAGCAAAAGAAGGCTGAAAAGGACTGACAGCGTGAAGAATTTACCTTTGCTTGAAAACCAGAGTGGTAGAGCCCTGTGCCCTATGTGCTTTTCATTTGCCAACACATTTCCGTCCAGTAAGTCCTTGTTACACATTACCAGTGAGATCTCCCAAAAGCTTTCTACGCTGCACAAAATGGGGGGAGGTAAGGCAGTACAGAGAAGCAAGCTTTGCAGGAGCATGTGTTCAGTCCTGACTCAGGTATTTTTCTCTGTATCCTAAATGGAAGATGCTGATTCAGCATAATTTTCCCGTTATACGGTAGCTGTTATTTATCCAATCTGACTGAGATATGTGTCACTTTTAGATTCTACCTACTTTGTCTGACCTCGTAATTACTGAAAGTATGGATGCTATTTGTGATTAAGACAAATTTTGTGCAATGCTCATGTTCCTGGATGTCTAGTAATCTGTGCTCCAGAGCCATCCCATAACTCCATGATTTTTTCACTCTACAAAAATAATTTTACAAACACTCACTCTCTTCATGATTGTCGCAATTTCTGCCACAGAGAGCCCAGGGCTGGTAAAGTGCCAAGCAGGGCTTAAACATACTCAAGAGCTTCAAAGAGAAATGCACACAATGCTATTGATGTCAGCCTCTCACTTCAATACGTGCTTAAATTCACAGCATTAAAAATAACCAATCAAGGATTTTTCTTTGCCATTCCCCACTCTTAACAGTGATCCTGAAATCTGTGTTAAAAAAGAACACTACAACTCTTGCTTCTGCATGGTGTTCATTACACTCAAAGTCACAACATGATTTTCATTAGAGGGAGAAATGTTTGGAAAATTGTTACATGAAGTCCATAAATCTGAAGATAAATAATGAAAATGAAACTTCCCATGAAATGCCCCAGCGTTCATTTTATTTAATATTCTCCATTGGTGAAAATAAATTAAAAATGAACAAGACTTGTTTATGCCTGCCTTACAATGTTCTCTGCGTTTGAATAGCAACTGCATATTAATTTATCAGGATCCCATAAATTATAATTAGCCAGGAGGATTAACAACATAAATCCTTGAATTTAAAACCAACCTACCCTGTTCTCTCTTCCCTTAGCCCTAAAGTGAAAAAGAGCCATAAAACCCATCACCGCTGTTTGATCCATTAAACTCATGAGACGCTCTTATTTCAGCTGAGCTACTGGAGGTAGATGCTTTGCAAAATCTTTTTTAAAGTTACAGCAGCCTTCCTGGAAGCAAGGGAGAGCGTGCACAGGAAAGGCCCAGCCTGAACATGGTAGATGACTCTTGCTCTTTCCACTGCATCACTAGCTGACACTAGTGAGGCTTCTCAGTATGCAGGAAATGGGCAAAAGATCTTACTAGTAAAATAGGTGAGGCACAGAGGTATCATTTCCTAAGCACACCTTTGTGAAGATAAAAGGAAAATCTAACTAAAGTGGCTACACTTTTCACTGTACGTGCAGACCTGGTAAGAGTAAGGATGTTCTGCGGGTGTAGCAGATGCACTGGAATCAGGACGTACCCCTTTCGCTACAACTTTAATATCCTTAAGCATCAGTTAAGGGCAAAACAACTAATGTCCCCACATACCTATAAATCAGCTAGGGTATTGTACTGCTACTAGTTATCCCGAATAATTTCAAGTGCTTTGGCAGAAATGCACAACCCATTTGTACACGTAATCAGGAACTTCAATCACGAATACAAACTTTAAAACCCACTTCCTTCCCCCTCACTCCTGAAAGATTTACGTGACAGATGTGAAACACTGGAGAGCAGCAAAGCTGAAACCTGCCAGTCCCACTTGAACGTTCAGGTCTTGTCTAGTGAGGCAAGGTGCAACCGAGCTGCAGCCCTGGGAGAACAAGCCCACACCAACGCACAATGAGGATACATCTTGTCTTTCAAAAGAACATTTTAAGTTGCAGTATCTGTTAGTTTAATATAGTAGGGTAAACAACAAAAAAAGAAGTTTTTGACAGGGTTTATTTTTGGTAACAGACTGCTTTGCAAGGGTCAGACCGCAATGTGAGCGACCCAAAGAAAATCTTTAACAGGCGTAGCAATTTGTATTAAGTACTCGCCTTTTTTTTTTATTTGTTGCTTGAAGGAGTTCAAGCGCTTTTGAAGACACCAATCCCTTATGGTCTTTATACCAGTGCTGCACACAGGGAGCAGGGATTACAGAGCAGAGCCGGAGCTGGGTGCCTGCACCTACCACACACACGTCCCGCACTGCCCGGCCAAACAGCACACAGCCATCAGGTCACCCCCTTGGTAGAATAAGCATATTTTAAAACCAGGAAAGCAGTGTTGCCAAAGGCAGAAAAATATTCAATTCAAGCCTACGAGCTGAAACATAAAAGACCCAAGGGAGGAACTGTCAGTTTGCTCCTCCCGACCCAAGCAAGACCATTGAGGAAAGACTTTTCTTGCACTGTCACCCAACAAGAGGCCACCTCCCAATGCAGCCACAATCTGCTCCTCCTTGTAACCTCAGGAACCTGTGAGGGACATGGATGTGGCATCAAGGCTTTGGCTGGCCAAATTCCCAGCTGGTCTATGGAAACAACCCCTCTTCCTCCCCGACACCCTGAGCTGATATCTACCAGCCTTCGCTTCCTGGCCTTACAGAACAGTGCTGAGCTGCGAAGTGAGAAAGCCAAGAAAATTAACAGAAAAAAATAGTCACTGAGAAAAGGGGTGAGCAGGGAGAGGAATGGCAATATATGCCAATGACAGCCCACATCTCTGAGGGGTGGGTTTAGGAATAGCTAAAGGTGGTAAGCTTCAAAGCTAGAGCCCGGCACTGCTTATCAGCCCTGATGTTAACGGGTTACCACCTTGGATTTTATTCTGTTGATACCGCACAGGTCTCCTGAGCTGCGGAACACCTGTGACCTGAACCCACAGAACAAATCTCTTGCAATACTGTTGACTGAGACTATTTTTCCTCCTCATGATTAATGTTTCAGCGTCTGACAAAATACAGGGGCAGCATTTTTTGAGCTTGATATGAGTTATCCAGGGAAAGGCTGCATCAGGCACACATACAGTACGTGCAGATAAGGTGGCTCAGATCAGCGTGTGATATACCTGCACGTGCTGCGTACATTAGATGAGCTGAACATGACACGGAGTATTTCTGCTCACTTCACACAGCTGATATTTATCACAGCTCCTTTCAAATGGTTATCTCCATCCTTTGGAGTTCACTTACACGGCGAACAAGGTGAACTCCCAGGTGGGTCACGGGCCCAGAGGTGTCAGGGGAGGTTTCCATTCAGTAAAACCAGGATATCACCTGGTTTAGAGAGATAGGGGATACACACCTCAGCAAAATGTGTTTCTGTAGGATTCTTACATGTGTAAGTAGTATAAATATACCCAGTATGAGATACATAAACAAAGGAAAACAACAAACCCTTTTCATTATACATACGCACATATTATATATACATATATATCTATATAAGGTTTTTCTAAACATATGTGCACAGACACACATAACCCTGCCTGGCTCTTCTGTTTGCCTTTAATAGTAAAGGCAGAGCAAAACAGCTTTCATTTTTCGTATTTATCCTTCCTTCTCAGTAAGAGAAATGAGACCTACCAATTTAGACAAGCTATGCTTAGTTGTTCTTACTAAGCACCAAAGTGAATGATTTGACTAAGATTATGCAGCCAAGGGGTTATTCACCTCTCTTAATCAAAAGAAATGAGAGCTGGAATATAAAGTATTTGTCCCCTTGTATTTAAGGCGGGGGGGGGGGGGAAGGATATCGGGTTGTATACAAGAAGAGAAAAAAGGAAGTTGTTAGGGATAAACGTAAACAGCTTTGCAAATAGAGGCTGGAAATAAGCATCTTAAAAATTTCACTGCAGCATGTTGTAAAGGAAGCTCCTGTATTCATTCCATGAGGGAATAGGAAAGTGCACTCTCTGTACAAGGCTGCAGAAGACGGAAAGCTCTGTAAGCCCATCCCAACTCCCTTAATTATTTTAATTGCAGCAGTGTGATGCCAAGGTGCTGAATTACCCCCTCAGGCTCTGGCTGCTTAGCCAGGAGGTACTGAATTAAACTGTCAGAACATGCAGAAAAATTGCAATGGTGCCTGTCAACGGTATTTGTTAAGAGACACGGGTGAGGCCAGTGACTTGTATAGAAAAAGAGCTGCCAATGCAAAGTCGTCAAAGCACAGCACTGGAACTAATGGGGTATTCAGAGGTCTTGTTCTACTTCATTGGTTAAAGCCAACAAAACTCCTGTAATATTTGGGGCGGTTTGCTATTTATGGCTATGGTAATAAAGGCCAGTTAAAGCTGCAAAGCCAGCCACAGTTAGTGGTCCCCGCTGCTTTATTTCTAAATGGCTGAGGGGGCACTATTCTATGTCAAGCTCTGGTTTTAACAGAGAAAAAAAATTTAAAAAAGAATTGGGTATTTAAAATATGAAAAATTAAATGCAGAGTGGGCTACAGTTTTACAATACACTGTTCTAGTTAAAAATACATTTTGGATGCCTTACCCAGATGATTTTGAATTCAGTTATGTCTTAGCTGCAAAGAATTGGCATACAGTTGACAATGTGGCCCAGGTTTAGCATCCTGTCTTCTTCACACATGGCAGTTTCTTTCCAGAGACACTTACCAAAGCCGAAGGTGTGTTTGATACCAAAATCTACTTTGTAACTTCTAAACCCACGCAACTGCAGATAGTGATCAAAGCGATTTAAAGAAGTCCTACTTGCTGTGGCTCTACATGGCTCTCTTTTAGCCATTTTTAGGAGTAAAATCCTGTGCTTGTGAAATTGAAAGGCAGATAACAATGGTTAGAGTCGGCGTGTGGGCAGGTGCCATGCAAATACCTCGCAATCAACACATATGCGTTGGCTCCAATTTTTTCAGTCCCCCACGAAGCTGAGTCTCTTTGGGGCAGATAAAGCCAGTCGGTTTTTGGGACAGGTGCTAGCTTCCTCAGAGGGGCACACAGAGAGCTGTAACGTAGATGAAAGCAATAAAAGATTTATGCTTGGTAGGCTGGCTAAAGACCTAATACACCGAACTGTAGGCTTTTTAAAGAGCTAGTGAACAAACCTATCTAACTTCTTAGCCCTGCCATTTTTGAGAAGCCGAGCACAGCCCATCTAGAGACTGCAGAGTATGAATGGTACACAGAAAAGAAGAATTTTGATGCATGTGTGTGGTTGCCAAAGCCACCTTTTTAGCATGGCAGGGAAGTGGAGATAGAGAAAATGAGCATTTTCTCATTTCCTGTAGATGCTTGTCCCTGTCAATGACCATCCAACCAGCCCTCTGCCCAGTGGGAGCAACATCCCAGTTTCCCAGTCAGTCTACAGAGCTTTGAGAAGCGCTACATGTTCCCGCCTGGTTTCCCTGCTGCGGTATCTCCCAGCTCAGTATGCTTACTGGGATTCTTTCTTAACAGGTCTATATTGCCATAATCCTATATTCACTTACTGTGATCTTCACTAAGAATATAAGTTCAAGAGAGGTTAATGATCCATTAGTGTATATTTTTAACCAGCTCATTTACATATTGAATAGCCTGTATTTATTTTATTAAAACCAGCTCACTATATTCAGCTGACTGAATTATGTGAGATATCACATGGATTACACAAGAATTGTTGAGTAATTAATTTTTTCCAGTCATGATATGTAGTTATTAACTATATTTCTAAACAATTAAAACTGTGAAATAGTCTCTTAATGCAACTGAAACCTTTGCTGTTATAAGGCCTTTACAATTGCAATGCTCTCTGAGCTTAAGGGTTCATTTCTGTAGTTCCTTTGGAATAAAATACGTGCTACTCCTGGTACATAACGCAGTACACCACACCGCAAGAATTACGGTTCAGGCCAGGTTACAAATGCTGTTTCTAAGCTGTGTTTGTTACTAAATAGCAATGGCCATGCAAAGGTGCACAATCACGAACTCATATTCCCTTCTTGCCATCTGGGAATTAAAAGACAATCTTCATTAACTTTAATTAAAGACGTTGCTTCCTTTCAGATGAGGGCGACAATCCAAGCATATATTAAGCAGCTCAACCCACGTATTTCCTCCAAGCATTACCCATGTCTCTGTTCCCTTGGTCCACAAATGTAACATACTGTATCACACATGAAGAAGGGAAGGTAGAGTGATGGCTCCATGGCTCTGAAGACCACACTCCAGCTCCATCTATCCATCTCAGTAGGTTCACCAGAGTTAATGATTACGACACTTTGCTATTTTCCTGGCGCGCAGTTTACTACAATTCCATGGTCTGTCACTAACTTGGATATCTGAAGCATGAGAGACACGAGAGATATGAGATATGGGAACAGCATCCTAAGCCTTCATGCAAACGTGTCTGGGAGAGTCCGCTCACTCTCCATTTATCAGAGCACAAGTCTGAATGGGATTTATTCTCTTGCACCGAGGACAAATGAGCCAATCGGCATTAACAAATAGTTAAATTGCTCAAATCTTTTAAAAGGTATGCCATATGTTGATTACCTTGTACTCAGAAAATGCCTTCAAATAGTTTTAAACACTTCTGAGCAAGTTTCCAGGATTAGCGCTGCTCCTTTCTGCTCATGATAGTGGTGGCACATTGTGAAATGCCTCTTCCATGCTCCTTGCCAACATCAAAATCTCTTCACGCTGCATTTTTTAATGTCATGTTCACAAGAACACCAGAGGATTTCTGGTTCTCAGTGGGAGAGTGTTATGTTTTTCCAAATGCAAACAAAGGATATTAGAAAGCCCGTAGTACTCATTGTATCACTAGCAGCCCACCAGAAACAAAAGTATGGACACAATTTTCCACCACATAATGACTATATCGTGTACAGAACTGGATGAACTAATATATTACTTTGGAATCATACTCATTGCTGGGCCCTTCTGCCTTCAGTTGCAGTGACACATGCAGAGAAAGACCAGCTTTAGGGCTAGATACAAATAAGATCTGTCATAAAGGAACGCTGTCGTTATTCGATCAAATGTCCCATTAGCTCAGCATTAGTGACAAAGAGTATAACCAAAGACAAGCATCAAGAATTAAGATATGTTTCTTCTATTCTTGCAGAACAATATTATTAACATTTCTTGGAATTCAATTAGTCTGAAGCTTTGTTTTCAGTGCCAAATGAGGTGCATTTTCTGTTGAGATTTGTTTTCCAGGGTAAAGAGAGCCTTATCTCTGATAGGATGAAAAATCAAAATAGCCAAGTTGGATTAGCTACCTAACAATTAACAAAACAAACATCTTTTTTTGCGCTGAAGACATGGAAATGCGGAATGAAGGAGACTTGCTGGACTATCAAGTCTCATATCTGTGTTACTGCAGACACCACATCGTATAATTCTTTTCACAAATGTATCAAGCTTACCATAATCTGGAGTAATTTCTACAATGATGTTTTCAGCATGATAGTATCAGCGATGTGGACAGAAAAAACAGCAAAATTTCCTTGATGCAAATACTGTTTCGTATGAAATTTGTAGTCATCGTACCGCAGGATTTCTGGGAAGAAATGTCTGTGTTTTTTTCCGAAACAATGTTTGAAGATTTACAAAGCCCTAAGGTATATATTTTTGTCAATGTCATATCATAACATGCAAAACATTGCAAAGAACTAAACAACTAAATAAAACCCCAAAAGCTTCTTCCTACTAATATGGCTTCATTTTATTGATTTAAAAAAAATAATACTGCATTTAATGTAAACTATATTGTTCTGCATGGCCTTACTGAGAGCCTGGTGTTGCACTGAAGCACTCTTCCTCATTTAACGCGTTGCTTCTCAAACAAATACTGAAGCTGAACAATCTTTTGCCTGAAAATCAAATTAGCACTTTCCTAAAGGTAGTGTAAGACATTTGCATGAGTGTGCAAACTCAATCAAAAGTAAAACTTGAGTGCTGGGCATTTCTATCCTGGGCTTGCCTGAATAAAGCAGTATTAAGTTTCTCACTAAGACTCAGATTTGTAAAGATATTTAAATGCAGATACGGTGCTTAGTGGTGCATTCAAAAAAGCCTAGGACTTTTCTGTCCTGATGATTCATTCTAATATACATTTCATTTACAAGTCAGCAGTGCAATGTTGTGGTAGAAGTGATGTGGAAAAAAATAAAACACAAGAAAAAACAATAACAGAGGGTAGAAATCTGGGCACAGTGAAGGCAACTGTGATGGTCCCAGGGGCTTCAATACAGTCAGACTTGCACCCAGTGTTTCATCCATACAAATTCCTCTCTCTCAAAGACTTCTAAAGATTTCTTTTGCTAATAGCAGAGAGCAATGGAAGAATTATTATATTTATAACATGCCACAGGACAGCTGTGTTTAGAAGAAAGTCCCAGGCTGATTTTCCTCCCCTCAGTTCTGTTTTGCAGCACTGAACTATACCCCAGTGAAAATGAATCCAAAATCGACTCAAGGAGAAGTTCTCTCTCTCTCCCGAAGTTTGATTCAAATCTACTGTCTTCCCATATTTTAGGCTGATTCAGCTAGACCATGGCATGTCTCAGCACTAAAGCTACTTTTTGCAGATTGCAGCTGTAGGGGGAAATACGTTTATGTATGAAGAAAAGTGATGGAGTGAATTAAACTCCAAACACAGCCTCCAGCTAATTTTTTAATAATCTGAGTGCAAAACAGGGCCTTGAGGGTAGGCAGAGCTTTTCAGTAAACCAATCAGAACTGGATTTTATTTAAACAACAGTAAAGTCAGTCCCAGAGAGCTCAGACACTTGTATACAAAGCAGCCGTATCTCACTGAGAGTCTGTACAGTAGCTCAGCATCTCAATTTCAATCACAGTTCATTCCCTGCTGGTAGTTTTTGTCTGCAAACAAGCTGAATGTGAGCTGACAAGGGCCCCCAGAGCAAATAATACGAGCACTGGAGGAAGAAACTCACCCAGACACAATGCTGACAGTTGTGCAGCCAATTCAAAAAAATTACAAAACAAGAACCCCAGCAACTGTGTCCTCTGCTGTAGTAGCTGCACACCACACTAGTAATAAATAGATAAAACTTGATTTAACGACTTTCACCTTCTGAACCATAACTTATCTTGGCAAAATAGGTATGTTACTTAGCATACGGCAAGGCCTTAGGTCTTTCTGCGAGGCTAGAGAAGGAGGCAGGCTATTCGGTGAGGTTTTCTAAGCAAAGTTTCTTCTGCATCCCTCCATTAAGGGACTGGGTTGATACTAAGATGTCTAGCCTGCAAATCCTGCCTGCTCCGTAGGCCTGCAATGGATCTGTAGAGGATGTGCCCAACCTACAAAGACTTTGTAAATCTGAATTTTTTCCAGTCTCACTCTGTGGCCAGGGAGCAGTAAAGGAGCTGCATTTCTGGCCACAGTTTCTCCCAGGGATGCTGGTCTCACCTGATCAGAGAATACCAGGATGTGCTTATTCTCCATGCCTCCTACCTACATTTCCTTACACACGAGTATCCAGGTGGGAAAAACCCTCAGGAGGGACCAAGATCATGATGCTACACCATATCACGTAGTACAATGTGTCCCTTCTTTCTAGGAAATCTAGGATGGACAGGTATCAAGCTAAAAGACACACTAGAAGTACACTACTGCACGTAAGAAAGATGCATTTGAGATAATAATCCTGACAACTGCACTGTGCTAATTACACTCATGAGTTAAGCACGCACATCTCAGCATACAGTTTTAGAATGGGCATCCATTAGTTTATAAAAGACTTTGAGACAAAATCTGTTAAATAAATGGAAGCCACCACAATTACCAACTATAGCTGTTATAACAGACCCACGTAAATTGCTTGATGGGGAGATGATAGAGATTATTTCTTTAGAATCTCCAGCTTTCCAACATCATTACCAGCTTTAAATAGACTTTTAATATGATCATCTTCACTGGTAATGACATCTCTCCCTTACAGGGGGAACACGGCACCTAACTGGAATATAACAGCTAGGTATTTATTGGGGGAAAAAAAATTCTTAACACTACATTGGGCTTATTTAGAGAAGAGAACAATCTTTTTTCCAGATAAATCCCCCAAAATAATTTGTGACCTTCAAGTCCATTTATTGGACTACTGCTTATTTAGAAGTTATTGGATTTTTAATCTGAGAAAACCAAAAACAGGTTAGACAACAGCCTGCTGGTTTAGAGTTAATTTCTTCTAAGAGGTCTGATTTTCAAAGAGTGTGGATAAACACAGAAAATAAATGTTCCTATCTCTTTTTCACTAACAGGACATGTAACATATAGACATTGTCCTTACAAATACACCTTCTCTTCCTTCATGTCATTTTAAAGGCACTTCTCTGTAGCCAGTATCACTAGCAGAGGAAAGGAATACAAGGCTTTTTTCTGCACTTAGTCTATACCTGCCACAGGAGCTCAAAAATCAGGGTACAGAAGCCACCTTTGGAGATGAGCTAATGTTCTCTTTACTTTGCACTATTCAACCAAACCAGAGTTTATAAAACAACAACTCTTTATGAGATTTCCAGTAACATTAATTGTTGGTCACAAAACTTCAAAGAAAAACAGATATTTATAGCTCAATTCATGTTTCTTTCTCTTTTCTTTTTTTTTTCCACACACTTTTACCACAACACTTTCCAATTCGGTTCCCATGAGCACACTGAAAACAGAGTTATACCTGCTTCCTGCTGCGGCAACCTCCTTAACCACTTCACTCCTGGTGCTTCTTGCTCTTTTTTTTTTTTTTCCAGTGTTCATGTCTTTTCATTGTTTTCCCCAGTGTGTCACATTTGCATTTTCCCACATCACTTTATCATTCATCTTTGCTCTATTCAGCCACCCGCACAATAATTAAAATGGTATGGGAAATGAACTATATATACAAAAATACATAGATATATACAAACACACGTATGCCTGTGTGTGTATATATATACACACATAAACAAACTACACTGGGAAAACTTTTATTCAAAACAAAAAACTACTTTTCAGTTGAAAAATTACTTGCTAAATATACCCATTTTTATAAACACGGAAGAGGGAGGTGGAAGTTTTTCAGATAGCTATATTAAATATTTCCCTATTCCACCAAAGAATTGATATTCAAAAATATTTATTTATAACAACATAATCAGCATATTGATTATATTAAGCAATCCCTGCAGATCTCTATAAGCTGAGGTTAACAATGGCTTTTCAAATGCCATTAACCATCACCTTGCAGCTTTCTCTCTATTATATACCATAAAGTTAATCATGTGCAAGACAGTTTTTCGAGAGAAAAATCTGCTATACAGTGCAATGATCACCTTGGTATTTTCCTAGAACAAAGAAAAGGTCTTTCTTAAATAGGAAAAAGTCTACGCCATCAAAGAGTGAGTGCTGGGCCAGATAAATCATGAGTTTCCTCCAAAATTTCTCAGGTTATCTCATTAAAGGCTAAACTCTCCAGACCTTTCTTTTAGCATTAAAATCCCTGTCCCTGTTATCATGAAATCTGCCAAGACTTGTGTTTTTGTAGCACGTAAACTGTACTGGTGTGAAGGTAGATGCAACGGTTGAATGAATGAGTCTCGCAGAAGGAGAGCAGAGCCCTTCCACACTTCTCTAAAGCACCTACGTCAAGGTAAGGTGATCTTCCTGGACAGGATCAGAAATCTTCTTCAAGTTTCAACATTTGGAAACCAAGTGTCACAGAATTTTATCTCTTGGCTCCACCAAGATGTGTGCGCCATGCTCAGACAACAGCCAAGCACAGAGGTCCTTCGCTCAGCACTCATGGGGCTCCATATTAATTTCTTAGATAATAGGAAATGAGATACAATGTGATATGCCACCACCACGTACAGAAGGAGGTTGCTTACGTAAATGAAACATCCATAAATCATGCCATGTAAAGTCACGGACCGTACTTTACACAGTGATAACTTCTACAGGAGATCATTCGTTAACAGTCAACTGTTTCATTACATATAACAGCAGTGGTGTCATACTGAAAGAAATTCAGACTGTAACAATATATTTTTTTCATTTGCTTACCAAATCAATATTTATCTCCCTCTATAGGAAATTAGATAAATTCATTTAACATGGAAAAGTAACCATGTAGCTAGCATGAAGCATGAACTTATTGAAGTACCATACGCTGCATGATATTCAGGAGTTCAGGCCCTGCAAAGCATTTCACAGGGAAAGCACTCAGAAAAACATTTCAATTGATCTTTCTTTCCCCTCTCTAAGTTCCTTTGGCAACTGATCTGAAACATAGGTGCCAAATTAGGGTAGCTCTAAGGTTTCTATTACTATTTGGCACACTAAGGAGCCAGTGATTTAAGACAATATGAGATGTCCATTAGCTGTAACAGTGAATTCAAATGCTTAGAAGCCAGGCTGTAAATCTACCCTTTTGGAAAAATTAACCACTGTTTGCCTAAAGTTAGCAACTCCATCTTTGACAATAAAACACAATGATGATCCCTCCAGCTAGTTCACTCGCCCCCACCAAGAGCAGCCCTTGAGCTGCATCCTGCAGGAGCAGCAGCTGGGACAGGGAAGCATGGACAAAATAGTTGGGAAATTCAGCCTTTGGACCCCTGCAATCTCAGGGGATTAACTGAGTGCGGAGGTTGGGTGCCTCTCGGGCGCTCTTGGCTCCCTCCTGCACCCCTGGGGCCACCCTGTCAGGAGACCTACCCAAAAACTTCCGGAGTTCAGCGGTCAGGGCAGGCTCTGAAGAAAAATGATTACAGCAGAAAAACTCCAATAAATTCCCTCTCCCACCACCACAAAAAATCCCCCAGGGCTTCTAGGACTCTGCAGGCAGTCCTGAGGGAAGAGGCGCTTCTGTGTTACCCTGAAAACAACCATTTATGAAGAGTTCCTGATCTAGCCTTGCGCACGTGGCTTGACTATCACGTCTTTCCACTCTTGGGCCAAATGTAGCTTTTAATTCTGACTTTTGCTGAACCCATGCATAAATAAACTCTATGCCACAGGTAATGGTGAGATGGAGGTGCTCTCTACCTATATAGTCTAGGATGCCTGAAGTTCAGCAGTGCAGGATGCTGGATGTATGGCAAATAGTAGCTTATTGCTTACAGCCGATGAGTGGTAGATTGCTGCTCCATGTGCTAGAGATGGCAGATAGGAAGTGAGAGGCAGGAATGGATAAACAGAAGAGTAGGTAAAAAAAAAGAATGTTTTGTCTTCCTGATGTGCCTAGATTGACAGTATGTCATTCACTTATTCACTGGGCAGTTACATCATGGACAACAGCAAAAACTAGCAAGGAGTATGAATTTATTACCTCCATTCAAATTTTGTAGCAGGTTTTGGCAAGCTGCTAAAGCTGCTAATATAGCACTTATTGTGTTGATGGCCATAAACTCATTTGTAATACCATAAAACAAATTTGTATGATATCCACAAATCAATTGTTCCATTTAGATGTTATTTCTTACACAAAAAAGTAACTGTGGTCTTGGCTAAGAGATATGTCAGAACCAAAATGGAAAAAAATTATCAGGGACAAAAGAAAAGGATACAACTACTCTCGGTAGTGTTCTCTCATCCTCCCTCCATCCTTCCACAAATTTCTATTCCCAATGTCATTGAAAGCAGGGTCATAAGGAGCATTCAAAATGCAGTTCTGCTGGATGGTGCAGGCAGGTCTGTGGATATCATTTGTCTCAAGAAATAGATGTTTGCAACAGCAGCAAAGGCCAAGACAGAGTAGAAAAAGAAACAGTAGTGCTCAACCATGGAAAAAGAAGAAACCCGCAGCACAAGGCCAAGAACACACAACCACTTCCTCTGAAAAGCTGCTACTCTTCTGTTTATGTCAGAACTAATGTTTAGGGCACCCTTACCTCAATAGCCATGCTCACAGCAAATCTTTTAAGGCTTCAGAGTAAAAAAAGGAAAAGATAATTTTAAATAAAATCAGCTAATAATATTCTTCAGGAGACAACACTCTGTGCATTTTCAATGCTCAGCTTCTCGTTATTTGCTGGAGCATATAAATGCAGGCGTTTAACCTCCTGATTTGCAAACATGAAGGAAAGATACCGACACAAATAAAATGGTGTGTATGCAAACAACGCCCATGCCTCACACGCTGGCTATGAAAACTCGGGAGTGCACTGTTCGCCGTTTTCTTTTGAACATTATTTGTTATGCTATGAAGAAAAACGAGGGTGCAGAATTTCCAAGGTTGGAGGACAATGACATAAGATCTAAATCCACATTTTACAATCCCTCCCTGTGTTTCTCTCACATTCTCCCACCACAAAGTAGCTCACAAATGATGATGTTCTAGATGTGGTGTTTTATAACAGAAGCAAGTGGTTAACCAATGTAAATCCCACAGAGAGAGCAAGGGTGGGCTCTCAGGGTAAGGCTTATTTAGGGCATAGTGCTTCTTTCTATGAAAATGCAAATCAAAAGCAACTGAAATCCACCCAGTTACGATATGGAAGAAATTTACTGTCAGTTTACACAAAAATGAAAGAAAACATCGGTGATTTATGTACAAAGGCCAGAATAGCGAGACCTTGCAATGATGATGAATAAATAACAACAGTCCTTTTTGCAATATTCTTACTGAACTCCCAGACTTCTACACTAAGAAGTATTACATTCCTACACCTTATTTTTAGAGAAAAAAAAGTCATAATTTGCAATAATCGCAATTTTAAATAAATTTATATAGCAACCAGCAGATATCCCTCCTACTGCACAGAAACATTGAAAAAACCCCAAAGATCAAATGCTGATGCATCTTCCTTCTACAATGACTGTGGTTTTCACAGGGACGCTTTGCAAAGTGACATCAAATGCTGTTTTTAATGAAGTCAAGCATAACCTTTAAGTTCTGAGCAGTAGCTTTATACCAACATTGAATGATTTGGGGGAACTGTAAGTTATGAATTTTTTTTCTTTTAATTAATTTCTCAGCTGAAAGAGTTTGGAGATCTGATTAAATTTCCTGGTCGGACTTGTTTATACCATCGTAACAAAAAAAGAGCATCTAAATTCCTTTGCACAACAGCGGTGTTACGCTAGTACCTGCAAAGCAGTCAGGCGCTTCTGCATGCTAAAGGATTGGGGGAAAATAATCACTCAAGTGGGAAAACACGGTCAAAACCAGCTCCAAATAGTTGAAAATAGGAATAAAGTGCAACCAAACAGTTGAATAAAAAAAAAAAAAAGAAGAAAGAAGTGATCTAAGATCTGGCCATGTGAATGGATGGTTAAAGCACAGAGAGTCGTGGGCAGGCTGTAGCCCCACGCCCACGAGTCTCCACCTTCTCACTGTGGGTTTGGAAAATAATGATCAAGACAAAGGCAACGAGCAGAGAAGATTGCAAATCTAGGGAGAAACAGGAGCGGGCTGTCAGCCTTGCAAGCTCAGCTCCAACCTCCTGCTCAAGCTGGGAGGAGGGCTGAGGTCAGTCCCGCTGCATCCCCCTCAACCCAGGAGGGCTCAGGCTGCTGTGGGGCAGGACAGAGACCAGGCGGGGCTGGACTGCAAGTGGGATTTGGTGATGGGGGCTGCAGCCCCACGGCTGTGGGGCCCAGCCAACAGGGGCAGGCTGAGGCCCCGGGTGAGCACTGCTGTCCCGGGACGGTGCTGGCGTGGGGAGTGGACGGCCCTCTGAACTAGGATGGCTTTTTAGTTCCTAAATGGAAAGTTTTATAATTTATTCAATCTACTTTTCTAGTTATCTAAAACTATTAACACAATTGTTAAAATTCACAGCTTCCAGTTACTAAAGAAATGTGATTGTTTTATCTGGATTTCTATTATATGAATAAAATGTAACACTTTGTCTGGATAAAATGGCCCCAGAGTTTCATTAAAAAAATAACAGCCTAATTCCCTAATATGAAGTTATTTTAAGTGTTTTATTAATATTGTCTTCTAAATGCACATAAGTGTGATCCCCCTTTAAGTGCAATATCTTTAGGGCTAGTTGTAATTGTATTTTTCTTATCAGTTGCTTGTGCCTGCATTTCAAATATTCATCGCTTACTTCAGGCGCTTCACTCAGACAAGAAAGAGTGCAGTGAAAAACTATTTAATCTGGACACTATTTGAATATGAAACTTTTCAGTCCCCAATACAACAGTTCACGTCCCTTTTAAGCAACTCAAACTACGACTGACAAAATTCCCACAGTGTCTATTATATCTTGCCATGAGTTTCATCTGTTAAAACAAAACTATAAATAAAAATTAATGTGAAACATGAAAAGCCAACCTCACACGTGGAACAAAATCCTCATCCCAACCAAGTCTACAGCAAATTAAATTATGTATAAAGTAATTTATATTTAAGTAAAAAATATGACTTGTCTCATCTAACTTTAAGCATCTAGCAGGGGTGCCTGGTTTCAGATCCTGCATACCCTGGAGGCCCTCGGTGGAGAAAGGAAAGAGGCACCTCTAGTGGGCAGTTCTGATTTTATTGGGTGCCTGGAGGCACGTACTGCTTTCCCTTGGCTGGAGGGCACCAAGAAGCCCCACTCTTACCTTAGGTACATTGGTACTTAAAATTAAGTGGAGGTATCCAGGCTGGAGCACATCAGTTAAAGGACAGAATCACATTTCTTTTATTTAACTTGTTTTAAAGGAGAAAAGGATGCTTTTTTTGAGGAAGAAAGAAATGGTTCAAAGAATTTCTGTTACACCATTATTGTTGGCCAGTTATTAATGACAAGGAAGGGAGAGAGCCACCGAAAAACTTTGGAGAGGCATTCAGTTCTTTGTTGGTGCTGGACACAGGGCAGAGCAAAAGGCAGCACAAACTGCACGTCTTCACAGTTTCCAAGCCCAGGGACAGGCATCACATTACATGATGTCTTTGAATTTGTCTTTGCAGGGTCACACATATACAGCTGGGAAACCACAGGATGGTGTTGCGATAATTTTACAGCGAAATTATAAAATGGAGATGTGTGGCAAATGTAATTTTTCTATCACTGTCCAAATGCAGTTATAATTATACATTAATTTTCCCCAGTGACTCCTCTGTGGGCCCTGTATTCCTGAAAAACTTTGCCCTCCTCACTCCCCTCTCTCATGCTCAGGGGTTATTGAGAACATGGTGGGTTGAAGAGTCAGGGATTTTCCACCTACCCCTTTATAGGAGCTTTTTTGCATCTTGGTATTGCTTCAGGAATGCAATATGGGGCCAAGCACATCTCAACAGAGAAGCTGGACAAAGGAATTTTAAACCGTACTTTCTATTTTGCGAAGTTTTATCTTTGGATGTGTATAGTAAAAGGCACTGATTGATTATTGCTGAGTAGGGTTTTCCCTTTCCGGAGAGAATCCCAAAATCAAATTTACTAGGAGGAGGTGGGAAAAGCGCAGCTCAGCATTCAGATGATCCGCTCCTGTTATTTATATCGGGTCCCAGGCTCCTGCCAGCAGCCCTTTCGTCTGGATGCCACAGCACAACCGTGGTCCCCTATCCAGACTACCTGGAGCCCTCCAGGTAAATCTATATGCTGTGGCTGACTGGGGTAAGTTCTTGTTACAGGGCTTATGATTTAACATACCCTGAGCACCAGGTATCCCTGGGGCAGAGGACAAAAGCACAGGGTTACATCGCCTTTCTGACCGCATCTGCATGAGAGGAAGGACTTTTGTCTTCTTGCTTCAGGGTTCCTGTGTCTGTATCTAACAGCAGACTTTAGAGACTAATGTTAACAAAACTTCGGATAAATGCAGTTTTTCCTGGTTTTGCTTCCCAGCAAAACAGTTTTACGCAAATGACAATGAGAAAAAGAGAACAAAATTTAACAGCACAGAATGACTTTCCCCTTTATGTACACATTAGCTAGCTGAAGATGGTAATCCACAAAAAGGCCAGAACAACTACTTATTTTTTAATCTTTTCCTATGTTAATTCCTGAAAACACTTGGCCACACTTGCTTCATGTTTCCTGTCTATTTTCTACAGCTTACTGAGCAAGACTGACATGCAGACAATTTCTAATTGATTTTTCCCCAATGTTATGTCTTTTTGGTAGCATTTTTTCCTCTGCTGATAGTGTGACTGTTCTCGTTAGCACAATGAAGCCACTTAAGAAAAGACTATTAGATGGATACTCTTTGTATGTCTGTTCATACCAATAAACTGAGATAAATAATCCATCTCCGCATACTTCAGGTGTGTGTAATGGCTGAATAACAAAAGCACATATGAACAGTTTTGATGGCAAATCAGGATTTTTTTTAAATTTTGATTTTTATTTAAGCAGTCCTGTCCGTCAGTGGAATAAAGCTGTTTTGAACAAGTTTCCAATCATTTGGCTCTCTTACTAAAGTTGGTGTTTGCTGGTCGTGCCACAGCTTGGTAATGATTAATGTGAAGCTTGCAGTGTCTACACAGAGTGCTTAAAAGAACTGGCAACTCAAAATGATATTCATCATACTGGCTTTCATGCCGGTGCTGCATGCTGAGGTTTTCTACATCCAGATACATGCTGCCTCAAGTAGAAATCCACTAAGTCAGAAAATATCTCCTTGTCTTTACTTTATAACATTCCATAAAGGAGAGTTATTTGTAAAAACATAACAGGAAACAAAATTCATTTTCAGATAATTTGTATCACTCTGTGATCTCCTGATAAATTACGATTAAATTACTCACCAAGAGCTTTAAACTGAAGTAGACATAGCCTGTGAAACAGAAAGAGTAATTTAATTTATATTTAATTATAATATTAAACTAGGCACATACAGGAGATGGTCATATTTGAGAAAGTCTTATCACAAGAAAATAGGTTAACACAACTATACTCCACCTTTTTTCTGTTAAAATAATTGGATATTAAAATTAAACAATCCAAATACATTCACCCAACAGCCCAGAGAGGTTTACTGGATACAACATACACTAAGCTGTCTGAAATACAAAGGCTAGAAAATATGCTCAGAGCAGTAAGCCTCCACCCTGCGTGCCTGAGAAGATGGAGAGATTGCATCTTGTCCTTACGGAAGGACTGAGGGCACATAAAACATCACTATCCTGCGTACAAAGGGTCTGCACAGGGAGGACCTGGACTTTCTAGCATCAAGGGTACTAGAAAACCCCCCAAGTTAGTTGAAAATAAAGCAACTTTTGCCATTGACTCTGTTGAGATGGCTGGAGCTACAGTCCAGACAGTTACTTGCTCGGAAAGGGAATTCCATGTACTATGACCCTGACCCAGTAACCAGTTCAGCATATGTTTAAGTACTTTTCTCAGCCAGACTTGGCTGATGGCTGAAGGCATCACCGCAATAGAAACAATAAATACGAAAACAATATACTTCCTATAAAGAACACAGAAGTATTCTGTAACAGCAGCGATTTTATGACTTGCTTTCACAGATTCAACTGATTATAGGTGACAGCATGGATGCTCTGCTTCTTTGAAAATCAGGCTCTAATTGTGGATGACTTGAACCAGGGTACACAGTAATTCACTGGAAAAACTCATAAGTGCACAGCTTTCACCTGCAGTATGCTCATTCTGGATGGCTCATCCCACCCCACCAGTAAGATGGACAAGGTTGCCTCTCCATAGGACTGTATTTGCCAAAAAGTACTGCAGGAAATTCCCAGAGAGATCAATAGTGTGGTTTTCTAATGTGCTCTTAATATGCTTCCCAGAGGAAAACATACTTTCTGTAACACTTAAAAATTCAGTAAAATGCCTCCATGTTTGCACTGACAAAACAGGAGGGACTCTATTATAGTAACCACAGGCTTGGCTGTTCAGAGTAGGTTGTAACATGCAATAACACGGGCAAAGCTAAAAATGTAGCTTAAGAGGAATGTAAGAAAAAGTGATTTCACAGCACCTCCCACCTATGCAGAAACGGTTGTTATTCCATTGACCATATCCCACAGTCAGCACTCTGCAACCTGAGGGAGCTTCCTGGTTAGCATCATCCAGCCTCAGTCATTTTCTTTAATCCTTCTTTTGAAATGACACGCATTATTGACACTTTTTTCTAATAGTTTGCAACGTTTTCTAACAACTTTACAAATGTCAATCACACTTCAATTCCAGAAGCCCTATTGATTTCCTCACTTGCACTGTATCTGGTCTACTTTAAAGATATTCCATATCACATCTAGCATATGATAAACAGAAACGCTGCTGCAGGACCTGTGCTATGTGGTTTTACTTATTTCTCGAGAAGAACATAGGCTCTTCTTTCCATCATGTGAGAGTGCAAAGTCTTTATCCTGATCTCAAGGGCGTTTGCAATAACTATAAAGAGTTCAGATCACAGATGATTTGGTATGTGTGAGTGACATATACACAAAAACACTTTCTTTTGTTCTATGTGAAAGCTTTACAGAACAAGCATTGCTGTGGGATGCATGCTGTATTAAGAAAAACCTTTAGCAAATATGGCACTTGACAAATTAGTGTCTAAAATCAGGGTTCCCATGGCTGCTTAAGAAATACACATGCTCCTTAATAAAAATGGGTACTCGATTTGTTATAAATTTTTCACATCCTTGGCAAAAGCCAAAAATATTTCAGTAAGAGTCTGTATGGTAACAGTCATACCTAGAACTATTTCGCACACAGGTAATTGCTGAGGAAGTTTCAGAACACTGGAAGTTATCTTCTAACCTACCTCCAAACTTTTATTTCTAACCTGTATCTCAACTATAAAAGTTGTCGCCTTCCTTTTTTTCCTTTTTAAATATACTTACTCATTTGCAGAATTCTTAGTGGAAAACTTTGCCTCTAGTCTGGGAAGTGGAAAACCAAATTTCCACCTGATGCAATTTGAAATGCCCCACAAAACCAGGTTTAAAAATGTGTCACGAACATATGTTGTGGCAATGAAAAACGCTGCAATGCCAGAGCTGAAATGCACAGTAATTTCTCACATAGAAGGATCTTAACTGCTTCAGAGGTACAGATTGTTTATTTTTCCAAACTATCCAAAAGTTCAGTATATATAATGACGCCTTGTGCGTATGTGTGAATTCTGACAAATTATTTACCTTGAGTCTGAGAAGAAAACTAGAAATCCTGCATTATTTCTACTTTTTTTTTGCCCCCCCCCCCCTTTTTTAAACTTTTAACCTATTGCTTGAAGTGAAAAGGAACTCTCAAATCCCACTTGTTAGCCTCTTGAATGAATATGGCCAAAGACATATTTAGCATTTGTTCCACACAAGCCTGACAAAGTTCATTCTGAGGAGGTGTTTGTTCTTTTACGAGAATGAAATTCTCAATGTCTTTTTTTTTTTTCCCCCTGAGATCAGTGTGATTTAAAATAGATGAGCTACCAGCCAGATACTGGTGTTTATAATTGGATTGCTAGCAACTCTTACTATAATGACAGCAAAACACTAACAAGATACTACGATCCACTGTACTGAAAGAGTTAAGTTTACAATGTCTTCCCCATCGCCAGTACTTTTCCTTAAAGTAGAGGGGGGGTTTTTTGTCTGGAGAGGAAACTGTCACTTTATGTTTTCAGGTTTGTAGAAAAGCCTCTTTTAATGTAAACATTCATTAAACTAATTTGAAGTTGTCATTACTCTCCTCCCCTGCTGCTTTATATCAGATTATTCCTAAGTGCTTGGTGAAGAGCCCCATAAACACACAGTCTATTTCCCTGCAGGGTATAATCACACAGTTTGCACTGTGATTTATGCTGTATGGCACTGGTGAGTGTCCTACACTTTGAAAGGGCTTAGTTCTTCAGCAGATGCACTACTCCCTTTATATTTAAACAAAGTTCAGCTAACCCTCCCAGTCTATTACAGACATTGTTTAGCTCTTCCGCTTCACAATAAGGCTTGTTAAGTACTGATTAAATACAAATCAGTGACACTTTTAATTAAGGAAATGGGAATTCAGAAATAATTGCCTTTAAGTTTCAATAAAAACATTTTACAACTGTTGTCTTCCCTTCCCACAGCATCAAGAAACACCTCTAATTTGGAAAGGAACAGACTAGAAATCCGATTTGGATTTTGGTGGAAATACTAATTCTGACTCTAGAGGATCTTCTCTGATGTCTTCTTTTATAAAAGTCAGATCCTGGAGGAAGTTCTGTGATGCCGTCTTGAGCAGAGAGAGCAAGATCATTTTGCTCTGGAGCCTGAAAACCTGAGGATAGCTGGTGTTATCAGCATCTGCTGCGTTCATGAATATCGGAGGTCTCAGAAAGATAAAATTTCTCTCATAGATAGGATAACCGGTGATGATTTCAGTCTACTCCACTAACAAATGTTAATCTAGAAAATACAGCAATTACTTCAATAATAAAACACCCTTCAGGCATTGCATTTATACACTTTAGATAGTTTGTGCGTGTTGCGTGCCAATAACGAGCCGAAAATGTAACACTTCTCTCATGCAAGGAGTCCCAATGGAGTGCATCACTTCAGGAAGGGAGTGACAACCACTTGACATGCCTAAAGAAGGGTTACAGATGTGAGGCTCCTGGAGTTGCTACTCCAACTCAACAATCATTTGCCTCCATTTTCACCCCTTGTGAGATTGAAGTGAACGTGCACTCGGCCAAAGTTAGTACCTTTGCATACTCTAGATACACAGAACCATCAAGCTGCATTGCAAATGCGAGAAGCAAGAGACAGAAGCAGCCTCCTCTCTGCCACCACCGTGTTTTTGAGGAGAGCCCACAGCTCACCCCGTGAGTGTTAAGATCACCTTCCAGGCAGTCTGTGCCATCAGTAGGTAAAGATTTCCCTTGTCTGATAAAGCCCTCTATTTTCTCAGGATTCAGTGATCAACAGCCAACAGGCAGAGGCAAAAAGGAGGACGCACTGTGAAAGCGGAGCCAATATCCCATAGCTGTGCTGCTGGCAGAGTCACCATTGCAGTATGCTGTGGTCTCCAGAACTATTTTTGGCCATTACTGCAGATGTAATCCTGTGAAATTCAGGGAAACTAGCAGGAGCGCAATTCAGATGGCTAATTCAAAATAAAATTAAAAACCCTCTTCTTCACCTTTTAGATCTCTTCTCCAAGCTCTCCCCCTTTCTGTTATGATAGCAGCTAAATCCAGGTCTGTGCTATAGGGAGAATACTCAGCAGAACCAAAATTTTATTTTTATTAATTTAAACCTTAGTGGTACCTAGTTAAGATAATTAAGTTTCTCTATTTTTCATCGCAAATAATGAATTTTGTTAAATAAAGTGTAATTTACAGTACATACACAGAACATACAAAAGTAAATCCTAATAGTGTATTTAGAGAGAAAAAAATAGGACAGACATTTAGTATGAAACATATTCCTTGCAATTAAAATCAGAATGTGCTTTTCTATTTACCTGCTTGTGACTAATGGATTCAGCTAAGATACATTTCACATTAATATCACACTGTATTTTCTAAACATAGTGTAGCTGTTAACATATTTATAGGTTAGCAGTATTAAAGACCTGTACTTGGATGCAACGTTTAAAAGAAATATTTGTCAGAATACCAGGAACAGCTATTCAAACAAATTAAGCCTAAATGCCAAAAAGAGCCAGTGACAAATTCCAAAGTGCATGAGTGGCACTTTAAGTTCCACAATATCAGCGTAAATTGATGTAAACCTACCCACCCAGGGAAAGGAAAGGTGAGAAAATAGCAGGAAAAGCAACTAACAGAAAGGTGTAAAACAGATTATGTGTAGTGGGAAAGTTTTATCTGACACCTCTTAGATGGTTTTCCTCTTACCACACCTTTTCTCTCTTCTCCCTACGAATTACACCAACTCATATTATTTAGAAATGATGAGCAATGCACCGTTTAATTTGACATATTCAATTCTAGGAATCTTAAAAAAAAAATAATAACCCTAAATTGTACCTGTTTAAAGCCAGCTCCTCCAGTCACACGATGCTATAAACATTTATCAATCTGACATGGCAAGGCTGGGCCCCCATTATTATCCTTTTGTGACCTGCACAGCTGGTCCAAAAAACAGTTCTCTCCAATTATGCCCACAGATAATGGTGGGTAAATTCAGCTGTGCAGTATTAGCTCAACCTAAATATGATCCCATTTGACTAATTTCCTAATTCTTAGCAGGGTGCTTAAAGAACCTATTATCATGCAGACTCAAGGAACACAGAAGTCTGGTTATTTGCATCTGTTCCGTGAAAGGCATTTATCAACTGTGCCACAAATTAGAAGTTTGCAGCTAACAGACTAATTTGTTACCTACATATACCAATCACAGACACTCAGTGCCTAAAATAATTGCATCTGGAGTTTGTTTAAACTTTTAATGTTGCATAAATGGGTGTTTGTTTTGACCCGATATATCTTATAATTAAACAGCTTGAAATAGGAAAGGTTGAAATTGGGTCAAAAAAGATATATCCTTCATGAAATCATGTCTGTATTCATTAGCCCAGCTGGAATGCTGTTATTGGCACGATTGTTGCTACTTGACTGAACTGTGATCATAAAGGTTATTAAATGGGTTAAAAACAAGGCAGCAGAAAGATGGAAATTACTTGCATATGTAACCATGCTTTTTGCAAAAAAGCATATTGTGTAGCGTGGTTTGTATGCTGTAGAGTACAATCTGCCATGCATTACACTGTTTGGGTTTTTTGAAATCTGATTAATCTTCTCAGTAGCCTAACATAAACTCCTAGAGCTGCAGGCCTATTGATATTTGGATTTTCTTTCTAAATTCGCTTCTCTCTAATGTTCTTCCTGAACACATCTGTTACTAAATCAATCTTCAGCATTGTTTCTCTGCAAACTTCACACGACCATTTGGACTTTCTTTGACTTTATCATGTCTCAGCTGAGTCTGCTCTGAGATCTAACATACTGTCATATAGCTGCCCTCATCCTATGTCTTCTGTATGGTCCAAAACAAATTTGGACTAAATTTTCAAGATCCTTCACAGATATCTATTCTGGTTTTAGCCAGAAACATATATGAAGGAGATGTACATGCACTTCCTCGCATCTTGCCATACCTGTCATCTTTCCTTCCCTCTCAACACGTTTCCTACATTTCACAACAAAGCAAACCTCTTTGTCTCCTTTCCTCATCTCTGTCATTATTTCAGGAATCTGTCCATGTTCAAGCACTTAATTATACTCTTACTTTATGAACTGCTTGAATTTTCATACCTCCTGACTCACTTGCAGTGTTCTGCATCACGCTACTCATGCTAAGGTGACAAGAAAGTGATACCAGCACATCTACCCATGAACAGATTCATGTTAAAGCCTTACTATGCTTGACTACCTGAAGGGTAATTACTTCCTAGGTAAGTCAGATTTCTCCAAAGTGGATCAGATTTTAAGGAATAAAATTTTCTTCTATTACAAAAAGAGAAACTACAAATAAAAACTCTGAAGGCATTGTAGACACAGAGGAAGTTTCCTCTGTGGAAAGGCAATAGGAAGGTAAGGATATGCTTATATTGAAGCATTTATAAAGGAAGACCACAAGAAACCTGGCTGAAAGTGATGGGAAACAGTAGGATTCAGAAAAGAAGCTATATATTCAAAAAAGGGAACCTAAATCAAATGGTCTGTGATCAGATCCTCAAGAATAATCAATAGCAGTGTGGAAAGTGATGCAGAGATGCTGCACAGGCATTTTGTAATGCACAGACATGCACTATCTAAAATGAAGGTGATTCATTTTGGCAAGGTTCTGCCTTCTTCAAATATCACAAGTCTTAAGGGATGAAAGTTGTAGCCAGAGGACCTTTAAAGTTAGACCTCCGGGAAAGTAGGCACTCCAACTTACTTTTATGGGGAGAGAGAAAAAGGAGGAGAAATCCTAAAACTGACAAAAGGGTAAGTTGAGATTCAGTGTCCAGATAGGATGGTAGAGATACCAAAGACCTATCCATACCTATTCACACCAGGGGAAATGGATGATAAGTTTGACCAGACGTAAATGCAGCAGCTTAGAAAGGGAGCTCGGAGGTGATGAGATTTTCACATAAGCTCCTTTATCACACCAGAGCAGTTATCAATCTGGGTAGCTCCTTGGTTTCTTTAGTCCTACCTATTACCCTAATTCTTCAAATCTCAAATCTCTTTTTTTTTTCCCCGGGCAGTGATTCTTATCCTTTTCTACACTGTAAATAACCAAAACTTTACTGCTTGACTCCTAGCTTTACAGTCTTCAGTCTCAGTAACTTGATCGCTGAACCAGACTTCACCCCTGCCTTCCTGATATGGTAGGCTTCATCTCATTCCTGTGCAGGGAGAGCTTGTAATCAGATATGAAACAATCTGTTTATTACTTTAAAAATTATTTTTTTATATATAAATTCACTCTCAGTGCAGCTTGGCAAACGTACTGACTCGAGTGTCCTGTTCAGAGCAGAACTGTATCAAAAGCGCGCTCAAAGAACACTCATATTTATTCAGACATTCCGTTGCACATGGGCACATTCCTCACGGGTTTCCATCCTGACCTGGCATGGAGATTAATTTCGCTTTGGTGATGATTTAGCCTTTGATCCTCTATCGAGCCCCAGGACAAACTGATAGTTGTGAGGTGGTTACTGGGATATGAATGCTTTGCTATTAGGCGATTGACTGACATCCCATCCTTGTTTCACATAAATCCTGTTCTCAATATTGATAATAGCTTTCAATTCCTGCTGGCGTGAGCAGGAGCTGACTGGATAACCAGGAAATGAAAGACATAACCAGCCCCTTGAGTGATCCTACCCCTTGAAAAAAAACCTGATGAATGACAATATGCAAATACTACATTGCATCAGAGAGACAATTATCACTATAACCTAGAAATGTTTAGATATATAGCCGCAGTATGCATGGGGGGAAATGCTTTTTTCAGTTAGGTAATATTTAACTGCTTTTAGCAGTAACTTTGTATTCTACCCATAATTTGCCTGCTAGTGAATAGGACAAAGAAAGGGTAAAATCTAAGATGCTGGGAGTGAAAAGGACTGCTGGATGGCAAGTGGTATTGTGACCACTCAGTTATGGTTGTTGCAGGGATGTAACAAAACCTTGGGTGTGATGACTGCCAATAAAACAAAAGAGAATTGGCCCCCACAGAAATTCTGCAGTGACCTTATCCTGCCAGGCACCGTGAGCAAAATAGGACACACACAAAACACTGACTGCCTAAACCCAGGGTGTCTGTACAGCAGCTCATAGCAGCTTTCTTTGGGAAAGATAAAGTATTCACAATATGAAGCATGATCCTCACAGCATAAGTGCCACTGAAGCTGGGGATAAATAGGATGGAGCATATCAGAACTAAGTGCAAGCTTTGAGGAATTTGTTTAGGTTAAATTCCACAAATTTTAGGATGGTGATAATAATGGTCATTATGGACCAAGTATTTTCCAGAGAAAGTGCCTTGAAATTGAAAACACACTAAACTAATGCTTAGGGAGAGCAGTTGGTAAAGCGTTACTTCTAGTGAATTACAGTTGTCTTCTTTCTTCTCTGATAATTTGCGACAATTGCATCCTAATGCTATTTCATTGATTTCTACTCCACTTCAGCTCCCATGCTGGGTTCAGTCAGGGTGACAATACACAAACATTAACCTGCTATAGGGAGACCTACTACACACACTTTCTTCATAGAAAAATCCTACGGAACTTAAAAGGAGTGGACTTTAACATAGTTCTACAGATATTCCTTTAGAAATCCACAGAATTGAATCAGAAGTCATATCAGTCATATAGGCTGCCTTTTTCTTAAGCTCTTATGGGAATTCTGATATATTCATTTAAAAAGATGATGCAGAGAATTTGTTGATACGTTGAAGCTGTTACTTTACAAAATGCTACAACTCTGTTTTGCATATCTGCTTTTGCTGATAAGGCCTTTAGCATCAACTTACCAGACCAGAGACAATAGATAGTGTTAATATGAACTAACATACTTTGACTGAATGAGTGCTATGATGAAGCTAAGAACTATTTTTCTCTGCAGGGAACTTCATTTGGAGAGTGGGAAATTCCCAGGCACAAAACAATGACGCCAGGTGTTGGAAGAGAGAAACTTAGTGCCGGGAAGGCTCACAGAGGCATGAGAAGCTGCGGGAGATGAAAGAGGAACCCGCTAAACTGAGAGAAGAGCCAGATAAACATTGATAAGAAGGGTTATAAAACAATTTCAGCCATGGCATCAGCTGATTTCACTAATGGCCAGTTAAACTGGGAGGACTCCCTGGCTCAGCCGGCAAGCAGTGAGTTGCAGAAGGATCCTGGCCCAGCAGACCTTAGCTATAACATTTAAAAAATGTTTGAGTGATGAGAAAATAAAGTAAATAAGCACAGAATTCATTTCTGTCTACATCTGTGTATCTCACAATTCAAAATAAACAGCAGTCATGTCTCAGAGTCCTCTGCAAAGCCCATGTTATATGCTGTACTAACAGAGATAAACTACAAAAGCAAAATTGTCAAACTCTAGAAAAAATAAAGACCTGTGAGAGAGAAGTAGTGCTGGAACTTCCAGCAGTGCTTCTAGCTCTTTGGGTAAGTATTTGTTAAGTTCAGTCCCCTCACGGACCAAACCATAGAAATACCCAGAGTTTCTATAAGAAGTTTCAGAATCAGTATTTGTGCAGAAAACTTCCATGTCGTCATGGGCCTGTGCCCTGTCATGTCCTCAGAGACCTGCTTCTCTTCTCCCTCCCAACTTTGGTATGGACAATTCCCACCAGGCTGCATGGAGCAGAAACAAAGCCACTCACAAGGAGTTTGGATACCCTCCTTCACAAGCTGTCCCGTGCAAATCGAACCCCCAGGTTCCAGCCTGCCCCTCAGCAGAGCTTGCAGGGAGGCTGTGCGGTATGCTTTGGGAATGAAGTGGTGCATTCCCCTTTCATCTCTACTTTAACTGTTCTGCATGTGTCCAGGTTCTGCAGCGGCCTTTCAGAAAACATCTCCTAGAATCAGGTCTCATATCTACCATGAGGGTCTATGCTATAAAGAGATGCCCTGAACCCATGAGGGAAGTGAGACAACCAAAATATTTGTACCGCTTCAACATCTGCATTCCCAGCCCTCTAAACTTAGAGTAGTGCCTACCTCTTCACTTGATGTTCACCTGATGTCACAGCCATTATCAGAGAAGTGGGGTGAAAAAAAGGTATTCCTGTTTGAGAAGTGGGTATTTACTTTCTTTCACAGTCTGTCCAGCTGGGTTGGCCACCACAATATATTTTTCACTTCGCCACTAGTCAAGCGTGCTGCCTTAACTTAAATAGCACAGAACAGAAAGTCTACATTTGTCCTTGCGAATGACAAATTCCTAGTCACTAGGACACCAAGCTAGGTAAGACATATGGAAATCTCGTGCACAGGAAGATCAACATTTATATTAGTATGCATTTGTCTACAAATTTTCTATAGTTACTGTATCCTTTTTCCTAAGCAATGACATATAAATACATCATAAACCAGCGAAGCATCATATGGGAAAATAAGTCTCTAAGACCAATGACCTTTCCTGAAAGCTCAATGGCAAACTATCTGAAACGAAAAAAAGGAACAATCTGATTTCAATTATTACATTATGCAGACACAAGGGAAAGATTCTGAAAAAAAGCGATACAAACCCCGAATGAGGTTTTCACAGATGTTACCTTACTAGGGTTCCCACTATATTTGACAGGATAAGCCGGAAGAGAGCCTATTTTTGTATCTTGGGCTAAGCTGTTAGAAGCTATTTTTAATTCTACTGTAATGATCAGTACTTTCATTTCCCTTAGCAAACCAACAAAAAAACCCAGAAGACAAAGTCATATAATAGGGAATAGCAGGCTGCAGAGAAAGAGCCAAGGAGTTAGCTCAAAGCTGCTAATTCTACAAAGAGAGGATGATGCACATATTAAAGGAAAAATAAAATGGAAATTTTTCAAAACATCAAGGAATTTGAAGTGTTTGTGGATGTCACCAAAAATAGCTGACCATAATAAGACAGATACAAACTCCTACACTTGTGATGATCTGTACAGGATTTATATTTTCCACAAGTTAAGCAGTCAGCACTCCATATGCATGTCATGCTCAGACGTGTGCAAATTAGATAGCTCTCAATTTATCTATAACTTCATGTTTGTACTGTATATAATTAGAGTTACACCTAAGCATCATTGTAGATACATTGGTTTTCTGTCCTCCACCCCGCACGATACAGTCTTTGTTACGTGTAGACAATGGAAGATGCATTCTTCCAACTTTTGTTGTCCTTCGGTCCACAGAGTAGATAAGCAGATTACTGGTTCTTTACAGCATTTCCCTTTGCTAGGCTTCAGTATTTCAAAGTTCTTTGGTTGCTCATTTTCCTTAACTGGCAAATCTCACTTCTTAAATTTAAGCTATGAATTCATGAAGCACACCTTGAGAATCTGGTCACCAGAGCTCCCGGATTAACTGTGCCATTTGCATAACAGTAAACTTAATGTTGCACTTCCAGACCTTGTATCCTCTAAATTGCACTTACTGATGAAACACAAAATCCTCTAAAAGGGTTTTCCAACCTAAACCAATTTGTAAGTTGGTTTTTTATCTGAAACGTTAAACAAATTAAAGTGATCGGCATATAATTAGATTAATTATTCATATCTTCCAAGTTGCTTTAATTCTAATATATAAAAAAAGATTAAATATCCACTCAAAGGATTAAGGAAAAAGTCAAGCAGCAGCAACACATTTACATTACCTTACCGTGCAAATTATAAAACTAATTAGTCTAAAGTTTCATAAAAATGAATTGGATCTTCATTCACACGCTGACACAACTTTACATATTCAAAACTGACACCCGTATTATTTTCTCATGTTTGTAGTACGAGTCAGCCTCCTGCCTCTGCAACTGCCATTATGCTAGAACAGCTCTGCTTTTGTTCTAAGTAGTGAAAATTAGATCTTGACCTAAATTTCTAAAAAGCTAAAAATGTTTCAGTCAACTGCATGAAAACAAAAAGTCCAGGAGAGCCTCATTATATATCTTACACTGATACTGTTGAAATAGTCTGAAATAATTCTTTATGAAAATCAAAAGATTAGTTTCGTTGCTTTTTTGATGCTTCTTTCTGATCTAGACTTCTTTCTGTGCATGTAATTTCCAGTGTGCTGCACACTGTTTTCTCCTCATGTCAAATCACGTGAACATTCATTAAAAGTCCAAGGCTGTGTACTATAAAAATCCATACCCCCTTTCTTTGAAAATTGCTCTTTTCTGAATAAAAAGAGATTTCAGAAGAGTACAATGAGGACCAAAAAAAAGACTTTCCTATCCCGAGTTTTTGCTGAGATGGTGCTGTAGGGTGGTTTCTAGGAGGTAATGAGTACCCTTAAATATCTCTAACGCTCTCTATGGTCAGATATTCTTGTTCTGGGTAGAAAAAACTATTAAAGAATAATAATATTTCCATTAGCTCATTCACCACTGAAAAAAACCAACAACGTTTGTATCTTGAAGATAATGTCTGTTTTGATCTTGTGGGCAAAGAAAGAAACAGATTGTTCTAGTTTCTTAAGGTTGTTACTCACCCTTATCTAAGGTAAAATGAAACCCATTACTTTTAACAGTTTTCCAAAGAATTGCTTTACCTATTTTTAGCCATGTAAGCCATGTAACGCTTCAAAAGCAGACTGCACTGTATCAAAGCGTACTTTGTCATTACACAAGACCCGTAGGAAGTTAAACAAATTACCTTTAGAAAATCCTAAATAGGTTATTCATGTCTGAGATGTCCAGTGAAACCTGAAGACAAAAGTCAGTATTTTCAAAATGAAACTCTCTATAAAATGACTGTTGGAAACGTTCCTTGGACTTTAACTCTGTTGTTTCATGCTTACAAACAGCTAGACCCTCATCCAGTTCTTTAGGTCTGCAGAGCAGGGTAGTCGCTTTTCAAGAGCCACAGAAGAACAGGGTTACGGGCTGGCGCAGTTCTGCTTGTACACCTTGATTTTGTGAAATGTTTGCCGACTGTTGCCTGTAACTGCGAACGCACTCAGCAATGGCTGACAAAGCAAAAGTTCAGAGCTACAGTCAGGCTAGCACAGATGCTAACGGCACTCCAGCAAAATGGGAAGGCAGGCTTTTTCAAAACCCTTCTCTCCACAGCTCTGTTACATGCATCATGCAATTAACTCCTTGATGGGGTTAGGAAGCGATATTTTGTTCCGACTGATGGAAGGATCTTTACATGATCAGAAAACAATAATCTTGGATGGACTATTATAGTTCATTTCAACACCAAGTGGCCAGCTATTAGGCAGCTGGAAGTTCTGATGATAATAGAAAAGATAATTAGGCTAGTTCACTGACAGCAGAAGGAGCACTTGCCCTGCCATGAAGGCAGCTAAAAGTTTGAAGAAATAAGAAAAACTAGAAGGAAGGTAAATCCACTACAATAAGCAGTTAGTGCTTTAGAGCATAATTATCAGAAAGAAAACATGTTGTTTAGCATACTTTATGTTAATGGAGGGCTAGCATGGCCCACTGTGCATAATTTAGCTGAACAATTGATAAGAAATTTTAATACATATATATATGATTACGGCTACAGAAAAAAAAGACAAAACACAAGAGAGATCATAATAGGCACACGTGAACTCTGAAGGCCTAATTACATCACGGGGGAGGGTAAGCAGTTACTGCTGAATCAAGCAGAAAATTGGCGTAATTTGTAAACAGGTAGAGCTGTTATCCAGGTGCACCAGCATGTGCGTGGGGGCTAGCGGTAGGGCTTCGAACTGAGGACTTCCATCTGCGTTACAGAGCAAGCAGCACAGCTGAATGCTTCCCTCAGCTTAACCAAAGGAAATTAAATACAGAAAAAGGGCCAAATAGCCACCCCTGCCTCCCCGCTGCAGCCCCCAGCCAAGCGATGGATAACCCAATGCAGTGGGATGTTTGCGGGAAAAGAAATACCATCCGTGGGTGAAACCTGAAGTTAGTGCTTATGTCTGTGAAGCTCAGAGATAAAGCTGACTCGGTGTTCTGCCATCAGTACACTCCCTACCCTACTGAGAGTGAAATATTTAATACATGGCTCCCTGACAGCAGAAGGAACCATGCACAGGTGAGCTGCTGCCAATAATGCCTGGCGAGGGCACGGTCTCTCCCCCAGAGCAGACAAGAGTTTCTTTAGGTGGCCAGTTATGGGAGGGAGAAAGGGAAATGAAGCTGCTGGGACTTCCAGCAAGTAGTACACCAAAGGTACTCATTTCTAGGATGGATGGATGGGAGAAGCTGTCTTGCACTGGCCAAGTGTCATAGAAAAAAGTTTGAAACTGTATTTTTAAACAAAAATATGTAATAGAAGATGATATTTTAACAAGTTATAACAATGTGCCTATTTCTTTCTCTTAGGGTGGGGTGCCAGAGCAGTTAAAATATTTCCTGGTGCCTTCAAAAGTAGGAGTTTGAGTCTCACTGACCTCTGCCAACAAGAGGAATCAAAGTGAGCTGGTAGGTGTGTGACCAGCTGCCATTTAGTGAAGCATTGCAGCTGCATACTAACCTGCTTCAGGACAGTTTTACTGTACAGCCAAGTGCCTAGCCCTGATACATTAAAAATGTGGGAAGAAAAAAATACTTCGGAAATCCTTGCATCTCAGATTGAGTGCTCACACATGCAGATTTTGCAGCCTGGAGGTTTAAGCAGAAGCTCATAAAATAGCTCCTGACAGCACTGCGTGTGAAATATTCTTAATGTTTTTGGAGAGGCCATTTCCAGTTGTATTGCTACGGTAGACACCTAGCAGATTTTACTAAAAAGAACAAGCACGTTAGCCCCTCCCCTGCAGACCTACCATGCATGCACAGCAATTCTGGCAGGCCCAGGCTGTGTTTTTTCCCAACAGTTTCATTCATCTCACTAGCAATGTGCAAAGCAACAATAAAACAGACCACTCTCTTTAGAAACTGGCCTAGTGGCAATCACAGCCTTCAGAGTCCTGTCGTGCAAGGACAGGCCTGCCAGCACCATAGCCCTGCAGAAACCCCGACCATGGCCACCAGCTATGGAAGGGTCCCAGGAGCCATCAAGCAGCTGTTCCCAGGCCATGCTCACAGACCTGGACCCTGAGGGAAGCACTCAAAAGTGCATGAACTGTTAGAGTTCATGCATATTTATGTTGCATCTTTGCTGTATTTTTTTTTTTTAAGGGTCTCTAGGATGACCAGCCAGCCCCAGCCACCAAATCCCAGCTGAAGCTTGCAATGGAATTTAAGGATGAGGAGCGGGCATTGCAAACTGCAGAAAGCTAGGACTGTTTTCTAATTATTTTTTTACATTAAACCTCCCTCCATCTGTACCTTTTTGTGCCAGACAAACCAGTAATTATCAGGAAATCCCTTCACTTTTAATCTACATCAGTATGAATGCAATCTCAGAGCAACCCACGGTGACTGGAAGCTATTATTTTCATAGGAAATAATAGTGACTGGAAGTGATAACTCACAGTGCTCAGTGTGTGTGTCATCATCTGATAACATGCAAGGCTGTACATCCCACCGCATCATTCTGTTGCAGGGCTACGATAGCCTTTATTAAAGGGGAACGATTGAACCAGGAACCTTGTCAAATCTGCAGGGGAGGCTGCGGGGGTTGTATCAACGTGGAACTTCCATTCATTATTTATGGTCATAAAAATTTGGGGCCTTGGAATTGGCAGCATGAAAAGCTGTTTTAATTTGAGCTATAATTCTCTTTTGTACTTTCAGTCATTGACTGTGTCTCAGATAAACATTCATTCGGGAGACCAAGATTATGGCACGGAAAAAAAAATAAAACAACCCAAGGATATTTAGCTCTCCTCCCACAAATTCTTCCTGGAAATATTCTTGCAAAATCCTCTGCCCACTTGAACAGTATGCTTATGATTAACTGCAGATGAGCCCAGCAGCTTGCATATGTAGTTAATTTGCTTTAAATTTCAATACTGTATTATAACACTAATGATCACTAATAATAGACAAACCCACAGTTTATTAAGTAATTTGAGACATTACGTTTTTTTATCATGTGAATAGGATCAGGCTGACCAATTTAAACTGGGCAGAAAAAGATAAATAACGTGTAAATCAATCACAACACCAGTACGCTCTGTTTCTTTGCAAGATGATATGGATTGATTGGTGAAAAGAAGGCCCTGCTAGTAACTACTGCTAGGAAATAGAGTCAACAAACTTCCATGCTCAAGAGTAAAAGGTCAGATGTGGAAGGAAGTCTATACCTAAACTGCAAATGATTTTGTCACCTGACTAGACGGGCTCAGATGAGTTTGCATTTTGTCCTGATGGGCAAGGCATGCTTTTAAAGAATAATGAAGACAGATAACATATCATACAGCCAATAAAAAGGAAACCATGCTAAACACAGACAAAACTATGTAAAAAACAGTTG
Organism: Gymnogyps californianus; assembly: GCF_018139145.2. Classification (NCBI taxonomy): domain Eukaryota; kingdom Metazoa; phylum Chordata; class Aves; order Accipitriformes; family Cathartidae; genus Gymnogyps; species Gymnogyps californianus. The sequence continues at coordinate 6,797,730 of NC_059482.1, forward strand.
CACTCTGGCTTGCGGTCAAAGCTAACTTCTAAAATCATGTAAACAAGATAGCCATCACATGCTGTCTGAGAGACGGCTATTTCAGGACTAAAATAGATACTTATATTTGTTTTTCTTTCATGGGAATTTTAGTTTTGATTGAAGCATTTATTTTTAACTTTAGAAAACACTGAAGGTTCCTAATTAAAAATTCTATCTAGCACATTTGTAATTAATCGCTTTAAAGAATAGTTAAAAATGCAAAATAACTAAACTACATCTAATAACTTCATGAGTGATTAGTGTACTTGAATGATGAGTACCTCCCTGTGGCAGTGGGACTTGCAAGGCACATTGAGAATTTTGAATGAAGTTTTGTTTAATATAAAGCATTATTAATTTTTAGAGAACAAAGAAAAGTAGAGGAAGAAAGTTCTTGGATTCATCTTTCTTTGGACTTTACCATATAAGCCTCAGATACAGATTTCACTCCAGCAGAAGGCAGCTGTACGTACATCTCTCCAGAGCCTGGTAATAATGCTCGGAGGTATAGACAGAGGAGAAAGCTTTAATATAATGTCTCCACAGTACTCTTCCGGGAATAAGAGTTAGCATGTGAATTGAACTTGCACCCAGTTATCTCATGACTGCAGCTTACCCTCAATCACAAGACAAAAATACTACAAAATATACTGTGGGGAACAATTCTTGATTGTTTCCAGGGCATGGATTAAGTGTAGCCAAATGACTTTAACTCACAGGCTTTCATGGCCAGCAGGCCAATCAAATCCTTCATGTTTAAATAGAAAACCTGGAAATGGATCACAATATATTCCACTTTTTCCTACACATTTTTACTATGCTGTGTTCAAAATACATCTTTTTTTTATTTAAATGCAACTAATTTCATGCATGGATATGTAGTGTCATGTCCTGGAGTGATTTTGTACTGACAAGCCTAGCATATCACAATCCATGAAATCTTGGAATAAAAATACCCCAGCATTGCCTATTGTGCCTCTCAGGGAAATGTTTTGTTAAACGTTGCAAATTCCCTTTGTTGAAGCAATGAGATGCTTTCTCAAAAAGGGAGAGCAAAGAGAAGATGAATACTGAGCAAAAAGGAAAGAATATAATAAAGAGACTGAAAGATGCCGAAACAAGACAATTCTGAGACTTCTACTTCTTCATCTGTGTTTAGATAAAGTCATCTCTAGCATCGTTGGGAGAGACTGACACAGCTAGCTCCCAGCTTTAACACTTTAACAAAGTATTAAATACAGATGGCATTGTATGAAAATGGCCGATTTAGTTTCCCCACTGATTTTTCTCTGAAAGCCCAGACTAGGTGGAAAACAAAGATATCTGTTTGCCTCTGCTGCACTAGAGCAAACGACAGGGAGGAGGACAGCCCGCGCTGAAAGCCCTGCCGACGTTTCCCAAGCAGAGGAAGCCTCTGCTCAGTGCAGCTGCTTTGAAAGAAAATGAGGATTCCCCTCAGCAGCAGAGGCGGGCAGACTCATTGCTTCAGTACTGATTTCAAACCAAAGGGAAAAAACCTGAACAAATAAAGTATGAGACATAGTAAGCAGAATCAGAGTGGATACTCCACTATCAACCACTTGCTGCAGCCAAGTGCTGTTCAAAACATCATGTTTTGGCCATTAGCTATCAGGTTGTAGATTCAACCGTACCGTCATTGACATATGTGATAGGCTAACGATGCTCCCTTCACTCTCTTTGCTCTAAAGGCGGCCACACTCACAACACTCCCTCTGCTTTATTCATTTGCAGAGTGTTTCTTCTGATAGGCAGCCAGGCTTAAAGTAGCCACTTTTATCTTCAAGCGTAATTCTTCATTCATACATTGTGAGAAACACTTCGCACCTTGTAAACTTTTAGATAGCACTACTGAGCCAAAATGGACTCAATATTTTTAAGGACTTATAGACCAAGCGTGACTGAAGTCTGCATGAATCATCTGCATTCAAGCCATAGTACTGGCCGTGAAATATCTACTGACTCAGTGCATTGTCAGCAGAATATGCTTAAGCCTATCCTTTCTTTTTTTTTTATTTAACACATTTTAAACATTAACTTTAAATGAAAAATATTAGGATGAAAAAAGTTTCTAATCTGAAAGTATCCTCACATTTTATTAAAAATAATTAATTGATCCCCAAATAATTCATACGATGCATGCTAGGTTTCTTATATCTATTTTATATCTGTAAACATAGATATGGATAATTAAGCCGACTGGCTAGAGCCCATGTTTTCCTAGGCCAGGTCAGAGTGAGAGCACCTAAAGTCACAGGATATGTCCATACTGATGTACAAGTTCAATCTCAACTAATCAAGTGAGCTGCCCTACCTGCCCCCTAGACAATACCCTGTGGTCCGTCACAAAGCCTTTCCTGCTCTACATCCTTCTCCAGCAAGGCCCTAACCTGTATCTCAGATTCATCTGGGCCATGCGGTGTCAAACCCTCCTGAGTAATCTCATGGTACATTTTCTTTGGTGGTTGGAGTTAGTCTCAAGCTCACTCGTACCTTCTCCGTGGCATCCTCCTGCCTCAGTTGCGCTGACCCAACTGCTTGTGAGGCTCCACTGAAAAGTGAACCGCCAACCTGGGCCTGGATTCAGGAGCCCCAGGAAAAAAAGCAGAGAAACAGCATGGTTTGCTTGGGGTAAGGCACTGAAGAACATCTGAGAGGAAACCACCCCTCAGAAGCAATGCTCAAGCAATAGGATTTCACAGATCCCAGGCAATCAAGTCCCTCTGAACAACTTTTGAAGTGCAGCTTTTCTCTCAGATGTTAAGGTAAAGAAATGTCGTTCCTGCATTGCTCTTTTTTTTCCCTCAGTGATTCCTGTATAATTTTTCTTCAATTTAAACATTTTTAATGGAAGCTGTTTTATCTTTGCTAGCCTAGAAATTCAACCAGAACTTCGAAGCTATTTTTTTTTCTTTTTTTCCCCCCAGCTGTAATAAAATATCTTGTAGGTGCAGTGTTCAATCTCTCTGTCCTCAATGGATACGAATGGGAACAACTGTCATGGACTTTGGCTACTCTGTTGATCGTTGTATGGGGAAGAAGATAATCCACATCAGTCTCTTAGTGGGGTTGGCTGTGCTACATACACTGAAGTAAAGAGGAGCAATAATTTTATTTTAGCATGAAAATGAGAAGAGATCACTGGGAGCCCACACTGGCTGAGCCACAATTTTACACAGTAACTTCTAAGAATAAAAGTCTTGTTGAAATAATGATGCAGTGTATAACCGGTGGTTCAAGACCTGCAAGAATATCTCTTGGGCTGAATACAGTTTCAGAAAGAGACAATAGATTTCATTTCTGTATAACAATTGTTCGTGATACTCATTTGGAGAGTCAAAGTGTCAGTCTCCTGAGAGTCTCAGCTTTACAAATGTCTGTGGAAACAATTTTTCATTCCTCCTCCTTTTAGCACAGCTTCCCCTTTCTTTATAGATATTTATCAGGCTTGGGTAAGAGCTGTATCAACAAAATACCAAAAAGTAGGTCTTTTTTAAAAAAAAAAGTAGGATTTTAAAATTTGGTTTAAACTTAGTAATTGTTAAAACGTTAATGAATTTCAGCTTGGCTTGTCCATCTTAAAACTCCAGGGCCTACATCCAGGAACTTAATACCAGCAATATAATTTTAAAGCTGCTAAATAATCTCTTTATGGCAGGTAACAGAGCACTGTTGGACTTGAGAAATGGAATTAAAATTAACTGGGTTTTTAGCAATGTGAGGATGTTAGAATCAGAGTTGTGAAGGCAGTTAATTATATTAGTGGGATGGATAATTAAAAATTACCTTCCCAAAAGAGGAAATCCCATCTATTACATATTTGTCAAAATTTTGGATTGGCAAGTGATATTACAACCTAATTCCTGTTCTCTTTATATTTCTGCAGCAGTTTGTGGGGTGCCTTGTATCAGAATCTTACACGATGTGTCAGAATATAAGTTATGCAACACTAAAAGTAAGGATATTTTTTAACTGGATGTTTCAATACCTAATCTGAATTTATTGTGGTGGATGGAAGCAAAGAGAACGCTAAAGAGGACTCGGCATCGCTGAACTGGCAGATACTGCAATTCATTTGCCATCTCATGTTAATTAGCTTTCCTTGTTATTCAGGGAATGGAGCACACTAGAAAAAAGGGGCACATTTCATGCTTTCTAGACTTGATTGAGATTGCATCTTTTCAGCAGCAGCTGGCATTTCCATGGGCACAGTCAACCAGAGCAGGATGTAGCTGCGCTGAATTTCCAACCAAAAGTGCTTGGCTCTCTGCAGAGGAGCAACGGCAGCAACGTCTAAAGGCCTCTGCAAACAGATGCTCAGCGCTGCAAGAAGGAACCACAGAAGTGTGAACCAAGTCTTTGTGATCAGTTATTCTCAAAACAAATACTCACTGTAAGGAAATTTTTAAAAACCCTTTGATAGGAGGCATTCAAAACAAGAAGCCTGAGAAAAATGATAGGTAAGGGAACCGAACAGGGATTCAGGAGGGCTGAACCTATTCTATTTCCAGCCCTGTCTCTGTTTCACCTGCAATCACTTAGTTTTCCTATGCCTCATCTGACTCCTCTTTAAAGTGAGGATAATAATATTAATGAACTTTTTTTCAAGTTATTTGAGATTTATAGGGAAGAAACCCTACCAAAAGGCTAGGTATTATCTTACCAGCCATGCGATTGCCTTTGCAGCTGGTTCTTCAATGGAAACCAGATTATTCACCCTGAAATTCATAACAAAATATTGGCCTTATATTGGAAGATTAGCTCCATCTTTCATGTGGAACCAAAACAACAGAGCACTGCAAAACTCTGCTACTAGGAAAAAATCACAAAGTAGCAAGCTGGTATCACAGGAGGGGGACAGAATTAAGGTAATCTGGTCGATTTGTATCAGAAATGCCAACATCTATCTCCTGTGTTTCCAATATATTTGTTTTCCTAACCTTAGCCGTGTTGCATGTAGTCTGCTTATTGGTGTTTTCAATCACAACTTCATCTAAACGAAGCCGTCGGTGCGGGAATTATGAAGTTACTGTTTATTTCCAGCCTCAATCATGCCATTAATTCATCACTGTTACTCTCTGTGCATGTCAAAATGTTCTGTCAAACACAGCCTCTAACACAAGAACATGTGATCCATCTCTAAATGGGAGGGGATTCTGAGGATTTATTACATCAATGTATAATCCACACCTTTTTATGACATCTCCGTCGTGAGGATCTGTGAGGTTCACTCTCAGTGACACTAATGGACACGGTTCAGGCATAATCCTCATGCGGGATCTTCTGATCTGGAATACGAACCCCACCACGCGTTACGTGGCAACATCTGGCAAGAGGTCAAATAAGTTTGGGGCCCACTTAGAAATGCTGGGGAGGACTGGTTAGCTACTTGGTCAGTAGTACAAAGATATGCAGAAAGTACAGGTTGGCTCATATTGCTTGCGGAGTTTCCACAATTGGTGAAATTTAATTTAATTAGTACATCGTGTCTTTCATCTGCAAGCACTCTCTAAACTTATAACAATTACATATGTGCCGCAGATAAAAGATCTGCTCAGTGGCTGAAGAATGTCCTTGTTGCCTATGGTTTAATGAACCAAAACCATGGTATAGCCAGGACTGAAAAATACTCTAACCAAGGAACTGAGAACATTCTTCAGAGTAGCTACCCCCACAGGACCAAAAAGTTAAGAGCGGAGTTATAGATTTGGCCTTCTTCTGAGAGATGGTGTGGCATGTTGTAAGGAATAATGGTTGGCACTGACTCAGCTCCTTTGTGGTGAAGTCTGCAGAGGCATCTTAACCTGTCACAGCTAATGGGTTTTGCTACAGATGCCAAAGCATAACATGGTGAAAGCATTTGGAGAAAGAAGCATAAAAATATCTAAAGCATTGATAGTCTCTGGGGCAATTTAAAAAAAAAAAAAAAATCTTTTTTTTTTTTTGTCTGATTGGTTTTTCAGAAGCCCTACAAACACTGGAGGAGAGCACAGTTAATGAAGAAGTAATGAAATAACTGAGGGAAAAAAAGAACTGTAAAAGTTTTTTTAAGTAATACAAAACCATTACAAAATCCTGGTAGACATGCATTTTTAAACAATGGCTGTAATAACGGAAAATTAGGCTCCATGACTTATTCATAGGCTTCTGGTTAACACTGTTCTCCATTTCAGGCAGTTCACTTTATAAATAGCATCTTTAGGTGAGATGCTATTGTTTTGGCTGTGCAATATGAAAAATAACTACCTGTTCTTGTGAATTAGAGATCATTTCTCTGTATTCTGTAACCACATCTGAAGATACGGATTTCAGTGCAGATCATGGAGGAATTGCTTCTGTTTGGGAAGGTAGAGAGAACCCCAAGCGATAAATATTCCACTTTCAACTCTAAAACTGCAGTTGCTTATTTGATATAGAAATCATAAAAATTTAAAGGAAGAAAACAGTATTTGATGAGTCTACAATCTTTATACTTAAGGGATATTCAGAGGACCTATAAATCCTCAGTGGAATTAATAATTGAGACTCTTGAAAGCTCTAAAAGGAAATATTAAATATGCAAAATCTTGGTGAAAAGCATAATTAAGGCCGGAAATGCCTAGAAGTTTAAAGGGCAGGCTACCTCTCTCGGAGATTTTCCAGTATAACATTTATATGGAAGTATAACACAATACATTTTTAAGCAGCATTCTATATTACCTTTTTTGCACCAATTTTTATCTTTTCCTTTCAGTGTTAAATAGTATATTGTAGAATACAATTTCTAAGATCTCCTGAATTAAAAGGATGATATGAAGGCCCGCACTCTTGTTTCCTGTTATTAAAAGGTTAAAACTTTCACTCCTCCAACTTCTCAAAGTTAATAGTGTCTTCTGTGCAGCATAAATGGCATTTACTTACAGGGCTGAGGTTTTCCCTTCTCTTTTATCATTCATTTTTTCTCTTCTCTTCTACTATTCTCAGGTTGGCTTTTCTCCAATTTTAAGTACAGTTTTTAGTTAAGGAGGAGGAAGCCTCCAGCCCTGACACAAAAGTCCTAAGACCTACAATTGAGTTAGCCCAGCTGTCAGTGGAAGAAAACCTTCCCTCCATGGTTCCAGGCATTTCAACATTTCCAATGAGTGTTTACGGGTGTATCTGTACAAGACCTATATGTATATATATATATACCATGTGAGCTCTCTTGAACCAGATGCAGCAATATTTCATAGTGCTTACTGAATGAACAAGGACACTGTTTTCAATAGTCCTGAATACTTACAATTAATTTAAATATTTTAAAGACAATAGGTGCTTCGTACCTTTGACTATCAGGTCCTCGTGTTTTCCAAAACATGCTGACTTGATAAAAATATTGATCTTCAAACGCAGAGGAAAAGAATCAGAGGGGTTTTTTGCATTAACTTCTGGACAGAAAATATTTTCATTTTGTACAAAGTGACTTGCAGAAAATAGCCATTCATTACAGCACAGCCTACACATAGTTTCCCCCTTTCCAAACTGGCACTTTTTCTTGATACTAACCCCACCCTGCATATTTGGAACACCTTCCTTCTTGGCAGGGATTCGTTTGCTTTTACATCTAAGCATTTCTGCTCACAGCAGGTTGTGAAGTAATGGAAGTTAATATCATGCAATTCTGATAACCATCTTGATTTTTCTTCCTCAGTTCCACTGTGACATAAATTTAGCAGCTAAAATATAAAAAATAATCCTGGTAGATTTAAAGATTAGTTTTGTATCATTTGAAAGAAGTGATTCCAAGCCTTTCTTATGCGGTTTCATTGCTTTGTAACTCAAGAGCCTGACAGAGTGGGGCAAGCGAAGTAGAATAGAGATGATATTCACATGACATAACTCTAGCAAGATATCTCAGGGCCCTTCCAATTCTATAAAGTCCAAAACCATGATTTTTCTCCTGATATGATTACTCACTCATTAGCCCAGCCCATACTTTTTGCCAGAGTTCTGGAACTGATCAAGTTAGAGACTTCAGTCCAAAATCATTCTTACTCTTCCACTCTTCTCTGCCATTTTTATGTTGTTGTAATGTGTATTTTGCACTGAAGAGTAAATTTCAGAGTAAAAAGAGAAGAATTAGGCCCATCCCAGCTCAAAGATAGTTACAGACATTAATTTCCACAAATATTCAGATTATTCACAGTGTAAGTTTTATGAATGCTGTATTGTATCATAGGAAAACAAAAATGAAAGTATCAGCAATGAGGCAATTTTAAGATGCATCCTTTCGGAGTACTTTTGTTGTGAGCATCACTAGGAAGCCTGCACTCTGCCAAAACAGAAGAGATGATATAGTGGTCGATAATGGCTTTGTAAGAATGTCAGCCCTTTAACTGCATGTTTTGTTGTCATAAAGGTTCAGCTATATATATAAATATTATATATAAATGGCAACTAAACTCTTAAGAACTAATTTAGCCACGTAGGCACAGATGCCTAGGTAATACAGGAGTATATAGCTGTGTCTGGATTAGGATTAAAAAAAAAGATAATAATGGTACTGGATACCATCAGAAGATCAGGAGAGCTCTCCCCTATGACCTTCCTAAAGATGGGAGGAATTTTATGTTGCCACGGGGGGATATTTCATGTTACACTGTAGTTATGATACCCAAGCACTGGACTCTCACAACTATTTAATGCCAACAGGAGCCTGATTATCAGGTTGTTATTTTTCTTTGCACAGCTGCTGTTCTCTACGTTTTATACATTCATCCATAAGTAGTGAAGCAGGACTCCCTGGACAACTTTTCAAGAACCGGGTTGTAAGCTTGTTTGCTGCTTCATGACACCTGCTATTTGGGCATTTAGCTCCCATAGTTTCCTTCAGCTATTTTCAAGCTTCGGTTTGCTTTTGGTCTGATTCAAAGCCTGACTTAAAATGCTAACCCTGGCGGCTCAGTTCCCCTTTTAATGGATGGTTGTTCATGTCTTAAATCATCCGCGTTACTGAAGTATATCATGTCAACTCCAGCACAGCTGACAGATAAGGCACAGAGATATGGCAGGCCACCCTGGGCCACAGGTTTAGAGCGTGTATGGGAAATATGGTATTTCTGACACTCTTTTTAAAAGGAAAAGAAATATGTGAAAAATAAGGGATTTTTGACACCCTTTAAAAATAAATAAAAAGGCAGTGAAACATCTGAACTGCCTTAAACATGGCTCTGAAGACTACAAGGTAATGAAACATGGGATGTCTCCCAGCGAAGTTGACTCAACGGTGTGTCAGATAGGGTGGCGAGAATATAATATATCAAGCTACTTTTTTGGTTTTTTGATATTTAGTCTTTTTAAAAAGAAGCCATCATAGAGCACGCAATAAATATTTTTGACCAGGTATTCCTAACAAAAGCCACTGAATTGTCAGCTCAACTTTATTGCCTACAGCAAACCATGTCAGACAAGAATGATGCATGTAACGCTCTCCTGTGCATAGAAAACCCCCGAATCCAAAACATTTACCGAAAATCCAACTACTATAAACCAGGTTATAAACTGTTAATTTACCATTTTATCCTATTCTCATTTTTCTGAGAGACACAACTGAGAAAGAAAAAATAATCCTGACCGGATTCACAGATGAGGTGATAATTACATACCTCCTACACAAAATCCAACTAACTAGAATTTCTTCAGGGAAGAAAAAAAAAATGTATAGTTCCACTTCAACCCACAGGGCTGGTGTGTGGTGATTCCGCAATTATTGCAGAAGCTGGAGCAGCAAGTGTTACCATCCCTAACACACACAGAGTCTCGTGGGCCATGGATGTGTCTGTGCCCGTACCCCATGCTCTTCCTTTGGTCTGCCCAAACGTTGCCACCAGCTCTGGTGGAAAGGCAGTAGAGTGCCAAATGAAGAAAGCTTTAATCTCTCCACCTGCACACATTTTCTACCAATATGTAACCCACTCAACTCCCATTTCAGAACCAGCCCCAGGTGAGTTTCTCTCATTCTCTACCCATTTAATAAGCCTGACCTCCTGAGTTCTTTCCTGGTGCAAAGAATATAATTAATAAGCCACTCAATCCATCATATTGACCCGCATTATTTTAAATTAAAGTTAATGGCAGCAATGAAAAAAGGATTATAAGGTTAAAATATATGTACTGCATATCTTTGTAGTTTCTTTTTAGTCATATAGATAAAATCTACATGAAAATATAGCTTTGCCACAGCCGGATCATCACTAGCTACATGCATCATATGAAGGTCAAATACTTTCTCCTTTGCAAAACTTTTGGGACCTGATACCAACAGATCTCCAAAGGTAGGCAATAGTATCATCATCCTTTACACAGCTACCAATTCAAACATATCTCTAATTGTTTAAAAATCATATTTATTTTTTCCCTTGTGACACTCTCAGAAGTAGGAAGAGGATCTCACCAAGTAGGAACATGTTGTTGTATGTAGCAAAGCAACCCATATTAACCATAGCTTAGTCCTCAGCTTACAAAATTACTCATACTATTCAACATGGAAAAGGTTGGAGATAGCACATCTAAACAAAAAGTACAAGACAAAAATAAAACTAAAAATGGCAAGCAACAAATACGTGATGTATTTTCCCTCCTTAGGGAGCACTGATATAACAGAAAATATACTTTGGAGAAATGCGTGTATTGAACTGTTGTAGAATAAATATCTTATTGTGTACAAATAATACTTCATAAATCCATTATAGGAGTAACTAATGTAACGGACCATCATAGGGCAATTGCTAGTAAAGGATTACTGAGGAAGCTGCTGAAAATCTCTCATGCTTGACATAGCCCAGTGATTCACTAACCCTGCAAACGCTTTCCCAGATAGAGACCTACACCTTTGCCAGCCAGGAACTCCAAATGCTAAGAGCAGCATGTCAGATGATCACTTCATCCCCAGTGACCACTGTAGAACTGACAACCTCTAAATTACTGCCTGAAAAGCATATCACATGCCATCTGACAAAAGAATGAGAAGCGAAGGAAAAACCCTACAGATTGTGTAACATCATCCGTTCCTCTGAGGGGATGGTATGTTTCAGTCTTTCGTTTCTTTAACCCAAGGAACCAAATGAAAAATATATGACGACAAACAACCTGCAAACAGTTCCACATCTATTATACAACTGAAATCATAAGAAATGAGCTTGTTGAAATAACAAATGAAGTTGCGATTGCTTTGCTTCGCATAACTCCCATATGTTTTTAGATATGTTTTGAAAGACAACTTTTTTAGATTAATAAATGCCACGATACACTCGGTTCTTGTCCACTGAGGACTGGACCCAATCACAGCTAAAAGCTTTTGCCACTTAGAATATGAATGGAGAACATCATAACACAAATGGGGAAAAAAAAAATGTTTATGGTTATGAGAATATGCAAATATGCTACCTGGTCTCCATAATGTCCTTGCCACGCTCACAGAAGGTTTGGATTTCTCACACGGGATTGAGTTTTACAGAGTAGAGGGCGAGTCGGGGAAGGAAGCTGAAATAGCTTCCATGGGGAAGGCAATGACATTCCATACCTACTCTCTCCGAATCAAATAAAGTAGGACCTACCAATTGTTTTGTTGCCTGTTTCATAATACAGCTCATTATTGAATGCTCACAAGTTGAACATGAATGTTTGGGTGTTGAAAAGGGACTTCTCATAAACAAAATAAGAACGCTCTTATTCATAGTGGTTCCCCTTAGTTGTGGGGAATGTGATTTTCTTTCAGCATGAGGAGGATTTGCATTTCATTTTCCACACTGCATGAGCCAAAACAGAGCTGAATGGGTTGGAAATGGAAATTCCTTCTAAAACTGTTTCTGATGACACTTTAGCCAGAAATTAGCTCTGGTGCAAAGGTGACCCATTTCAAAGCAGTGTTTGCAAATGTGCGGACACTTTCTCTTCTTGAAATTAGTGCCCGCACACCTAAGAACTTCGGCTCGTATAGATGTTTCTTTGTCAATTGTTCCCTTTATTGGCAAACGCACCAGAAGAGTTAAATCAAAGGGATGGGACTGCCTCAGCAGAGTGACTGATGGGAAAGAAAACCTCGATTATTGGTCAACTCAGTACTCACTAAACCCATTTCTAATCGCTACCTGGAAGTCTACAACATGGGTGGTCTCCAAGTAATTCTTCGTGGACTGCAAAACTCATCACCATAAACACCAATGCTATTTGAGCACAGAGGTTATGGACTTCCCACAGCCAGGAGAGTCCCTCCTCTGCTCAGGGTGTGGGTTGTCTAAACACTGAGGCAGAAGCCTACACTTAAGCCTGCTTAAACTCTGATTTGGGAGAAAAAGCGAGACCTTTAATGCTCAGAGCTGTTAAGATTGTTGCCTTGCATGACCACTAATTTCACTGACAGTGAATAAAACCAAGCAGTGTAAAACAATCTAATTTCTAGGACTACAGGCTTCCCTAGAGGTTCAAGAACACTTAAGTATTAATTATCAAACTAAGGAAATACCATCAAAGGCTTTGCTGAGTAGAGTTTCCAGGTAGGTCTTTTCTTAGGGCTTTATTTTATTTCTATGCCTGCTTACAGCAGGTGCTACAGCACCATTTTAAAAGAGAGAGACAGTGTTTTCTGTGAAATATTTAACAGTGTAATAGTCTCCAATACTTCAACAGGAACCCCTAATGTAAGCTTGAAAAGCAAAGTTAATAAAAGTGAAACAGCCATGATAGAGGTAATGGGTGTGAGGGATGGAGACATTTATTTAACATCCACACTGAGTTTATTCATGACAATCACTCTTTCCTTATTAAATGTCACTGCCGTGAATGACTGGTCCAATGTGTGTGATCCAGTTGCAGCACTGTATTTAGCATGCATGTTCATCACACAGCATGCAAGCGTGCACAGATACTCTCAAGCTCTCATTTTCACTGTCATTATTGAGTTGCATGGGTGTAACAGTTTTTATGCATTTTTAAAAAAAATAAATCTGAAAATGGTCTTCACATTCTGCACGCAATATGTGAGTAAACACTAAATGAGGGTTAGGGAATACTCTGCTTGGCCTGCGATGCAGCATGGTCTGGGATACAGAGCACACCCTTAGAAAAAACAGTCTTTGGTGTAGGAAAGCATAGATTATGAAACAGATCAGAGGGGAAAAAAAACCCTATATGAATGGAGAAAGAAGTCTTACTATCTCTCACACATTTGTTTTTATTTAAATTTTTATGATCTTTGAAAAACAACTTTTGAAAGAGACAGTATGTCTTTAAGATATTATTTTACTGCCAAGCCATCAGTATTCGCTGTAACAGAGCAAAAACAGGAGCAGATGATATCAGATATACTGCACTTCATAGAGTCTGGGAAACACAAAGATTAAATTCTACATTAGAATGATTTTACATGGAATATTTGTAGTATAATACATTTAAGTCCAAATGATGCAAGTATTTTGTTTTATGGCCACTAAACACAATATTGCTCTGCAAATCTACCCAGTTACCAAAGTGCTTAAAAATCTCCGAGCTCTACATCAGAGCCTCTTCTGTACTCATCAGTGTCACTTGTACGTCATAGCATAAGTATGAATTTTTCAGCTAAGAGCACTGGAGAAAAAGAAGTGGCTAAAGGAAATGATGACCACATCCAAACCCTCTATTAGAAAAAAGAATGATTCAAACCAAAACTCTGAGAACAAGTGGAGACTACAACAACTGAAATTATATAACTTACCACTAGCACTTCTCTAAAACCCTAAAAGCAGCAATTTGAGCCACAGTAACCATATAAAGAAATAAGCAACCTGTTTGTCTATGTTTAGACCACAAAAATTATTAATAAATGTTTCGCCTCTGTGGCAGACCTAAATGCAATAAGCTCTGAGAAAAAACCATATTCCTAAAACAGAACGTTGAAAAGGCTTCTTCAAATCTATTGAAACACATCCATCGAGGTCTGTGGAGATCCCTTTCTCTCTTTTTTTAATTGCAATTTTTTTTTCAATGTTAAAGAAGTGAATGAAAGGAAGGCTACCTGAGATTACAGAAGGAGAAGGTGGTGGTGTAGAGGGACTCCCCACAGGAAAACAACTAGTTATGGAGAGGACTGAACTCCCAGGTGCTCAGTGAGCACGGGAACAAACCAGAGACTATAATTTTAAGGCTGAGCCCATGCTATATGCCAATTTTTATTTCATACAGGAAGCACCAAGTATTACAAAAACTGTAACAATTGGGCAGCTCATCCCACACCAGTGGGACTTTGCCAGGACAGATCTGGAAGTGTTTTACAAATGCTAGTGTGCAAATATTAACAAATATTAAAAATGGGTTTCTTGGGGTTTTTTAAAGTAGGAAAATAAGGGTGAAAGAGGAGGTTAAGAAACTTGCTAAATCTCACGTGATAAATTAATGGCCACACAGAGCAAGGGGACAAGGAAGAACCTATCTGTAACCAAGGCTGACGCCCTGCAAAAGGTTCAGTGGTAAATTATCACTCTGCATATTGAGTATAAACGGAAATGAAATGATACAGAGCAGAAAACGTGGACGTTCATGAACAAGTAACAAATTATTCGATGTACAAAAGGCACTACTGAAAATTACCATGTTCTCCTAACTATTTAATTCTTCTTTAAAAATTTGCTGCCAGTTCTTGAAAGAGTTTGCAAATGACAAATTAGAATTTGCATTTCAATTTAGTTGTTTCTGAGATTTGCCACTCCTTCTCCCTTTTTTATGGCTTCACAAAGCTGGAAGTCACAAGCATTCTGAATGAAATCCCTTTGGGTCTCATCGCTGGAATCAAAGGAAAACAAATGTCTGGGGGAAAAGGTTATTCTGGAAATCAGGTCTGTTGAAAGGAGCTGACATATTGCACAGCGATGTAGCTTGATTGGTTGTAGCTGTCATTTTATTATATCATATAAAGGAATACAAAACTATATCTTAGCTATGGCAGTCAAAACAAGACTTCTTAAAAATAAATGGTCTTGAAAACCATTTGGTCAATTTATACGGCAATTAGGTAAGACTCTTATTCACTGTACGCTTCTTATTTCACTAGCAAATAGGAGGTAGAATAACAGCTGAAGACTGATAACTAACTTCTGAAAGCTGAAGTATCAGAACGCTATCCTTTCTCCAAGCTCAAAAATGGCTTATCTTTAACGACCGCACTGGTTTTATTTCATAACATCTCTGCATGGACATTCTTGATGTATTTTTACAATTTTTCCCTTCAGAGGAAAGATCACCACTAATTTAAGCAAGCTGAGAAACAGTTCAGATGGATGGTTTTGGTTACTCTCCAGTGACATCCAGGCAGTTTATTACATAAGTAGTTTACTGCAGTGAAGTCATTATGTTGAGTCCAGCTACAGAATGGCTTCTATTTCTTAGACTCCTCAACTACTGTTTAACTACTTTCCTCCAAACACGTAAGTATGCTTCCTTGCTATAGCACACCTTTACTTTTACCATTTGTTTTCGGTTAACTTTTCTTTTTTTTATTTTTTTAATTTTATCTAATATACTGTAGATTATTACATAACTGATTTATTACAGGAACCTTACTGTATAAGGGGCAAAACTTGTTTAAAGTAAATCCAACAGCTACAGTAATCCCTTAGGGCAAAATGTACTTCTACTTAATTTCTCTACTGTGTATTACACACCATATAATTGCTAAAAAACAGAAGCTACACATACAAATTTTGCTTGGCACCAAATACCTGGCTTCAGAGAGTACGCTCAAGTTACATGCTGTGTTTTGCTACAAATCCATTGCACCACCTAAAGTAATTCAAAGAGATCACTAATAGAAATATTTTGAACTACCTAAAATAAATCAGCAAGGAAGCAAACCACAGTGTTTTGCTAAAGGTTATATTAAAATAAGCCACAGTGTTGCTGAAGGATATTTTATATGTGCATGGCTTTAGCATTCCTCATGCCCTTTTTCCAATGCACTAAATAAAATCATGAGACAAACTTTAGAAATGGAAAATATCTGCTAGATCATTTAGACCATCCCAATGCCAGTTCAGGATTGTTTCCTTTATTTTCTAGTGTTTTGTCAAACCTACTTTTAAATATGCTGTATGTTCCAAGTAATGAGATTTCCACTACTTTCCCCTGGGAAATACATTTATATAACAACTTTCTCCCCCAAGGATCCCAAAGTGTTTTATAAAAATATACATACAAATCACTTCCCCACTGGAGTACAATCACTTATGAGGTATAGGGTGGCAGCTAAGAGGGAAATGATACAGAGTACTCTGCAAATTTATAGCAGGAGGGAAATTCCTGCCCAAGGACAGAGGGGCAAAACCCTATACTTATGACAAATGCCAGGAACTCATAAAAGTCCACAGATAGCAAATGGAAGCATGGTTTCAACCTACACATGCAGAAATGAGCTTGAGTACCTTAAAAGGCAAAGGCCATTTCAGACAGAATTTGAATGCATGGTCCCAAAGACCTGGGGTAACTTCACAAAGTAAGTATGTTATCCTGGTAGGAATACCAGAACAGGGACTGTATTTCTGAAACAACAACTGACTTGAGGACTGTGCTCCGGATCGTTCCATCCAAACATATGCTGATGTTAGAGACAGTCTGTCCCTAAATCCTTGGCCGCTGCTAGCTAGCCCAAGTCCACTAACTGCTCTTCCCCCTCGTAGCCCACATGTGTCATTTATGTAGTGCTCGTTACTGGCAAAGCAGAGAAAGGGGAAACAGGAATCCAGGAGGAAGGGATGATGGCTTGGTGCTGGCAGATCATTCTATTTGGGCCTGAGTGCCGTTGTATGTTAAAAGATCAGAGAATTATAAGGGCTATGAAGCAAATAATGCCAGAAACTACATCATATTTGGAAGGCTAACAGTTTCCAAGTTCAAATCCCTTGGGTGGAGTTCAGGGATTTTCAGTGCAGATGGTTTGTAGGCAGAGGTTGAGGGTAACGGGAGGGTCAAACCTCATTATCAGCATTGTTTTAGCAACCTTTACTCATCTTAGGGGGAGAACGAGGGGAAACAGGACAGCCTGTGCTTTAAATCTTCCTTCTGTTCAGTTTTGGGCATGAGAATTGTTTTCAGATCTCCAGTCTCCTTGCTCATTGCCAGTGCTCAGCTAGGAACTAGTCTTACGTATGGGACGTAAGTAATGTGCACAAGTGGTTAAAACATCTTCCTCTCACTAGCAAGGCCAGATCTAGCTTCTTAGATCCTCTCCACCTGGAAGTACATAGAGTATTGATGAAACTGGACTAATACATTCTGAAATAAACCATGTTAGATAGATAGATCTGGATCACAATCATTAAGTATACACTTAGGATAGATGAACACAGGTAGTATTTTCCACCTCACCTAAAAAAAGGATCATTTTTGCATTCTCCCAGTGGGACACTGTATCAAGCTATTTACTTTTACCCAAGGAACTAACACTGCAAAGTCTTCTGCCCTACTCCATGCATGTTATTAACCTGAAAATCTGACTTGTCTGCTGTGCATAAACACTCCCTTTCGCCCAGGCTGCAGTACAATGAATCAAGGCTAACCGTGGCGTAGCAAACGTACCAGGTACCCTTGCCTTCAGTAACCACAAAACAGATGTCATTCCTCTCTCTTCACTGATGAGCACATTACTTTTACTTAAAATGCAGAAATGAGGTCTCATCCTAGAAAGAGAATTTAACAGCTCCGTGTTAATGCTCCCTCGTTAACGAATCACTGTCGCTATTTGACTCTCCATTGTGCCTGCAGTTGTACAGACAGTGACAAGCCATTTGATTCAGTGCTACTGAGAGTCTTTGTGCAGAGGTGAGTCTTTGATCCTTCCCGTTGTTGAAGGAACATAGATGTGATTTCTGAGGATTTTGCATAAGTTTCAAGCTTGTGAGATTATGGATACCTAGTACAGTTCCTAAATGTCTACATTTGTTGCCAAGATGGCATTGATAATGGGTGTATTAGCAATGCAAAGATGGAGAGATGAGTCATTTTCCTGGGGATTAGCTCAGCTCTTCCAAAGCCTGCTCTAAACAATGAGCCGATATTGTCAGATAAAAATGAGCATGGAACATTACTGAAAAGCAAAACATGTTCCTGCCCTCTCCAAAACCCAAGTATCAAAACCTGGTCCTGCATTCATGTACAACATTTTGCATATTCGCAGCTTTGTCCCCTTAACTTTACACACACACGAGCAGATACTATGGCCACAGGGACACAGAGGGGGCTGATTCTGAATCAGAACGACTCAAGACAAGGTCCTGACCGTTGTAAGCACATGGCGCATGCAGGTCTGAAACAGTAGGCAAGGCAGAGAGCGCTCTAATAGCAGAGGGGAGTTCATTTTTCTGAAAACACTGGATTACCACATTTTTAATCCTGTCAAGCAATGATACCTACATATTAAACTCAGTTACAAAAATGATACCCAGGCAGACATACAGCTGCAGGAAAAGGTATAGTGCTTCACTGGTTTTGCATGACAACAAAATGAGCAGTAATACATTCGGGGTGCTATCGAGTTGTAAACTATGACTGCTCTATTTAGGAGTTAGAAAGTCTCCAATGCGACAGAGCCAAGCAATATTGTTTTCCATGGGAGGAGTCATGCAAATGCCCACACCCTCCAAATTTATTTATTTACATAGTTTTTGTTCCAAAGATCCTCCATCACGTGTACACTGAGAAGCTGTCCAGGCCAGACAAGCAGATGTTATACCAAGTTTGGAGCCTGACAGCCCGTTCTCCGACCATTTCCGACAGCTAAATAATCAGTCAGTGCCAAAGCAGCATATTTAACTTAAGGGTTGCCAGAAATCAGATACCCACACGTTTTTTTCTTAAGGAGTATAAAGATTTGGAAACCAGGAGAAATATCACTGGTAGTGGATAAGGATACACTTACAAACTATGCGCTGTGCCTCCTCGTACACAGCATGAATATCATGTGAGCCCATCGTGGTTATTTATGTCATTAAATTAAACAGAAGTGATGAAGTGTGCTGTGGAGGATTCTAAGCCATGCAAACAATTATAGGGTTCCAACTGTACACATTCATATCCCATACTGTCTCAATGAATATTTTATTTTTAAAAAATTAAATTTGGTGGCAATTACGTTACCCAAATGCAGAAAATCACGGTTCTCGGATAAAAAACCCAAATCTCAAAATTTACCAATCACTGAAACAAAAAAAAGAAAGCAACCCATCCAATGGAAGAAAACTCCTCTTCTAATGCCTAATTTATAGGGATTAAATCTGCTTCCACAAAGAGGAATATTTTCTAGATAAAATGCTAAATGTATAAGTGGAAATCAGTTCATTTCAGTTGGAGAAAGCATAGCTACAGCACAGAAAAGATGATTCACTCTTCAGTCAACTTGGACTTCATTAATGGTGGGCTGAGGGATGCTGAACTGTTCATCCAGCAACGGGTCATGTTCATTTATGCTATTTAGGAATTTCACAGCAGATAACTGCATGGAGGAGCTGGGAAGAGGCAGGAAATCTTTGTTACTTTACCAATATTTTGTCAGACAAGATCACCGCTTTATACATTTTTGAACCCCCATGGCCTTCCATACTACTTGTATGTGAACAGCAAACTTCACTCCAGTGCCTGCCAAATTAAACTGCAACTCCTTGCAAGCCTCTGTGAATAGCTTCTGTGAAGCATAGTGCTCATAAACACCTTCCTGCAATTCAGAGATCTCTCTTTAATAAATTAACAAAGCTGTCATAGAAGTATAAATGGGAAATCATTTTTTAAAATAGAACCATTTAAGATCACACAATTTCAGAAGCCTTTTGCAACATTTTATAATTCCTTTAGGCCACTGCAGGTCTCCTTTACACTTGCGACGATGCCCCTTTCAATTTGCATTTAAAAGACAGTAAATTGCAGGGTTCATAAACATTTTTATAGTGATTTATTGAAGACTAGAATGTCACTCCTGTTCTTCACACTTTAGCAGTCCTGGGAATCGGCTGCAGGGCTGTATGTGTAATCTTGCTTTACCCATAAACTATACAAGAACAAGCCAGTTCTGAAACCTATTATTTATTTATTTTTCTTGCTTAAAAGACATTTGTGGCACTATTTTACATCTATATTTATCTTTCAGTTATAAGATGACCCATTTTATTCAGCCTTCAAGTTATAACCAGGTTTCCACAATTTACAAAGTACTTGGTTTGCAAATTAGAACTGTTCAGAGACAGGATTGCATTATGTCAATGAACAAAGGATTCTTTCTCTTCTCTTTTTAATAACACACACAAAATCCACAGACTATTGGATTTATTATCACCACTAGATAACTTTACCATACAGGAATGTACTGAGCTTTTTTTTTTCCTTTAAAACCCAAACCACAGAAATGCACTGTAAAACTTTAGCTAGAGAATAATATAAAGGTTCTGCTTCTTGAAAGACAAAAGCAGGGTAAATGTTCACTGCAATTGGGCCTCTGATACTCCTATCCTCCTTCGCAGGCAGCAAAGTCACAAAAGAAGGTAAACAGTGCCAAGAAGTGTTGTTTATAAGGGCACTGTGATCTTTCCTGCATCCCAGTGGAGCTTTACCAGGGGGAATCTAGAAACCTCCCTGCGCAAATAGTGTAGGGAAAAAAAAAAGGCAAAAAAAAAAAGTCTGCACCTCATTTGCCCTTCCAGTGACCAGGAGGGAGTATTTCTTTCTACTTTTTTCACATTACAATAATGGCTTCACAGCTCTTGAAAAGAGCGCTAGTGCAACAGCAAATGGTGCATGACACGCTGAAGCCCTGGTCTTTGTCGCAACAGCTCCGCTCCAAAGAAAGTCCTTCCTTGCCTTCTTTTCCTTGCCATTAACTGTGATGAAATGAGTTTTTCCCCCTTTTGATTCCACCCCCCGCTGTCTATTACAGTCTGACCTGATTGCACTTATGCACAGATTATTTCATAGAGACATCCTTTTATTCAGGTTTGCGAGTTCATGCCTGCAAGGTTATCTGTTCACAAAGCAACGCCTCATTCCTCGTATTCATTTTTTTTGAAATCTGATCTCATTGATAAGAACAAGACCATTCGCATTGCATTTGTCAGATAAGTAGCTCCATGCCAGAGTAATAATTTTTTGTGACTATTGTCAGGGCTCCAGTTAAAATACATCAACCGATAAAAATGCAAGTATTGTAAAAATAACCTTGCATCAAAAGTGTTGGCCCTCCAGTTTTTCCAAGGCACATTATGTCCTTTTTCCTTAATAACAATTTATTACAGGCAGAGCATCTTCTTTTTTTCACAATAATTATTTTTAAGAATTATTTTAAAATATTCCTATTCCAGTGCTGTCATTGGTAGCAGTGAACTTGAAAGGAAATAAATAAGTGGAGGATCAATGTTGCACTGATTGGTTGAATCGGGTTTTGATTAATTTTAGTCAAATGGTTTACTCAATTCTGATATGCAACCATTCCCAGCAATAACAAACAGATGAATCACGTCACCAGAACACTCTGAGCAGCAGCACGAGGCAGAAACGGTTAGAGCTGCAGTTTAGCATATGTGATCCAACATTAATGAGACTTTAGGATCACCAGGAAGCTGATTATCTTCAAGTTTGCTTGTGAGAGAAAAACTCTACCCTGGTGCAGTCGAGATAAAACTGAAGGTGTAGCAGAAGAAACAAACACACAAGCGCTCGCACCCACACACACACACAGAGGTCAAAGCCGTGGGAAGGGGAATTAAAAAAGCGTAGACAGGAGCCTGGCTTTTTGCAACACCTTGTCATGGAAAGCCATAAAGGCACAAATGCACCTTCTCACCTGGAGAGCAGGGCAACGTTTTATGTAAACATTAGCAAAAGGCGAACGTAAAGCACTGCTCTTCCCTTTCATTCCTTCCTCCCCGTCGCCTTCCCCTGCCCGTGGCAGCCGCACAAAGGAGCCAGTGACGAACTGGAAGCCGGCGAAGGTCTGGCAGGCGGGGAGCGGCACTGAGCAGCCCAGGGCCCTGTCTCGGTCTCAGCGCGAGGCCGCCGTACACCCGGGCCTGCAGCTGATAACGCTGTAATAGTCCTCCTTTGAGGACTGGGGCTCCTGTGTGCTGATTACTCATTTATCACACCTGGCAGCCCTGCTGAACTATAATTACTCTTCTCTTATCCTGCTGCACTGTCATGTCCGAGAGGAGAAGAGAGGCAAAGGCTCCTGCTAATGACACATTACCCTCTTGACAAGCACTTGAAGGTTTTATTGTAAATATTCAAGATATAAAACATCTGAGATTCCGTTTTTAATTATAAAAAGCAATTTTCCGTGCCTCCTGTTCGCCCCCTCCACCACCACCAATAGTAAAGTTTAGGCGCTGTTATCCTCCGCTTCCTGCAAACAAACCCATTTTCCTTTGTCACGTTAACTCATTGCTAGGAGGTAACTCCGGTATCTCTGTGAAATTATCAAATGTAATGCCTGGAAAATGTGTCATTTGAACACACATCACTCTCCTACAAAAGTTACATTTCTGCCCCAAAAGGAGGGAAAAATGTGCATTTATATTAAAAAATTAGGAAGGGGGGAGGAGAGAAAAATCATGAGCAAATGGGCAGCGAGCGAGCCGTTCATTGGGTGACTCTCGGGAGACGTGTCTCTTACTGAAAGGAAAGGTCTTTCATAACCTAAAAATTAAAGATATGTGAGTTGTTATTGTAAATCCAGCCTTAATATTTGTGGGTCTCCAGATGGAGGGCTATGAAGGCAAAGACTTATTGTCCCCCCTGCTCTCCCTGTCAGTTGTGTGTTGTAGATGTTACAGAAGCTGAGATTCCCCAAAAGAGTAGGGGATCCTAAATACTGCTATGCTATATGAAGGACTAAAAACCTGAAAGAATCTTTAATCTAAGATACACTCCAGCTCCTATAATGATAATAATGAGCTCTATTTTCCTAAGACAGGAGCATATAGAGACATGTTTCTTGGGCCATCCTGCAACCTGAGTCTCTTCCACTTAGCTTTTCCCTTTGCTTAACAAGAGGTTGGAGTAAGGACACTGGGTGCCCTTCTGTCACATTCCTCAGCAGTGGGGTGGGGGAACCAACCAAAAAATTCCAGAAAAGGCTAGCAGCCAAATATCTAATAATATGTTTAAAAGTGCCAGAAAAACATGATCTAAATATATAATTGACAGAGAAGAGCACCTTGGAATAAGAGCACTAAAAGCACAGATCTGCCATCTAAACCTTGACAACTGTACTTTCTCTGCTTCACCTCCAATTTGCTGCTGGGGCTGAATCACTGGATCCCAATACTTAGATTTCTGTATGTTAAGACTTGGCTTTAGATGTTCTCCTACCTGCTTATGTGATTTTTATATATACTGTTATTATATGGCACATAATGCTCCTTTTAGTATTTTGCACAAGTCAGACTCATTCCAAGGAGACTGTGCAACTTTACAGAGATGTTGTGAAATAAACTCAGAAAAGTGGAAGACTGCTGTACTTTTTTAAATATTAGAATTAGAAACTGGTAGAAGAAGCAGTGTTCAGATCCATAAGAGGTTAGGGAAAATTCAGGATTAGCTTTAAGTCTAATAGCCAAAAACTCTACAAGGTTCCCAGGAACTTTAAGTTCCAAGTGAGAACAACAACATAAGAGCAGATCTTCAGAGTAATCACAGGTTTTCAATTCAGGAGCCTTGGGATTTTAAATCTCAACCAGGACCAAAATGTTAGTGGCTGATTCAAGCCCTTCAGACATGAGGGTCCTTCTACCATGATCTGCAAGAGAAATATATTGATACCTTTCTGATGAAAGTATTAATTTCATATTTAATATAAATATCTTCCTGTTATAGTACTAAAAATATGGTTATCTAATGACACAACTGTTTTAGCAGTTTGAAGTTGCAGTCTGTTTATTGCTTACATGCTGACTGGCATACAGTGCTCTAGAAAACAAGTACAGCAGAATTCCTGGAAGTCTTGGAACTTGCTTAACCTATAACTTTTTTTCTCAAGAACCTTGATAGCTAGGCTGATTTCACTTGCAGCTAAAAACCAGATAGCAAAAAAGCTATAGAAAAAAATTATGAGCATCCACAAGTGCATCTACAATACCAAACTGCGGTATATAACAAGGGGTCCGAAAGCATTTCAGAGGGACTTGGCTGAAGACAGGGCACTGTGCAAAGGGGATCCATGGTGATCATGTTCCAAACCTTTGCATTACACTTCTGAGTAGCTGCAGTCTGCTACATACTTGGCTTATTTACTTATTTTTCCCGAATTCTAAGAATTGCCCACAGTGGGAGGAAAGAGTATGTGACAGATACACAAACTATCCATCAGAAATTGATGCTTTAGGTTCTTGCCTAGTTTGCTTAACAAGTGTAATGGCTTTGATGGCCATCCTGACAAGACTAGACATGGGTTCCTTGTCAGGAGCAAAGTAACACATCGGTGATGGCCGGGAAGCAGTAGTATATAACACACTGCTGTGGAAATTGCAAACATTTAATGAACATAAACGTCCTGCCAAATTGACATACACGAGGACAGAAAACAGCAGTAATAGAAGTCACTCAGACTCGCACATAACAACTCAAGGCTGTGCTTGGAGTACGCACATGATTTAAAAAGTGGATACAGCAGCTATTTTCTAACAAATCACATGGATCTGCATATACTACTCACTGCTGTATAAAGTACTTAGAGGTAATTAGATAAAAGTTATTCAGCACTCTTAGAGGTGAATGATTCAAATTAGTATTAGGCTACAAATTACTGAACCCCCAAATATCCCATCTCAGTACACTTTGGAGTGAAAGAGTCATTAGCATTTCACATGCTCTTAACAGAAGAAATTGCAGTGGTCAGACTCAAAATGACCATTTTCTCCGTCTTTTCACAACGATTTTAGGTTCCTAGACTGAAATATTAACAGTCTTGCTGAACCAGAATTATTCCACTTCTCTCGCTTTTTGCCTGCTTCTGTCAGAAAGCCACAGAGCATACAACTGCAGCGCACAGCTAACCGTATAATTGATAACTCCCTAGTCTATTCACTGTGGGAATCTGTCAGTTAAAGTCTAAAGACACATACACACACGCACACTATGAAAATGAACTTACATAAGTCTTCCTGTGAACTGAATGCAGCCAACATTTTGATGTTTAATTGGCTGGGTCTGGTTTACTAGCGCACACATGTATTTCAGCAGCAGCATACTGTACTCTGGCTCTTTCTGACAGATCTATTTAGTCGAAAGGAGGTGTATTTTCCCAAGGTAATTGCTCGGAATCATGCTTCCAAAGTCAAACTGATTCAAACTTTGCTTATTCGTTCTTTGCAGACACACAAGTAGGACTATTTGAAAGCAAATGAAAAATCCATAGATCAATGTACGGAGCCTTTCCTACACAGTGCCACAGAGGGAGTCTATTTCAAATAGGGCTGGTTGTCAGTGGCAGTTACTGCCAGCATCTTTTTAAATATACATCTTTCAGAGTAATACAGGTCTTTGAGATAATGAAAGATTTGCAACTACTATATTATCCACCAAGAAGAAATACATATACTTGAGCTGGGTATACTCCCACGCATAGGAATGTTCTTGCTAAGTATGAGGAAAAAATAATTGACAGTTATTCAACTATTTGTGAATATTTTTTCCTAGACTTATTCCTCTAATAGGGTATGTCTGATAAAGTGCAATTTTTAGAGACTGGTTTTTCATGTGGGCTTAGTGACTGGATGTGAAAGCATTTGGAAATCATTTCCCTATACCTGACATGGAACACACAACCCCAAATTACTCATTTTGCCCCTCCGTGGCTCCAAGTCAACAACTTAAAAAGGGCTTAGACTGTCTCATCACATACATGCCATGAAGACTACAGGTTATAGTCATGTTTTACTTGTCTACATAGCAGAATAGGTTCCAGGTCTTTCTATTGCCAAAGCAAATAGCTACTCAGAATTTCCTGAAGTTTGACATGAATTTCACCAATTTAGACAATCAAGATATATTTGGCTTTCTTTTCTCCCACCCCCCCCAACTCTAAAGAAATAAAATTATTTCCAGAGCTTTTGGTCTTTTCCAAGTCATGATTCAAAACCATTTTGATAAAGAGTTAACCTCAAAAGGCTTTAGCACTTGAGCTACTCAAGGAAGGATGCTGGCTTACGAGAAGTTTTCATTGCGGTCTAAAATTTTGTTACGGAGTGAACTGAATGGGGGAGCTAAAGACCACCAGCATCCTTATTAGCACTGGCCAGCATGGGCTTGTGCTCCTATGTCACACAGTGTGTTTGCACCACAACATCCACAAGCATCTTTCTCCACCCAACCACTTACATCAGGACTGCATGCCCCCTGTGCTGACCATACTTTTTATAACTGGCAATTTTTAGAGGTAGTAAAACTTGGACAGAGAACACCCTCAACTGTGATGGGGAAAGGAAACTCATAACCTCTTTTTCACCCCCCTGAGTTACAATCTTTTACGGTTTCTTGTTTGTAGATGTTATTGTCAAATTTTCCTACTACACCCTATCAATCCCTGGACATTCTTGTCTATTCATTCAGGATTTTAAAAAGATGACACTGACACATCTGGAGTTAAAGCACTCTGACTATAAGGAAGGATCAGCTGTGTGCTCCCAGAATTAAAGCACTTCTTCCTGACACCATTCCCAGAATGTCCCTTCAAGTCCTTCATTTTCAAAGAAGATAATTATACAAAGGACTGAATGGCACTCACAGCTAGCGGCACAAGCCTTCATCTCCTTGAACACAATGCACTCCAAAACCTGCAGGGCCTGCCTACAGTTCATGTAAACATAGGGGTATTTTTCCCATTTATTTGATTTTTTTCTCTTCTGAAAAAATAAGCTAACGGAAAAATATTTTTACAAGGTATTACTACACATTAATGCTAAAACTAGTGAGCGTTAGTTCCAGAAGGGCACATTTTCTCTAATGATGAAAAAGGACATATAAATTATCACTACAGAGGTTCACAGGTCCATTTCTGGGCCAACCATGATTAAATTAACCACAAAAAGGCACTTGACATCACCAGTGTAACACTTGACTGAATTTGGGAGTCACGTAGGGATCTCGCTGAACACTGGGATGTTAAACAAACCTCTCTCATAAGAGTGACCATGTTCATGTGTATTATTTAATACAGTGGGGTGCTTAGTACATTGTTAATGTTTCAACAAATCAAAATAAATTGTGCCTTTGTCTCCGTCTATGTCTCTGCTAATAAACTGGATTTTTTTCAAAATACATGGCCTTGAAAAAAATAAACTCTTAAGTCTTTCACAGAGATATTTTTAAGAAGGCATAGCATGTTTTAGAGACTCCAGCTATTATTCAGTTAATCCAAATATTAATTTGACTCATCAGATACTCATATTTCACCATCTGATCTGGAAGCTGGTTATTCAACTAACTGTTTTATTCCTATATTTCAGTGCATTTTACTGAATTCAATAAACTAATTTATCAATTCATTTTGTTAGCAGGCTGGTTTCTTCATTGGGCTTAATTTAATTTGATTTCACTGTAACAGCTGACGTATGGGGATATTAAAAAACAGGGTACTTCTGCACAAAAACGACTTCTTGGAAATAGGATAAAGACATTCAGAAAACTATGCTTGCTGCTTAATTTTTTTGCCTCTAAAAAAACAAAGCTACTTGAAAGAAAGTTAAAGTTAATTGCTTAACAAACCATAAAAAAACATAGAAAAGAAGTAAAGGGAGAATAGGGACATTCAAACTAGTGAAAATTCAGGACTACTTTTAATAATTGGAGTTCTTAGGGGCATAAGAATTATATATCAGTTTAAAAGCATGAGTAATGTTTTGAACTTTACAGCAAAACAATCTGTACCAATCCTTTCCTCCACTGAAAGGATGATTTCCCCCCAAAAGTCCACAAGCTTCCCATAACATTTTCAGAACTACAGAACTGAACACTCAGAGTTGAAAACTTTCATTTATAGAGCAAAAGGCTCAGAAAAAAAAAGAAAAGCCAACACCCCATCCCAGAAATAAACCTGCCGTTGTCATATCTTTGTGAGACTGTAGGATAATAAAAATTCATTGTTTTTTGTTTATCAGATGATATGTTATGAATGTTTTAAAGGAGTGTCTTTTACACCAGACAGGTTATTTCTGTAGGCTAATTTTTCATAGCCACTTTTGCATTGAAACCTCCAAGCTTCATGAAGATGATATTTCTAGAACAATTCTATTTTTCTTTTTTTATCACCTTAGTAGTCTTTTCCCAGCTGTATCCACAGGGGAATGGAAATACCCAATTGCAAACGTGACAGCGCTGACTTCTGCAAAGTAGCTTAATTACTCATTACGAGATTCCATCAACAGAAGCTCCGGTCTGTGGTTTTGTAATAAGTGCTGTTATCTTTCCTTGGATTTTCATTCCTTCACAAAGGGGGATATGGCAGTGCTTTCCACATCCACATTTTATACGGAGAGGAATGAGAGAATTTTAATGCATGAATTTGATGTCATTAACAATGCTGACAGCTGTTTAATCCCAGAGGAAACAACAGCTGAGTCCCAACTGCACCAACAAAAAAATAAAAAAGTAAAATAAAATAAATTAACTCTTTAGTGCATCTCAGTGAAGGTACACTATGAATCAAATGCTTCATGCCCTACCTACAGTTTTTGTCAATTATTTAGTTACAGAATCAGTAACCTCCACTGATGAAAAAACGAAAGCTACTCCATCCTGACTGCTAGACTTAAGTTCAGAGAACAGATTTATTAGATGGTCCTGTTCTAAATTTCCCATTAATTAAAATTAAATCCCCCCAAATCACAATGTGAAACAAACCAGCACAACAAATAATAATATAAGGTATAAATGCGTGTGAGCCTGAGTTCCTGAAAAATAATGTAGATGAATCCAAAAGGGATGGTGTAAAAATACATTTAAAATGGATCCTGCAGCAGAAATAGAAAATACAACATGGGATACGCTGCAACTCTGTTACCGTTTAATTTAAAATGGGACATTTAGATACGAGCCAATGACAGCAAATTTGCTTTTGTTCTGTTCTCCCCCTACATACACACTACAAGGACTTTTTAAGGGTATAGAATGAAAAGGAGTATTTATAATATGTATATTTAGAATACATACACACACTTCTCCTTTAATCTATCTATTTTTTCTTTGGTTGTCACCATTTCGCATGTACATATTTTGAGTTTTGCTACTGACTTAAGCATTAAAGACACAAGCAATAGCTGATTAAGACGTATCTTTACAATCTGCAGTATTCGTGTAACAGATAAAGCTTTATAAGCCCTGTCTTGGGAGGGTTCCCATTCATTTAGAACACTAGACTTTAAGCAGATGTCTAAAGTATTCATGTTATAAACAGCAACATTATATGAATTTAAATCTCGCTCTTTGTCTGACCATCCTCCCTTTAGTAGCAGCTGTTTGCCTTCATCTGGGAGAGGGGCTGCCTGTGCAGCTCGCCCGGGTTTCCCCTCTCCCGGGGACACGGCCACCCCTCTCCTCCCACGTCCGATCCCTGATCCCAGGGAGGGCTCTGGGGGACAGAGATGTCCAAGTGTGACAGCGCGAGTTGGATGAGCTTTGGGAGCTGGGAGAAGCAGCGTGTCAGCAGGTTGATGAACTTGAATCCTGGCATCATGAAGAATACAAAGGTCTCCCTATTAGACTAAACGAGACGACTTCGGGCACAGAAAATGCGCTACTCAAATACTTTATAACAAGACGTGCAGTCATATTTTCTTACAGTTAATACAGCGGAGGGTGAGGGGAAAACAGATTTTTACCTTTTGATGTTCAGAAACAGTTCATTCTCAATAGGGGGATATTATGTGACAAATGCGCCAGACTTCTTTTTTTGTGGTAATATTGCTCTTTGCAAATGGCACACATCCAATCCAATTGAATGTAATAAAATGAAACAATCTGTGCCATCTTCAATGGGTTTAATCTATACCATGTTAATGAATCCTTAAACAGACGTGCATGATGTTTTCCTGAAATACATGTAGTTATACTGTGCTCAGTATACTTGTCAGCTTGAAAATAATTTCTGCTTGAGAGACCACCTGCTATCATCATCCTATTTAGAAGCAGCTCATATTTATTTGGAAAAGAGAAATAATAGTTAAATAAAGAAGCAACTTCTCTTACCCAAGCAAGCACAGTAAAATGGTTTGGATCCCCTCTGCACACTCAGGGATTTTTTTTTTCCCTTTTTCTTTTTTGCCTTGCAACAGCTGCTTCAAATAATTTCTGGTATATTTGTACTAATACAGTAACAGGCAAGTGCTGCTTATTATGAACTCCCAGTGTTCCCCCATTTCCTTTCTGATAAACTAAAACATTAGAGTTGAAAAGATGAAGTGAGTTATGTTACAGGTTTCAGACATTATGCAATATGGGTTTCATTACACTGTATCATATAATTTTAAGTTATTAAATATGCCAGAAAAGCATATTTGTACTTGATGAAACACCCAAATACTAAGCATGCAGTATATTTTTTTTCCTCTATTTAGACTCTGAAAATGGAACAAAGAAATATAATGCTTCTACTCCCTAGCATTTATTTGATGCAAAGACAGAGTAAATTAGATCAACTTTTCCTAAAAGACACTTAAAATAAACCATATTTTTCTGGCAAATGCTATTAAGCAAAACCACTACTTTTCACCCACAAGAGAATAAAACAAATCAATCAACAAGCTTGTGAGAAACTGTATGAACACCGGGCTACAACATATAAAAGGACAAGTAAAGAGTGTTCAGTCACATAAACCCAAAGTCAACAAACGAACCAGCTATCTGTGCAACTTGAAGTGTATGACTTGTCCAAGTGACTGCTTGATGCTAACGGGACTATATTCAAGCTAAATTTGAATTTATGTGATTTTTCTGGTTTAGTAATACAAGTGTAAGAGGGTAAAGTTCACCACCATGCAGAGGAATCAAGAAATACAATTTTCACTCTTAAAGCAATAATGTATTAAAAAAGAGAGAGGGAAAAATTTACATGACAGTTACTTGTGTGCTAATCTGGACTACTGACTTCAGAAAGTGAATTTTACCAAGGCACAATAAGAATTTTTCTCTTTTTCATAAATAAGCACATTTAAAGCACATACTTGGTCAAAATGTAATGTGCAGACTATATGTTTGTGGTTTTTTTCTTAGTTTTAGTGTGTACTAGAATGTGATAGTGTGCAGAAAATTGACTAAATCGATATTGGTTTGAACATGATCAGGTAAAAATAAGTTTTGCACTGCTGAGGGACCCATAACTGGTACTAGCCACCAAACTCCAGATATATATTCTTTTCCTTGACGTATAACATTAATTTTATACCGGCTTGCCATTGTGATTAGGTTCATCTCATTGTATGTATACATGATCTTCAGTTTCTTTTTGCAGGAAAGCCCCTCCTACTTGACAGCAGAGGTGACAGGACTTAATAGA
This sequence comes from Gymnogyps californianus, assembly GCF_018139145.2. Lineage (NCBI taxonomy): Eukaryota > Metazoa > Chordata > Aves > Accipitriformes > Cathartidae > Gymnogyps > Gymnogyps californianus. The sequence goes on from NC_059482.1 coordinate 6,829,279, forward strand.
TGGTTAGATGACTCTACTTTCTGAGCAGTAGAATTTGGTCCCTATTTCATACTCTCACATTTGTGCATAACTTTAAAGGTGGAGAGAACTAACTCAATGTCCCAAGAAAATTTCAGCTGGGAAGATAACTACAGTAGCAATGTGGTAGAGTCTATGTACACTGTTGTTCTCTAATCAAACAATTTTACAGTGTGACAGAATTTTTATGCTCAGCCTGAACACATTAACTGCAATAGGGGTTTTTTTGGGGGGGGGAAGAGTTGTTACTTTTTTTTTCTTTCTTTAAGATGATGATTGCTCACCTCAATAATGGGTTGCTGCCACAACATGCTTTACATCAAGTTATCTTAAGAAACCACATGGAAACATCAGTTGTGTTACTGCTAAGTGACATTTCTGATACAGTACATCTGAGTAGCTGGACCTCAGAGACTGTGCTAATTTGTTTCCTGGTGTAATTCCAAGTGTTGGTTTTGAATTGAGAAATGCTTTGTTGTGTTTTCTGCGGTGGTTTTTACACAATTTGTCTCTGTGTGTTCAAAGGTGGAAGTTGAGACTATCGAACACTCAAGCTGACAATACCTACATTCGCGTGACTGGGAGTAAGGTTATTCTCGTTACAGAAACTCTTCCTTCCCCCATACTATGTCTTATTTTTCAGGGACACTTAAACCCAAATCTAAATCCATGTTTCCTCTGAGGTCATGATGAAAAGATTAAAAGCACCTCATCAAGAGGTGACTACTGTGGATCATCACAACCCTAAAGACATCCCTGTGATGTTGAATTCCTTCCTAAGGGGTTGTAGACCATAAAAGATAGTGAGTTTATTTTCAGAATTCAGTATTTCAAAAGATGTGAAGAAATCTTGAATTAAAAAACCAAAGTCAACTAATTTATGGAGACAAATAGAAACGCAAAAAATAAAGGAAAAATACTGATAAATATTGTGAAGTTCTAACAAAGCCAAACACTCAGATACTTTCTTAAACCTCTCAAACACTAAGCAATGGGACAGAAATCTTCGATGATGTGGTTTTAGTAGATTTTTATAATCTTTTCTTCCAGACAGGATTAAAATAATCAAATGCACTTTTTCTGTTGCATTTTTACATTTCTGTTACTATTCTGGTGCAAACTAAACGGTAAAATTACATAAACATGTAATAACTTGAAGAAGCCTTTTCAACATCACAAACTGAATATGTACTTCTTAAAAGTTTGTTCCTACTAAATGCAAAACAATTTTCCCTTCCTTCCTAAGCACATGATTACTCCTGCTCACTGTTTCCTTCTGTGTTCCTCAGTTTTGCTAATCGCCAGTAAATTCAGCAGAGTTGCATCTCATTTCAGGAATTCGTTGAGATATGAGAGAATATTTCTGGTCAGGAATGAGAAAGCACACCATACAAAACATTTTTGCATCAGTAATGGAATATTTTACAAGGAATAATTCATATTATTTTAAACAGGAAAAAAATTCCTAGGATTTTGATAAGAATGAACTAGAAGAGAGAATACTGACAATGATGGAAGTTCAGGCTGTCAGCAGAGGTCACAAAAGGGGACTGTCAAATATCTATACATCTTAAATATGTTACAACCCAGCAAGCTTTATGTAAAGTTCCCTCTAAGACAAAAAATAAAATGACATCAAATTATAATGCAACCTGTTCTAGAAACTAAAGTCAATTGACTTTCAATTCATGGATACAAATATTCATCCAAGTCCCACTCATTTAAAGAGTGGTAGACTTAAAAGATTATTTCTGTGACTGTATTAAATGTCTTGTTCAACTTACTTTAAAACTGTGCAAAGGAATGATAACTTGCAAAATCAGAGTAAGTTGGTGGGTGCTATAGGTTCTATCAAAATGCGTTTTTAAATTATTTCAGAATCATAAAATCTTTCCATAGAGAGTGCTTTGAAACTGCAAATTAAATATAGAGCTTCTATGAACTGTATCCATTTTTACTGGAAGCATGTATTTCCATGGGGGTTCATACTGTCTTTTTGTCTAGTTACACTAGCTAATAATGCAGTGAATTTGCAGTAATAGAGTAAACGTTATTTTGATGACATTATCTGATTAAATTAAAGATGACATTAAAAGGACCATTTCAATAGGAATCAAAACCTCAAAAAGCAACTGTGGTTGAACATTCAGTCAGCTAGTCCCAGTCTTGAAAAGACAACACAATATTTCACTCATGTAAAGATTAGTGATGGACTGAAAAATAAGTTCAGATGACATTTGACTTTAAAAAAAGGTAGGTCTTCAAACTGAAAAAATAATGGTTTAGGACTTGTGTTTTTACATGGGTACAATTTGAATCTATTCACACAAAAATGGTTCACACAGCAACGAACATACAAATACGTAGCAAGTGAAACTGAAGGCAGAGGTTTGAGAACTGAAATCATATCTGCTCGTACAGTGACAATAAGCCACCAGAATCATAGCACGAAATCAAAGATGGAAGCATCAGTCACCTTCCTCACCATGCAATTTTACCAAATTGATAAAATGGCGAGAAATCCACTTATACATGACGGAAGGGTACAGAACAGAAGAAAAAGGACATTAAGTGAGTTATAATTACTGGAAGTTTTCTGGTGCATAGTACTAAAGAAGTTGTAAAATAAACTCTTATGAGCTACACGTTCACATACATAAATCAAGAGACTGTTTGAAAATCCCTTGACTTAAGCTCTCAGAGATAGAATCTGTCTAAGGAAACATTCCTGAATAATGTGACTGTGTTATGAATTAGAGAGGCTTCACAGGAAAAAGATACAAGATTAAACGTATGCAGCCCTTGGGCCCCATCCTTCTCACAGACAAAATACCACCTTCAGTCACCAGGAGCTGTGACACCTCTATTCTCCACAAACAAATTCATGGCCTCTGCAAAATGACTGGTTCAGGGCAAACAAGTATGATATTGCAGACCAAGCTTGCTACCACAGAGTCATTCACGGTAAGACTGCTTTTCTCTGTGACCTCAAAGAGGCATCTTTGCGCTTTATAAATTGTACGGTCAATGCATGTGAACACACTTAAACGCACATCAGTGACTCCCTGTTTGCTCCAAGGTCACGTTGCCAAAGCCCAGTTATAGTTGTATCCTGCTACAAAGTACATATATTTCGGCGACTTTCCCTCTCACTATAGATATTCATAAGCCTGAATTTTCACTTTCTTCATAATCCTCATTTTAGAGGAGATAAAGTCAATCCCACCGACAGCACATGAGGAGTAACCAACTGATGCCGGGGGGCTGATTGTGGACAAGCATCCATCGGGAAGTGGCGTGAGGTCACGCTATCGGTCAGGACATCAGCAGAAACCTCCCAATTTCTGCAGCACTTACTAAAAATACAATTTAAGCCATATTAAGCTCCAAAACAAAAGCTTCAAAGAACAGTTACAAGCCAGGAAAACATACCTTCAAAACACTTCTCAGACAAAAGCCTTTATAAATTCATAGGTTTGAAGGGGCATCCATGAGAACAACATATTCAAGATTCAAGACAATTGGAGGGAATAAATTCAAGATATGATAACCACAATTATAAATAGCTGCCCCCATACTGCCAATGGAAAGGTGTCTATCAAAAAACTGCCAAGGGTCACCAGCTGTGGTATTGAGACAAAAATATTTGTAGTGTTTTAAATACTACTTTAAGATAATTATTTGCAAATAATGACTTTTTAGTGGATATTGCTGTATTGTATTCATGTCAATGACAATATATCCACAAAGGCAGCACGAGTGGTAAAAAAAGCAGAACAGGTATTCTTTGACACACTGGCATATCATTTATAAATCACAAACTCTTAGGGCATGAATTGTTAAGGACATCATAAATCTCACAGCTACTACATAACAATTTTTATATATAAAGACATTCTGTCATAGACCTTGAAAACCACGGGCTTCTACTCTTTCTAGTTATTTGTTGTCAGGGATTTGTTCTCCTATGTTCTTTCTAAATTCAAACATTTGATGCCATGTTTCTCAAAATACTAAAGAGTAAATTCAAAAAATGGTAGCAGTCCCATTCAGTAAATCTAGTCATATACTTTAAAATAGACCGGCACGTATGGCATAGATTATGCAGATGATATTTGCACATGTGTATTTTCTGGTACTCAAAGAAGTAAATAGCATAAAATTTTTATTCCCATCACTGTGATAAAGTTTTTGGCAAGGGGTTTCCATTAGAATCATTGGGCATAACACTCCTCATAAACCTAGCCGGAATACAAGTCATAAGCAATATTGCCTGATTCCAGTCTCTCTTCTTTAACTATTACTGATGCATAATTTAGAAATTTTAGAGTGGGATAATTTTTGATTACATGAGAAACAAAACTCTTTGGTGAATTTCCCACAGTTTTTATTGAAATAGCAAAGTAATTTTGGCAGTATTAAAACTGAACACACTAATGAATTAAAAAAAATGACAGAAAGTTAAAACACAGGGTTTTCTTTAATCACTGAAGCCAGGCATAAAAATTAAATATGAAAGTGCTGTATATCTTTTCATGTTTCTTTTAAGGCACAACATAACTTTCATATTAAATTCTTAAGTTTGTCATTCTTTCTTGGACAATGAGTACACATCAAAAAAAAAATCAATGAAGTAACTGATTACTATGGTCTTTTGGACCTACTTCACCAAGGAATATATGTAATTAAATGCAGTAAAGTAAAAGTGGCACAGCACTTCTATCTACCAATTCCACATCCACAAGGGTCACTCGCTCCAGCTCCTAGATCACGTACTACATATGACATCAGGCAATTCTAAAGACAGAGCAACAGATTTTCAGAAAGGGCATCCTCATTTCACTAAGCAGCCCAGCAGTCACAGCACAGGTCTCTGGGAGACATTTAAGAGAGTCCTTAGTTAACGAGCACACGTCCAGCTCAGAAGGGTTACCACGTCCCAATTAAAATTTTGATGTACAGCTGCCAGTGGTAGAGCACACATACAAACTTTGTTATACCTATCCATACTCTAAGGTAAACCTCTTTTTAAACATAAAAATCTCTCCCCCAAATGACAGCTGACAGAGAGGTGAAGTATTGTTATCAGCATAATCAAGTGAAAAAAGTTGAAATATGATTCAGAAAATATTGATATTAATATTTTTGGAGAATAAGTTCACTTTACTTTGTGATTAAGAAAAAAGCTGCACTAGATTGGAACAAAATATTTTGTTAGGTCACTATATGCCACAGACATTCATATACCTTGAAACATGTCTTCAGATCAGACCATTAGTAATCACAAGCTAAATAAACAGGCTGAGGAAAAAAATAAAGAATTTTGCAGGGTTTTTCCTTATGCCTAGAAAATCCAACTGAGCATCGCGTAAGATTTGCAAAAAACATGTTTTCAAGCAAAGGAGGGGATTATCTTGAATTGGACAGATACTTTCGAGAAGCAGCCATCTGACTCAACACTAGGTTATTTAAACTGTTTCTCCTCTTACAAAATTAGTTACCACAATTTCATCTGTTCTTCACATTCTTGGCTGCAACTGTTGTTACTAATGCCTTTACCAAGTCCAACTGGCCTATCTCATCATCTTGGTGAATGATATCTGACATTCAGGAACAGCCCAGAAACACCAGCCACACTTTTTACAGAAAACGGATAGTCAGCACCTGAGGGGGAAATAGTTGGTCTATACGTTTCTACTGATATTCCCCAAGGGATCATCCAAAGGCACTGTTAGTACCGCAGGTCAGTCAAACACCTTGCACATCCTCCAGATGGAGTAAAGCAAGGCTTGGAAAGGGGGTTTAGAACAACAGAAATGTGTTCAGCTGTGAAATTAAAAGTAGGACAGCATGACATGCAACATTATGTGTTGAGCTGAGTCAAAAGCGGTAATTAGGCTAAGCTAAAATACGAACATACTTGTAATCAGAACAAATTGTGTTTTGTGTCCATCGCATTCTCTCCTCATAACAAAATTGGTCGCCTACCCATCCCAAAGCACCTCATTACCCTCCCCATGTCCTCAATCCCATCTGCAGTGCCTCCAGTCCCTCCTGTATCTTCTAACCACTATAGTACTGCCTTTCCTTGGAGCCCCTATAGAATCACCTCCCCAGGTGCCCTTAGCTCCTCCATGTTCTTTACCAATGTGTTGTCCTGACAGCTGGGCAGGAGGTAGCGCTTGCTGTGGCCAGCCTGGAGCTATGCCTCTGCTGTCGGGCTGGCCAGGGCACACATGCCAACTGGCAACCAGCAGCTACTCAGCAGATGTAAAAGCTGAATTTTTCCTACCTTTCCTGCAGCAAGAGCACTATTTTGAGTCTGTGTCTTCTGCTTACCTGCCAGCTTTCTGTAATTTGAGAGGAACTCAGCTATCTTGATACTTCAGACCTACTTGGTTGAAACTAGCCTGAGTTCAAATGTTAGTGGAAGGCACTGACTGACAAACACATAAGAAAACTAAAGAATACGCATGAAAATGCAAAACCAGTTCTGTCATAAAAACACAGATGTTAATAAAAATAGCACCACAGCAGCAGGTTACAGGCTGCAAATACGAAGTGCACACAAGCATTGTAACATTGATCTAAATAAGCATTTGCAGTATAGCTATAGACCAAAAAGCACATGTATGGGTACACATGGGTGCACATTTAAACTCATAATAAATTGTCTATCCCAGAAAAATGCAGTGGATACACAGTGACCACAAACATGAGGACTATAACTGACTGAGTTGGAGAATAATCTTTTTTTTTTTTTAAAAAGTAAAACAACCTAATGAAAACCCACAAGATCAGAGTGTTTAAGTGACTACACATTTCCCCTGCCACGTTCTGAAAAACAGCAGACTGTTCATTCCTTTGAGTTCTTGCAGCCTGTTCTTGGTCACAAAACTGTAGCCTAAGAAAAAAAAAATTATTTAATTGCTAGTGTTTTGTCAATGACATGATGATATATCCACTGCAAGGTAAATCAACCTGAACTTTGCCAGAGAACAATGCCCTGAAATGATTGTGAAAGCAGCCTAACATGTTATTTTGGGACACTTTCTATATACTTCACTTTTATAGATCTGAAATTAGATTTTCAATTTAGAATACATAGGAAGTAAAACTGGTTATAAATAGTTGATAGGTGAAACATCATTCTTTATAGTGCCAAAGACTGTAGGATACAGGGCTGACCAACTACTATACTGAGCAAAGTATTATCCACTGGCTTTATTTTAACAACAGGTTATCTGATTACAGCCTGTGTTTTCTGGCCTCAGCACAGACTACATTCTCCCACGCCACTGGTGGGACGTTTTAGAAATCCATTAACAGCTAATTCACCCAGGAAACTTGAGATCTCTGTATTGAAGCATGAAAATTAACATTCCTCATGCGAATGTCCAGTTGGAGCAGCTGTGCTCCATGTTTTCTCAACAGAACCTTCCAAAAGAAAAGGGAACACCTTTTCACTCTCATCTAAGCTTATACTAAAAATCCTCAGTGCGCTTGTCCTACAACAGATGCAGAAATTTAGCTATAGGGTAAGACGTAAATTCAGGAGACTTCCCCCCCCCTTTTTTTTTTTTAAAGTTTTGAAGCTAATGACAATGTTTCAGTCTTTATTGCTTCAGGTACAGGCAAGAAGTAAAAATCTAAGCAGCTTGAGAAAACACAATATCTATCAAACTCATTTGCTGGGTATGAAAAGTGGCATCCTGATTTCTCCTTCCATTGGACTTTTTTCACTACTTTGCCAGATAGTTTAAATATTTAACAGAAGGCTAATTTGTTGTCCTGTCTTTTGGAAAGGTTAATTTTAAAAAGTGATCAGATGTTATTGGGGCTTTGAACCCCAGAAAGACTCCTTTTTGCAGATCCACATTGGTTGAAGTGTAGTGCTAGCATAGTCCAACAGAAATCATATAACACTGGTTTGGTATGTCAGATTTCACAGACATGGCATGAATTTCTACAAAATCCCCTGATATCGGTCAAGGAAGGCAAGCATCACAGCAAAGAAATGCAACTACAGGACCAAAAAAAGAGGTTCCTGCAAAATTTTGACCATAAAACAGAGGTTTGAAAAGTTATGGTCTGTGGGTTTGTGAAGGTCATTGAAGGGAAGGAAGACTTGTAACAGTAGTAACAAAAGTAGTAAATTGAAGATGGTATTTCTGAGCACTGCTTGGCATTGCTTGAAGTAGCTTGCTTTTTGCAATTGACTTAAATAGAAGTAACCCATAGCCAGATTCTTGGGACAGTACCAACCTAAAATGCCTTCATAATATTACCTTTTCCCATAAGCTGTTACTTCACTTTCCCACAAGAACGGTATGCGAATACAAATGAAAGACAATGTGGTCCTGTCTTGAATGGGAAGTGAGCTGCGTCCTGCAGTCATAATTAGGGAGGGCAGTGGCCCATGAAATCTTTTCACCGAGAAGATCCACACCATAAAAATATCCGCAATCCTGTGGTATATGGTGTACTGTTTTACAATCGATATTCATTCATAACACCCTATAAACAGGCATTTTGTAACCTGATGCTGAATTTAAACTGCACTTTATTTAAGAAACAGTTTTGAGGGTAATCAAGGACAAAGGACAGAGTAGGAGTTTAGAGCTTCTCTAGTGATATAAGCCACCATAACATGGATGACCAGCAAGAAACTTTTCTGTTTACCTGAAGTGTACTAAAACCTTCAACTGGCCTTTACACAATGAAGTGTTAGAGAAGACATCCAGCGTCTTTGAACTAAATTAGGTCAATATTATATGCAGGACAGGATTTTATGAGGGTAGGGGCAGAAAGCTGTCACTTTCTTTTAATTTCAATAAACCATACACAGCATCTTTTAAAAATTAACTAGCTCATAAAAGTTCATCAGTCCTGAATTGTAATTAATTTCTGTGTGCAGAAAGATCATTTGCCCATAGGTGTTGCTTACTCATTTAAATCAGAGCCACTGCAGCTACCTGACAATTCTATTAAAACTGTTCTTGATGAATCCTAGCATTATTTAACAGCTTTAAACACTGAAGCATTAGAACAAAATGTTTGTTATAGTGATACCCATATACTAACACAGGTAAAATTGCTACCTGCCATTCATTGACTAGCTGGTGAGGTAGAATAGCACATGGGGAATTCCTGATCTCAGCTACAGCGTAAAGATCTGCAAAGCCTGACACTAGCATAGAGACAAAATTCACACGGTGCCCTCCTAATGGATGTCAAAAAAAAGGACAGATATACTACACATACACCTCAAAACAGGGGTGACAATACTTGTCTCCTTATCCAGGAGAACCATTTTTATCCATTATATACACTACTGTTCAATACCTCAGCTCAGCTAGAAAAGCAATTCTTCTGCCGTAATGACATAACCAATATTATTATATATCAAGCCTTTTAAGAAATCTACAGAAAAAAAGATTCCATTATTTCCCACAAGAAGCCGCTGCTATTTGTATTCAACAAGCTCCTGTACAAGCTTCCCACATGTTATGGGAAAGAGCGTGTGTTTTTTCAGCCACAATCATCTCCTGTTTACTCATAAAAAATACAATGTGGCATATTGCTGAATTGTATGCCACTTACAACTTTAATATACATTTTTTGCATGGCTGATAAAATGCATTTTCTCTCCCTCCTAGCCTATCTATGTGCTCAGTGAACACAGGAGCAGTACCCCAAGTCCCAGTGGAGTAGTGCCCGCGACTAGGTAAGCTTACACTCCTGGTAATAGTTTCTTAGCCCTCAGCAAAACACATTTTCACTATCACAGGAACAGGTTCTCCTAAACCCTGTGGAAAGTCAACATCTAAAATGCCAAGCCTTCAAGATTCAGGGTTCAGATACCCCTGTATGTAACTGGAGCCTCCGAACTTAAAAGTTCAAAGCTTTCGTATCTTTCCAAACCGGATCCAAGCAGGGCTCATTACATCTAAATAACAGTGTCTGCAGAAATTTCAGGAATAAATAGCGAGTTTGACCTTGACTTGATCTCTCATTTTCCACTGCAGAGGAAGCTCTGAGCTTCATATTGGCAGCAATAGGCTTCTCTCATCTATGCTCTGGTCTTAATAAAGGCTTTTGTAAGCACATCCAAGACAAAAAAAATTGTAATGTCTATAAGGAAATAAATACATTTCATTCAGTCATCTATGAATTGCAAATTAATAACATAATACTACTCTTTTGTCATTTTAACTTGGTCTCCATAAAAAAAAAATCGTATGAAAAACACTAAGCCACTCACTCCTTCCCCCTATTCATACGTCAAAACAAAAAGCCAGGTAGCCAAGTCAAGCATTTGAAGTTTAAGAAATGTCACCCATTGTCTTGCTACAATCTACCCTTTGTTTTCAATATGACATGTTTCCAGTGGGGTATAAACACATGGAAGGGTGTAATAGAAAAAAATAATTTTAACACAGATACACAAGGAGAGAGAATTAAGCTAGTACAGCTGAGCATGAAGTCTGACCTTTCCCAACTTTTGAGTACTGGGGGTTTCAAATTAGAAGTTATTTAATATAATACTATTTTTTTTAGATTTCTAGATAATGTTCTGAATTTAATGCACACTTCAATATTCCATTGATGCTTTCTTTTGTTCTATTCTTAAACACAGGCAACTTTGCTTCACTACCATCACCTTTATCTTTGTATCAATTCCGGTCAAAACATGTTTCCCAAAATCAAGGCCTTTCTCCTTGGCTCATTACAGGTAATGACAAGTTGCTATCTCATAGCATTCTCAAAATTTTCCTCTCCAGAGCAAACGGATGATTTTAAAGTATCCACAGAAATAATACTGTGTAATAAATGTTGACTTTTCACATCAGGCTAGTTACAGGTTTAATAGAGACCTGCATTTATTCCAAGTGGCATTAGACTTACTGGTAAAATTATTGCAATATTGGGTTGTGAAAATACAGAAAAACACTAACAACACAGAAAGAACCCTCTTCCCACCGAGCACAATATACAGATGTTGGTGAGTTCAAAAGGCACCAGAGACAGCTTTATTAATGCAGCAAAAATAGGGTCTTTGAGTTTAAGAAGCAAAAATACCCATAGAATAGCACTAACCCACCAGCATTAAAAAATAAAAAGTTTTTTGTCTATAATTGAACTCCTCTTCCCAGTTGACCTCCTGCTACATAATGAGGCAGAGAATTCACTGCAATATTGGAAGTAAGAAATAGTTGGTTTCATACCCAAACTAGAAAACTGAGGCTCAAGGGTGTCCCCCCAGCTAAACAAAGGTAAGTTAAAAATTCATATTGTAAAGCTTGTTCTGAAATTTTGTTCTGAGTTTTCCTGTAATTGTAAGATAAAAAGCCCTAATTATTAGGGAAAAACAAGTGCAAACAGAGGATTGCCCCCCCCATCCCAAGATCACATTGTGGAGGATGCAAATACAATATATGGCAGGAATAACAAATGCTTTATTTTCCAAGTGCTCTCCCATGATTTATGAAAGGTGTACCTCACTGTGGGAAGATAATGCCATTTGAAATGGTCCATTTCATAAATCTATCCTCCTCATCCCTAGCTGCATAGAGGACTACTATGAGCTCCTGAATCCAATAATGTTTTCATCCTCTATTGACGAAAAAAGGACTTTGTTTGGAGTGAGGTAATGATGCAGTTACAGAGGAGCAGCGGCTAAAGCTCGGTCTCAGGGGCTTTCATTGGCATAGCCATACAGCTGCAAAGGAGAGGAAACTAGTATAAACAGAAAGAAGAAACAATCAACACACACTACATCCCTGATGTCTTTTTAGTGCTAGTGGCATTAATTATAATGTGTGCCTAATCTTCTGCACTACCACATAACCAAATGTTTTGCCTGAATTTTCTCTTCATCCCCACAACAGATTTATCACTGGGAACCCAGCTATTTCCTGCTCATCTGTTCACCATCCCAGTATATCTGCTTGTTTATCTATCTGCAAGAACGCTTCCAGAAGATGTTTCTGTGCCAAATGCGGTGGTTGCTGTAGATGGGGACTAATCATAAACATAACCAAAATTCATTGTACTGATTTTTTATGTTACAAACAATGGCAGAGGGTAGAGAGAAAAATACTTACTATCCTCAATATTATGGAAAAGTTTTGAGCTGGGACTGGAAGCCATTAGAAGCGATGCTTGGCGAACGGGAGTACAGGGAAATCAAGAGGCAAAATATGAGATGAAAATGTTTCTGGGAGCATTTGACATGTAAATGCAGCCAACAGAAATATTTAAAAGGGTTTTATATTATTAGTACTATTTAGGAAAGAGGAGCTGGAAGCCCCACAAGTTTCTCATTTCACTTTGGAAGAGTTGGTTGTCCTGCTCATTTTGCCATCTCTGACAGTCTGAACAGTAGCAAAGCAAATGTCGCTAAAGAAAATTAAGCGTATATCAGTCAATTTTAGATACCAGCTTAGTTTTTGCTTTTGTTAGGGAGCTGGAAGCTCTACACTGGACTGGCAGTACGTTCACAGATTTCACGAGTAAATTTTGGCAGACTTCTCATCCTACTGAAGTGAAATTTAGTGCTTTCACCAAATTTTACTCTGAGTGTTCGAGCAATGCCATTTTCCTACACCTTGCTACTCACGGTTTCAGAGGCTGATGAATGGCCTTTGTAGAACATGAAGTTTCCATGGCTTTGGCAAGAACTTTACAAACTATATACATGTTTTGAACTGTCACTTTGAGATCTTAATTTACATATTTTGACTTGTGCATGAAAAGCAATTTCAAGGTCAACTTCTGTGAAGAAATACTGGGTAACTCCATTAAAAGTCTGCTGGCACTTTGCATATTTATTTTTCTTCCCTGTAGTATGCATGGGATCTCATAAATCAGGATAAACAAACATCAGAGGTCACATATAGGTGTGCACAGTATATTTCTACACATAGCATGAAGGTATACTGGAAATACCAGATTGCCTCAAGAGTAACAGCAAAGAGACATTGCTCCCTAAAATATATATTTATTTCTAGGGGTACAAGGTTGTGACCAAAGTCTGTTGGGAAGGATGGGAAAAAAAAAAAAAATCTACAGTCCTTGCACATTTGTGGAAAGCACAATCTCTCACTATACGTGGAGCCCTAACTGCGCCTGTAGCACAGCTTACGCAAAGAAAACAAAAAATAAACCACCAAACATAAGAAATCATAAAACAACAACAAAAAACCCACAAGATGTTTCCAGCCATCATCTCTCTCTAAAGAGGTAAGATTTTATCAGAGATTGTGAAAGTCTTATTGCAAACTTTTACTAGATGATACTCTGAATTCATCTGGAAATGCAATCAGGCCTTATCAACACAACTCATCATCTCCAGGACTGCTGCCTTTGCTGTTCACTATTCATCCTTTCAGAACCATATCACTCTTGGAAGCAAAGGAAAAACCCAAAACTCATTACAGTCATAAGTTTTTATGCCATACCTGAGGCTACAGATTGTAGCAGTGGAACTCTAAAACACGGTAGAGCTATGAAAGCAGCATTGCTAAAACAATGGAGATGAGAACACCAAAACTAATTAATTTAGACAGTAGAGATGACTGCTTTCCACCAAGATAGGTGACACAAACTGTAAGAGACCATCCTCTGCTGCCAGATAATTCTAGGCAAAATGGCTGCTACGTTACTATGCTATTTTACCACTTTGTTTTTTCTTGAAGGCTGCAGCTGTGTGTACAATATGGGATAGGAATACTGTATTTAGGGAACTGTTAAAAATCACTTCACTTTGAACTTGATTTTTGCAAGTGGATCTGTACAAAAATGAGTCTGACATTTGTAAGAGCACCAACCGTATACATTTAATTGTAGAAGATAGGTCCCGAAACTGAAAAACTGCATCAAAGACTTTTCATATAATGCTATGATTATACAGAAATTAAAAAAATATGGTCTTTGGCTTTGCTGAAGCATATAAATGCCTTGGTCAATTGTATGCATGGAGGTTTGTAAACTTGATTGCTCTAAAAAACCCAAACCCAAGAACTTTTAATTGTTGTGTACCTGCTCTTTCAGGAGGAATCATGGTGGCTTTTTTTGGTTTCTGGGTCAAAATACCAGCATTTGAGATGTCAGGAAAAGACTCTGTTGAATATCAGAGTGTAAAAATCTTAGAAACTTCACTTACTGGAAAAAGTTGCAGCCCATTGTTGGTGCCTTCCCCAGTTGTGGAAGGCAGGAAGGAGCAATAACTGGTGTCTATGGACACTAATGGAGATCTATGTGTACTCATTTCACAAGGAATAATCTCCCATTATGAGGCCAAAGTCTAGCCTTCTCCTTTGTGTATGGTTGTAAGTGTTGATGGGACAATGCTCCCTATAGTTTCCCTATGTCTCAAACTGAGTAGACTTTGATACACACACTGCCTTGATCATCCTGACTGACAAACTTCAAGCCTTAAAGAATGCTTTGATGTTCCTAATGATCAGATTTCTTCCTAATATGAATTAGGACAGATATCTACCAACTGGTTTATGGCCCCAAGGAGCAATGGTGGGGATACGAGGGGCATACTGCAGGACAGTAGTTTATCACTACAAGTAACTCCCTATCATCCAAATTACTGTGCTCCAGTAAACATTCCGTCTCCTTTTTGACCAAGTCAAGACAAAGAAAGGCTAGCCTGCGACTTGGCACAGAACAAGGCATAAGAGAATGAGCGAGCTGAGGATCAATACAAACAAAATAGAGGTGACATTAATTGCTTGGAGCACTAATAGACCATGTGAGATAGTAGAAACTAGCTTAGTTTTGAAAACCAAGGGTGTTCACCTGCCTTTTGCGATCCGGTTTTGCTAGAATGGCCACAAATGTCACTTTTGTTTGTTGAGCTCTGCACAGCCTAAGACCAGACTCCAACAGAAAGATGTTAGCAGAAGGTTTCCCTGGGGTGTTCCGCAGGGAGTGAATGCAGCGTTAGGCACCCCAGGATGCAAGAGATGAGTTAGTTGTACCGCATTTTTGCTTCATCGTTTTTAATACTTGGCAGTGTGCTCAGTGCCTCTTGATGGGTTCATTGTCGTTATTCTAAACTAAAAAAAACAACCACCAAACCCATCCAAGTCTAAATATATAAAACTTCAGTTTTAAAAGTTTATTTTTCCAAGGCTACTCTTGATCTTTTGCTCAGGATGAATCACACTTAAACCACAGCTTCAGTATATTTCCTTCAAGAAGATCAGTGACTGCTGGACACTTCATGATTCTGGAGGAATAATTGAAAAAGAAAACTTTTATAGGAAAGTTCTGTGCTAGCAAGACCAAACTTGGAGCCTCAGCACTTGTAAATGGCCTCTGAGCCATTGACTGGTAAAGATTGAAGTAGTTTTGTTATTCTTACTGCAAACATTTACCTTCTGAATCCTCTTGCTAATGAAATCAGCTGGCAGCACTTAAGTTTAGCTAGCAAAGTGTAGGCTCTGTGCAGCCATGCTGCTTGGGCCCCAGCTCACCTCCTCTCTACCATGGTAGTATATTTATTTTAACATTTGACAGTATCTATCAGATTTTAGAGAGCTTGTTTAATGACCTTTTCCAAAATCTTCCATTCATTTCTTTAGTTTCTCACTTTCTCTCCTTTTTTTCTTTTTAAAATAAATTATGGTTATAAAAACAAAGCCAGCAGAAGGGAAAATATTCAGTACCTAGAAACCGAAAATTTGAGTATTTGCTTTTTATGGGGCACTGGAGTCTCCTAAAATACAGAACTGCTAGAAAACTTAAATGCTGAGGACAAAAAAGTTCACTCAGTGGCTATGCAAATACACTACAGTTTTGAATCTCTTTGAAAAATAATTTAAATACTTGTGTTTCAATTTATGGTCTTAAAATGCCTGAAAAACACATTCCTACTTTTAAAATGGATTTTTTTAAGCAAGTCTTAAATACACTTTGATTATTTCCATTCTTGACATTATGCCTACTCAGGTATTTTGTACAGCAATTTGAAAGCACAAAGGCAATTCCTAGCAATACCAACAGGTATATATTGATTTAACAAACACCTCCTCTTAAAGATGCACTTTCTTCTTCCTATGGAAGAGAAACTGTGAATTTAAACTGAATAAAGCCAAAAGCTAAAACACATTGTCTATAATGATTTCTTTGATGGAGAAAGCTCAGGTTCAAGTTCATTATCTTGGTATTTTCAGAGGAGTTTGCCTGCAGCTCTTAGGAACAACATTTAACTGAATTTTATATGTGAACATTAAAGAAACAGTAATGCACAGGTATAAAATAAGTGATCAAACTGAAAGTAAAGTGTACAGCTTTCTCCCTGTTAGCCTACACTGTTATTATCTTTTCAGAAGATGTCAAAACCTTTTCTCAGGAATTCTCATTTTTCATACATTTTGGAAGTAGGTACAATTACTTTAACAGCTCTCTATAGCACTAAGACATCTGTAGCAAAATCGGTTATTTACTTCAAAGCAAGAAGATTTTGAAGGCAGAAAGAAATGGCAGGCAAAAACAGAGGTCCAGAGACACTGCTACTAAACTTCTGGGTTTAATGAAACACAAATATAAAGAATATTTTATGTAAATATGTATATACAAAGGACAAAATGCATTTGTAGGCATATATACCATATAACCAGAGGCCAGAGTGATTAGCATTCTCTTTTCAATTCATGACTGGAGCTTTAGTGCAAAACACAAACTGGAATGCACATACCTACAGTCATTACGTTATTTCATCCAAGTCTGAACACTGACTCAATTTTAAGCACGTGCCCCTGATCTCTTAAAACTAGGACCCGTATGAAAAACAGTCCAAAGTACAAGCCCAGGAAAACACATGCTCCAACATATATTCCCCATACACACAGTGTAGGCTCAGTGTGAAAAGTGGTGAAAGGTACTTGTGGAAAAAAGGTATCGTACTGTAAAGAGAACTACATTTGAAGGAATGCAACTCAAAGGGCAGGACCATAGGAATCTGTTTGGAAGTCAGACACAAGAGTCATCACAGCCCTGCGGCTGCCATAATTTATGGCTCAAACATTTATGTGCATCCTCCCCTTTTCCTCCTCCTTCCCCTCCTGCTCTTAAATTTTTCAGCTCTTCAAGAAAACAAAACACTCATGTTGCAGCGGTCCCTCCTGGAGTCATAGCAGCACAGCTGAGAGCACGTCAATGTACCAGTCTAAAACTGTATTGTCAAGCATTTTTAAAACAAACAAAAACAAGCAAGGAAAAGAGACAAAAAAGTTTGTTCCAGGCTCAAATTCAAAACATTTTATGAGAGCCAAAGTTTTATGCTGGCAAAGGTTAGAGTGGCAGAACACAGTCCTGCAAGCAAGGAACAGCATCATTTGCACCAAGGACAGCAGCGGCCAGAGGGCGGGGGATGTTCAGGTGCTGTAACGTATTTATATTTATTTTCCTTTAGCAGAATGGGAACAAGGTACACCTGGATTTGGCTGGTGTGAGTAAAGCATGCATCTCCCTATACTGGTCCTGCAGAATCTGTGTCCCTGTTTCTAACTAGCAGGGCCACTATGTCCCAGGTCCCCTCCTTGGTCTGACTGAGCTGTCTCAAATCCAGATCTTCCTCTTGGAGCTGCACCACTGTTTTGATTACTGATATATGCTTTGTAGATGTGCATTGTGATTTGAAGACATAAAAAAGCCCACATGGTTGTGTTAAACTGGAGTTAGAGGAAATACAAAAGAGGTGAAAAATAGAATAATCATGCAGAGGCTTAGAAAAAATGAACATATTTCATGGAGGTTTACAGCACTTGTTTTATGACTGAGCTGTACACAGATACACATCTGCATGTCAGATGTGCAAGAAAAATCAATATGGTGGTACTTATTCTCAAATTTTATACCTGAACATTGTTGACTGATTTTACACAAAGGTAGTTACATTATATAATTTGCTGTGGCCTTTTTACAAGTTGAACATCAACTCAAACAATGTTATCTAGTTTGATCATTTCATAAACTGGTATCTAAAATACTGAAATAGATAGGATAATTAAAATAACACACCTGTATCTATGATAATGTCTCCCCAATGTTTAGTCCCCTTATCTTCTATGATATATCTACAGCATTTTCATCTCAATACTGTTGTAATTACTTAGCGAACAGAAACATTCCCTTTCAACAGCAAAACAGTTTTACTGTGTTTTACTGCAGCTAAAAAAGGAAACATATAAAGTCTTGGACACAGACAGTTAATCAAGCTTAACCGTAGCCTAATAACAAAGTAAGCAAAGTGGAAAATGTATATGCTGGCATCCCATCGTGCACTGCCACACTTCTTAAGGAAAAGCCTTATTTTGTTAGGATTGTAGAAGAGGCTTCAGCTCCATGCACCAACATGCATAATAAGCTATGGAGTCAGGAATATTCTTCACTGCTCTATCCTACAAGAATCTAATTGTTAATTGGACATAAAATTAGCTTGAAAGTTATTTTTTTCTCCTTCACTTCTGTGTTCAGCTCCTAGTGACACCTGCCAGGTCAGGAGTAATCAAGTTCCTAACCTTCATGCTCCAGGGAGACGGCTGCTGTACAGCCAAATATGGAGAAATAAACCTCAGGAGAACACTTCTAAGTAACACCAAGCTGCTAAGCTACAGCAGCACTGACTTGCCTGGTGTAAAGCCTTCCATTGGCAAAGCATGGCTTTGGAGGAAAAGACAACAGCTTCTAACCCGCTGGTACAAGCACAACACTACTACTGCAAGTAAGTCAGATTTGCATAGTTCCAAACAAAAATAGTCTAAGGAAGGTGGAATATTTTCTTGTGAAGCAGGTACCAGAATTACCTTTGTTCCTGGAGAACTGTCTTTTCAAAACTATGAGCTGCTACAGCGGCCTCTCGCCGCCCCATACGCACGTACACGAGAGCCAAGCACCCCTGCACTGAGGGACTGGCTACACCTGGGCAGCCCCAGCTGCAAGCCGGGGGGCAGCTCTGTGCACCCCACCCCAGGTGCCAGTCGCCCCGTACCACTCTCAGGCACGGCACACTCCTATAGTCACACCTGGGAGCAGCAGCCCAGCAGGACCAGCCTTCAGGTGATGGGGACATGCTTTCTGCACCATGCTCCCAAAGGTCTCCGGTAAACCTGGAGGCCACCTCCTTGGAAAGACTCAGCAGTGCTGAAACAAAGCATACGTGGTGCCGTAGGATGGGAGCTCAACACCTATAACACCACGCAGATGTGCCACTAAGGTACCAGGGAACAGTTTTGTTCTGCATCTAGAAAATATGCAGCTGCTAAAACCAGTAGCTCTTACTCCAGCAATGGAGAGTCTCAGTGTAGGAGTACAGTGACCGTCAGTGTAGCATTGATAAGAAAGGTCAAACAAATAACTGTCACATGAAAATTTGGGAACACAGCTCATGGTTCTAAGATGCAGCTACAAGGAATGATTAAGATAAAAATATTTAACACATATTTGTATGGTACTAGACTTTTGCTAAAGGGATAGTAGAAATCGGAGTTTGAAGAGATGCTTTACAGAACTGAACACACACTAAGCGTTGCAAACGCTGCTGACAACTAAGTTGCTCCTAGCAAGATCAGAACAGAGGTTTATTATTCCTTTATCAGATTTGCCTTCCAAGTCTCCTTAGAGCAAAAGCACCGACACATACACACAGAAGTCTCATATTTAAAACCTAGGTCTCTTCACTAAACTCTCCTCTGGAAAAAAAAGGGGGGGAGGATTTTTTTTTTTTTTTTTAACAGATATTCTTCTGTCCCTATGCCTTGGAAAGAGGAGATTTGTCACACAGGCTTTTCTTCACCCCCTGAAGGCGAACATTGGATATGGTCATGCTCTCTCCATTTAGAGCATAAAGTTGAAATACACCCATAAGTGCCTGCCACCCCTTGCCAGAAGAAAGGGGAGGGGGGAAAAAAAAACAAAAACAAAACAAAACCACAAATTAAGATGCAAACACTAACTCTCATTTTCTTAGATAATCCTTCTTGTACTTTAGCTGGACTGAATGGTTTGATACTATACCAGACATATTTTGTTCAGTCTATCAACTCTGCACAGTGAAAAAAGAATTCCTAAATTAGATAAATACTTAAGGCTGTTTTTCAAACTTCTAATTCTGTCTAAACCTTGATAATTACTTCCAAACTCTTCCGAAATTGAAATGGCAAGAATTAAACTGGAACTCTCAGCAACAGTGTTAATCAGCGAAGAAAAGCAGTGAAACAAATGAGGCTTTTGCCTCCTGTACGTATCCATTTCAATACAACACATTTCTGCAGATAATGTCTGTTCAAAAAGCAGTGTTTTTCCT
Organism: Gymnogyps californianus; assembly: GCF_018139145.2. Classification (NCBI taxonomy): domain Eukaryota; kingdom Metazoa; phylum Chordata; class Aves; order Accipitriformes; family Cathartidae; genus Gymnogyps; species Gymnogyps californianus. The sequence goes on from NC_059482.1 coordinate 6,849,623, forward strand.
GCAGAGCTAAATATCCTCATTATAAGGTTTAAAAACAAGAAAATCCTTGTCTTTTTTTAAAAAAAGAGAACATAAAAGAAAGCATTTCAGTAATTTTTGAAGAATTATTACCCCTCTGCTAAAAAGCGTTAAGTGGAGATAAATGCAAAATTTGGCTGGAAACACAGCCTATTTGTCAAGCTGTAGTAACTGCTAATCAGATTTAGAAATCTGGATGAAAACAAGAGAGGAAAAAAGAAGGAACGGGGTACGAGGAGGAGAATACGAATGAGAGCAGGTATGAAAAAAACCCAAAACTTTCTCCCACAATTAAACAACAACATAAAACAAAAGCAAAACATGTTCACTGTAACTGAGGACAATGCTAGCATGGTTTGAAAGTCAGTAAAGAGAAATTGTACATGCTTTTGTTAATATGTTCCACTAGGATTTCTCTGAGCACTAGAAGCTGCTCGCTGGTTTTGCATAATAAAGCCAACCTGAGATCAGACACAACAAAACTGCATTATTCCCACATGTATTTCAGTAAAGAAGTCAGAAAGTGCTCTTTGGAATTACTACCATGATCAGCATAGAAGGATTTACAGATGTAATAAAGCTAAGAGAAAGCATCACCAACACCATCTCTCCTTCATTTTCTCCCTAGAACAACTAACTTTCAAAGGAGGAATCCCAAAGATCAGTGGGACAGAACCCTGATCAGAACCAAGACTTTTATCACGTCATTTCCTTTATAATTCTATCAGATTTGCTGAATTCTTGAAATACAGTTGATATGCATTAAATGGAAGAGAGATAAATAAGCTGAGTGCGCTCCAAGGAAAATTGCATATAGTTTTTCAAGGCCAAGTTAAAACTTACTTATGCAGCAGATGCCCAAAGGGTCTTTTGATGTTAAGAGCTACCTGGGATAGGAACTGCTCTAAACCTTTTTAAATCAGGCACAAAACAACCTTCTTATTACCTAATTTTACCACACTACCCATAGCAAAGTAATTGCCTCCATAAATACCCCTAGCCTGCCTCACAATACTTAGGGGGGTTTTGGCTCTTTTTTTGTTATAATAAAAACAAAAAACAAAACCACAATCTCTGTCTTGAGTTATTTATGAAGTCTTCAACTGTCTGAAGTGTCTAGCTCTCAGAGGAAGAGGAGAAACCTCCAGACATACCAGATTCTACATGTCTAGGTCTCTTTTATCACTTGACCCTAAAAAGTAAGCAGTAATGAGAAAGGACATGTACACATATCAAGTGCTTTATTTAAATCATCTTTCCCACTTCTTCAACATGGCACTTCAGCAACTTGGGAAAAGCAGCAAATTATTTTTTTTTTTTAATATATACTTTGGCTCTAGATAATAAGAAGGTATTTCCTATCATGGGAAAGACTGAATTTCTTTCTTTAATCTCCTCCTGTTGAAGCAAGCAATGTCACCTTAAAGTGCCAGGTGGAATTTATTTCACCAAGCTAACAATGTTCATTTCCTTACCCTGTTGTTCCTTTAAGCTTTGAGAGCCTACACACAGATGTCTCTGAAATGTAGTTCATTTTAAACATAAGGAGGGAAGGGAAGAGGAGGAATAGACAAACTTATCTCATCAGAACATCTTTATAGAAGCATGTGTCCCTAAGGAAAGGCTTTGTGCTTATAATTTCATTCAATATTTCTTTTCAAACATTTGAATAATGGGCTTTACAGAACATCTTTTTGATACTAACTGAACTTTATAACTAATAAAACCCTCTTACTGAGCTTTGTAACTTACATCTAGAATCCACAGTGTCTTTTACAAATAATAACCATAGCTAATTATACATAGTAAGTAACCTCAGCTTTCAAGCCTCCACATGTATCATTTTGCTAAATATTAATCACAGCTTTAAGCTTTCTAACAAGCTCCTAAAAGCATGACATTACCAGAGATCCCCCACTCTAAAGAGTCTCAAACTATCCATCAAAATCCCTTTCATAAAAAGGGCTGATTAAAACTTCCTGGCACAGGCTTTTATTTGTTCGCATGTTGGTTCTCCCTCTTCCCAGGCAACTGAGCCATTAGACACCAGCCCACCTTTAGCAGGGCGGGAGAGTCGTCAGCCTCTGCGTACCTGCTACCAAGAACCTGACGTGGTACAGCTGAGCCTAGGTAGGCAGAAGAAGCTGCACTAACTTGGATCTCCTCTTTCTTAATTAGGACTTGAAACAATAGGTGGGGAAAATCAGGGCCAACCGCTATTATGTATTAGCTTTCATTTCTGTGCATTGATTGAGCTTATGTTGTTTTATGTGTGCGATGAAAGGGCAAATCAAAACCCATTTCTCTTTCTTGTCAATTCTCTTTCTCTTTTTCAACTATTTATCTTTGTATTGTATTGCAGCAACAGATGGCACATTAAAAATTAATTCACTTTTTGGGAACTGTATACTGTGCAGCTTATTCTTACCATCTAAAATGACGATGTAATTAAGTTTCTTTTGGAAAGATACCTATAGAATACGGTAACATAATGCCCACTTAAGGAACAAGACATTTTATAATAGAAGCATTTGGGAAAGAACACAAGTCTTCCTGGCATAGGAACTCTTCTTGGCTTGAACATTCTCATATTTTAACTGAATTGCTGGCCTAGTTAAAACAACACGCGTGTTTATATCTATATATGTATAGATATATCACTCAGCTTATTTCCCTCTCTAACTTTCATAGAGGAACTGGTTTCAAGTGTTTTCTACATTAGTTTCTCCTGGCATATTTACAAACAACTCTCTCAGCAGGACTCGCTGGATAATATTAGCATTCTTTCAATAATAGCTCCCAACAAATTCAAATAAATAATGTCATTGTCCGCAAGCACTGTACAGTAGGTCAGTTTACATGCAACACTATCAATGTACACTTAGCAAGGTGCTTAGGAAAAATAGCCTCCCAGTTACATGAAAAAATGTTTACAGTTGTAGGCTCGTAACATTTTAAACCCTACTCAGGGGATCACATTCAATGAGCAACAAACCGGGATAACACACAGATAACAAATTTTCCTCACCAGCATTAACACGTTTGCCATGAATAGAAGACAAGGGGTTAAACTCCTTCAAAGCACAGTCCCTAATTTGGTGGCAATTAATCAACTCAGATAGGAGAATCATATGAATATCAGCTTTATACACCCAGAATAAACAGCAGCATGAAATACATTCCTTTCCTATGATCAATGGCACCTAACAATTACAGCGATAGTCATTAGCAGTCTGTAGGAAAAAGGAAAGTGTGCATGTAGGAGGAGGGACAGGTCATACTGAAGCTGTCTTTTTATTAATCATCATTATAGGAAGGGAAGAAAGAAATATTAAAATTTCCATTCTTATAAAATTTAGTCATTATTTTTCAAACCTGGTTACCTGCTTTCAGATCCTGAAATCTCTTTTGGATGCTTGATTGAAAAAAAAAACAAAACAAAACACAAAACCACAACACACCCCAAAACAAAAACAAACAAACAGAAATACTCTTCAACAGAGCAGTAACCCACAAATCATGGAGAAACCAGCAATATGCAACCACATGAACAGATAGTATCCGATAAGTAATATATATCCCAGGAGAAAGTTCCAATTTTCTCTGTTTTCTTACTGCAGCCCCACTTTGCTACTTTAACCTTTCTTTAAAAAAAATAAAAAGAAAAATCTAGGGGAATTTACCCTTTAATAGGAAAAAAATAAAACCAAACACCACAGCATCTTTTCTTTTTCTTTAGGCCAAGAATGCTAAAGCTAGGCAGCACTTTCACCTACCTTAAAATAATCCACTAAAAAGGACAGAGCTAATCATCTCCGAGAAGAGGGAATGGATGGGTTCCCCCCTGCCCCAAGGTGGCATATATACATGCTCCCCAGTCTTTAGAATATTGCAATATGAGTTTTGGTGTTTTTTTTTTTTTTTTAAAGCATTGTTGTTAGAAGTTTACTGTGCCTACGTGAAAGATGAAATTTAAACTGTTGCAACTTGGCCCAGTCAAAAACAATTTGCAGGAGGACACTGAAAGGCAAATATAGACATACAAGGGACAGGTCTGCTAACACATTAAAACATACTCACACACCGAGCGCGACAGTTCCTTTCTCAAAATAAATACATTTCAAAGTAAATACATTGCCGTGTTGAGCCAGGCCACATTTAGCATCTCAGCTTTCCCTCCTCCCACCCCCACAACAGTGGGTCAAGGATGTTTTCATCCCCTTGTTTGTCTGTCTCCCCTAATAAGGACTCTGTTGTTGTACTGAGCAAGTCGGGGCATTTAGTGAAAATCAAGATGGATTTAGTTTGGAATTAAGTAGATTCCCATGACAGGAAATATTAAGAGATGATGGATGTCTGACAAATATTTAAATAAAAAAAAAAAATCAACTCCCATTTCAGAAGGCAGTCTGCAAAGCTCTATTTATGAAGCTGAACTTTAAACTAAGAGGAACATATTTTTCCAGGCTTTATGTATTAGCAATAGTGCATTTAATTTAGAGATTAAATAAACACTGTAGTTTGAGGCAGCCCACGAGAGCTGAAATGCTGCATGTAGGCAGGCTTACAGTTTTGAAGCTATGAAATATGTCTCCTGTTTTGACACTATTGTAATAGCATAGTTGTTCGCTTTCCTTGTTTCCATGGGGTTTATGGTCCATAAAGTTTAATAACAATCTTAACAGCTGAACAGTGAGCACACATCTCTGGAAGGCTGCTGCATGAAACAGGATCTGAATTTTATCCATGTAATTTTTAGTGGCCACATATGTCCTTTTCTCACCACTGTCCACATATACCCACACAGTTAAAGAAGGCACCAAGCAACACTGACTCACCTTGGAAAAGAGGTCACTTCCCCTCCCAGCCTCCAGGAGCTGAGTGAGCAACACTTGAAACACCAGTTCAGGTTACAAAATTGTTGAATTTCAGAACAATTAAAGAAAAAGTTTGATGAGTAGGTCCCATAGGAAAAACATCCAGGAGCACCCACAAACAGCAGTGGCTTTCTTCCATCTGAGTTGGTACGAAAAAATAATACTTTGGGTACAAGACAACCTTCCGCTCTTAGAGGTGTAGACCCTCCTCTTCACTCACCCCTTCTCCAGTCTCATGTGATGAGGCAGGAGCACTTCAGTTCCCAGCAAAACTGGCCCCCAGCTTATACCTCAACTAGTTACTTTCCATAAAAAGTGAATGAGAAAAGGCTTAATTTGGTGGCAAAGAGAGGAAGTGGGTCCCCCCAAAAGAAAACAAAACCTGAAGTTACCACATTCAAGCCCATAAGCATCTTATTCAGAAAGAACATAGGCCTATGTCTGGTTTTATCTTCAGAGGTAGCCCAAAGCAGATGGAAAAAGGGCAAAAAAAACCACAGAAGGTTCTTCATCAGACAGTAAGTTCCCAAAAACACTGCAACGCACCCCAAACCTCCATCACCCTCTCACTCCAGCCTCTATCTAGCTCATCTTTGGCTACTGCTTCCTTCACCAGCTACCAAGAAAAAAACCAACAGCTAGAAGAGCTGACCGACCTCAGAGCACTTAAACTAATGTGGGGGATTCACCTGCATCTCATCTGGCATTAGGCTCAGCAGATCACCGACAGGTGAGCAGCTCTGCTTGCTTTGCCTGGCTTTGATCTTGGCTTGTTTGGGTTATGACTCAAGTGTAGGGGATCCACTTTACAGACTGGGTTCTTTCCAGTACATGGAAGGTAGGGCAACTGATTTGTGATCAGGATCAGAAAGTAAAATTTTGCACAGAAATCTTGTAATATTGGTTAAAATTTAACCTGAGATCTCTTTTTATACAGCCTGCTGGAAAATTGTAAGTTATATCAATAAGTGATAAAAGGAACACTCCTAGGAAGAGAAAGCACCTTCTCCCCTGCAGCTTGGCTTTGACTTTCATTTTGATGAATTTGTGACTGCCTTGGACTAGAGTCCCAAATGTTGAAGAGCTATGTTGGTTTAAACCAATCAAAGAGAAGGCCCTCTGTCTACTGATAATTCTGCTCCACCACCTATTCCACCATTTTCATGATTTTTTTAGGGGTCTTTTTAAAAATAGAAGTAAAAGGGAACATTCAACTTTCAAACCTGGATTTACATAACTATTTGTAAGGAGGATCTCTAGACAAGTACAGAATATTAAATGACTTCCCCCTTTTTAAATAATTGAATAGATTTCAACTTGATTGTGTCTCTTTAACATTTCACTAGATAATTTTTTTTTCAATGAATTTGACACATCAAGTAATATCAGAGTAAATCTACCTAAAATATTTACAATTACTTGCAAGATATTTTCACATGAACCAGTAAATCGAAACTTCCTCTCAGAGGAGAGACATAAAAAAGTCATTTTTATGGTGGTTATTGTAATTTTAATAGGCAATTTCATAGGTAAACAGAAGTGCTTGATCTCCATTCACTACTGTATAACAGGCTGTGCTGCATATCTAATGGAATCACACGGATTTGTGTACAAAATGAACAAGAATTATAAATGGCTCCTTCTGTGATTTAAACTATACAGTTTTATGTACCTCAGCTACAGTGCCTAAGAAGAAAACACAACACACATTTATATTGTACAAACAGGCAGCCTACTTCCTTTGGGAATAAAGTTTTAAGAAGAAAACGCTTCAGGTTGGCATTAAAGCAGATGTTCAGCAGAAGGAGCTGTGCACACATTTTCAGAGTAGCCTCCATCCAAGCTGGTTCAGTGAAATGTATGCATGCTCAAAAGATCTGAAATTTGTGTGGGCAAATGACACTTTCATGACCGGAGTAGATTAATAGAGTAATAGATTTAAAGGCTAGAAGGGATCATTGTGATCATCTAGTATAACCTTCTGTTTAACAGAACTTAGCCAAGGGATTCCCGCATCAAGCCCATGGCTCATAACTTCTGGTTGAGCTACAACCAGTATCTTCTAGAAAGACATTCAATCTTGATTTAAAGACTTCAGGTGATGGAGAAGTCACTACATTCCTAGGCAAGTTGTTACAGTGCTTAATTACGCTGTTCCTTTTTTCTTTCTCTTTTTTTTTTTTAAACGGGTCTTACTACTACAATTTGTCTAGTTTCAGTCCAGCCATTGGTCTGACTGTATGTCATCCCACTAGATTAAAAGTCCTTTTCTAGCAGAAGTTTTCTCCAAACACAGGTGCTTATGGGATTGAAACAAGGGATATCTTAATCTTTTCTTCATGAAGACAGTGCTTCTTTATTCTTGTGCTATTGGATAAAAGTTCTCATTGTTCTTGTAGGTCTTTTCTGAAATCTCCAAAATCTTTACATGCAAACACCAACACTAGTACCAATAGTCAAATAATGTTTAATTTATAGGGGTAATAACATTAATAATAATACTGCAAGGATCCCATTTGGAGAAGAAAAAAAGCCTGTTAGCCATTTGGTCTTTTTCTTACACACACTCATGCAAATATTCTTCGAAGAAAAGGATGAAATAAAAAATTACCCAAATATGCTAAGTTTAGTCAGGCTGGAAGACATAAGGACAGTAAAACAGTTCAGTACAGCACAGATCTTGGGGGTTTTTGCCAAGTTATGTTTGATGCAACAATTCAGGGGGAATAGGTACCCCTGTACTCCCCTACATCATGCCACCTGGCTTGGGTCCCAGGCATGTTAGAGAAGGTTTTTAATGTGCTCTACCCTTCTGACCCAGGCATGCACAGAAGTGGGCTACAACGGTGCAGGCTGCCAGCTACAGAGCATCTGAAAACCCCCTTACACTACGAAAATCCTCAGCTGCTTGTCAGGACAGCTTTATGGAAAGTGAGATGAGGTTCTGGCCCCAACGTTTATCTGTACTTGGCCATAACTCAGTTTCTCACAAATAGCAATTTTGGCATGTTCTCTTTCTCTTGTACAACTGTGATACATGCAGTGGGAATAATAAATTACCATGCTATTACACGACAACAGAAATCTCAACGTGTTTGGTTATATGTGTAGAACTAAAAATGTGGGCTGCTTCTTTCATGGCGCTTTCACTAGGCTAGAATCTGATATATTTACATTGTTTAGTAATGAACTACTGAGCACGTGAGATTGAGAACTCACGGAAAAAGTGATTGCCCTTATGAACAGGATTACTGGGTGTTTTTTTGTGAAATGAAAGCCCAGATATGTGTCGTTAGAATCACTCTCGCACATTTCAGGCATATATTGCAATGAAACTGAGAATGTGGGGTTTGGAGGAATGTCGACGAATGCTGCTTCTGCTTCAGATGTGATTATACACCTCTTTGGAAAACACAATTGTATAATGCAAATACCAATGTCTTTTATAATTCATTAAAATCTACTGTTAGATTCCACTAATATTCGAGTTGAGAAGTTAAGAACAGGAAAACAAGTGGTATGCAATTCAAGACCACCTTTTATTTAGGGAAAAAAAGAAGCTATTTTCATTCTAAGAAGACAGTGGGTGGGAAAATAGATTTCTGCTAAGGAAACGAGCAGTCACTTTCACTGAAAAGGAAATACTGAGTTGCTTTGTCCTAAGGTCTCAGTGGAGCAAAGCCTGATGGTTTAACCATGGCATATGGGTTGCAGCCCAAGAGAGCTAAAGAGAAAATTTGGAAGCTCGTGTCAAATTTTCTGCTCTCTATATAGCTTTGGCCTAGGCCTCAGCAGTAGTCTCCAGGGATAGAATGATGTACTGCAATATAACAAGCTGCCTGACATTTTGAAATGCCTTAACCCCCAGCTTTCCATCCACCTTTTAGCCCTTGCAGCGTCTTCCCTTCCCACATGGAGCTGCACAATGTACAGTATAAGTCTTCACTATAAAGAAAAAAGTTGCCATGTCTTTGTCCTTGAGGTATTTAATCAGCAATGACTCTTTGCTTCGTTAATAACATTTTCAGTAATATAATATGAAATGCCAGTTATTGTATAGAAGGCGGGGTACATGAATGTCTAACGTTCCTTGCTCAGACACATGCCATGTCTCAGCAAAGTCTTGGGACTGTTTTCTAGGTTTTTTCTAACCAGAATGCAGGATGGGGGGGCATGAAAAAGGGAAAGCACTGTTTTCTTGTGCCCTAAGAAATTACAAGCTCCTGATAAAAAATAAAGCCTCCTGAATTACTGAAAAAGGAAGCTTTAGAAGCACAAATGTGAATGTTGAAGCCAAGCAGATGCACACAAGAAAGAAGAAATTTATTTTATGCTTCCAACAACTTTCAGATTTATACCTGGTAGTTGGCAGCCAAACTCTTAAAAACACTGCAATAATTATATATCCAAACCAAAGTCTTTGCTTCCCCCTTGACGTGGAAAATGCTGCAGAACCGGAAGTGTTATTAATTAAAAAACTCGAAATGCTATTATAGGCTTGAACTCCAGTAGCCCATCTCACAGCCTTCCCTTTTTCTAAAAAGTCAAAACATCGAGGGGTTGAATATAGCTTCTCTCATACATTATCTCCCTAATGACTTTGACCTATTAATAAGTGGAATCTATCAAGTATACTCTCTCTTACAGTATTTTGTCAATCGTTATACGCCTCAATGGGGCCACCATTAAAAATCTGCCAATTAATTCAGTATTTAGGACACTGTTACTATGAAATATGCTATGTATCATGCTATTTCTCATTATAAATATAGAAATGCTGTAAATTACAAGGTGAGATTAGTATTTTCTGCAATAAGAAGTGATGCCTTTTAATGATTATCATTATATACTTTGCCTTTTCTCTCCTTCAGCCGGGTTCTTTTATAGCAGAACCATTCCAAGGGAAAACAATCTGAATGCCACACTGGATACTGAAAAGATATTCTTTCAACACTCTTATGCTTATTTCCAGCCGTTCTGCATTAAATCCTTTTTGTAGCAGAGTCTAAATATGCACCCTAAGTAATTTTTATTCTTTCAAGAAAGTTAACTGAAGATTTTTTCAAACTTTAAACAATGTCTTATTAGAAATCAAAATAAGATTTAAAAATATTATTAGGTATGTTAAACTGACTGCACGTTTATGTACTACATCTGAATAAAACCCTTTTGCTTACCAAAAACATAGCTCTTGCCCAAAAATGATTAATTGTGGCTTTCTGGTCAATAAAACACTAAATAAAATGAAGGATGAGAACCTAATGTGGCTGAAAGTCTCTAATGGCATTTATTAATTTATTTTAGTTCCTTTTTAAAAAAAAAATGTTTTGATTAAAAATATGATTTTATTTAATATCCCATGGATAAAAAAAGCATTAAAGCTATTAGCATCAAGTTAGCATGATTGCAATGAATTATGTGGAAAGTACCTCTAATAGAGTTGTTACTGTGGTTTCATTTATTCTAGATGAAAAATGACATTTATCAAACATTTGATCTGATGGGTTATATATTTATGGAGAAACAAAAGAAAAGAGATTAACTGACAAGAAAATCCATTTTGATTAGACTATTTAATGTTCTGTGTATGTGTTACAAATAACCCTATTCCCAGGAGGATTCCTTTGAACTAGATTTCTTTAATTATTATTTTTATTTAGCACTGAGACCATATGACCTGTGAACATAACCTTTTAAAACACTTGACAAAAATCAAAGGTATTAGAAATTTTTTCTATATTGTTTTCTCTGTAAAGAAAGTCTTATTGTTATATGGGATATGCTTGCCAAATTAAACTTCTATTGTTTTTAAACATATTTTTTAATATTGTCAACTCGTACATTTCTGAATGATATTTCATTTGGAACTGCAACCATTTATCTAGTCGAAGCATCTGTGTGTTTAACATACGGACTGGAAACTTTCCACTACAACGACTGTGCTCTGCCAAAAAGCAGCAAAAGAAAATGTTCTGATGTAAATACAAGCTGATATCCAAGCTCTTCACAGGTTTTGAATCTTTAACCACCTAACTAAAGGAGAGTTTATCACAACCGTGGTTTTGTTGAAAACAAAAACAAAAAACCCCAGAAAACCTGCAGAAACAGGCCTTGTATATTGCAAATCCCCATTTTCGCAACCCAAAGAGGGAATATAAGCTTAAAGGCCTGAATTTAACAAACCTAATTATCAAGGCTTAATTAGTACCAAGGGTAAAGCTTCATGGAACACCTGCAGACTTAATTTATGTCCTGACAGAGAGGAACAAGTGTTAATGGGCTGTATTTATGTTAATACCTGAACCTTAGAGAGCCAGTGGGATAAAACAGACTATGCACTAGTTTTCTGTTTCAAGCTACAGAACAAACATAAAAGATTTTAATCTTAATATTAGTTTGCACATAACTCCTTGGGGAAAGTATAGATCTATTTAAACTTTAAAATTGGAGATGCAGAAAACTAAGAAAAAAAATAAAAGAAAAAAAGTAAGTCAGTCTAGAAAGTGGCATCAATGCAGAAAATACCAAACCAAAAAGTGTCAGTGGCCATTTTCTGAGCATCCTGTGAGCAGCTACCGGTTTTTTAAAACCTCTTACACTATACCACTGATGCTTTCTACAGCATGAACTTAGATTTTCATGTGTCTGACGCGTAATACAATTCTTTGCTATATTCAGAAGGAAGGAAAAAAAGGCTACCCACTGTAACTGCAGTGCTGAGAGTATTGCCTCTGCGTGCTGGGACTTAGGGGACATGATCTGAGTTGACTTTGGGCTTTGGGCACCTTTTCAGAAGGCAGAGCCCTGTGGGAAATGGGGCCTCTTACGGTCTCCAGAGTTCTTGCAGTCCAGGCTATAAACGGGCCATATGGTGCCACCAGTCCCAGCTCTCATTCAGTGCCAGAAGAGTACAGAACATTATATGTCCATGCTGTTCCTCTCTCTGTATGCAGTAAACTACCTTGAAGCTAGGGGGGTTTAGGTATGAATAAATAGCTTGTATGTTTTTCCCACTGAAGTCGCAATTCTGTTGTAGCAAGCCTGGTTCATCTTCACCTCTGGCACTGCGAGTATCATAACTAATCTCAGAAAGATGGTCTTTAAATGGCATTTTTCTGCCCTTCAATGCTCCTTTTGGTCCTTGGCCACACATACCATTTCAGGAAAGATCACCTCTGAGAGTATGGCCATGAGGATAGCATTATAACCTCTGAATTACACTGAGATGAAGGGGAATGTTTATTATTATTATATACATCTGTCACCCAGTCTGGCTTTGGTTTAATATCAGGTTCCACTAGTATTTTCAGCCCTGAAATTGCTCAGGTTGCAGAATGAAGATGCATAAAGCCACCCTATGCTGGCCTGTAGATCTACTTATTATCCTTTTGTTGGTTCCTGTATTCACAGGTAATAAGGACAAAAAGTAATCTCTAAAATAATCCTCTCCAGTTCTCACAAAAGGCCACAGAATGTCACCAAGCGACTACTGCATCCAACTCGCAACTTCTCACAAGGTTTCAAAAGATGCTTGAATTCTTGAAACTGAATGAACCATAGGTTGTTCTAACGCTTGTCTTTACTATTAAAAATGCTGTGTGTCCTCAGTGTAAGTCTGGCTTAACCTTCCGGTACTGGATCATATTCTGCTTTTCTGAGCTGAAAGAACAGTTCTTCAGAAATCTTCCCTTCCCCTAGATCAGACGGTGATCTGATCACCTCCCGGCTGTATTTCTGGTAAGTTAAATAGATTGAAAGCTGTACAGTTATTCCCACAAAACAGCTTTGTCTCATCTCGTGTCATTCTTGTTGCTCTTTTCTGAATCTTCTTCATATTTCTACCATATGTAAATATGATACTGTTTCTTTGCTCTTTTTTGAAATGTTTATAGCTGTAACTGAAGATTTACTTTGTCCGTTCAAATACAAATACGACCATCCTTTTATGCCATTTACAGCACAATTTTACCAGAATGTGTTCTCCACTAGCTTCCCTCACTGTACAGCAACATCTCTTCTATATAGGGCTAAATTCAACTTTCCAACAAAAAAATTAATTTTCTGAACCCTTCTTTTACTTCTGTTCACAAATCATCAGCAAACTGATCCTTGTGTTCTCAGACTTACTTGATGAGAATTATTCACAAATTTTTCAATTAATTAAACCTGCAAGTCTTTACAGTTCACTCTAGTTATGTCATATAGTATTCTCTGTCCTTCCAGATCAGACAAATTATATGACTAATCAATAAGCTTGAAATATGTCATATGAAAACTGAATACACAATCTGAAACTGCATTAAACAATAGTCAGGCTTCATTTTGGTAAGTATACAGACCACCGAGCTCAGTTCTTCAAACATTCATAGGAAGTAAATACAAAAGCATAGTAAACAAAGTCAACCCCAAATTCTCTTTGCTTCATACACATATTATAGGAATTGTTTCTATTTTAGTTCACTTGTAATTCTATCTGACCACAGGCACACAAGAATGAATACTGCTTTTTACACCTAGATCTATAGCAAAATATAACCTTGCCATCACCACACACGAGGAAAAGCCCTGGATTTAAAGAATTAGGAGCTCAGACTAGGTAAGGAGGCTGTGCCAGTGAGCCAGTGAGCTCCTCCCACGGGAATGCAGCTTTGCTTCACATGTTGTGCCAAACCACGGTACGTTTTCCTGGGCTGTCCAGCAAGAGGCACGAGCCCAAGGCGCTGTGAGCCTGGGGACGCCGTGTCAGCAGGGCTGCCCAGCAGAAGGTCACTGAAAATCTCCCCTTTTTCTCTTTTAACTAAAGGTTTGACACTGCCTTAAGGCCTAAAACAGTTTTGCTGTCCATCACTTTTTGTAAGTACACTAGGCTCGAGTCTCTACAGCTGCCCAAGAGAGAGCTAAGAGTATTTATGGGGATGGCCCATAAGAATTCAAGCTAATTTAAAGACATACATCTTGGATGAGAAGGAATGGGTAGTTTGGTTAGCGTCTACTCCCCCCATTACCTCCCTTAGGGTAATGGCAAGAGAATTTTTTAAGTTTTTGTTATCTTTTTTCCTTCCTATTTTATAATCCTCTTTAAAATATTGACACTAATGCTTCTTCCCCTCCTGCTTTTTTCTGGCAACAACTGTTGATCCCACCCCTGCCACCAGCCCGTTCGCCACATTTCAGTGGTGTACAAACCATCAGCACTTTCCATGGCATCAGTGAAAATGTCATCAAGGATGTTTGCACAGCTGTGAAAATAGGGGCTGTTGCAGGGCTGGGTTTTAGTGCTGTCAGCTGGAAAGTGCAGCAGACCCACACAACAACTGGTAGGGATTTGCATTATCTTGTAGGAGCCCCTCGTCACTCTGCATCTATCGGGGGCTCCTTCTGTGTGAGGACAAACTTCCTCAGGCTACATGAGGTGCTTAAACAGCTTGGAGCAAAAACCATCCAGAACAGACAGCATGGGCTCAGCATAATGCTGGAGGGGACTTTCACATACTTTCAGTCCTTAGACTTGGAAAGGTTTTTAAGGACAAAGTGGAGGAAGGCCTTTCCATCTCTTGTGCAGCTTTCCGGCATCCCAGGGCACCACCCCAAACCTCAGGAAGAGTGGAGTCAGCCACTGTCTGCCCCCCGTGGACCCTCCCCTGCCCCAGAAATGCCTCCATCATGCAGAGAGCCCTTGCACTACCTTCGAAGAGCCATGGCTGGTGGAGTAAGTGTTGTCTAGTGCCCAGCTTGGACCTCCAAGGACATGAGTCCCTAGTGCCTCACCAGCTTCGCACCTGGTGCCCCCAGCACCCTTAACACTTGTACCTTGGAGCGCTGCTGGAAACATTTGCCCTGTTTCCAAGTTCAGAAATACTTTCTGAAACACTAAACAAGTATCTCACTGACAACAGGAATGAAACGCCGGTCTTGAGATAGCCTTTGTTCTCTGTGTGTGACTTGTTTTCCCTGCGTGAAAAGCAGGAAAAATAACACCTGCTTCTCAGGGCAATATTTAGCTGTTTTCATGGAAGGGTGCTTACGGTGCAGTGAAAGTAAAAATGAATATTAATGGTAGCAGTAAACTGCTCTCTAGAGTCTCAAACTTTACAAATGGTCACTTCCTAAATCAATGCACAACTGAATTTTGTTTCAAAAACTAGACAATAAAAATAATAATACTCATTTTACAGAGTTTGTTTACTACTTTTAACAGGCAAGTTAATATCTCTTTTAAGTACGTTTTTACCTCTGGCAAATTTATCAGACCTCGAAATGTGGTTTTCAAAACCGGATATTACACATTAACACCAATCTAATATGTATGATCATTACGGAAACAATTCAAGCAAAGCATATTGATTTTTGTTTGTGAACAGCAATAACATTGATACGTAACACACACAAGTTCTCGCACACGTACATATACGCATATGTGTTCTCGTAAATCAACATGGGCACAGTATTACGGGAAGAATATGGTTGAAGCCACGGTGTTGATAGGCGTAGGATTTTGCAATTCACATACGCTTTCATTTTGGTCACGTAACCATGTTTCAGAACAGTATGCTTTTTGTATATTTTGTAAAACTAGCTTAAGATAGACGATAAACGGAAATAACCCATTAATCAGATTGTCAATGAAAATTCTGAGAATTAAATTACAAATCCTGGACAAATTTAGTCATCAATTTCTCAAAACATCTTTGGCATGGAAAGCCGGAGATCTTTGTGAGGTCTAAAAGGTTGATTTCTTAAGTTTCTTAAAAGCAGAAACAACACTTGTCATACACAGTTTCAATCAGGCTTTTTTTTCTGTTTTCTAATTTCATTTCATCCTACTTTAACATGGCGTTTTCCACCTCCCTCAGATCTTCCCACAGAATCAGTCAGGCAGAAGAAACACTTGAGTAGCTTGTGCAAGCATGATGCCTGAGCTGGTCACAGTAATGTGTCCTGGACACATTAACCAATTTTGCAGAGAAAAACAAGGAGAATTTTCAGATTGTGGTGAAGTTCAACATTAATCCAAACTGTATGATAGAAGGCTGTCTTCAAAACCATGTATTATCTGCTACCAAGTATGGTGAACCCAAATAAGAACAGGAAAAAGAAAACCAAAACAGCTCCTAAGATTTTATTTTCCACTTGGGCTAACATCAGTGAAATGAATAGCCGTTTTGCTTCAGTAGTTGCATTTCTTTTGGGGTCATCTTTTGCTCAGCAGGAGTGGACAAGGATGAACTGGGATTTATGGGGCTTTTAATTTTTATTCTTTAATGTTTCTATTTTCTCGTTCAAATATATTTTTATTTAATATTTTGAAATACAGCTTCCCAGTTCAACCTCATTTTAGTTTCCCAAAGTAACTGCAATTTATGTGTTGAGGTGAAAGAAAATACAGAAAGAAAGAACGAAAGAAGTGAAATTTTTCATATTTCAGACAAGAGGAAAATCTTTACCTAACTTGAAATATTTTCCATGCTTGCTTAAAAATCCATAAAATGAGCAACTGCTCATCAATTTAAGAGTTATATATGCGAAATCTCCTGCACACAAGTCAGGGCCAATGCACGACTGAAGATTTCTAACCATTTGTTAAATTTCCCACTTTGTAAGTGCCAAAGGATTGAAGAGTAAAAATGAGCAAGTGAAGACAAGGTTCCAAGTCACTAAACTGTAGAGATGTCGCAATCCTTTTTGGAGGGAGATACTGCAGTTGCACTGTAGTGAGGAGGAATCTCAGTTGGCTTTACAGCCAACACAGGATGTTAGACTTCTAACAGAAAGAAAACAGCAAAGAGAAGTGCATATGACGAGAAAAAGAATAAGCAGCTCTACAAACAGACCACAAACTTTAACACCAGTACTGTTCAGGTACATGAAACTAACCATCAGCTGCTGAATTTACGTTGTGCAGGTAGTCTATTGACTTGATATGTGCTTTAATAAAAGAGGATCCAATATGGATGGAAGTTATTTTATGAATAAGACACAGAAACTTTAGCTATTGAAGTAAACATACAGACAGTGTCTTCCTGTGCACATAGGAGTGCTTAGTTAGACTGAAACTCTGACTAAACAGATTTAGTCAGCACAGTCAGCTCGTAATAGTAGCTGAGGTTCCTATGTGTTAAAATGCAAACTCTTGTCAAACACTATAAACACTAGTGGGCAAATCAGTTCCTTGTTGTTTCTTATTCAACATTAGTTAAAATCAATGAAGCGATCAAACAGCAGGTTCCAGGAATCTTTTCATTTGTTTGCTTTTTTGTTAATGAAGAGTTTAAACCTATTATTTAAGGCATTTTGCAATCTGTCTGTAATTATATAAATGTCATTTCAATTTTGCTAGAATTCAATATAAAAAAGGCAAATGTACTGCACACTGGACCAATTATGCACTAAGCAATGTCCTTCAGGTACCTTCAACGGGTGATAAGCAAGGTAACAAAGTTAGCCTTACACTTTCAAAACATGAACCAGCCCTTAACCAAATAACTCTCACATCACCCCCTGCAGCATTACCATTTGCTTTTCATAGATGAGGAAAGCAAGGCCCAGAAACATAACTGAACTGCCTGAGGCCGTGTAGTGATTCAGTAGCATGGAGAGATCTGAAGGTCAGAAGTTCCTGATTTCTTCACCTGACCGCTGCCTTTTTACGCTGCATTTGTCTTTGGTTCAGTTGCTTATCTGGGTGGGAGTCGTTGATAGTGCTAAACTGTTCCTGTGCTCCTAAATTTTAGCATTTATGTTAAAAAGCGCAATTTCAGAGTGGAGGCTAACTTCCACCAGAGGTAAAATTATATATTTCTAGACTTCATAACATCTTTACCTTCACTATTTCCATACTTCTGCACTCCCATCAAGATTCAGAAGACCTACTGGGAACATGCAGAGAGGCTGAAGCAGCTGTAAGAGTGCCAGACCAAAGGCTTCGAACAGTGACAAGAAGTACCTTTCCCCATCCCACAGAGTCTGCGGCACAATCTGGATTTTGTTTTGGATTTTTTTTTCTGAAATACTGACCTAAATATTGCATTCAGTCCATTTATCCCAAACCTTGTCAAAGGATTCTGGTTAAAAAATGAGAAATACTATATTATAATGAGTAAACATTCAATATATCTCTGTTGCACCATTCAAAAACTCTGCAAATAGATAGATCAATTTTCCTTTTTTCTAGCACTTTTCCCATCCCTGATCCGTATTTATTCATGGCATACACCAAAAGCCTTTCACTGGTAATAACAAGCTTCACTGATATGCAATTTTTACAGCTGTTACAAAGAAAAAAAGAAGAAAATTCTGGTGTCCCTTTATTTAATAAATTCCCAAAAGTGTAATTTTTTGAGTGCTACCACATAAACCTGTGTTCTTAAACACAGATTTAAAATAAAGGTGTAATTTATGTAGCATAATCTTCATCCCTGCAGCAGCACTGTTAAAAAGAGATACTTCATAACAGCAATAAGAATAACAGAGTATTTTGGGCACAAAGTAAAAAACAAGAGGGAACTGGAAGGGAAAAGGATGTCAGGAAGCGTGAGTTTCTTTTTAAATTATTTCTACTGTGTCCACATGTCAGTGTAGCTTTGCCAGCTTCCCACAGTAAGCAAGCAAAAGCCAAAAAGTAGGAGCAAACGTCTCCCAGTTCCAGGCTTCATCTCTGAACTTCCTGGCTTCTGTGAGTTTATGTCAATACCTTGATAATAATTCTGATTTATATAAGCTAAAATCTTATGGTTTAATAATATTTTCAAACGTAGGATTTTTACAATAATCATATCACTATAAGTATCCCTATATTTTCTAGAATTGTTAAGTTCTTTTTGCATCTTAAAACATACATAGGAATGTGGTGCTTTCTAAAAACATATTGTCTTAAATTATGCCACATTAACCTAGAAAATGCTTACTAGATTACTCAAAAATCTTTTTTCTACACAGCAAAAAAAATGGTCATTAGCAAAAGAAGTGATTAAATTTTGATGTACATCTCACATGTGGACGTCCTTCCAGTGCACACTGAAATTACAGCTGATTTCAGCAACAGATGCACTGAACTTGTGTGGCATCCTCTCTGATGTTACTGAGATTGCAATTATTATATTTTCTTTCCGCTCCTTGAAAGAAGTAAAATCACGTGTATCCCAGCTGCTACAAAATACTAAACCACAGATAAGAAATATATAGCAAGGAAGAGGATAGAAAGAATTTTTTTGACTCACATATGACTGGACATTATGGTGTTTTTTGCAGGAAGAAAATTGCCTCTCATAACAAATCAACAGTCTTCTAACCACCACTTACACATCAGCACATTCCAGACTGTTTTCCTTTTATCGTCCTCATCTAACAAAATCTAAAAACCAAGCAAGAACATATTTCGTTTCACTGCTTCAGTAGCAAAACGGACCAGGAGCTTTACCGGTCTCATCAGTTTCTAGCTCCTCTTGCACATGAAATGTATATTTCTCAGTGTCAGTGTCCTTAGAAGAAGAGTGAACACAGCATTCAGAATCATTAGTCATCTTTCATGCTCTGGAGGTCCTTCTCGACCAATTTAGTAAAGAACAATGCTGCGCAAAAGAGACAGGATGGCTGCTAATGACAGGCAACAGTTCAATATTTTATGCCACCTTAAAAAAGTTTCAGTAACTGAAGGTGTTCTCACATTAATTCTTTGCATCAATTATTGACAGAGAATTTAATTTAAAGGCAACTAGTCAGTAACCTAGGGGTACTGTTTTAAATAATTTATAATTGCTGCATGGGTGTAATCATATTGCTATTGATTAAGATCCAGTCACTTCTACCAGTCCAGCATGTCTTATGCTAATTAATTTTAGTGATATCACCTTTTTAACTCTGTATTCCCTGGTAACAGGAACTCATTATTAAAAAATAATTTAATCAGGAGCAATCTTTTAAAGTTTATTTGATTAGTACTTGCTAGGCCATTGAAAAAGTGGATTTAAATGAAAGTAAAATTAGAAACTGAAGAAGGATAAAGACAGTCTGATAATTTCAAGAGAAAAGCAAGAACGCTTTAAAGAACTAAGATTTTTATTAGATATGGGAAAGAAGACTAAGACAGAGTTATCATCATTGCCCCTTGATCCTGAAGTTGTTACATGCATTAACTCCCGTTTAAATCAATAGAAATTTTGAAGATCCGTACCTTTCTAGTGAATTGCAGTTCTCAGTATGGCCAGCCTAGGACCAGACCCTCTTAACAACCTGATAAATACAATATAACATTTCAAGACAAGAATGGAAAGTCCTTCACAGCATACCTCTCTGCTGTCTCACATATCAGTCCTCAGTAGAGGCTGATTCTTGCCTTCATCCAAACCACAATGGCAGATTCCAATATCTACTGGAAGCACTTTTTCCACTTTTCAGGCTGCCCCCACGTTTGGAAAGTGCTTCCTCATACGTACATAGAACTACCAACTTATCAACCTTACGCCCCTTTTAGAAATTCTCCTTTGCTGGCACGTCAACAAAAGGAATATTTTGGTTGTTGGTGCTTGATGAAACTTGCTGGCCACACTGATTTATCTGTCATCGTATCATTGTTTCTTTGTGCTCTACTGTCTACTTAGTGCATCAGTGGTCTCCTGTCATACACATGGACTGTAAACTTCAAATCCAGAACTGCCTTTTTACTCTGGGTGTGCACTTATATGGTGCTCAGCAAAGCAAAAATGACTTGACCTTTAGGTGTTGCAGGAATACAAGCAATAATATCATTAACAATATTATATAATTATTATATAATATAATAATATTATAATAATTAAAAATATTATAATAATATGGCAAAAACACCTCAAAGCATGGGAGTACACATTTAGTTCTCCAAAGTCCACAGTAGACATCCCATTCAAGGACTTCAGTTGATTTCATTAGGTCCAGAATACCCCCTTTTTGATGTTACTAGTTACTGATGATAAATGCTTCCTGCACATATAAGGCTTCATCTACAAACAGCAATTTGAAAACACAGAGCCTTCAAGGGTCTAGTCTTAACGCTTTCTTGTGGAGTCTGGTGAACCTATTCTAGGTTTTCCCATGAAGGCTTCAACAAACTTTATAGGCAGTTTAAAACTGCAATGGAAGCAGACGTGAACAGTCAACGCTAAGGGAAATAAAACCTTTCTGAAAGCCGCTTTTGTCTCTATTTTTTCTCCAGTTAAAGACGGTAGGAAGGGTGCTACCGACTTCAACAAGAGCAGAACCTGAGAAAGTTTTGCTTAATAAGCACAGATGTTTGGAAAGAAAGTTAATAGCAGGATAAAAGTCCAGCATGGAAAGGAAGAAACTGGAACACAAGGAGGAGGTAATAAAAAAGCACTAAAGGGGGCCTATTCCTCATCTTTTGGAGTCTTTCCATTGAGATTAGGGTGCTGGATGGGAGCATGGGCAGACAAGACATCGTACATATCCAGTATCAGCAAGGATACAGGTCAGGGACTAGGAAGACAATGAGTATAATCATATCTACTGAAGTCAAAACATTTAGCCTATAAGTAAAATGACAAACCCTGTAATTTGAACTTGACACATGCTAGGAACAAAAATCCACAAACTAATGCCACAAAGGACATGCAATCTTTGTCCCTGAAGACACCATTAGGTAAATTAAATTTAATCTAGTCCACTTTGAGGTTTGCAATCAAATGGGTATTTTTAATATCAATAAAAATTGAGCTTTCCCCAGAGAATCCAAATCAAGCTGCTTTCACAGAACAAAAGGAAAATGCTGAAACATATATGCTTTTAAGATAACTCAATGAATGTAAAATTTTTAGCAAAACCAGTACATTCAAATCTACTCTGACAAATAAACTGTGAGGAAGAATAAACTGATCTGACATTTGTATTCTCTTAGAATAAAGAAACAGGAAGTTTGGGGACTGCACAAAACATGTGGGTACCGGGGGACCGTCGCTCCAGGAGGCACTGTCCACCATCCACACCCATTGCAACCAGCACTCACTTTACACCTTTGGGGAAAAAAACCCAAAATACCAACAAGGACAGTCTATGATTATTCTATTCGCATGGTAGTGAACAGTGATACAAGATGGCGTAAGTGGCTGTTGTCTGTTAGACCTATGATTTTCATACATAAAGTCTTTAATATAAATCTACTATTATGCACAACTACTAAATAAATGTAATATACCATTAAAAATAAAGGAAACACCAAAACAATAATTAAGCAAGTATGCTTTGTTTTTTAATAACAAAATTGATGCCCCATGGATCAACCTCATTGCTAATCTACTTGAATAATGGCTTTGTTAACAAAATTGCAACTGCAAAAGGTTGTGTTTGACAGTCACACCTGGTAGTATGAGACTATATTTCAAACAGTTTGGGAAAAAAAAAAATACACTATTAAATTTACTGAATACCTTGGCTAGGGTTAAGTATTTTATGCAGGCATCAGCATCTTTAAGGAGTTCACCTTTTAAAAGGAGCAGGTTTTTTGTTGTAAATGGCACTGACACTACAACAAGAAAGTTCATTTCACAAAGATGATTCATTAAGAAATAAAATATTCATGGCTGACAGCTTGAAGGATCGCCATACAGTTTTATTCTAATGCACCTGTCCTCTTTGTCAAGTCCAATATGGGATGTCATGTCGCCAAAGTTTTATTTAGAAATTGTTTGTCAGAGTGAGCTTTCTAATGTGAATGAAAAATTCATTCCCTCATTAAGAAGATTTTCCATGAAATGTCTAGGATTTTCAATGAACACCAGGACATGAACCAATTACTGTTAAACACTTAAAGAGACAGTGTCCTAGCTCACTCAGCAAAACCCTTAACGCACAAGTATATGGAAAGAACTCAATATCTATCAGGAAAACGCAAATGAAATATCAGTTTTATTTTGGTTTATGTGCTCCTTCCTTCATTCCACTTTCTTTCTTTTCTCTTCTCTTTTTTCTTTTTTCAGTGACAAATGGAAAACCATGAAGTTTGAGAGGTCTTAGTCAAATGCAAATACTGGATGCTGAGTATTTGTATATGACTTGAAGGACAAAAACGTGGCATATATTTATAAAGACCCATATTAATTAGCCACAGAGATACGTACAAGTAAAGCTGACAACAACGTTTATTTGTGTTTATTTATTTGCTGAAGTCCTCTTCATTCCCTTTTTGTCTTTTCCTGAAAGTTTACCCGCACCATCTAAGAGAGCACCTGCCTCAAGGCCTGAACCTGGAGGATCATAGGACCGGCACACTGCAAAGAAATAGGCATTGCCAAATCACTTTCTAAGGTGTAATTTTTCTTTGAATCTTGCAGGACTCCCAAAGTAAGTTGAAAAGCTAACTGCATTCATTTATGCAATGATCTATGTCCTGTACACTTGATTTTTTTCCTTAAAGGAATTTCACTTGGACTGACGTGTTCCCTATCACTGGGTCTCCACAGACATGCACTCTTTTCACCCAGATTTTTCCACTGTGGAAAATAATTTAGCTACTCATTCCACACTTCAGGCTGTCAGACAGCCCACCTGGAGCACAAGCTGGGCTGCTGGATATCTGGAAACCTGAGACACCTTATACCTGGTCTGATCTCTTCCCTGCGTACCAGTGCCTGGCATCAACATGCTCCAGGCCTACCCATCCCACGGTGCAGGCGGTCTGTGTACATGCAGCAAATCTGACACCTCCTGATTTACAGCTCATTCACTGCCCATTGGTATCACCATTCCTGAAGGAGCCAAGCTTCCCCAAAGGCTATGAAAAAATACAGGTCAGTGTTGAGGCTCTCCAAATACAGGTCACGTGCATGTTTGCAGGGGCAGCCTTGCTCTCTCCTTGCCTGGCAAGCAGACAGAGGTGACAGGATAACCTCTCCCTCTGGACTGGGGTGGACACTCACACCTACCCATGCTGGGTTGCCTTGGCTTGTGCTTCATCTCACTCTGCAACCCACAGCATGGAACTCGCAGAGTTTACACAAGACCTTTCTCTCTTGTGTACAAAATCTCAATGCTTAGTTAAAAACTCTCTAATTTTCAGTAATTCAAACAAGTAGCTTTTTTTTCTTTCTAATAAATGTTAGTAGCAACTGGAAATCTTGTAAATTCATGCCATGTAGATTAATACTGTTAATGGCAAGCAGATACCTCAAAATAGCGGTCTATCACACTGTTCCAGCCACCCAAATCCCCCACCTCTAAAGAATTCTAAAAAAATGTGGGGTTTATGTATATTAGGGTTCAGTTTGAATCTGTATGTGTAGCTAACTTTCCCTTCCTTGCACCTCCAGGAATTTTTCTATGTAATCTATATTTTAGAAAGTACAGCCCATTAACTTTGTGCAATGCTACCTATAATTACTTTCATTGGGAAAATGGTCAAGAAGTATTTACATTCTTTTAAATTTGTAAGTTTTGTTCTAGACTACAGTAGGAGATATTTCAACAGATGAAGAAGTATTTTCTTAGCAAATCAATATTAATTTATCCAACTGTTATGGTCTCAAGAGCCAAAGTGTGTTCTTGTGCTAAGCTGAGAGGAAAGTGTTTATTCTGAGCAAAAGTTATTCAAATATTTATAAGACTAGATAATTTAGAAAAGAAAATACAGATGGCAGGAGGCAACATTGAGCCACGCTTTTTTAGCCACCCTTTCACTTATTAAAGGCAAGAAGTCTAAATGGGCAGATAGTGTGATCACTAATTTCCTCATGCAATTTTCAGCCGAAATTCAAAGTTCAGTTTATTTTCTGTCCTGAAGAAGTGATGCAGCTAGGGCTGCAGAAAGAAGTCCATATAGTAACAGAGAGTTTATATTCTTCCTTGACTAAAATTTTTCCAAGACGTTATGGAAAACTTCCTATCAAGGCTGCATATTATATATATATACACATAAATATATATACACATATAATTTTATGCTCCATAATGCATAATAAAAAGCCAGTAATATCTAAGCCTAAGCAAACTGAAGGCAAATGTTAAGATCTTTCTGCCATGTGATAACAGTGATATGAACCAATCATCCTTATTTACCCTAGCTCTTAGAGTCCGTATTCTACTTCACATAGGTGCATAATTAAAAGCAAAAGCTAGAGGAAATCATTAATAGTTTTGTTATCTGCAAAGGTCACCCAGTTGTGCATCATAATTACATAATCATAAATGCAAGGTATTATTATTATTATAAACATGTGAAGAAAGGAGCTAATACTCTTAGTTTCAAAATTTGTCTTGAAAACACACTTAGAAACTGCAACTATTTTAGTCCTTGCAATCTGATAGTACTTTTTCCTTGAAGTAAGAATAGAACATGCCTTCCAGCTACCGTTCTTTTTTAAACACCGATTGTACAATAAGGTACAATAAATTATTGCAATAACTTTTCACCCCTCTAGACCTAAGTTCAAATATAACTGGTATTAGAAAGCAAATCAGTTTGTTATTTTAAGCTTAATCACACCGGACACCTAAATTCTCACAAGCAATCCAACTGAGGTGCTCTGTATTTGGTAGGCTCGTTTCCCCTGTTCACACAAAAGGCTCCCCCAAAGCCCATCCACAAACCATAGCTAACAAACTCCGTCCCTGATTTAGCAACACGCGTCAGATGTGTAACCCTATCTATGTGAGTGGCCCACTAAAAGCAACGGGATTACGCAGGCACGTAAACGTCTATGTCTGCTGAAACGTGGGCAGAACTGAGGGCACCGGTGGTCAGGAAAGGGTTATAGCACTAGAGAAACCAGTACACAATGAAACTTTCTGTAGAACAGATCAACTTGTCGTTGCCTGCTAATACAACATTTTGAAAATGTACTAGTTTTTTAAAGGGCAAATTAGGAGTTCTGGGGCTCTCAGAACTAGCAAACACAGAAAATCAATTAAACTAACATGTGAAGCTTAAATATATCACATTGTAAACTCATATTTTATGCCTCCACTTTAAGTGCACTTAGATGATCTCCTGGAGGAATTCAAAAAGTGTTATCTTATTTTGTGCCCAAAACCAGAAAAAGAGCTCCACTGGGCTTGCCAGGCTGTTAAAATTAAAATAGCTGTTTGAGCACAGCATAATATATGAGATGTTTAAGGCATTTTCTCCTAGAATTTTGGTTTATCTTCTTTAGTTAATTTTCTGAGATAAAATCCAGTTATAAATAACCTGGAGGCACTCTCAGTCTGCTGCTTGTGGGATGGCAAATTTTAATAGCCAGAAATTCTGCCTCTTAGAGATCTCTTGAGGGAATAATAGTACTTTGAAAATTATCCAAAGGAAAATAAGCAAAAAGCATTATAAAAATTACAAAAACCTGTAATTATGCAGGAAGTTACCCTGTATTTACAAGCTAATGAACTATCACCCATAGGCTTTTTTTCCTTTTTAAATACGAACATAAAAATATTAATTGGCTATAATCAATACAAACTGCTGATTTTCACCAAAGTTGATTATATAAGACTTACAAGTACATACCAAAAAAATTTCTGCAGGATAAACCCTTACAGACATGTGCCAGACCACTAAAGAGAAAGAAAATCTAACAGTTAAAACCAATGTGGCTAAAGGATTGAAGCAGAACTGCCCAGAACTTTTACTTTTCAGTACTCTAGAATCAAGAAGAGAGTTATACCCTGACAGCATGTAAAACAACTGAAATATGAAATTAATACTTTCTCTAAACCAAAGACTACAATAACAATATCCTGGCTGTCATCCATTGACTATGTATATAATTACCACAGTGCTTACTACTAGAAAAGTAGGAGGCAATTCAAAACAAAAATTGAGTCTGTCAGACTAGATACTGTAAGGTTTATTCTTGTCAAAGATCTGTAGGCCACAAATAATAATTGAAGTTCAAGCAGTTTAAAAAAAAAAAAAGTTTGTGGAATATAAGAGCAGTCTTTCCCTTTTTTTTAAAGGTCTAAAACTGCTATAGGAATCTGCAAGTCAATCACCTTGTCAACATTAGCAAGGAAAACAGTTGAAAGCCATTCTGACAGGCAAGGTAGAAAGGAACACATATTTGTAACATAATAGAAAATAACTGGTAGAGATTTAGAAAGGAAAAATCTGCCTAACTATTCTCCTTGACTTTTCCGAGGTTACAGAGAAGGTTGATGATGGTAGTGCAAATGGCATAATTTATTTGGATTTTCAGAGTGCCGGCAATGAAATTTAATGTATGAAAGGCAAGAGCTACGAGGACGGACAAAAGACCTAAATTGAGTATCAAGAGAGAAGAGAAAAAGAAAACGAGGTGGTTAGTAAGGGAGATTAACTACACCAGCAAAAAACAAATCTTATATTGTGCAGATAATGTCAATTTAACTTGTACTTTTAACTCAATACAAATGATTAGACAAGTGAAAAGTAAAGAATTCTAAATTAGAGACAATCAGAGCAAACACTTTCTCATAGGGAGAATAATAAAAGTCTAGAAAGACTGGCAAAGCATATTTGTTGTCATTGTACTGGAGGAAAAAACGCACAATTTACTGGGTACCTCACATTGTTAAAATGCTACAAACCCTGATGATTGTAGTCCTAGTTGTCTTCACTCATACTTCTCAATTTAGAATGACAAAGAGGAGTATTTTTTTTCCAAATGCAATTGCACTTTCCCTCACTTAAAATAAAATACAGTGAAACAATACTGAACCTTTGATGCACACAGTTTTAGAGATACCTTAAAAACTCCACTGAAGACATCACATTTCACAGGGAAAGTTTCTAATCCCATGGAATGCTGAGATTTGCAAAATGCAGACATGCATTTACTTTTCATTGATATTAAGCTCTCATTTATTAACTTAATTCAATGCTGTGGAACTCATATAGTTGCAAAAGCTTTCAGTTAAACTTCTTTCTCCCTGGGATTTTTAAAATTTCAGTGTAAGCTGTCTGCAGGTCTTTTTTGTACACAGAGCAGTGTGGCAAGCCTTTAAGCAACAGTTCAGACATTCTCCCAAATATTCATTAGATATTGCTCTCACAAAATTCAGATGAAGCATTTCCACTACATTTTTCAATTATTCATAATCTGCAACATTAGCTAAAATTGGTACCAGGAAATCCATTGCCAGCAATGTGTGTATTTGTGTGTGTGCATGACAGAGATGCATTTTTATGCTGATCTCTCCAAGATCACAAAGTAAACATTATGACTTCTCCCTTGGACAATGAAACAAACATCTGCTTATTCAACGAAAATATATATAATTCTGAATTACCAAAATCAACCCAACTTTGAATGATTCAACCAACAGGAGGAGAAGTTTCTGCAAATGATGGGACTGTACTTTGAAGATATGTAATCTGGGCTGCCTATCTCTCAATCCTCCTTCACCTCCTTAACAACTTTAGATGCATAAATAAAATCTAGGACATTCCATTTATATTTTTAACTTCAAACCAAGCATGAGAGAAAGCATTTTGCTGAATGTCAAACTCACACAAATATTATGCATTAAAAATGTAGTTGCAAGACCATTTTTTGAGGTTTCAGTTCCATTAATCACGTTGCCTCTAGTGGGGATCGCTGGATTTCACTCTAAATAGTTTGTATCCCTGCAGCACAGTCTACAGTTGCCTTTCATTTTTTCCCTCCCTCCTCACCACTACTGAAAAAAAGGTAGCTATTCACACTAGCAAGGATGAAGGCTGACTGTGAAGACTTGCAGAAAGATCTTACGATGCTCAGCAACTGGGCAATAAAATGGCAGATGAAATTAAATGTAGATGAATGTCAAGTGATGCACATGGGAAAAAACAAATGCAGCTTCACATGCTTGCACTGAACTTATTCTTAGGATGCAAGAGCAAGATCTTGGGGTTATAACACAGTGCTATAAGAACATCAGGTCAATGATCAGTAGCAATTAAAAATGAAATAGGAAGCTGAGAATTACTAGGAAAGGAATAGAGAAGAAAATAAAAGACACAATTATGTCACTGTATAAATTGACGATCTGTCTGCATCTTGAAAACTGTGTGAAGTTCTGGTACCCTCATCTTGAAAAATTATCACAGCACTGGAAAGTTACAGAGAAGGGCAAAAAAGACTATTACTGCTATGGAATAACTTCTGTACACAATTAAATTCTGGATCTTCTTCCTCACAAAGAGACAGCTGACTGGAGACATACTTGTGGTCTACAAAACTATGAGCAGCTTGGAGAGGGTGAATAGGGACAGACTGCCTCGTTCAGTACAGGAGCTGGGTGCCATCAGATAGCACTAG
Source organism: Gymnogyps californianus (assembly GCF_018139145.2). Lineage (NCBI taxonomy): Eukaryota > Metazoa > Chordata > Aves > Accipitriformes > Cathartidae > Gymnogyps > Gymnogyps californianus. The sequence continues at coordinate 6,878,766 of NC_059482.1, forward strand.
CAGGTTCCAGGCTCGAAACAAGTAAAAGGAGTCACTGAATTTTTTATGCAATATGAAGACAAGCTGTTAAATCCCTCCCACAAGACACTGTGGATGCTACAAGTTTATGAGTCAAAAATTGACTGATCAATGCAAGTTATTAGAGGCTGGGAGAGATTTGGGAAAAATTCTCTGTTGTTTGGTGATTCTCCGTCTCTTTCTATGGCTTCCACTGTTGTCATTTGTCAGAGCGAGTATACTAGACCGGTTTGAACTTTGGTCTGACCCTGTATGGGCAGTTTTTATGAAGAACTGCCACACATGAAACACATCATTAAAAGAAAAGGGGAGCTATTGGATTGAAAGGTGGGTGGTGGACCCAAACATGCTGAATAACCCTGAAGAAGGGCTCATACAAGTACTTTTCCCTGCAATATTTATAAATAAGCATGACTGTCTGTATCCTATCAGTAACACACACCAAAAAGCCAGGTCAGCCTTCTCATTTGTAATATCCTCCTCCTCTTCTTCACCAAGTTCTGGGCTAACAAAATTTGATTTAAAAAATAAATGCCCACAGGGATTGCACCCAGCTGCTTTCTTACACCTGCAGCAAAAAGCACAAGGTTTCACTAGGACAGACCCATCCTAGTAAATGATGCTACCCATCAGGTAAATGATGATGCTAAATCCCATTTCTCTTTACCACATACACCAAAGCATTCTGTGCTGCAACCACTGAGTGTACCATACCCAAAATGATGGTTTCAGGCCCCTGGAGCACAGACTCTGCCTTTTATTACTTTATTGGAATAAATGTAGTTTTATTGTTTTAACTACAAATGAATCAAATGTAACAGTTTAATATAATAATTGTCCTGAGGAAGAAACGGAGATTGCAGACTGATGGCAAAATTAACCTGGGGGATCACTTATGTGTTACAGGCCTTTGTTTCTGCGTTTGTGTACAGCTCTTGTACACAGATCATTGCAAATGGAAACCCCATTCATATCATTTTTTCTCTTTTCTTTTAGCAAATGTGGGTTCAGCTGTTACAGGGGTCAACACAGCGACACTCCTTGTTTAAAATGTACTCTCTTGATTGACAAATACAGTACAGTTAGCATTTTAGCCAAAACAATCAGATGACACTATCAACGCTAGTCCTCCTCAATGGAAAATCCTTTACTTCAATATAGTTACACTGGGGTGACTATACACCTCTTGTCCCTTCCCTTTGAACAGAGCTACACCTTTGGCATCAGCATCCAGGGCTGGATATAGAGCCGTGACCATCTTCCCCCCAAAAAAACTACTAGGGGGATGTAGTTAACAGGGGGAGCCCTCAGTTTAACCACAATCATCCTGTTGGAAAGGCAGACAAACACAAAAACCCATCCCAGCAATATATTTCTTTGGGGATTTTGGTTTCGTTATTGAACTTCCCATTCTCCTCAGTTAAAATCACCTTAGAGTGGACATATCCCAGTCTTTTTTTTTTTTTTTTTTAATTTCCGTTGTCATTCTTTAAAAAAAAAAGCAACAAAAAATCTTTCAGAAAAAAGAGAAAGAGGAAAAGAGAAGGACTCTTCCCTTCTTGAAAGGATTTGAAACCTGTGTTTGAACTGACTTTCAAAAGAGAGGGGTTTTAGTTATCCTCTGATACCAGGTCTGGTTGAACAGTATTCAATACCATTCAGCACCATCTTTTTCTGAAGACTGTGTCTTGGTTTACTGCCAATGTCCTTGATCAGAGCACAGAAGCATTTACTTAGGAAAATAACATTAAATGGCAGCCCATGGCAACAATAACAGCTCTATCGCCAGAATACACTTGCACAGGATGCATGGGTGGCTCGATGGCCCTGAACACTTAAGTACATTTTTTTCCTTTCAATTCCCTCTGGTACATTAATTTTTATTGATAGCTTATAGCTATGGCAAGTGGTCTTGGTTTTACTAACTTACAGGACTGAAGAATATCACTGATGTGGAAAAAAAATCCCAACATATCAACAAGCTACCTGGCCACCAGGCTGTGTGTTTGTATTTTTGAACCACAAGCCTTTATTAAATTAGAAAAGCAACTGATCTTCCCTCCCCTACTTTATCTGCTTACTCATTAGTTTCTTTTAAAGATGAAAAAACTATCATTTCTCTAATTTCACAGAAGTGTTAGCTGATTTGCTCTGCACACCTAGGTACAAAGTGCAGTGCATTTGGGAAATGCGCATGTTCTCTTCTTCTTTCACAACCTATTCTTAATGGGCCAGCTCCTAAGGAAAATTCTGTAAACGCATAATGTTACATGGAACTGTAAACCTCAACAAGTTGCAGGGAGAAAGAAAACAAACATTACTTTATTACAAAGAAATTTGATAGTGCTTAATGTTGTTTCCTTTTTCCTGCCTGTATCTTTGTATGTATTACAAAGATGCATCTCTGTCCAGTTTTATCTTAAAAACCTGATCTACTAAAACAAAGCAGAAAAACCAACTCGTCTGATCATTTGCATTAAATAACTGAATTATGATAAAATGATTAGGAAAAAAAGATTATAGCATCCAAGTGCAGAGAGTTCTCACTGACCAGGTCTGTAATCAAGCGCTTCTAGAGCCCGTGCTGGAGGTTATCCCCTGAATTCTGGTGCTAATGGATCATGCCGAGGTTTGGGGTTTTTTTCCCACTGAAATCTTAAGGGACATTATGTTAATTCAGACCGAATGCAATTTCTGTTATTTCTACATATGTGACATAAAAATGACCTTGCATTGTTACACAGCAACACAGCTGCATATTGGTGGCAAGACGTCTGGAACATACAGAAATTGCTGAGTCAAGTCTTTAAAAGTAACACACATATTAGTAATGCTAATGATACTTGGAAAAAAGTGTTTAAAAAAATCAGTGCATTAAACATCTTCCATTACAAAACCCGGAGCTCTTATAAAAGGCATATTCTTTCACTAAACATGAAATTAGCTCTATCTTCATGTGTGGGTTATATTTTACTGTTCACTGAAACATCACCATATCCTATGATTAACCCTGCACAGGTATGAAAGAAAAGGGATACAGAACAGAGCACAAAATATTCCTCCACGTATACTCTGGGCTGAGTTTTCACCTATAGTTTCTACAGTGTATCAGTGAGTCATGTAGACTTTACAGGTGAAACAGCTGCCACTACTCGTCCCTGCAGGAAACTCATGGTGACTACACCTCAGTACCACACCTACACAACGTATAGGGCACCTAGTGGACATGCTTCCATCCATCCCTGAAGATCTTGCTAAGCAAACCAGAAGGAAGGAATACTGACTAAATGAACATGCCTTTTTCCTCTGTTTTTGCTATAGTCCAATCATTCAGCTTGTGCTATTAGTAGACTTACTTTAACACTACTGCCTTTTGATGGGTACTTGCCTTTGGAGGAAACAGTTGTGCCATTAAGTCTTGGCTCCAAAAGGGTCAGGAATCACTGCTGAACAATATGGAGCCATAGCACGCTCACCAGTACCGCCCAGTTGAATTAATTGCTAGTAGCAGTCACCCCAGTGGCTCCAAAAGCACTGAAATACATAGATGACTGCTGTAGAGATTGACTTCCTATGCTGTGGTCTCAGCACGCAGGTTCTGCAGGACAGACATATCTCTTAACAAGTCTTTGCATAGTTGCCAGCACAGCAGACACTCATCATAAGGGGTCTTTGGACACTACATTATACAATGAAATACCACTGATCATGATTGGATCTAAAAGACAGAAAATAAAACTAAGACTGAAAATGGGGCTCATCTTCACTCCTAAAAAACAACGGGAGTTTGGATCAGATTGGTAATGATTAGGCTAACAAAAATTATTTCACAAGCATCTTCTTTCCCAATTAAACAATGATTACACAGTGTGACATAGTAATTACCTAAGCTACTCTCCATTTTACAGCATATATGGTGAGTAGCGCTCAAAAGGGCCGCACGTTCGTGCACACTCTGGGCACACTGCTACAGCATGGGATCACACTGCGTCCAACTGCAGGAGATTGCTAAGGTAAAGGCTTTTTAGAAGATGAGAGATATAAGCGCCTTTAATTCAATAATGCATCTTATTTTCATTTGTATACTCTCATATTTGTTTTGCCTTTTTTCAACATTTGAATACTCTGAAAGGAGGTAATGAAACCCAACTAATCAGCATTTTCAGAGGTGAATTTGATCTCCAGGAGCTCTTTGGGAAAAATGATTGAAGCACATGGTTTTTCTAGTTCTGATTAGGAATCTGCAATCAAAAATTATGTTTACGTAAAGAAACTTAAATATTATCAACAGCATTTAGCACTGCAGAATTGGTACTAATGATAAAAATGAAGTACTAGTGAATCACATTTTAAATTTTTGATATTTAAAACAACAACAACAAATCTTTTCCCTTTTAACCGCAAGAGCTATCACTTCCTGATGAAGATCCCAAAGGTATTTTCTTCTTCTCTGGAAGGCATATTTCCCTCTAATTAATTAGGGTGAGGGACTGAGGCAAAGGGAAAAGATAAAAAGTAGAACCCGACTGCTTTCTGCAGCTTTTGCTGCTCTTTATAAACTGCAGAGAGAAATTTCCCCTGTAAAGCTATTTTGCTATGATTTTAGCACCTGTTTACAAACTAGGGTCCTAGTCCTTCATTCTGTGAAGTCTGTCAACAGAAGCAGTGACTGTATATAGGTTAGCTCTATACTGGCCAAACCCACTTGTTTTGGCATAGTAGAAAGGCTCAAAATGACTGTCCTGAGAACAGGCACAGGACCGTATCTTTTACTGCCTGGACAGAAGCAAAATATTGATTAGGACTGCTTTTAATATGCTTCCTAAATTAATGTTTGTTTTTCTTTCTTTTCCTTCAAGGCTTCCCAGTAGCTGAATTTTAGAAGCAGCTTACCAGCTCTAAAAATGTTCAGGTCTATATGTGAGGTTTCCTATTCACACGTGAGGAGAAATACATTTTAACTGAATTGAGAAACATCTTTTATAACAGTGAAAGATAAAGAGAGAAGAGAGAGATTGTTCTACAATCACATAAAAAGATCTTGGCAAATGCTTCTGCTATACTTAGATTGAATAAGAGATACAGCAAATATTTTGTCATTTGTTTCCTGGGGTTTTGACTGGCTATAGCACTAAGGGAAGTGTTACCATAAACATCACTGAATTGCTAGAGGAAATTTTATTGTCTGCCAGATTCACAAATTGAAATCGATCTTCATTCTACCAATACCAGTTTTGCCAAAGTTTCTGCAAAGTAGACACAACAAAATATGGTAGCCTTTCAGGTTACTTCTGATTAAATTCATATCATTTGTCTTGAAACTAAAGTTTTTTTTCTTTTTTTTATCTGACTGCAACATATAATTTTAGTCAGCTAACACTAAATTAGACACCCACTCAGATTTATTATGATAAGAACATTCAGTAAGCTAATTTCAAGATGATGACTCCTATAAATTCTTATAATTTATTATTTAGTACTTTGGTTTTTAATCATTAAGTACGTGAAGACTTTGTAGGTCAAACCTGTATTAATGAAGACAGTAATCTATTTTTCAAACTCTCTGCTCCTCACCCACCTTTCAAATTGTAAATTAACAGAAATATCTTTAAACATATGTAGAAGAACAAAAGGAAAAATTGGGAGTATTTGCAGCACCATTTAGCTAACCATTCCTGAGACCGTGTCTATTAAATCCATTTCCTCACAATTTTTGCAACTCTTACCAAAGGGAATGCTGAAATCAAACAAAACAAAAGATAGTCCTTAAATGAGCATTTTTAATAATCAGAACAGCAAAAATGAATTGAAATTATGCAAACATAAGCATTAAAGTTTTCATTAGATTGTTACATTAGCACAAATGGGGTCATTTAGAAGAACTTTCTCTTGCTGGCCACAGGTTTCTGAAATTTAAATATTAACCATATGAATTTTTTAAGAGGCAAGTAAAGATATCAGAGCCGAACTTCTCTTTCACTCGAGCCCATTGCTGGAGTACAGACTGCCTAATGACTCTTCTAGCTGGGCGGTACTGGAGGGAGCTCTGCTGCCATACTGGCCTCTGACTATTTGAAATTCCCGTTCTGACTTTACGCATGCTGGTCCTCAGCACATATTGACCTTTTACTTATTATGCTACATCTGTTTGTTTTTACATTTAATGTTTCATTGTCCTCCATTCTGTGGTGCTTTTATCCCCCGTGGGACATTTAATCCTTACAACAACACTGGACATTCTTTTCAGGAATGCATCGGGACTGAAAATCTGAATATATCACACACAGTACGGCATATTAAACTATTCAAGAATGCTGTAAATCAGTTGAAATGTATTTTTAGGAAGAGCTCCTATAACTATTGCAGATCTCATACGCATGCATTTATCTTTCGTCCGCTGTTGCAAACTTAGTGACTCATTTGTTACTGGGAATAATAGTTGTGTCATTTCTTCGTGCAATTAATAAAGCTTTGTGTCATGTGTACCTAGTAAATGAAATTCACAACAGGAAACAAAGCACTGCAAACAAAATGCATTGCTAGAGCTGAACCAGGTTAGCAATGGTTCACTGGTCTTTTCCTCTTGTAACCTTCCAACACAGGAACAAATATTTCTGGAAAATATTTAATATTGTGTATGTATGAAAAAACAACATTGCAAAAATTTTTATTCAAACTTGTAGACAGATTCCTCAACTCTCAAAAATATATGTGTTTTTGGTGGAAATCATGTGAAAAAGAGCCTCACCTTCACTCAGATGTATGGAAAAGAACATGGAAGAATTCCAAAACAGGAATAAAGGATTTTAAAACTTCAATCCTCTAACTGATTTAGCCATAGAATAAACCACCGGCAATCACCATAGTATAACTATGACTAGAGCAACAGACATTTCCTTGGTCCTCCATTATTTCCATAATTATAAGCTCTGCCAAAAAGACAGTGTCTCGGGAGTGGTTTGGGGGGTCATAGGGGACAGGAATGGAAAACAAGGTGGAAAACAAGGAAGGAACTGGGCTTGTTTGTGACCTGGAAAAGAAATGAAAGGAATGGAAAACTGCAAGTCAGCATCTCTGTAAGTGTCCTAGACCCAAGAGGTGTAAATAAGCCGCAGTTCAAATGGAGGTGAGGCAATGGCACTGGTCACGTCCAGAGCATGGAAACAAGAACTAGGAGAAACAGAGCTAGTTCAAGGACTGAATTTTTAAGTTGTTAACAATCTCATGTTCAAGAAAGCATCAGGAAAACATGTAAGAAAGCACATGTTAGTGTAGTGCTGTCCTTGAATGTGTGCACCCTACCTCTCTGCTGTGTTTATAAGCGTAAGCACAATGCACTGCAGCAAGAGCAGAGGTTTCTGAACCAGACGGGGTCTACCACCCGTCTCAGCGTGAGTGTGCACCAGGGGCATTCATCCACACGGACAGCCCAGAGGAAACCTTAGTTAACTCACTGCCCCCCAGAGAGCCAATTCAGGAATCACCATAGACACAAAAACTTCAGAAAGCTCCAAACATGCCCTGAATGTCTTCAGATCTCACTGAAGGCAAACCAAGTGACAGAGAAGTCAACCAGCATGAACAGATGTATTTTGAACATTACCAAATTTTGCAGAGGAATGGCACTATGTGTAAGTGAAGATAATTTCAAGGCCTCTGACCTCCAGCACTGATGTATGAAGAAAGCCAAGTGCATTAGCCAGACCCCTCTGGGCCATGGTGTGAGATGGCAAAATAAACCGGACTTACTGTTCCCACATAGTGCACTGCTGCTGGGAGGTCCAGTTCCTGCCCAAATCCTTCCTGAGACAATGCACAATGCGCCCCTGAGTTCATCCATATAAGACCACGTAAGATTAAAATTTACCAACAAGGTGTTAAAAAAAATTAGGGTTTTCCTAATTTGGATACTAATACTTTACACTAGGTGGGTTGCCCCCTTTCTACATTCGCTATCACAACTAATAGCAAAACTAATATGTCGTTCACTCACAAATCTTTAGCAAGCTTTTTACCAGTAAATTGGTGTAGATGGCTAAACTGATGGCAATGGACTTCGGGGTTATCATTCAAATCAACCTGTATTTTAAGAAGCATGTGTGGGAATTTGCACACTAAGGAATGCTCTGAAGGCCTTTGCTTTGTCTTTGTCTTAGGTTTCCAGGATAGGCATTCATGAGACAAGGAGAGAAAAACTTCCAGTAAACGACACTCATCTGCATCCTCGTCTGGAGGGATCACTTCCAGAGACCGAGGCAGGCAGCTCCCTCGCAAAGGCCATTTTGTTGTTGGCTTCTGCTACTGGAAGGATTCACATCATAGGATTCTTAATGATGCTCTAATACTCCAAAATCCAAGCTTTGAGGTGATGGAGGCCAAATTCTTTTGTTTTCACTGAGAACAAAACTGCTTACAGCACGGCTGCTTTTGGTCCGCAGACCCTTGCCTGCCGGGGTCTAGACCAAAATCAACAAATCTTTTTACAAAGGCCCCTGCACAGCTGTGAAATGAGAACTTTCAGGCACTGCAGATTTGGGTCATATTTAACCTAACGATCTAGAAGTGAAAGTCCCCTTAATCCCATTACTAACGCTCTGACTCATCCAGCTCCTGACTGTAAAAATGTCTGCTAAATTCCTTAGAAAGTTATGTTTTAATCTGAGAATATTAATTGCATTTAAAATTATGACTCCCCCATGATTTATAACCTCGCAGAAACTATTGCATTTCCATATGTGGTTTTGCCATTTTCACTTCTATATACCTATCATTTTCCATTGTTTATTTTCCTTGATTGATGGTAGGGCTTTGAAGGTTTCCCATTATGAGCTTTATAATTATCACTGGTAATAGAGAAGCTCTTCCTATTATATTCAGTGAGACTGCCCAAATTATTCATTGTAGACCATTGGTACAGGACTACAAGAAAATAAGAATTTATTTCCAGTCTCAGGCATATGCTAGATAAGAGGATGTATTTATTTCTCCATGTTTCAAAAGGATTAAGGTTTGAAAAAATAAATATCACTTAGCTTGTCAGCATGCAGAACATTATGGTGCTGAGTTTAAAGTCCCTTTTCCTGGGTTAAGTACGACAAATCTAAAAATGGGAGGGAGGAAATCTCAACTATATCCTTACTCAGCTAAATAAATGAATACTATATATTTTAGCTGTTAAGCAGGTTTACAGAACAGACTGCACAAAACTGTATCTTGGCTTTAACAGTATAATGTGCTTATTTAGAGAAATGCTACAAAATTCCAAAAGTCCTTGACCCTTGGCTATTCCAAGAGCTCACTGAATACATCATCTGGGTTTTGCTTAATTACACATAATTAGGAAATGTAATTATGCTTTCAGTGTTACTCTGCCATTAGGACTGTAGTGGACAGCAATAACATTAGTAGGATACAGTTCTTGAAACAAAAAAAAATATAGTCAACCTATATAAACAGACAAAATATAGGAAGACTAGTAAACTTCAACAAGAGAATAAGCATTTTGCTCTTGGCAATAGAAGAATATATGTTTTAAAGGCATTTTGCCAGTCTTTCTGTTCAGAGCATCATTTAATGATATGCTCATTTGCATCAACAATCTGAGTGTCACCAAATCTTTTTTTCTCAATTACTTTGATATGTTAACTTTCTAACATATTTATGACTTTTTATCATTATTTCATATGCTAAACTTCATCCAGGCCACAGGTTAGTAAATTACTTTAATTATGTCATCTCAAAGAATTAAAACATTTTCTTCATGTGTTCTTCCCTGTGCAAGTGGTGGTAACCCACCATGATTAGGAATGCTGTCTGAAATAAGCTCATTCCCAAAGCAAAATTTACACGGCTTGGTAACGTGGGAAGGCAGCTATTTCACGCCTTGATGACTGCCCACCAAAGAAAACAGAAAGTAGATGAATGCAAGTTGACAAAACAGATATAAGGGAAAGAGATCTGATCTTCTAGTACATCACATTTCTGCTTCTTTTGTTTATCATGCTTTAACTGCCTATTATAGCAACTAGCAATAATAAAATAATACACTCCATTAAATATATTTGTTACTGGTAATGTTTGCTCAGTGCTGAGAAATATTTCACCAAAGTATACTTTAGTAATACAGCATTTAGCCTTTCACTGTGCTTCGCCCTCCAAAACTTCATGGTAAAGACAACTGCGAGGTCAGCTGTATTCAGTCCTGAGGCAGAATGTATACACTGCTTTTTGTACAGGCCTTGGGAGAATTTTATTTTTGATGCATACCCTCTGTGTGCCTCCCGTTTGCTGTGGATACCCCTACTCCTCATCCCCACCTGGGGTCAGGTTGAGATCATTATATATTAGCAGGAATGATGGTGGTTTAACAGTGAGGCAGAGGGTTGTCTTTTTGGACTGCACTCTCAGTCTGCCATGGAATCGTTTTCTGCCATTTGACGACAGCTTTCCAAACCGAGCTCCATCTTGCAGGTCAAACACAGGCAAAAGTTACACTCACAAATGCAGCCTCCAGGCATTTGGAGGGGACAGAAACCTGTGGCGCAGAGGATGTCATGAGCCACTGGGGGATAATTGGGGTCACCCCTTAAGTAACAGCAGGATGTGAGACCTCAGATTCACTGTCCCATCCCTCTACACATGCAAACCAGTCCCATATCCAGAGGACTTCAGTAGGAGAGCACGGAAAGAAGTCACTCAGGGTGCATGCCACATGTTCCCAGGGGCACCCCACCTCAGGGCACCCCACACCTCCTGCCACTGGTACTTGGTACTGCCACTGGAGGTACAGTCACCTTGGCAAACTGAAGGTGAAACTTCTAGTCAGGGCAGCACAATTTTTTAGACATCTTTGCTTTAATCTCAAGAGCATCTGAAAATAGCACCAATTTTGTCGTAGCATTTCAATTACTATTAACAGTCTGTTTCTGTGTGGGATAAAAGTCTTAAATACTACAGAGGTAGGCTGATTTTTTGTTTTTTAAGAATTTAACACTCCACAAATGCTATATATAAACCATTGGCTTCTGTTACTAAAATATTAAACAGTGGCCACACCTTAAATATCACAGACAGTTTGAATCAGATTAGATGTACTCTCATCTTTTCCTTGAAGTGTTTAGCTCTGTTGCCGTGCACTCTTAAACCATGTTTTGTTCCAGAAGTAACTGCAAGAACTAAGGAGGTGTGTGAAATAATGTACTCTGTACAAGGTGCCTATCAGTTTATCAAGCTTTCAGAGCCCTTTTGAAATATGCAGTAAGCAAGCATCACATACTACTTTTATAAAATAAATGTAATATACACTAGATGTAATCTAGACTATTTTTATCTGCATTATATATCTCGCTATCTAATATAAACTACTTACATGTTATCAGATATAATTACTGAATATATTTACTATTTGGAAAAGAGTGTAGCAAAAGATACAGAATTAAGATAAAATGTAAGGGAATGCAAGTAATTCATTACTTTAATTGCTTCAAGAAGCTATGATGATGTTATTCTGATATTAAAATAAGTTCCTTAATTAATCAGCCAAACATACTGACAAGGATCCTTAAACTCATTTTTACCAACAGCAATATTTTGACAAATGTATTTCTTGAAAACACAGCATATATATTAGAATTAATTGTAATAAATTTATTTACAAACTGCACTTGTATTTGCTATTATACCTTCTTAATGAAAACCGTTCTCATGACGCTATTTTACCATGACCCTTTATTGCAAAGACAACAGACAGCAACGGAACATTTTAAATAACAAAATAAATCTGTGCTGGCAATTTTGAACACACTTCAGCTGACAAAATAACATTGGTGGCAAAAGCATGAATAGCCCTGCTGGCTCAGGGGAAGGGACAAGTCGTGAAGGCAGGGGAGAAGGGATGGGGGGAAATATTTACAACTGCAGAGATGCACTTAACAGTGATCTGTCTCTTGAATTTTCATAGCAGGACATCTGAGTGCTTTGAAACACGTCCTAACCAAAAACAACATTAAAGAAATATGTTTATAAGCAATTGCAAATGTTTCCTGAGATCCTAAGCAAAGGACATACGAATCGTATTAGCTGAACACTTAGGACAAGAAGAGGAAAAAAAAAAAAAAAAACCACATGAAGAAACATTTGTAAATTGGGTATTTTTTATTTGCCACTATGATTTTATCTGAAGATCACTAGTGAACTAATTACTCAGAGAAACTCTTCAGCACTTAGGTAAAAGAAACGTTTCTAAGAATCTCTGAGCATTCTCTGTTGAAGAAACAGCACTTTCACAAATCTTTTCCAGTGTATAGTACTGCATTGGAATTTGTGGCCTTACACAGAGGTTTTAAGTCCTACATACAGACTTTCTCTTACAGCTGGACTGCCTGGATACAACATCTGGGCTTTTGGTGGCAATGACTAAGTAAAAGAAAGAGCAAGCCACAAAGTCTTAACTGGGGAGGGAAGTGTCTCTTTTAATATATATTAAAAATATATAAAAAAATATATGTATAAATAAATACATAAATATGTATAATTTTTGTATCTATAAATAAAATACTCTGAAAGCAAAGCCTTAGAACCACCAGCATTTAGGATCTGATTAAAATGGGTGTGAAAACAGAGAAGCCATCAAAGAAAACATATAATTTTTTTCCCCATCATACTCCAACTCTGTACACTGGACAAGCTTTTAGATTTTAACAGACTGTACAACAAGATGTTTGGGTTTTAGTCTGCAAGGCTGTTCCACTGATACTGCTACACTTGTTTTTATATTGGGTCTTATATTTTTCTTCTAAAAAGTTTCGATAAATAATAAAAGTGAAAACACTTCTGGTTTATGAAAGGATTGTTCTAAGTACAAAGTGTTGTCTGCAGCAGAGCTTTATTAAAACCCCACAATTTGGCTTCAGAAATAAGGGGAGAAAAACCTTGCTGCACCTCAAAAGTGCGCAAGCTTTGAGCTGTGTCAAAGACCTTTGAACAAGCTTTATAAATGACATCCATATTTGTCCATTTTTGACTTAAATTGCTTTTGGTTCAACTGCATGCAGCACTGAATTGCCTTGATGCAATGTCATATGGAATGACATAAGACACAGAAAAAAGCAAGTTGCTGGCTAGGATTAGGAAATAAAGGAGTCACAGCCCTTGTTCACTTCAGTAAATGTTGGAGGAAATGAAAATGAAACTTCTGTTAAGAGGTAATCTCTTCAAGGCCTGATAAGAGCAGGTGACATTTTATAAATCTCAAGTTTTTCATGTTATATTTAGAAGGTACAATGAAACAATTTACATACAGTCCAAGATTGCTCGTGTTCCTTTACTCTTTTTCAGAGTAGAGAGACACATTCTGCAATTCATTAGGTTCTTATTGTGCAACCTGAGGTTTAAATTCAGTTCTACCCCTGAGCAAGGAATCTCCCTCACGATCTCTTTCACGCAGCAAAGGCGAAGGTGAATCCCAGCATTTGGGAGGGATGTTTTCATCTGCCCCAATCCTCTTCCTATCAGTGGCATAAGCAGTTATTTAAGCTTATAAATATGCATTTTATACATTTGAATGCCATGTTAGTTGCTTAAATACAGAACTGGGCGTCGAATTTTGAGTTCCCAGCTTTGAAACTGAGCTTTTTATTAGCATTTCTGCATCTTTTACCCTTGATTTTGACAATTGCCCTCATATAACTTCAGAGACATTTGTACTCCCCTGTGATTTTACTCATCCTCTAGATATTAGCCTCCTCTGCCCTCCTTATGGCTCCTGTTTCAGCCTCTCACCCCCTGGACTCCCGCATGCCACCAGCACAGGCAAACAAGCATTTGTGCAGCCGTACCTCTCCCAGCAGAGTATTTTGAGTAACGTAACCCAGGTGCATCCCAAAGTGCTGTCGCTAGGACTGTCCAGAATGCACCACAGTGCAGAAGCACTTGCAGGATTTGTCCTTTCATGGAGTTATTTCACTTGCGTCAGTCCTGCTATTGCACCCAAACTAAACCCTGTACCAGTTACCAGGAGAACCTTCCTGAATTATTCTTCCTTCACCCTTAAACCACTTCTCCCACTATATTACAGGTATTTAAATGTTGTGGACAAATTATTCTCAGAGATGCATAACATTTGCAAGTGCAATTACTAATTTATATGACATCCATCTTTCCATGTATCCTGTCAAAAATCCTGATGTTCAAAAATCCCACAATGCAACTGAAAAGGTAGTATAGTTTTCTGCATAGATTTTGATGACATCAGACGGGAATGTCTCTTGCGAATCTGAGACTGAGGGACCTATTAAAAGCCCTTGTAATTTGGTTGCTGCCTGTTTGCACGGATCTAGTTGTGGTAGTTCACGTCTTTCATGTTTTATGCAAATAAAAATAACTCAAGAGTTTAATTCATTGAAGTAGAAGTAGCACCCACAATCTAGGCGTTTTTTAAAAGCATCAATGTCTTGTTATACACGGAAGCATCTATTTCCATGAACTCCTGGAAGGTTTTATGGTTTTTAATCATAAATAAAATATTCAAATATTCAATTTGTAATTAATTTTGCTGTTTAAAAATCCTTTCAGAATAACACTTAAGTACATTATATAGAATGCATATTAAAGATAGATCTAGCTAATAATTCAGAAGTTTATCACATGCATTCTTTTACAGATAACCTCAAATTACCTAGAAATTGCTGTAATTCCCACATGACTATCACATAGTTGTTTTTTATTTATATTAAGATAAAATCAAGAAAATTTAGTTGGGATAAGCTTACAAGCTAATGTCACTCCCTCATTTGTTTAAATATCTCTTTAATTGTCCATGGCTTCCTAAATCTTTACAAGCATCACCTGATTCACATTTCTCTGTTCTCAAGACTGGGATACGTAGGTGAGGTTAAGCCCTATAAAAAGAGAGGGAGCCAGGTTGGGGTCACATATTTTTAAAAGTACAGAGGCTGAATCCTTTAAATGACACTGCGAAAGAGATGCAAAACTAGAACCTTGACCTCTTCCTCATTACCATGTAGTGATTATATTCAAAGTGCAGTACTATTTAAGGAAGAAAACGTTTTCAAGCCAGACAGATTAAAATATTTTCATTAATGGAGTGCAGCTCACTTTTTTTTCCTGGGAGTAGAAAGTCAGAGTTTAGAATGATTCTAGTATTTCAGTGTGCATTTTTCAAATCAGCCTAAGTAAGAATTCATACAAGTTTCATTATGAGCAGCATATCTAGCAGTTTTCAGTTGCTCTGGAAACTTTGCCTGTTGCTTCCTATAAAGCAGACATGAGGTTTACAGGAGAATGAGGACATTATTAATTTCCAGCATAAGGGCCTACATTCAGTGCCTCTAAAAGGGTGACTATGGGCTGCACAAATGATTTTTTAATAATGCAGATATTTATATTATTATATTATTATAATAGCAAGAGGCTTGTTGAAGGAGATAGAACACTTGTGACAATTTGAGTGAACACAAATGAAAACTAATGTAAATATGCCAGCAGTTTCTTTTTGGTAGTTTTTATAGCGTTATGCTAATATTAAAATAGACTGCCTGACTTTACTTAAGTCAAGACTGATACCTGTAAGAAATTTAAGAAGAAAAAATTGAACACTACGATGCAAGGTACTGCACCCATATATATTGCACACAATGAAATATGGATAATTTATTCTGGAGCTTAATAAATATCTTCAATAGAATGACTGATTTACAGGAGTCAGTAAATATCCTTAATCTGATATTTAAGATGGCAATGTCTTCAACACCTAATAAGAGTTTTATCAAAGAAAAGTATATTAAATTTATGTATTAAATGAATGCCTCAAAGAGACAAGTAGTTCAGATTTGATCACATGTATTTTATTAGGTAGAGCCACAGCTTTGTACATCTGCGTATTCAACAGCAGGATTAAGCTAATGCTGTGAATGGAAACTGAATGAACCCATCGCTTTTTTTCTGTGAAAATATATGTCTTTTATACTGATATTCTATTTCTAAGACAATGAGTAGCAGTTTTTAGTGATGAAGCCCCATCTTCTCCAGCTGAACTGGTAAGCTGGCCTATGTGAGGGAAGAGGAGACAGGCGATGGGGAAGCTGTGCAGCCGCCAGACACTGCAGCCCCTTACAAAGCCCAGAGCTCTCCAGGATGTCTCTGTGCACTCAGGGGGAAACGCAACGTGGGGACATAGCTGGAGAGTTTTGCTAGAGGAGAGGTGTGCGTGCCCAAGCCTGGCACAGTGCTCCCTCTCACACACCGACAAGCGTTGCCCATGCCTTTACCCTTGGCTCTGCAGGGGAAAACACAAAGTGGCTCCATGCTGACTACAACAGTTTGAGATTTTTCTTTAACCTAACCTCTAGCAAGAGGTACTTAATTTAAAGCAGACATTTCCCAGCTACTGTTCAAGGAACCCGTGTCTGAAGTGAGACCTGTGTGAGTGCATGCAAACTGGGAACAGAACAGTGACGCACAGATTTGCGCCTAGAAAAAAAGAAGTATCAAATGTAGATTTCCTTCTGAAAGCATGACTGTTGAAAGTAAAACATATGTGAAAACTCATGACAATAGAAGTTCATAAACTAGTCTCAACTCAAAGAAAAAGTAATGGGATTTTGCATATCTATAACTGTGCACTCTTTTTTCCCTGTGGTAAGCATATGGTTGCATTCAAACTCAGGACATTTTTGTCCTAGCTATGTCACAGATTTCAGGAATGGCTTTGCATAAGTCACTTGGCCTTTGTTCAGTTTGAATGCTGCAGAAAAAGCTAGCCTACTGCATTTATTTTTCTCTTTTTGCAGCAGGGAAATACAATACTCAGACTAGCATAATAATTTATGTATCAAGCAGATGTGAAAAAGACAAGATCACAACCTTTACATCCAAATCCTGTTCCACTAATACTACTAACATCCCATCTAACATACTTGCTTCAGTACAGTGATACATTTGTTTGCAATGATTGTTACATTGCTTTTGATTAATAATTAAAGAAAGATGCCTAACCCAGGAGGAAATCTTAGGGAATGACAGAAACATCCATTTATGATGGCAAGGAGGTAAAGTAGTACAGCAGTCCCAAGAGAACAGCCACAGCTCAGATGTTACCTCCAATACATGCTGATGCCATCCTGCACTGTCAAATAAAACTGAACAGCACAATAGAGATATGTGACCAAAACTGTCAGCACCGATAGGTATTGCAGAAATTGTATTAGGAAAATGGATGTACTAAGATTCAATTTTTGGATTGTATAAAGGTTTAATTTGGCGACCTTGTAGGTCTCCTGGTGGAAGAAGGGAGAGATCCCACAGTATTTAAAGAAAAAGAAAAGAATAATCCATTTTCTGGCAATGCATATTTATCCCTTTATTTGCAATCCAGCTGACTGAAGATAAAAACTAGCCTGTACAACACAATGCCTCTTTGTTTCAGTTATCCCGTCGTCTTGTACATAATGACCAGAATCACTGCTTGTGATTCCTCTGCGCTCAAGTGGGGGGAGTAAAGGGAAACTCTCATTTACAATTTTATGATAATGACATAATGCCAATAAATCTGTGGGCACCAACTCATTTCCCTACACAAAGACATCAAAAAACTTGACAACTAACTTCACAGCTGAAATGGATGCAAATTTAATTGCTACTTATTATTACTTTGGACCTTTAGGCATACTTGCGCTTCACTTGAATCATATCTACAGGGTCTGAAGATCTTCCTACTAGGCTATAGGTAGACAGTTTTATCTGCATAAAGACTAAGGTTACCACCCGCTACTTCTCATGAACAATGCACGTCCTCCAGTTGCTCATCACTGCCCTCCTGCCTTATCCCATCACCATAGCCGGCCACCCCCGCAGTCTACCAACAGAAAAGTTTGCAATAGAAAATTCTCTAATTCATTTTGGACTTCTGGGTTAGCATAAACTTAGTCTGAGCTAGTGCTCCCACCTCAGCCTGCGGTGCCTGATGGCGTTCAGCCCCCGAGGAGGGAGCGGGGCATTTGAGAGGGAGAGAGGATTGTATTGACAATCCTGGATCTAGTCTGTCCACAGCCTTCAAGGGCACTGATGTTACAGCGAACAAAACTTCAAACCTTTCTAAACACATTCATCACACAGGTAGGCTGTATTTTGCAATTTGGTGTGATATATGAACCTAGGATTAATCAGCATGCATTGGAAAAAAAACCAACAAACACATCAAAATTATTTCACCCACCTGCACAATCTCTCTTGATTGTCAAAATACATCTCCTGGCTGACAAACGGTAACAAGATTTTACATTAAAAAAAACGTGCTGGTGATGGACTTAAATTGTACTGTCTGTTATGTACTGCTGTCGCCTTTTTTCACAAGACCACTTAAGCAACAAAGTGATAATACAGTGTAGAAGAACCAAATTTATCACACTTCACCACAGCCTTCTACACTAACATGAGACATAACAATATAGCAGGCTCAAGTGCAGCCTCCTTCTGAGTGATCCTTTAATACTTTCACTGCACTACTTCTCGTGCAGGTTTTGTCAATGACTTTCAGAGGGAAAAAGATGCTCCCTCTTCCCCTCCCGTTCCACGGACACTTGCACAAGCACATATGGCAGCACAGCAAATGCACCAGGGAATTAAAAGTCAACACAGGGCTCTCTGCTAGTTCATACATTGTTTTCAACAAGACTGCAGAGGTGAACGTGAAGGTAGCTTTTGGCTTTGGAATCAGAATTTAGGTTATTTATTTATTTGCAACGATAGTGATGGAAGACCCAGAGGACGGCTGCTCATTCCCCTTTACTACGGTCTGTTAGCTCCAAACATAGCAAACAGCCAGCAGACACATTTTGCCCTCTACAGCAAGCATGGGTAACACTGATGTGCGCAGACCTTTTGAGAAAGAAAGTATAGTTTGGAAGTAGCCTTTGAAATACATATCATACAGACTGTGTGTCCCATATGACACAATACTGAGCCCTCGTTGACTTCAGAAGTTATTGCAATTTACAGCTATGCAGTGTCACATATTCGTCTCCTTTGAGTCCACTAAACACATTATTACAGGATAAACTTACAATGCAGTAGCTTCAAATCATAGTACATTTGTGAAGAACTGTTACTGCTATATCCTTAATAACAATCATCACGGCTGGCTATAATTATCTGTATAGACCAAGGAGAAAGATGGCCGTGTTGAACTAGGAAAGATGACAAATAAAACTCATGACAGCAGTAAATATCCAATGCTGGTGTTACACAGAATGGCTAAACAAAAGGCTTGTCAGCATTTAGTCATTTCATTTATTTGCTTTTAAAAGTACTATAAAATTATTTTTAAAATTGCTACAAATGAAGGGATGAAACCTCATATATGATTTTTAGCCTAGGAATTTTGCAAAATGTCATTAAAAACAAACTACAGGAATGTAGCCGTCCTGGGATCCCTTCTGTTTAGTGATGTTGGCTATGTTGTGTTTCTGAGTGGAAAAACACAAGCCCTTTTGGAACAATGTGTTTTAAAAGGAGGTGGAATAGAGGTCAAATTTATACAAAAAAGAATAAAAAAGCATTAAGAATACAATTCTGTATTTAAAAGCTTTTGCTTTCCAGTGCAGTTTGATATTCTGTATGTTTACTTGATTTTTAAGATCTTTATAATCAACAAATGATTAAAACTGGCTACTGTGTAATGCATGTCCTGTTCTCATAACACTTTTATACAAAATCTGCACTTATTTATATTAATAGTGTTGAGTCCATATGACAGAACCTGCCTGGCACTTTACAATTCTTTATTGGCTCCTTGGTTATTAATATTTTCACATTCATGGATATTTTCAACGTTTTATAGAATTATGACCTTAATAGAGAACTAGATATAAAGTCTATAAATGTAATACTTAAGTTCTGACTGATAATGGGTAAATCCAAAGCATTTCAAAGTCATTCTTATGTGTCTCAATTTTTCTAGCCAACTGCAGCCTATTTATTTAAGTTTATACAACCTCCCAAGACCCTGACAATGACTAAGCACAACAGGGACAGTTAAGAAGGGCATAGGTAGAAAATTAGCTCTGATTTTGCTTATTTTTGTTGGTTTAAGGCAGAACCTTCATCTTATTTTAATGCGTTCTTATTCCCTACCTCACAATTCAGATAGAATGAAGATATAATAATGTGATAATCGAGTGCCTTCACAGAGCCCACCAGTGCATTACAACTCCAACATGCAGAATGCAAACATCTGCTGGCATCATTAAACCATTTCTATACTCTACATACCAAGACTTGACCCTGTGACCATTTCTACCATTAGATTTGAATGACCTCAGCAAAAGAGCTGAAAGGCCAGAGTATTAATTCACAGAACCACAAGCTCAATTTAAGATTTAATTTGAGATAACTAAGAGCAACTGAAAGTGTATTCAAACTTATAAGTGCGGAATAAAAGATCTTACCCTGTTTTTCAAGTTAAATATAAATTCAATTATTTTTAACAGATTTATTCACAACTTTACAAACAAGGCCAGGGTTCTTTTAGCATACCTCCAGCTTAATATATGGCAATATGATGCTTCTGTTGAGCAATTTTTTTTCTAATTTATGAATGTCTTTCCTACAGGGATTTTTCTGCATTCTGATTATATCCCTAAGGACAAAAATGCTTCATTTATGAGCTATTCCCACCACACAGCTTTGAAATGCTCACTTTTATTCTAACTTAAATTAGCTAAAAGCCTGTTTGTTCAATCACAATGGTTTTACATCTAAAATCTTAACATGACAATTAAAATATCTGAAAAGCCTACTATACAGTGCATAACAAATTATACAGTGTTGAAGAACTTTCTTCATCTGGATCTTTGGTACGTTTTACAGTGCAGGTTGTATAGACACATTATGCAGGTACATATGCATGCACTTTATGCATATTACCATGTCCACAAAACTTTACAAATGACAGAAATACAGAGACTGTTGAAGTGCAGAGCTGTGTGCCAGGACCGGTCAGTGTCTCTTCATGTCACCTACTCTCTGAGCCCGACACATCTCTTGAAGATTCATCCTGATATCCTAATCCTAAATCTGTTCCATTCATCCGCTTTTTTCATGTTTAAATTACCCTGCTTATCACATCAGCTCTCTCTTGTGTTGGGAAATTGTGGTGCTGAGATTACACATGAATCATTTCACTGGCCTGGGTGCAGGATAAGCACATTAGTCATGACTGCTGAAGTCATGGGTGACATTACGGTGCTCGCTCCCATCGTGACAGAGCGCTGCTCTGGGGATAAGGCAAGGCAGGCACACAATAACGCAACCCTTCCTGTCAAAGAGATCACTCCCATGTTCATAGGACAGACACAAATATCTTCCACTAGCAAACTCAGTTCAGCTGAGGAGCTCTGGCTGGACTTTGCCCCTGCAGAACAGTGCAAGACGAAAGATTCCATCCTTCGCTGCTTTGCCACCTCCGTGCCATCCCCGAGTTTGCTATGGGAAAATGCTACATAAACTCTTGGATCACATCTTTTCTTATTTCATAACTAAAAGTAGCTACAGAAATGATATAGCTATGGCTACACTGCCCTCAAAGTTGATTTTATATCATATTTTAAAATCACTGTCCTTAAGCCAAGCATTTTGCAGATGAGCAACTGTACATCCTGGTGAGCCTTACTTACACCAGACTTTAGTCTAGGACACAACAGAACAGAATGCAGCGTACATTAGGAAATTTGAAATCACCTATGGAAAATCAGGCATTATGCTGGAGTGAGAGGGAATCTTCATAAAATTACAATGACTTATTAGTTCTGTGTGAAAATGTTTTCTAAATGATTAGGACACAATAAACATGGAGTAAAAATACTAAAAAAGCACAGCCGAAATCACAGCTCCATAGTGTCACGAAGGTGAGTATAACATAGGTCTGTCTAATGCAGAAATACTGCACAGATCTTTCAAACAAAGAGCATCCCATCGTATGAACAAGATGTAAGGGGTCGGGCACACTGCTTGCTTACCTGAAGGGAAAAGAAAAACAGGTATGCAGATCCATTTAGCACAATATCATATGTAGCATATCCTACTTCTTCTTTTTCCCTGCCTTCTCCCTTACACCCCTCCCTGTTTTTGAAGAAAAACATTTATCACTTTGCTCCTAGGTGCAAAAAGTGACTATGGCTAGGTAGGGCAGGTTAAAATTTTCTTTGACTCCTCAGCACATTTGTCATGCAGGCTGTCTGCCTGCCGAGGAAACCTTTTCACCTCAGGCTTATTGTGAAGACGTACCCCATGAGAAAGGAATAAGGTGAAAAATGATGATGTCACTAGGTTGTTGCAAGGTTAGCACACCCTTAAATGGAGTAATGGTAAATGAAGCAGCTGCTCGGCTCCCTACATACATGACATTCATCCTCCCATCCTATAAAAGTGCAGGACTCAGTGAGGACTAAGCACGAACTACTTGTTGACATAATTAGTGCTGGCTCAAGGGCTCTTTTTAATAGCCAAGTTGGCTGTATTTTGCAAGCTTTCATTGGCAAAATTCAAGTAAAGTTCAGCCAAGTTCTGTATCTATTTTGTTTTGTGTCTTATGCATTTCCCAATTTGGAAAAAAGAGCCAAAATATTCTGGTAGCTTTTCAGTTTCATGGTTGTTGGTATTTTAAGATGATATTAGCTTTTGAAATACACAAACATTTTTGGGAAGTGTAACACACTAGAAGGGGATAGAGATTATAAACTCACAAGAAAAAAATACAGGAATAAGATTAATTAATGAGTCTTGGCTTGTTAATATCTCAATAGCAGACTTTTTGCATATAGCACAAGGCTTTGAATCTGTTGTCCCTTGAGTTTTCCTATATCCAGACAGAAATGAAATTATCTCAAACAAAAGCGAAGAATCTAAAGAAACCATTTTTCCATCATTTCTTTTCTTCCTTAGTTTCTTTGAATGTTGAGTAAATTGTAACCAATTTGACTTTTGCAGTTTCATATAATTGTGTTTGGATTGTGGGACAATGAATGTTTATTTGCCTTCTGTGCGAAGTTTGTTCTAGTTTGCCAGAATTCAGTCCAGAACTTTTAGTTGCTCATAGAAAATAATTTATGCAAGAAGGGTTTTTTTTCCCCCATTTCTTCACATTACTTCAAGTCTGCTCTACTTTGCAAACAGTTCCTAAATGTCTTGGTAAGCAAAATTAGATAATGTAGTTTCATACTGCAATTTTAATTTAAAGGA
Source organism: Gymnogyps californianus (assembly GCF_018139145.2). Taxonomy (NCBI): domain Eukaryota; kingdom Metazoa; phylum Chordata; class Aves; order Accipitriformes; family Cathartidae; genus Gymnogyps; species Gymnogyps californianus. The sequence continues at coordinate 6,902,037 of NC_059482.1, forward strand.
AAGGAAATCAGTTAGCTGTGCAATTACGCTAACTGTAATGCACATTCTGTTACATTGCTTGGTGGCAATAATCCACCCTTGGGTCATATTCAATTGTTTCACTTTTATCAGTGACATAATGGGGTATCCTATTCCACACAGTAGTTTGTAATGGTTTTACTAAAACATGCTTACAACTGTTGCAAATATTAACACATTCCATGCAGCAGAGAAAAGACCAGTTTTTAATCATAGATTTTCTTCTTTTATATTTTTAAATACGTATACATTTTCATGCTGCATACAAGACACAAACCAAACCAAAACCAGAAAAATCTTCAAGGTGAAAATCTTTCTAAAACTCCCAGTTTTGCTCCCACTTTTCTGTTGTTATTTTGAAAATGGCGATGTTAATGACTTTCTGTGCAAGATCTCATTTTCTCCTTTCTTATCCCTGCCACAGATCTGCCCCCAAATGCTGCTGAAAAGAAGCCTTCTCACTGACTGAAATAAACACTGACTCAAGCACATGACGTACTGAAACACTGCACAGTTAAAGCAAACCAACAGAAAAAAACACCTTCTATAGAGACAGGCATCTTTGTACACTTTAAGGCAAACCACACTTGTATTAAATATGTATTTGCCTATGCAAAATATTGGACATACGTATATCATTATGTATATATTCTCAGGCTTTCCATGAGAAAAGACCAGATTTCAATGTTATGTCAATATTAAGCTCTCCTATAAAAATGTGTGCTTCAGCATCTTCCTTGTGATCAGTAACAGGCAAATACATTATAAGTGTTTTTCTGTTTGAGGACCAAAACTATTTTGAAAATAGTAATTTTGATACTTCATTTAACCAGATTGTCTCATGATTTCTGTATTGGGTTTGTCTAATACATTGCAACTGTGAAAATTAAGCAGATGCAGAACTCACGCTGTTGTTTCGAAACCCTAGAAAATGATGGCATGTTTTGTGTTTCGCATGCCATCAATAATACCAAAACACTGATTTCTCAATGAGAAACAATAAGTTATTTTCATAAAGGACTGTAGATTTTCCTCCCCCCACCAAGAATATCATGCACTGACCAAACAGAACATACATTCATACTGTCTGATAAGAGAATCACCCAATAAAAATTATATGATAACATTAATGCAGTCCTTAACAGCAGACCTTTCCTCTACTAAGACAGCATAACTAAGCATATGGCATATCTCAGGGAGAACAGCAAATAGTCACATTCTTGAGATAGCATGCAATTTTCTGGCTTGTTTAATAAACTCTGAACGACATTTCAGGCAGGAGAAGACAAATGTTCAAGAGAAGAATGTGTGGCTTCATTTTCACAGAAATTTCTTTCTAAGTAACAAGAAAAATAAATAAAATAAATAAAATAAGATAAAATTAAATTAAATTAAAAAGTTGTTAAATAGAATCAACACTGATTGCCTGAGAGGAACCCTACCCATTCCAGAAAGCAGCCCTTGGAAGTACTATTTAAACTAAGTGATGTGCACTTAGTATATCATACGGGTCGTTTACTTGTATCCCGTAAGACTGTATGTGATGTTGCATTTGGTCTCTATCAAGAAAAGTAGGATATGAAAAATAATCCTCCTGCGTGGTAAAGGCTGCTTTTGTTCTCCCAAGACAGTTTAGAAACTCTTGGTGCAGTCTTTTGGGATTCTCACAGCTTCATGTACACTAACTGTTATGATGTAAATACAAATTATAATTTTTCACGGTTTGCTTTGCTCTGTTTCTTGTATGACTCTGTGCTACAGTGAAACTCTGCTTCCTTCCTGCAACTAACAAGCCAATCACCCTAACTTGTAACTGTCCATTCAAACATCTGCAAAAAAGCACAGTTGGCTCTAATACCGTCACCACAACCTGCAGGGAAACTGAGATCTGGCAGACAATTTGGCAATCTAAGGAGGACCGGCAGAGAAATCTGAAAGAATAATGTGGGTGGGTCCTGGTAAATTCACATAAATGCCTATTTCTAATTAAAATAGTTTGTGATGATCAACATGGTAAATCTCAGTCTTAAGAACCTGGACCATCTGCCTTTTCAACAGCAGTGTTACTTGGAAGACTGAGTTACAGATTAATTAGTTGTACTTTACACAAAGTAGATTACAACAAATAAATACCTTTTTATACAAATTCAACTGAAGAACTAAATAAAGCCTTTTACACTAATTGTTCACTAATTTTGCCTCATCTTATCTCTGCTGTGTTAGGTACTACTGCATCCATCAGATTATTACTTTTAAAAATAAATCACAGAATAATTTTGCAGGGGCAAAATGGTATGAATGCTGATAAATGGCTGAGAGTAATATGATTTGTGTCATTATTAGAGGATGTATGCTCACTATCAGAAGTGCTTTCATGACAAGGAAGGTATTGAAATTCAAAAATGTTTAATAAAATGTAAACCTTATAATCTTCCAGGTATTTATCCTGCTGCTAATTACTTCCAGGGGGCCTGGCACACATGTAAAAGAGCAATGGATATCAGCAGGGAGCATTTGCTAACTCAAAAAGTTAGAAAGACCACTTTCCCTAGAGATAAATAGCTGTTAAATCTGTCAACTTAAGCCTTAATGCATAACATCTAAAATAACCTCTATTCTCCTAACAGACAGCCTGTATGAGAATTAATGCAGTAGTAATCTGGCAGACAGCAACTGGCAAGAATTTAAGAGATATAAGACCCCAACCAATGCAGTCTGACCAACTGTTTTGGGAGGTTGTTGCCAAAAATGACTGCTTCACAAATGAAGACATAATTTTGTCAGAATATCAGAATACTGTTAGCTAAAGTTTCAAGTGATGGAGCTTTGTCTCACTATAAATTTGCGGGGAAATGATTTGTGTGATATATTTCCGCATGAATGCGTGCATCCAGCGCTATACACACACCTGCAGACACGCTCCCAAAGGAGCCTGCTACTTCAAACTCATTGTTCAGATTAGTGGCAGCTCACAGTGTTGCAGTGTTCAAGGTTATTAGTGCAAATGCGTGTTCTTTAAATATAGTACTGAATTTCTCCCCAAAATAAGTATTTTTGCCTTGACCAAATATATCGAGCAATCCTTTTACACTGTGAGCGCTGAGCCGAAAGCTGCTTGTATCAGTGATGACAGCCGGCCCAGCAGCAGGTTAGCATTCAACTAACCCAGTCTTTTGGGTTAGGGAGCTCCAGAACAAGTGATGTACAGTTCGGGATGCACACACACATGTACATACATGAAATAAGCAGTGCTTACAGGGTCCTAGCAAGTGCTGTTCCCCAAAGGTTGCACTTCAGACCTCAGCGATATCTAATCTAGACAAATGACCTAGTCAAAAAAAGCAACTGTAAACTAGCTGTGCTTGCTGACATTGCACAACTAGCAGGGAGAGTGAAACGTGGAGAAGGCAAAAAAAAAAAAAAGGGGCAAAAAAAAAGGGGGGGGGGGGCAAAAAAAATAAAGCAACAACAAAACCAAACCAAAACCAAACACAACAGCTAGGGTTTGGGCCTCCTCCCTAACTTGGCTGACATGACACATGAAATTAATGTTGACACATGTAAAGTACTACACATTGGTTTGAAGTAAACAAATACTAGATAAATCTGATTGATTTAGAGTAGAAGGAATTCAAAAAGGACCTTGGGATAATGGTAAACTCCTTGTTCAAAAAAAAAGATGAAGTAACCGGGAAAAACAGTGATAGCCAGCACGTCTCTTCTATTTTACATGCTTATACCCACAGTTGCCTAGAATGGGAATGCATGTTCAGTGAAGTTAGAACAGGATTATTTAATTCTCTAGCAAAGTCCAGCCAGAATATTGTGTCACCACCTTATAAAATGATATTAATATAGCACTTGAAAAGGTATTAAGGAAAGCAGAGAAGCTGATTCATGGACTAAAAAGTGTGAGCTTATAGGACCTAAGTTCACATAGCTTAGAAAGAAGATATTTAAACAGGAATTTGAAGCATATATATATATATATATATATAACGGAAACCTTTAAAGTAAAAGAAGCCAGTTGCACTTGCCTTTTTTAAGAAAATACGTTAGGGACAGTAATAAAAGCTAAAGAAAATACATATTTAAAATAAATTGAGACATGCTGGCATAAAGAATATTGAGGAACAAAATACCCCTCCTTAGTTAAATGAAGTTTCACTTCACCACTTGTCAAGGACACGGCGGAAGGTACTTTATAGTGACTGAATCTAGGTCATACGCTCTTTCATGCAAAAGGCAGAAGAAAAAATAAGATGGAAGCAGTAATTAAGCAAAGCCCAGAAGTGTCCAGTTGTGCTGGGAGGAGCTCAGAAAGCTTCTGCACTTCAGGGAAGTTGCAGCTCTCTGTGCTTTGCACTGCTGATTAATGCAGGGGGAGAGAGAAGCCAGACATTTCTTTTCTTCCTCTCATTTTTAGCGCTATCTCCTTCTGGGACCAAAAGTCTTGACGGGAGTTTCCCAGGCACCACTTTGCCTTCACCCAAGCTTATGGGATGGTGTTCTGAAGGGTACCAAGACAGGCACAGAAACTCTTCTCTCCATTTAGCCTCCCTCGTGCCAGCACTAGGTATGGCTATAATCTAACCCAAAGTGAGTTCCTATCTGCTAAAATAAAAGAGTGCAACCTTCAAGTGCTCGTTCATTTCTTTTAACCATCACTTTTCAACATTAAGGATTATTAACTTTAATGCCATTGGTGAGAAACTTTATTATGTTTTCAAGAAATTGCTTTAAATCAAAACTGCAGATAAGGCATTTTTCTCCCCTCAGAATTACATGGTTGTGTTGGCAACCAGCAGGAATCCATTTGAGCAATAGAATTACCACCTCCTGGAGGTGAAAAATGGGACAAAAGCAGGAGGAGTGTCTCTTCTTAAAAGTCAAGGGAAGAAGGGCAAAACAGGAAGGAATGGAAGCCCCGGGAATGGGAAAAACTAAACAATCTGCTGTTGACTTAAGCCTTAAGGGAAATTACCCTAACGTAAAATAGGAGCAGTCTTGTACAGAGATTTTACAGCAAAGCTGCAGAAATCAGGGGCAGAAAAAGTAAGTCCCCCCTTTTCCATTCCAATCACAGTCCAAGTTCAACATCACTGTGAGATTGTGAGGTCTCGGTGAAATCAGCAGAGCTGGACCATTTGACGTCAGTAAATTGACCCCACATTTCAACGGCAAAGAGGCTGTAGCGGTTTTCATGAGCATGAATGTTCACTTGCCTACAACATTTTTCCTGAATGAGCTATAACTCTTTAAAGTGAAAAGATAAGAAAGTAATAAAGATATCCCTGTCTGAAATTATGATACTTGCAAGAACTTTTTAGTGTCTGGAGTACAACACACAGTTGGCTTCTAAGTAAATATCATGAGCATGTGGAAAGTTAAAAAAATGTGTCATGCAGTCAAGGTTTATGAAGAAAAACAACCTTCTGATTCTAGGTCCATTTTCCTCCCACAATTAACAAAGTTTATATAGGTGTGCAAGAGTCAGCAATACATGCATGCTAACATTTGTATAAATGCTTTATCCTAATAACAAGAAAGGATTTTGTTTTTAGGTTGACATTTCATTTTAAAGATTTTGCAAAATAACTCTCTGCTGGGCTGATCTTCTATCCTATTAAAGCTTACAAAGACTTTTTATCAGAGTTATAAAGCCACTGAAAATAAAGATGCTTTAATGGACACTACATTAACTATGGTATTCTGAACATGGTGCAGCAGTATAGACCAGTAATATTTCTTCTTCGTGTAAATGTACAGCACAGTATAGGCAGTACGCATGGATGGTCACAAATCCCTAGCATTATGCCAAGATGACAGAGTACTTGTCTTTTTTTGTTCTTGTGCTGTAATTTATCTTAAAAAAAATGGACTCGGGTTTTCCTGCATACTACGAAAAGTGTCCAAGAGAATGTCATAATGGCATTACTCCCGCTAGAAAAGCTAATCTACTTTACACTGTCCTCCTTTACGAGGCACTGTCACTTCCCAGAAACAAAAGTATTCGCATAACACTTGCTGAAAATAAGTTGTAAAGCACTGTCAGTTGCTCTGCAGAAAAATGCCAATTATATCACATGCTTTTCTTTCCTTAGCTTACAATATATGTAATATTTGATGAAAACTGTGCCATGGCCTCATTTAGGCCCACATGATACAGATGTCATGCCATTCTCGATGGTGGAAAGAGACCATATACACAGTAATAAGGATCCAGAAGAGTGGCCCTCTTGCAGCAACCAGGTACTTGCACAGAATGATATCCACAGACAGTGCAGTACCATCATTTTGCATAGCATACTATTTCCTCTTCAGTAATGTACGACACTGGCTGTCATTTTAACACTAGAAGTATTTCAGCCTTTTATATCATGACTTAGCCAAGCTGCCTGATTTTATCCTTAACTTGGTCTTAAATTCATTTTAACTGATGTCTTTATTTGTTATATTTCTCAAGCAAGATTTAGGGTATCTCAACAAACTTGTATACTGACTACATTGAAAAAAAAACTTCATTAATTAAAAAGATTCCAAATATCAGATGGAAATTTCTTAAAGTTCATCAAATAAAGACTCACTCATATGCACACACCGGTATCTTTTGCATTTGTTTGCACCTATTGCTTTTCTAGACAGAATCTTTAATTCCTAGCTTTGTGGCATCCCAGTGGCAAAGATGACTTGTTCACAGAATAAACACCCACTTGCTCTTGTTTTTTGTTCATTCCCATTTCTCAAAAAATAACATCTTAATACCAACCAAGTTTGTAAAGGTTAAGAGTAACTAAGTAATTTAGTTACAGGAAATACATTTTTACAGAACACACAAGAATATAAGGAATATATAGAAATTAATGTCTGGAATTCAATCATACTACATCAGAGGACAGTAATGTCAGAGAAACTACCCTGACTGAAAAATTTATCGTTTGTCATCTTTGAATCTGAGCTGGTCTTTCAAGAGAGTTTTTCCACATGCCTAAATATAGAAGCTAAAGGATGTCACCAGATAAGAGGCATTTAGCAATACCTCTGGTAATTGGTGTTGTTAACTGACATGGTAAGTAGTTCTGAATAGCTTATTTTGGGCCCTAAGAAAGGGGATTAAAAAAACCCAAAACAGTATTTTTTGTCACTTTTAAAATAGAGTTATAAGCTACCGAATTATTCTATCAGCATAAAAGTTTCTTTTATGTTTTCCAGCCAGCTAAGAGGTTCCTATATGGTACATTGAATGGCAAGAGGAGGAAGAGGTAAGGCAAAAAAATATCGGGGGAAAGGACATTGCAGACAACAGCCTTGGTATGAACTGAAAGGAGATAAATAGTCATCGCTGAGGACAATAAGTGCCTTCAGTATCTCTCAAGATTTATATCCTATTTGGAAAGCATCTACAAACCCAAATCTGCTCAAGATTCCTAATAGGTAGAGTGACTTTATCTGGTCTAAGCCTTACATAAAATCTTACTGTGCCCAAATACAGGATTATATTCCCACAGTCTTTTCATTTGGGCTGCTTGCATTTGTCCTCTATTTGTTAGAAAGTAGAACAACCTTGTTGTTGGGTGTCTCAGATCAGTTGCCTCTCCTAACGCAGCCTATTGCGACCAAAGGAATCTACATCACAATAAAGTTACACTGAGAAATAAGATGCCTTTTAGCCTGCTGAGGTTGGGTGGCTTTCTTCTTCTTTTTTTTTTTTCCTTTTTTTTTCCTTTTTTTTTTTTAATGGTTTCTCCAGATCTTTTAGTTGAACTATGAACTACTCAGTGCCACATGTTAGTTCTGTTTCTGCCAATTTAACACTGCTTAGTTTAGAGCTTTCAAATGATTATTTTAAAAATATTTTCTGGTTAAGACTACATATCTGCCCCTGTGAACATCTGTTTAGAAGCAGAACACTGGTAGAGAGAGAGAATTACTCTGGTACACAGAAAATGTCTCCTCTTTCAATGTACCACATAAGCTGGTATTTTTGAGAAATAATGATGAATAGGTAAACCTAAAACTTTTGTCAACACTGTTCTGTTGATTCTGATCATGGGTCAAATTGAAGCTAGTGGATTCCAGTAATGTATATCCTGATGTTATAACATGCCCTTTTGCTAAAGTTTTATCAAAAGCATTCCTATCAGATTGCAGTTTACATTACAAGAACACATCTGCCATGTTCTATAAAATCAGTCAATTCAATTTAGTTTTCAATGTATTATTTTACACAATGCTTTTCTAGATGTTTTCTTCCAGGGCCTTACATTTCAGGGATGAGCAATGGACTTGAAAGGAAAATGTGGGTAGAAAACTTGAGCATGAACATATGCTGTATGAGCACACACACATGCACCCTTCTATAATTGCTCTGTCATTTGGCTTCAAAACCATATTCCCTCTACCCAGATCCCCAGATAAATCCATAAATAGAAAGGGTAAAAAACATTAAAGTCCAGTATCTGATTTTCTCTCTGTCAGAATAAGCTCTTCCCTGTGAAGAGTTGGCACCATTCAACTCAGGCTGCACATTGCTGCCATAAATGATAAAATGTCCTATGAAGGAATGTGAATCCACATCCCTATGTATTTGATACATTTAAATCAGGTCATATAGTCACTGTTATTAATTAGAAACAGTGTTGAAGTAAAAACATTTTAAATAAACCCAGGGACTGAATGTTAAAGCTGTCATTTTTTACACAGCCTCATGATTCAAGGATTAATGGACCTTAAAACAACCATAAACCACTGAGGCCCCTGTTCTGGTTTAGAAGAATAAGAATAGTTTTATTTCTGCTTCAGTCTGCCAGTCTTAAATTCATTGTGTGTCAGTGGGCACTGTAAACACTTTTAAGTATTTTGACATTGTGGTATAAGATGCTGCTAATCTGTTTCCTGCCTGACCTTCACCAGTTCTGTGCACCTTGCGATTCACAGAAAAAAGAAAAGCAAGCAAACTAATGAAAAAGATATATATAATACATACACTATATCTGTATACACAAATACTGCCTTATAAAACTGGAATAATATTTGAAATATTTAGACTTCACTTTACAATCACTCTTTCACAGAAGCCTTTTCTGTATCTATTTTTTTTCAATTACAACTTTTTATTGTATCCATTAATGGATGTAAGGTATAATGCAAAGGGTTAGAGTACTTGTGAGGTAGGAACTTTTCAGAACAAAAGGCTGCAGTTTTGAAGTAAGATGAAGTATGCAGAGTACATTTCTGGAAGGCCAACAAGATGAAGTAATCACTACTATTTAACAAAAAAATTATAACAATATTCAGCAGTACAATCATAAAGGTTCCTGGGAGTTGTGACTACACTGGAATTCAAGTATGTGCAGTTATCACTGGATACAGCAGTGGAATACCGAACTAAGCAAAATAATGACTGATAGGCAGAAAAAAATATTATTTTATCTATTTTTAACCTTATCTGATGTGAAGGTCAGACTTTCTGTGGTTTAAGGATCAGAACAACAAAACTGGAAACTTGGAAGGTTTCAAATTCCAACTCTCTTTCTAATAGCTGACTTTCTGACTGCCCCTAAAAAAGGTGCTTGACCAGGTTTTACTTCTGTCACACAACCTGGAAAACTGGGAACAGAAAGTAACTTCATTTAAAGCAAATGTAGCATGTGAGTGAAGCTTAACTTGGTACATAAAGTACCCATTAATTTTCACTATTTTCTAGTATATATAATGCCTTTCTCTCAACTGCTCGTCAGCTTGGAACTGTAGTGCACCAGCTAAAGAGAACTTTGTTTCATGAATTGTTTGACTGACTTCTTTCCCAAAGGTTTTACTGTGCCTATTTCAAATGTTACTTGGCTACCAACTTATTTTTCTAATTTCTCACAAAAGAACATCAAAAAACAAAAAGAAAGAACAAAATGGGATCAGGAGGAAACGTTACAGCTATTAGAATAACATGCCATAAATGTTTAGCAATTAATGTGATCAGGACCTAAAGTTTATCACCAGATTCCACACTTGTTACCCAAAATAATCCTCTGTCACTTGCTTAGAAATAAAAAAATAAGTGGACTGCCATTGTAAGGTACATAATACTTTTGTCATTCACATTCTAAAGGAATTTAATTTTCATCATCAGAAAAGAGCCAAATGGTTTGTTTTGAGTGTAAATGAATAACTTGTTTTTAACAGCAATTTTAGTATTGATGATTTACTTATAGATAGATAGATAGATATACACAGACTTTTTTTCCCTATGAATCTTCCTGTCAAGGTAACTTTTGCTATAAACAGCATTTTAAAATTATCACATAAAAAACTATCAAGCACTAAATTAGAAAAAAACAGAATTTTGAAAGTGATAGTTAAATTTATGAAGCAATTCTGCTACACTCAGAGGCTTCCTGCTTGAGATGCAAGCAAATTCTAGGGTGTATATTTGCCATGCAGGTGAACTTCTTTACATGGTATTAAAAGGTGGGAGAAAGGATGAAAGCAACAAAGGCTACACAATTACAGCCATGTGCAGAACACATGTACTTTGAACTTAAGCTTGTTTGCATGACTAATAGAGATAATATTGAATGACTTTTCTCATCATTTCTTTTTTTTGGCTCAGTGCCTTTTTTGCTACCTCCAAGAGCTGTTAATTTTGTTCACTGCTGAGCAAAAGTCAAAGTCAGAGTCTAAACAGCTTGTAATGAGTTTTCAATGGCCCATCTCACTGAAATTGAGGGCAAAGGAGCAGCAGACTTAGACACTGTCAGCCCTCTGAATTTATTATTGAGGGAGCAACGTGTTCGGTGGAAAATACATAGAGGAGGGGCTGAGAATTCTGTCAGTTTTGCATTAAGCTATTAACAAAGATGTGTATTACTTATGTAAATACCTTGACAACAAAGATAAACACACAGAAAACAATGTAATGTAGCTCAATTAACTGTGCAGCTAGATTGGTAGTAGAGTATGTTGCGGTAACTTTATTTGGCAGCCACTTAGTACTGGAAGTTTTAAGTCCTGCTCCAGAAAAGTGATTAATACTTTGCTAAATACCTTAAATTCACAACCAAACCAGAGGTTAAAGGGTGCTTAGCACTGATAAGGAGTCAATGATAATTTTGTGAGTCCTTAGTGACTGTTTTTATAGACTGCACAAAAAGGGTTAACTTTCACCTCTGCAGCCATAATGCTGAGCCCATCAGACTTTGCCTGCTGCTACAGGGCTCTGGAAGAAGTTTTCATAGTTCTCTCTCTTCAAGTGTACGCTTGAATATATTTCACTAACCTCTACATAAGCTATATGCTTCGTAGTTTTTCTGCTTCACATTTTAATTGGGTTTTTTTTTCCCGTTTCCTACTAGCGCTCTTACAGATTGTGAATCCTATTGCTTCATCTTCACTAAATCTTTGATTGAAAATTACAGATGTGAGCTGATCTAGCAGCTCTGTTATTTCAAAAACAAGCAATAAAGCTACTATTTGGGCTTCTAAACCCAGGAAAGAGTTCTCAACAGAGAACTTTTGTATTTATAACTACAATTCTTTCTTTTACCTGGAAGCCTGTAGTTGAGTTCATGTTATGAAGGAAGTCAGGCTTTACGGGTAGATTGGTGAAGAATAGTACTGTAAGATTTTTAAATACTGTCTGAAGGAGTAGTCCCAGAAGAGAATGCATACAAGAAGCAACATGGAAGAGCAGTGGGTGAGGTGGCATAGTATCAATGATTTATTGGTCCTTATTTGGGATGATCTGAAAACGCATTTACAGTTTTACACATTGTAAAGTCTGTTACCTCAGCCTTTCACGAATCAAGCCTTTCGTTTTATCACAAATACTCCACATTCTATATAAGCACACTTCACATATCTTTCTTTTTTTCTTATAATTACATACCTATAAAGAACTATGCTTCTGTGATATTTTATGCTACTTTTTCATGCATCACTACTTACGCAGGGAATAGCACTGAGGAAAAGTTAGCAATAAAAAATGCAAGGCTTTGTTTGGCTTGATGTCATTTGGTTTAATGCCAACAAAGAAACACCTCCAAATCACATAAACATCTGATCCAACGTCAGCATTACTATGTTCCAGTCTTCTAATGACATTACATAAAACATGCTCACTACCTTTACCGAAAAGTTTTTACCTATTATAAAAATTGTAGTCATGTATGTATTGAAAATATATTTACACGTCTTTTTTGTCAGACAGTGCCAAAGACACACAATCTGCAGTCCCCTATCTCCAGTTTTTCGCACAGTCCACCAAAACTCTGGATTTGCCTCTGACATGGCTGTGAGAAAGAAATCTGTCAGAGAAAAGATTAACAAGTATTCAGGTGAAACTGGAGGCCATGGTGTAACTTTGGTCTCAAGTGTAGCTTCATCGGTTACCTTCTTTTCCAACAAGTTTAAGCAAAGAATTTCAAATTCAGTGCAACACACAACAATGTCCTTTGAGGTCCAGACTCATGCACTGAGTAGGCTGGACTACCCTGATCCCTAGCATCCTTCCAGCAACCCACAATTTATCTAGGTACCCACACGTAAAGTATAATATAAAGACTGTCATTTGCTTACTGTAGTGATGTGCCCTATTATTGGTTCTTTTCAAAAAGAAAAAAAGGCAAAGGGAATTTCTTGAATTGCCAGACAATGTATTGTCCATATTCAGAGGCAGGGAGAGACTGAAATGTCTTTTAAGAAGACAAATTAACAATATTAAGAGAACAAGAAAAATTTGCACCATGTCATTCAATATTGCACAAAAGCACACGGAAGAATTGTATGGAATCAGTAATACATGGGTAGAAAATCACATGATTTAGTATAACTTACTGGGAATATATTCAACTCCCCTGTATTCAGTATTATTGACAAGCATTATATTCAGGTAATTGATGTATAAATGCAAATGAATGAGAACACTGTATCACCAGCAACAGAATTCACTATGGAGATACCGCTACACTGAGAACAAGTGGATAGAATATGTAGCGGCAAATAGAGAAGTGTCAACAAAGGGTACTCAAAAACACAATAAGAAGAGAAATGAAAACTTAATTGAAGGAAAAATAATTTACGATGTTGCTAAATCTTTCCAAATAGATTATGTCAGTCTAAAAGTTCGCGTTAAATTTCTTAAATTTTGCAAACAGCATCTTTTAAGAAACCATACACTTAGTGTACTTTAAATTTTAAATTCAAATTCTTTTACTGGCAAAAATAATGCGTAATATGTATTTGGTAGTGCCAGATAAAAGGGTTTGTATAGTTTGAGAGGAATGTCACATCCATCCTCTTTTGCGTATGCATCACATAATAGCCTGTTTTATATAGGACATAAGACCTTTTCAAAAAGGGCCTTGAATGAATAATGTACTACAGAGTTGTGTATGTCATCACATATAATAGAAGAGTCTCTTGCACCATGTATTAGTGAGGATAGATCTCCTCTGCAATTCTATCACCACATAAAACACCTTCCAAAATTGTCATAGTCAGGTCAGACCAAGCATTTCAATTTTTCATAGCACTATTTTCAGTTTTCCTTCCTCTCACGTTAAGTATTGTCAATAGGACTTCAGATACTTGTGCACACCATTTAGCAGAGAAAGTAAAGTACAGAACAGCAAATCATTTCAATAGCAGCTGTCCACGTCTGTATCTTCCCAAGGATGCTAATTTGGATTGTGCAGTCTAGTTCACAATAACATTTATTTCCCATCTATACCAAACTAAGGAACAAGCAAAGTGCAACATATTATTCCAGATGACTTCCAGCATCTCAAACAGTGAAAAGGGATATATCCTCATATCAATACAAATCAAAGAGGGGCATGAGTTTTTCTTTTTCTCAAAGCCTTAACACCTCCAGCTTTCCAAGCAGAAATTAAAACACTGTTTCTATGCTGAAAACCCACATAACTCTAGGAGCAAAAAATTTAGCGCTACACTTGCATTTCACTATTATGCCTATGTCAAAAAGCTCCATTTTTTTCCATGGAACAGTGAACATTTATACAATCATTAAAAGCTCATCTTGCACCATATTTTTATCCTTCTCAGTTTTAATACATTTTTATAATTGCATTGAGGATATTCTAACCCTGTTTTTAGTGCAACAATAAAATTTATGAACCATGACAAACGTATCATACCAAAGACCACCCGAAGAATAACAATGTGCACATCAATAGAAGAAACCTGGGCTTCTGCTTCATAGGAATTTAGGATTTGGGGAGGGCGGATGAAAAATACTTAAGATAGTATTCCCTTGATAACCGTGAAATGGTAACAAGATCACACTTTTTTTTTTTTAAGCAAAATGAAACATGTGGTGTTGTAAAAGACAATTTTTTACAAACATGCTGTGTAGACAAGTTCAGTTGTAACGACATTTCAAATTAAAAAAATCTAGTTCGTGTGCAGATTTTACTGATTCCATCATTGTGCTTTCTGGATAATAAATGTGATATCTAATTACCTTACAGCTCTTGCTGCACAAGACTTATTTCTAAACCTATTTCCAATATTCCTATTTTTACCTGTGCAAATTTCTGCATGGCCCCCACTCCTTCACCACAGCTGCTGACAGCCTACTGTATTAGCTTGTTAGAGATAATATTCTCAGAAAGTAAATGGTTTTCAATTAGAAAACCCTTAGAACCAAATCTTGTTTTCACATCATATTATTGATTAGAAACACGTTTAAATATGCAATCACTAAAGAACATACATAAGAACTCCTAAAATTTACTAAATTTAATGATGCTTAAACCAGGTATTTTCTAATTAAATATGGGGTGTATTTGAGAGTGTGTGTATATTTCTGGAGTTTCCCTGGTGTTTCATAATACAATACCATATTTTTAAAATAAATTGTGAAAATGAGGGGGTAGGGAAAATCCATTTCGATACTTAAAGTTCCCAGATTATTTTAAGCCTCCTTAACATATTATTTTGTCTTCTCCAAATAAAAAAAGAAATAAACAAACAAAAAAAAGAAATATCCTGATAAGGTTCATGCAAAAGTACAGATAATCTACCCAATTTTTTAAACAGTTATTGTGACAAAACGGATTGAAAAGGTATTGTAGACACAAGAATACATAAATGAAATGCATCCCACTGGAAAAGCTTTTTTGCTCACATTGTCATTTACAGCTTCTGAATTAATAGACCAAGAAAGGCACCACAGGCACCAACAAAATGCAGTAAAACCATTGGCAGCCAGTGGTGTCTCAAAGTTTAATTCCCCTGGGGAGAAAAGGACACTGCCTAATCTGTATTCAGTCCTGACATTGTCCACATCTGATATGGAACATTAGCTACTAACTCTCTCAATAGACTAGTGTCCTTCAGTTTATATTACTTTATGTTAATAGTAGAAAAATTACACACAACATCATTTATCATTGTTATACTGTACTATACAACCCATAGCTTATTTTAATATATTTATTTACCCCTAAGAGGTACAGAAATTTAAACATGTATCTCTAAATCTATATAAATTTAAAGATAAACTTATAGTGCCAGAACCAGTGCAGAGCTGCAAAAGGGATATCCGCCTTACAAATGTATTTTAATTGTACATATAATCTAGCGAGTGATCACATTGCTTTAATATGAGAAAATCACGTTATTTGTGTTATAAAACTTACAGAATCAGTACATAACAAAATGTTGCACCTTAATCATAATTTATCTTTTGATTTTTTTTTTCAGTTCCACTACAGGCAGCAGCTCTGTTGCTCTATTTTCACATCCTTTTTTTCCCTCAGCTATCTGCCCTTACATTATTTACGTAGAGCTCAGCTAGGCAAGCTCAGTCCCCCTTTAAAGTAAAAAACCAACACAGTTCATGAATCAAAAAAGAACTAGGATTTATTGTTTTCTGGATCACAATCTACATCTCAATGTATCTAAATTTCAATTAGTCTGTTTAAAAACACTTCTGCAGTCAGTGATGTGTGCTGTTTGCCTGGACTATCCAGAAAAGAAAAAAGACAGCAATGATGAAGAAGAGAGAGAGAAATCTATACTCTATTACTTGTATATTGTATATTAATTACTTGTATATTGTATATAAATGTATATTACTTTAACTTTAGTTTTTAAAATCTAAGATGTCAAAAAGGTTATTAATGATGGATCTATTTTTCAGAAGGGGTAATTATCTACAATCACCCAACCACACTGAATTTCAGGTAGTAATTCCTACATAAATTCAGAATTTTTTTTTTTGCTAGTGGGGACTGTTTTTATTTCGTTTCATACAGAAATGTTAATCTTAATTTAAAGGTTCAAGTAATGGAAAATGTAACACATAGCCATAAATACATTTTTTTACAAGAGTTAGCACCCTTCCTATTATAAAATTCCATCCTATTTCCAAGCTGAATTTGTGCAACTTCAGCATCCAGTCTTTGGATTTTATTCCACCCAAACTTCCTCCATCGTGCTTCAGTGCTGTAGAATAACTCATTAAAGTCCGACTGGTTTTCGAACAATTACTCCAGATTAAATGGAAGTTAAGTAGAGTGACTGACAACACTAGAATATCTTTGGATGGTGAACACCATTTGGCTTTACTACTTAGCAATGAATGTTTTTGCTAAACTGCACTGAAAACAAAGAGAAAAACAAGCAAACCCCTCATACATATGATTATTAAGAATACCGTAGCCTGTCTCTACAAATATTCAATGAGACATTTTCTGAGGTCAGATGGTTTCGGATAGCTTTACTGAGCAAGAATACTCAAACATTTTCCAGGTACAAACTAAGTTCAGATTCTGACATCCTGTTGAACATTGCAGCATTTGTCAAGAAATCACGACCACAGCTTCCTTGTGGCAAGGAGAGCAGGTTACAGAAGAACCTCTTTTGCCATAAAACACAAGGACCAGATCCTTAAACAGTCAGAATTTCCATTTCACAGCAGTTTTTCCCAAGTAAGAATAGTGTGATAAATTCAATATTTGACCTTAGAATTTGTAGGGCAGCAATGAAAGAATATATTCCATCCAACAATATTTTTAATCTATTTTAAAGTGAAGAGACATATTCACACTTAAGATTGTTTTGAACTTTTTTCTAGTGAAAAATAACTTAAGTCACACTTGGATAATGTCTGTTCACGAAAAAAAATAATTTAAACATGACAATTAAAGAGGAGAGTTTGAACATAAATGTTATCACAACCGCACTAGCTTATATTCACAAACATGATCAACTTTCCACTGGTGGTGTTCATTTATCATTTGTACTACAACCATTACAATGAAAAAAAACCCCTACCCTCTATCAGGACAAAAGACATGTAGAAGAATTGGTCAGTTTATACTATGGTGCTCTAGCAAAATGAAGACAGACAGACAGACAGGCTGGTAGATAGATGTTTTTGCTTGCTCATTCATTAAGGTCATCTCCTGACCCATGTGCCGCTAAGGAAAAGGCAACAGCTGTTTCCAGTATCAGTGGTAAGAATGATGGAAGTGAATTAATCCACAGATGGAGACCAGCACCTGAAGGGACCAGTCTGGTGAGCAACAACAGTCTTTGCCTGAGAAACACACTTAAATGTTACCATATGGAGCGCTAACAGAAGACAGAGGGGAATGAAAAACTCTGCACACCGTGTTATTGCCACAAAAGCTTAAGTATCGTATTATTGATAAGGATAACAAAAAGACTGTCTGCCTAGGCATTTCTGATTTAGAATTCATAAGCTATCAAATTAGTTAAGATGATTAAATTACTGAACTACATGGAAAGATTCCACCCAAATAAAACAGTGTAAAATAAGATTGCAAGAGAACAGAACTTAGAGATGCAAAAGATGAAGTAAAATCTGAATTAATTCCCCCTGCATGATATATTTTTCAGACTGAAGATGCATCAGCTGTTAAGCTGATACGACACTTCATGTTAGTCAAAAGGCTGAAAAGCTGTAATCATGTTTTATTAAAATAACTACACATACTGGGCTGGGCTGAGGGAGAGTACCAGAGTGCCAGAAAACACGAACAATTAATTTAATGTCTCTGAAATCTTACGTGTAGCATTCGCAGTTCAGACACCAGAATATCACTGTCCATCTTTATTTGAACGTGTTTTCTACACGGCTTCAGGGTCTTTTTGGAATAACAGACGGGAAGAAACAGAGCTGCACTATCAGAAATGCTCAGAAATAAAGGTCAAATATATTGACAAAGATGGAGAACTGGACAGCAAATATTTGGAGATCACAGGCCAGTTTCATCTCTCCCTTATGAACCATAAAACTCACTAAAATAAGGAAAACAAATGCTTGCAGTTAGGAAGCCTGTCCCCTGCAGCACCGAGGGCTGTGTACAGCTGGTATTGCACCAGTGCAAAGAAGAAACCACTCTTTACCACCCAAACTGCCAACTGGGGCAGAATTTGACAGACAATTTTCACTCTGCCAGTTGACAGCAGGTTACGGTACCTCTGAGGTCTTCTCTGGGCATTTCGCCACAGCAAGAAATTCCAGATTAAATTAAATGGACGGGTATGACTATGCACTTCTGAGAACTGGTATTTGTGTAAGTGCCACACTACACGTACTCCTTCCTCACACTCTTTCATCTAGGTTTATTCAGCATAAGCAACTGTAAGCCTGTAACAAGCGTATTCATGTTGCAGAACAAATCAGAGGTTTTCCTTGATTTTTGCTCCCTGAAGTGTGCCCCCAGGGTATCAGCTCTGGGATCATCAGATTAAGAAGTAAGTGTTTGTACGCTTCTACTTCTAAGGCTTTTTTAGTGTTTCCATTGAAAAACACATTTTAAAGTAGTTTTAGAACTAAGATGTCAATAGATCTCTAAACTGAGACTCAGGGAAGCAAGATTTCAGCCCATTCAGGCAGTCTTAAATGAGGAGGAAAGGTTTACCTACTTTAAACATACTTTTACATTTCAATAGGTTAAAAAAGCTTCACTCCAAAATGAAATTTTGCAGGTCATTTACTGATTATGATTAAATCACCTTCATTTATTACCACATGGAAAATAAGCCACTGTACTCAACATGGGAGGTAATCTTAACTACTTAGCAATTTATTCAAATACTCAGAAGTTAAAATCATTTCTGGGCTGTTCATTCATTAATAGGGGCAGATGGATGGCAGTTTGAGATATTATTTAATTATCTCTGAAATATAGTTCCGAGTTTATACAGGTCAAAGAGGTTTCCCTGTTTACATATTCAAACCTGTACAATATGAAGAAAGATGTATTTCAAGATGGGATTCTGTGAGGAGATTCAACTTCTGGGGTAAAATGAGTGCCACACAAATACACAGAATTTTTCCTGCCCTATATTCTTCATAATGCGTATGCAGGTTCTATTAACGGCGAACAAATACAGCCGAGGTGGCAGAAGGCAGCTGTTCTACAAAGCCAAGTAAACATCAGTAATATGACATTGCCCTTTTCAAGGAGCACCTCTTATAATTGTTTCCAAGAGTTGTGTAAAATCCCTGTTCTCCAGTCCCAACTGGGAAACCAAGTCTTTCCCACTCCTTTCATGTGGATTCCACAACAGTGCTTGAGTGAGGGGATTTGGGTTGCTGCAAAGTATTTTTACAAAGTATTTTGCCCTTGTCAGGTGGTGTCAATTCGTAGAACAGTGTCTTGCTAGCAAAAAGGAAGCATGCTATCATAATTTCAGAGCATCTTCTCTATTGGATGGGGGCAGAGAGGCAATGTTTAAGTACACCAACTATGTCTCTTTAATTAGGTCATTAATCACCATCCTTCAGAGCTCTTGAGATTCTTTTTTTTCAAAGCCCATATGCTTAAAGCTTTAGAAAAAAGTTCTTCTCAGTTTTGAAACTGGTAAAATACTTTTACCCTTCCTATCAGAACCATAATCTGCATATTTACCGATCACTTAAATTCTTCCATGCATATATTTTCATCAGTGCACTAGCTGTTCCCCTCCAGTCTCTGCTTGCTGGAGTCCAAGAACAAGTCACAGAGCTCCTTCCCCATACCCCAAGGGGGAAGCTCTGTTCTCATCTGTAGTGACGTAAATCCCAAGCAACTTATCTACATCAGTGAAGTCACCCAGAGGTCACAGAGAACTCTTTGGTTTCCTTTGCTTCACCCTTTTGTTTTATCCATTACTTAAATCTTTTAAAAAACAACAGGTGCTGTAAACTAAAGTGTATGCAGCAGAACTCGGTTTCCAAAATGATTTGCAGTTTGAAACGTGGCTTTAGAAAAATTCTGCACAAAATCTGTGCTGCAAAAAACTTATATTGGCTCATGGGAAGTAAAATACCTTCTAACCAGATTATGAGGCTGAAAGGGAGCATTCAGTTTTCTAAGTTTAAGCTATGTAACACAGATCACTGAATTTTATCCAGTTTCTTCTGTATTCAGTGCAATCACATATGACTAAAGCATATTTTCAAGAAACAGCTAGTCTTGAAACATTCATAATTATCCCTTTTTACAATACTATTGCTGCTGTATATTACTCTAAATTAATGTGAACAGAGAACTGGAAACTAAACTCAGCTGCAAATCCCACAAAACTTTAGATAGTTCAGAACTCCGGGTACTGAAGCTGATTTTTGCCCTGTAACAAGGATAGCATGTATAAACAACACACTATGTGCCAGCAGACAAAGAAACCCACCTCTTTGAAAATCTGAAGTATATCTTCCAGGTAGGCTTAAAAAGCTGGCAAACAACTAAAAATGCCATTAAAATGCACAGACAATTTTTACATGCCCCTTGTAGTACATCATGAGTCAGAACGGAGATACCTAGAAATAGCCTTAACTTTCTATTCTACAGGTGCATGGAACTGAGGTGTGTGTGGCAGAGACACGTCACACATGCAGGTGTGTGTAGCACACTTACGTCACACTCTGGCACCAGGGAAAGAAAGTGACAACAGCAGTCTGCCTAAATGTGCCTTCTACCAATGATTCTGAGATGGAAGGCAGTCTGCCAAAAATTATTAATTTCTAGTAGGCTTTTTGTAGTTTTTTAATAATTTGTAATCACACGGGAGATGAGTGCGTATTTACTCCATTTCTGTATGAGTTTTGTTATTTTCAGTTTAATTTAATAACAGCCTAATCCTAGAAAGTGCTGAGCATCCACAGCTTCTAATGACATCAGTGTGAATGGTACAGGTCTGCATCTCTCAGAAGTGGGCCCCCCAAATCCATAATTTTCAGCTCACTTCACTTTCTGTAATGTGTTATCTACTTTTCCCAAGACAGGCTCATGGACTAGGATGGACTACACTGAGTTGCTTCTGAAATGACAGTAGCATGTGGAGATGTGGTACTCAAAAGAGTCAATAATTCTAAGCCCATGGAAAAATTGAAAGAGAATGGGTAGATGAGAGAAGCAGGGGGAAGGAGGAGAGCAGCAGCAGCAAAGAGTAGCAGCCAAGGTAGGTCCAGACAGAAGAACTGTAAAGACATGAATCAAATAAGGAAATATATAGAGGCAGATTCTTAAACCATATAAAATGTTATAGTTGCACTGACAGAGGCAGAAAATCTTCACCCACTGAACCTCCTTTCCACAGAGTTTAAGCTCTGAAAAGATAGGAGAGAAGAGAGAAAAAGAGATAAGGAGCAAAAATAAAAATAAAAAGACAGAGAGAACACTGCATACGAATAGTTAGAAGTAACTGTATTGTTCTTTGGGCTTGGTGTAGTGCCCATAAAGTAGGCTTAATTTGTTTCAGTTCTCATTTGTGGGACTGACTGTTTCTGGAGTTTCAGAGCAGCTGTGAGTAAAAGCTACACAAAAGACAGAGGTGAGAGTAAAAGCTACACAAAGGACATAGGTGAGAGCTGCCCCAGAACCAGAAGCCAGCTGGAGTGGGACATAAGCATTCACGTCTCCTGCAGGTGAGAAGCGCTGCTGCCTCAGAAGGAGAATTACTGTTGCCATTAGTTTGTTATTTTACTTAGCGTAACTGCTGGCAAAGGACATTTCATCTTACTTTGCTTAATTCTGGCCAGCCAGTCATACTGAGTTATTGTTTTTACTTTTATATATTATTATAGAATTAGTTTTATAGCTGTTATTTCTCAATTAGTGTATTCCCTTCAGGCAGCTGCAGCCTTTGATGTTTAGTTTCTTTCCAGGTGAAGCCACCATTGCCATCTCTAAGTCTTGAGACCTTTTTTATACATCAGCCAACATCACCACTATCCCACGTTGCGGGCTCTCTCTTTCCCAGCTTGCTTGGCATAGCTGCTAAAAGTCACAGTGGGCCTCATACAATTTTTGTCTTGGTATCCTTGGGTCTTAAAAGGAGATAACCTTACCACCTCCACCTTGTGCTGGTCATTATGAATACTTTGGTCTAACTTGTTCAGCTTCTCCTTGAAATGACTATGCTTTTTTCCTTTCATCAACTGCCAAGTATTTACTGCATAAGTGTACACATGAGTGTACGGGAGAAACTTATCCATGGAAATGGTTACATTTTAATGAGCCTCTGCTTTCTCCAGGCACAAGGACATTAAAAGGCATTTAAATGGTACAATTCTTATTGAGGACCTATCATTTGGTTATGAGCAATGTCTTTCATTCTATGCAAGCAGGAACACGAGAAAACACTCAGAAACTTCTCAGTGATAATTTTTGGCAAGGGTTGGCTTCTAAACGCAAACCATAGTCAGCTGTCATGAGGACACATGGAAGGAAACTCCTTACCTGTTCTCTGGAAACAAATGATGGGAGCTTTCTAATGGAAAGACAAATGATACAGATGAAGAAAGACATGGATTACAGATCTAAAACATTGGGAACAGTAGTAAATCAGTTCCTTTCGCACAAAATATAAAGCTTTCTGCTTGACTTAAAACCAGTACATGGAAACGTGAGACTGAACTAAAGTATTACCACCATCGTTACTGAAACTTCACATGAAACAACTGTAAGGAAAGGTCTGACGTAGAGCAGAGTAATCATCAAAATAAACACAAGTTTTAAAACAGTACTTACAACTACACAGCATGCACCCAAAGATACTAATGGCAACAGAGAATATTGTTAAGGCATCCTTCTTTTAACACACAGGAAATACCCGCACACTTCTTAAATACCACTCCCACCAACTGACCTAATGTTCTATCAATAAACCTGATAAACTCCAACATATATGCTAACGTATTCTACATTTCAGATTTTTTATCACCTGCACTACAAGTTAAAACCTTCGTTCCACACAAAAAGACAATTAATGTCTCCAAGATAATCAAACTCACGTCAGTATTTTGTCTACAGCAAAAATAAGTCTGAAATTCACATTTTGTAATATTGGGTGATGGTAGAAACTTTGATGAATGTCTTTGTAATACCTAGAACAGAATTTCCCACATGGACTGAGATAAATACCATCTTCTTAATTATCTACTTGAAATATGAAAGGCAAACATCTAGGCACTGTATGCATTTACCCCAAAGGCTGAATAGGATTTTTAGATATTATTGGGACTTGTCTGGTGGATGTCTACTTATAGTGCATCTAGGAAAAAAAATGCTTGATTGGGAAGATTTGAATGATGAGAGGGCTCCCGGCTAAACTGAGGGACAGTCTTTCCCATCTGTTTCTTCTATACGTTCCAGAAGCTGTAACTCCTTCTAGTACGTGAAGAGATTGCACATCCCTCCTATCCTTCCCCAGCACACTGATACATGGGAACTCCAGCTCTCACAACTACAATCCAACAAACAGGAAAGATCATAAAATATTACATAGGCACAAATTGAATGAGTAATTGGGCATCTCAGCATTCTTGGGACTCCTTGTAGAAGCTGGTGGGGGTTATCAAAAAGCCAAAGGAAACATGGCTTAAGAAAGGAAACATGTGTTTACCACAGTGAAATAAAAATGCTTTACAAATAGTTATTGGCAAAAATTGAATAAAACAGCAACTTTCTAACTAATCCTATTCTAGCATGAACTATCACCCCACCAGAATAGAAATATTTTTGTGGTACCCATATTATCTGTAATTATTTGTCCTGGTGAATTATTAATACGCATTTTCCAAATGATTTCTGAAAAAAAAGCTTTCCTAAGAAGGAGGAGGGAAGAAAACTAAGTTAATAAATCATTCTGCCTCAGATCTCTGAAAGATGTGTTAGTGATGATGTTTTACACTTTTGGTAATTTCATAGCTACCAGCTTAACTTATCTATAGTCTGCCACCAAATTCCAACTAGCATTTGAAATGATTCAACCTGTCTATTTAAAGGGTGGATGCTTGTCCCTTTTTCTTTTCCTTTCAAAGCAGAGCTTTCCTTCTAGAGACATGTATTGAACCATTCTTGCCTGACCTATGGATTAATCAGAATTTAAATACTGTATTATTTCAACAGGCACTTCTAATATCTGTGTTTCCTGCCATGAAATGTAATTAGGGAAAATTAATTTACCGGGGGACCTCTGAGGCTTTACCTTCTTCCCCATTGCTGTTTGCACTGGGTGACATTCAAACGTAATTCCCCTCTATTCCAAGTATATCAGAGCTATCTCCTCTAGACTGCCTCAGAGCCAAAAACGTCACCCAGTATTTGGAAAGTTCACAAATGTGACATTTTTCCAGTAAAACTGTACTGTAGCAGTCAGCTTCAATAGGTTTATCATTGTTAATGAAAACAATTGGAAATACACTGAACATCTTGCTTCGTGACTTAAATCAGTCTCTAACTATATTAGAGATGCAAGCCAGTGCTCCAGGACAGATTATCTCCCCGTGAGTCTCTGATGGACCTTTACTGTTTGTAAATGCAGCTGGTACTCACTGTTGTCAGGTAGGATAATAAACGAGGTACACCTCAGTTCACATCCTCTGTATCGGTTTTCATGTTATGTTCTTAACCTATACCATCCTTTCTTTTTCAACATTGATTTTGATTTGGAGGCCACATAATAATATTCAGCTGCAGTGCAATATTTTTATTTTCGACTTCAAAAATCTTTTTGCAGCCTGCATTCAAAAGCTTTGTGGGCTGCAGGCCAGCCTTTGGAAATTCCTGTTATGCAGGTTATCTGGAGACAGAAATGAAGAAACACATTGAATCATCTGTGTGGTAAACGCAGCCCACCTTTTGCAATTGGGTTTCAAGGATTTTCACTGTGAAACAAAGGCCAGGGCAGACTACAGGGATGAGTTACAGAAGTATGTTCTATTTAACTCAACAGTGTCAGGCATATAACGTGCCCTTTATATCTATAGTTTATTTTAACACATATCAAGAAGACAGAAAATTAGTGATCAATGTAGAAGGGGGCATGAGGTTTCATTATAAATTAATGTAGGAAGACTCAGATTTCAATGATGAAATGAACATGAATCTTAAAAATTGTCTGTCTTTATGAAACAGATGAAAATTATTACAGTATATAACTTTTTGGTGACATTTTACTGCAAAGGGCATATTGTTACAAAATTTAGCAATGATGTAGCTAACAGAAATACTGCAAGGATAGATAAGATTATTTATGTAACATGATAAAACATGAAACATGGATGTATTTGAGTCATCGGGTTGCAGAGTGGGAAAAACACTTTGCCCTGCTCTTAAGCTCCGGTTAAATCAAGGAGCAACACAGGTGGGACTTGTTGGGAGCCAAGATTGCACAACAGCAGTCCGTAGCCAAATGCAGTCCACCCAGTTGTGTTCTGGTGCCCAGAAAGCTAGTGGAAATAAAAAAGGAAAATAAGGAGAAAGTGCAAGAAAGGTTCAGCGAACTTCACTTGGGTATCCACTTTAGTGGTGGGTTTTTTTTCCAAATATAAGCCATCCCTGCAGCAACATGAGAATGCACTGATAATTGGATGAAGAAGTCACCCACTGAAAACGCAACTGAGTAAAGAACAATGTCTGTAAGTAGTGACATTGCAAGACAGAACTGGTAGAAGATTGCTGCAAAGTAATTCTACTCCCCAAGCCGGAGCTAGAGAAAACTCATAATCTCAGAAGTGGCCCTGGCTTAATATTTCTGGAGGCCTGGAACTAAATTCAGATTCTGGGATATTTCTAAGATGGAAAGAACACATACATTGATTGACTTACATATGTACATGACTGACTGCTAAGAAATAATCACTGGAATACAGAAAGTTCAGAGTTAACAGAAACAAACATTTGGCAGAATAATACAATCTTTATCAGCTCAATGAATCTTGGATATATAATCATTTTTTAAAAAATAAATCCCACACATAAAAACCACACTTACTTACATGCATAAAATTTGGGCAAACTCTGCTGGACACATTTCTCTAATGCAAATGCGATGGAGAAAATAGATTTTCACACAAAACTAAGGTCAAAATTAGGTTTATCTTGGAACTAGAATTTTAGCCTTACCTAAGAAAATATTTTCCCATCTGTAAGTTTTCAACACTATTCTCGCTAGAATTGTATAAATGAATTCAGATATAAATTACTTGCTATCCTTAATTAATAGAACCTATATTTGATCTTTGTCTTTTGTTTTTGTTTCTCTTCCCTTGTCTTTCCTTCCTACCTTGCCAGGATAAACCTTTCTGTTACATTTGCAAGCTTCAACTCTACTCATACCACTGTGATTTCCTTTAAACAAACAAAAAGACAGTAAAGGAAAGAAAAACAATGAGAACCACCTACAAACTATTATAAATTCTAAACCCACCTGCACAGCCTGTAAGTTATAAGTAAATGAAAGCAAGACGAGCCAAAGAGAGAAATAAAGTGGGTTTTGGTGGTTTTTTTCCCTCTATAAATACTGTGCAAACAGATGATACTAAAATCTTTAAGAAAATATTTTTACACTTTTTGGTTGTGTGCAAACAACAATTTCAACTTCCTTCTTTAACTGGGAATGGTTTAACACCGTCCCTGTTACCTGAGATGTTCATGATGGGCTAAATCTTTACTGGATGAAGATCACCTGATCTCAGTAGTGTGCCAACCCCTTTTCCTAGCAAAGAGCCATGGAATTTATGATTTTCCTGAATGGCCAATTTTCATCTGATTATCACACTGATATTTTTGTTGTTTATCAAACCAAAGAGGTTATCACTTCCTGAATACAATTCAGAGAACTGGTTAAACAAAGCAAGCTATTGCATTTTTCTTACACTTGAGAAATCTTTGTTGTCTCTCTCATATAAGTAATGAATTATTATTCATGACGACATCCGAAAACTTCCTTTTGGAGAAAACAGAAAACCAAAGTCATAAGCTCTATTCTATACAAACATCTCACAAAGATATTCTGTACTGATGCAGTTCTACTAGCTTCCATCAAAACTAATTCTTTTAGGAGCAGAAAGTAATATTGCTCAGCTACAAACTACCTTCTAATGGTTAACTAGAAGGCAAAAACCCCAGAGGTGATATCATGGCTCTATTGCATCCGGAAGAATTTTGCTGTAGACATGCTAAGCTAGGTTTTCATCCAGTAATTATGTAAAACATTGAAAGTGATCTAAATTATTTTTCCCTGAAAATAAACATACAGTATAATAAATTCAGTTTAGTACATTAAGATTTACTATTTCATTTTACAATGGATCTATCAGCATTCTGTAAAACTGAGCACCTCACTAAGATGTCAGTGTAAAAAAAGCTACTCGAGTATTAAAACGCTTGTCACTTACATAGTAATTGAACACAACCCAAGTAAATGAATTAACTCCATTGCCACAGAATATACTGGAATAAGTTCAAGATTAGAAAACACAGGATAATTTTTCTTTCACATATCGGCCTTACTGTTCAGCTGGATAAAATTTAACATAACTGTGCTTTCATTTATTATATGTAATAATAAAGGCACAACAGAAATACTATAAAGGGTAGAGAATGGTGCAGTATTTGCCTTAATGTAAAATAAACAAAGGACACACAAAATATGAATGCCAAGAATTACAAGGTCTGAGCCTGGCCATAGAGGAAATACAAAAGAATATTGAAATATCCATTTTAAAAAATCCAAAGAAGTGTTATGAGCAAAGGAGCCACCCATGAAGTTTTTTGGTCTGAACTTTCAGCAGCTTAATACAGCTATATATATCTTACTTTGCATGTAAAATTGCCAGCCTCGGAGCAT
The DNA here is from genome assembly GCF_018139145.2 of Gymnogyps californianus. Lineage (NCBI taxonomy): Eukaryota > Metazoa > Chordata > Aves > Accipitriformes > Cathartidae > Gymnogyps > Gymnogyps californianus. The sequence goes on from NC_059482.1 coordinate 6,930,165, forward strand.
GCCAAATTGGGACCACGCAATGTAACTTAGAGCAATATGTAAGCTAAAATCACAAGGCTTAATATGTATTACAACCAATACTGTTGAGTGTTTGCTACTACTTATTTAATTTTACTTTATTATTTTCTTCCCTTTGTGCCCTTGTTTTCTACCAAAGGATTTATTTATTTATTAATTCTTTTATTTACTTATTTATTTATTGAGGAGTGGTATCTGAGAAGTCAGCCCTCTTTGGACAGGATAATTGTGGATGGGAAGCTTCTGTGAAGTTACAGGTTTATATCAAAACATCAAAGTTCATCATATGAGTTCACCACCTGCCTCTCGCATCTTAATTTAACTACTGACTCAGATATAAACCACCACAAGTTTCTGAAACTTTTCAAATTATTGTCTGTAAAACAAATTTAAAATCCAAACTGTAAGCAAAGCAACAGCTCAATCAGTGGAAAAGCAGTGATTTTGTGCTTTGTTTTGTCGCACAAGGACACCACTGTTTGGGACCTCAGCTTTCTCAAAGTATATTAGCTGTTAAAAACCCACTACAAACGGAGAGAGCAGCAAAGTTTATGAGGTCAAAAAATGTTCACCTACCACAAACCACAAAGACAAGCTCTTGGTGTTAGGAGCAGAAAGAGACTTTTCACGTAGACCACAAGTTTGACCAACACAGAACTAGCTCTGGCAGGGAGGGACATGCTGGCTGTCTGCAAGTCAAAAGGTGCTGCTCAAGTAAACACAACAAATACTCCAAGAAAACTTAGTGTCTCCACTAAACTACTAGAGAAGAGTAGCCAAGAAAAGTCAGGCAGATTAATAAAAAACAGCTGATCAGAGTTACTGGAGGTTGCAGTGCTTTTCTTTTAAAAGAGTTCTTATTCTTTCCTGACCTAGAGTACTAATGGTCTACTACAAACTGATTAGGGGAAATACAAACACTTTAACCTTACAGTGATGAAGCAATAAAGACAGCAGATACTGCTCTTAAAGCAGCGAAGAAAATGGTGTTTAAAAAAAAAACCCAAAATTTCTATTCATCTCTGGACAGTCCCTGCACAGTGAGTTGAGAGATCACAGGCAGTGTTTGGCACCTGTCTAAACCCAGTGAAAACATTGGGGACTTACTTAATGATTTTAGTTCTTTAAGTTATAAGTACTAACATCAAGTCCTGATAACAACTCACGTGCAATTTCCACTGTGTACATGTATTTGTGATGTGGTTCTACACAGTTTTTGTATACACAATTACTAATGAAGCTTGTGATTCAAATGCTCTGTAGCAGCACACTTTCTGTAATAGTACATGTAAAATAACATCTCCACTTATTCTGTGAACCACTTATATTATCTACCTGTAACCAGTCATTTACACACTATATTAATGCAACAGTGCTTACTTAAAATAAATATGTGCACATCATATATGCATGTGTTATACATATGTATTTATGTGTATAGACAGCATATATGCACAGACACACACACAGATACATATACGTATGAAAATAAATTTTCTAGGAAAGCCAATAAAAAATAAGGTTTCCTACAACTTTGTTACAAGTCTTTTTTTAGCCTCGATGACTTATTGAGTGTAGGGAAGCTTTATTCTGTGGTTGTAGGATTTCCTACCATCATATTTTCCTCCTTCTGTATCACCTCCCCTCACAGAAAAGATTTTCTACTAGGCTGGCATCTGTGTTTAAATGTACAAATTTTGTATGTACATATCCATCTGTGTCCCATAGCTATGAAAAACAGCACTTGAAAGAAATCCCTTGAAAGTTTGAAGATTTTCATTTTCTTTTTTTTTTCTTTGTTTGGAGCCTGTGGTTCTTTGGATAGTTTACTCATTTTACTTTAACGTGTTTCAAGAAATACTTGTCCAGGCTATTAACTCCAGAACCATTCCGGACAGGAAAAATTCTGTTTATTTGTGAAATATCATCCACTACTTCTAATGTAAGAGATACTGCAAGAGATGTCACCAGAACCTGAGCTCTCTTGCAGAGAGCAATATGACCAGCGTGTTTGACTCGGTACTTCTACAAAACACGTGCCACCTCCCTGACCTGTGCTGCTGCTGGGATCCTGGCCACACTGCGCAGTTCTGCTTATCCCTCCATGGAATAAATCTGCAATGGTGATTATTCCATGCTTGAGCCACCTGTCCTAATGAATAACGCTTCCTGTGTAGCTGTTTCCAGATATTGGAGTTAGTTACTCAAGCTTGAAAGACAAGTAGAGAAATTAATAACTGGTGCACATGCTCCTTAAATGGCACAGGGGCAAAATATGGAAAGAGGAATTCATTGCCATGGCTTTCCTACAGTATTGAAAAAGGATTTGTGAGTACCAGAAGAGCTGCATCAGCGTGAACCTGACCAGACAGGTGAGCAGTACCATGACTGCATTTTGGCTTAAATTTGGGTAATTGAATGCTGATTATAATTTTACTTCGAATTTCTGAAAAAGAGAGAGACAGAGGCTTGAAAACCGATCAGTGCAGGATTACATGTGTTACTTAGTAGTTACAGGAAACGGAACCAACAGCCCCCCTGATCTGATCCAATACAGCACTAGCATCACATTTTCTCAGATTACTATTATTTTTCAGTAGATGGGTTTGCATATTACTTAGCTTTTTGAGTTAGTGCTATTTATAGAAGAACACTGGTAAATATACACTAAATGCCTTTGCCAGTCATTTCCATCAACAGATCCTTCCGAGTCAAGCAAACTGATGGTTTGTGAGCTTTTGCTACTTTTTTGCCAAACAGTGCTGGATTGACTTGTTAAATTCTGTAACACAAATATACACATAATAACAAACAATGTCAAAGAAACACACATTTCAACAGCCCCTGGACACTGCAAAATATGCTCTTCCCATGTTTGAAGTTGAAACAAGTAAGCAATACTATTGTCGTCTTAATTTCTTGATTTTGGTTTTTCTCCAGACCTGTAAAGACCAATTCAGTGACATGCAGAAAAACAGAATGCATTTGTTCAGCACCTTATCCAGCAAACTCCATGTTATTTACAAAGATGAATCTTTTTGTTAATGCTATAGTATATTGAAGATGCTTCCCTATTGTACTTATTTGCTGTGTCACAAAAAGTTATCTGCATGGAGGTTTAATAACAGCATTAAATGAAATTCAAATGGACGTTAAGCATACATATAAAGTACTCATATCCAGTATATGCATGTTTAAATTTTTTAATTCAAACTGACTGATTGCTGATGAAATTGAGTTAGCTAGTAGGTTTGTAGAGGTAATATCAGTCACTCTGCAAATTATGCCATCAAAGAAAAAGCCAGAAGTATAGAAAAGACCAGACAAAACCATGAAATGTTCCCCACTATTCCAATACATCAAAACCGTTGTTTTAGAGGTGATGGGACAAGAGTTTGTCTGGTGTACATTTCCAAGCAAGACCCAACTGCCATTTCATTTACACCGTGCTCTCCCGGTTAATGCTTCTCCTAACCACCAGAGCTGGCTTGACCATGTTGTCTCTCCAGCTCAAGTACTTTTGGAAACAAAAAGCATCTGCTTTCTAGTTTTGCTAGCTGGCTAGTTTTCTAGTTCTAGTTTGGACACATACAGTAGGATAAAACTGTATGCTTCTTTTTCAACACTGCTTATGACAATACATCCTCTCTTTAAGTGTTTCCATTCTCAGCATTTATTATAACCAGAGACCAATACCTGTAATCTAATGAGCACCTATAGCTACTTTTTATAAAAATGTGACGGCATTGATATAATACAAAAACTACCAATCCACTCTAATTTAGGAAACACTGCTGCACCCAGTGACACCACCTCCCAGATTTGTTCTTCTACTGCTTACTATGAAAGTTCAAAATAAAGTCAAATGCTACTTGACTGCAGCTCTCCCTGAGCAGATCTGTGCCAAATTTAAATTCCCGCAGGTATTGCTACAGAAAAAAATTAAAAAGCTACTCACTGCATACAACTGATTTTCTGTTACAATTTCCTGCAGACCCATTCAAATCAATGAAGCTTCTCCAATTTACATGGCTGAGAATTAAGCACACTCCTTTCATAAACCAACCACCTCCTGTCAGAGCAGGGCAACCTAACAGCCACTGCTTTTGAATCTTATACAGCTGTTTTCTGTACTGCCACAAAACTCCAAACATTAACACTGCTATACAATTTCTATTTATTTCTTTGTTATTATTGTCTTGGGCCTTGGAAAGAGATTTTCTAAAGGCCCTGTTGTGAAGGACATATCACATGAAGAGTAACAATTATGCTGCTGTAGTTTATGAGCAGATCAGCTTGCTTTTCTTCTTCCTTTTTTATTCTTTTTTTTATGTTTTTGATTTGCTGAAAAGCTGTTTAAGGGAGAAAAACCAAACACCTCTCCCACCCCCTCCAAAATCCCAACTGTGGGAATGTTTGCTTTTTTTGGCAGCACTAATATTTATCCCTTACTTAATAGGAATTCTTCCCTGTGTTAAGAATGTTGCTTTTACAGCTCGAAGATCTAAACATGAAGTGTTTTATCAGTATTCTGTTTTTCTCCCCTCTCTATGCAACTTTGGAATAGTTAGGAAAAAGCAAATATTAAAACAAAAATTACTGTCTTTGAGAGTCTGTGAAAATTTATGTACTTAAAAGCAGCTGTAAAATTTTTAATGCTTAAATTAATGTTTTATGTTTACAATAAAAACTCTCCAGCCATGAAGGGCTTTTAAAAGCTACATGCTAAATACAAGCAAAACCAAAGCAAACAATAACACTCCTGTGAAGCCCAGCTTCAACACACGAAATGGCAAATAAGACTTTTGTGTAGACTTCATAAGTTTTCATGTCGTGCTTTACAAAAAAAAAACCCTAGGAATGTCAAAGCTACAAAAAGAGCTGGTTAGAACAGGAAGGCAAAAAACTTGTAATTCCTTAATAATAGGTTTTTCTGCAATTCTGAATGTATTTGTGATGGTCTGGTTTACTCTTTTATTTGAATTGTATTATAAATAAAACAGCTTCTCTCCTCCCCCATTTCTGCCAGCTGTAAGCACTCTGTCCTCCAATAAAGGTTGAAACAAATGAATAGGTTTAAAAGAGACCATTATGCACTAGCTAGTGCAGACTGAGGAGATGAAATGTTGCCAAATCATACTCCTTTTAAAATCAATAGGAAGTCTTGTTATTGGATTCAATGGGAGTATAATTAGGTTCTAAACTCACACGCCTTCTCGACAATGTGGGTTTCTTTACCTTTTTCATTCCTGTTTCCCTCTCGGATATGGAGAAGTCTTGCTGTTCCAAAGTGCTCTCGGTTTGAACAGCATTTTAGCCATTTCTCCCCCGAAATACTTGTGGCACAGGCTAGAGAAGGCAAACTCTTAGCACAACTAACCTCAATTACCTATGCAGAAATTCAGCTATAAGTTAACACCAGCAAGAGCATAGCCCATTCCCCAGTAGACATTTAAAGCCTTGATGTCCTACGTTTCCTGTCCACCCTCACGCTCCTGGGCATCGCTTTCTTAGTGACCTGGTCAGAGCAATCCCACGTACTGAATCATCACCACCATCTTTTCCTTTTGCAGCTCAGTTTTGTTTTGCAGGTCTCACTGTATGGAGACTGATTAAGCCCAAATATATTTAGGCTGAATCAAATATAAATCTGTCCCACAACTTCAAATGATTTGCAAAACCCCTGTCAAAGTAATTACAAGAAGACGATATAAATAACTTCCCCTTGAAAGGTCTACATAAGGAGGACCTGGCATTTACCACATCTGCATGTTGGACTCCAAATCAGCCACCGGGGAGTCTTGAGTCCACCTCCATTAATCTCTCCATGACTTGCTTTTATAAACAGTGCACTGAACAACAACAAAAATATATAAGGCCACACCATCCCCCCAAGCTGGAGAATTAAGAGTTATCTTTTTCAATTTTTTTTTCCATACACAGATCCTACACAAATAGTTTTAACTCTTATCTACAGTGCTATCTTCATAAATTAATTTGTCAGCCTTTACTTTGTTCCAAAAGAAGGGATGCAACAGCACTTTTTTAACTGTTTCTTAGTTAGAGGTAGTTACAAAAATTACTGGGAAGCATTTTAAATGGTGAATATCCTTTTTTCCACTTCTCTAGAAACAGGGAAAAAACCACCAAAACCAACCAAAACAGTATCTTCCTCATTTTCTCTCTTATTTGTTTGCAGTAGAAAATATTTCTCATGTCAACTATATTTTTAAAGTACACATAACTCAAAAAAATTGAAGATGGTCAGAGAGTATAAGCATTAACAAACAAGCTTCAATGTTTATTTGGATAACTGAATTAAAATTTACTACAGGTGATAACAGTGGTTTCACCTTCCTATACTTCACATCAGTTGTTCCACTAAGCACAACCGAAGGTGACCTTAGAAAAGGCCAATCCTGCCTGGTTAATACCTTGAAGAATAATTGGCAGAGTTGTTTGTAGGAAGCATGCACATAGCTTCTAGCTTCAAGTATTTCCAATTCTTATCAATGCTATAAAACTTAGGAGTTGAATGATTTTGAGGACAGCACTCTCCATTCCTACTGATCTCCCTGATAACTGTTTTATCAGAACTTTAAAGCACTGAGATCTGAAGTTCTTCAGGTTCCTCTCTTCAAGGATGAGGGAAAACTTTAAAAAATGTGTGTCTGTCTGTCTGTGTGCATATAAAATACATAAATGCACATACAGACAGGTAAACATTTGAACAAGTTTCTGAAGAGAACTTATCAAATTATTACTGTAAGGATCTTGAAAGAGAGTTCCCGAGGACTCTTTCTAGAAAAAATATACAGAAATTTTGCCCAAGTCCATCCCAGTGGAGATGGGTCTGGAGAATATCCAGGTCCTAAATATGGCTTTTCATGAAGAGATCTCATAGCTATTTAGAAAGTGAGGTAGCACTACTCCAGTGAACATATTTAAGAACGTGTATTTACATTATTTCCAAGATGCTCTTCACATATTTAGCACAGTCCTCTCCCTCCTGCCCCTTTTCACCATTTGCATGACCAGATTTTTTGCAACTATCTGTGCTTAGCTCTTCCTTCAGTCTTTGTGTATCCATAATTACTTTGTCCATAATCATGCTTAATCGTTTTTTAAACATGCCGAATATATGTACACTGCTCTTCTGTAAATGAGATATTCCTATTGCAGAATATCTGCTGAAAACAGATGAGGACTTTAGACATTTTATTAGTTTTATTAGTTCATATTAGGTCTGTGACAAGCAAGTCAATTACATTAAACATCAGGTAAATAAAGATTAAGATATCTTGGTTTTAAAGCAAACCAAGGGAAAAAAATACTTTAGATTTTATTTAGTTTTCCCCAAATTTGGAAGCCTTCATGCAAGTTTCTTCTACAGTTTGCGACTTGTAATGAATACAGTTTGACAGAAACAAGATATACTGACTGATAGCAGCAGGTAACAGAAACACAGTGTGCATTCTCAAACAGCCACATTACTGGTGATAAAGGATCAGCAGCCCTCTAGATCCAGTGAATGAGGATACAAAGCTAGCGGTAGTATAAAAATATAAGCAGCAGTGACATTTTAAAAGAAACTGTCCCTGTATGGTCTTGTCCATAGCCATAACTCTAGAAAAGAGCTTCTTTTCTAACACGCCCTCCAGCATTAAAAAGGCATAGGTATCATGCTATATATTAAAATTAGTATTTCTTGGCCTTGAATAGTTTCAAATCAGGATCCTCATGTCCTGGACATGACTCAAATAAGCAACTTCTCCAATGGGTAATTTAGCCTGCTTATGTGTCTGGTAGCTAAGATTTATTACCTCGTTGTTTTAGTTAAAATTTACAAAACCAGGTTTGGACAGTGGAGGGGAACATCAAGAGCAGTTGCAGCACCACTGCAATATAATGGAGAAGTGAAACAAATTTGTATAGAGTAATTTTTAACTACTGTTTATCTGTAGATTAAAAACAAATAGACACAACTGAACCTCACGGACAGGACTAAGACTACCTGCACTTTCTGAAACCTCCCTACAGCAATGATTTTAGAGTACAAATGGGATATTTTTACTTACTAAAGAGGGAATTTGACAAGCATGCTAGTTGAAAAGGCTAAAAACAGCTAAAAATTTCTTTATCATCTATACTTAGAATTATCATTAACAACACAATCTTAATTATATATGGAGCTTTTAACATACAGTGCTTTAAAAAAGAGAGTTCAATATTGCTACCTCCCACTATGAACAAGCAAAAAGACAGATGTGGAAATGAACTGATGGTTCAATTCACCAGTACACTGGTAGCAAATCTGGGAAAGAAGTACAATTATCCTATTTCTTAGTATTAGGAAGGAAGCACTGATTAGTCCAACCTACGGACTGTTTGCCTCCCAGTATCCCCACTGATGTCCTGTACAGCTCCTAAGAGTTCCCAAGACTAAGGAAGACCTACACGGCTTTTCATTTTCCTCCCTCTACTTTTTATTCCCAGGACACACCAAGGAGGAGCCCTTGGCAATGCCACTGTGCTCACTGGTGTTTCTGACAAGTAATAGCAGAGGGTATTTTGATACATTTGGTGCCTCCTGGAAACACAAAAAAAGTGGCCTTAGTTAGAATCGTATATAGGAAACGTGAAAGAAAATTCCGTAGAATCAGTTGAATTTTCTTTCTACAGGCACATTTTAAATTATCATTTTTACAGAAGTCAGCTAGATACAATCCAGACCCCACTGCTGGAGAAAGCTTGCACTATATTACTCTCAATACACAAAAGATTGCTGGAGTTCCTTTCTCTCTCTGCTTCTATCTAAGGTATTTTAGTTGGCCCTAGGAGGGGGACATTTTGCCCTGATGTTGTTCACTGCTTTAATCTGTTATCCTCGAGAACGGGAGGGCACCAGATCACTGTGCCAGTTACCCTCCCAAATCTCTAATTAATGATGACAGTAAAATATTAGCCACAGCATTAACTACCAGATAAAAGAGAGTACTCCTGAGGCTTGCACATCCCAATCAAGTGGGCTTCATTAAAAAGAGACTCGTTACCAATAATATCAGACAATTGCAACATTTTCTTAAACTAGCACTAAAATAAAGATGACTCACTTATCGTTGTACTGCTATAAATAGTGATTTGCCTCTCTTCCCTCCATTTCATTCCCTCCCACCATCCTTCAATCAGATGTAAAACTTTCTTTTTCTGCTATGGGAGGAGGGAGAGGAAAAAAACCAACACCAAAAGCTCAACAACTCTGTATGTAGGCTAAGTCACTCTGCAATATCGCAGCTTATGAGTTCCAAGTATAGATGTACCCATCAGCTCCTCCAAGCAGTAGCATGGCCTACACTTCCTTCAGCCCCAGGGGCACACCAAGAGTTGTACTTGTGAGAGAGAAACCCTGTGGCCAAAAATGCAGCTAAAGCTTGGTTCTTCCCATAGGTTCCAAACAATTGGTTTTATTTCAGTTACCTGCATTGCAGTGCACAGTGTCAGTATATTTACAGTACTATTTACATTAATCCAACAATCATCCTGCAAATATAGCAGGATCATTTCAGGGATAATAAGGGAGAACACTGTTTTGCAGCTATGCAGTGTTAAAAAGCAAAGTGCTTCCTTGCTCTGAGAATGTCTTTGCGATAAAATTCATGGGTTTAGCTTGTAATATCCTGGTAGAACACGTGCATCATGATAAAAATAACACAAACATCTTCCACAGGCTCCCAAGTCCAGAGTAACCCAAGTCCCAGTCACACATCATCGTAGCAAACTTCAGGTAGGCTCAGAGAAGCAAAATGTCTCCCAGGACACTCTACTCCTACCAAAACTTGCAAGTTTTTGCTCTTTCCTCCATAACTTGCCAGTCTCCTCACCCACAGTATGTCTTTTTTATGGCATTACAGATACAATTGTATTTAAATAGAGCAAGCACAGCATCTTCATCTAAATGTTAAGGAAATAATTATCTGCACAAAGGTGGTCTCACCCTGTACAGTGTTTACAATGTTTTTTATCTTCAGGGTACATTAGGATTTCCTGTGAAATGGTATTTGGAATGACTTGTGAATCACTGCCAAATATGGTTGCACCAACCATATTGCAAAACTTTGCACAGCAGTAATCATGGGGTATTTCTGACACTGGGAGCAATTAGTACAGAAGAGCAGTAAAAAAAAGATGGTCTGTTCTTTTCTCACCTAATCCCTTCTGTTGAAGCACTCTTAAAAATCAGAATAAAATACGAACTAAGATAACAGATGCCCTTAATGAGGCCCTCTGTTACTCTACTAGAGTGTCTCTGAAAAAATAAAATATATAGATGCTGCTTCAGCAACTAAGACAATAGAATTACAGAGAGCAGAAAGTTTGTGATTCTTTGGGGCAGAGGGTTATTGTCAGACCGAAAGGAATAGTGGGTGTGCTTGGAGGCAATGATACAAGTTGCAGAATACTAAGATATCATCTGTCTCCACTTCTCAGCATACTTCTCTTGATACCAAACCCCACTCCCCTCCTTAAAACTAGAGGTAAATAAATAAATAACTCTGTAACTGAATAGATTAAAAACATGCAAAGGTAATTCCCACTTCATGAGAAAACCTGCATGTAAAGAGATTTTAATGCAGAAAAGTCCCACTCCTTGTTTCAGGGAAACATCATCACTCCATCTAATAATTGCACTTAGCTCTTCTGCAAATGTCTAAATGCAGAATATAGGATAAGTTTCATTTAGAAAAGAAATCTGATAAAAAAGCGCAAAATCGATCTCATATGCTTTTAATTCTACAAACTAAAACAAATAAAGAAATAACTCTAAAGACTCTAAAAGATCTGTCCAAATCCTATTAAAGTTTTTTCAGACTCAAAAATCTTCATAGTTAATAGCATTTTGGCAGCTGTGTATGATCCACAGAACATTTACGGCAACTGCCACTTGTGGTACACAGCTACCAAGTGGCGTTTCTGATTATCCTAGTCTAAATGGCATTTGAACATGGTGAATACTACCTAAGCACTGGTAACCTTCATCTCAAATTTTTCATAAGATCATGCATAAATGCAGTGGCGACAAGCACAACTTTGCAAAGTACAAAATCTTTCATTTGTCAGCAAACATTATTTGGCATTTGCTTATTGCTCTAAGAAAAAGATCCAGCAACGAGCAGTCCTAATGTAAGAAATAAAGCTTTATACTCAATATTACCTAAGAACAGAACATTAAATCTGAAGTCAGTTTATGGATCTTCTTTAAAATAGATGTTTACTGTCCTAAAAAGGAATTAATTACTGTATTGAAGAGGAAACCATTACAAACTGGTTTGTAATGCAACTGGAGAAAATGTATACACTAATTCCTGAACAATTAAAATGCACAGACTTCTAGTAGAGCATCACCTTTTAATATCATTAAACTTCTATGTGTACTTTTATATGGTCAGATCTCATTTTGATCCAAGGCCCAATCTGAACTAGCCTCAGCTGCCTCTCTTTACAAGCATGTTATTCATAAAAATTGCATATGTTCCTATATTCCTCTAAAACAAGATACGATAGACTATTCAGAGGCTCAGGAACTGGTTGCTAGGGATTTACAGATAACAATAAAATGCAAAGACTCATTTTAAAATTCAGTATGGAGTGCAATGATTTTTAGTTCAAAATTGCCATCAACAATTATCACTTATTTAAATAAAACAAAAGAGGAGAGTCTCAAAAGAATTGTGTGCGTGTCACTCCTACCTTGACAAAAGAAACATGTTTTTAATCTTCTTACATCACATATCACAGGAGGTCTCTAGTCACTTCAGTATAGTAGGAGAGAAAAGGGGGAAGTTACACATTTTCAGGCACTAACAATTTAAAATTAAGACAAGAACAAATATTGTTAGTAAAAGCAAAAGACAGTGAGGAAAGCCACTCAGCTTGTGGAATAACAATATTGTTAAATAGAAATGGTTGTTTTCTGAACACAGTCATTTTATAAAATGTACAGTAAAGCTTTTATATGTAAATTACCCAAACTCAGAAACCTTTCACTTCAAATTGAATTGAGAATAGCTTGAAGAAGAACACTTTAGTGAAAACGTGCTTAAAATGAACAAAATCAAGAACAACTAAGGTGCACACACACTGTTTCACTGGAAAAAAATCCCTGTAAATAAATATTTGATTGATGTACTGCTAACAAAAAAGGATAAAAAATTGGCTTCAAATATATTTAGATAGCCTCTTAATACATGCATTTATTTTTTCTTTTCATAGGTACTGATTATATTTGTTAAACTATGTGTATTGCCACCAAATACATAACTATGTTACATGAAAGATTAAAACTACTACAATGGAACTACATTATACAAATAATCACATTATCACATTTAAAAGCTCCCTTTGCTAACATACTACAACAATGCAATTTCCTCTCAGCTGTTGAACTAAAATTCATATGATCCCATCACTGTGTTTTTAACTTAGCAGCATCCCTTAAAATAATCCAATCATATATGATGGTCAAACTCAAACAACTGTTCTGTACCAAACCATCATGCTGGATACTCCATGAAGGGACTGTAGGCTGGAAACTGTGCTTACAAAGCGCACATGGATTTTAAAAGAAGTTATATATGAAACAATTGCAGCATCTGCTGTTTTCATCAGCCTTACAAATGTATTTATCTTCAGGTTTTCTAGCAAGCCCAGCACCTCTAATGATGTACCGGCTGGAAATGACAATTGACACAGACCATGTTATTGGAATGCCAGCCCCATATTTTTATTTCTGATATAAATTCCTGGTAATTTAACAACTTTGACAAAACTAGCTGTAATCCATATGTTTCTATTTGATTCTCTGTGACTACGTTTGACTCGACTGCTGTATCAGGGCCTTGCACAAATAAAACTGTCTTGTGGTACGCTCACTGACTATGGCTGATAAAGGGGATGAGATGGCGTATTGAGGTACCTGACTATGGGTAAATAAAATAAGAGCTAATCGTAGGGCAAATGTGAAGGAAAAGAAAGGCTAACCTCAAGAAGAGGATATAGCCCTTATCAGAAAGTAACCTATATAGAGATTCGCAGTTTATTGAAACTCTCATCCCATAGTAGCGAAGGAATAATCTCTTGGTAAGGCTGAGCCTTTAGTAAAATTATTTGGAATTTGCTTATTCATTGTACACTTCCTCCTGGCTGAATATGGAAATCTGATTTTATTCGATGCTGGCGGGTTAATTCTCCCTTTGGATTTGAACATGGCTACCGATTACTTGAGTAAGAGCCAGGGAGACATTTGCCCTATAGCAAAACTTCGTCCTTAATTCACCAGTTTTTGCGGACAGCAGGCAAATTTAAGTAGTAACCAATAAAAGAGACTGATCCTGATGGACTTTTTAAGCTTAATAGTGATCTTCCTCACATCAGCTAAGAACAAGGCTTGCAAAAACAATTCTAACTAAAAAGATCAACAAATCAAACATTAAAAATAAATTTGAGGCCAAGTAAACTGTAAGTGCAATGCACAACTCCCTTAGCCTGAAATCTGAGAAGCTTTGAGCTGGACAGTCTGTACATGTAAGTCCATGTATGTGAGAATATAAAGAAGAACACCAATAATACTCCCTATTTATCTCTCTCAAAGTGTACTTATAACACACAAATGAATATGGCATACTGAACAACATCTGCACAATGACATAATTGTCTACAAATTGGAAACACAAGTACCAAAACCAGTAATATCCAAGGCATTCATAGAAAAGACAAACTAAATTGAATAGTTCATATTTTCACTATAAATATATGTGGAGACAAAATAAAAGCTGTATTTCAAATCACCTTCTGTAAAGTGAAAAATGTTTGCAGTCTGGCAGTTTTCTATCATTGTGCCTTCACAAGAAAAAATGCCATTATATTAACATTTATAATCTCCTTGCCATTAAAGCACTTGCAGTGAAAGTATAGCTAAAACATATAGTATTTTTATATTAGAGATAAGGCAACTTAGTGTGACTGAAAAATAAAGAGAGTAGTTCACTCTTTCAAGTTATGAAGCATGTATGCTCAAATGCATTATATGACTATCTTACCAGGCATTAGCCGAGGACATAATACGGAAGATAGCCAGCGATTTAATTTCCACAGATGACATATTGTACCCAAAAGATTTAAACAACTAAATAATAAGCAAATGTTGAAAATGGTTTACATTTAAATATTTTTTTAAAAAATGATCCTGTTAACTGAGATAGGAGTCTGGTTCCACCTGTGCCAGGTTTCTGTAAGCACTGGCACCTGTGAAAAGCTGACAGGTTACACTTTAACATTACTCTATGAAGTTCTTTTTAACTTTAAAAGGACTTACTGAATGTTGCCCAAGACTTTTGTTAAAAGCTAACTCAAGATTTAAAAAAGGTGTTTGTTTTAAAATTTTATCATCTTTTTTTTAATTGCCATTTCTTGTGACCAAGATGGGTATGGCAGACCGAGTGCCATCATGAGATTCTTGTGTGTGCTTGTTCACGCAGCAACCCTGTACAGCCCCATCCAGCCCTCTCTCCAGAACTTCCCAATCAACTGATTGAATGAAAACGATACCCATTTCTTCCTTTCAGCCCATGTGTAATGGCTTTAAAGGCCTCACCATCCTCCAGGCTCACATGGTATAGCCATCACTTTGGCCTATATTAAATTTCAGCCTTTGCCCTTATACCGGAGAGTGTAAATTTTTGGAAAAAAAATGTTATGTGACATAATACATTTGAGCTCTGCTTAGCTTCCTTGTGTTTAGCCCAATTAGCTTTATTGGAAAAGTAGAACCCAGTATTTTGTTTCTTTTATGCTTACTCCCCAAACTTCACAGGTATCTTTAAGGCCTCCAATGCTTAATTCAGAGTTCATATGATGACTCAAAGTCTTTCCGATTCAGTATTATCCCAAATCATCAGGAAAATTTAGTGGCCTAGGTGCAGGATCTACTCACCTGCATTTGCCACGAAGATTGATGATAATGAAAAGCCCAAACCAAAAAACAACCTGGTGATATTTCCTCAGTTATCAAAGATTACTCACCTGAGGTGAGTGAATGAGTAGAATTTCGAAAGATGGTATTATTATAAGGCAGAAACTAAAATGTTATTATACCCCTTGCTGACTGATATTTCAACTATTAATGCAGAACTCCATCTAACTTATCTGAACACTTTTGCACTGTCTCTTCCTCTCTATTGCTAAATGTGTGTACAATACCATGAAGGAGACTTAGGTATATTGCAAAGGTTATATTTTAAGATGATATGGGATGGATGCATTTGACTTTTTAAATCTTTCTCACTCTACTTCAGAAAAGGAATCAGAAATCTGTGTGGTTTTGCTGCACCGTATCTTTTGGTGAAAGCAGATGGATATTTTTAGCACGAAAAATGACTTAAGAATTTTTGAACATTTATTAAAAGCAATACTGCATAACATTTCAGGAAATATAACCCACCAGAAATCTTTTAGTGTTTATATCTAAAAAATTAATATTTTTCTCCCCCTGAGTAAAACGATATATCTAATGACAGGAGACTTAAATGCTAAAAGCACTTTCAATATTTTCGATCATTCTTGTGTATGCTTGTGCGTCTTTCACCTGTGTGTATTTCACTTGTGTGTATTAGTGGCAAACATGCAGTCCAACTTGCCAATAAAACAACTTTGAGTTAACATTTAGCTTGATTTTTTAAGATAATATTGTCAAAATTTTCCTACCAACATTACTATAAATGACTCTCTCCAAGGTATGTACAGCTGGTGGCTGCGTGGCCATTCTTAGGGAAGGACAAGAAAGGAAACGACTCCATTTCTATGAAGAAAGTATCTTTTGCTCAACATAGTCAAACATAGGCATTTACAAACAGGAATAAGGCCTTTCTGTTGACATTTTCCTGTTACAAAGGCAAAACCTTTTAGACAAAAGTGTATCTGAAAGAGGAAGACCCTTGCACCTCACAGGTTCCCAGTTCCCTTAAAGCACCTCCACCCGTGAGCTGCCTTTCCCTTTAGTGATGGTTGACACCATGGAGGCAGAAATGTACCTGGATTCTTCAGTTCCTCTTCACCAAATGCTGTATTTATTTATTTTATTGACTGAAAGAAATGGCATTCTCTTTTACCTTCTTTCTACGTGACTTTCTCAGGCTTGCCCTGGGAAAGCCTTTTCGAATTGCATAAGTGTTCAGAATATAGATATTCCAGATAATTTGTTGTGACATTCAGGAGAAATAAGGCAAAAATAAGCTAGGATGATAACAAAAAAAATTAGGAAGCAGAAACACTTACAACTAAAATGTTTAAGATTTGTACCTAGGAATAGAGTGACATAAATAAAGTAACACTGACTAACGTAACTCCTCTTTCCTCTCATTCTCACATTAACTTGCCACATCCTACCTATAGGTTTTGCTCCAGGTCTGATTATAGTTACTCCTACTACTGAAGAATTTAGGAGGTTAAATCATGAAGCAAGGCCCCAGTGTGCTAGCAGCTCGACAAACACTGACAAAAGACGGTGCGTGCTCCAGAACATTCCCAAATGCAGTTGTTACCAGTGTATTTTCTGTTCTTCCTATGATTTGAATATACACAGATTTAAAACACAAATGTATTTATAAGAGTTATAGTACCTCCGTAACTTTCTGCATCAAAAACCAGATTAGCTAACAAATACAGATGCTGATTTCATCTCTGTTTATCAATGATACCTCTGATAACAGAAGAAAGCAAAAGTATTTAGGATAACTGGGCAGAAAAAAAAAAAGTCTGGTTTTTCCCTGAAAATAACCTAAACAAAAAGTCATAAAAAATGTGACCAAATCAATAAGCAGCAGCACTGCAGTCATTTCACTACACAGATTAAAAGACCCCAAAAAGGGGCAACGCCGCCCTTCACCTGTGACAGCCACAGAGGCTCAGCGCCCACCAGTACGCACAAAAAAGTGACGAGCGAGTTGTTGTAATGAAGAGCAGAGGTATACAGCCTTTATCAGATGAGAGGGGATTTGTCAGAGATTAATAGAATTCCATTGTAATATCCATATCTCACAAAGGCATACTCTGACAGGGTCCAATTACTTTCAACAAGCTGGGCCTGCTACATGGACCCTCTGAACCGGAATGGCCCTCCAATCTGTATGCTTTCGTTCAGACAGATAACACCAACATGTTTCTCTCTGTGATCACTGCCTAACTTAAATGAGTTAATCTCGTTTTCCAGATGAATTGTTATTTTGTCTCCCGCAGGCTGTGATTACCGGATAAAAGTATTGTGTTAACAGGAGGGCCAGGGTCTTTTCAGCAGCGGATTCCACATTCAGATAACCAGCCAGAGAGGGCTTTTTCTTGCTTGCTTTTTTTTTTTCTTTTTTCCTAATGTGAAGTAAGAGAGTGGCACTAACAGGAGAAAACTGTGAAATGACACAGAGATAGACCTTCCCAAATAATTACGTAACTTCGTAAGAGGTCAAAGGGGCAGTTTATCTTCATATTTCAAAAGAGCGTCCCGGTGAACCAATCACTTTTACAGCCTACCTCTACATATTTTAAGATGTTATTTGCCTTTCAGTTCATGCCTGCCCTTTCTTTCTCTAATGGCCTTTGTTTCTTAAGCCATTATAATGTGTTTGAGAAGTTCACAAGGGAGGCTATCAGAATATAAATATTTGGAAGCACTGAAATATATCTGGGCAGTATCAGAAAACAGGAAGAAGAAAACAAGCCCATGATTTCACAAACAGTTCTCTTAAACTGATGAAGCAAGAGCCATATGGTGAGAGTTATAGTCTACAGCACATTTTTCTGAGATAATGTATTTTCTCAATGACAGCAGTGAGATTCTTCATTTCCTTTTCTCGATAAAATGTTCAAAAGAAAAAGCCCCACTCTAATGTTAATTCTTAAAAACTACACCTTTGGGGGGTTAACGTAGGAGAAACACAGACGCAAATAGCCACTTGTGCCTTGAGCACCAGGAAAATCCCTTCAGGGTCAAGAATGACCCCATCTAGGCAAATTCAAACCCACGAACAGTAGCAGAACCGCACCAACTTACATCAAGTCTGTGTTTCATGCATTTTTGTCCGTATAGAAAAAGCATGGAACTATTATGTTATTTTAGTATCTAGTGCCAGAAGGTAAATAAAATTTGATCTCTGAATGCAGCAGTTTTCTCCAGTGGCTCTCCCAGCGTGTAGATCCAAGTTACTCCTGAGGTGGGTTATGTCAACAATTCGGAAACAAGATGCAACATCTGATCGTTGGCAATGTATCAAATGCTGCCCATGAAATGCAGTCAATAAGCTTATGAAAGCTTCCTGACAGAAAGCCACAACTTTTGACTGCAAAAAGCCAATGTCTTCAACAAAGTACGAATGAATATTGGTGTATGATGTGCATCTGAAGCACATAGTAGCTGTATCCCACCCTGCGGCACAGGTCTGTGGCAGAGCAGACCCTGCAAGTCCTGGGCCCCCAGTTTTGCAGAGCTGGGGACCTAGCGAAGCACATCACAGCTTCCTTTACACTCCTGTGCCCACATTTCCTTCCACAGGAAAGGAGAGGCTGTGACTGAAGTGAAAAGCAAATCCGAAGAATATCAGTCTCTACATAAATATTTAGGCTCCGTCTTTCTTATGCAAAGAATAACTGACATCAGCAGATACAAAAATCATTCATAGGTAGCCAGGTAAATTAATGAAAAGATAACACGTTTTGGAGTTTCTATATTACAGAGTTAAAATATTTCTGTATCTCATAATGAAGTGAAAAGTCTGTGCAGCTGGAACCACAGTCATCATATCACTAACTTCCATTCTGATCAAGTTGGCAGTATTCTCATTTCCGGCCAGAGGCAGTAAGTTCATCCTCTACACTGGGAATTAAGTTCATAATCTGTCATTTAAAGATCCTTGGTATTTTTCAAAATGGGTAGATGATAACCTAATGGTTCACATTCTCTTATGAAAAACAAGCTTTAGGATTATGCATTACATACAACCGAATGCAAAATGTCTATACAGCGTAAGCAAACAGTCAATCAAGTACTTAGGGTGTAAAACCAACATTATAGAAAAACTTGTCTTTGCTCAAGAAGGTTAATAGAAAAGATTGTTTTTACACAGTAGGAGTCTCCCTCAGTTATATAAGGAATCGCATTGTTTGCTGGGCTACAAAAAGACATATTCCAGTCGTCTTCTCCACCCTGCACTGCATTTTATTCTGCTTAGTAGGAGACAAGTGATGCAGCTAGGAGAGTGTGAAGTGCTCCTATGCATCATCGTGAACAAGATAAGCAGAATTATTTCCTAAATTACAAACACCTACACCTACAACAAATCACTGAGGGGAGCAGGTGACGCCGTGGGCACAGTATGGGCACAAAGACGTGTGCTTTTAGTGGCTCTTACCAATGCTGCTGCTGCTGCCGTAGGAGCAGGAAGCTGGCGTGACTTTGCCTCGTCTTTGTCTGAAGAAAGAAGGAACAGTATTTTTCTGTCCTTTTTTACAAGTGTTTTGATTGCATTACTTCTCTCAACTTAGTCTAGGAAAGGGTAGGCCTCAGTAGAGATCTTGGAGGCCATAGGTTCCCTGAGGTATATCCTCAGTAGGAGGATTTTTTTCCCCTTTTTCTTGCTTAATTAACAGATCAGATGTGGGAATAATTATGAATAAACATCAGGCAGCGTCATTTAGAGACCGGTCACTTTGACTAACCCATGATGAGTCTATACGCAGCCACACAAGGGATTAAGCTCCCAGCACAGCTGTAACCAGGACTGCTCACACCCTGGCTCCATTTTTTGTGCAGGACACAGCCCTAACATCCTGCTTGTTATATGGAAATTCAGAGTTACCAACGAATAGTCCTATTTCAGATCTCAGTGGAAGCGAATACTGGTCCTCCTCACAATAACAGTCTTTACCCAGACAAAGCCAACACTGGTATAGCAGAAATGATGCTAGTAAGAAGTGATGTGAACTGGGAACAAAGAAGCTTGATCACCGTGATGGAGATAGACAGTCACAGACACAAATTAAATCTCAGACACAAATTAATTTCTCATTCATTTTTCTGTACACCGGTGCTACAAAACACTTTGTAAAAGTTGCATTGAAGGTAACAGCTGGAAATTACATTGTTTCAAGAGCTGAAAATATTCTCTGTGGAGAAATTTTAAACCCATAAACTTTTCCTTTTCTTCCTTTTTTAAAATAGTGCATCAAAATGCATGCAGAGCAGATCTATGAATTGCTACATGGTTTTATTTTTTAAATTGCCAGTCTTTTTTATTCGGTGGTCTTACAAACATAAAATTTATAAAAAGGACAGCTTGCTTTCTAAGCTAGCTTACATCTCTCCTTTTTTGAAAGCTTCCTAAACATGCAGGCACTCCATAAAAAAGTAACTGGTGCATGCAGAAGCAATGCAGTTCACAAATGAAGCAGTATAATGTCAATGGTTTGAAATTGTTCAGTCTCAGTTGTTTTCCAAGTCAATGCACTGGCAGTCTTGCCTGAATGCAACTAGTCAATAGAGGGAAAATAAATAGAGCATTTCCAGAATTCACCCATCAGCACTGAAAAGTGTCTGCTTACTATTACACAGTTTTAACATGTCATAATCATTTTTCACAGTATAGAAACCCTCCTTATACCTTGGACAAAGAATGAATGACTATTTTAGCACCCTATACATATCTTCTAATAGAAATTCCAAGCAAACTGTATTGATTATAGTATTGTAAGTGGTATGTGTTATTAAAGTAGAATCTGAATCCTTTAGCCTATTTTTAATGCTACATTATGAACAAAAATTTCTAATTTGGATATCTAAAAGCAGAGACTTCTGTATTTGGACTTCTGAACAGACTCATTTAACATTTCTGTAAGTATCTGTACATTGAAAGAGCTCCCTGTAATTTCAGGTAGAGTTGAAAACCACAATTTATGCATAGTATTATTCCCATAAAGAATCCTATTGACTATTAAGTTGGACAGGTTTTGCTCGCATAGGTAAAAGCCTTAGTGCTACAGCTTTATGACTCTAAACACCCATACATTAAGCAGCAGAGAGATACAACTGTGCCCTACCTTTCTATCTTTTATTTCTCCCATGCCTATACGACAAGTGCTATGTCAAACAGCACCACTAGGCTGAATACTACACAAAGAGAGAAAGGAAGCAGACACGACAGCCACATTGCTACATTTTCCTTTTGAAAAAAAAGGGTACGCCTGCCTCTCCAAGTATCTAGATGCTAAATTGCATCTAAGGTGCTATGCTTACTTAGATAAGGTCCTTGCAATGCCACATAATTACAGAAAGGATCTGCTATAGTCTGAAAAATAAGAAGTACGTCTTTTCCAATCCCCTGCCTTGTTATCTGTCACCTGGATGAAAATCATGTGAAAAAAAATAAAGAGGGGAAAAAAATTCCCCTTCAGACCCAAGAACACACTAACGCCCATGGATATAAATGTTACAATAAAAGAGCAGGACGACTACTAGCAGAGCTTTTATAGCTTAACAGTATTTTGACAACAAATGTTCATATTTCATTTGAAATTTATGAAACCTTTGTGCCTGTAATCCCATGAGCAGCTACATGGTAAATGAAAGTAGCAGGCAGTCTAGATTAATAATATTTTGCTTCATACTGGAAGAGCATTCTAAGGAAAAGAAATCTTGCTTTATCTGCTCTCCCACTTTCTTTTTTTTTTACAGTCTCTGTATTGGAACAGATTCAGAGCTCTAAAACCTGCTTGCAAATATTCACAGATGCCTTATTAATTTATGAGAAACTGAAGGACCCATCACAAGGTATAAGCAAGCAATTTAGGAATAAGAAGTAGAGGGGTATGATACATGGCAAAATACCACAGCTCCTAGTGTTAGAGAGCTACCAGTGGTTTAAATCAAGTTCAAGGCAAATACCTGGAGTAAGCTCCTGTATTTCATATTCTAATAAAAAATTGGTATGAAAAAAACAGTTGCCCTATGAATCATAACCTTTGCTTTCACATTTTCACAGTTTAGACATACATGTATGCTAAAAGCTCAAGTGTGGCTTCTTGCACTTAAATGTCTAAGTGTATAAGTGTCTTTTTCAACAGCTGTATTTATCTTCAACCATATCCAACAAAAGTGTTGGGGTTTTTTACTTTTTTTAAAGTAGTCTCTTAGTGCAAGCTATCATGGCAAATATGATGTGGGCCAATTATGTGCCTAGAAAGTAGATATTTATTTTTATTAAAATTTTTATACCTTTTTTGAACTTTCATGTGGACTTATCTCACATGGACAAGGTATATTAGGTTAGTAAGACCACACTCTAATTTCCTGCTTTGTTCCAAAGCACAAGTCACATGAAATGTAAGAGAGAAAAAAAAGGTAACTTATTTCAAGCAGCAATTGGAGATACATTTTTTAAAAATAGTTATTAAGAACAGTCCTTTTGTCCCCTTTTCATGAAAAATACAGCTTTTGTTCAGCTATTCTTAATTTCAAGTATTTCTGTGACTTTTCATTTTCTGAGTTTTACATCAAAACTTAACATTTTAGCCTTTGAAAAACAGTATCTCTGAAAAACAAATACTGAATTTGCCATTAAATAAGATAGACAAAAATTCATAGGTACTTGATCTGTAAGATATTGCAGTAAAGAAAGTACTTGCTGAAGAAACAAGCATTTAGGTCAAAAACATTGTCCCCTGGTGGGAGAAAGGCTGGGAAAATTTTGGGTGAAGCAGACACAACTGGGGAAAAGTGAATGACAGAATGGAGAAAGAGTAATATAACAGCAAAGTTAAAAATAGAGTCTACGCAAACTGTTTTACTCACAGAGTAAAAATTGTAAAACAGGGCATTAGACTGCTCTAGGAAAACCACACAGAAGATATACAAAGGTAAAGGGAGGTAACTGATAACAATGTTATTGTGGATGCTGTGTCACTAAGGGACTCTAATATTTCCAAACTACTAAAAAATGAAATTACAAAGGAATTGAGATATGTGATTAGGGTACCAAATCTCTGAAAATAATAAAAAAATATCCCTTGTTATCTGTGACACGCAAACAAATAACTTTGACTGAAAGTGGTTCCAGAAAGACATCCTCAGCCTAAAGGTCCAAGACTTGCCACCTGGAGCAAACCACTGGCAGTGATCAACGGAACATATAACAAGTGTTTATGGAATATATTGCTAAAAGAGAAGCTTCTCTTTAATTCATAGTTGAGTAATAGTTTGATATAAGCAAGAGTGCTTTAAAATCTTTTTTCTTTCTTTTATTTATTTAAGAATCATCTTAAATGGTCATCATCATTTTTTGAGTCATCTTCCATGACTACTTTTGACATACAACTCCATGGACTCATTGGCTGCTAAGTGAAAAATCACTTCCTTTATCTTTCTCTTGCTTTCTAAGAAAAGGTGAGTGCAACAGGAAGAAAAAAAATGCTCTCACTCCTACATAAAGAAACGGTGATGTATTCCTCTCTTTTTCTTTAGTTACTGACCCATCAGCTATAAGATTTTTTTTTTTCCTTTCCTTTGGCTATGTAAAGAATACCATGTTCGTTATGACACATTGGAGAATACACATCTAAGGCTTTAAAATATTTAACTTTTATAATACTGCATGTTTTCTCTTTTATTATGGAAATACAGACTGCAGTTAAGCTTAATAGATTTCTTTTTCATTTAAATCAAGACTATAACCTCTTTGTTTCAAATAGTGTTTTCTTCCCAAAATAATGCACTCTCAGCATATTCATGTGGGTATCCAGTAACACCAGCTTCTGCTACTGGGAAGAGGAAGATCAGGTCACCAGAAAGGAGACTATCAACTATTATTACATCTGAGTGTCTCAAAGCTAAATTTGCAACCTTCTGTTAATTTAAAATGCCTGTTTCAGTCAGATGCTTAATCCCAATCTGAGAGGCATTTGTTCAACCCATTAACACACTGTGTAGCTTCTGGGGAAACAAGCCCTGCTCAGTGTAGACCTCCTACCATGGGCAGAGTCTGCACGGTAGGCCGTCACACTGATGTCTGCCTTTCAAAGAGCATGTCATTTTAGGAAAGATGATTTAGTGGTTCATTGAAGAAAAGAAAAAAACCCACCAAATTTACAGTCCTGTGTTTTCACTAATATACGGCAATTAATACTTACCACCAAAATCAGAATATGAGAGTTATATTGTTTGAGTTCTTTCCTCATAAACACACCTTGGATTGTCAAGTATATTACCAATCAAAGGAAGTCTTCCATCAGCATCTGTGCTGAGTGGATTCAGTAACAGTCTAACCAATTTACTATAAAACTTTTATAGAAGCATTATATACTTGCATCAGGTTCACAGTTTTACTAATTTACACAAATTTTATGGTTTCTTGAAGTTCTTACGTCTGAAAGAACGAACTGATACTCGAAGAAAGCTGAGTCTAGTGAGAAAATGATCTGCTTAAATACCATTCACTCTCATAAAAGAGTAACTATACAGTAGTTATACCACCTCTACATTTCCATATTTATAAAAATTGATATAGGTATGATCAGTTAATAACTTCTGCTCCTTCTAATGCACAATAAAATAAGTTTTACTGATCAGCTTTGTGGCTTAACTGCTAATTTGGAGGCAAAGGGAGGTTCTTGAAGGAGAGCAGGGTAAAGGGAGGTTTAGGGGATTTTTTTCCTTTCTAAAGAGAAAGGTCCAAGAAGTAATTGTTCCTCCGAGTTCACTTTCACGATGCTCCAGAGCAATAAATTAAAGACAGGAGTTTTCTTCCTTTCCAAAATAGGACTAAAACATTAACATATTTTAACATTAATATATTTTATGAAGTGAGACTCAATCAGAAAACATTGGCTTTGTTTCTGTGTCCTGCATTGATAGCCAGCTAAGTCCAAGAACATACTTTAAACTTCTACACTAAGGTTTGGCTTGAAAATCAGATATTGCTTAATGAAGTATACACTGTACCATAATATAGTGCTTATGATACCAGAAACTATACAATTATTGAGTAGCTATGCACCAATCCAGAGCCTAAAAGCCAACTCCATTATTTGTACTTACATAATAATTCCATGATAGAACATCTCCTGTAACTATTACCCGACAAATAAGCACAGCTTACATAACAGTATTATTATGTAAGAAAAGAATAAGATACGAGAGTCGTGTGGAATAAAAACTTGCTCGGAGTGGATTGTTGCCTACAGGTAGAGCGAATGGGTTTGCTAAGTAAGAGGTAACTGCCTCACCCTCCTACACCTGAGGAGTATCAAGCACATCACTTCAGAGTCTGAGCAATGTGACAGAATGAACATTTAGTCACCTCCTGCACCATGTAGACAAGGCCTGCCAAACACATTATTTATAGTCTGTGTATATATATATAGTATATACATAGTATATAGAAGGATATATATAGAAGTGTACATATATAGTGTGTAGAAGTATAGAAGTGTATATATAGTATATACAAGTGTATATATACACGCTACATATACACTACTTCTATGTATATGTAGAAGTGTAGATATATCCAGTAGAGTGTGTGCGTATATATATATAAACAGAAGTGTGTGTGTGTGTATAGACACATCTCACACACACACACATATATACTTCTGGATAAAGGAATAGCAGAGAGAATTTTTCAGTGGAATCGATCTGAACTGGAAGCAAGTCCCTGGGCTAAGATTGAGCCATCAAATCCTCTCTGTGACTCTTACAGTGGGGCTGCACTGCACCCTGGCATCAAAAGGAGTTTGTTACTCTGACCAAGCACAGGGCGAAACACACCCTGAAGACAGATGGACTCTCCTATATAGGTTTAGTTTTATGTTTGCTTAGACTTAAAGTCTTTCGAGCTAAGTAAATGGATTGAAGCCAGAGAGTTTGCTGGTTTGTGTATTTTCAATTAAACAAAAAAACTGTAAATAAACTGGTAATGCCAGGGGATTGAGTGTGCTTAACCTGGGCCTGCTCTGAACCTTTTTTCCCAGCTGCTTAAACTTTGGTATTATCCCAAGAAACAAACAAAAACTTTTAGAGAGTAAACAGTGTTCAGTGGCTGATACAGCAGTTCCAGAAGAGCAACTCCAAGAAAGGAGCTGTCATGATTTTGAAGTATCTTTGTTCCAGATGCTATTTTTATCATTTTCACAACATCATGTTTTTACTAATACTTAGATATACACAACTTCAAAAATAAAGCTACACTAAAGCCAAGTCCAAGTAATTTTGTTAGGTAATTTTCCCCATATTTTCTCCACACTCAAATTAGCTGAATCAAACTCAGCTAATTTAATATCAGAGCAGTATCTTCAAAGGTATACTTCCTAAGTAAGATACTATCTAGTGCATACTGTATCTGCAAGCAGTAAGAGATCCGTAATGTATGCTTTAAGGAGAGAAGGGCATGAGAAGATCTGATAAAACTCAGGATACCTAATCTCAAATACATAGAACAAAAGGAGAGTCTTCTTCAAGGTATGACACAGACATGAGTGAACAAGTGAAGGAAGTCAATAAGAAGTTTCACAGTAATATCAAATAGATCCTTATTTCTGTAATGCATATGACTTCACTTGCGTGAATCCTCTGTGTATTTAAAGACCACAGTTTTTAAATGGTTCAGTTGGATATTCCCTCTACCCTTCACCACAGTGCTCTGATCATAGCTGACCTGGGATTGTATTACAGGCTTTTTTTAAACAAAACTTCTGCTCTCATTTAAGAATTATATTTCTAAAAAACAAGGAAGAGACCCTTAATTATCATATTTAGTATACTATATCGTAAATCAAGACATAGTACTCTCATACAGTTCTAAATCACTTTCCTCTGTCACCCACAAAGACCACATAAACCAGGAGTGTTGATTCACAGAGAAGTTACCCATCCAGAAGGCATTTATTGGATTCTCTCCCATCATCCAGCCTCATAAAGGTCAAATATAAACTTCCTAATAAAATGTAGAGGCAAAAATACAACTACAATTAGAGCACCCCAAAACCATAAAAATGTACCTACCTCTGAATACCTGTTCATTTAACTCCAACTACATTGTTTATAATACCTCAACCGAACAAGCGCTTTAGCATATTTAAGAGTTGAAGGCTACAGTAGCTAGGCTTTCCAATCTGATCTCTCTTTTGCAATTTCTGAGCACAGCAACAAAACAGAAACCCAGACGAAATGCAGAACCTTTTTTTTTCTTTAAAAAAATGTAGTAAACTTTATAAATACATGTATTTCAGCTGTTCAGACTAAAGACTATTTGCATTTCCTCAGTTAAGCACTGATAATGTTGAACAGAAACATGGTTTCTATGAAAATATCACGAATGTGGTAGCTATACATTCATCCCAACCAATACCTTTTAGTTGCCTTTATGACATTACTCCAGTTCTACAACACATGAAAAAAAGGAATAGAGTCTCCTTTTATTGTGTGTCTTTCCACAGGGAAGATGAAGATTGGTCTGGTTTTGGAGAGTAGTTTAGTACTGGTGGTAGTTTGGCCTTTCCCAATGTGTGTCTTTCCAAACTATACTGAAAGAAATAAAAAGAAAGCTATGCTGAATTTTTCTTAGCAGAAGTGAAGGAGATTATAAATTGCTCTGAACGCTCCCTTGACTTTAAAACGATATCAGATTTTGCTCTTTTACATCTGAGAACTGCCTTCTCTGCTAATTGGCGATTTGTCCCAATGTTTCATGTTTCCTCAGCTATCATCCTCTGCTACTCATGCTCTTTCCTATCCCTCATACTTGACCATTTTCTGTTCTCTCTACCCATCCTAGCACTCCTCCAATTTCTTCACGTATCCAACAAATTATCTCCTTCCCTATTTCCCCTGGATACTACCATGAGAAGTTTAAACTAACGAAAAACCAAGATGAAACTAACATTACATAGGTATCTGTTTCTCTGGTACAAGTTACCAGAGAAACATTGTGACTCTCTATAAATGAAATAAAATTATAGTGTGAGGGATTCTGCTTAAACTTTTGGCATGATAATAATTATAATTATTCATATAGTGAAATAATTGCAAAAATTAAGAACCTTAGTTAGTTTTAGGTAGTTTTTGATGGAAGTCTCCTTATCATCCACGTTTTGTAGTTAGAAATTTCAATTGCTGCCTTCAAGAGCTTAAACAAGAAATCAAAGGCCAACAAGGAAAATAAAAACAGTCAGTTTAAATGATGTATCGACCAGGGAACCATAAGGTAAATTGAGATATATACACTTACGTTACAAGTAACTCATGGCAGTCACAACTTCTCTTTTCTTGTATAGAATCAATACGTGGTTGTGCTTCTTCAAGAGAAGCCAAAGTAAAACATATCCTTTTGGAAAAGGGATCTTCTTACACACAGTATAAACAACTGAAGAACAAAGTAGATATTAATAAAATATATATAATAGTTATTTTCACCTTCAATTAAATTGTGCCCTATTTTATAGTGCTGAAATCAAAAAATCTTAAAATAACAACAAATCCCCAGGCATCTACTAACAAGGGTACTACAGAGATTTAGAGGCCTCTAGTGATTTCTAGAGTGCTAGTTTGTGTACCAGCATCAGACTGATGTTTCTGCGTTGAAAACCTGCAGCCAATCATTCTCGTATTATTTTGGTTCTGTTACGTGTGGTGGGGAGAGTATTATTTTCTATTGCATTAGCACTCTGAGAGCTCAGTCAAGATCAAGTTTCATTGTTCAGCACAACAAAAACATACGCAGAGAGCAGTCCTCCAGCTCCTGGAACCAGAGACTCCTACCGCTCATGTTCACTATTTCAGAGACCCAAACCCCACTACAATATCTGTGTCTGTGGTATATGGCAGGTAGCAACATGGATTAGCATAAGCTCTGTGTGGACACAGGCACCCAGAGTCCTATATGCATGCACCCAGGTGGTAAACAAAGATACCACGTTTTGACAGCAGATTTAGAGATGGCTTTTTGCTTATTTTTAGTTCAAGAATATTATACATCGGTTAGAACAAATGAAACCTATGCATGGTGAAGCATTGCAGAATTTTCCTGTTTAGATCCTCTTGCCACACCTTTTCAAGATTACAAGTTGTTTCAAGTATTATCGTAGAGCAAAGATACATGAAAAAATTCAACTGTTGTCTTCATCATACCAGCAGGCATGACATACATTCCATGTGTAATCTAAAAACACAGTAACAACTCACCAAAGCTAATATGTAAAGGCATCTTGGCATGAACCCTGACCAAAATGCACCATTTAAAAACTACGAGTCAGATAGGCAGGGCTTCTCAAGAGATACCATTTTTTTGCAGCCAAAATTCCTCCCCTCCTACACCCTTCCCTACAGAGTTCTCAGCCGCAAAGCAATTTACTCTAGTTCCTAGATCTACAATGCTAAGAGCATTTTTTCTTCTCAAAGTCATTTAGAGGGATGGGTAAACCAGACTAGGTTAAAAACAACAAAAAAAGAATTACGGTGCTGAATTTTCACACAGATATAACTAAACCTTTTAGCAGGACGGATTAGTCTGCCATTCCTCTGAGCCCTATGTGCAGTGAAGCTGCATGCCTGGAACTGTGACAGGGAAGTATACGGCTGGCACAAAGACGCCATCTATCCTCAGTGCACAAAAATTCTTGAAACAACCTGATAGCCCATAAAAAGGAAAAAAAGAGGTCCAAACAGCAAAGGCCAGAGTATCTAAGACTTATGATTCATTTGGTATACTTGATCCCAAACATTCCTGTTATTCCTGAAGAAGTCGTCCCCAAGGAGATAAGATTATGGAAACTTTCCTGGTGGCTAGACGAAATAAAGACACTGGCATTCCCTATAAAACAACCTGACTCTCAAAGTAATTTTTAATAATCTTTCTAGCAATACTTTCTAGTACAAAAGCAATACTTTTGTCTCACAAAAATAAGACACTTTTTAAAGATGTCGATTTAAACACATTTTTAAGAGTTTGCACCTTGTTATTTTTCATCTTTCTTTACTCGTTGGAAATTATGAGTAGGTGATGCAGTGTTTTCCCTATATTTAACTCATCCACAAACAGATGATTTATAGTTCGTGGTTCAATACTACAAAAACATCTCAGTGTGGACTCATCACTAAAAAGAGCTCAACTTTCTCTTTTCCTATGTTTTACATCCTGCCTCACACTGAAGATCTGGAAAAATATTCAAGCACTGAAGCCTCTTACACTGTCGAACAGTTTCCCTATTGTGGTAGTAAATGCCCCAGAGCATAAGTCATTTATAACTTCTCCAGGAACAAACAAACAAACAAAAAAAATATGTAACAATATACTCTAGGAAGTTATCTTAACCTCACAAGGGGTGGTTAGGCAAAATACTCCAGTATGACGTTTCCACCTATGATGCCTATGACAACAAGAGAAAATAGAAAATAGGACCAGTCATCATGTATTTTCCATCTGAAACATCCTCAAAAGCAAGAGCAGCAGATGGTAGGCAAACTGGGATGGGATTTTTCTTGCAGTGTTTTTTTACAGCAATTGAGTCAACAGTGGCTGTTCAGTTCCCCTTCCTCTCAGCTACAAAAAGATACCTATCCTCTTGCAAACAGAGATCAGATACTGGTTAAAGATGTGTACAGTGCAACAGAGGCAAAATCAGCCAGTCTGGTAATAGCCGTCCTGTACTGTAAGTTCCCTGCAAAGCGCTGTGAAGATACTGGCACAAAAATTTGCACTGCATATTGCTGCAGCATAATTAATTAAGCCTGACAACACCCCTGTGAAATACAATAGGTCTAACCACTAAACCAAATCATCCTTATAAACATCCAAATGTCAGCAAGTGAATTTATGTCAGATTTACTATTCAATCACAGAAAAAAAAAATCACATACAGCTTCAAAAAAAGCACTTTACATTAAGTAAAGCGCTCTCTTATATTTTTGAATAGTAATAAAGAAATCAAAGGTATGACAGCCTTTTACCGGGATAAGGCCACAGAACATTAGTAGATAAATCTTTGAAGAGGTAAGAAGTATTATCAGTATTTCCAATTGCAGAATCATACACTGTATTTGAGAATTCTCTGACACTATACATAAAATATTACAACTAATTAATTCATAATGACAATCTAAATAATTAAAATAACCCAAAATCTCATTAATATCAAGATTTTGATAGTTGGATGGGTTAGGTGGTAAGGCAAAATATACTTTATAGCATATTATGCCTTTAGGATCAGGTATCCCTAATAACACACACCGAGACAAACATAGACATATGTTCCAAAAGTAACTCCAGCTTGGTTCTTTATGACTTTAGCTTGAAGGATTTTGTTTTCTGTATAATCTTTAAAGTGGAATTGCAGTCACTAGCCGCTGGCTGCACTGTTTATCATAAAGTCAGCTCACTTAGTGCTGTCCAATTAAAATAAACTACAGCTGCAATGTATCACTATTTTTCTAAGTATCTGAAAATATTCCTGCAAAGCCCAATCTCCAAAAATAAAACATAAACGAAAAGCAACAGTTCACTTGGCAACCATCTAGGAGAGGACGTTTTGACATTATTTTCATGTTATTAAATGCACATTTTCCACTTAAAAACAAGAAGCTCCTGTCACAAATGATTTATATTTTCAAATACTTTATGTGACATAAGAAAGGCAAATAATGGCTTGCTGCTGTAACCTTTTAAAATAAAATATAGGAATACAAACAATATATTTTTCCTTTGATAATTTCTTTGACTATTTTGTTGCTTATTGCGACAGACATTTCGGTGCTAGCCAATGTAATACAGTAGCATTAAATAAAATGTCCAAACTCCATCTGACTTCCTACAATATGTTCACTTAATTTTAAATTACTTTTCTTCTATTGCTGTCTTCTAGTTCGCGCCTGGAAAAATGACAGACTATAAAACTTTTCTTTATCATCTTTTAACCAACTATGGTTTCAAAGTGATTTATTTACGTAAATTTGGGAAAACCAGGGTCTCATGACATGTTTGTATGCTTAATTTCAAGCATGATGAAAGAACAAGAAATAAAATACAAACTTTTTTCCTTTGTTACAGACTTTGTTCTAGTTCTTCCAGACATCGCACTTCTAAACTCAGGCTGCCACCAACAGACAGCATACAGACAAGAGAAGGTGATGTTCATCTGGAATGCATAGACATAAGGCAGCAGTAAGGCCCTGTTCACCAAACAGCAACTAATGTATGTATATAAAATAAAAACAATGTAACTTTTATATGTTGTGTAAAGTTCCTGTGCAGAAGATTTCTGGGTGGGCAGCACTACAAAAATTACACAAATATCTTGAAATACCTATAGAAAGTCTATAACTAAAAGAAGATTTTGTGTGGCTGGAGATGCACAAATTTTCTTACAGACAATTTCTAAAAGTTAGACTGTATTTAGATAAAGAACCATACTGCATCTTTAAGAAAATGTTATTTTTCCTGAGGCCCTATCAAGGTAAATTTCATCAGTATTCAAAGAATGAGCAAAGCACTTCAACAATTTATTTCAATAAAAGAAGACTTAGCTGAAAGGAGTATAAATGATGAGAACTTGCTTTAAACTGATTTATTCCCTGCAGCAATAAAAGGAATGTTTCTTCACTCAGCTGTTTAATATGCAAATATGCAGAGCATCCAGCTTCTGACAGCACATCATTAATAAAACCTTGCACTAAGCAGAGCTCCCGATATTTCATCCTGATGAAAATACATGATGATGATTTTAGACTGTATAATTTCAGAGTTGGAACAATGTACTTCCCAGTGATGGAAACTCAGCAATCCACAGTTCTAGCGTAGATTTTTTAATAAGTTAACCTATTTCTGTAAGAGGGAGACATCTGTTTACAAGAATTGCGAATACGGAAAAGCTTGTCGCCAAACCCTCTCAACTGGACAATCCAAACCTTAGTACAGAAGGAACCATGTTATTTATAGAAGAACACAAGAGTTGATTTCTTTTCTAATCAACTAATTCCTCTCTTATTTACCAAGCTTCATGTACTAAAAAAAATCCCCTTTACCTGTACTTCTATCAGCCACTCCACAATCTGATACATTTTCAGCAAATGCGGAAATTAATGCTATCTCTTAAAATGAATGAAAGCAAAAAAAAGAAAAAAAAAAGTCTGCAATTTTACTTCTTTCCATTAAAACCTGTGAAGATGAACTCCTATATCTGACCATGCTGTAGCATTCTACTTCTTGTGTTTATAACCAAATTAAGTAAGTACACGTTTTTTTCTTCATTGCTTCTGCTAAAACTCTTACACTCTTTTCAAAGAAGTTTTTAAAAAGGTTAAAAACTATCAAATGTTTGAAATAGGGAAAGGAATATTTGCCAGTACTTTGCTCTGAAGACTTTCCAGTCCAAAGGTGGAAATTGGAAGCTGTACAGAAATGTTAAATTTTTTAACGCATCCCTTTGTGCAGAATTGATCCTAATGGGTGACACAGAATGTCCTATTCTGCACTGGAATTAATACTCACACAGACAATGTTGATCACTTTACATCTGAGGATTTAATTGCAAAAGTAGGTAACAATTAACAACTTGTTAAAGTCTGGTGGGGTTTTTTTTTGGCTGAAATACGCTGGTTTTTTGCCACTGTAGTGCTAGGTTAAATATAAAGAGACACCCCTTCTGCACTGCAAGAACAAAAAAACAAAAAGACTTTGTGTTTTAATTCAAAAATATTTCTACTATGAATCAATCATTTAGTGTATTTCAAAGAAGTTTGAAGGATTTTCCTTTGAATCATTTCCCACTGCGTACCTAGGAAACAAAACATCTTCAGGGCTAAATTTCAGGCGAAGTCTTGCAGGTTTTAGTAAACTTCTCCTAGCCAGTACTTTACATGTTTTTGTTTTCTGTGCGTGGCAATACTCCCTCATAACTCAAATGGGATTAACCAATTAAACATTTCCCAGTAGTCTCTAAAATAGCTGCTCTTGGCATGTTTTTTGCATGGAACAAACCTCAGCGGGAGGATATGATAGAAATCTTGCACTATTTAAATATAGAATTGGGACATCAAAGAAAGGGTTGTATTGAAATAACATGGATAATTAAGGAAGTGGAGAACAGTAATAACTGATTTACATAAAATGCTAATAAGCCTCTTGACTTGTTCGGCATTTTCTGCTTTAGGCATGGTAACTGTGGGTTCAAATTTGTGTACTAATTTTATTTTAGTATTTTCTCTTTCTTCCTCTTTCTCCCCCTATTTTTTAAGCTCTCTATAGCCAGGCCAGTCTGTACCTGGCACCAAACCTTTTTCAAAACAAAACCCCAAATAAATCAGAATCTGAACATAAACTTGTGTAAAAGTTTTGTACACATTCATATCCACACAGGCATACAAAGCACAAAGTGTAAAGGCCTTTAATTACTTGTCTGCATGTGTATGGATTCAGACGGCATCCCTTCTAGTTTAGCTCACTTTCACGTCATGCTGAATAATGTGTTACAAACGATCAACGACATATTTAAAATGTTAAATGCTCTTCACAATTACCGGGACTGAAAAACTTTGAAAACAACTGGAGTGTAATGGGAAGAATGTGTTTCCATGGTGTTATGCTTCTTGCTACTCGGATGGGATGATTAGGGCACTGTACCAACACTATAGGTTATAGCTATTTTACACTGTACCCTTGTGCCATTTGCTTCTGAAAAGAAATTATATGCTCTGAAATTCTTGTTTTATTTTAGTCTCCTACTGATCTCTCCTCACAGTGCTACAGCAGCAGTGGCTTTGAGATGTGAATGTGAATGAGTGCCTGAGCTGTTCCTTCAGGACATGTCTGCATATTGACCTTCAGCTTACCCTGCTTCCCTGTGAGCCCTCTAAGCATGATCCATCGCTTTCTCAGGCCATTCTCCCTTCACCCCATTGATGGGTTTCAGAGCTACTTAAATTTCAAAGTCCTGATGCGTTGCAGCAGTGGCCAGGGCTCAGCTTTGCTCACTTATAGATTGTACAAGGTCACAGTAAGGGAAGGGGAAAAAAAGCCAGAGCATTTATCAGGATGTATTGCTTTACTTTTTCTATCCATCACAAAGGCGATGATTCTATTTTAGTGAAAATCCATTGAACTCAGATCAAGTCAGATGGCTGTTATCATTGGAAACTCAAGAGCTGTCACACCATAATCGGTACAAATGAACACTGAAACGTGGGGCTTGAGGCCGCTTAATGGTCTTTAGTGAATTTTTTTCTGTTGCTTTTTAAACACCACAAAAGCATTTTACTTAAGTGATTTCAATTCGAGAACACTAAGATTTTGTTATGCAAACACAGTTGATTCAATTACAGACGATCTGACAGCTATTGCGCAATTAAATGTTTTCTACCAGTGTGCCCTCTCCCCCATGCACACACCAGTACATGCATGTAGACCACCCATACAATCACAATTGCTTTGCCTCAAAGCTATTCTGATTCTCGTCATCTTCTGTGATACACTTTCCACTTGTGTTAGGCAACACCACCGTGCAATATTAACAGGAACCTCTGAAGCAATACTGCTTTGTTTTTTGTGAATGAGCTTTGGTAAAGCTTCCCTGTTCTAGAGCTGTCCCAGTAAGAAGGAGGTGTGTGTATGCAGAGAAAGGGGAAAGCAAGTTAAACTTCATTTCTCTTTCTTTTTCTCAAATCATAAATGGCTTAGTGAGTATTACATTTTAATAAAAAAGTGGGGATCTTGACCATACTTAAAGGCACCAGAAAAATTTCACTACATAGATATGGAATTAATGGATATTATTCAGTATAATTATAAATGTATTTGAATTGCATCAGAAACACAGTACAGGGGAGTGCAAAGGAGTAGGGTATAGCCATCGTACCTGACAGAGAGTTCGCTCTTCCCTGCAGTCCAAGCATGCTAATTATTCTCATACTTAGGCTTCATTCTACTTCCTATAAGTTGTGACAGACTCACCTTCTACTTACTTGTTTTGATTTCATCACATGCACACAAGAAAGACCAGCTATCCCAGGTTCTAGGGGACCTTGACAGATAATTAAAAATGCCTCTCTAATTAAGAGAAAAATAGCAACAGACAACAACTTTGCTCCACAGAAAACAAGCCATTCCACAAAATTGTTATTTTCCTACTGAAATCCCATAAAATAATTGCCATCCAATTTTTAAAAGTGAAAAAACAACCCAACCCTCT
This sequence comes from Gymnogyps californianus, assembly GCF_018139145.2. NCBI lineage: Eukaryota > Metazoa > Chordata > Aves > Accipitriformes > Cathartidae > Gymnogyps > Gymnogyps californianus. The sequence goes on from NC_059482.1 coordinate 6,966,447, forward strand.
TCACTTCCTACACAAACCCATTCCCCAGAGAGGTGATTTACAGTACTTATTCCAAGTAAACATATTCAACTTCACAAGTACTAGGAAATCTTTACCTTGAACACCCCCTCCTACACCACACCTACAGAATATGGTAGAGGAAAGACATGATTGTTATGTAGGAATGTCCTAAGCTACCTGGAGCTTTTTATTGTTTAAAACTATGTTTAGATCTTAGATTTTGACCTCCTCCCACGGAGCTAGAACAACACATTTTGAACAAGTGAGGTACTTCTTGCTACTTCTTGCTACTTCTTGAAGTTTGAGGTAAACCATATGAGATTTCAGGGGGGAGCAAAGGCACAAAGGAAACAATCATTTCCACTGAACGATGAAGAACATATTTATTATTAATACTATGATTATAAAGCACACATAGCACCTTATAAAGAGAATAGTCAAAGCCTGCTAGTTAACCTGGCAGATTTAAGTCACCTGCCGCTGCCACATTCACGAGGCCAGTGCGGCCTCTCCAGTCACTTACAGCAGCTTCAAGGCTCTTCTAGCATGGTTTCAGCTTCTAGTGAAGTGCAAAACTGAAAAAAGAAATAAACCTAGAGCAAAATGGACTTAAGGCATGCTTCCTTCTCACATGCTTTCTTCTTAGAGTAGCCAGTGTACTGTGAAAAACGTGCTTTTACATTTTGTAGTGTAGCGCAGTGACTCTGCTGTCTCCTAAACATGTCAGTCACGGGAGTGGAGTGTGGATCATGCAGCAGAGATCTCTGGGCATCTGGATATCTAATAAACATATATTTCATATTTTGCCTGAATGAAATCTCCAAGTAAAGCCACAGGGAACACAGGCCTTTAGTTCCTCTCCGTTTTCACTCATCAATACTTCCAGAGATCTGGAACAGGGCATGGTGAAGGCTATGCACAAACTCTTCAGGAGCCCCTTTAAAACTCCTGCAGAGTGGCATTAATAAGCCTTAGTGTAATGGAGGATCAGCCTCTGTGCTCTGTGCTTCAAGAAGCAGAAAATCTTAAATAGGCTGGTATTATGACTTCAAATCTCTTTTTATAAACATTAAAACAAATACAATTTTGGGAAGCTCTATGTTTAAAATAGTATATTTTTCTTTAATAAGAAAACTACATCTTAACCTTCAGTCTAATAAAAAATGATGATAATTTTTGTGGATATTTTAAATGTAGCAAGTAACAATTCACAGACTTCTAGCTGTAGTCACCTGTGCATACACTGCACGCTCAGGGGAGAGCATACAACATAGTAAGAGCTGTGTTATGATGTATTTTCAGCAGTGAAATATCTTGGGCAAATAACTGCTTTCCTCCTATATTATAGTGAATATCCAAAAAGACGTAACAGCTAAAAATATGCTTAAAATACATATACTGAAAAACTTTTTATTGCTCACTAATTTGCAAGATAAATCAAAAGACATTAGTGTCATCGCTACTCTTTGCTCCCATATTTGGGGCCGGGCCAATGACAGAGCATGGACTGAGCCAGGGGACTCCTCGAATGATTGCAGTTAAGCAGAACGGTTTCTTCTTTATTTCCTTCACTTGAACTCTGTTATTGCACAGGGGATATCTGAAGAGTAGGATATGTGTTGTTCAACTATACCAGTAAGGACTAATTTGTCCTCAACAAAATTTCTGATGTCACCTGTTTTTGCAAACAAGCCTTCTAGCTCTTCTCTACCTCTTTTTGTCAACTATCTAGGTACTGGGCTATTTGTAAAAAAGATATTGTATAAATCAGGCACTTGTATTTTTATTCTTTAAACCTCTTGCTTCCTACCCTATCCCAAACTTCTAATGCAGCTTTTCCTCCCACATAAGGGAAATATCTTCACCATTTCCAGCAACACTGGTGTCTCCTGCTGTCATTTTGGGACAGCGAGTGGCAGTGGGAGGCACTATTTCACACAGGCCTTTACTTCCTTTGAACATTTCCATCTCCTGCTGTACAGAGCCAAGAAATGGATACGCTCAGTTCAGGGTATGTGCTTCATAGGTCCCACTGCAGCACAGCAAGGCCTGACTTCTGAAAGTTTTAATGTCACACGGTTTCCCAAAGCACAAGGGCCTATCCAGGTCTTATTTCTTTTTCCCACAAAGTCAAACTTTTCAAGAATACATCTGTAAAAGCCTGAATATTTCTGGCAAATAGCATATGGGCCCAAATCCTGACAATTCAGTTTGAGTACAATTGAAACCTCTCTCTAATTAGGTAATTTTAAAAGAAAAAAAAAAAAGGCAAGCAAAACAAACTGAAAGTCTTTAGCTTCTATTTTATATCAACAAAGACATGCCTTCATCATGTTACTCTTACAGGTTGTGAATCTTAATTGGCCGATGTCAGTAAAGTGCTCTGAAATCCTGATATAGTATTGAAGTTACCATAGAAATATGTAACACTTGTCACTGATTCACTAAACACAGACCACAGAGAAACAGGAATAAAAGATAGAGCATAGATTCTGGAATGAAAATACACACAGCATTTTCAACAAGCTTAAAAAAATGAAACAACAAAAAAGTCCCTCTTAAACAACTTTTGCTGGACACAAAATTCACTGCAACTTCCAGCACCTGAGAGGTGCTTTTCCTTTTCTATGCATTATACATCTTTCAGGTATCGGTGGTGGCGGCTGTAGCAGGCGATGTAAAAGAGCTGACACCTCTGCTTGGGAAGGGAGCATGGTGGACTGCCACCAGCAGCACAGCAGGCACTCACACTCAAAGCAGGACTGACATTACATGTCCCCATCCCAAATAACAGCTTTATATTCAATTCCATCCACTGGAGGTGTCAGCAAGGGAAACAAGGTTATGTGGCAGCAGCTACCATATTTTACCTATCTATATAAATACATTTAAACATGTGGGAAATAAGGTTAGGGGAGTGACCTTGAGGCATGGACTTTTAGGCTAGTAACCCTCACATAACTTCAACCTGAACACTGCAATTGGGAAGAAAAACAGTGCATGACACAGATACGTCTACTATAAACATCCATGGGAAAGAATTAAACCTGTTATGTGCTTTAACACAGCCCCTGTCTGTGAACTGGGAAAGCTTTTGTAGTGTGCTGCCTCATAGAGCAGACAAGCTTCTTAATAACTGGATGTTAGGAGAACTGAAGCAAAACTTTTATCTTTACTATTAAATCTCTCTTTTCAATCACTAAGCTCCCTATGAAACAGCATAACAATACTCCTATTAGGTAAGCAAGGGACAGAGTGGATGCAAATCCCCACTGAATTAACGTGCCTGCTCCTGAGTCAGCGTTGGGCCTTCCAGCGTCGACCTTGCCAATCAGCATGTCTGGTTTTTCCCATTTCCCAATGGCACAGGGCTCATCTTCTCTCTGAAGAAATCAACCCCAGTATGTGGCACCTCTGCAAATTAGCACCAGAAACCAGGGTGGGTTTTAGAGTCTAATTAGCTTTACTAGAGAGTGTCCATTTTTCAATAACTTCCACAGTATTTAAACAAAGCAAATTAAAGATTGTAGACCTATAAAGTATACGGTTAGTTTGTAACATCAGATAGTAAGATGAACGCACCTACCACTGGCTCCTTGCCAGTTTTGGTTAGCAGAATTAGGGTATGAACTTGGGATCTCTCAGTGAATAGATGCTAATGCACTGGTGAAAGGGCATCAAAGCAGTCTGACTTCGAATATCGTGCAGAGGTACTGAAGTCTCTCATTCCTCCACTATCTTTTGTCCCCATCGGGTTTACCTAATAGATGATCCTAACAATTCACATTGGCAGTCCTTTGTAGTGTAATGAACACTATGTGGTCTGATGAATGCAACCACTGCACAGAAAACGTCAGTTCTTTCATTAAGAAAACCTTCCCAAGTTCATTGTATTGAACCAGCGCTCCAGCTATTAGGCTGATACATGACACAGTCAATTCCAGTTACACTTTAAGTGACTATTCATGTTCAGTGAATTCAATATTTAAAGCTAATTTATATATGTTTAGATATTTACATGAATCCACATTTCTTCCAACTTATTCTTATATGCCTTCTTCTGAGCTTTCTGTTATTATAGTAATGGGGGGAGAGGGAGGGAATCATATTTCCCAACAGATCCTGAAAATGCATAGCTGATGGAAAAGACACTGAAAATCAAATCAGCAGCTTTCTGAGCGTACACTTGCATAGAACTCTGAATTACTTGTAGGTAAAATAAATTGCAGTGTATGCATTTATTAATGTTACATAAAATATCTGCATGAATTTCTCTAAAAAATGACTATTGTTATTTCACATTTATTTCTGATGACCCATTTTCTGGTATTAGCCAATATAGTACCTCCTTGTATATAGTACTACAATTAGTGGCATGTGAACTTTTAAAGCACATAATTAAAAAAGTTAAGCTATTGCTGCTACTGAACAGAAAGCATCAGTTCTTTCATTAAGAAAACCTTCCCAAGTTCATCGTATTGAACCAGGACTCCAGCTATTAAGCTGTGCGATGACACAGTCAATGCCTGCTATAGTATCAATTCAATTTAAGTATCTTTTTGTTATCGCTAGCCTTTCTGTACTTTCTTTTAACGGAGTTTGTTTATTGATAATTATTAGAGTACCATTGGTTCCAAAAGATAGGCATATTTTCATTATACGTACCCTCGACAGCCCACAGTAGTAACAGTATTTCTGTACAGATCATGCTGAAGTCTTTGAAGCATTTACAGTGTGCACAGATCATGATACAGCTCTTTAGAAATAAAAAATAAATAAGGTCTCTTATTGCATCATTTGAATATTGAACGACAGAAATTTAGCTTTCCATCCACATATTCAAAAAGAACAGGCTGTTTACTTCTTTGGAAATATATTACAAAAATGTTTCCATTAATGTGGATTTGTTTTAAATTAAATATAAACTATCAAGTCTACTTTTCTACAATGAAAGAAATGAAATTATTATATCTTGACTTTACCAGGCTTAACATCCTTGTGGACTAAAGCTCTACTGTTTGGGAAATAAAAATACCTTTCTTAATACTGCGTTTCATAAGAGAAATTACAATTATGGGATGCAGGGACTTTGTGGCTTGATATACTTTGCAAGCGGAGAAGGGGGATGCCCTTCAAAGTTAGAGGGTAATCATTATTGACCTTGTGCATTCAAGACAGCATAGCAGGTTTCTATATAAAGAAACTTACAGACAGGTCATTGAAAGCACTAGTGAAGAGACATAAAAAAAGGAGATAGGACAGAATACAGCGTCAGTTAGGCAGGTTAAAAATTTAACTATAAACAGATTTGGGAAGTGAAGACAAAAACAAAAGAACATTTTCTTTGTAAGTGTCATGCCAATTTATGGTTCTGCATTAAACGTTCATTATCAGTTAAGTAGCCTTTACAATGTAATTATTAACTTTTATAGTTTCTGCAAAGTTTTTTTTCTCTTCTTTCCCTACACACAGCATGAGCACTCTGTGGTTTTTGAACAAAGGGGCATGTGCTTAGGGCTGGCACTCGGCAGGCAGGAATTTGGGTTCTGGTCTTCCCTCCTTTACTCATTCACAGGGTGTCTGTTAATCTCTCTTTGTTTGAATGTACCTGTCTGCAAAATAGGCACAATAAAACCACCAGACATCTCCCCAGGGTTATATGACACTTAGTTTGGCACTTCAAAAAGCACACTTAGTAGAGCATTTTGAAATCATTGAATGAAAAGCATTATGTAATGAAAAATAAATTACTTTAGTATGATGAGGTTGTTTGGAAAATGTTCAGGAATATTAAAACACTTGGGATACACAGTGGATAGCTTTAATATGCTTTTTTCTTTCAAACGAAATTTTAAAATAAGATGTAACAGAAAAGGTCCTATTCACATGTACTTTCTACTACCATTTAATTAAATCACAGTCAGTATTATTATACGGTATTCACATATTTTCTGTTTTCCCCTCTAGATAAAGAATAAAGAAATTGAAAGAGAAACAGAAATAAAAAGATCGAGATCTTACTTTTTTACTTTTATAAACAGAGGAGACCTGCTGACCTTTCTGTGACTTGTGCTATTTCTTTTCAACCTACAGCCTCACGATGGCTGTTAGGCAAACCTCTCTTTTCTATTGGGTCTTTCATCTCAAGAACACCAGCCTATCGTGCAGGTAGAAAACTGCAATCTCAATACACTGAAAACCTCCACCAGAAGAGTCAATCGTTCTTATTAATAGATGCACACAGCGTCCTAGAAACAATCCACTCGCATGACTGTCCTGCCCCTTAAACCTCCCCTCCCCTGTCAGCTGATAGCGTACAGTTTCCCAAAATATGTTTCATTTTCAAGAGATAGATTTATTACAGCCCTGTTATCACATTCATATCCTTCCTGAAAAGATAAAAATAAGAAAGACTTTACAAGAAGATGTTGTAGCAATAGCTAAATCATATATGTTTGATAAGGAATGGCTAAATCCAGATAAATAACTGTTCAATCCCACTTTGTATTAGGCAGATAAAGTCATACAGGAAATCAATGTGATCTATTGAAATGAAAAAAAGTCCAGCTTAGGGACTATATGGTATTATAGAATATGTGTCATTATAAATGGGCTGCTTCCATAAGTGTTATACAATGAGAAGTTGCATAGTTTTTATTTATTTTTGTGTTTAGAATGTAAAAGCAGGATGTGAAAGTCACTATTTGTCTACAGGGCAAATGTGGGCAGCAGTGAAGTAGGTGAGTATTTATAACCTTTTTATTTTCCCACTCTTGAAGGGAATACATAATCCTCTCTAGGGATAAAAGGATCTTCAGTCACCCACTAGCCCAGGGCTCCTTTTTAGCACAGGCTGACAGATGTGCTAAAATTATAAGTGAAGTGTTGTGATGTTGACTCCTAAAGCAGCGATCATTAAGGTTGAAATTAGTATCCCCTCCCAGTCATTCAAATGTTAAAAAGTTCTGACACCAGGCGTAATTGGACAACTTTACCTAGTGGGGATAGCATCACATTTTATCCTACTGACTTCTTTCTGCCTTTTTCATCCCTGCTCCAATTTAAATGAAGCAAAACAACTTTTTATACATCTTTCACTTACACAAAACAAAAATCTGCTTATGCAGAAAGACATCTCAAAAGCAGACATACGAGCTCACAACTACATATACAAGTAGTATTGTTTAAGGCTATACTATTTCAGCTGACAACAGTATTTTAAATAAGATGCAGTTAAAAAAAAGACTAAAGGAAAATATAAACAGATGTCCTAATATGTATTAGCATCTGCTGAAAGAAATTTCATTTGAAAATGTAAAATACACTTTTCTGGCTATATGTACTAATTAGTTACATGCAGTGTTAACATACTTTAATCTTCTGAAATGAAAGTTTCACATGTACTGTATTTATGTATACCTTGGTATATGTCCATCAAGTATAGCAGTTGCTATAAATGGCAGTAAGTGCTAAAAGATATAAGCAATCCACACAATTAGATTTCAGGTCATTTAGATCAGTGTGAACTAAAAAACATGTTAATGTGCTATACACACTGCCACTTCCTCAAATATTGCTGAGTTTGACACATTAACTAATGGACCATCACCTGACAAATACTGGATGTGTGTGGATGAATAAAGTCTCAAATTGCTTCTACTGACTCAGACCAAGATTTTGACAATGACACAAAACCAGCAGTGCCGTTGTACTATTGCACTATTCTTGTGCTGTATGTCTAAAGAAAAATGAAGCATATGATTTAACAGTTTTCTGATAGATCTTCCTTCTTTATTTTATGAGAAAAACTTAAAATGTAGCTCAAGGCCCACATTGTAACGTAAAATATGGGAAAGCTGACTGTGAAACCTAACCAGTGTTTAAAAATCAAATAAAATTCAATGTTTGTGAATGCTTAACACTTTGCTATTGAGTTAGATTCAATTTATAAAGGTTGATGAGCACATCTATTTCTGGCATTAACAAAAAAAGTGTTAATACTGTGGCACTCTCATAGTCCTATACTGTACATCGAGTCACCAGCTTCAACAACCTCACTAAGCCCCACACTTCATCTTTGAGCTGAACCGTGCGTATTGCTTCATCTACACTGGGCTTCTGCCCAGGGCTACTATGCATCTCGATCAAACTACGCTGGTCTCATGCAGAGAGCAGACACACCTAAACTTCTGTTACACTACCTTGCTGTGCTTCCTCTCCTGTACGTCACTCACATGTCAGGCTACTGAAGACTTACTGGGCTAACGCACCAATCTTTCTCTAATTAAAGATAGGAGACAAGCTAACGTGCACATCTAAGTTCTCCTTTGGCACTGTAGCGCTGCAGCTGGGGTAGCGAGTGCTGAACTGATTGAGAATTTTGATAGTTAATGATTCATTCTCAAGGCAATCGGTGGCCCCTTCTGTCCCACATCAGTTCCCTTGCCGTTCAGCATTACTGAGAATACAGTTTCCAACACTGAACTACTAGCTGCCGGGACAGCCTCTTCCAAACTGCTTTCTCTCAGTTTCAAGGCCACTAAGCACTACTAGATGGGGAGCATTAACACAGTCTGCACAGATGCTGTGCAAAGAACAAGGATAAGATTCCTGCATCTTGGTTTTGAAGATATTATTGCCTGTTTTTTTCATCTTGTAATTAAGTTTTTTTGACTTATACTTGCCGTGATCTGTCTCTCTAAGGATGTGGTTGGTCAACTCCCCTTCTGTAACGCCCTTCAGCGTTACCCATCAGTCCTCTGGACTTGCAATAACTGCCAGCTCACCAGAATTTACTTTTCATCCGTGCTCAGATTTCTGTTCTCAATCTGTTTCTGTCTGGTTCGTTGCCAATTCTTTCTTTTAACTGTAAGACTTGTATCCTGCACACCCACACGAAGGTCCAACCCACAAATATCTCACCCCTTTTCTCTCTGCTCCTGCACTTATTATGCTGAGCATCTTTGGTAGAAAACTTACTTTTTCACAACAACATCCTTTCTTCCTCTAATACTGTAGTTTGTCTATATAGAAATCTTCAGTTTAATCCAGTTTATCCTGATTCACTATCAACATGTCAACGCTCACTCTAGATCAACTTCAAGATGGTCGTTTTCACTGATGACTTCCTAAATTTTCGAACAAGCATTTTCATGCTTTCTTTTATTCTGCTTACACATCTGCCCACAAGCATTTGCAATATTATCTCATTATCTTCTTTCATAATCCACATTAAAATTCTCCTTTTCTTTGGTATCTAATCTTTTCTTTGGCATCAAAAAAAATCATGCCTAAAACAGGGCCTACCATATTGATTAATATTATCTCATTATATGCTTGTTCTTTTTAGCTATCTGTATCTCTGACTTTAGATTAACACTTAAATTTTAAACAATATAGACTTGGAACAATCTTTTGGGTTTATTTTGCATATTTATTAATACGGCTTGGTCCTCATCTGTGACTAACAATCTAGGCACTGCACTAACGATAATTATCATCATCTTGTTGTTCCTTCTTTGTTGATATATAAGCATGTAAACTGGATTTTGTTTTCTGGGTAGGACTGCCAGGGATGATTGTTAGGAGTTCTGCTTGAAGAAGAAACTCAGGCACTTTTAGCAATCGTTTTCAAACTAAGGGTTGTAGTCTTTTGGTTTTTTAATGGAAATTAAGGATGGGAAAATTTTCAGGGTAACTGTCAGGAAAAATGGTTTGGAAAGTACTAATTAGAATGACTTTGTGTTATGTTGTCAGATAAGCAGCATACACATAATTTTTTTTAGTAAACATATTGTAAGAAAATAAAAGAAAAAATGAATTGCAAATTCTGTTTGTATATGTATCAATAAAGACACACAAGCATAATACACCAAAGTGACAGTCAGTCTCCATATAAGAGAAAGAACGTGAAATGCTAACTCTCATAGACAAATCTACCAAAGACAAGAGACTTGAAATGCTGGAGAACCCTATTTAAGAATGGAAGCACCAGTATTCTTCTCCCAAATCTTCATGAGTTGGCAGTATTAAATTATCTAGTCTGATGCCAGCACTTGGATTAAATTCCAATACATTGCCATGCACTAATTCTGTTATTAGAGAATGAAAGGGGAATAGAACATGCAAACACATTACCATGACTGTATAAACTGTATCTTTATTTGGAATAGGAATTATTTTAAGGACATCTGAAGCTCTGTTTTTCTTGCACGAAATCTGGGGTGTGAACCTGAAAAATTAGCAAAAGGGCAGAAAAGCTTGAAAACAAGCTGATTATGACAGTCCTATCAAGAAGAAAGTGAAAATGCAAATGAAATAGACATTTTCTAAATATAGTTTAATTTATAAATAAGACTTCACATTACAGATTTGTTTATCCTCATTTGGTGATAATTATTCACAGCAGAATATATCAGAAAATTCTATAATAGGAACCACAGCCAGGAAATGTTAAATAATTAATCACCCTCCCAGCCACTTGCATTTCTGTTGATATAAATGACCGTATAATTCCAAACCCAATTATCACTACTTAGCCATTCCATTTTGTAGTTAAAATCCCACAAAATTAAAGTGCATCAATTGTTAATGGTAATAGACCAGACAAGGGATTAAAGATTATTTTAATGTTTATTTCCTGTCAGGAGGTTTTTTTGGCAGGAAGCACTATAGACAAAAGGCTACATTAAGATGAGATTCATACAATGTATTTAAATCTACTAACTTCTCAAAACCTTATGGTATAATTACTTGTTTAATCTATTTGTTCCCTGAAGATACCAATGGGGGTTTATCAAGCCAACTTCATTATATCTGCTTCATAGAAATCAAAATATTCTCTGTAACTTTGCAAAAAGCAGTGAAGCTTACCATAAACACAATTCTAACAACAACAGACTTGAAAAAGGAATGGACTATACTAAAATATAAGGGGAACCAGGTTACTATCAGGACTTTTTTGTGTCATATTCTGCTTGGTTTATCCCTGTTACTACTGGCACTATGGATTTGCATACAAGATTTGGTCCTTGTAAACACACTTAAAACAATCACTTTAATACCAATAAAACTTCATTAATTACAGAACTTTTTTTTACCTGCCACAAAATGGTGACTTTTCTCCACTTTTCAGAAAAGTATTTATGCAAATGTGTTATATAGAGAAATTTCTTAGTTCAGAAATTAATTTGTTGTCTTAAAATGCTTTTTTTTATCATAAGGCGTTGCCAACAAAACTGATAAAAGTACTTTTTTGCATTAACACAGTGACTGGAACTCTGTAAAATTGGGTGTGAGGGCTTAGGGATTTGGGGAGGGGCTCTTACAGTTTACTGTTTCAACAGGCAGCAAGAGTAGGCTGAATTTCATCCGCTTCAAAAGGTTATTCATCTGCAAAAAGTTATAGACATACATCCATATCTTGCGTCTTTTGTGATGAAACCATCAGATTCGGAGCTGGCCATAACTGTGCCGGTTAGTTTAGGCTTACACTCACATTACCCTACACAACCTCATTCATTTGATTCTAGTCTCTTTTCTGTATAAGCAGAAATCTACATATGCACTAAATATAAAACCCGAGTGGGAAATACTTCTTGTGTACATGCATTCCCTTCCTTGCCCATTCAGCAATACTATCCAATTCTCCAAAATCTCCGGACAACTTACAGCACAAGAACATTATAGTACTCTGTGTCCACATTTTATTTTTTTTCTGCAGGAAACCCTTACCCTGCATATACCCAATGAAATAACACACTAAATCATGATACAAACAGCGTGATACATAATCACTTCACATTGTATCAATGACAGATATTGTTTCTTTGTCTGTTTCAAACATTTCATTAGGAGCACGTTTGCTGTTTGGCTAAAGTCGCCTTTCATTCTTTCTCCTCTCTCTCCTCTTTATAGGAGAGAAAGACAGCCGGGACAGGTCTGTGGCAGTAACACTTCGGTGCTGTCACAAGGAAGAGGTTTACAGCCTAAGAGATTGCTTAGGAAGGCAGTGAAGAAGTTCCTATCTAAAACCAGGATCGCCTGGCGATGATATCACTAATTTGTGAACAGTGAGTTTATTAAATGCCAAGTGGTGTTAATAACTCAAATGTCATCAGATACAGGTATTGAGAAAGAAGCTTCTAACTGAGACATACTAAATAGCTGTTCAGCCTGGAGTCCCAGTTGTTACAGGATATTACATTGATGATACACGTTTGTCATAAAGGAGCACTGCAGAATTAAAATTGCTATGTAAGGTACTTTTCCCTTGTTTTCCTTGGTATGCACACCCCCCCCCCCCCCCAAAAAAAAAAAAAGGAAAGCAAAACCCAGAACAAAGTTCAGAGTCCATATCTCTTCTGAGATTTGTGAGAGCAAGTAGACATGGTACGGAAACCCATTCCATAACCTTTCACCAACATAAAATTTACTGTGAATAAGGCCCTAAAACTCTGTGCTCAGCTCTGATTTAAACCTCTGAAACCCAGCCTCCCAAGAACACTTCTATTCTAATAAATACCTCACCATGACATGATATGCTAATTACTTGGGTCCTAGGGGGAGCTTAAACAACCTATCCAGAAGCAAGCTCTACCATAACACTTGCTCAAGTGGCCAGGACAGGATCTGGCCTAAAGTAAGTATTCTTATTTAGCAGGTTTAAGACGTTATTTAAGTTAAAGACATGCCAGCAATCCCAGCTCCTCTTCCCCAAACACTACCGCTGTGGTAAAGAGCAAAGCAGATTTGGTTTTCAAGACTGAAAATTTCTCCGTAATTTTCTATGGTATTCAAGACTTTCTCAATGAGAAGAATTAAACTAACTCGTGGAAACGAGACTTCCTTCAGAACTCTAATGTTCTGTATCTTTTATTTTTAAATTGTGGCATTAATAATGGTCTCAGCAGCAAGTGGAGAAAATGTGTGAAATATATGCCCTCTTTATAGATTTCCTGTTTCCACAATTTCACTTGAAAAATGGCAGTGCCCTGCTATCTGAAGTTTTCAGTTTGTTTAACTCCAAGCAAAAGACAATTAAACAACTTACAGTATATGGTCATGAGACTATAATTGCTCACAGTGCTACTTGTTGTGTCAGCTGCCACAATGAGCAGCAGCGGTTTAGCTTTACTAGCCTAGTAAGCCTGACGGAGGTTACTGACTATGGCAATGGCCTCATGCTGAGAAGAAAATATTTCATGAGCAAAAAAATTTCCACAGCATTCTTGAGGTGCTGAATTAGCACAGAGTAAAATGAAGAGACTCCATGCTGGACAAGCATCTAGAAGTACAGGGCATCTTTTAATCATTTTTTCTTAGAAGCCAACAAATTAATATTTCATTATCTTTTTTATTTTCTCACACAGTTTCTTACAATTCTCCCATTTTCTATAAACATTTTTTTCAGAATTCCTGCAAGCAAATTTATATCCTGAATCTGTACATCTTAGGTTATCCCCTGCAACACAGAAGTTTTATCTAAGAAATGACGTATCAGTCTTTTAATAGGAAGTTATAAACACTTGAAGAATGGATGGTTTAGGTGAATGACAAAGATAAATCGAGCTTTTCAAATCCTGCTTTGGGTAGAAATCATTCCCAAACCAGACTGACCAAAACAAGTTCCCATTTGAGAGATGTTCAATGCAGTTGTGTTTGCTCTCACAAAGACATTCTCAGAGTTGGACCTATTTTGACATTTGTAGACAAGCAAATTGTAGATATGACAATCACAGAGCAGTATCTGCTCTACCACTATTGATACCCTCTACTATAGGCTGAAATAAGAAAAAATAACTTAGATCACCAATGCACATCCAAAACATTGTAGTTCTCAGTCTAGCACACTCTCAGGACTACCTGTTATCCACATCAAAGACAAAAAGCGCATCATTAACATCATTCTCTGTAATGGCAATGCAAGGGAATTCATATTAATGGTTGCTTAAAGAGTAATCATGGTAGACTCTTGGCATTAAGATGAGGAATATTAATTTTCCAGAACATAAAAGCATAAATGACACCTACATCTCTATGCAAAGCCGACGCAAATCAATTGCCTAAATGCAATTTAAATCAAGATTCTTGGTATACCAACACAGAGGCAGAACTCTATATGATCAACAAGATGAACAGGAAAACTATATTTCTAAGAGCACATGTCATTGTCTAGCGATTCCTTTGGTTCTTTTTGGTATGCAAGAAAATATTAGGTTTTTTAATGAATGCAAAAATAGTACACAAAGCATATGCAAAGTGATAATATAATACCTGGACAACAGAGCTTAAGAGTAAAAGGATAATGAAATAAATTAAAAGGGAGGGAATAAAACCATTTAATATGATTATGACATTTCAGTCTTACTAATATCTGTACTGGAGAGTAAAATAAGTTTTCACTTTCAGTTTAACAAAATTGTTTTCATGGATTTCTGCTTTTTGACAATACAAATAAATAATTGTATATAACCTCATAATCATTACCAGTGTGCTATACTGTGAAATGTGACTCTAAAATGCCAGAGCAGATTTCTCAATGTATTGTTTCTCACTGACCTCCAGATCAAGTTTGCTCAGTGTCTGACTAAAAGAATGTTCTTTGGTTTTGTTTTTGCTTTTCTAAATAACTGCTAGCTCTACAAATTCATTATGGAACTAGAATAAAATCCAATCCATTCTTCCATAGCTATGTTGGCTTAGCATCACCAAAGGAAATAAAATGCATTTTAGTTACTAAGGTGACCAGTTACAACAGTGATTCCACACAGGACTAAGATACAGTAAGATAAAAGCTGCCGGGTTTATGTGGTAATCCTTCTGCCTAGAAGTGTCTATTGAGAGACAGCATGCAGGAAAGAGCAGCTAGTAACATAATTTATTCAGCAAGAATACTATGGGGCACAAGTGCCGAAAAAAGGCTTACACATATCCCTCCTGCCTAATTTTCCATTGAGCTAAAATGTACCCATGAATATTAAATATTTATTCCATTTTTCATACTCTCGCCTTTTCCTCCTTCTTATAATTATTGACTTAATTTCTTTATAAACATTTAGAATTTACTTTTGTTGAATAAATAAATTAAAAGATGAAGAACCTTTAAACAGACAAAAGGCTCTGGGAGTTTTGCTACTGGCAAAAGGAGAAATTGCTGCTCATGGATGTAATGAGTCAACTACCAATGCAGAAATCTGGCAGAATTCCTGCATTTTAGAATCATGGGATATATGACTTCATTTTAGTATATACAGGTTTTTCTTACAAAGTTGATTCTGTGGGGTTTTTTTGCAGTTGGTTTTTGTTTCTTCTGTCGCCATGCCTCACTCAAACTATTACGAGTTCATCAGTAATAACCAACTGATATCTTCCCCACCTCTTTTATCAAAGTCAGCGAAGTTTTCAAATATACCAGATTGTCAAGCACATATACATCATAAGACAAACTAATTTCTGGGCATAATCCTATTCAAACTATGAAGTAAATTCATCTGACTAAGTTCAACTCAGTGTATTTTACTCAGTGGAGTAGGTAGTAAAATTTTCTTTCATCCCGGAAGACTTTATTTTATAATTCTTTCATCTGGGATTCCAGGAAATGTTAAGATGTTAACTATCTGACAGAGTTCAAATCAGTGCCAAGTAGTTTATTATAGCACAGGTTTTATTCCCTGATTTCAGGGGACATGGACTTCTGATGAAAAAGGTGGAATAATTCTTGCCTCAGTGTGTAAAATCAAGATCAATTTAGTAACCCACTCCTCTAATACTGTATGTGCAAAGAAATAATTTAGACTCCTAGTTAATTTGAGTATTGAACTGAGATTCTGCAGCTGCTTTCTGCCAGTCCTGAAAACAGAAATTAATTTCAATGACCAAGTTGAATGGAGTGCTGCTCTGTCAGGTAATTAGTCATCGTCTTTTGCTACTCAGGGTCTATCACTGTGCTAATCCATACATAAACCCCAGTATTCCCCTAGTCACTCACAATCTAAAGAGCTGTTTAACTACCTATTTCTCCCATTCAATCCTACCCCAGATATCAGCTGCAAAATGAGCATTCTTTCATGTTTAGCTTTCTTCCTACTATTTACTGCCAGCAGAATTAATGCAACTGATTTACATTTTCTTTTTTCTGTTTGATCAAGTCTGCTGTTGATTAAGTAGAGCTTAAGGGAAAATATTATACTCCTGCAGCTTTCCTACTTGACTTGCCAGTTTATTAATGAAAGAAGCAAGGATATTGATGGCCCAGAAACTACAAGTGCAGCAATTAAAGGGTATGTCCTTCCAAGTTTCTAATTAAAAAAGAGTTCTTTGTATTAAAAGATATAGTTTAGTGTCATATTTATATCTAATTCTCTCTTCTGCTGTTTTGCTTTTTTTCTTTGTTTATTCTTTTTAAACAGAAATCTACTGGGAAAACTTAGATGAGGCAGAATAAAGAAACTACCCCTGACAACCATTTCTGGAAGCTTTGTTCCCAAACAACAGTCTTAATGATAAAACAACAAAAACAGCTCTGCCCCCGCCCCCCCCCCCCCCCCCAATCCTTACAACAATGAAATATCCACTGATAAATACCAATCTGAAGGCAACCCTGTGTTATTTTTCCCTTGTGTACATTAGCAGAGTTTCTCCAACATCAGATTCGAGAAAAGTGAAGAATTTTGATACAAGTCCTTTTGGACATATAAAGATAACTAGACCCTTCCCTCCTCCTAATACTTTCTTACTTAGTATCTAAATTCTAGATTCACTTTTTTCGTGGCAGGTGTTTATATGAACGATCTCATAGAGTTTCTCTCTGCTTCTTATCTAGTTTGATTTTTGCAATTCCTCCTTCAGAAACACCTGAAGCCATAACATTGCCAGTACTTTATTACTCTGCTGAGTCAGTCCCTTGCACATTAATGGCGTACCTTCAACATCAGAACTACAAACAAATAAATGATTCCTATTTCTGTCTAGGACTTTGGTTCTGCGGTGTGCAATTCATCTGAACACGTGTAACAGAAGTCTAACGTGTTCTGGCTAAATCAAACTTTGCATGCATGCACAGACTGACTCTACAGCACCTGTGGAGTAAGTGCTATGGACTCAGCATAAAGATCAACCTGCCTGCCCCACATCCAAAACATCCTGCACACAACTCAAAGTACATCTCCATCCGCACACCAGGTACCTCTCCCAGATTTCTGCACAGCAACATACTCCTCTCATTTAGTTACGGATGTTTAGAAATCCCTGGGAAATTATATTAAAAAATAGGTATAATATAAAAGTTATACTCTAGCATCCCATACAAGTAATGGCAGGTATTTAATGCATTGAAAATCACTGTTCCCTGCACTGATGTTCAAGAGAGGAAGAGAAGTAAAAACATCTTCCTCCTCCTGGCCTCTGTCCCTCATAGCCGAGAATGGTGAGAACTGCTGTGATCAGATTAGGTAGGTAATCTTGCGTATTATCGGATTCCCAATAGGCAGAGATAGCTGTGTATTTAAGGACAGTAAGCTTTTCTTAAAAGAGGTACTAAAGTGAATCACAAAATTTCCCAGAGCTCCCAGCTGAACAAAACAGCAGTAAACAAGAGTGATTCTTCCTTAGGGCTAACAGGGTTAGTGATGTTGCTCTTAGAGCAGATTGTGTCATCCACAATATGACTGTCCACATTTCTCCTTGAGCCATCCCAGACATGCCTCTTTCTGTTTGCCTGTTAACCTGAAAAAACCTTGTGGAGGAGCGGGGTGGAGTTGTTCTAACAGACCTTTTGTGACAGAAATTTCTCAATCACTTCCAGTTTTAAAGTGACTTCATAGAAATGGTGACCCTCACAAGTACCACTTGAAAGACACAGAAGCTTTAATCTTTTTCAATGGAATCGGAAGAGCTCTTGTCTCTCCTCTGACCCTTTTTCCCCTCTAGCCTTACACTCTTGGCACCATTGAAAAGTCAGAACCATTAAGTTGGTATCAAGTGGCTGTGCTATTCATATTCTATTATAGTCAATGACAATTAACAGCGCCATTCAGAAAAGCCAGGTACTGTATTACACAATTGGAAAATTGATCTTATCTGAGGCTCAAAAATCAGCAATGTTCAGATCTCAACTCACCCGCAAAAAAGAAGAAGAAAAGAAAAAAAAAAAGGAGGGAAGTACTGCCTGACCTCAGGACCACATAGCAAACAGCCATGTGCAAGGTTCAGAAACAACTTGAAGAAGTGGCCAAATCTCTGTATGAATATAAGCTCTGATTTTTATCATCAAGCAAAATGATGTTAGAAAGAACAGTACAAATTCAACTGAATGCTTGATGCTCACCTTCAGAGTTGTTATTGCAGGCAAAATGCAACATCTTAGCATTGCTGACATATCAGAAAACCTCTGCGTGTGTCAATTCCAAGCTCTTTACAGCACACGCCCACAGGCAACTGCCCCTGCACCTACAACATAATCTTCATTTCTAGTACTAGCACTGAACATCTATATTCATGAATGTTTTTCCTAGAAATGAGCACAGACACATCTTTCTTCTAATGAATTACTGAATGGATCCAAAAGTAGAGGATTAACAAATAACTCTCTACTTTGGAAAGTGAGAATGTTTTCCTACGTCAGTGAATCTCAGCATTAACTACAAACTGGTACAATAGTTGATTAGAGTTTAGTCTATCTGCTTGAAACCACAGGGGGAATTTTAGATAGCAAAACTCAATTAGCTAGCTTGAATTTAACTAAAGCACCTGAGCTAAAACCTTTTCACACAAAGGATGCATTGTAGAATCAGGAACAGTTCCAGCCCACCATCACCCTCCTGATTTTTATACCTCGTCTCAGAGGGCACTGTTCCTCCATGCCACGTGCCCAGGGACACTGGCTTTTAGCAGAATCCAAAACCAGAGCAAGTCTTACTGAATCAGCAAGCCATTACATCACTTATATTCCCCAATCAAGTACTGACTAACCCACACAAGTACAACATAACCTGACAAGTTCACATCCTGGAGTAGATTGCAAGATCTGTAGAGTCACTACTTCAGTTCAAGCATGTAACTGAAATACTTTGCAATTAGATGGGAAAAAAACCCAAATCCAAAACAAGTATTCTTCCATTTCAAATGCTGAGTCCTAAAAACTCAATGATTGCACAGACTGATGGAAGGAATGTGCCATTACACACAATTCTGCTTCAGATTGCTGTTTTCCAGGCCAGGACCAGTGAAGTCCTTCCTGGACTTGGGCCTCTCTAAGATGCGCTGAGCCTCTGTGATGAATTTAAGTGTCTTTGATTTTCCCCTCCCTTCACTCCAGGTATAAGGTATCTGTACTAAATACTGGAAAATAAGGCCTTACACACATTACTCTGGAGGTCCATGTTCAAATCCATTCTAGTGGAAAAAGTGATAGACCCAAATCCACCTTTGGTGCACCTGGAAGAGAACAGCTTGTATTCTACCAGACGTTTCACCTGATGCCAAGTTTTCCTGGGGAATCAGGAACAGACTGAGCACAGAAATCATCTTTGTTCATCATTTTACTTCACAGAATACAATAAGAAATCATCAGCTAGCTTCAGTTCTCTGGGAAAAAGTCTCAGATTGTTGCCTTAATGAAAAACATAGAATAGGCGCAAAGCCACTATAGTTATATTTAAAAATCAATACTCCCTATTGGTCTTATAATTTGTGTACCAAATATCTGCTTTAAAATGTGCACAAGCCTCAAAATAAAAGCTAGGGAGTTTATATCAGACTTTTAAATGTTTTCTACAGTTTCTATATTTGCAAAACAATGTAAAATGTTATATAGGATTCTCTGCTTGGCAGTGAGAGTCTATTCTCATTTTTATTTCTTTTATTGAGAGGTAGAATAAAATTCCCAAACTGCTCCAGTGCAATTAAAATTACTTTTACTCATAGTTACCTCTATATCCACCATAAGCATTCCACAGTACTAATCCTTTTAGGCCCTGATCCAGCAAAGCACTTTACTGTGTCTTATTCTTAAAATTACAAGTTTCCCCACTGATTTCAATACAGTTGTATTAGGGATGAACTTGGCCTACTATAGCAAAAATAATGCTAAAAATACAGTTTAAAAAACAAGCAAGGAAATTGAAAGCCTAAGAGACTTCAATATTTCTCTGTTTTAAAGTAGGGCATTACTAGTGTGCATTTGAGTACAGTCCAATAGTGGGTTATTTTTGTACAGTTAGGCCGATTCAGGTAAGGAGCCTCTTTGTATTAGAGATGCATTGATTTCAGATCTAGATGGTTTCAATAAGCTTCTTACACCCAAATGTTACAAGGACAGGGACATAAAAATGTCAATTACATAAATAAATCTGTAAGTATTGATAAATGCCCAAAATTAAATAAACCCACTTCACTCTGAAAGGCTTTGCAGCTGATATGGTTGTAAAACAATAAGAAAACCATCATAATTTGCATTTTTATAGCTACATTCATCAATAGCTCAAATATTTATCACAAACACCAACCCACTGCAGGCAGGAACTGTACGATGGTATAGCCCTGCTTTGACTATAAAGACGCTGGACACTTGGCTACAACCAAAGCTTCTTAAACTGGTTTAAGTAGTCATTGTCTTTGGCTACTTCTTTCTGCCTTGTTTTTGCTGGTGCAAGAATTTATATGAGCATGCAATGAACTGGATCAGGAAATTAATCTGGCTGAAATATAAACCATCAAAAAGTGCTGACTTTAATGAAGAGGGCAGCTCAGGGAAGCAGGAGCCTGAGACTGCTTAAGATAGCATTGCCCCAAAATAAATGTACATCAAACTGCATATCCTGAGGCTCAGAGCAGCAGCCAGAAGCAGAACCACGGATTTCACCAATTTATCCACATAAGCCATGGGGGTATACTGGGATGAGAGCCACCAAATGGATGGGGGACATTTTGTAAGTGGCTTCACAGCACAGCTTCTGATCGCTGTGGAGGGACAACAAAATTTAATTTGCCAAGGATGGCTAAATAACCCAAGCAAGATGACTCTACATGAAAGCATTTTCCAGTGACTTCCAGGTTGTTTCTCCAGCCTTATCAGACAGCCTTCCTAATTGGCTCTCAACAATATTTTTAAGTGTGTGCATTACCACCATTTAAAGCAGTGCACGTGAGAGAGACTGAATACATTAGGTAAATGAATTCCTGTGGACATTGTGAAGGGAATAATGCCCTCCTATTTGGTTTATCCTGTACTGCAATAAATGAGGGGTTTTTTTCAGTCAAGGTGCTGCAGTAACCCAAATGATAGTCATATTACACTTATAAAAGACAACTTTAAGAAAGATCTTACTGCAATAAAAGTGAGGATTTTTTTCCCTTGGCATCCCAGCTTGCCATAGAAATGAGTGAGTTGCTGAATTTCTGCCAAGTATAGATGGTTCAGCATGCTATTAGATTAGTCTGTTTATACAGAAACAGCCAAAATAGGAAACACACAGAAGCTATTAAAGATATTGTCCTGTGAGGGAAATATTTGAATGGTTTTGTTACTGCAACTGGGAAATAAGATATGAGTCAGTATTAATGTGATAAAGAAGTTAATGTGTTCTAAAGCAAACAGTTAGTTTCTTCAGCTTGTCTCTGAGTTGACAATAAAATAAATGTACAGACAATTATGTAGGGTTGGATGAGCCTGCAAGTAAGTGTATACAGCTTAAAGCTCAGCGCTGCCAGTGGGTTAGGATTGAAACTCTGTTATCAAGTAATGATATGCTAACCCCAGGTAGTCTTCAAAGAAAATGGATGATTCAAAATGCCATGCATCACTGAGCTGGTGGAAGAATGGTTAATAGTGTTTAAGCTATTTCAACTGGTCAAAGAGAATTTCATAGAAAAGTTCCTTTGCCTTCACCATTTTGCAATGGATTTCCTAAATTCTTTTCACTTTTGACATAGTCTAATGAAAAATAAAAACACCTTGGGTTTTTTATTTTAATTTTTAAAATTTTTTTAATTTTTTTTTTTTTAATCAGGGCAGCGGCAATATTTCATAGTGGACTTTACCGGCTTTTTAAAGAGCGAGCCAGCACAGAGAAATTTGCCTGTCCCATGTGCAACACTGAGCATTCATGCCTAAACACAGCCACACACAATCCCGAAGCCCTGACCTCCTCCTCCCTCCCTCTTCCACATATTAACAAACCTAACTAATTCTTCTAATGTAAAGTAAACAAAGGAACAGGCTATTATATTGTATCTATATTTTTATATATATATAAATAAAAGTTGTACATATTTTCTTTGCAGTAACCCACTTCTACAAACCCAAAGACCACATATACCATTCCTTAAGGGCCAACACATTTGACCAGTGAAGAAGAACAAGTCCAAAGCTAAATGACTCTCCCACTGCGAAATGCCCCTCTGCGGTATCTTCTTTTTTATGGTGAGAGTGCCCTGGGCCAAGCCAAGCATCTTCCCTGATGTTAGCTCACTTATTAGAACATGAGAAGAGGAGCAGCATCTTAAAGTGCACATGGAAACTTACACTAGTCAATGCAGAATAAAATTTTCCAAGTACACAGAGGCATTTGATTAGCAGGAGCCTCATGAATTCTACACCAGTGGCTCATTTCCAGAGGGATTTGAAAACTGGCCTCAAGTCATTCTGCCCATGTTACGTATATACAAAGATTAGGCACAGTATTTGGAAGAGGAAGGAGCTGCAGAAATTCTGTCAAGGTACCACAATTAAACACATTTACATTGCAGAGACAAAAAAATGCAGGTGGTATAATGATACTTACAGCAAAATTTAAGAACTCTGCAATAACTAGCAGCCAGATCTTGGAGTCGGGCTTTTCCCTGGAACACATCTACTCAAAACCAAGTCAAGCTGTTACATCAACAAGTCTAAAGACTGTTAGTGATTTTGAGGCCTTAGTTGAAATTTATCTCTGGGATAAGTATATCTTTCCATTCAACTCCACAGAAACCAGGCTTGTTTATTATTTCTTGAGTCTAATTCCTTACTTCAGGCACTAGGAAGCATGACTTACGTGTTCCCTGACACCAATCAGATAAGGACAATATTGTTGCCTTTATGCAGAGGGTCCTCCAAAACTGAGGGGATGCACAGCATTTTCCTTCCTCAGCCTGTTTCCTTTGTGAACATGCAGTTCACTTATAGAATTGGAATCTCTTTAGCAGCAGAATAAATTTGCAACATCCTTTCAGTATTTGTGGCAATGTAATCCCAACCTGAACAGTTTAGAGCATATATTGCTGTTCTCTCTATATATTACTACATGTGTTTAAAGCATATATTGCTATTGTTTAGATAGAACACTGGAGTCTCTATAAACAAACAAATTCCATTTATTACTTGTTTGTGATTGTGCACTAAGCATCTGTATTTTTAAAATGGCATAAGCTAACAGCAGAGACACAGCAGTTACTCTGAAATGAAACAACAGACACAGGAAACGTAACGCGCCTTAAAGATGTATAGGAGGTTTAAAAACAGAGAACTTCCTTTTTCAGTAAAGGGACAAAGTAACAGAAAAAGAGAGTAATATGTTTGTCCTTGGAATTGGAAGAAGAAAAAGGAGCTAAGTAAGTTTTACTGGCCACATGTCTCAAACCAAATGGATGTCTTTTAAACAAAAGCACCTCTCTTGCTTTGTTTCATTTTCAAACTGTAATGTCTGAACAAGGTAACGGAAAAGTTTAATCTCTAAAACATGAATGCTGAAAACAAATGCATTAGAAAATACCAAGCCAAAGCTATGTTGGTGACACAAATGTGAAAAATGGAATTGAAATAAACTGTGCCAGAAATCTATTTCTAAAAATATGTCTTTACACTAGTGATATTTATAAATTTGACATACTCTAAAATTTAGCTCACTAAAGATTATTTGTATGCAAATATGCATTTCTCAAACCCCATAAGCGTGCGAAAAATCCAAAACACATTTCTTGAAAATCAATTTCTGTGCAGTACAAATGTATCAAGTTAGAGGCAGCATGCTGATAAATATTAAAAAGGTCTACATTGTGCAAAATGAAAACTTATAACAGGACACAGTAGTACAGCGCAGTATGTAGTGGTTCAGAGAGAACATGAAACAGCCCCACAGTTTCAAAAGGACTCTGTGGTCTGACATTAGTCATTTTGGTTCTGATAAAGGATGTTGTAGAAGGTGCTGCCCACATTATGCAAATCACTAACCACTTAATTTCCTTCCCAAGTGGTAAAGCTCAAGCGTTTTCCCTGAACATACAGTGCTCATTTTCTTGTAACTCTGTGGTTTCTTTTCAATAGCCTGTGAATGCCAGCAAGTAAGAAGATAGCAGTAAGAAACTAAGAGGTTACTCAATGATTCCAAAGGTTATAGGAGTGCTTTTCAGATACAGATCTGAACATAAATTCTAGACATCCACAAAGCATTTTTACTTCTAATAATACCCCATTAGCTGCTTCAATTTCAAAATGCTTGGATAAGTCTTTCTCTCTCTCTCTCCCCTGCCACCTCGTATTCCAAGAATTAAATATAGTTCACTCCTGGGCCATTTCTAGCCTGAGCTTCTCTTAAAAAGAGATTTTACTCTTCTAAAAGCAATATACTACAAATTATGTGTTATTTTTATAGCAGCTAATTTTGTGCTGGAAAATATTTCACGCAGAATCTATTTTGATCTACAAACATAATCCAGTTAAATGATTTCTACAAAAGTCTAGTTGCTTTTCCCTTAAAATGTACTGTTTGCTGCTACAAAAGTGTATTTGAAAAAATCTACATAAATCATAAACTAAATAAAACACAGCCAGTACTGAATGACCTTTCTTATTAACAAACAAAACCCAAAACATTTCTTAAAAGTATTGGTTAAAATGCAAAAATATAATCTTGGAAAAAGGCACCTAGAAAACCAGGAAATTGTCATCCTCAAACCTGTTCCTATAATTACTGACATTATCCAACGTACACAGTTTCTAAGCAGATTCTTGTTACTTATAACTAGAATACCCCTAACTTAACCAGTGCACAAGACAATAAATTATTTTCTTGACAGAACAGTACCTGACACAAATTCTGAATGTTTCCCCTATAAGTATATTTGAGTTCTAAAAGAGACAGTTAACAACAGATGGTGTAACATGAATATTTCTATCCAAAGCAGCAGGACTTTATGCAGTGTCCCCACAAAGTTGCTCCAAGTTAAAGACCCTCTTCCCTTCCCTTCAGAGGCTAAATATGACAACTCAGATGTACTGTCTTTCAGCAGTCGATGAGCAATTGTTGTTGTTGTTATTGTTATTATTATTATTGTAAAAATTCTAGCTGAATGTTAACAAGCAAATGCAAAGCACTATCAAAGAAACACTGTGCAACAACAGCTTATAAAGCACTTTCAAAATCCACTGGTCATAACAAAAAAAAAATCCACTGATCTTTTTTTTCCAGCAGTTTCTTTGATACTGACAGTGTGTATGGATGTAATATTAATCACAATATACTGCACCAGGATGGCTAGAAAAAGATGCTCATTTAATGAAACAATTATATATTGTAAAGCCAGCAATCTAAACAAATGTATGGATGTTCCAGTGTGTGTGTGTGTGTGTTTGTGACAGAGAGAGAGGGAGGCAGGGAGGGAGGGAGACAGACAGTGATAGTGAGGAGACAGATCTGCCTGTAAATGCAAACAAGGTAGTAGCACAGAGCAATAATATAGTGCTACTATAATTATAGTGCTACTGCATATGCACTCCATCCGAACTTGCTCATGTAGAGTTTGTTTGTATGTACAATATCAGAAAGATTCATTGTAAGCATCCTTCGGAGAATTTGTTTCCTTACTGGTTT